>NC_064924.1:538811118-540181118 GCF_023897955.1 Schistocerca gregaria
CACCTTACTTTTGTCTATCATTATTCATTATTATTTATTATCATTCATTTATTATTATTTATGTTCATTTATTAACATTTATTATTGGCCTACCTCCACTAACATAGAAAATCGTGCCAACTTCAATCATTTATAATTATTTATTCAATACTCCTGATTTTGGCGGCAAGAAAGCCATTTCCGTTAGAAGTATAACAACAACCAAAAAATAGCTCACAAGTTTAAATTACAACACGATACTCGGTCACAGAAACTAAATAGGCCACCTCATCGTACTACGTTTGAATTTTCTCGCTGTCACTTATTGTTTCACTCCCAAGGTATCAAAATCTCATCAAATAATAAGAATAAACTCCACTTCCACTAATCTAAGTTAACTCCTGTGAATTCGTGGGAAATGGACTGACGTCTTTATTTCAAACAGTACGCTCATCACTAGTTCTCCAACATCACATCTTCGAAATCGCAGCAGCACCCACCGTGGTCGCTACGAGGTTTGAAGTCCAACTGTGTGTTAGTTCGTATCTCAGCCACCAGAGGACGTCGCCGTGACGTCATTTAAGATGGCGGCAAAAAAGCAAATTGGGTCACGTCCACCAAGTTTGAATTTTCATTGTCACTTATGCATCCGCCGCTAAATTATTAAAATCGCGCCACTTCTACTAACCTAAGTCACCTGGTGGGGAAATGACTTTATTTCAGTCATTACCGTCATGCAGCTGTGTCCCAACTGACTACGAGATGGTCACATCGCGAACTCCAGAGCCCAAATGATGTAGTTCACATCGTTGCCAGCAGAGGTGGGTCGGTGATAGCCCACGCGCTTCTTTGGTCCAGCCAGCAAGCCATCGCTGACGTCACAGGCGCCACTCTGCCGGCGTAAACTTCGGCAGGCCGGTTCGCGATCCGCCACGCCGCATTGTGTGACAAGCATCGCCCCGCCACACGTTTGCCGCCAAATTCGTTTGCTCGAAAGTGGAATCTGCCCCGACGTCACACCCGTCGATAGGCCAGTCGAATCTGACCATGTATTTGTAAATCAGCACCCGCACATACACTATTAAAAGCTCTTAACTTGTACTACCCAAAGTGACAAGGTGCGGAAAGGGACTCATTATTTCAGACATTACGGTCATGCAGGTGTACCTTAACTGATTTCTCCATGCTCACACAGCAAAACTCCAGAGCACAGGTGATGTATGCGCGGCCGGCTGAACCCGCTCCATCAGCAGCTCCCTGGCCGGCTGACGTCAAACGACCAGTGGTGTCCGCAAAACCCACAAGGCCAGCGCACCAGGTACGCGGCGAGCAGCGCCTCAGTGTCCCGCCACGAACGGTCAGCTGAGCTCGCCTCAGAGTCTGAATACGTAAACATCTTTCCACACCAGTGAGCACTTAACGCTGGACAGGTTGGAACCTGTCGACCGCATACAGGACAAAGGATTCCTTTGGTGCCAGAGTTTGACCGACAGTGGAATCCACCATGACAGTGTAACAGCGCGAGAACGCTCGCTAATTCACTCTCACAACCCCGCTATATTAAATAACTGAATTTAGAATTTCATATACGTATGCAAACGTCTTCAACTCCCTAATTTCAACTACTTTTCAAGGACCAGACCGCCACCTCCTCCTCCTAGGAACCAGCGCCAAATTTGAAATCTGCCAGTAAACAAAGCTCACTTGCGCTTCCGCCACCAACCTTTGTTTCAAACTTAGCCACTAGCACTCAACCTCTTCCTACACGTTCCTGGTAAATGGCCTCATCCTCCACTAGGTCCATGGATGGAGGAACGAATTTACTTTATTTAGGAATGGAGTATATGTATAACACCGATACGTCCCACATCATACAGACTTGCAAAACATCCTACTTAACTCATCTATAATGTTCTAGACACACGCTTGCTAATTGTAAACAGTTAAAAATATCTCATAGCACAGCCTACAGACATGCGAACCGCTCATAAATAATGCGAAACATTTACGTCCAAATAGCCAAACAACCACTAATTTTCTGCAATAATTTCGGCGCATAGACTGATGGAAGGAGGAACGACTGTACTTTATTTATTTGCGACGTATCTTTTTGAAACTTTTCCTTCTCATAGGATTCGATATGTAAGGCTGACATAAGGCAGATTCTGAACCATAGTAGTGCACTACACATGGCAACACAACCACACCCACCAAGATATTCATTCTAATCCATACCTGTAACTCCTCTACAGATGAATTTGTCAATTTATTTTTTGACACACTCACAGTCTGACCAGATTGCAGTATTTGCGCAAAAACGACTCAGACTGCGCTGTGATGCTCGGGGAAGTAAGGAAGGGCTGCACTCTATTTGGAGCCGTTTTATTTAGTCATGGAGTATATTTGCCTCAAAACGCTCACACTGATCCGACTGTGGTCATCTGACACAGGCCACAAACACGTAAACAACTCCTAATTACACCACACAATAGCAAACAGCTCTTAAAAAATGCAGTACATAATATCAGCAGACGAGCTCTGCACTCTTAAACTGTACTCTTAAACTCTCCACCGCACGGTGTGCTCACATGCTCGCAAAATAGTGCAACAGACGCTCCCAAACACCCTCAGCTGCCAAACCGACCGACAATCTCTGCTCGGCCTTCCCCAAACATGACCTCAGCACTGTCGCATTTGCATATAACACCGGAGAAGTTGATATCGCCTATGCCCCTTAGATTACGCTCCAAGGCAGATCGAGTGTCAGCGGGAAGGGGGTTCCAGGGTCCCCAGCCAAGTTCAGCTTCCGAGCGCTCGTGACAGCCGACACATGTGGAAGCTGCATTGCTCTTCTCATGTATACCGCCAACGTCTCAGGTCTGGACCTGCCTTCACGTCTATTGTCAGAATAACTCATAGCTCGTTGACACACACGATTAATGCGACCGGGAAAACATTTACTACTCGCTTGCAACCGAGATGGTGACGGAAAACCAATCACTCTGATCTGCGCTGCTAGCGCGTGTAATCATTGAGAACACTCTATTTATTTTTTCGAACAACGTATTTAACCATACAGTATCACCCTATCACAAAACACCAATCCCAGGTGTGCCCTGGACCATGTGGCACAGCCCACAGACACGCACCAATCATAATTTCAGTACACACTATAGCAAACTGCTACTAAATAATAAATCATACAGATGTGTAGATACGCTCAGTACTCTTAAACTATCCTAATAACGCTTAGCAGAGCCCTGCAGATCCGCTCGCAAAATAACTCAGCAGACGTGCGCAGGTACCCCCACTCCGCACGCTGCCCTCAGGATCGTGAAGTCACCCATCCGTCTGATATCAGACCTCGCACAGTCCCTGCTCGGATTCCGCAAGCGTGAGTTGGCGTGGTCAACGCGCTCATCAGCCGTCAAAGCACACACATACGTCCGTCCAGGACCGCGATCCCGAGCCGCGACCACCGAACGCGAGTGAAAGTCAACTTTATATCAACGTAGCATAATTATCAAAGCACAGACTCCATACGCTAGACACATCATAGCAGCTCATGTCTTTACCTCCTATGACACTTTAGCACGCTGCGCGTTGCTCCTCACCCGACATTACACGGCCCTTTAACTAAACATAACTACACATCCCTGCTTTCGCCTCGTCTCGTGACCAGCCATCTAAAACCTTCTCAATACTCTTCTTACTTTACAATATTTTTTTTTTTTTTTAGAAATAAGATCTAATTTACACCTCCCACCGCACCTAACCTCACACTCTTCCCACCATCAACATATGCAAACGTCCTCAACCCTATCTTGACACTCATATACCACTCCACAAACCATGCCCATCAATAAATTTACCATTCTCATCCCCTCTTTTCGAATTGCAAATGTAGCCTCTATCCAAACACCAATCAACTCATCTTTCTCGCACCTGAAACAATAAAATTAATTTTACACTCACCCAGAAATATCAAATGCAATTAAAGATTCAAAGTGTTAAACAGAGCACAAGCACGTACGACACTCACACCAATATTCGAAGCCTGGTCCATATTTACCACCTCCACCTTCAATTAAATATTATTACCATTGCCGCAACATTCTGCCAGCGCTCGATTTGTACCTATTTTCGCGCTCTTAACTGTTGTCACTAGCGGTCGAATAGCAATATCTATAAATTGCATAAATTTCCACATAAAAAATATCTCGCCTGTAACCGAACACATAGCATCATTCAACTATCACTTGCTCTTACCTAATAACTAATCCATCATGTCAGTGGCAAGGTCATCCCTTTCTTTCTTTCTTTCAGCAGCAGACAGTTACTTTTTTTTTTACAGTGGTAGCTACACTGCACCATCAGCTTAACATCACCATTCGCGAAACATATCTTCAAATGCATAAACACTCTTACTCAATTACACAGCGGTCCCGCTGAGGACATGACCTTCAATATTACAGTTCTTAATCCAATAACCACCGAAACAAGTACTAAATGCTCAAACTAATCCCATAGCGCCTTACAAAGCAAGTGTCCGAGCGCCGCCGGCGGCATGTCAAAGCCACATAGCTGTCCATCTAAACAGCCATTCACTCAGCCCCGAGACCATAATGTTGAAGTGCACTCTTCCTATACCTGCACTCCAGCTATTGTCTAACGACATACAGTGCACAAATGGGTTCTTTAATAGCGCAGATCTCTATCTCCCTCTTGCATCTCCAACAGGACATATAAACAGTGTCTCCCCCAGCAAGCGAACCCGACGTCATTCACCCTTCGCTCCCAATTTCCACTGGCATATATAAAACCATATTTACTCCTGCCAAAACTCACTTAATAATAAAAAAGCGTTCTCCCTTTATAAGCATAGATGAGTATTCATTTATCTTCACCCATTTGATCTCTGCAATTTAAGTCGGAGAAAGACATATCTATTACCTTCTGCAACCTCTCTATAAACAGAACGATCTCAGTTACTACAACAGGACCTTGTTTTGACCATTCGCCGGAAATGCGCGCAATGTTGTACGCCTCAAACTAGGTACAAGTACAACAGATCCTCAACACCCTATCATCTTTATCCTCTACCATCAAACAGTGGAAAAGTCACGAAGGCACCAATTCGATCCACCTCCAGAGTGGATAAACGGAATTCACAGAACTCCTCCCGAATAACTCAGAGTGCTACTATCCAAGAATTCCTAACAGCTCGCCAAATCCAACACCTCAAACTACAGATGCCCATATGAACAAGATCATATTAAATACACACACACACACACACACACACACACACACACACACAAACTGCAGGGACCCCTTTAAAGTCTGTCACCCATACTCTATGCGAATGAGAAGCTGCCTCTGGCACTTGTTCAAATAGTGTTTTCTAACAGGCTTTTGCTCACTGCCGAGCATTTCGTCTTTCTGCCGCGACTTCGAAGTCATTGTCTGATTATAAACAGACATTAACAAGGACTGATGCACGGCCTCTCACAGGAAACCATACCTTGCACCTTGTAAATCATATTCTTACAGTCGATAGCATAGCATTGAATGATTTCAAATAAAGGGCAGCCACATCACAAGGCAAACAGAAGCCCCTCCTGGCGTCGTAGCGACTTTCCTCGAAAGTGATTGACCACCTCTATATTTAAACTCATATGTCGCAGCGACCGAATAGTTTATAACTCTGCATTCCATTTCTAGTGATTGGACATTTTTGCACATCACCGTTTTCGGTGCTAGCCACCCCAGAAGTTGGGGTCCATCAACCATAATTTCTCTCCCAACTCAAGCAAGCATTGTCAGTCAATCATTATGTCATACTCAATGCACAGATGCGATGGATAAGACACCGGCGATCTACTGTAATATTAAACTTCCTGGCAGATTAAAACTGTGTGCCCGACCGAGACTCGAACTCGGGACCTTTGCCTTCCGCGGGAAATTGCTCTACCAACTGAGCTACCGAATCACGAATCAAGCGCAGTACTCACAGCTTTACTTCTGCCAGTATCCGTCTCCTACCTTCCAAACTTTACAGAAGCTCTTCTGCGATACATGCAGAACTAGCACTCCTGAAAGAAAGGATACTGTGGAGACATAGCTTAGCCACAGCCTGGGGTATGTTTCCAGAATGAAATTTTCACTCTGCAGCGGAGTGTGCGCTGATATGAAACTTCCTGGCAGATTAAAACTGTGTGCCCGACCGAGTCTCGAACTCGGGACCTTTGCCTTTCGCGGGCAAGTGCTCTACCAACTGAGCTACCGAAGCTGAAGTAAAGCTGTGAGTAGCGGGCACAAGTCATGCTTCGGTGGCTCAGTTGGTAGAGCACTTGCCCGCGAGAGGCAAAGGTCCCGAGTTCGAGTCTCAGGCGGGCACATAGCTTTAATCTGCCAGAAAGTGTCATATCAGCGCACACTCCGCTGCAGAGTGAAAAATCTCATTCTGGAAATACTGCAATATTATCCATCACAGCTGATATTGAGAAACATTTTACAGTAAGTATAACACTGGCCAATCATGTGACAGCTAGTTTTCTAAATTTCAGTATCATAGCTAAACCATACATCCTCTACTTTGCAAGTATAATTGCGACCATTCATAGATGACTGCTCAGCACGTCCATTCACACTTAATTCTCGAACACATAAAGACGATCAAATTATACCAGACAACGCTATACATATTTCTAAGACCTCGCGCATAGTACTCGATTAATTCCTTTGGGTATCGCGGTCACAGAGCTATCTACTTCTCTTACGTTAAAAGACCATCCTCACCTCAGCGTTGACCTACCTACCCAGCAAAATCGCTACCCAATTATTCCTCAACCGAGCAGACGAATACAGCTACACTCCATCTCTCTTGACCGAATACAGCTTTCCTAGTCCTAACCCATCCAAGTGCACCACGTTTCTCGAAATTTAACCAAGTCTTGGAGCTTAGCACACCATATCGATCTATAGTAACAAATCTCAAAGTGCCTTACTTTAATAGCATACGGTTAAGAAGAAGAACAAGAACGGAGAGAGAGGAAGAGAGAGAGAGAGGACATAAACACACACGCACACTCCTAAGACTAGAACGTTCAGCACTTAAAAACGGCAATAACCTTACATCGCTTACTATCCCGTCCAGTCAGACATACATCCCTCTCCCCGGTCACCCTACGCTGAGATATCTCTACCCAAATCGTAAAACTATTCCTTTCTATGATACCAGCCCAATATAGCCACGCGGACACGTCTAGATCCCAATGATCACACGAGATCACACGTCAGAAATAATACTATTACTCCATCAGGTCTATTTAAAAAAATGATTGTTATTAGCTGCCTGTACATCCTACAAGCAAACAGATACGTATAACAGCAGCGTCCAACATGTGTAAATTACAAGTCATCCCGTCACCAACTCTGTAAACACCTATCTGTCGGGTAAGTGTGTACACAATGATTACAGCCCCTCACAAATACGCACAGCTAACTTAGTTATGACGCTGAAGTCTCGATTTTACACTAAGCATGCGACAGGGTGGGGATCGCGTAAATCAAAGTGCGTTTAGAGGAATGTGTCAACTTTCATCACACACGATCGCAAGTAGACACCACATTAAACCACATACCGAACACATAGCCGCCTACGACTGGCTATATCACGTGACTAAAGCACCCAAATAGAAAACTGGAGAAAAAATCTACCTTCACCAACTTGTCCTTCTCTAGACTAAATGAGTCAACTTTTTAATCCTACCTAGTTGCAGCTATGTCTCAATCCATCATCCCGTACACCCTATGTTATCATTTAACACAGATTTGAGTAAGTTTAGACGTGAACGATTCTCTGTCCATCCTGAAAAGCATCAAATACAGTATTCAACTCGGGTGTATCACTACTACCTCAGTAGACATACACTATAATACGAACACTACGAGAAAAGATTGACTGCCTTCCTTTATGCCGCTCGCTTCCGGGTCATCGTTTCCTGCATTCCTCTTGTTGCCGCGTACTTGACTCCATGTACAATTTCCCCCCTGCGAACCAGAAGATAAGCCAGTACGTTCTGATTTTCACCGCAGTTTGGTGTATATTAGGTTAGTTTACATCTATGTGCTAACCGGTTTTCGCATTTATCTCGATTTTATGTCAGATCCATCAACGCGACCGCGACATTGGTTATCGTTCTGTGTTCTAAAATTATCTCTAAATGTAACCAAGGGCCGGCCGAAGAGGCGTGTGGTTCTAGGCCCTGCAAACTGGAACCGCGAGGCCGCTACGGTCGCTGGTTCGAATTCTGCCTCTGGCATGGATGTGTGCGATGTCCTTAAGTTAGCTACGTTTAACTAGCTCTAAGTTCTAGGGGACTAATGACCTCAGAAGTTGAGGCATATAGTGCTCAGAGCCATTTGAACCATTTGCAACCAAGGCGTATCCAGTCACCTACACATTCGAAGGGCGCTTGCTCTGTTTTCTGTATCTCTATGTACAGTCATACTCAAAAGTATCCGAACGACCTGAATTCCATTTCGCAGGATTCGCATGCAACCCACATAACGCAGCTGCCTACCAGGTCCTCAATGGCTCCTCGTTTGACTATTGAAAATGTTTCCAACAAGTCACCACTAGAAAACACTGCTCTGTATCGCAGTAAATCAAGATGTAAAGTAATACTACGATACTACAAATATCAGGGAACACCTAACCACAGATGAGACTGTCCTTAAGGATTGTGAGCTCACATTTAATAGAATAAATGACATACCTGAAATGTTAGCACTCTAATTATTACGTCAGACAAGTAATGCACGTAGTACGTTCGTCGTATTCATGATTTCCTCTTCAAAGTAACATAACGTACTTATTCTTAACACAAAATGACATTAAAAATGTAAGTTATTCACGAGCACCTAGTTGAGAATATGTATGAACTTCAAATGACACGACGAACCGTCTCGTTCTGCATATGGATTCAAACCCAGGACATGCAGACTAAGCAAATATTTCGTGACTGATGGAAACTAACAGTCATTCCTGATTAGTTATACAGAGAGTGATATACCTCGATTTCAGACAGTATCAATTAGCCAATACCAACTTAAAACTACATAAATCAAGCATTTTTATCGTACGCGAATTCCTAACCAGCACCTATTGCACCTGTTAACGAACTACGACAGATCTTAAATATCGCTTCTTAACAAGTAACTTAATTGAAATGCCGTGAGGCAAACCTTTGTGTTGGACAGGGATCGGAACCCAGAACCAAATAAGATAGATATAGAAGCACAATCAATTGTGATACATAGCACTTTCCTGGCAGCAGCCAGCTGTTTTAACTGAAATGACAAGACGAAACATTAATAATTTCCTTCCCAGGACTCCAACACCACACCCCTCGCTGCTATATTCTACAGAAAACGAACGTTAAATATGGGTTTCTTTCACCAGCAGCGACATGTGAGCATGTTTGAACTAGAAATAATATGACGAAGAGTTCAGTGCTGACTGGGAATAGAGCTCCACACGTATCGTTGTTGACTACACACAATGAGACGTCAGCAGATAGGTGTTCTTATGGTAGATCTTGGTAATACACAATGAAATCTTTAGCGCCGGTCCAGAATTCGAATCCATTCACGCGCAATATGTGGAGATGTGGAGGAATCAGCAGTTTTGAACAAACAAGAAATAGTATCCGAGCTGTATTGTCACGAAGAGATCAAATTCCGCGTTAAGGACGGTCTGAGTTGTATTCCCAGTTCAAACCCAATTTTATCAACATACAGAAGCTCAGATAAAAGATGGAATAAGTGTCCTGTGACCCTACATAGCGTTTGTTTCGTCACTAGAAATAAATAACCAGTATAAGAAAGGTTCCTGAGTTTCCATATGTCCCCACTCGACACTTTATTGTGGCTCAACCTAACGTCTACTTGGTAGAAAAGGAATATCATTTTTAAAGTGAATTTCAGACCACAATGCCATTATATGTTCTTTACTTGGTGTAGCCAGAACAGAATGGAATCTGTCACTCCCTATCTAAAAACACTGATCAAAGTGGGAATCGAACCCAGACCATAGACATACGAACCCATCATCAGCCCAACAGACCCCCAAATCCTCTCCTCATTGTCTCATTTTCCTATCATAACGGCGTTATTGCCACAATGGCTGAGAAATCTGACATACAGGCTCTCTTTATAAATTTGCAGCATGTTTAGTAAATTCATTTACTTGGTTGACCGAATCACCACGAACTAGATGCTTCGGCTACCCAGTGCATTTAACTTTATTTTGCAATCACCGAAATAAAATCACGAAACTGCCACCTATACAAAACTGCCAACAGAAATTTGAAAGGTTGTTTGTCTCTCCAGAGTATTGAGGTAGCCATATGTATTACCCCACAGTTCTGTGGAATGCAGAAGTTCTGGAGGAATTGTTCTCGACTTCTGGAGCTGTTATAGCTACGTGTCAGCTACTATCGTAATGCTACGCATCGCACGCGGTAGATTAAGATTAGATGTGTCGAGTTTGAGAACATTCACTGCCATATTTTTTTTAAAACGCAAATCTGCTGTCTGCTAAAGTTATCAATCTAATGGAACTTCTCTTCTCAACCCAAAATAGTCACATGTGGGAAAAGGGCTATCTTTGGCGACATTTTATTCTATTCAGGTTTAATAGACAACCAGGCGGCAGACGCATTTCGAAACTTTTGTGTTATGCATGGAGAGAGCGCATCGTGCCAAAATAGGTCGGAAAATAGTATTTTCTACATTAGCTGTCGTCTTGTAGTGGCATTTCATTCTTCTTCAAACTTGTTTGACAGCTTCAACTCTGAACAAGTTTCTACATGCAGGTAATCAATAAATCGCATGTGCATTTTCAGACTGTTATAGATAACATCACGGAATTCGCATATATCGTTATCGTTATCGTTATTTCTCTCTCATGTTTAATATTCTTTCAACAACACTGAAGGAAACCTTATCAAAATTGTGAGCTATATGATAAGAAATGTAATAAAACTACCCACAATAACCTTACGACGAAAGTCTGTTTTTATAAGACTGAGTATCTGTACACGAGCGTGCCTCTATAGACACGAATTGGTAAAATACCACTCACTTAGATTTTGATTGGGTCTATGTTTAATTGGTAAGTTGTGTCATACTCAAGAGGTATGCAAATGTGGCATTTCATAAATATAGTTATGTATTTCTAGAAACACTAAAATTGCTTGTCAGCAGCGGAAAGAGGCGTGTATCTGTTGTGCTGCATTCTAAGTCTTCACCATTGCACTACGAGCTGAAAGTATTTTCTTGCGATTTCCTTGTCTATGTTTGCTCTGACTGTTTGTAGCTCTTTCACAGAAGGGATAAAAGCCGCTACACTCAGTGAGACTGGAACTTCGAATCGTAACAGACGCTTTTCCACATGTCAGGACGTTACCACAGTGCTGGCGGAGACGTATGTGGCTTGGCTTCCTCTTAAGAGACCAATGTTGGCTAGAACTCGAAAACCGCTATTTGAAAGACGAGATTAGTTGCGATTTCCACGTGCAAAGACTGTCCTGGGCTGAAAACGGTAAATTTACTATCTTTTGTTACACCTCAAGCTATAATAACTGAGATTATTCAATGGAAATGACTGGTAAACTCAAGTGAACTTTGAGGCTTAATTCCGTAAACACGTAGAAGTAACTCGTCGTCACAGAGTGGCCGAACATTCATTGCCTTGTTGTCAAATCTCAGTTACAGTAGCAGCAGGAAGAAGACGAACCGATGTGATCCTACAGCGGGCTGGAATGAAACCATAGCTGGCGTCTCCAAGTCGCAGCTTTTACGGCCTGGCATACGTAATGCGTCTGATTCACATTTCTGTAACTAGGTTTAGGGATTGGAGCGTAGTTACTAATAATACTCAGAACTGACGACAAACTAAGCATCATAAATCAGTAACGCTCATAGTTGTTTTTATATTTCTTTCGCAAGTGTACTGAATACTAAGAAACTCATTCACAGGCGTTTTCGTGCCACGCCGATGGTATATCACAACAAAAAGAGAAAAATGAAAAAAGAATGTGTGTGTGTGTGTGTGTGTGTGTGTGTGTGTGTGTGTGTGTGTCAGAGAGAAAGAGTGAGAGAGAGAGAGAGAGAGAGAGAGAGAGAGACTAAGAGAGATAAAAATCAAAATGAATGAGAGAGAGGATAAAAAATTGTAAAGAAATAGAATCATGATATGTAAAGAAATCATTCGTTAAAATGACACGTTCCACATCATCACGACATACCGTAATCATGATCTATGAAACAATAATTAATGTAATGTAATCTAATCATATCATATTGATGACTAGCCATGAAGAGTCATGTATTACCGAAATTTTTGCTGATACCAGTAACCAAATCTAAACTTGAAAATAAAAGACTTCAGTTTTTGTTATAAACCGGTACTTCAATCAAGACCCTTTCGTCCGTGTTAACTAACCACGAAAGATGTCTGATATACCTCCATTCTGAAGTAACAAAGTGTGCATACATTTAAAGATGAAGTGTATGATGTGAAGTTCTGTGACGTAGATACGAACCCAACACGTACTCGAATTGTTAACTAAGACAAATGAAATGTTACGTATCGGTTTTTCGTACGAGCTGCTTGGTGTTTGAATCTAAAATAAGTATACAAACTTTTGTGCCGAAGCGACAATCGAACTGCACAGCTCCCCTGCATCCACGAATATAGCTTAGGTATCAACTGCTTACTCACCAACTGTGAGTTGTGTGTCTGTTTGACCAGAAATAACGACACCTATTCCGATTGTTGGCAACACATGAACAGACATTAAAATTCACGTTAATTTTCACTAGCAGGTGGGTATGCACTTAATAGGACTTAAAATGAAATTATGAATATATTTGTACTGGATCCTTTGGAGGAGACCTAGAGATGATTGCAGTCTTGGGAAAAGGAACGAAATGGTTGAACTATACTGTTCTGGGAGATTCATATCCTCGAAAGAGAAGACACGAATTTGAATCACAGTCCAGCAGCAAAATTTTCTACGTCTCTAGTTCAATCATGTACATTTAAAATAAGAGTCCTGTTCATTTAAATGGCTATATGTTCATCAAATGTTATTAAATTTTCTAATGTAAGTAAGTTTACTGGCGACTGTATTTCTGTTTACCATGACTTCCGCTATGTCATTTCCCAACGTAAACCGGCTCTGCCCAATTGGTAATGAAGAAACGTGATTTTTAATGCGGATTCTCGATTACGTCTTTCTCTTGATGTTACCCGGGGTAAAGTAGACCTGTTTTGGCCTCCTAAAAGTCACTGCCTGAACCCAGGCATTGCACCTGTGATAGTTCGTTTCACCAGACCATTGTGGCCACATTTCCCAGCCCCAGGAGTGTGCTGTAACGAATGAGGTGCTGAGCTTACAAAAATAGTCACGATGGAAAAACGCGAGTATATTAAATGGTTAAGTAGAAGCAAGTTTCTGAAGCGGAGATTATGCTATTCTCATGTCAGCAGGATGTAAAGACTCTTCTAGGCATCATAGGCTCGATGTGAAGCCATTTTGAAAGTTTCACAAATTCATCAAATTTCTTAGTTTGAGAAAATCTACTGGTAAGTGTGAAGTTACCGGATAAATCAATTATTACCGTCATTATTAGTATAATTTTCTTCATACCGCTGCTGGAACACTGTACTTGAAGATCATTTGATGCCTTTGGTCAGTATAGAAGTAGTTTCCAAAGAACAGGTTCTTTCCTTGTCTACGGAATCCTTTTCGTGTTGATATCAAACATCAGCAATTACTCGTACATTACATTAAAACTAAAGTAATTGATGAACACGTTGCTTGATAACAAAAACGCTCTGCCTTTCTTCATTTACTTGCACCTAGAAATGGCTATCGAGTACTGACAAACCAAAATGCAATAGATCTTGCTGCCTTCCGATATACGTTGCTGTCAGTTCTTCAATATGATTTGGTCGGCATGACCTGTTTCAGGTTGAGTATGACAGACAATGTTTTAGAAAATCAATTGTTTTCCTTTGCATTAAACAGAAAGATTTTCATTCTAAGCTGTCCAAGTAGAAAATTTTTGCCATGTTAGTTCACATTTAATATTCGCTTGTATAATGTAGGAATGTATTTCACAGTTGCAAAACTCGCATCCGACTCATTGGCCTTACACTTAGTTGCTGACCATAAATTCTGTCTCAGAGCTACACCAGATTAAGTAGCCTAATGTAGCGAAGACTGTCAGTGCTTTTCTCACCGGAAAATACACAATTCACTCATTGGGCTCCATACGTACACTATAACAGTAATTTCTGTGTGTATGCAATGCATACGGATTAGAATTTAGTGATGCTCTCCCTTCCACTTCTGTATATAATATGCCTGCTCTAAACGGGTCCTTTGTCATTACAGGCCCTGCGTAGTGCAATATCATAATGACAACAGTTTTGTACTGACAACCTGACTGTTAGTTTTACTTGATATTGTAATCATTTAAATTAAACAACATGACCTTCCAGTGGGAGACATTTTAACCCTCTTATCCTTTTGTGAAATTTGTCAATAAGCCTTTTGCGTTGCAACCAGTGAAATGTGGCAGAGTATGCCCGTTAAACGATTCAAAAACCACGATTTAGTGGATGGGTTCGAATCCTGGCCCGGGGCTAAAGATTTCTTTATGTATTATCAAGATCTACCATGAGAACACCTATCTGCTGACGTCTCTTTGTGTGTAGTCAACAACGATATGCGTGGAGCTCTATTCCCAGTCAGCACTGAACTCTTCGTCATATTATTTCTAGTTCAAACATATTAACATGTCGCTGCTGGTGCAACTCACCCATATTTAACGTTCGTTTTCTCTAGAATATAACAGCGATAGGTGTGGGGTTGGAGTCCTGTGAAGGATAAAATTAATGTTTCGTCTCGCTAGCTACTGCCAAGCTACTGCCAAGAAAATGCGATGTGCCACAGTTGATTGTGCTTCGACATCTATCTTATTTGGTTCTGGGTTCCAATCCCTGTCCACCACTTAGGTTTACCTCACGGCATTTCAAGTAAGTTACTCGTTAAGAAACAATATTTAACATCTCTCGTAGTTCGTTAACAGGGACAACAGGTGCTGGTTAGGAATTCGCGTCCGATAAACATGTTTGTGTTACTTTTAAGTTGATATTTGCTAATTGATGCTATCTAATCACTCTCTGTGTGCCTATCCAGGAATGACTGTTATTTTCCGTCTGTCACGAAATCTTTCTTAGTCTGTATGACCCAGGTTTGAATCCATATGCAGAACTAGACCGTTCGTCGTGTCATTTGAAGCTCATACACATTCTCAGCTAGGTGCTCGTGAATAACTTAAATTTTTAGTGGCATTTTGTATTTAATAATAGGTACGGTATGTTACTTTGAAGAGGAAATCATGAATACGACGAACTTACTACGTGCATTACCTATCTAACATAATAATTAGAGTGGTAACTTTCCAGGTGTCATTTATTGTAGTAAATGTGAGCTTGCAATCCTTAAGGAGAGTCTCATCTGTGATAAGGTGTTCCCTGATATTTGTAGTATCGTAGTATTACTTTACATCTTGAGTTATTGCGATATAGAGTAGTGTTTTCTAGTGGTGACTTGTTGGAACCATTTTCAGTAGTCAAACGACTGTACCAAGGAGCGATTAGAGGACCTGCTAGACAACTGCGTTATGAGGGTTGCATGCGAATCCGGCGAAATACAATTCAAGTCGTTCGGATACTTTTGAGCACAACTGTACATGAAGACGAGTGGCTGAAGCCTTTGCCACTTATTCCCAAAGTCATAAATAAAGACCAAAAGTTACAACAAGCTCTGCTCGCTATGAAAAATAACGCAGCAATCAGAAAGGAAAAATAGGATAAGACGCTAAATAGACTCCACAATTACAACCTCTGGCACACCCCGAGACAGGAAAAGTAAGGGGACTATATCCTCACAAGGATCTAAAGTAATTCATACTCATGGTTGCACGAGTGGATTCTTGAATAAACAGAGGACCTATATGGGTAGTGTGTAAGGATTAGGTATAAGGTGAAAATATATACCTTGTAAAGATTTATTTCATGTGTGTTTGATTTTGTGTATATGTTTAGTATATGTGTAGTAGTATTTGAGTATGTGTATGAGTGAGTTGCTTGTGAGTGAAGGCCATGCATTTAAATGTGTGCAATCAAACGAAGTACTAGTAAATGAATCCGCCTAATGGCACTTTGCACTAAGGTGGAAATGAGAGAGACGCATTGTGCATGGTTGTCGGTAATGCATACTAGCATTGCATATGCTAGAAATAGAATGATTTATAATCTAAACAGCATAACACCTGAAGACACGACAAATAATTAACATCTGCACAGATTCTAGCTTGGAAACGCTTGCAGTGACACCTGTACAAGCAAGGCGCCTGCAAATGCCGCAACAATAAAAGCAATAAATCAATGTTGAATGAATATAAAGAAAACATGTAAAAAACCTACTGAACTCACGAGCCCAGAACGACCAACTGGTCAACACTTTCAATAAGAGGTGCCAACTAGAGTGATAAGACATGTCTAGAAGGAACCCTGATTTGTGTAATGTATGAAATAGGATAATGTGAACTGAGAGCCATATTTCTTATGTAACTTAGGTAACAAATGTTAAAATATATTCCAATTTACAAGTGAGACTATCCAGATGCTTAGTTAGTGCACTATGGATAAACTGAATTATAAGGTGTCACGCTAATCCAACACCTTCCATGAAAACCATGACGTGATAAGCTAATCCAGTAGTATGTCACATAGCTCCGAATAAATCGTGACATTGAATTAACCAAAGTAATACGAGTAACGAGTGAGCAAATGGAATACCACAGACTAACACAAGAATGCCTAAATGCATGTCATACCTTCGCGCCATGAGACCGACGCAGTTCCGAGGGGAAAAACGAGAACAGAAGCCAAGAGCAGAACCGTGTTAAGCTAGAAGGCCCTACGATACGGGACGGACTTGACACCCACGTCGCCAGCTAACCACTAGGGCCACACAACCCGCAAGTTTTAGCGTGAGACTTTTTCGCAACTCTGTTACGTCAAGGACCACCCCCCCCCCCATGTTAACAGCTAGAGCCCTCCAGAAAAACAGTATAGATCTTACGATAACCCAACAAGGGCCACGAAAACCCGCAGTTTTAGCGTGAGACTTTTTCGCGTCTCTGTCACGTCAAGGACCACCCCTCAGCCCATGTTAAAAGCTAGTGCCCTCCAGAAAAACAGTATAGGTGTTACGAGAACACAAAAAGAGCCACTACCACCCGCAAGTTTTAGCGTGAGACTTTTTCGCGTCTCTGTTACATTAGGACTACCCCCAGCAGATGTTAAAAGATAGAGCCCTCCAGAAGAACAGTATGGATCTTACGATAACGTTAAAAGGACCGCACCAGCTGCAGGTTTTAGCGTGAGACTTTTTCGCGTCTCTGTTACGTTGCAAACTTTAAAAACATTGCCCCACCACGAAAAGTATAACGTTTCTCATTGGATAGACAGATAGATAGATAGAACTTGGAAACCCATTCAGGGAATATTCGTTCACATTTTAGTAGAACGCAGTTGGTTTTTACCATCCTGTATTAAAACATCTCCTTTTATCAATAGTGCAATTTATAAACAATGTTTTGTGAGTAGAATAAAATTTCCAATTGTAAACTTAACTGATTTTTCGACATTATTTCACCAGAAAACTAAAAACAGGAAAGCCTTGAACCCCTTCCACTAAATTTAGTTAGTATTAAGATTCTTTTACAGGGAGTGCAGTGGAGCTGACGCTGAGATCATTAAGTATTTGGTTATATCATCGCTAGTCTCACTAAACTCTTCTGAATTATACATGTCATGTGTGGTCTGGCGTCTCCTTACCAGCAACAGGTCCCAGGTTCAAACTAGTTAATTCCCTAAAAAACACATTCAGAACGTCGTTGCGCGAAAGTGGTAGGGAGACACGATATAGAACAAACTGACACCAGCATGAATGTTTGGAAAATCACTAATTGGATGTGATGGAAAAAGTAAACAGCAAACTGTGCGGTAACACACTGAGTGTTGACTATTTAGCAGTGGAAAACTGATGTTTAATTACAGTGAACTAAGAGAAATAAAACTAACAACATACATGGTAGTACCTTACACAAGAAACAATGTAATATGTCCCAAATAATACTTACGCCCATAGTGTGGAAAAATGTTTCTGTGAGTGGAAAACTCCCAGTGGACTGTGAATGGACGCTATGGGTAGCGCACAGCGAACTACCGATTCTGGGGCTCACAAACGCACGCTAGAAGTGACGCAGGACAAACATAGTTTAGTGAAAAGTGTAACAGGGAGGTACTCGCATGAACAGTTACTACAGTGAAATTGTGTAGTGCTGATTAGTGATCACAAAAAAAAGATTAAATCCGAGTAGCGAAATGTGTGAGTTCGAGCCAGAAACTTATTTAAAGAACTGTACCTCGTACGTTCGTACATTATATCAGTGCAAGCAAAAACAGTAAACATGAATGACTCTGGAGTGCTTGAAAAGTAATAACATTTCTTTCAGCACTGGCGATATGTGTATTTCTCTTGTTTTGCTGATGAACTGATACGCGGTGGAATATTTGCATGTTGTGTGAGGCGAGCGGCCGGCAGATGTTCCTGACTGCACATCTGATGCGCCGTGCCTGACGACTGAACGTCAGCTGTCTCTGCGTACATCACAGCGCAGGTCAACGAACTGTCTGTAACAGAGGCAGGCTGCCGCATACGCTTCTCTCGTCGCCAAGAACGACTCGCCGACAGCTCAGCAATACACCAGCATCGACAAATCATACTTCGATGCAATTTCGAAACTTATTTATGGTTGACGACGAATTAATAGACACCGACTACAGTGTAAATCTGTAACAGACATAATTTGAAAAGGACACAGAAATTACTTACAGTGAATATATGTACTTCTTGTTGTGACGCATATGTATACGTGAATGCACAGACAGACATTCTACGCGAAGATGATTTAATAGTTCAAGACAAACGTAATGTGTACATAAATTCAATTAACATATATTTCTGTTGTAATATATATATATATATATATATATATTTCTTTGTTGATTAATTCAATGGACATAATATCAGGACAAATAATATAAACAGAGACTTAATGTCAACAACCATAAGGCTCCAGGCGAGGTTTTTGACCCCTTTTTCCTTACGCCTGTAACCTGAATGGGGGAGCATAAGCAAATTCGTACCAGGTCTGTAGGATTCTGGACTCTTCACATTCCCGATTAAAAAGATAGTTGGAACTAGTAGATGAACACACCGGTAATAATGAGATCGAAACATATCTAACACATACGAACGAGATAGTATGAATATAACCATACCTGTAACGGTAACTTTGTAATCTCCCCACAAAATAAATTTCGTAACCTCCCAACAGTAAGAAATACAATTATTTATAGCATTCAGCGTAACCTCCCACAGATAAATTCCGTAACCTACCAATAATACAATGCGGCTAATCTCTCGATAAAATTGCGACTCACTTACAACCTTTCAATAATTGACTGTCAATTTACCCTGGTAAATTTTGGACGTCAGCAGTGCTGCGTCATGGCCCTGATACATCATTCTGAATAAACTGAAAAGTCTTACCTTAATTAGGTCGCCGGATAACGTGTATATATCTGCTCCTATAAGAAATTTTTCTGGTGCACCTAAGTTCAATGCTGTCCGATAGATTTGTTTTATATAAAAGGAAAGAACTGATTTTTTTTAATAATCGGGATGACCAAGGATTGGAGAAATTAGTAAATTCTTTAAATTGAAATGAATGATTGTCAAAAGTTACTTTTTATGAGAAAGATTCTTATAAAGCGATTTTTTTAATAACATTTACATGGGACTTCTTATAACAATATTTCATATGCGCGAGGCTGCTTTTACCTTATACTACAACGTTCAGGCTCCGCCATCGCTGCACACGACCGGTCCAACCAACACGATACATCAGACTGCTAGCAACTACTTACTGCTACTGCCACACAGTTCCTACAGCAGCCGACACTGCTCTTTGGTCTCAGATTCTCTTACAGCTTACATATCGCAGGCAGCGCGTGAGCAATCCATCGGAATTATATCTGCTCGAGTGCGCTAACAACAAATTCCTTATTCATGGACCTCTTACATAACCCTCCACTGGGGGGAGCTAGAATTTAGCAGCGATGGTGAGTCAATTGGACTTGCCATGAGGAAAAAATTTTTCTATAATCTATTTAGTTACTAAGTCTACAGTCTCAGAGCATATACATTATTGATAAGTGCAGAACATATAACGAAATAAAATAGAGAGCACACGCACTGAGTACAGAACATATCAAGAAATGACACAAGGTGTACAATATATATTAACGAATAACATAAAGTGTACACATACTGCATCAGTCTTTAGCATTTTTACATGAAGTGATCACATTATCAAATGAAATAAAGTGCACACGCACTACAAAAATCTTTAGTATACTTAGGACTACTGATCATATTAACAAATGAAATGAAGTGCACAGGCATTGAATAAGTCTTTAGCATATTTAGGACAACTAATCTTATTAACAAATGAAATGAAGTGCACACGCACTGTATATGTCTTTATCATTTTACAAGAATTTAAATGCACTGTATAAGTCTTTACCATTTTACAGGAACTAGGAAAGGAATGGGAAGGATTACATTATGGTTGTAGCACAGTAGGTTGCACGTAGCTGCACTGAAAGTCCGTATCTTTCTACAGAGGCACAACACCAAGTGAGACAATCTGAACTTATCATCCCTGAAGTATTCATCAGTGTAGCCATGACACTGAAATCTTGTATTAATATTGTATGTTATCATTTGGTAACATTAGGTACACCAAACAGTATCACCATAATGACATCTCCTTCGGTCAGAGTGGTGGACAACTTGATCTGTCAGCACCACATTCTTATAGAATCCATACTCTCACATCAACAGAGAATTAGTGCAAAAACCAAATATAGTGCTCCATGATCATTACGCTGGACAAGACATATTGATATTGCAGTAATTGCTGGTAATTAGATCAGAAGGTGAAGGACATTAACTCTTATGCTAGTCATCGTAGAATTACACTAGCGTATTAACCGATGTTGTTGTTGTTGTCTTAAGTCCTGAGACTGGTTTGATGCAGCTCTCCATGCTACTCTATCCTGTGCAAGCTGCTTCATCTCCCAGTACCTACTGCAACCTACATCCTTCTGAATCTGCTTAGTGTACTCATCTCTCGGTCTCCCTCTACGATTTTTACCTCCACGCTGCCCTCCAATGCTAAATTTGTGATCCCTTGATGCCTCAAAACATGTCCTACCAACCGATCCCTTCTTCTAGTCAAGTTGTGCCACAAACTACTCTTCTCCCCAATCCTATTCAATACCTCCTCATTAGTTACGTGATCTATCCACCTTATCTTCAGTATTCTTCTGTAGCACCACATTTCGAAATCTTCTATTCTCTTCTTGTCCAAACTAGTTATCGTCCATGTTTCACTTCCATACATGGCTACACTCCAAACAAATACTTTCAGAAACGACTTCCTGATACATAAATCTATATTCGATGTTAACAAATTTCTCTTCTTCAGAAACGCTTTCCTTGCCATTGCCAGTCTACATTTCATATCCTCTCTACTTCGACCATCATCAGTTATTTTACTTCCTAAATAGCAAAACTCCTTTACTACTTTAAGTGTCTCATTTCCTAATCTAATTCCCTCAGCATCACCCGATTTAATTTGACTACATTCCATTATCCTCGTTTTGCTTTTGTTAATGTTCATCTTATATCCTCCTTTCAAGACACTGTCCATTCCGTTCAACTGCTCTTCCAAGTCCTTTGCCGTCTCTGACAGAATTACAATGTCATCGGCGAACCTCAATGTTTTTACTTCGTCTCCATGAATTTTAATACCTACTCCAAATTTTTCTTTTGTTTCCTTTACTGCTTGCTCAATATACAGATTGAATAACATTGGGGAGAGGCTACAACCCTGTCTCACTCCTTTCCCAACCACTGCTTCCCTTTCATGCCCCTCGACTCTTATTACTGCCATCTGGTTTCTGTACAAATTGTAAATAGCCTTTCGCTCCCTGTATTTTACCCCTGCCACCTTTAGAATTTGAAAAAGAGTATTCCAGTCAACATTGTCAAAAGCTTTCTCTAAGTCTACAAATGCTAGAAACGTAGGTTTGCCTTTTCTTAATCTTTCTTCTAAGATAAGTCGTAAGGTCAGTATTGCCTCACGTGTTCCAACATTTCGACGGAATCCAAACTGATCCTCCCCGAGGTCTGCATCTACCAGTTTTTCCATTCGTCTGTAAAGAATTCGCGTTAGTATTTTGCAGCCGTGGCTTATTAAACTGATAGTTCGGTAATTTTCACATCTGTCAGCACCTGCTTTCTTTGGGATTGGTATTATTATATTCTTCTTGAAGTCTGAGGGTATTTCGCCTGTCTCATACATCTTGCTCACCAGCTGGTAGAGTTTTGTCATGACTGGCTCTCCCAAGGCCGTCAGTATTTCTAATGGAAATTTGTCTACTCCGGGGGCCTTGTTTCGACTCAGGTCTTTCAGTGCTCTGTCAAACTCTTCACGCAGTATCGTATCTCCCATTTCGTCTTCATCTACATCCTCTTCTATTTCCATAATATTGTCCTCAAGTACATCGCCCTTGTATAAACCTTCTATATACTCCTTCCACCTTTCTGCCTTCCCTTCTTTGCTTAGAACTGGGCTGCCATCTGAGCTCTTGATGTTCATACACGTGGTTCTCTTCTCTCCAAAGGTCTCTTTAATTTTCCTGTAGGCAGTATCCATCTTACCCCTAGTGAGATAAGCTTCTACATCCTTACATTTGTCCTCTAGCCATCCCTGTTTAGCCATTTTGCACTTCCTGTCGATCTCATTTTTGAGACGTTTGTATTCCTTTTTGCCTGCTTCATTTACTGCATTTTTATATTTTCTCCTTTCATCAATTAAATTCAATATTTCTTCTGTTACCCAAGGATTTCTAGCAGCCCTCGTCTTTTTACCTACTTTATCCTCTGCTGCCTTCACTACTACACTACATCCCGATATGAACAATTATTGGTACTCATTGGCTAGTTACTAAAGATGTAGTAAGTATTGAGTATTACAAAACACTATTCATAGCTCATCTGCTTGCAGTAATTATTGGCATAGCATTTATGTATGAGGCATCTAAATACAGTAATTATTGACATTGCATTTACAGAGTATAAAAAATATTATTTACAGAAATTATTGGCATAACATTTATACATAAGTCATTATATAACAGTAATCATTGGCATTCATAAGACAATTCATTACAGTAATTATTGACATTCATTTCCTAGTTACAAAGTATTCATATAGTGTTACAAAACATTATTCAGTGTTATTCACAAGTCATCATTTAAAACAGGAGTTATTGAGTGTAGCATCAAGTTACTGGTGTTTATATACAATATCATATAAGTGACATAAGACATATTTAAAATGTAAGACATTGGAACTATTACTCGAGGTCGGTAGTCCAATAAAACATAGACATAATGGAATCAATATACAGAAAATTTGTATTATTTTTAAGTCAAAAAATATATCTTAACCTGGTAGCATTATTTAGTTGTATACTGGTAATAGTTGGGACTATTTTTTTTTTGTGCTAGCAATGCATTGCGTTGGGATCGATAGTTGCCGGGGTATGAAAATATTTGCTTTTGACTTATTGCTGGAAATAAGGATTAATAATGTCATTAGTCATGAGTCAGCTGTAGCAAGATTATGAAACAAGTACAGTATATGTGACCACATTCATACATGATAGACACAACTGGGCAGAAAAAATGCAAGTACTAGAACAGGTTTAATAACTAACTACTTATAGCATACTAATATCATGAAAAGCTTTTCTGGAAAAATTACAAAATGGATTATTGAGCTGAAAGAAAAAATTTATATTATGCTGAAAAGTAGTAAACATCGAATTAACAGGTAATGAAACATGTACTTTATATGTATGTACTCTACCTGTCTTTCCCAAAACATTCAGTCATTATATTATGCGACATAAGACATACTGTCAAGAGGAACAGAAACAAATACTTAAATAATTACATAGCATTTATTAACTAACAGTAAATATATAACCATCATCATTATCATCATCTGCAAAGAAAAACTTCATTATTCATTTTACCATAACTTCATCACTATCATCACCAGCAAAGAAAAACTTCATTATTCATATTAGCATATTCTTCCTATAACTATTCGTCATCATTTATTATCATCTGCAAAAAATAGACACTTCATTATGCATATTCATATTACCATTTACTTCATACAACTATTCATAGTATAGAGTTTCTCATTTCTAGCATATTTCATCACTAAAATTAACATGTGTAGTTCTGTCTGACAGCTTGCATAAATCGCCTCGTATTCTGAAAGAAAAATAATTAGTCAAGACTGCTATCATACGATGTGTACAGTATATTCTGGTTAATGCTTGTTAATTCTGATCCATTTACTCTTCATGACAAGATATTGCATTTTCTTTCCTTCATTCTGATGGTAAAATTTCCATTTCATAGTAAACCACAGTGGTTTAATTCATTTCTTTTACACGGTATTGCTTTCTGAAAAATGATGAATAAGGATTAATATCTTGCATTCAATCACATACTCATTAAATGAAAACTTGTTTCTAGTGATATAATTAAGCATACACCACAGCATGACAGAAAACATATTAGATCAAAAACATAGACAGTTTTTAAGTGTATAAAATATACACACAGTATCATAATATAGTAGCAATAAAGTAGAATAGTCAAGATGTTGAGATATCATAATGCAAAATGTCAATGTCAACTGATGTTTGTTACATCTTAAACATTTCATAGTGCATACAGACCAAAATTCTACTTTCGATAGAAAAACAATCATACATACACAAAAAAATCGAAAATGTGCATGGTCTGATATATAACGACAAGAAAAGCGACCTGCTAATCTTACCTTGCTGGGCACTTGCCAGGAAAATATATGATAATCATCAGTAAGTGTTCATATCAATAACCGGAAAAGGCATTACAATGTGATAAGTCATAAAGTATGTTCATTCCATAAAGGGTTTAATATTGGAGACAAGCTGATTGCCTTTGCTTTTTCTGGTTCTCAAAGTTTCAACATGTACCGCATTGGGATGAGGAATGCTGCGAATTCTGTGTGGACCTGCGTATAGAAGTTCAAATTTACTGCATTTACTCTTTCCTCTGTTGGATAAATAGTGTGTGCGTACTAATATCTTCTGTCCAATGTGAACGTCACGGCGTGTACAAACCTGTTTTTGCTGTCTTCTCCGGCGCTCTGCGGCACGTTTGATGTTGTTGAGCGCAATCTCAGTTATTTCATGGTGGCGTAGTCGACGATATGTAGGAAAGGATACTAATTCTTTAATTTTGTTAGGTGGTTCAACATTTTTCAATATAACAGTCGGAGATAGCATAGTAGATTCATTTGGTATGGAGTTAATTACATCCTGGAATGAGAGTGTGTGTGTATCCCAATCAATATATCTTTTATGGCAGTACATTGTACACAGTTTACCAATTTCTTTCATCAGTCGTTCACAAGGGTTCGAAGAAGCGTGATACTTGAATATATAGATCGGAGAAATGTTTATAGCTCGAAATATACGTGTCCATATCGCAAATCGAAATTGTGGTCCATTGTCGGAAATTACTTTCAATACATGCCCTACATGAAATAAAAAATGATTTACAAATGCATTCGAAATAGATTTAGCAGTAGCTTTACGCAACGGAGTGAAGGTAACTAATTTCGAAGTGAGTTCCACAGCGACAAAGATGTAGCAATAACCTCTATTAGTTCTGGGAATCGGTCCAAAAATGTCTACAGCGGCCATGTGTCTCAATTTAACAGGTACAATGGGATGTAATGGAGGAATATGTGAAGTCGTGTCTGATTTAGCTTTCTGGCAGATTTTACATGACGCTACAACTCGTCGAATACGTTTCTCCATGTTGGCAAAATAACAATTCTGTCTCTGTATAAGAAAACATTTTCTGGCTCCACAATGTGCGTAACTCAAATGAGTATACCAAATTAATTTGTTACCAAGTTCGTCAGGAATGCATAATAACCAGTTGTTGCCGTCAGGGTGAGAGCGGCGGAACAGAATGTTATTGCATACCATGTAATGGTTTCTAATGGTAACGTTATTCTTATCTTGCCAAAGGTGTTTAATTTCTTTCCATACGTTGGATTTACTCTGCTCTTGTGCTATGTCTCGTAATGACGATGAAATGAAATTTTCAAATGCAACATGTTGAATATACATGACGCTAGAATTTGCTTGGCAGAAGTTGGTTGCGATGTCTTGCTGATTGTTGCAGAGAGAACGGGATAGTGCGTCTGCTACAATATTTTGTGTACCGGGAATGTGAAGAATTGTAAAATTAAATTCCTGTAAATACAGTTTCCATCTGCTTAATCTATCATGTGTAAATTTAGCGGAAAGTAAAAACTGGATAGCTCCATGATCTGTGTAAACGGTAGTATGTCTTCCATAAAGAAAATGCCTAAATCGGGTAAATGCCCATACAACACATAATGTTTCAAGTTCTGTAACAGAATAATTGCGTTCAGCATGTGACAGAATGCGACTTGCAAAGGCGATGTTTTTAATTACTGTATTACCGTCTTCTTCAATTTCCTGAAAAATGTGTACGCTTAAAGCTGTGTTAGAACTGTCGGTGGCAATAGAAAAATTTCTGATAGGGTCTGGGTGTGATAAAAGTGGTGCGTTCAACAAAGCTTGTTTCAGATTGACAAATTAAGACTGTGCTTGGCTATCCCAGGACCAAATAGCATTTTTACTGGTCAGTTGGCATAATCTAGGGATGTCTAAGGCAGAGTATGAATTAATTTACGAAAAAAATTAATTAAACGAAAAAAGCTGCGTAGTTGTTTCTTCGTCGTTCGAACAGTTATGTCACGTAAAGCTTGAAGTTCTTCCGGGTCAGGCGCAATGCCTTCTGCTGAAATTACATGTCCATGAAATTTTATGGAAGTTCTGCCAAAGTGCGATTTGTTAAGATTAACTGTGAGTCCTTGTGCACGAAAAGTTTGCAACAGTTGTTCCAGAATCAGATTATGTTCAGACGAGTTAGCTTCTGCAATAAGAATGTCGTCTGCTTACTTTGTGAGTCTGTCTTTCATGCAAAAGTGTGTCTCGGATGTCGTCAAGAGAAATAACATTTTCGTGAACAAGATTCTGTGTGTCAAAAGTATTGCTTACGTTGTTGGAAGATGCAACCTGTACTGTATCTAGTTAAATTTTTCTGACGTGCTGTTATTTGCGGGAGGATGCTGTGACATTTCAACTGTTTGTACTGTTCTGTTATTTCTTCCTGACGTATTAGGTTCGGGATGATACAGACTGTCTGGTTCATTCATGATAATTTGTTGTTGCGGTTGATTCTGTTGCTGGTAAGACCGACTGTTACGCTGAAAACTGTGCTCATTACTTTTACGTCTGTCATAATAATCGTTGCTATACGGCGCGTTGAAATAGGAGTTGAAAGGTTGTTTTCTGTACGTAGTGATTTCCTTGTTGCTGTGCGTTACTATTTGGTGGAGCCGACGCTATACGTGTAGGCAACGAAACATTAAAGCATGGTTGACCTTGCAGACGGCATTGTTGCTTAGGTATGCTAACCGGCTGGTTTTGATGTTGTTGCGGAGAAAACCCTCTACTGTAGCCAAAATGTGTCTGCGATTGCTGAAAATTTTGTACATACTGATGATTAAAATTTTGTGTGAATTAAAATTATGCTGGTAGTTCTTGCCATTTCGGGAGTGTCTAATGAAAATTGTCACATCCGGTAAAACTTGTCATATAAGGTTTTCTTTACTCATTCCAGATTCTAGGTAGATCGATAGTTGAAGAGCTGTTTAGACAGATATAAAGAATAGTAAAAGAGTAGGGAGCAGTGCAGATAACTAAAGATGAAATAGCACTACTACGGCTCGGGGCCCTGTGCACGCTACGGCACATATTCATCGAAGTGTAACGAATCCCCTGAGGTCTCCTACGCGCTGCAAATAAATTTTAGTTTCTGCGTTACAGGCAATGCCGGTGAAAATTCAGAATCAAATAGTTGTATCCAGTCCATTTCTAGTTTCTGCATTAAAGGCCAAGCTGCTGGAAAAGCAAAGCTAAATTGTTGTATCTAATCCAAAGGGTGAATCTGTGTTCTGTCATTTTTAAATACCTTAAATTACCTAACGGATAGAAAGTGCTTGTAATCAAAATTTTCGTCTCTGAATGTCTGAACAGGTTCAGGATTGAATGATAATCTGTTTGTCTGTGACTGTTCGAAATCTAAGTCACGTACTCTCTGTAAATTACCTAAATTGTACTGGCTGTGTGAGTGTGAGAAATGTTCGGAGAGTGGCGTATGCTGTGTCGTGTTACAGGCTGAAACATTTTTCATCTCTGTCACTTCTTGCTGTAACGATGACAATTTTCTACGCAATGTATTATTGGACGAACCTATCTCACTGACTGTCTGCTGTAAATTTCGGAATTCGGATGTTTGATTGAAAGAAATTGGTGACGTATCGTCTGATTTGGTATCATTGTTATTTTCGATAACGTCAATACGATTGGCCAATTCATCAAATTTTTCAGCCAGTGCTTTTACCTGATCGTCATTTTTAGTGTCACAAACATTAATATGTTTTTGGATTTTACGGGTAGTTTTGTTCAATTTCTTAACGTCCTCTTTAATGGCATCGGGATCCTGTATTAATTCTAAATGTTCACGTCTGCTGGTCACTGTCTGAAAGTTTACTGTGTGTGTCTGTTTTTGTTTTATGATCGGAGATTTCATGATGAAATTCGGTGTTCTACTGTTTGATTTCGTCTGATAAATGTAGCAATGTTGTTGTCTACGTGTGTTTTTGCTTTCGTAAATAATTTACGCTTATCTTCCTGTCTCTGTGCAGTAATTGTTTCCATGACTTGTTTCTTTACTTTGTTCAGTACCTGTATAAATTTACGGTAACGCGTCTCACTGCTTTGTAAGTGGTGATTAAAACGTTCTTCAATTTGGCTATTCTGTTGGACAAATTTCGTGTCTACTTTCGCATCCAGTGTGCGTGAGTGTTCTGATGACATTAACTTAAACTCGTCGCGTAACTGTGTTGCGTTTTCTGAACATTGCTTAGCAACTGCACTAATTTCATCTCTAAGTAATTCTGTTGTGGCTGCTTGCGTATTACTTAATTCTTGTGCAACAGATCTAATTTCTTCACTACTGTTCCTAGCACAAGCCTTAATTTCCTCGCGTAATTGTTCTTTAGTATCATGACATTGCACGGCAACGGCTGTAATCTGTTCACTAAGTTGTTTGAAATTGTTGTCTTGTTTTTCATTCGACTGTTTGAGATTTTCATTACGTTGTATGTTCGATTCATTAAGTCGTTTGAAATTGTCGTCTTGATCTTTCTTCGACTGTTTGAGATTTTCATTAAGTTGTAGCAATACTGCCATAACTTTATCCATGCCAAAATTAGAGACTATATTTTCTATGCTGTGTGTTGGTGTTTCTGCATTTGTCGGGTTTTGTGTAACCATTAGGTCATTGTCTGATTCAGGAAAAGGTTTGCAAATCGGATGTGCTCTGTTGGTCACTACATCGGAATCAAATAAATCTGACGTACTTTGAGTACATTGTTCATCTTCGTTAGAAACAATTATCTGTTCGCTACGTAAATTTTGCAAATCGGCCGTATCAAACTGGACAGCGTTCATTGTAACGGAAAGTGCCGCGTCGTCAATTGTCGTTAAATTTACAGTGGACGCAATTGAATTTGTTTGCTCATCATTAAATTATAAACATTACTGATGGTCCGTACGCACTGATTGTCTGTAACTGGAGGATTATCATAAAGACACTGAGTGTCACTAGTATTATTAGTCAAACTATTAAAGTCGGCTTTTTCACCAATTACGTGATGTACTGTTAGCAGTTTTTCGCGGCTTTTTCACAACTCAGAGTTAAGCACAAAATCAAACAAACACAAAGCAAAAATGGAACAAATACAGTTACAACAAAGAGCAATAAATTGCCGATGATCTGTGAAAGAACGAGTGACAAATTAGTAAATGCATTGCGCCAGATGCAAACTACCTTTAACAATAGTGTAAATAAGAGCAAATATATAACTGACTACTTCTCAGAAATTCACAAAAACACGCTCCTGGCCGGTTGTCGACAAGTGTAACTTCCCCAACAGAAAAATAATATAAATAATATTCACATTTAGTGTAACCTCCCCACAAAATAATTTCCGTAGCCTCCCAACAGTAAGAAATATAATTATTTATACCATTCAGCGTAACCCCCACAGATAAATTCCGTAACCTACCAATAATACAATGCGACTAATCTCTCAATAAAATTGCGACTCACTTATAACCTTTCAATAACTGACTGTCAATTTAACCTAGTAAATTTTGGACGTCAGTAGTGTAGCGTCATGGCCCTGATACATCATTCTGAATAAACTGAAAAACCTTAATTACGTAGCCTGATAACGCGTATATATCTGCTCCCATAAGACATTTTTCTGGCGCAGCTAAGTGCAATGCTGGCCGACAGATTTGTCTTATATAAAAGGAAAGAACGAATTTTTTTTTAACAATCGGGATGACCAAGGTTCGGAGAAATTACTAAATTCTTTAAATTGTAATGAATGATTATCAAAAGTTACTTTTTATGAGAAAGATTCTTATCAAGCGATTCTTTTTAAAAACATTTACATGGGACTTGATATAGCAATACTACATATGCGCGAGGCTACTTTTACCTTATACTACAACGCGCAGGCTCCGCCATCGCTGCACACGACCGGCCAAGCCAACACGATACACCAGACTGTTAGCAGTTACTTACTGCTACTGCCACAAAGTTCCTACCGCAGTCAACACTGCTCTTTGGTCTCAGATTCTCTTACAGCTTACATATCGCAGGCAGCGCGTGAGCAATCCATCGGAATTACATCTTCTCGAGTGCGCTAACAACTAATTCCTTAATCATGGAACTCTTACAACTTCAACACAAATGTACCTACCGTAATCATGCAAACATGAAAACTTAAATAAGGATGTAAGACGTTAGTGAGACTGTACATAAGTTAGGAAACCACATTAAGAACACCTTCACTAGAGGGCCCAGGTGACGGTATGTCACATAAATTGACATTTGGAGAAGTGGAAAAGAAGTTTTTGCTATGAGACGTGTGAACCGTAAATTATCTAAAGCCTAAGTGCGCCTGCGCGATGTGTAACAAATAATAAAGATTGTAAATTATTATTATAAGAAACACAAATATCGATGTAATTAATAAAACACTTTTTTTGTGCAATCTCTGTGTAACATAGGCCACGAAGATGAGAGACAATGCTTTGATTGAACCATCTATCTTGTTTTTGTTTCGTCTAGAGGTAAGCCGCCATTGTAGCGCAGGATAATAATTAATGTAAGTTTTTTTGTAGTTTTGTAAAATATAATAATTATTATTAGAAGGTGTGTATTATTGACTTAGTTGTCACCTCTCATGATCGCAACCATTAATTATAATTAACAATTTGTTTACAGAACTTCGTAGTACATGGAGCTCATCTCCCCTAGCAGGATTTAGTCGGCCATTACGCTGACTGTGTTATTAAATTAAAATTACATGTAGTAATTAAATGTAAATGCGTGAAACTTCTCAATATAGATCTTTCTTTCATTTCAAAGTTAAAGATAGTAGTGATAAATTTTATTTAATAAATCCACAGCACTGAGAGAGTTCAGTATGTTTCATTTTGGACGCCTAACGGCAGATGAGATTCTCCCTGGTTTTGCCTTGCAAATAATGGACAAGAAATATTGAAAATATTTTCATTCAGTAAGCTCCACAATATTTCAGTTAATCGTTATGTAGTTTAGTACATAAATAACCAGCAGCCCCTGAGACCCATATTAATAATTACAGTTTGCGTAAGAATACGCATATTTTCTTTTCTAAATATCAGCGCTCACGCAAACTATTTATTAGAAGACTCTGAGTCCCGCGTTGCGTTTACAAAGTACTGTATCGTACGTACTTCGGGGCAGCCGATGTCCACAAGAGTGTTATCGCGGTACTGAAGGCACTAACTACTGACATGTATAGTTATCAAATTAAAGATTTTCATAGAGAACAAAGCGTTGCGGCACCACAGTTTAGGATAGGGAAGTTAGTTTTGGTGCAATATTTCGGAGCGCACAAGTTACAGCTAGGTGTGGGCTGGATTGCAATTAGTTACGCTGGCCAGAGACTACAAAGTGGAATGGAGGCCACTTGTGCCAAGGAACCGCTGAAAAGTGTAATTGCAGCAGTTCGCATGTCGCAAGCTATAGGCAGAAGGCGTCCACTGGCACAACCGGGCGTGGGACGTATGTGACTTGGAGCGATATGTTAGCGAAACAGAGGCGCGCAGCCGAGTATAACTAGGTGTTGTTTTCTAACGAGATTCATTGAAGTGTGGCAGCTCTCCTGGACGGCGGTGCATGTCGCACCACCAGCTACATGTAACAGATGGGGCCGACAGTGTCCCAGTCCACAGTGGGTCGCCGGTTCGCCCTTTGAAGCCAACGCGGTGCATTCCAGTGTGGCAGCTCTCCTGCGGCGCGTGTCACACTGCCAGGCTACACGCAGCAACAGATGGGGTGACAGCGTCCACGACGTGTCTTTGGTTCGACCCTCTGAGGTCGACGCAGGGTCCGCAGCTAGATAGGGCCGGCACTCTTCAGGTCGCTACCGTGTGCAGTCATCTCGTCTCTCGACACGCGCCGGATACATACAGGGCGAGGGCCGCAGGTTCGGACGCCGGATTCTGGCTGTCGTTGCCGCCGCCTTCCCAGGTACGCCAACTGAGGAAGAAGACGCAGTGGGGCCGGCCCACGGCTCCTGGCGGAGTAGCGCGGTGTCAACGGGTACGGTGGCCGCTGAGTCGGCTGCTGGTACAACCATTCTGACGTAATCGGAACTCTACAGCTGGCGAACACGGCCAGCAAAACATAGCGTTGTGTTGCACAGGTTGCCGGGGCAGTGGCCTCAGCAATGCACGGTCTGTGACGCGGACCGCGGTGAACAAAGCTCTGTTAAGAAAACGAATAAATCATTGGGAAAGTTCTCGCCGAGTTTTAATACGGCAACACCTGGTACCCACCAACTAAATTCGGTGTCTTCACATCACTTTCTGACACCTCCAACAACATTTGCTGTCAGAATAGCAGACGTCTTCTGCCCAGTACGACGTTTGAGCCCACCGCCTGCAGTACAGTCACAAGATGGGGTGAGTGCTATCAAAATTGTTCTTCTGAGTGTTGGACAATGTCTTTAGTGTTAGTGTTTGGAGTATGGCTTGCCAGAAGCCACATTTTAGATCTTTTGCGCATGAATGTTATTTATTTTGTCTGAATAAGTGTTAGTGTATTTGGGACAGTAAGATGTTGTGACATTTAATTACTTTGTATTGGTTTATTATGTTACTGAGTATGATGATACGGAGTTGTAGGAAGTCAGATTACTCTTGTACTTGGTCCCGAAACAAAACGTCTAACTGAGAACGAAAGCAACACAATGGCAGAGTCAAGGATGCAAGGTGTGTCGGAACCAGAATCGGTGCAGATTTCGTTGGAAAAAGTAGCACAATTGACAGCAGACAATTCGTAGTTGGCAAATAAATTAACATCTAGAAGTAAGTGGGAAACCGCATCTGATGAGTCGTTGTTGCCTAGGGTGCATGAGATTTATCCAGCCGCCGCAAGTTTGATTATCCCGTTTTCTGGTAAGGCATCTGGGGATGTGCGTTCGTTTGTGGGGGACTTGGAGACATCAGCTGCGATGAATAGCTGGTCTGACGAGCAGTTATTACATGTAGCCAAACCTATGTAAGGTGTTCTGAGGCCTTAAGGAAGGCGGGACAGTTTAAGCAGTTAAAGGAAGGGCTTTTACAAATGTGCAAGAAACATAATAGCGCTTCGTACTTTAGGGACAGGTGAAGTACAATGACAAAGCGGCAAGGCGCATACGGTGGAGAAATTTGTGGACTGGATAGGGGAAATTAATGAGAACACTTACGAGTTGCGTCAGAGCGATGAAGTGAATAGCGTTCTGTTGCAGGAGGCCGAAGAAAGGGCAATTGTATTTTTGAGAGGGTTACCGCCGCATATTTCAGGCAAAGTGCGTGAAGGAACTATGAAAGATTTGTATTCGGCCATTGAGCTGGCAATTTAATGTGAGGAAATAGAAGTGGCGACAGGGGTACGCTAGAGGCAAACAGTATTTGCAGCGGTTAAAATATGTTTTAAGTATGATCTTACGGGACTTGTGCAGAGGCAATGCACCCAGTCACTAAAGAATAGAGGAAGGGGTGGAAATCAGCAGAGTGGAGGATGGAGAAATGTGGATAGGAGAGATGGACAAATGTTAAACGACAGATGGGGCCCAAGAACTACCTAAAGGAGCTCCCGTTTATTTTCAATGCTACTTATACGTATGCAGAGGTAGGATCCGTAGGAACTAAAAAGTTTAAGATTTTGTTGGACGCAGGGGCGCCAGTGTCTGTGGCTACTAAGAGTATAATGCGACGAAATAAGTTAGACCCACAACGTTATAGGTTGCCTGGAATGCGGGATGAAGGAGGTCAGGCCTTTTGGGTCGGTGACAATTGACTTTCGAATAGGGAAAGTCCGATTTCATGAATGCGTGGAGGCGGTACCATGGGTAAGCGAGGACTACGATATGATCCTAGGAGTAGATTTCTTGCAGCAACATCATGTCAAAGTTCACCTTGGACAACGAACTGTGTAACTCGTTGGAATGTTATTTCCGCGATGGGAAACTGTGGTCAATGCAGAGCTGTTCCGAGGGGCGTTCAACGTAATGAACAAACCAAATGAACCGCGTACATTAGCATTAATGCTCAATGCGCATGAGTGTGTCTCTAGTGGCACCGGGAAATCGCTTTGGGTAAGTCTAATCTACCTGTATGTGTTATTGAACCATTGGAGGATAATAAAAATTTGGGTTCACTAGGTTGTTTTGTGAAACATAGTGTTGTACGCGTACAGTAGGGGAACTACGGGAGAGTAGTTCCCGTGAACGTGGATAATTTTGTCGCAGTGGACGCGAATTTGAGGAAAGGAAGTTTAGTAGCAAATTAGGATGTGCCAGATGACGAACACTGATGTTTGAGAAGTAGAAGAAGTGATCAACCACTGCCTACCGGTAAAACTGCATTGCGTGACAAAATTAAGCATTTGAGAGGAGATGAGTGAGAGCATATGGAAGAATTATTGTGGGAATGTAAGGATTTGTTTTTTCCACAACCGCCGTTACCAGCAACTCCATTAGTTCATCATAGGATACCAATAGGGAATGAAGCACCGGTTTACCGTAAACCATACAGAATACCGCGGTAATTGCAGCCGAACGTGGAGGATTTCATTGATCAGCAGCTTACGGACGGTATTATAGCTCATAGTAATAGTTACTGGGGAGCAGGCATTGTCATTGTGCCTAAAATATCTGCGCATTGAACTAAGATATACAGGTTCTGTTGTGACTACCGATACCACAATAATAAGACAGTAACGGACGCATGCCCCATTCCAAACATATCGGAGACTTTGGATCACTTAGGACAGTGCCAGTACTTTTCTACGATGGACTTGGCAAGTAGTTATCGTCAGTTAGAGGTGGCTCCAGAGGATCGTCCAAAACCTGCTTTCTCTACACTTGGAGGCCATTAGCAGTACATTAGAATGCCATTAGATTTGAAAGACACTCCGGCAACGTTTCAGAGGTTGCTAGTAAGTGTCTTGATGGGTTTGAAACCACGGCAGTGTGGTGGTGGTGGTGGTTAGTGTTTAACGTCCCGTCGACAACGAGGTCATTAAAGACGGAGCGGAAGCTCGGGTTAGGGAAGGATTGGGAAGGAAATCGGCCGTGCCCTTTCAAAGGAACCATCCCGGCATTGGCCTGAAAGGATTTAGGGAAACACGGCAGTGTCTTCTCTATTTGGATGACATTATGGTGTTTTCAAGTAGTATGGAGCAACACCGACAGCGGTTAAGGGAAGTCTCTATGATGTTAAGAGCAGCTCGTTTGACGTTGAGCCTAGAGAAATGTAATTTCGTATTAGCACAAGTAAAATATTTGGGTCATATTATCAGTAACGACGGAGTGCGAACAGATCCGACGTTGGTTCAAGCTGTAAGGGGTTTTCGGAAACCGAAAACAGTTAAGGAAGTGCAGGCATTCATCGGAATCGCCTATTTCTATTGAAAGTTCGTGAAGGGTTTCGCAGATTTAGCACAGCCGTTGGCGCGATTGTTACGGAAGGGTGGGAAATTTGAGTGGACAGAAGAGTGTCAGAAAGCGTTTGACAAAGGTGAAAGAAGTATTAACATCAAGTTCGGTTCTTGTGTTTCCAGATTTTGAAAAGGAGTTTATACTAGCATGCGATGCATCGAATCAAGCATTAGGGTGTGCTCTTAGTTAGGAAATTGATGTGAAAGAACATCGTGTAGCCTATGCGTCTAGGCAGTTGAATACAGCAGAGAAGAATTACTCAACAACAGAGAGTGAAATGCTTAGCGTAATCTATGGAATCACATATTTTAAATTTTATTTATATGGGAGAAGATTTCGAGTAGTGGCAGATAATGCTGCATTGAAGTGGCTGTTGGGGATGAAAGATCCGTCCACTAGACACGCTCCATGGGCTGTGAGGCTTAGTGAATTCGGCTACGAGGTGGTGCACAAGTCTAGGAAAAGCACGGTAATGCGGATGCACTAAGTAAGAAAGTGATAAAAGTAGAAGTCATAGGTTATGACCTATCAGTATGTCCAAACACCGATTGTAAAGTGTATCGGACACAGCCACTGTTTAATGTATACGACGGTCTTCTGAGCAAGGAAACGAAGTTAGGGCCAAAGGTAGTAGTGCCAGCGAAGTTGAGGGATGAGGTGTTAAAGGAAACACATGATCACGTGTTATCCGGTCATGGAGGGAGTAGAGCGACGAGTAGGAGAGTGGCGGAGAGGTATTGGTGGAGAGGTACGAAAGGAGATGTGGATCAGTATGCCAGGAATTGTACCGTGTGCGCAGAGAGCAGATTTGAGTCGGAAACAGATACAGCCACAATGATTACCGGAAGCAACATGTCCACTCTCTCTGCTGGGCACTGACGTCTTAGGACCTTTCAGGCGAACACCATCGGGGAACAGATTCGTTCTGACAATAATAGACCATATTTCAAGGGATGTGGACATGGTGGCTATGCAAAATCAACAGGCAGCCATGATCGCGCAAGTGTTAGTAAATAACTGGATTTTGGAAAAAAGAAATGGTTCAAATGGCAGTGAGCACTATGGGACTTAACATCTTAGCTCATCAGTCCCCTAGCACTTAGAAATACTCAAACCTAACTAACCTACATCTACATCTACATTTATACTGCGCAAGCCACCCAACGGTGTGTGGCGGACGGCACTTTATGTGCCATTGTCATTACTTCCCTTTCCTGTTCCAGTCGCATATGGTTCGCGGGAAGAACGACTGTCTGAAAGTCTCCGTGCGCGCTCTAATCTCTCTAATTTTACATTCGTAATCTCCTCGGGAGGTATAAGTAGGGGGAAGCAATATATTCGATACCTCATCCAGAAACGCCCCCTCTCGAAACCTGGACAGTAAGCTACACCGCGATGCAGAGCGCCTCTCTTGCAGAGTCTGCCACTTAAGTTTGTTAAACATCTTCGAAACGCTATCACGGTTACCAAATAACCCTGCGACGAAACGCGCCGCTCTTCTTTGGATCTTCTCTGTCTCCTCCGTCAACCCGATCTGGTACGGATCCCACACTGTTGAGCAATACTCAAGTATAGGCCGAACGAGTGTTTTGTAAGCCACCTGCTTTGTTGATGGACTACATTTTCTAAGGACTCTCCCAATGAATCTCAACCTGGTACCCGCCTTACCAACAATAAATTTTGTATGATCATTACTCTTCAAATCGTTCCACACGCATACTTCCAGATATTTTATAGAAGTAACTGCTACCAGTGTTTGATCCGCTATCATATAATCATACAATAAAGGATCCTTCTTTCTATGTATTCGCAATACATTACATTTGTCTATGTCAAGGGTCAGGTGCCACTCCCTGCACCAAGTGCCTATCCGCTGCAGGACCTAAGGACACCACACACATCCATGCCCAATGCAGGATTCGAACCTGCGACTGTAACAGTCACACGGTTCCGGACTACAGCGCCTAGAACCGCACGGCCACCACGGCCGGCCTGGATTTTGAAGTTTGGTGTTCCAGAGACGATAATTACTGACCAAGGGACCAACTTCATGTCGGATTTAATGAAGGAACTATATGAATTGTTACCCGTAAAGAAGTGCGCTTTGCATCCACAGGCCAACGGAAGGATAGACGAAGGAAGACGCAGTAAAGCGGAAAGGAATTTTACCGCAGTATAGGGTGCGGCAATGAGTAAACCTGTCCAGTCCCTATACGTAAAAAGGGAATACGAAGAAGTTCCTCACGAGATATCAAGGGCCATACAAAGTTGTTGAAACCACATCTCCCGTTAATGTTAAGCTTCAGCTGCCAACTAGAACGACTACAGTACACATTGGGCGATCACGGCGATTTAAGGGTTGCCAGGATGTGATTCCAGGCGTGTCACAGGAAGCAAAGAGGAAGAAAGGAAGAGTGAAGAGAAATGCTAAGCGCAGAGAAAACCAGTATTTTGAGCCTGCTAGGGGCAGCAGTCTTTTTGAAGAGGGAGGAAGTGTGATGGTGATCCCTGTTCTAAGGTCACTGAAAAACGGGAAGTGTAGCATCTGTCGTATGTGGAATGCTGTGGGAGGAGAAATCAAACGCAGTTCTGTAGAAATAAATTCGTCGGAGTGAATTTTGGGGAAAAGCCGTAGTAAATATGTGTTGAAGATGTCAGAGTGGTACGGTTTCCTATTTAAATTTTTAGTTATCGACAGTGCTGTGTCAGAAAAATCGTATTTATATAACGTAAATTTAGGGATGAAAGTAATCACACAATCGCTGTTGAGTTTGAATCAAAAATAGTGAATGTTGGAGGAAAATCTGTGAAGCAACAGATATGGGGTACATGCACGGTGCTGTTATTTTTAGCAAAGGGAAAACTAATAGACTGTCCAAGGGAGATCATGGAAACAAAATTGAACTCGCAACGAGTTGGGATGCATTGAATCTTCCCCACCTACGAGAATTTGATAGTAGTAGAAAGTTGTTTTGAGCAAAGAGTGTTTACGGAAGCGAAACATGTAGAGAACGAAGGAAGTGGAATTTTAATGAATGGAACTAAGTATTACCAATCGTCAATCTGTCAACGTCAATTTCAGGCGTCACACAATTAAATGTTACGCAGCACAGCTGTACTGGCGACAAACCACATTAGAGTTTTTTTCAATGCAGAATCTGACCTTGTTAAATCAAACTCTGGAGCCAGGTCTGTTGATATGCGTAAAGCAGTTTGATATAGAGCAAGAGATGCGCATATCAGCTTCGGCCCGCGTATATAAATTACTGCCGGAAGGTCCGAGTAACTGTAAGTGATACAGACACATTTAATATCAATGACTGTATCGTTAATAAAAATAGTGGTGAACAGGAACCCGATTGGGAGTCGGAAGCTGTCACTATAAACAACATATTGAAGAAAAAGTAGCCGAATCATCTTACTTAATCCTGTCACAGCAAGCTTAATTAAGTCAAGTATTAAATAAATTTGTAAAAGTGCTCTTAGAGAAACCTGGAATCATTAAGGGAGATGAATTTGACATACAGGTTAAACACCGTCAAACATTCAGTCGTGCGACATATTCTATGAAGTGGTCGAAAAGACCAACCGTGGGAAAAGAGATCCAAAGGATGCTGCGTTCGCAGGCAATAGAACCTTCGATGTCATCGTATAGTAGCCCGCTGTTAGCAGTCTTGAGAACAGACGGCAGCGTTCGATTAGTATTGCGCGCAAGAGACATTAGCAACATAATAATAACCGTTCGGACCGGGCCCGAAAATATAGAAGAACATATACAGAAATTCCAAGGTGTCAAGTATTTGACAAGCTGTGATTAAAATGTTCGTACTGGCAGGTGCCCTTGACACAAGCTTAGAGGAAACATACCGTGTTTATATTCGCCGGTATGAGTAACCAGTTTCGAGTTCTACCGATTAGGGTGAGGGAGCGTGTTAATTGCGGTACTTGGTACAGTATTAGGGTCTGACCTTTTAGAAAAGGTAACGGTATATGTGGATGGTATCCTGATAGCAACGGAAACCATAGTTAGCAAATGAAAGATCTTCATAGAGAACAATGAATTTACCTTAATAGTGTTCAAAAGTCAAAATACATATATCAGTTCATGACATTCAGTCATACAAATTTCTTTATTCTGACGGACACACGACCAGATCGTCCGCTCTCATAACTCTGGCTTCTCTCTCCCCACATCCATTACTGCTGGTTGGTCACCCGCAACTGCGCAACGCTATGCGCGGTTCCCATCCAACTGCCCAACACTACAATAGCGAATATTCAAACAATGCCAATCAGCCACGGACTGCACACAGCACAGTCATTGGTTCTCATACAGAGGGCTACGTGGCGTTACCAACATAAAAACCTAAACAGCCTACTTACAGTAGGAAGGAGGAGCAGGTGGACAGATAGGAGGTAGAGGAGGAAATGGATAGAGACGGGGTAGAAGATGAATAAATACACACCTGGACAATGTCTGGTATTCGACTAACATTTTATAAAGTCAGTAAGTGTAAACGTAAGTTAAGAAAATATAGGAGCTGTAATATATATTTTAAAAGACGTATCAATGAGTTAGAAAGCTGGAACCCTAGATGAATATAATTCCTGGAATAAAACCTTTTACATCAATAACACAAAGAGTTACAGTGTGATAGCTGATACGAAATATAGAAACAATGATTTGTACCGTTGGCAAGATCCTTTTGATCATCAGTCTATGGTAACCTCTTAATCTCAGAGTAGAACTTGCAACCTACGTCCTCAATTATTTGCTTGACGTATTCCAATCTCTCTCTTCCTTTACAGTTTGTGCCCTCTACAGCTCCCTCTTGTACCATGTAACTCGTTCCCTCATGTCTTAGCAGAAGTCCTATCATCCTGTCCCTTCTCCTTATCAGTGTTTTCCACACATTCCTTTCCTCTCCGATTCTGCGTAGAACCTCCTCATTCCTTACTTTATCAGTCCACCTAATTTTTAACATTCGTCTATAGCACCACACCTCAAATGCTTCGATTCTCTTCTGTTCCGGTTTTCCCACAGTCCATGTTTCACTACCATACAATGCTGTACTTCAGACGTACATCCTCAGAAATTTCTTCCTCATATTAAGGCCGATATTTGATATTAGTAGACTTCTCTTGGCCAGAAAAGCCTTTTTTTGCCATAGCGAGTCTGCTTTTGATGTCCTCCTTGCTCCGCCCGTCATTGGTTATTTTACTGCCTAGATAGCAGAATTCCTTAACTTCATTGACTTCGTGACCCTCAATCCTGATGTTAAGATTCTCGCTGTTCTCATTTCTACTACTTCTCATTACCTTCGTCTTTCTCCGATTTACTCTCAAACAATATGTGTACTCATTAGACCGTTCCGTTCAACAGATCATTTAATTCTTCTTCACTTTCACTCAGGATAGCAATGTCATCAGCGAATCGTATCATTGACATCTTTTTACCTTCTATTTTAATTCCACTCCTGAACCTTTCTTTTATTTCTCGCACTTGTCAGCTCTTGCCGTCTTCGGAATAGTGTGGATGATGCTTTTCCAAAAGTCAGATGGTATGTCGCCAGACTCATATATTCTTCACACCAACGGAATACTCGTTTTGTTGCCACTTCCCCTAATGATTTTAGAAATTCTGATGGAATGTTATCTATCCCTTCAGCCTTATTTGACCGTAGGTCTTGCAAAGCTCTTTTAAATTCCGATTCTAATACTGGATCCCCTATCTCTTCTAAATTGACTCCTGTTTCTTCTTCTATCACATCAGATAAATCTTCACCCTCATAGAGGCTTTTAATGTATTCTTTCCACCTGTCTGTTCTCTCCTCTGCATTTAACAGTGGAATTCCAGTTGCACTCTTAATGTTACCACCGTTGCTTTTAATGTCACCAAAGGTTGTTTTGACTTTCCTGTATGCTGAGTCCGTCCTTCCAACAATCATATCTTTTTCGATGTCTTCACATTTTTCGTGCAGCCATTTCGTCTTAGCTTCCCTGCACTTCCTATTTATTTCATTCCTCAGCGACTTGTATATCTGTATTCCTGATTTTCCCGGAACATGTTTGTACTTCCTCCTTTCGTCAATCAACTAAAGTATTTCTTGTGCTACCCATGGTTTCTTCGCAGCTACCTTCTTTGTACCTATGTTTTCCTTCCCAACTTCTGTGATGGCCCTTTTTAGAGACGTCCATTCCTCTTCAACTGTGTTGCCTACTGCGCTATTCCTTATTGCTGTATCTATAGCGTTAGAGAACTTCAAACGTATCTTGTCATTCCTCAGAACTTCCGTATCCCACTTCTTTGCGTATTGATTCTTCCTGACTAATGTCTTGAATTTCAGCCTACTCTTCATCACTACTATATTGTGATCTGAGTATAATCTACTCCTGGGTACGCCTTACAATCCAGTATCCGATTTCGGAATCTCTGTCTGACCATGATGTAATCTAATTGAAATCTTCCCGTATCTCCCGGCCTTTTCCATGTATACCTCCTTCTTTTTTGTTTCTTGAACAGGGTATTTGCTATTACTAGCTGAAACTGGTTACAGAACTCAGTTAGTCTTTCTCCTCCTTCATTCCTTGTCCCAAGCCCATATTCTCCTGTAACCTTTTCTTCTACTCCTTCCCCTACAACTGCATTCCAGTCGCCCATGACTATTAGATTTTCGTCCCCCTTTACATACTGCATTACCCTTTCAATATCCTCATACACTTTCTCTATCTGTTCATCTTCAGCTTGCGACGTCGGCATGTATACCTGAACTATTGTTGTCGGTGTAGGTCTGCTGCCGATTCTGATTAGAACAACCCGGTCACTCAGCTGTTCACAGTAACAGACCCTCTGCCCTAACTTCCTATTCATAACCTGTTATAGCATTTTCTGCTTGTGTTGATATTACCCGATACTCATCTGACCAGAAATCCTTGTCTACCTTCCACTTCACTTCACTGACCCCTACTATATGTAAATTGAGCCTTTGCATTTCCCTTTTCAGATTTTCTCGTTTCCCTACAACGTTCAAGCTTCTGATATTCCACGCCCCGACTCGTAGAACATTATCCTTTCGTTGATTATTCATTCTTTTTCTCATGGCAAGATCCTATCCTTCAGCAAACAATTAGTGTCAAAAATGACCACACAATCCCAGAGTCACTTGGACAATTTCTTACTTATATTATAACTGCATATGCACAAATTTAAAAAGAGCACAGAGCGATAATGTTAAGCTACATCTTTTTCTGAACTGTCTAGTAACTTACGTATGACATCTAATAAAGTATCAAATATAATTGTATTAAGTTAATCATCACTGGATATCGAAATGTGCATCAGTCCCAGTGACAGCCAACGCTCTGCTACATAGGTTACCATTTGCTATATTAAATCGCATGGACAGCAACAGGAGAAACCACTAAAGAAGCAAGCGCAAAAGACGAGGGGAATGCAGTAGCTCCATAAACTGCAGGGGATGAGCTCCAAGCTAATTTGCAGAACAGTACCAAGCAAATGGACCCACCAGGCAGGTATTAGAGATGGTTTGGTCTGTGTTTTGAAAGGTGGCTGCCTGGCACAGACTGAACAGTCACACCATGAAGATTACCTCTGCAAGATCTATAGGGGGAGGGGGGCGGATTGTTTCGGGGGAGGAGACCAGACAGCGAGGTCATCGGTCTCATCATCGGATTAGCGGAGGATGGGGAAAGAAGTCGGCCGTGCCCTTTTTTGAAAGGAACCATCTCGGAATTTGCCTGGAGCGATTTAGGGAAATCACGGAAAACCTAAATCAGGATGGCCGGAAGCGGCATTGAACCGTTGTCCTCCAGAATGTGAGACCAGTGAGCCAACCGCTGCGCCACCTCGCTCGCTATCAGGAGACTATTCTCAGGAATTGGTGTGGTCACAGGCTGCGTGCCTTTTAGCGGTAGACCCAGGGAAGAACTTCTATTGTGATCAGTCAAAGTTTGCCGAAAAAGTCGGGTTGTTGATGTAACATCTTAGAATGATGAGTAAGTACAGAACGTTTATGGCCCCCATAGAAATCGATGGATGCTGACACCTCGCCCTGGTTAAGCAAAACCAGAGAAACAAATGTAAACTCGGCTACCATTAGTTCACATAAATAGTTTAGACTTAGGTGCAAAGAGAATGTCTTGGCTTACTGAGGTCTTTCCAGGTTAGCCAGCTTACGAACGTAGCAGAGAGGGGGAGTAATTTGGACATATTTTGGAGCACCAAGACAAACGAGTTTCTTAACTACACGAAATGTGTTCAGAGTTGCAAATATGAACAACCATCAACTGTATGATCGAATGAACATCGAAAATTTGTGCCGGACCAGAACTCGGACGCGTAATTCCAGCTTGTAGGGAGCGTCTCACCATTTGGCTATCCGAACACGATTCACAGCCAGACCCAAACTTCCATACGTCGTCAGCCATGTGCTTTTTAACTGTTTAACTAAGAAATATGAGTAAGGCAGGGACACCAGCATCTTGTAAAGCAACATCTTACTTGTTTATACTCATATGATTTATTACGGGAGCACACACACATTACGGGAGCACACACACATTCTATGACGCCGGAAAGGGCAGAATACAGAGTTTCATTGTCCGAGGCGCTCTCCAGGTAGTTACTGTTAAGGCTTGAGGTTCGAAACTATTTTGGCGGTCAATTTCTTCACATGCTGGCGTCTTGATGTGCAGAATCCACTTGAAGATGACTTCTCCAGGCTCGCGTGGAACGAAACACTCTAATCTAGCTGAGTTGAAGGTGATTTCCAAGTTCATAGACAATGTTTGAAGTCACAGGGAGAAGGCCGAAATACTTAGTTCATTCTTCCGAAATTGCTCATCCCTTCAATCGTCGTGCGATATGGATATAACCGATCCCGGAATAGTAAAACAACTAAAATCGCTTAGTAGTTGTAGGCGTCAGGACAAGAGGGGGTACCCATAACATTCTACAAGAATTACGCAAAAGAACGTACTCCCCACATAACAGCAGCTTATCGTAGATCGCTAGAGCAACGATGGGTACCTAGCGACTGTAAGAAAGCGGAGGTCATTCCCATTTTTAAGAAAGGCCTTAGAACAGATACATACAATTATAACTTACACTGAAGAGCCAATGAAGCTGGTACACCTGCCTAATATCGTTTAGGGGCCCGCAAGCACTCAGACTGCCTCAGCACGACTTGTAATGGACTCAATTAATGTCTGAAGTAGTGCTGGAGGTAACTGACACCATGGATCCTGCAGGGCTCTCCATGAACCAGTGAGAGTATGAGGGGGTGGAGATCTCTTCTGAACAGCACGTTCAAAGCCATCCGAGGTATGCTTGATAATGATCATGTCTTGAAAATCTGGTGGCTAGTGGAAGTGTTCAATTCAAAAGAGTCATCCTGGAGCCACTCTTAAGCAATTATGGACGTGTGGGGTGTCGCATTGTCCTACTGTAACTGCTCAAGTCCGTCGGAATGCACAAAAGACATTAATGGTTGCAGATGATCAGACAGAATGCTTGCGTGAGTGTCACCTCTCAGAGTCGTACCTAGGAGTATCAGCGGTCCCATATCACTCCAATGCACACGTCAGACACCATACAGGGCTTCAACAGGTTCAACAGCCCCATGATGATATGCAGGGTACATGGATTAGCGTCAATCCGCTCGATGCAATTTGAAACGAGACTTGTCGGACCGAGCAACTTTTTCGAGACTTCAATAATCTAATGTCGGTGTTGACGTGTCCAGGGGTCCAGCCAGGGCGTAAAGCCTTGTGTCGTACAGTCATCAAGGGTACACGAGTGAGCCTTAGGCTCCAAATGACCATGTCGGTGTTGTTTCGTTGAATGGTTCGCACCCAGACGCTTTTTGACGGCCCAGCATCGAAATCTGCAGCAGTTTGCGGAAGGGTTGCATTTCTGTCGCGTCTCCATTTATTGTTAGTCCCGTTGTGGCAGGATCTTTTTCCGGCCGCAGCGATATCGGAGGTTGATGTTTCGCCCGATTCCTATTTTCCAGGTTCTTTGGCGCTTGAGTGTACATCGTTGACGCATGTTACATGCTCATTAGTTATGACGTTATTGAAGAAGGGAAACCTCCTCTACAAAAATCAGCATGGATTTCGCAAACATAGATCCTTTGAAACTCAGCTAACTTCACTCCTCCATGAGATCCACAGCGCCGAAGACAATGGCGCTAATGTTGATGCCGTGTTCCTTGACTTCGGGAAAGCATTTTACATCGTCCTGCACTTGCCTTTAATGAGGAAATACGAGATCATCGAGTGTCGGAGCAGATTTGCGACTGCATTCAAGACTTCGTTGCAGACAGAACTTAACAATATGCTCTTAATGGAACAAAATCGACAGATGTAATTCTCGGAGTACCTCAAGGAAGTGTGATACTTACGTTACTGCTCACAATATATAAAATCGATCTCTTACAAAGCGTCGGATGCTCCCTAAGGCTGTTAGCACATTAGCACACAGCAGCGTCAGAAGATAGTAACGATTTGCAGAATGGCTTCTAGGGGATTTATGAATGGTGGAGGTTCTGGCAATTGACGCTGCACGTAAATAAATGCAAGATATTGCACATATATAGGAAAAGAAATTCACTACTATATAGCTTTGCCGTTGAATACAATCTGCTGAAAACTGTATCTGTCGTAAATTATCAAGGACTAACTATACAGAGAGGCCTTCAGTGAAATGACCACATAAAACAAATAGCGGGAAAAGTAGATTCCAAACTCAGATTTATCGGAAGTATCTTTAGGAAATATATCCACGAAGGACGTTACTTATAAGGCCCTTGTTCGAGCGATTTTTGAGTGTTGTTTATGTGTCTGGGATCCCTACCGGATGAGACTGATAGCGATTCTAGGCGCTCAGTCCGGAACCGCGCGACTGCTACGGTCGCAGGTTCGAACCCTGCCTCAAGGATGCATGTGTGTGATGTCTTTAGGTTAGTTAGGCTTAAGTAGTTCTAAGTTCTAGGGGACTGACGACCATAGATGTTAAGTCCCATAGTGCTCAGAGCCATTTGAACCATTTTTTTTTTTTTTTTATAGAGGAGATAGAGAAGATCCACTGAAGAGCTGCACGTTTCGTCACCAGATCGACTAGTCTGTAACAAACTCCATTGGCAGACGTTACAACAGAGATGCTTTGTGTATTGCTCAGAGATTTGCTATGAAATTTTCGGGAGAACACTTTCCGGGAAGAGCCGGACAATATCTTACTGCCATCCACACACTCCTCGTGTAATGACAACGAGGAGAAAATTCGAGAATTTAGAGCCAACATAGAGGCTTGCCGACAATCATTCTCCGAACGCGCTCTTCAAGAGTGGAGCAGTGTTGGAGGGCTCAGTTAGTGGTACAAAAATTACCCTCCTCTACACACCATTAGGTGGCTTGTGCAGTATGATGTTGACGTAGACGTTGAATCGGCCACTAATTCCTGAATGTAGTTATAGAGAGATTCAGTCGCAAAGCAATGGGAACTGGAGGCAAAAATTTATCATTGGTGATGACATTCCGTGATTTCAGTCTTCTATGTGAAGGGTTCTTTGCAGTTAGACGTTCAACGTGGTTTCAATTCCAACTAAAGATCCACATGAATATCCTTCTTTAGTATTGTCTGTCTTAATTCGCTAACCTTCGGCAAATACGGTACGCCTTTCACAAATATAAATGTTTGTTCAGACAAATGTTCATCTGAATCACATTCCAGATCTCCTATCCACATAGAAAACACATTACCTTATTACCTTCAACGATTGTTAAACCATTTCCTTATCAAGAATTTATATACAGTATGTGATCGAAAGTATCGGGACGCCCCGAAAAACATACGTTTTTCATATTGGGTGGATTTTGCTGCCACCTACTGCCAGGTACTCCATATCAGAGACCTCAGCAGTCGTTAGACATCGTGAGAGAGCAGAAAGGGGCGCTCCGTCGAACTCAAGGACTTCGAACGTGGTCAGGTGATTGGGTTTCACTTGTGGTATACGCCTGTACACGAGATTTACACACTCCTAACATTCCTAGGTCCACTGTTTCCGATATGATAGTGAACAGGAAACGTGAAGGGTTACAAATAGTACAAAGGCGTACAGGCCGAACTCGTCTGTTGACTGACAGAGGCCGCCGGCAGTTGAAGAGGGTTGTAACGTGTAATAGGCAGACATCTATCCAGAGCATCACACAGGAATTACAGAATGTATCAGAATCCACTGCAAGTACTATGAGAGACAGCCGGGAGGTGAGAATACTTGGGTTTTATGGTCGAGCGTCTGCTCAAAAGCCACACATCACTCCGGTAAATGCCAAACGTCGCCACGCTTGGTGTAAGGAGCGTAAACATTACACGACTGATCAGTGGAAAAACGTTGTGTGGAGTGACGAATCACGGTACACAATGTGGCGATCCGCCGGCAGGGTGTGGGTAGGGCGAATGATCAGTGAATGTCATCTCCAGCGTGTGCAGTGCCAAAAGTAAAATTCGGAGGCGGTTGTCTTATGGTGTGGTAGTTTTTGTAATGAAGGGGTCAAGAACCCTTTGTTGTTAGCACTATTTAGCACATCCCTACATGATGTTTTAGGTATCTTCTTTGTTCCCACTGTTGAAGAGCAATTCGGGGATGGCTATAGCATCTTTCAGCACGATCGAGAACCTATTCATAAGGCACTGCCTGGGGCGGAGGTGTTACACGACATTAACATCCCTGTAATGGACTGGCCTTCACCGAGTCCTACATGAATCCTGTAGAACACGTTTGGGATGTTTTGGAGCCCCGACTTTATGCCAAGCCTCACCGAACGACATCAATACCTCCCCTAAGTGCAGTACCGCGTGATGAATGGGCAGCCATTCCCCAAGAAACGTCCAGCACGTGGTCGAACGTATGCCTGCGAGAGTAGAAGCTGTCATCAAGGCTATGGCTGGGCCAACACTATACTGAATTCCAGCATTACCGATCGAGTGCAACCATTAACTTGTAAGTCATTCTCACTGAGGATACTTTTGATTACACAGTGTGTATGAATGTGTAATGAACTGAGTTCATTGAGATACTTGTCTTATTTTGTAGTCAGCTGAATTGCTGTATCATTGTTTCGATGGGTGATGATTTACTTACGTCGGATATAACAGGACCAATTTAAGATATTTAAATGCAGATGCCAATGAAATTTCTGCAATGTCGCTTTCAGGATAGGGTGTAGGTTTACCCTATGCCACAGACAACAGAGCCAGTCATTTGGGACATAGTACTGTATTCTGTGGTTATCAGCAGTGGGTGTTCGTGCCTTTGGAGGTCAGAGCACATTGTTAGGTTCATGGTTGGCATAAGTTCCTACTGGAATGGAGTCTCAGTATTTAATGTAAATTACGTAACGTCCATATTAACAGAGTTTGATGTATATAGTACTGATAATTGTTGATTTGACGATCTCCATATCCGTCAATAGAAAAACGAAGTGGATAAAGTAATACCAAAAGGATAAGGAAAATTAAAGAGAAATACCATAATAGAGACAAAATTATGTGTAGTAGATAATCAGTTTAAAAAATGAAAAATACCTCATCGAACAATATAAAGCTGACGAGAAATCGAAGAATATTAACCACAGGAAACTGCGGACCGTGTACATAAGACTTCTCTTCAGATGACGAGGTGAGGGACATAATAAAGGCTAACACGAAACAGTAAGTAGCATTGGATAAATATCCTTTTTTTCAGTCATCCACTATGAGCTTTCACAATCGCTAATCGTATCCTAAGTGATTTTTGTTTTATAGGAGTTAGGCCTAATGCCGACGAAGGAATACGATTTATTTCTTCAGAAATCGTCTTGGGCTTCAATTTATATTGCCTTTTCCTATCGCGCTGTCAAGGCAGTATATGTTTCTACAGCAGGAAACGACACAATCACTCTGTAATAATTCACGTTCCACAATACAGTTTTTTCTTTGATGTTTTAAATATGGGCAATTACCGGTCCTGCATTATGAAACGGATATAGACATTAAAAGGTCAGCACTCCACGGGAAGCCTGGTTGCCACACGACTGCTGCTAACATGACTGGTAATGCGTCGCACCGGATGTTCAACGGGAAAAATCAGTTACAATCGCTGATTCGAACAACGCCATGGTCTTTGGCTATACGAAATTCTTCGAAATATATCATTAGATATAATAAATCACAACCAAATTCGTTCCCCGTCATTTAAAACTTAGCCACATTCCACTATGTTGTACATTTGTCTTCCATATTGTGTGTAAAATCGTCTTTCTCTAAATCGCCTCAAATTCAATGTTAAATACATAAATTGCTCTTAAATAGTATTACCTCCATAAAAAAGCAAGGAAGTTGGAAACTCAGTTAAAACTCACAACAAATATATGCAACTTATTGCTGTCAGTTCGGTGTCGTCTCTTATTGTGGTTACGTGTGTGAACACCATTAATCATATCTCGCACTTTCTACACATAGAATACGAAAAATAACAAGGTTATTCTAAAATGACACAAACGTTGTTAATACTAAGCTTGCCAGCATAGTCTTCTGAGTGATATCTCTTTACACCTTCAGTAAAGAATGTGCAAGCTCCAGCAGTCAACAGTAATGCAGCCAGGCAACGTTCTGCACAATCACCAAAACTCACACAGATGAAAACACCGTTAATTTGAAAACATGAGAAAAACCAGATATGTTTGTGTGTGACAGTATATATTCTCCATGGTTGCGCTGCATTAAATGTTGGCTCATGAACCGTAAACAACTAGCGCCCTCACGCAATCAAATAAAACTGTGACCAAACGTTATCTGTTGTGATACACGATTAACAACGAATAAGAAATTTGCTTTCTCTCTCTCTTCTGTTCGACATGGTTAGAGCAGGTTTCCAGGCACAACCAAAACAAAAACCTCTGCCTCTGCAGGGAGTAAACGACAGTTACTTACAATAGGGATTGTGGTGTATAGGAAGTCGAGACGAATAATTTGATGTAGGGAATTTTTCATCTTCCAAGTCGGGAAATTACCACAAACTGACCTACAATAACCATCGACAACCGAGGTTTTCAATATTTTCTCCCGCTTCGCTCCTAAAGACATAATTAGTGAGACTTTTTTGTAGGACATTAAATGCACTTTTATCCTGTGTAGCGATACAATTCCGGGTCATTCAATAAAAACATATAAAGGTGACTTTCAGACATATCCTTACACTCATCCTCCATGGGTAAGAATTTTTAGTGTGTTGTACATGGCACTCCCTCCCTGCGCAGACATTTGGGACTACATAAATTATTTCCCACGTTCGAACTTTTTTGTCTTCATTTACTGGTCTGCTACGCCAATTGCTTTTTCAGTTGCCCCGATAACATTATTAATATTAGTTCCCCGTAAAGTTAATGGAAGGAAAAAGACTTCTCTATAAATAATGAAATACCTGATAACCTTCAGAAATTGATCAAAATATAACCATTACAAGTACAGTATGTCATAGTATGAAGTCAGACAAACAAAACGTTATAATTGTTAATTTTATGTTGTTAAAGTTAACAAAATCGAGGCGTAACATGTACACAAAGGTGAAGTTTGCAAATAATAGGGGCAGGACTACGCCGAAGGCGTAACAATTGCCCAGTGAATGTCGAAAATAATTTGTATCGTTGAAATTTTTCTGCAGTGGAAGGAGGAACTGGCGTAAACAGCAATCTTATAGTCCTGAGGGCAGGTAGCTGAGTAGGAGGAGGAGGGTGAGATGGTAATCATCATTCTCAGTTTTCCTGGAACAGCCCGAAAACCGTGGTCCCCAATAAAAATGTGCCCCTGTACATAAAGCCATGCATTTTCCTGTAGGGCCACTTTATAGGTGCTGATATTAGGAGCAATGTTTCCTGCAGGTGCGAATATCAGGAGAAAAGATTATGAAAAGTGTACATCGTAGAAGAAATGGTTGTGAATGACTTATATGTCGTGAGAAACGGCAATGTGTTGGGTAGGTCTGCCTGTTTATTTCGAATGTTTACCGCTTTGTGCATATTTGCATGTCGAACACAAGAGTGATACGTATTTTTTGCTACCGTAGGTTTTAGTATTATTGAGTAGAGCTGAGGCGAGCGAAGGAGTCGGTAGCACTTGTCGGCCACAGTGGGGGAGTGTGTATGTGTTGTATAATGGCGCAGAGAGAAGTTTGTACGTCTGAGTTGTCGCGCAGGACGGAAATTTTCAGATGCTCCCAGATATGACTGAGAATGGAAAACGATTTTCACGTGATTTTATAGAGAGAAGAGAGTTTAGTAGGTACGTGGGATAGGTTAACTTTTACTTACTGCAAGCGCTAAACACGTGGTATTGTACTGTTGCGATATCATTGTGTCTAATAATATATACGTGTTGGTATCCAGAGTGGATTATCAGTCAAGTGTATAGTACTGTAATTAGCTTTCTCCCTACACTGTTGGTTGAATTACTTTATTAACAAAGACAAAGAGTGAACGCTATGATTTTAAAAATTGAGTCCAAAGTAAATTTTACGATGTGAGACAATGTTAAGGAATAGTCATAGCCGACCTCGGTGGCCAAGCGATTCTAGGTGCTTCAGTCCGGAACCGCGATACTGCTACAGTCGCAGGTTAGAACCCTGCCTCGGGCATGGATGTGTTTGATGTCCTTAGGTTAGTTGGTTTTAAGTAGTTCTAATTTCTAGTGGACTGATGACCTCGGATGTTAAATCCCATAGTGCTCAGAGCCATTTGAACCATTTTTTTTTAATAGTTATAATTTATATTACTTTCCGTCATTTCTGTGTCATTAAAAAGATTCCTAATCCCTTGTAAATACTTCATGAAGCTTATCCTGAATGTCAGATGCAAATTTTTAAATAGGCTGTTTAGGTTTATGAGTTCGTAAAGCCATTTAGCGCTCTGTATGGAAATCTCTGACCGTTCTGTTTACAGTATGTGGCTGGTATGCATTGTTGGAATTTGCTATTGTAGTGTTGGGCAGTTGGCTGTTAACAACGCGTAGCGTTGTGCAGTTGGAGGTGAGCCGCCAGCAGTGTTGGATGTGGGGAGAGAAATGACAAGAGTTTTGAGAGCGGATGATGCCCACGTGTGTCCATCAGACACAGTAAATTTGTAATACTGGATGTCATGAACTGCTATATATTATGACTTTTGAACACTATTAAGGTAAATACATTGTTTGTTCTGTATCAAAATCTTTCATTTGCTAACTATGCCTGTAAGTAGTTACTGCCTTCAGTAGTTTCAATCTTTTATTTAGCTGGCAGTAGTGGTTCTCGCTGCATTGCAATAGTTCGAGTAACAAAGACTTGGGTGAGGTAAGTGATTTGTGAAAGGTATAGTTTAATGTTAGTCAAGGCCATTCTTTTGTAGGTATTATTGAAAGCCAGATTGCGTTGCGCTAAAAATATTGTGTGTCAGTTTAATGTTGATTAGAATAGGTAAAGAGCGAAATGTCTGAGTACGTTCAGTTCTGCTCAGCTGTTTGTAAATCAAATAATGTAAGAAGCTTATCAGCACAGTTATTCATTAATTTTTTTAAGGGGGTGTTTCATACACTCCTGGAAATGGAAAAAAGAACACATTGACACTGGTGTGTCACACCCACCATACTTGCTCCGGACACTGCAAGAGGGCTGTACAAGCAATGATCACACGCACGGCACAGCGGTCACACCAGGAACTGCGGTGTTGGCCGTCGAATGGCGCTAGCTGCTCAGCATTTGTGCACCGCCGCCGTCAGTGTCAGCCAGTTTGCCGTGGCATACGGAACTCCATCGCAGTCTTTAACACTGGTAGCATGCCGCGACAGCGTGGACATGAACCGTATGTGCAGTTAACGGACTTTGAGCGAGGGCGTATAGTGGTCATGCGGGAGGCCGGGTGGACATACCGCCGAATTGCTCAACACGTGGGGCGTGAGGTCTCCACAGTACATCGATGTTGTCGCCAGTGGTCGGCGGAAGGTGCATGTGCCCGTCGAACTGGGACCGGACCGCAGCGACGCACGGATGCACACCAAGACCGTAGGATCCTACGCAGTGCCGTAGGGGACAGCACCACCACTTCCCAGCAAATTAGGGACACAGTTGCTCGTGGGGTATCGGCGAGGACCATTCGCAACCGTCTCCATGAAGCTGGGCTACGGTCCCGCACACCGTTAGGCCGTCTTCCGCTCACGCCCCAACATTGTGCAGCCCGCCTCCAGTGGTGTCGCGACAGGCGTGAATGGAGGGACGAATGGAGACGTGTCGTCTTCAGCGATGAGAGTCGCTTCTCCTTGGTGCCAATGATGGTCGTATGCGTGTTTGGCGCCGTGCAGGAGAGCGCCACAATCAGGACTGCATACGACCAAGGCACACAGGGCCAACACCCGGCATCATGGTGTGGGGAGCGATCTCCTACACTGGCCGTACACCTCTGGTGATCGTCGAAGGGACACTGAATAGTGCACGGTACATCCAAACCGTCACCGAACCCATCGTTCTACCATTCCTAGACCGGCAAGGGAACTTGCTGTTCCAACAGGACAATGCACGTCCACATGTATCCCGTGCCACCCAACGTGCTCTAGAAGGTGTAAGTCAACTACCCTGGCCAGCAAGATCTCCGGATCTGTCCCCAATTGAGCATGTTTGGGACTGGATGAAGCGCCGTCCCACGCGGTCTGCAAGTCCAGCACGAACGCTGGTCCAACTGAGGCGCCAGGTGGAAGTGGCATGGCAAGCCGTTCCACAGGACTACATCCAGCATCTCTACGATCGTCTCCATGGGAGAATAGCAGCCTGCATTGCTGCGAAAGGTGGATATACACTGTACTAGTGCCGACATTTCGCATGCTCTGTTGCCTGTGTCTATGTGCCTGTGGTTCTGTCAGTGTGATCATGTGATGTATCTGACCCCAGGAATGTGTCAATAAAGTTTCCCCTTCCTGGGACAATGAATTCACGGTGTTCTTATTTCAATTTCCAGGAGTGTATGTCGACCTTTAGCCGAAGATACCTCACTGGAATCTTCTGATTTTTTCTTGTAGTTTCTGTAATTAATGTAGCTATTGTTTATTGCTAGCGCATAATTATAGAGGGAATTTCCTTTGTAGTTCTAGTTTTTCATTGTTGTACAATAAAACAGTTGTGGCATGCATGTAGATTTGCACCAAATATTTCGGAGCTGCGCTTGCAATTAACGAGATATCATTTTCAATTTTAGGTTAATGTGTTTTCTCTAATTTGCTCTTCAAATTGTGCATTTCTGTGTCATCGTGTGAAATATTGTGACAATAATGGCGTGTGAAAAACGTAATACTAGGCTCCAAAGTAAACTGAGAAATGACAGTGAAGACGAAAGCAGTGTTTTAGCGCCACCGTGTAATGAATTAACTAATGTTCAAACTAGTAATTTGTTAATTGTTCATAGGGAAAGGGAGTGGTCTGGCAATAATGGTGTAGGTAGTGAAACAATTAGTGAAAAGGGAAGCATTGTCGATCGATCGGTCGGCAACAGCTCGCCTCAGGAATCCGAAATGACAGGACACAGTCTCGCAAATACTGTAGATTCATGTTTTGGGTCCTCACCGTTTTCTCAAATACGTCAAGACACATTTTCTGCTTGTCAAAATGTGAATGTTGCCGGTGCAAATTCACTGTCGAAGAGCACTGAGGAACATGTTTCAGACACCAGTGCATCGTTATTACAATTAATACAACAAATGGGACTAAAGCTTCAAAAGTTAGACACAATGGAACCAAACTTCAAACGTTCGACACGATGGAACACAATCAGAGACAAATTCAGCAACAGTTTCAAATGTTAGACACCACGCTTGAACAAACACGTGAAGATTTAACTACTGAGTTATATAACATCGCATCGCAATGTCAAAAAGTCTGTAATGATGTAGAAACACAAATTTGTGAACATTTTCAACCTATTTTTTCGCGGCATGAAAATGCATTACAGAATCACGAAGCGGCCATCAAAGAACTGCAAGCTAATGTTCATGAAAATCACGAGACTTTGCGGGCTAAAATTGACTCAGTTGCATCTGTTGATTCGGTTACGCTACTTGCAAGAACTCAGGAAAACCTAAAGGACACAGTAAATACTCTGAAAATTGGTTCAGAAAGACACATGGAGCAAATTAGTTCATTATCAGATAAAGTAGTCGAACTCTCGGATCAGTTAAGTAATTTATAAACGAAAGTTGATGATAATCTGAATGACACAAGACCAATAGTCTTAAATGATACAGAAGAGTACGAACAAATTAGGAAATTCAAACAAAATCAGAATGAAATTAACACGCAACACCAAAGAGAAATCCGGGAAGTACAAGATCAGTTGACACACAGGTAACACAAGAATTACATACACTCCAGGAAATGGAAAAAAGAACACATTGACACCGGTGTGTCACACCCACCATACTTGCTCCGGACACTGCGAGAGGGCTGTACAGGCAATGATCACACGCACGGCATAACGGACACACCAGGAACCGCGGTGTTGGCCGTCGAATGGCGCTAGCTGCTCAGCATTTGTGCACCGCCGCCGTCAGTGTCAGCCAGTTTGCCGTGGCATATGGAGCTCCGTCGCAGTCTTTAACACTGGTAGCATGCCGCGACAGCGTGGACGTGAACCGTATGTGCAGTTGACGGACTTTGAGCGAGGGCGTATAGTGGTCATGCGGGAGGCCGGGTGGACATACCGCCGAATTGCTCAACACGTGGGGCGTGAGGTCTCCACAGTACATCGATGTGGTCGCCAGTGGTCGGCGGAAGGTGCACGTGCCTGTCGATCTGGGACCGGACCGCAGCGACGCACGGATGCACACCAAGACCGTAGGATCCTACGCAGTGCCGTAGGGGACCGCACCGCACCTTCCCAGCAAATTAGGGACACAGTTGCTCGTGGGGTACCGGCGAGGACCATTCGAAACCGTCTCCATGAAGCTGGGCTACGGTCCCGTACACGGTTAGGCCATCTTCCGCTCACGCCCCAATATCGTGCAGCCCGGCTCCAGTGGTGTCGCGACAGGCGTGAATGGAGGGACGAATGGAGACGTGTCGTCTTCAGCGATGAGAGTCGCTTCTGCCTTGGTGCCAATGATGGTCGTATGCGTGTTTGGCGCCGTCCAGGTGAGCGCCACAATCAGGACTGCATACGACCGAGGGACACAGGGCCAACACCCGGCATCATGGTGTGGGGAGCGATCTCCTACACTGGCCGTACACCTCTGGTGATCGTCGAGGGGACACTGAATAGTGCACGGTACATCCAAACCGTCATCGAACCCATCGTTCTACCATTCCTAGACCGGCAAGGGAACTTGCTGTTCCAACAGGACAATGCAAGTCCGCATGTATCCCGTGCCACCCAACGTGCTCTAGAAGGTGTAAGTCAACTACCCTGGCCAGCAAGATCTCCGGATCTGTCCCCCATTGAGCTTGTTTGGGACTGGATGAAGCGTCATCTCACGCGGTCTGCACGTCCAGCACGAACGCTGGTCCAACTGAGGCGCCAGGTGGAAATGGCATGGCAAGCCGTTCCACAGGACTACATCCAGCATCTCTACGATCGTCTCCATGGGAGAATAGCAGCCTGCATTGCTGCGAAAGGTCGATATACAATGTACTAGTGCCGACATTGTGCATGCTCTGTTGCCTGTGTCTATGTGCCTGTGGTTCTGTCAGTGTGATCATGTGATGTACCTGACCCCAGGAATGTGTCAATAAAGTTTCCCCTTCCTGGGACAATGAATTCTCGGTGTTCTTATTTCAATTTCCAGGAGTGTAATTCAGAGGACACTCGCGCTACAATACTGGAAAAGGAACATAGAGACACGGAACAGCCACAAAATAATAACACAGAGCACTTCGGAAATTGTGAAGGGAATTGGCAAGAATTTTGAGATGGAACCGCCGATTCGAAGTAACAATGACCGACATGCGACTTGCCGATGTGATGATTTTGACTATAAGCTGTTTATTACTACTACATGTAAATTAAAAACATTCAAAAATTCCGGTAACGACATTCATCCACAAGCGTGGCTCCATCAATTCTCTCATTGTTTTCCTCCCAACTGGTCATTAGAGCACAATTAGAATTTATGTGTGGCTATTTAGAGAATGAACCAGCTGCAAGAATGCGATCGGTCATTCACGATTGTCACAGTGAAGGAGAATTTTATCATGCTTTCCTCTCAGCATATTGGTCTCAAGCTACCCAAAACGGAGTAAAACATAGCATCATGATGATGTAACATTTCGAACAATCTGAATTTTCCAGTCTTGTCAAATATTTCGAAGACATGTTACATAAGAATCACTATATTTCAAACCCATACAACCCCTCAGAATTCATTCGCATTTGCTTAATCAAATTGCCTGAACATTTACGACATATTATTTTGGCGGGACGTTGCAGAGACGGCATTGAAACTTTTCAGCGACTGTTAAAAGAATTGGAAATTGACACTGACAATCGGGGGACGCGAAAACAGGAACATAACAATTACAGATCACATCCGTCACAATTCCGCGACGAGAGAAATAATAACTGGACACGACCAGACTATTCTTAAAACGTAAATCATGACCAAAACAGACACCACCCATATGACAACCATTGGCACAGTAGTAAGAATTACAGGGACAGATCACCTCTTTGCGGTAATGACTATCACGGAGACAATCAGAGAAACAGACAACATGGGAACCAAAGTAATTATTATCAAGGGAGACATAATAACCTCAGACGCAACAGTTCAGCGCGCATGGAGAAACTCTCCACCACGTGACCGACAAGAAACAAATTATGGAATCTATCGACATGACGACAGACGATATAATCGTAACGGCAGACCTGAATTGCATCAGAACTGGCGGGATTTAAACAGGGCAGGGCACTCTTGACAGTGTGAATTTGTAGAAGTTAGACCTCCAAATCCTAAAAACGACTCGCGCCAACAAAGAGACAGACAATGAATAGCACAGCAGGCAGCCACGTGCGCCGGTTGTCTCAGCGAAACATAACATAGACCCGAACCTTTAGAAAAATTTTAGCATTCCTTATCGACCTATACAACATGATAATTTCTTTGAAGCTGAAACCCTGCGCACTAGAAAGGGTAAAAGATTGATCCACATTTCACATGTAAAACCGTTTATTGAGAAATAACCTGTTTTCTAACTTCGTCTATGTTATTGAATTTTTCACTTACGTTACTAGTACCCTTTGTCACACTTAGAAACTATTAACATGCTACTATGTTCTAAAGTTAACTATCCAGGCAAGAACCTAGGGAACTTATTTAGACAAGTAATTGCATATGCATTGTTATAGTGAACAGAGGACACAGTGTTACTGTGTGTGTACATTCTTGCATGTTAGTTGCTAGATTACGTAGCGAATATACGGCTTACATACTTAGAACATATACTGCTAATGATATTTCAATGCAACATTTTGGTTTACTTGAAAATACATTCTTTATTGAAAGTACTTTCTGAGAGATACCAGATGACACAATAGTTAGTTTATTTGACAGCTACACGATTATATCACGACGCGACGAATGTGTGTCACAATTTACATTGTTGCTTTTGTCCTGTATTTGTTTTATATCTGCATAGTTTTTCTGAATTCTTCTGGAAAGTAAAACAGGTTTTAGTGGTAACTTTTGTGGTATAGCTACAATGAGACAGCCTTTTTCGTAGCACAACAATACGTTACCGTATAATACCCTCTTGATCACGGTACTGTACGTAATAACTGCGATATCTTTACGCATAGCATTTCACTTTGGTTTATTACGAGGTAAGTACAGTAACTTCTACAGAACTTTGCTTATGGACGACCATATTTACGAAACTGGGAACATTTTTTACTCTTAAGTAATGACAGGTTTATTACGAGGTAAGTACATTGACTTCCACAGAAATTTGCTTACGGACGACGATTATTAATACACTTAGCACATTTTTTACCCTTAAGTAATGACAGAGATTATCTTACAACAAGACGCACAGTTTAGCGGTACAGTACACGTATGTGAGTGATTAATTTTGTAATTAAAACATTTATTTGTAAAGATTTTTGAATTACAAAGATACAAAGGTTTTCCTTGATACATTTCATTCCATTGCTGTAATCTGTAACACATGAGGGTATAATTACATTAATCCTCAGTGGGGTACACGTTTACTTTGTGTACCATGTACACAACGAGCCCTTGCTAATATGGTATTTGCTTATAAAACTTTGCAGATCGGTACCATATTTCTCTAACACATAAACTATGCAGTTATCTGATTATTTAACTGAGAGAGACAAACATTTATTTTACTACATCAGTGACAGATGTTTACATAATTACACAGTTGGATAACTTCACCCTTATGAAATTGTATTTTGTATGTACTTTGTCAACCGTTCATATATTTTTCGGAACCATTGTGATACTATGAGCGCTTTGAATGATGTATTTGGTATGGGTTCATGATTTTTAAAGTAAGTTTGAGGTAGATGACACTATTGAAATGAAAAGAGAATTTTTTTTAGGTTTTGAAATTATTGCAGAAAGCTATGACGTTTTTGAGATTTGACTGAGGTGTTATGATATTATTACGACGACGATGTGTATTATGCTGTTGAGGTATGTTTAAGATGAATAAGCTGATGCTCTATGAGGAATTTGATTACGCTATGTATTTATTACGATGAAATATTGAAGAAGTGTCGACGAATATGTATATGTGTAATAAGGTAAGAAATAATGGGTAGGGACTCTGATTTGTGAAAAATGATGTTGGAAACCAAGAATTGTACTTTAAGAGTTATGGAATTTCTGTATATCCGTGAATGTATCACAATGAAGGCGAAAATTTTTTCGACACTGTTATATTTATAAGACTTGGTTCCTACACATTTGTTACGCAAATTGTCGACCTGTGAAATTTTTTATGACACTGTCACTGTAGCGCAAACTGCTGTTGTAAATATTTCTGTAAGAAAACTAAGTGACAACGTAATGCGTTGTGGACGCCCAGCTGAGTGATAGTCGCCTGGAGAAAAAGCTACTACGTGGAAAATAACAGGCCATTAACCTCGCTATGGACATTCCTTTAAAGAAAGCATCGCAAATACGACACGCTCATTACTTGGAAACATATGATTTTATTGTGAAGTGCATCCTTTGTCCTACTTACTGAAATGCTTATAACCTGATGGGAAATATTCTTACATCAGCACACCTGATTATGACAAGTCTCTTTCTACGAGAGTTGAGAGAATTTCTACTAACTTATGGAATGCCACACGACTATTGAATGATATTTTTATACTTTGCTTTACATAGTTCCTTATTTCATTTGATATCTCGTTTCCAGCTGTGTTGCAGCATTGGTATTATAAAATAAAATGAAACCCATTTGCTAATATAAACACTTTTTGTCAACAGATCTATTAAATAATAATTTTATGATCCACATTCTTCAAAAAGGGAGCACTTGGAAAGGAAGGACAAATAAGAAGGGACTAATAACAGTAAGTGCATACATAATTTTCTTTAAAAGTACTTGGTAATTTCTTTTGTAGAATAAGTTGTGGTGCACCACTTTAGTTACATAGACATTAAGATGTGAATAGACATTTTCTTTATCTGCATTGTTGTCTTTAGTGTACTATTTTTTTGCTTGAGCTTTGTCAGGTTTAGGCATAAGTTATAGTATTTGCCGCTGTAGTTTGCCAGGCATAGTGTTACTGTATTGGATTTGGCATTAATCTGTTAAGCAAGTTTTACTTCTGATTTATTTTTCTTATTGCTGCACATAGCTGTAAAGTGGCTTTTGCTTTGCTAATTTAGATACGCTGCTGCTTGCTTTGCCAATTTGCATTTTTTTGTCATTGCTGTTTGCGTTAATTTGTTTTGTGCTGCTGCATTGCCTTGTCCCTTAGCTTATACATCTGAGCTCAGTAGATTTAAGTTAGCTTAAGTGGGGGTAGGGTATATAAGAGAATGAGATGCGATGAATTGGAAGAAATGCATTGAGAAGTTATATGAGGAAAGTACAGAAAGCAAGTATTGATAGGACTTTTGGGAATAATGATGAACGAAGGGAGATCTCCAAGAAGTAAAGAAAGTTTTGTTTGCAAAAAACTGCAGTGAAACAAACCCTGTCCTTTCCTTTTGTGTTATTCCGCTAGGTTTTGGTGTACCCTTGTGTATTTGTGTTCTTCCTGTCTTTATATGTTTATCTGATAAGTTATGTTGTATAATTTTTCTAATAATGTGTTATTTAGTTTGTAAAGATGTTTAGACATTACTTATTCTGTTCCTTTTTAATGCTCATGTGTGAAATTCATGTTTTGAAAATTATTCTCATTATTTTATTTATTTACTTATATCATAATCCCTGTAACACTAATGTACATGTTTATTTCTATTCTTTTGTAAAACCTGTATTACTACAAATGTTATCTGTAATATTCTGTTTTTAATTATGTTTTCTATACCTTTGTAATTGTATTCTCACGTCGTGAATTTAATATTGTAATGACACCAGTTCATCAAATTAAGTAACTTGTAAGCATTCATTTCTGTGCACACATTTCTGTTGGTCATAGTATATGCACTATATGTGAGAAGTTGGGACTGTTAGTGCTTACATGTGTATTAGCAATTCAGCAAAGTACTGGTTAACAGCATTGCTGGTTCTAAGGACAATTCCAAAGACATTGTGAGTGAAAAAGTGGTGGTTTATGGACTTGCTGTATTATCTGCAAGAGTCTTCGATGGTGATTATGCACCTGCTCAGCCGCAACAGATGGCTGCTGGCCGTCTCTACAATGACTGAAGGAGGTCTACATCTTTGATGACCCACCAGCACCATTATTTATACAAGAACTACAGTGAGTCTGCACCTTTGATGGCCCAACTATACCATTATTTCTACAAGGACTGCAGTGGGTCTGCACCTTTGGTGGCCCACCAATACTGTAAACTCTACCAGAACCTCAGTGGGTCTGCTCTATGATGACCTACCTACCAATATTCTTCAAAACTTCGACTGACTCTACGGTGGGTTTGCTCTGTTGTGGCCCATTACCTATCTGCATGTCAAGAGTCAGCACTGTCTTCAAGTTGGAAGGACAATACTAATTCTTCAAGACAACATGGAAATCCACCGCTTCCATGTGCATTTTCTTTTACTGCTCAGACTTTGAGGAAAACACTGCTATTTTACAGTGATGAATGATCAGGACTGTCTTTATGGACTGTGAGAAAATCTTGGCTTTTGACCAGCAGTGTATCAGTAAGTGTGTGCATTTGATTGCTTTTTCTATTGTAATTATGCAATTTTTTTCCAAAGCTTTATTGACCAGTGCCCAAAACTATTTGTAAAACTTTTTGTGGGGAGTATGGGGGCTATGTAAGTAGCCTGTTTAGGTTTTTATGTTGGTAAAGCCATGTAGCGCCCTATATGAAAATCACTGACAGTGCTGTGTGAAGTCTGTGGCTGGTTTGCATTTTTGGAATTTGCTATTGTAGTGTTGGGCAGTTGACTGTTAACAGCGCGTAGCGTTGTGTAGTTGGAGGTGAGCCGCCAGCAGTGGTGGATGTGGGGAGAGAAATGGCATAGTTTTGAGAGCGGATGATGTCGATGTGTGTCCATCAGAGAAGGTAAATTTGTAATACTGGATGTCATCAACTGCTATATATTATGTCTTTTGAACACTATTAAGGTAAATACATAGTTTGTTCTCTATCAAAATCTTTCATTTGCTAACTATGCCTGTCAGTAGTTAGTGCCTTCAGTTATTTTTATTTAGCCGGCAGTAGTGGCGCCCGCTGCATTGCAATAGTTCGAGTAACGATGATTTTTGTGCGCTAAGTGATTTGTGAAAGGTATAGTTTAATGCTAGTCAGGGCCATTCTTTTGTAGAGATTATAGAAAGTCAGATTGCGTTGCGCTAAAAATATTGTGTGTCAGTTTAGTGTTGATCACAATAGTTAAAGAGCGAAATGTTTGAGTACGTTGAGTATTGCTCAGCTATTTGAAAATTAAAAAATGTAAGAAGTTTATCAGCACAGTAATTCATTAATTTTTTTAAGAGGATGTTTCAAATTGTATCTGATAAGATCTGCACTGCCACGTCTTGCATTTTTGAATAAACAGTGAATCATGTTTTCGGAGATATACCAAAATTTAATTTGATTCTGCACTCTGATAAAGAAAAGAATATGAGACAAGGCTGTCTGCCTCGAAGTGATTTACTATAGCTCATCATTTGTGCAGTACAAACAGAGCTGATCAGAGTTATCCGTTACCATTGTAAGAACCGATTTTAGAACCTAAAGGAACCTATGAGAGAATATGAGGAACAGTTTTCATTGCCAAAAGTGTATGCAAATTCTATAACTACAGGGTAAATTTTTGTTACGCAACAGTTACCCATTTCTTGTGATTGTTTAAGGAGAAAGTCATTCTGAGTGATACTGATAAACGTTCTTCCGTTTTAATATCAGGGTAGTTAAAGCACTTCTAGATCTGACACCACAACCAGAATTTAAAATTATGAGTACTTTATTTCACATTGCTTGTGACAGGTTTTGGCAAACACAGTTTCCAATTGCTGAAAGTAAAAGCGTATTAGTTTCACCTGTCAACCTTTGGCAGCTTAGTGATTCTGCAGTTAAATGAAAAGGATACACTCTGCAACTACATTTATATTATACTGTTACTGATGCGCTATGACCTTCTGCTTCTTTACTCAAGTGCTATTAATAAGTGATTTTTAAGTGTAATGATACGTAGTTAGTGATCTATTGTGGGTGCAGTATTGAATGCACATTTTTGTAGAACCAGGGTTTTGGAGATAACCTTTGAATTTTTTATACTTGTATTTTGAGATGGAGGTACTGTTAACATTTTTCTTTGGTCTTGTTGTCTCTTGGATTTACTGTCAAGTTAGTGTGAGGACTTTTTGGTAATTTTTAGTTTATGTTATCTTCTACTTGGTATTCTTTTCTTGCTACTATTGGTGCGTCTGCTGAATAAGAAATGGAAATCATGAAGTCTGTGCGTAGTGTTTCGAAACAGAAGAGCCACACATCGAAGGAAAGGAATCGAGAAACTTATGGGATCATAATTATAATGAGAATGGTGCCCACATTGTGAGGAGAAGACAGTGAACTCTGGAAAGCGATTACTAACTGCAGACAGAAGCGTAATGAGGTAAATTAAGAAATTACTGGAGTAGCTCTCCCAGATAGTGAGATTGATGCTGAAATGTAACAGGTGCTAGATACACACAGTACAGCAAACACAAAGATACTTCGTAGTGAAGGGCTGGATAAGCAGAGTAATCTGAATTAAGAAAAGAGTAATATGGGGCAGGAGGATAATATTGTTATCAAAAAGGAAGAGTGTATTGTTATAGATGAGACTGAAACGTGTAATGAAGAGTTTAGGAAAATAGTATATGTAAATTATAAGAGTCAAGATGAGGAAGTTGAGAATCAGGAAGGGAATATGTGAAGTATTATTGCCTTTACTGATAAGCGTATATATTCAGAAACCACTCGAGGAGAGATTGAAAATGTCGATTCACTGACTTGCCAGGAAGTCTTACATAATGACAACACTGAGTACAGTTGACAGATATTGACTAAAAACAAATTAGAAATATGTCCCATGGAAAGCGAAAAAGTTGTTACACTAATATGTCTGTAGGTTGCACCCAATGAAAATATTGCTCCCAGTTGTCACGTAACGGTAGAACAGCAGATAGATACCACTCCAGTAGTAAATGTAAGTAACGACGCTATAGTAAAGCAAAATGCAGCACACAGTGAGGTAACTACTAAAAAAAGAAACGTAAAGCAAATTAAAATCTTATCTAAACAGAAAGTAAAGTTGTACCGATTTGTCAAGAGGTGTGTATAGATTTTGAAGCTAAGGCAACTAGTATTGAGAGAAGACCTGAAAGCATTCAGGAATGGTGACGAGTGATGGTAGGAACTTTCATAGACGTCATGAATACACACGAAACAGGTAATGAAGCTATTTTTGTGAAACCCTGTGCTGTGTAACCATTTAAACAGTAAGATCAGCTAGTTTCTGCGATCCAGGAATTAAGGTGTCAAGCACAATTTCTTGTAGATTGTTCTAACAATCATACCATAGATAACAAGGGGCAGATAAGTAAGGTTACAGAAATACCTAAGGTGGTTACGAACTTTGTACAGCTCACTAACTGTTCTGAAAAATATACTGACTGTAGGTATAAGAAGTACTGGTTGTTGCAATTTCTTGACTTGTTAAGCATTGTATTGCCTTTAGGAATTTGTTCAAACTTTTTATACAGTTTCAGAACATAGTTAATACATACACTTTACTAATTCAAGTTACATATCAACTCTTGTCTCTTAGTCTGTTGTCATAATGCTGGAATAATGGAATTTTTTGTTTTGGCTGTGAAGTTACTCTAATGAAACATGAGAGGCTTGTGTAAGTAATAGTAATTCGAGACAAAATTTTTTTGTTGTTACAGGAGTAATGAAGTAAGAGTTTGTGATGCATTGACAGCTATTAAGAGAGGCAATATAGTTGATGAATTGCTGCAGAGTAAGAGGTGATGTACATATAGCATGATCCAAAGGTCAGTCAAAATTTGAAAATTCACTAATTTATGGAGCAATGGAGGTAGAAAGGAAAACTTGACACACATGCATGAAGTGACATGGAATTTTATTGAAACAAAGAACGACTGCGAAAAAAGGCTAACAGTAGTTGCTGAATAGTGGAGTGCTGTTTTTGACATTGTCAGCATGATGGGTGCGAAGGTTGCTGATAAGTTTGTAATCGCATCGTCCCTATTTGGGGAAAAACAACATTTGGTCTATGGAGTGCGTGACTGACTTGCAAAAACTTTCATTTATTTATAGACACAATCACAAGTTTATGACACAGTCATAACCGGTTTCGGCCATATAACGACAATCTTCTGATACAAATGTCGTCATACACTGAACACAGGCTCATGCCTGACTGACACTCCGCTGGAAGGTACGACCCTTATGCGTGATGGAGGTCCACCCCACATCACTGCACGCGTGAAAGGTCTTTCGTGTAGATAGTTTGATGAGAATGGCGTGCTGAGTCCACTTCCGCCATGCTTGGCCTCCCAGTTCCCCAGACCTCAACCTGTGTCCTTACTGTTACCTGAAATTCACAAGTCATTCGGTAGCGTCCGACCTCATTAGCCGTGCTGAAAGACAACATCCGATGGCAGTTTCTCTCCAGAACTACTGATATGCTGTACAACATTGTCCCTCGACTGCAGGTTTCGTTGATGATTGAAGGCCTTCGTGTTGAGCATTTTCTATAAAAAATTTCATTATCGCTAAAAAATGATTGTTGTGTTAATTACTGTCTTTGTGTCATATGAACCGCCATAGGTTGATTATTTTGTGCTGTTTTTAATTTCAAGCATATGTGTCAATTTGTACCTCTCTCCCTACGTTGTTCGAAGAAATTTTCTATTCTTAAATGTCAACGTGCTTTTAGGAAACGCTGCGTTCTGAACTGGAGTGTGGATTGTGAGCTGGCGAAGAGTAATGAGATGTTTGCTGTAAAGCGTAAGATAGGATTAGAGAGAGTGGAATGAATGATTGTTCTGATATAAGTAAGGGAAAAATGGTAAAATGATGATCTATTAGATTATAGTTTCACTATTTTGATCCGTATCTCACAGTCAATTCTAGAAAAGGAGTGAGAACCAGATGCCATAGAGCTCATAGAAATACTACTGTCACAAAATAAAAGAATTTACAGTTCAGAATTTCTCTTAGTTATAGTAATAAAGTATCACATTTGAGCAGTAAGATAACATTAATTTGGCAAATAATAATATGGTTGTGACTGACATTTGGCGGACCTCTTCTGTAAGTGCGATATTTGTTCTGATGACGTGCAGGTAGCACTTACCAAAGGCAAAGTGATCAAATTTTCCTTTGCTTACCCCTGTGTCATATGTGTTGCAATCTGGGTTGCAGGTTAAAATGTCTTTGTTAGGAGATGTACTGAATAGAAGAGTACATTGTAGAGCGTTCTTTATCTTTTGATATCTTAATATAATGCACACAATACATTAGTACACATTTTGGTATATATATGCAAGGTTCATATCATTTTAGTACATCTGTTGTACACATGTGATGCAAATTTCAGATACGACTGTAAAAAATTATTTCTTCACACACATAGAAACTCCGTTACTACTTACAGAGTGACAATTATTGAACCATATGAAAGAAACGTAAATTACTTAAAAACTACTGAGCGTACACACTTTATTGAACATATAAAGTCATTCCAAATAATTGGATTTGTATTACGACGTATTCGCTATGCCAGCCTTCGTTGACGACGATATGGCGCAGACGAGTAGCGAAATTCTGCACGACCCGTTGAAGTGTCGGAACATCGTTGCTGTCGACGACCTCCTGAATGGCTGTTTTCTGCTCCCATTGGTTTTGGTTTTATTACCGTACACCTTGTCGTTAATATAACGCCATACAAAAGGAGTCTCATGTATTTACATTCCGAGAACATGGCTGCCAATCGAGGCCCATTCCAGTGACCTCTGGCTACCCCAGAGCCAGAATACAATCTCCAAAGTACTCCTCCAGCAGCTTCGATGGGTTGGTGTACCGTCTTGCAAGAACCACATATTGTTGAAATCAGAGACACTTCAGGTAATGGGGTTGAAAGCATCTTCCAAAATCTTCACCGTTCTGTAGTTACCGTACCATGAAGGAATGCCGCACAAATTGCAGATTATTCAACGAAAGGAAATTGCACCTTTGACAGTCACACGTTGAAGTTGAAGAGACTTTTCGATAGCGAAATTCGGATTCTCAGTGCCCCAAAGACACCAATTTTTCTTATTTACGAACCCATCCAAATGAAAGTGGGCTTCATCGCTAAACCAAACCATGCATGCCCATACTAATTCCTATCAACTGTGCATTTGGAACGTCCTAAAGCACACCACCCAGAAGATATGACGATTTTATTTCATTTAGGTCAGTAATCCTTGCCATGTATGGCGTATACGCTAAACTCTAGGTTTAACAAAAATTCTCTAATATACCTAAGAGTAATTCTTCAGGCTTTCCCTGCGATCTGTTGACATTTTGAAGAAACGGGATTTCTTCCGGAAGTTCGCTTCGTTCTCGCACGGTATTTCCACAGCGTAGCTCAGTGTCCTCTTCAGGTCCTACCCGAGAATGGTTCTTGGGCGGTTCGAGACCAGTATACATGTCTGTAAGGTACTGGGCGCTCCCTATTCGGTCCGTGCCGGATCTGGCGCATCTGGCGGCACCCACGGTCCTCTCTGGACGCTGGTGTTCCGACCTTCGTCCGCGCCCGACTTGGACGTACTCTAGAGTCATGGTTGTCATCTCGGGGGTCAGAAAAAATCTCTTGTGTCTGGTGCTGTGTCTCGTGGCTGATTTCTCCGTCCCCACTCCTGTTTTTTGTGACATATCGTTGTGTTTTGCGTTGAGTTTTCAGAAGCTGAAGAGCCAGAACCCCGGCTGTGCTGAGCTGGTATCCAGTTTCACGGTTGATGAGATTCCCCATGATATTGACCTCGTAGGACTCTTTTATGACACTGTATCAATATCTAGGGGTCTTTGCAACAATCTTAGTGTTATTATAGTTCATCGAGTGGCCTAGCTGAAGACAGTGTTTTGCTTCGGCTGATTACGTTGCCTGTGTAAGTCTGGTTTGCCTCTGGTGTTCTTTGCACCTAATGTCCACAGTTCTGGTGGTTTGGTCGATGTACGACATGTCACACTCGCTTGGGGTGTTGTAAATGCCTTTCTTCCGTACCCCAGGTCATTATTTACATCCCCCAACATTTTCCTACTCTTAGTGGATGGGCGAAATCGCTCCTGACGACATGTTCCATAAGAATTCTGCTGATCTTAGCAGAGATCGGTCCAGCATAAGGCAAGAAAGATACCATCTTCACAGCCTCTGGTTCTTATAATGGATTCTGTGGTTGTCTGGCAGGTTTAAGTACCTTCTGGATGTCTCTAAACTAGAATCTATCCTTGGTGAACACCGGCTGTAAGTATACTATTTCCATCGCCAAACTTTCAAGGACTGAGAGAGTATGTGCTCTTTGGCCTAGAGTTCTGAGCACTCCGTTCTTCCGTGCTGGATGGTGGCAGCTGTTTGCATGCAGGTTAAAGTCACCCTTTTCAGTTTAATTGTCAATGTTATTTTAGGGTGGTGTGAGTTGAGATGTTCCAGAAAATCATCTAGCTTCTCCCTGTCATTGGGCCAAATGGCAAAGGTATCATACACGTATCTAAAAAAGCATTTAGGTTGATATGTGTCCAATATAAGTGCCTCCTCTTCAAATCTTTCCATGAATAGGTTGACAACCACTGGTGCCCATTACCACCCCTTCCGTTTCTCATAAAATTTACTCCCATTGAGGAAGTATGTGGAGGGTAGTACATGCCTCAATAAGTCGAGGAGAGCTCCATCGGACCTCTCTCAAATTGGATCGAGTGAGTCAGTCAGTGGTACTCATGTGAAGAGAGACATCACATCGAAACTGACCATTATGTCAGAGTCCACAACGTGCAGTTCAAAAATGGTTGAAATAGCTCTGAGCAATATGGGACTTAACATCGGAGGTCATTAATCCCCTAGAACTTAGAACTACTTAAACCTAACTAACCTAAGGACATCACACACATCCATGCCCGAGGCAGGATTCGAATCTGCGACTTAAGCGGTCGCTCGATTCCAGACTGAAGCTCTGGCCGCTCCGGCCGGCGATGTGCAGTTGCCTTAGCCATTGTAGGATGTCCTCTGAATTCCTAATGTGGTGCCACCATTTGCCCAACTGTGGTGCCAGCATCTTCTTTAAGTATTTCGCAGTAGAATAAGTCGCAGCGCCGATATTGCAAACAACTTGTTGAAGAGGAACCTCATTCTTGTGAACTTTGGGGAGTCCATAGAGTTTAGGTTGTACTGGCAGTTTGGAACACAGCTGTTTGATGACTTATCAGGCAGGCCGTCTACCTTAGCAGAGCCCTGGCCTTTTTGTCCAATTTGTCCGTGGGGTCACATCCTATTGGTTTGTATGCAGTATCCTTCAAAAGTTGTGGCACTCTAGTGTCATACTTTGTCTTCTTTAGGTTTAATGTGGAGTTCCCCTTGTCTGCTGGCATCACCACAATGCTGTCATCCTTTCACCGCACGAGATATTTGATTTGGGGGGCTTGGTCTAGGTGAGCGTCCTGCACGAAGCGGTTACGAAGCACCCAGCAAGAGACATAAGTGGAGACCGTGGAAACGGCTAGGATCGAGAGCACCAGACACTACAGATGACGACCGCGATCCCAGAGAGCTGCCGACCTGGGCGCGGACGGCAGTGAGAACTTCTGCACTACAGAAAAGCATGGGAGCCGCATCTGGCGGCCGTGAGCCGCGGAGAGAACACCCGATGCGACGCGAAACGACTAGGGATCGCCCAGCACGTTACAGACATAAATACTGGAGTCGATCCACCCAAGGACCATTCTCGGGTAGAACCTAAAGAAGACACAGAGTTATGCCGTCGAAATGTAGTGCGAGAACGACGCGAACATCCGGCAGAAGGCCCGTATATTTTCCAAATATCTACCTAGAAGTAGACGTGTTTCATAAGACAACTTGTTCTCAGTACATTGAACTATAAAGTTATAGTTATGCCATAAATCTTTTGTTCGAGCTTGGGGTGTAAATGTACGTCAAAAATGTGTATTTTTTGTTCATTTATGTTACCCCTATTCTGGAAATCATCGGAGGTATTCAGTCCTGTAAAAACATGCCCGCACACACATTAAAGTGAGGGGAATTCTCGCGTCGATTGTTTTACGATTGAGGTGTTCACTTGTGCATCATTTACCGGGGAACAGAACACCGTAACTTCAAGAGGAGTCCGCGGCGCGCTCAGCTTGACATCAAAGCAGAGCCCACCGGGCTTGGCGAGAGCTGTGCCGACAGAATTAGGGCGGTCGCCCTGCAATCTTTGTCAAACGGTTTCACAGAATCTACTCTGCAGGAAATACGATTCTACTTTAGTTGTAGTTTTACATGTGAGCTTCGTGGTGCAGTGCCCATCATTTGGTTAATGATCATAGCTATTCCGATATTTTATATACAAGCGACAAATTCTAAAACGTTCCAATGGAAAATAGGGGTTAATGTGATTCTGCGTATGGCGGCTATTAGACCATTTGATGCTGTCTATGAAATGTATCAAACCTTCCGATTTTTTCTTTAAAACTGGGAAGGGGATCGTTATTTGCCTCCAGTCTCAAGAAATGGATGTTACGTATTTCATTCCCTCACTCATGTGATCGGAATTGAGAGTGCTACATAAAATCTCTTTGATCTCTGATCGTACGCATGTGTGAATGAAACATTCATAACATCCCCCATGTCTCCTCAACTGCGCAAGATATAGAACCGGGATTTGGTAAATTAGTACGAGCAAAGAGGAGACTATACTCGTATTGCATTTTGGTTAACAAGCGAAACTTTATCCACAGTGATATAACAATCTACAAATTTTATTAAAAAAAACAGTACTATAATTAGTTAAAGATATCTCCACGTAGTGAAAAGAGAATTTTCATATAAGAGAAACACGAAATTTCATCTTTTGTATTTTTGTATACCGACGTAATGTAATTTTCCATAGGATTTAATTTCTATACTCCAGTTATCTTTGACATGTGAAAAATTACACATATCGTACCATCCTTGATTTCCTAGCGTAGTACTGAGAGAAGGAGTGTTTCTCCTTACTACAAATATTTCTTGATTCATCAGTGAAGGTGATACTGACGAATACTTGGCAAGGTTATTCAAGTCGTCAGTTTCTTCACCGGTTCAGAACACGAAAGAGTTTTATCGGTTCAGTTCTCGCCTGCAGCAAAAATGCAGCATTCCTCTATTACAAATAACAGAGTTGCTGCCTGTTTATCTATGTTTAACACGATTACAAAAACATGACAGTCATTACTTTATGAATCACTTGGGACAACTGATAAAGGTTGAAACAGATTATAAAGACGTATAATTTATCTTTAAAATATAGGAAAGGAAATGTGAAGATCTTCGACACTTCACTCTGTTTAGAGACAGGAAAGAAAACATGGTACACTGTTTTCTACGAATTATTTCATGTTTCCTAGATGAAGAGCAGTATGGACATCCTTTGGTAGGTTTCAGACCGAGTTGTTCACTACCAGAAATACGTTCGATGAAACGAGTCCGTCAAAACTGCAATCGAATCAGCTATTTTTCTTTTATCTGAAATATTAGTTTCTCCTCCTTTGAAGAAGAACCATTATTTATGAATAAAGGCTACATTTCTTTTGTTGGCGGCTTCAGTTTTGCCTCTTTAGCCCACACACACTATAATTTGCTCAAACACACCTTTCAGTAGCTTTTGTGATGAATCCTGAAACATAATATCTTATTAAAAATCAATTGGTGGCTACAGAGGTCGACAGCTTAAGGGGAATCTCTGTGTGTCAGTTTACAGTAACGAACACCTAAAAACATCTTATTTTTCGTAATAGCAAACTCTCTTTTCACTAGCGGTCGATGACTGAAAAAATGACCGTACTGACTTGAAAAGGAACAAAGAAAAACATTGAAGGTTCCGCTGTATCTCCGTGGATCACGTTCTGTGCTATGGCTTGCCAAAACCTCGTTTCTGTACAGGTATCTCGAACGGTTGACGAGATGTGAGGAATGTTGTGAATATTCCATGCCTGTGCGGGTGCTACCCTAAGTGAACGTGCTAAATAAATCCATTTTCTCAAGACTGGAGGCAGTAGTTGATCCTCTCCAAAACTTATAAAAAACGTCAAAATGATTGCTAAATTTCATACACAGCAACATATGATCTAATATGCGCCAAACATGAATTCATAGCAGCCCCTATTTTTCATCGCAACATTTTCGAATTTCTTACTTATACAAGGTGTTACAAAAAGGTACAGCCAAACTTACAGGAAACATTCCAAACACACAAATAAAGAAAAGGTGTTATGTGGACTTGTGTCTGGAAACGCTTATATTCCATGTCAGAGTTCATTTTAGTTTCGTCAGTATGTACTGTACTTCCTCGATTCACCGCCAGTTGGCCCAATTGAAGGAAGGTAATGTTGACTTCGGTGCTTGTGTTGACATGCGATTCATTGCTCTACAGTACTAGCATCAAGCACATCAGTACGGAGCATCAACAGGTTAGTGTTCATCACGAACGTGGTTTTGCAGTCAGTGCAATGTTTACAAATGCGGAGTTGGCAGATGCCCATTTGATGTATGGATCAGCACGGGGCGCGGTACATTTGTATCGAGACAGATTTGCAGAACGCAGGTGTACCGACAGGAAGACGTTCTAAGCAATTGATCGGCGTCTTAGGGAGCACGGAACATTCCAGCCTATGACTCGCGACTGGGGAAGACCTAGAACGACGAGGACACCTGCAATGGACGAGGCAATTCTTCGCAAAGTTGACGATAACCCTAATGTCAGCGTCAGAGAAGTTGCTGCTGTACAAGGTAACGTTGACCACATCACTCTATGGAGAGATCTACGGGAGAACCAGTTCTTTCCGTACCATGTACAGCGTGTGTAGGCACTATAAGCAGCTGATTGGCCTCCACGGGTACACTTCTGCGAATGGTTCATCCAACAATGTGTCAATCCTCATTTCAGTGCAAATGTTCTCTTTACGGATGTGGCTTCATTCTAACGGGATCAAATTGTAAACTTTCGCAATCAACATGTGTGGGCTAACGAGAATCCGCACGCAATTGTGCAATCACGTTACAACACAGATTTTCTGTGAACGTTTTGGCAGGCATTGTTTGGTGATGTCTTGATTGGGCCCCATGTTCTTTTACCTACGCTCAATGCAGCATGTTATTATAATTTCATAAGGGATACTCTACCTGTGCTGCTAGAACATGTGCCTTTACAAGTACGACACAACATGTGGTTCATGCACGATGGAGCTCCTGCACATTTCAGTCGAAGTGTTCGTACGCTTCTCAACAACAGATTCGGTGATCGATGGATTGGTAGAGGGGGACCAATTCCACGGCCTCCACGCTCTGCTGACCTCAACCCTCTTGACTTTCATTTATGGGGCACTTGAAAGCTCTTGTCTACGCAACCCCGGTACGAAATGTAGAGAATCTCCGTGCTTGTATTGTGGACGGCTGTGATACAATGCGCCATTCTCCAGGGCTGCATCAACGCATCAGGGATTCCATACGCCGGAGGGTGGATGCATGTATCCTCGCTAACGGAGGACATTTGGAACATTTCCTGTAACAAAGTGTTTGATGTCACGCTGGTACGTTCAGTTACTGTGTGTTTCCATTGAATGATTAATGTGTTTTGAAGAGAAGTAATAAATTGAGCTCTAACATGGAAAGTAACTGTTTCCAGACACATGTCCACATAACATATTTTCTTTCTTTGTGTGTGAGGAATATTTCCTGCGAGTTTGGCCGTAACTTTTTGTAACAACCTGTGTATGAAAATTTGAAATAATTTATAACATTAATGAAGTGATGGACATTTAACAGTGTAGCTGACGTATGAAGCTTCAAGTAACGTAGAAATGAAATTTGTTTACCTCACTAAGCCTGTTCCGCCCTGTGTAACGTCACACCGTGCACGCGGCGGTCTTTGCTTTAGTTGGTAGTGAACAAAGACGCTTGGTTGGCAACCCTGTCAAGTGTAACATTATGCAAACATTACTACAATGTTGATTCACTGCTCTGTCAATGCCTGGCTAGTCATCAAATATGGATTACATACAACAAACCTGAGTAGATGAAGGAAAAGCAAACTCCACTCATATTCTGATAACTGTGAATGACTGTGTTGTCAAGGGAGAAACTGACCCAGCTTTGATCTTCGCTTAGTCTGCCCTTATCTACACTACTGCTATCTCGTGGAGATCTTCGGATAATTAGTGATGAACTTGATCACTTTACTTCTTTCTTTGGCCTATAAATACTTACCCTCCTCTGTAATTGTTAATATGTGAACTAGATACTCTGTCCTTATGAAAACAAATTGTGCTGCGTATAACATTTTTTCCATTAGTCAAATATTTCAACCGCACCCCTTTCCTCCTCCCTCAGTGCATGATATTGTTCGACATGTATTTAGTATGTCAGCTGAGAAAGCCAATTTACCTGTTACCAGAGAAATCTATCTTTTTGTGTCAACATTATGCCAACAGTCCTAGTTTACATCCTTCATTTCCTTGTTCAAAACATATAATACCTGTTTGTAATTTTTCTTCATATGTTAGCATTCGTTTTCATTCCATCGTATATACACATATTACACTATCATACAAGACTAGTCACTTTCCATGCTTCTCATAAAATATTATTAATTGTAATCATTATCTTCTGAGAGACATACGTAACATTTTGCTGTTCATGTGACGTTACCGGTACTTAGATTTATCAGTTATGTTTCATATGTTTACTGCTTCAATGTCCTAACTTCGTATTTCTCTTTGTAATCTTTAGGTTTATAACTCCATTCTTTCTTTTTCAAAAGTGCCTACACCGATGCTGATATACCTGTTTATTAAATAGTTATGAAATATTTCTTGCAATTAGAAAGAAACATTCTGCAGGATTCTTGCCTGGTATAGCGGCGGCTCTGAAAGGTGTACATATTACGAGACATATCTATGAAATTTGTACATATTAAAAGATGTGGTTATCAAAGGTTTACACTGTAGAGAGACGTGCTTATGAAATAGGTACACATGTCGTGACAAAATGACTGTATGGTATATTTGATAGTTTATTTGAAATATTTACCATTCTGATCCCCTATGCATGCCCAACACATGAGTGATTCGTGTTCTTTGACTACCAGAGGGTTTTGGTTGAAAAGGTTCAAATGGCTCTGAGCACTATGGGACTTAACTTCTGAGGTCATTAGTCTCCTAGAACTTAGAACTACTTAAACCTAATTGACCTAAGGACATCACACACATCCATGCCCGAGGCAGGATTGAGGCTGTATGACTACTGGGTAATTTTCAGGCCAGGTAGAGAGAGAGAGAAGCTCCCTGATTGGTGATAGAATAGAGAGACGACACTTTTGGAAGTAGGTAACGTGCATGAAGTTTTATTTGCGGCAACTGTAAACCACCAAGTACTGTGGTTAAGATTTTACTGTTTCTACCAATATCTGAATGTTGTTATCCACGGTGATTATCAATCAAGTGTTTAATATTCTAGTTACCTTTCTCCCTCCCTTGTTAGTTACAGTACTTTATTGAGAAATACTAAAAGTGAATGTTATGTATGTAAAGTATGAGCACAGAATTAAATTTTGTAACGTGTGACAATAAGGGGTTATCATTTACGTTAGTACGAGGCATTTCAGCGTTATTAAAAGGAGTCGACATAATTTCAAAATACTGTCCTAGTCATTTATTAATGTTTCATGAAGCATATCCTCAGTGTTAGATGAAAGTGTATGTGTTAAAAGCTCACACCATCACGCCCTGCGCTACTGCGAGGACGGTGAATCATATTTTCGGAAAGAGAACAAGAGTTTAATTTGCTAATGCACTATGATAAAGAAAAATAGAGTAAGATATGGCAGTTTGCCGCGCTGTGATTTATTACACCTCATTATCCCTGCAGTACAACGCAGCAGAGCGGAGTTGTTCCTATCCAAGGTAAGAAACAAATGTAGGGGCCTAACGAACCTTAGAGAGAATATCAGGAACAGTTTTCAGTACCCAAATTTATGTCACTTCTGTAGTTGCATTTTTATAACACAATACACTTTCGTTAAGCAACAGTTATCCACTTTTCGTGATTATTTCATGAGAAAGGCACTTTAAATATTACTGATAATGATGCTTTACATTCATTTGCAGATAATCATTTGCAAATTTAGATTATGTAGTATCACGTACATCAAAAGTAATTTGCACAATTATATTTTTGTTTAAAAGCAGTGTAGGAATAGGGAGTCCAGAATGGACCACATAAACTGAATTTATAAGTACTTTCTCGCAAATTCCAGTGAAAGCATGAGTTTTGCAGCATTTTGCTCGAAAAAAAGCTAGAGTGTACTGAAAATCTCGACTGAAGCGCTGTAGCGTTGGGGGTTGTTTTAGGCAAGTTCGTGGTAGTTTCCCGATTTGACAGACCACACGTGTTACGTACCAAATTCCTCCTCTCGATCTCCTGTACACCCCTGTGGTGTGTTATAAAGAACTATCTGTTACACTTTGTATAGCCCCAAGAGCTCGAAGAGTATTAAACATTGTCCCAATACGATCATAATCTCTGTGTTACTATTCACTGTTCAGCAAAACTTAAGGATCTGATAGATAAAGGATCATAACATAATAAGAATTTGGAGAAAATAAATGTAATTGCGGGATCAGGTCGCGTGAGATTTCTCAGCCGTGGACGAAAAGGTGGACTTTGGATGGCTTGACGTCAGCGTTACTGCAGTGGGGCTTGCCCCGCAACACGAGACCGTTGAAGGAATTGGAACAGACAGTATGTGTGTGAATCTGCTAGTAGTTATGGTGGAGCACGGCTGTTCTTCAGTGCAACTCGGCTCGAAATCGACAGTCGGTGACTAGGCTCTGGAAAGTATGAGCGGGAAACAGGGATCGTTCCACACCACAGCACTGCTGCCAGAAGGAAGGAGGTGGCCAGCCACGGTCAAATGCAGCAGCTAACAGCTAGATTGTAAAACAGACAAGATGTGACACACGTTAGACAGGGAGTTCAACTGCAACCGCTTTCAACAGAACTGTAATGCATACAATTTTACGCTGGGCACTGGCATGATGATTGCGCGATGATGGTCTCTTTGTCCGACGGTCAGTACTTTGTGCTGCGTTGACATCCGCACACTGGCGCCAGCAATTGGGACAGCGCCGAGAGCGTAGGGGCTGCTTCTCGGATGAGAGCAGATTCAGTGTATTACTGACTGCGGAGTCACTCTCATTTAGCGAGAGATCAGAACGCATAATGCACTCACGAATATTGTCGAACATGTTACAGGTGTTTTCCTGTGCCGAGGCATAATGTTGTAGGGGCGTACTGACCTCCGGATCATTTTGATACCTTATACTCACACATCCAACTAACAACCATTTGCCTCCGTTTTTTATGCCCAGGGGATCGTCATGAATCACAGTTCTTATTGTCCTTGAATAAAAGTGTAGTTTCTGTTCATGGCTTTACAAATCCCTTTCAGCTATACTGTAGAATTTGTTTCTACGATGGTATATCTTTCCACGATTTATGTTATTTGGCAGTGACAAGTCACGGCAAAATTACTATCGCACTTAAGTTTTACACACCAGAGTGTTTCATCAGATTAGCAGTATCAAAAAAGTGTTCTGCAGTAGTAGATTTTCTTGTCTTTAATATACGAGTGGTACTTACGCTGAATAAACCCGACCTCCACTGTGCCGATGGCCTGCTCAATGGATGGCAAACTATAGCTCTAAGGAATCCGGTAGACAGCAAACTTACTTAAACCAAAATTGTCGTCTACATATCCCAAAAGTGACCTAATCATATGTGGTGGTGAAAGAACGCAGTAAGCATCTCTTTTCCTCAGCCGGCCGTAGTGGCTGAGCGGTTCTAGGTGCTACAGTCTGGAACCGCGCGATCGCTACGGTTGCAGGTTCCAATCCAGCTTCGGGCATGGATGTGTGTGATGTCCTTAGGTAAATTAGGTTTAAGTACTTCTAAGTTCTAGGGGACTGATGACCTCAGAAGTTAAGTCCCATAGTGCTCAGAGCCAACCATTTAAACGTCTTTTCCTCAGAATACAAACAAACGTGTTGGAAACACCGCTAGCGTAGGGCACCAAGACATTATTCTCGTCGCTCGTCCGATTTATGGTTGCACAACATCGGAACGCACTTTGATCTGTCTCTCACAGTACATGTTCTGGCTAAAGGCAACGTCAATGTCCCCTACCTCGGCTCACAATAGTTCTAGCCCTTAACATGACATAGGTCCCCGGCACCTATGTACGAAGTATTCTGTCACGATGAAATAGATGGAAAAATACTACCAGCCAGAAGGTACAAATATACGCTAGTTTTCAGAGTTTTTTCGGTGGCAACATCTTCCTACGTCCTGGTGGAAAAAATTACCTTCCTGAGTATTGGTGTTCCCCTACCAAGAGAACACGATGCTTCAAATGTAGGTATCATCGTGAAGATGAAAAACGAAATAGATTTTATACGAGCACATAGAGTCTAACTTAGGTTGTCGGATTCATACTGTTTGGTCTAGGAATGAATAATTAAAGCCTATGATTGGTAATCAAACAATACGTTACTATACAAATAGATGTGGAGATATTTTGTGGCGCACACAATCTTCAGTGCGACAGTTGTACACGAACGTGACTTCTCGGTGCATACATATGCGTTTACTCACGTATCCCATTGACTGATAAGTGCCACTGATGAGACTATATACGGAGGTGTGAAAGTCATGGAATAGCGATATTGACGTATAAACATGGCGGTAGTATCAGGTAAACAGGTTATAAAATGGCAGATAAGCAGTCATTTCTACTCAAATGATTCTTGTAAAAAGGTTTCCGACGTGATTATGGCCACACGATGGAAATGAACAGATGTTGAACACGGAGTGCTCGTTGTAGCTTCACACATGGGACGTTTAATTTCTGAAATATTTGGTTGAAATGACTCTGAGCACTATGGGACTTAACATCTGAGGTCATCAGTCCCCTAGACTTAGAATTCCTTAAACCTAACTAACCTAAGGACATCATACATATCCACGCTCGAGGCAGGATTCGAACCTGCGCCATTAGCAGCAGCGCGGTTCCAGACTGAAGCGCCTAGAACCGCTCGGTCATAAGGGCCGGCTCGACGGCCTTCACATAACGACAAAGAGAAGCGGCGTATGCGTAGAGTGGTCAGTGCTAACAAGCAAGCAACAATGCATGTCATAATCACAGAAGTCATTGAGAACGTACGGCGAACATTTCCATTAAGACAGTGGGGCAAAAGATGGCGTTAATGAGCAATGGCAACCAGACCACCGACGCGTTGTCCATTGCTAACAGTACGATACTTCCTGCAGCGCCTCTCGAGACCTCGTTACAATGTCGGCTGGAAAACTGTGGGCTGGTAAAATGAATCCAGCTTTCAGTTCCTAAGAGCTGATGGTAGGGTTCGATTGTGGCGGACGAACCTATGGACATAATTTGTCAACGAGTCACTGTGCAAGCTGTTGCTCACTCCACAATGGTGTGGGCTGTGTTTATATGGAGTGGACTGGGTCCTCTGGGCCGACTGAACAGATCATTAACTTGAAATGGTTATGTTTGGCTACTTTGAGACCATTTGCACCCATTCGTGGACTTCATGTCGCCAAACAACTATGGAATTTTCATGGATGACAATGGAACGCGACACCATGCCACAGTTGTTTGCGTTTGACCTGAAGAATATTCTGGACAGTTCGAACGAACGATCACTCAGCTCGTCTAAAGTGACCCCGACATTAATGGGACATAATCGAGAGTCAGATGGCACTCAAACTCCTGCACCGGCAACAATTCCACATTAATGGTCGGCTGTAGAGGACGCATGGCACAGTATTTCTGCAGGCGACTTCCAACTACTTGTTGAGTAAAAGCCACGTCGAGTTGCTGCACTACGCCGATCAAAGGATGTCCGACACGGTATCAGAATGCGTCCGATGTCTTTTGTCATCTCAGTGTATAGTTTTGATTAAATTTGTGCTGCAGCTATGTTTTAGCTGAAGTCTTAGAAAAATTCTATGGCCAAATGAAAATTAATGACACTCTTCAAAATTATTTAAAAGAAAATGATTCACACAGGATGTGCTCGACAACATGGTGTAAGATTTTTGAATTTATGAGAAAAGTAGGAGTAGGACGTGTATGTACAATGTAAACAAAAATCAAGGAAGAGAAATAAAATGCCATGACCGGGACCGTAGAGCTCCGCTTAAAAAAGATGTAATACAGGGATGCAGTCATTCGCCCCTACTGTTCAACTTATACTCAGAATAAGTAAGAAAAGAAGAATGTTTCATGATTGGGATTATACTGCGGAATAAAATGATATCATTGATAAAATTCGCTGATGAAATTACGATCCTCAGTGAAATTGAAGGAGAAATACAGTAGCTGTAGGATGAAATAAAATAAAGTCTGCTGGGTATAGAATGTAATTAGAAAGTAAACCAGAAAATGAAGGTGGTAACGTGATATAAGAGAAATGAGAATACCAAGAAAACATCAATGCTGGCGATGAGATGGCGAGAAAAAGGCTACTGATATCGAATATCAGGCTTCAGCTGAGGGAGGAAGTTCTGAGTTTGTATTTTGGCGCACAGTGGCACAGTGACGTAAAGCAGTGAATCACGGACAGTTGGGGAAACTGAGAAACAAAGAAAATCGAAGCGTTCGATATGTTGTGCTACAGAATAATTTTGAAAACTCGGTTGTCTGACAAAGACTGAGGAGATTCCCCACATGATCGCCGAAGAAAAATCGTATGGAAAAAACTGACAAGAAGAAGGGACAAGATGACAGGACGTGTGCTAAAATATCAGCGAATAACCTCTATGACATTATATGGAGTTGTAGAGGGCAAACCCGTAAGGCAAGACGTAAACTGGAATACATCTAACAAGTAGCTGAAGACAGAGTATGCAAGTTGTACTCTGAGATGAATTTTGATTAGCTCAGAAGAGGAATCCGTTTCGAGCTACTTCAAATCATTCAGAAAACTAATTACTCAATGGTGGCTCGGAATGAGATTATTAGGACGTGCACATTATCTGCGACGTTTCGTCGAAGGATATTCGTAAAACTTTGTGCTATAAAGTTTATTTTGGAAGGAAAAACTCATTTAACTCTCGTTTCAGTAAAAAAAAATTTAGTGCACGCTATCAGATTTGTGTCAGTTGCTTCCTCATTGTAGTATATTCTTTGGAAAGCTCCCAGGAACAGTTCTTTTTATCCCCTAAATGAGTTTCTCAATGGCAAAACAAAAAAATTGTCCACGATTTCTCTTGTCCGTCTACGTTGACATACAACCTACTGTTAATGCAATCGTGGTGAGACGAGCACAGCAGAATTGAAGGACATTAGTGCGTTTGTTTGGAACATGAGCTTCATAGTTCGATGCATACTATAAATTGTCAAGACAAATCACACCATGTATGATAAGTGATTACCTGTACTGGGAAATGGAATTTCACTTGAGAAATCATTAACTGACTGTTTGACATATTGTGTGAAATTGATGAGAGTATCGTCAAGAAATCTATGTTTGTTCGTTGTCCTAACTCTTTTCTACTGACGATACACAAAGGGGTCCCAATCAGTAGCATTTCTGCACATCTGTGTCGCATAAAATCTGAAGTTCAAAGGAAGAAAGTAACTCATTTTCAGAAGGTACAAGTGACATTACTGATTATAATTCCTGCGAAACTGTTTATGGGAACAAGAGAATGGACTTATTTTTGTGTTTCACGTATCTAGCTAAAGGATTTTAACTGACTGACGTGGTACAAGATGATGGCCATTCTAACACTGATTCAAATGGTTCAAATGGCTCTGAGCAATGTGGGACTAAACATCTATGGTCAACAGTTCCCTACAACTTAGAACTACTTAAACCTAACTAACCTAAAGACATCACACAACAATCAGTCATCATGAGTCATATCTAACACTGAAGAAGGTGAACTGAAGGAAGTATTAACTTACACAAACGGCAGAAAGCAGCCATGGAATTAAGGAACTCTACAACAAACACGTTTTAAATCATAAGAGAAATAAGAGTTGTGTTTCCCCAACATTCTTTATCATATACGTTGAAGACTTTATAGAAAAAGATGATGGAAGTAAACAAGGAAGAAATAGGCATAGGAGACCAGAAGGTGAACTAAATCAGATTTATTGTTGACATAGATACACTTGTATACAAAAGAATTCTCTTCTACGAATCATAGAGTGATTGAAAGAACATGGAAAGAAAATCAAATCGAAGAAAACGATATTAATTAGAGCACATAAGAAAGATTATACGAATGCGTAAAGAACATTAGGTTACATGGGACAGGACGCACAGCAGAGGTATATGGGAAGCATGCTATCTGGAAACGACAAGATTCACGGTACAATAGGAAAGCCAGTTGTCGCGAAGACGAATCACCTCTTTTGCAGTAAATTTGAGGTTGAATTAAGGAAAGGTATCGGTAAGTCCTTCTTGTCATGTGGTTGTATGTAGGGCTTGGAACGCTGAACAGTGAATAAGAGAGATAAAATTAAATCATTCGATTCAAGTTAGTGAAGAGGGTCTGTTGCAAACACGTTTCAGCGGTTATCACATCATCGGAGACTGGAAGAACGTGGACCACTGGACAAGCTCTTCCTTCTGATGTGATGAGTTATAATGATAGCTTGCATCATTATTTTGTATTGTTCACCCCTCCTTTCCCCCTAATCAGGTATTCCCTGCCTCCTTTTATTGACTCTCTAAGTTAACTTGTGTTTTACGACAAGGGTGTTCAAATGTTCAAATGTGTGTTAAATCTTATCGGACTTAACTGCTAGTGTCATCAGTCCTTAAGCTTACACACTACTTAACCTAAATTATCCTAAGGACAAACACCAACCTCCGCCGTGAACAGCCGCACAGTCCATGACTGCTGCGTCCTAGACCGCTCAGCTAATCCCGCGCGGCGACAAGGGTGTTTTCCACTGCCGTTTTACATGACAATCGGGCACCACATTCAACGTTTTCAGCGTTCAACCAAGCAATTTTTAAATTAGACGCGAAGAATATCATGATAAGATGTACGGTGCTCAGATTTCACAGATGGACTTGTAGCAGTCGATGGAGTCTTATGTGCTGTGGATGTTGAAGGACTGTCATAATCTGTGGTTGCTTGCACTCTTAGGTCGTTTAGTTTTCGAACTGGGGCAAAATCAAGCTCAGAAAACTTGTCGGGGTTGTATGGATGAATACCAGTTGCACGGAAGGTAGATAAGGCATTTGAGCCGGCCGCGGTGGTCTAGCGGTTCTAGGCGCGCAGTCCGGAACCGCGCGACTGCTATGGTCGCAGGTTCGAATCCTGTCTCGGGCATGGGTGTGTGTGATGTCCTTGCGTTAGTTAGGTTTAAGTAGTTCTAAGTTCTAGGGGACTGATGACCACCGATGTTAAGTCCCAGAGTGCTCAGGGCCATTTGAACCGTTTTTTAAGGCATTTAACAATGTAGCAACTTTAAGAAAAGCATTCTTCACAAGTTCTGCCACTTCGTACTCAGTAATTCTCTGGCGCCCTGTTCGTAACATGAAAAGGTCACATTCTCTAGAAAGAGCATTCTTCAGAGGGCCGAAAAAGGTTAGGTCCAATGATTGTAGGCGGTGGGACGTGTGCGGTAGCAGAGAGACCATGTGGATGTGGTTTTCTTTACAAAACTTGTAAGACTCGGTGGAAATGTGGCTGTTGTGGTTGTCCAATATGAGGAGCACTGGTTCATCAGCTGTTGGGCGAGTGTGGTTTTTAAAATGAAGAAGTCACTCATTGAATAGTTCTGTGTTGGTCCACCCATTGTTGGAACAACAGTAAGTGGTCCTATCCGGTCCATTTTTCTGTAGATTTGCACTCATTGGTGTTCTTGGATAAATCATCATAGGAGGTATGAAGTGACCTCCAGCGCTCGTACAAAACACACCAGTGACGGTCCTGTCCCTCTCAGAGGAAGTTGCAGCGCCTAACCTCTTTGAACCTTTGAGAGCAAACACCTTAGAACACTTTTCTTCTACAACGGTTATGCCAGTTTCATCTTGGTTGTACATTCTTGTGCGATCAATATTCAATATTGTCAAAAAATCGAGTAATTTCTTCCTTGCTGAAAGCATTGATTCTATTCACACTAGTATTTTCCCGCTGCCGCAGTCTGATGGTCGGTTGACGCTTAAGAAAACTGTACATCCAATCTTCGCCGGCTATGCCACTCTCTTTGTTGAAATCGTGGCTAATACCATTCTTCTCAACGTAATCGTATGCCAATTTCCGCAAGCTTTTAGGTGTTCGGTCATAGCACAAGTTGCAAAGAAGGGCGATAAAATCAACCAGTTCTTGCTCAACACTTTCTGGAATAATAGTCTTACGCCCCAAACTTGGCTGTGTTACCTCGTTAATGGGCTTAGCGAGGTATTTTCGTATTGTTGATTCTGGTATTTTGAAGCTCCTACAGACTTCTACGATTTTCCTCCTATCTGTTCTTACTGCATGTAATGCTTGTTTAAACGTGTCTGTACTACAACTGTACTGCTCTGTTTTCTGGATGTACTTTTTCGGCATCTGAGAACAGAGAAAAGAAGTAACTGTTGATGGCCTGCTGGTATTTAACTACCTGAAGGGGAAATGTGAGCATCGGTGCGCATCTTTACCCCATAATGTCTTGGACATACATTTTGGCCATAATATTCTTATAACTAATTACAACCAAACAGGACTCACGTCAAAACATACCCAGAATATACAGGCTTTAACTATATCACAAGTAAATTTAGTCAACTTAATAAATAGAGACTCACCGTCTTAAATTCCTAGGACTGCAAATTAGATCACAGCTTCACATTTCACCATTTTCAAACTCACTGAACGACCAGATGTAAGTAGTTCGCTAAGCACTGGTTACAAAGTTCAACACAGCTTTGAAATCAGGGAAACAGCGATGCTCATGTTTACCAGTTGCGCACGTTTCCTCAACTTTCCCCTACTAGGTGTCCAGCTGCGAACACGAGTTGCCGTTCGCGAAAGCTTTATGCCCTGGTGACGACATGTCCCCTTGTTACTAACCATACCAGCTGCTCAGACAAATGTCACTGCTGCGTCACAAATTCATCCATTGGCCAGCAAAGTTAAAAATTAAGCATCTTCTGTATATAAGTTTATGAATATCAATTTGTGATAATTGATGGTGGGCCTTTTTTTATCATGGCGCGCAATACCCAAGCGAAAGGACAGTAACAACTGCGCTCAACAACTGAAGGGTCCCTCCATCGCTATCCCATTAGCCCTAATCAAGTTTTTCATGTTCACTCAAGAATAACTGAAGCAAAAGATCTGGAAGGACTTTTATTTCCTTACACAAGCGTCAGGGGCCATCCATTGCCACTCTGTACTACGGCCTGCTTAACGCTAGGTTATTAATGTTGTTTCTGATTGCACACTTGACGAATTACGTACACCCTGAACTTCAACGTGAATGAATGGTCACTAGAATAGTATCAAAGCATTACGAACTGTTTCCGAAAAGCATGCTACACTTCGTTTAACACATAGACCCCGTACTTCTCTATACGGGACACTGGGCTTTAATGCTGTACTGTTACAGGGATTTTTCGGGACTTTAATACTCAAGACGGAATGAATTACGTCGTTGACGCTGAGTAACAATACCTAAGAGCTACAAAAGAGAGTGTGCTGTTCAATGGCAATCAACTGCATAGACAATTTGAATCTAGGCGTAGGTTTTAGAACATTAGAAAACTTTAATTAATTGTAAGAATTCTGTTACATCTTCACAAGTATTACTATGCAATGTAAATGAACTGACACAACATATCCTCTGCTTAACCATATAATAAATAACGTAAGACATCGCATTCATTCTTACTGTTTTATGTTGCTTCATCATCTCTCTTTAATGACAATTTTCAAATGGCTGTGAAGCTTGGAATAATGTAAACTAAACTTCAAACGTTGTGTGGTAAACTTAGTACAGTTCCCGTATCTTTATTTTTATTAGTTTAACAGAATATGTTTTGGGCCTGTAGCCATATTTTGCAGCTATGCCTTGATGTGTTATTGTGTAATGAGTTTGTTTATGATGTAGTGTTTTGTTTCAGTTGGTGATGTTTATGATAATATTTGGGGACTGGAAAGTGTGAAACATTACGCTAGCGCTTAGCCGACTCATACTGGGAAACTTCACGAGTGCGCTGAGGTTAAGATTACAGCCGATTGGTGTATCTTTACATATAGTGTCACATGCCTTCACTCCATCAAACAATGTGAAGATGATTTAAATTGAGTAGAAGACGTTGGCGGAATGGCTACTTCACATCGCAACCTGCATTATATTCGCAGTCACGATAGGAACCTGCAGTTGCAAGTCGAGCTCAGCTTCACATCACAACGTTAACATTGGCTGCGGAAATGGATAGAATGAAGGCTTTTAATTACAACGTCGACAAAGCAGAGCAGTTAACTTTTGTTTGCAGGTTCTGGCCTGCAGTTCTGGTACCCTTTGAAATCCTCACTCTGCACTACTGAGCACGGCGCAGGAGAAGCCAAAGCGAGATGCCGCACCTATTGTACTCGTTGAGCATCGTGAGGTAATACGTTTTCAGTATCTGTAAGAGAACAAGGTTATAACAATCGTAATTCAGTTGGTGGCTCTGTAGGACAACATCGTGCCATCGTATGACACGGAGATTACGCGGCACAGTCGCACCTTGAGGTGGAACAGGTCTGAATGAAGTGAAGAAAAGGGAATCGCACAACTCCTCTAAGATCAGCGTATCGCAATTGAAGCAATAAAGCAAAAAGTAATTTTTTTGAATTTCTTGTACGACATTTTAAACAGGAAGAATGTCACCTGTCTCTGGATTCCGCATATGCTCACAGACCCGTTCGGGAAACATGTTGAAATCCTGCAGCTCTTTCAGATGAATTCAGCGGATGCTGATTGACCTATTCGAAAACCTGCTGAGACGAGGTAATAGTAGAAATCTGGCAGCTCTTTCAGATGAATCCTAATGACGTTTTAGCATGGACGAGATTTCTTGGACAATCACTATAACGCCAAAACAAACGAGCAAAGCAAGCTGTAAGAAGAGACCGGTTCATCACCGCCAACAAGGTGAAAGCAAGAGGCAAGGTATTGCTGAAAATATTTTTCCCACTGGCTGATTATGTGACAACAAAACCACGTTTCATCTTGCGTACCCAGCATCACCTCCCATTCCTTCGATGTCCTACTTGTGATGTACATCATATCCAAAGTGAGGATTCGAGCCTGCAACTAGGACGCAAATTAACATTACGACGTTGACGATATCGGCTAAGGAATCGGTAAGTATGAAGGGATTTAACAGTAAGATGTGCTGCTTCATTGGTCTATCAAATTTTGCGTCATTCACCTATATTATCCACCTTGCCTCCCAGAGACGTCTTTCTATTTATCCCGACGGAGAAACTCGTGTGTGACAGGAATTTCCAGGATAATGGCGAGGTGATTTTCGTGGTGGAATGAACCTAAATGCACAGAGACCAAATGCAGGGATCTAAACGAGTCATTTATTGTTGACGACAATTGGTCGCACATAATGGTGAATGTATAGAGAAGGTTTGATACCATAACAGAGTTTCACAGTCACAGCTGATTTTTCCTGGATGTTGACTGAAACCCTATGACCAGGTCTCATGTAGTAAGCGGTTTCCGTATCTAGGCATCTAAAGTTAAATGTTTCACTTCCAAACCTCATATTTATTTTACACATAATAAATTTTCATAATCAGAGTCCTTTATGTTGAGGAATTCACTGATCTACGTTGTGCCGTACACATTTCTTCGGGGCGTAGCATACTGGATGTTTGACGTTAGAATACAGTACAGAGCAAGGGTAATCAAGGCAATCCGGGCGAAGAAAATTGCCAGCTGGACAAGATATTTACCGTGCTTACTTGCAATGCCCTTGTTGGCATTACTGCATATTTTAGGGAGAGAAACTGGGGTTCCATTCCCCGTTCCTTCATTTCCGCTGCTTGAAGCGTCTATAGCCGGTTCCGGTTACGCAGGGTGTAAATACGTTTGTGCATATTTCACGGTAAGAGAGACATAAGCTGCGCTGTAGAATTAATCTCGGGGGTCTTCGTTTCCGGGTATCATCGTGCAAATTTGATATTATTAAACAGTAAGAGATTTCGAATGGCAAAATTTTAATCGTAAATTACCGAATAATTTGTAAATATCTCCTAACCATATCGTCATCTAAGAAAGCTGTTGCTCTACTCGGAAAACGAAGTACAAGGCACCGAAATATTTAACGAGGCATGCAATGTTTGTCGAAGAGACAGGTTAGACGCTATGGAATCGGAAGTGTTCGATGCAGTTGATAAAAACCTTTTGCCTATCGAGGTCGAAATTAGGTCTGGCAGCAGATTTCTTCGCTCGCGACTTTTCTATCACCCGGTTCTGCCCTAATAGTTGCGGAATCATTCTCAGAAAGTTTATGGCCATTATCGAGGAAGTACCCATATCAAGTAATATTACGAGGCGTGTTGGTACGTTATGCTTCTGAATTTTTTTTAATGTGAAAGCTCTTGCAGCTTTTCAAATAAATAAACATTATTAATATTTACATATTTATTCACCATGTATACATATTTGCAGCCCTTTGTCGCTAGAAGGCTTCGAACCCTAACGCGTAACATGGTGGTCTGTAGCGTAACTATGGCAATGTCGGAGAAACAGAGTTCTGTAGTAGACTTTCAAGTTCGAAGAACTCGTCCATACATGGAGCACCATTTCCTTCTGGGTCTTAATGCCATATCACACACGAGGGCTGCGACGTCTGCAACAATACGATGAATATGATCCCCCGTCGTTGCTCATCCCCCACACAGTCCACACTTGGTACCATCCGAATTTCATCTGTTCCAAAACTTAAAGAACGCTTTTGAGGGATTCACTTAGTAGTGATGATGTGGCCCAAGTAGAGGCGAGGTTGCGGCCCGTCAATAACACTCTACAGGGGCAGTATCAACAAATGGATCTCTACTTAACAGAAATGTGTATCTCGCCAGGGTTACTTTGTTCAGAAATAATTACGCAGAAGTGAAGAATAATTGTTTACAATGTCAACAAAGTTCCATTTAGTTGAAAAGCGTCAAGGAATACCAAAAAAAGGCCACATTACTTTTTAGTGTGGTTTCATAGTTGGAGATGACTTTAACCTACCTAGCTATAAACTCTATGGATTCATTGCTGTTGAAAGGGATACGGAGTCATGGGAAGTAATTCTAAGCTATCTTGAGGAGCTAGTTTGATAACACACTCGCAGTACATATATTTTAGACCTTGTAGCTGCAAAGAAACATGCCCTGGTCGAGAGTCTCAGTACAGAGGCAGGAAAAGTGTTCATGACATCATTATACCGACGGTGATTAATAAATCAAGAAGAAGGCTTGGAGAATTTTTATGCTAGGAAGAGCAGATAAACAATTGCTAGCATTCTACTTAGGCAATGAATGCGTATCAGACACAATACGATACAACGTTTCAGTGTCTATGACATTCAGAAGTCCGAAGGAACCGGGCAATCTATTTGAAGGAAAATGTCTCAAAAATGGTTCAAATGGCTGTGAGCACTATGAGATTTAACATCTGAGGTCATCAGTCCCCTACAACATAGAACTACTTAAACCCAACTTGAGGGACTCGAACCTGCGACAGTAGCGGAAGCGCGGTTCCTGACTGAAGCGCCTAGAACCGCTCGGCCACACAGGCCGGCCGAAAATGTCCCACCTGTACGGAAATATACATAATGAACGAACGAGTATGGGTTGTAGACACATGGCTGATGATATATGAAAGCTTGGGTCTGGCAATGAGTCGTGCTTGGATACTGTAACAGAAAGTGGACCACTCATGATAAAAGGGAAACCCGGGTTCGAGTCCCGCACGGCACAAGTTTTCATTGCCCTTCCTTTCTATAGATGATGGTTGTCCATAATCGCAATTTCGAATACATTTAATTTGGCACATCAGATAGTTCCTGCGCGGTGGACTTGAGAAACTGAGGGAAAAGTTTAAAACGTTCCCAAACCGCTCTCTGGATAAGCATGTGCGCAGTAAGTTCCAAATTACAAAAAAGGGGGGGGGGGGTAAGGTATAAGGACTGACGGGTAACATATGATATGTGCAAGACCCAAGATGGGGTAATAAGAGTTAACGACCAAGAACGAAATGCTTGGATTACAAAGGGTGGAAGCAGGGATGTCGTCTTTCACCCCTACTGTTCAAACTGTACATCGAAGAACTAATAATGGAAATAAAAAGGAAGTTGAGAAGTGGAATTAAAATTCAAGGAGAAATTACATCAATGATACATTTCCTGTCTTGAGTGGAAACGAAGAAGAATTACATGATCTCCTGAATGGAATGAATAGTCTAATGAATACACAATACTGACAGAGTAAATGGAAGGAAGGCGAAAGTAATGAGAAGTAGCGGAAATCAGAACAGCAACGAACTTAACATGAGGGCTGATGGTCACGAAGTACTACGTAGGCAGCAAAATAACCAGTCACGTTCGGAGCAAACAGGACATCAAATAATCGTATTGTGGAGTTGCAGTTCTTCTTGTTATGTACGTGGTTCCTGTGAAATTAGGTCGAGGAACTCCGCCATATGCAAGAACCCTTTTCTGTTTTGTTTTACCTAGTCATGTTTCAGCAGTTTTTGTGCTATCTCCAGTGGGTTCTTTTTTATTTTCTTACTGTAAAACTGTTGTTACATATTAACATTTAGCGAAACTATTGGTGCGAAATGTTTACAATTGTGAATCAGTAATTGTTGTAAAGTTTTATACATAGTTCACGGTTGAGATATGTATTAATGACTTGATACATTGTGTTGTTTATAACATTATGTCTAAAGTTCTAGTTATAGCTTAATTAGCATAAGAGTGGATGTATGCATAAAGTCACATATCTTACATGATCTTATTGGGTTTTGTTTCGGTAGCTAGTCTGATAAACTGTCTACAATTAGTCATCTGCAAAGAGCAAAACGTCATTTAGATTTTTCTGCTTATTACGCATTTTCAAACGGAAATTAGTATATATCACGTTTCTTGAGTTTAACTAACGGATTTGATGTTGTAGTGCATTCTCTTATATTGTTGGCAAGTCGACTAGGCAGATTTCATGACATATGGTCGCTTGGCACAGCTCTTTCTCCGATTTTTCAAAGCATGAGCAGAGTTTTCACTCCTTTACGTGTTATTGTGACTGTGTAGGATTCATTTGTTTCATAGCGTGTTTGGCTGGGAGAGGCGCGCTATTCTAAAGTGTTCAAAGCTGGCTAAGCACTATGGGATTTAACATCTGAGGTCATCCGTCCGCTAGACTTAGAAGTGCTTAAACCTAACTAAGCTAAGGTCAGCACACACATCCAAGCCCAAGGCAAGGTTGGAACCTGCAACCGTAGCAGCAGTGTGGTTCCGGAATGAATCGCCTAGAACCGCTAGACCATAGCGGCCGGCGTTTGAAGTGTATTTTGCGTCTGTAATGTTTGGTTTGTGTGTGTGTGTGTGTGTGTGTGTGTGTGTGTGTGTGTGTTCAGGAAAGGGGCAGAGTGAGAGAGAGAGAGAATATTTTTTTCTTTCATGGATAGTTTTGGTGTGGGTGTTATTTGTATAGTTCTTCAGTTGTGGAAAATAGGCTTTTATTGCACAGTGTTGTGTATTGATTTAGTACCTATTCTATTTTTGGATTTGATAATTTTCGCCTATAGTTAATTTTTAGTGTAAGCTGCTATTAGTTTTAAGGATGCTGTGGTGGGACGTGAAATTGAAGCGTCACCCATCCACCAGTGTTAGCCCAGTTTACAGGTGAATGTAAGTTTGATTTAGTGTTTTTTTTAGTTATTTTGTAGTATTTGTAACTGTTGTGAATTACCTAAAGTTTTTGTATTTATTTTTATGTTTCAAGTACGGAGAGGGCGGCGCAACGAACGGAGACAGCATCTTCGCTGCCGGGCCAGAGAGAAAATTGCTGGCCACTATACGTCGCGGGTCGACAGCCAAACAGCAACAGAAGATCCTGAAACCGAGTTGTGGCGTCGTGCTTCTAAAACCTGAAAAAATAATTATTTGTAATGTTTCTACAACAATGACGCCATAGACAGTTTAATCATGTTGTAAATGTTCAGTCTTATCTTGTCAAGGCTCAGGTTCACGTGTATATGTAGTATATAGGAAGATAATAAACCAGTGTATACTACAAAAGTTTAAATACGTGTTCCGAGAATTTCTTTATGAAGAATTATGTTAAGGAAAAGGTATTAATAATCTATTTGACAAGATTATTGATTTTTGACAATGTTCATCGCGAGTTTGAATCTTGAAAGTTTATTCATTGTGGTTCTAATATTTATTAAAGCAGATAACTTGCATTAATATAATTTCTGAGAAGAAACAAACGACATCTAAAATGAAAAAAGTTCGCTCAAACCAATTGGACTGAGTAACGTAATTCTGCGCATACGACTCAAATGATTTTTTAATTATAGTTTCGGTCAAGAACCATTCAGCGACCACTTATAAAAAGAATTTAAATGATTCCGAAGTATTTTGTAACTGACGTTGGTGACAAAGTCTGCACATGATGATATGTCAAAGGAAAATCATTTATACAAAACTTACGTCATTACACTATACACCGTGGCGACCTTATAAACAGGACTTGTGAGCAGCTAAGGCACACAGGTGCGAAACAAAACAACAAGAGTCCTTCGGAAGTCAACACGAGTATTCGGGGAGCCTTCACCAGCCAGCGGCGACTTCGCGGATGTGGGCATCTGACGGAGCGCAGCCAAGCAGTACGTGCACGCAGTTATTCCACGAGAAGACGCATCTGTTGGGTAGGAGCTGAACGCTGCAAACCACAACAACCTCTTTGTCCGTAAACTAACAGGCCTAGTGCGTCATCTGGGGGGCGTTCCTCCGGCTGGTATTAGAAGTGTTTCTGAGGGCTTCGACTGTCTACGGTTCGCCGGGTGTGGTTGCAGCCAGTGACGTCTCCGGTGTTCGACTCAGCGTCCTGCCGGTTGCAGGAGGAGGGTCGCAGCATCTCAGCGGCTGCATCGACGGCTGTTACTTCTGCAGCCCGTAGCAGCACACTGATCACCGAGAACTACAAACTGCAATATTAGTTCCGGTGAGTCTGTTTTAAGTTGAAAGTGGAGTGTTGTACATAGAGAGTGTGCCTTTAATAGGATTGTTGATTACAAGTCTGCGTGTGCAACTAGTTAATATTTAACAATAATGTCCGGAAGTGAAATGTCAGACGAAGAGCAATCTGTGTCCGATAGGAGCATGAGATCCCTTTTTAGGGTGATCGCTAAATTAAAACAATCTAACTGGGAATTTTTATCTGAATTAAAACAATGTAACAAAGAATCTACTGCTAGATTAAGAGAGAAATTAAAACAATCTAACGAAGAATCTAGATTAAAAGTTTAACTTAAAGGGGACCTAACAAAATCTACAGACAGGTTACAGGAATATCTTAATGAAAACAGTCGAGAATTAAGTGATAAAATAGAGGCTTCTAAAGTTGAAGTACAGGAAAACCTAGTAGGACTTAGGAATAAGATTGCTGATAATTGTAAAAGGTTAGAAGAACATATCCTGGAATCGCGTGAGGAGAAAGCTCGCGTGCGAAATGATATTACTGACTTAACCAAGAGACTAGATAAGGTCAATGTCTTAGTTGTAAATGAAATAGAGAAAAATAACGATAAGTTACGAGATGAATTTTCTATGCAAACAGAAACTGTTCATAGAAAGTTATTAGGATCTATTAAAGAGGTTTCTACCAAACCTGTAGAGATTTCTACAATAGATAATGTAGAATTAGAGAAAAGGATCATACCGAAATAGAAAACATGAAATTCTTAATTACCGTAATATGCAGTAACCTTGAGATTTCCAAAGATAATAACATTGACGAAGGTATAGAGCGTTCACATCGTGAACACAGTGAAGAATCGATATTAGCTAACCGTGTATCCAATACAGAAAGGCGAATACAGGAAATTACTAAACGGTTATCGGAATTAGATAATAATGAATACATTTCAAGTAGTGGCAGTAATAACGTAATCAGAGACAACCGTCGCGTCGTGTTTGCTAGCTCGGACGACAACAACACAAATCAAGAAATCATGGCAAGCAAATACGACGCAACTCCGTCTCTGCAATCTAAACAAAATCGAACTATGTCTCTCGCAGAATGTTGGGATGATCTAACGGCAAATTCAAATTTAGCAAGTCGATTTCCTGTATTCAGACCAGGAGGCGAACTTCACCCTATAATCTTTATAAAAGCTTTTGAAACTTCATTATCTCCTAAATGGAGTAATGAAAACGGATTCAGTTTGTAATAGGACATTTAGAAGCAGAATCTGCGGAATGGGCAGTACTGCATAGAGCTGAATTTAGGTACTGGGATGATTTTGTTAAGCAGTTTAAACAAAATTATTGGTCAAGAGGAAAGCAACAACACTTTTTAGAGTTGTTAGACCCTCCTCCTTATTCTAAACGGTGGGGAAGCTATAGGAATTATTTCGAATGGCATTTAAACCATGCTAAATTAATTGAAGAACCAATGATTGAAAGTCATCTGATACGAGTCCTAATTAGTAGGTTACCGTATTATGTAAAGGAAAGAAAACTGTTATTCTACGAATTGTCTATCCAAACTAGGAGAGGAAAACCTTTCATTAGTACGATCTCATCCTAAAAGTTCGAAGATCAACAAGGAATGTAGAAAATTCTTCTTTATTTTGGAGGTCTATATGTTGTTCATAAGATTGTACATTCCAAAGCGTGACTGCTTTGTGGAACCTTAATCAGGTGTAATTAAAGAATTATATAGTGTCGATCAAATTAAACCCTTCATTCCTAAGTAAGTTAATATTTAGTATATGTTACATATGGACGAGCGTTCATAGTTTATTAATATGAAGTTTTTCGTGACAGTTACGTGTTATGCTTAAAAAAATGACAGAAAGTTTAAACAAGTGCTCTACAATAATCTACCGCTACTTGAAAAGGGGAAAGATAATTAAAAAGGGATTTATATGGAGGAAATTTTTGTTATGAGGTCAGAAGGAATTTTGTATATTTTATATTTACTCGGATAGTAGGAACTATAGGGGATGGTTAATGATTTTAGGGACCATGGGCGTCCGGAACTATATAGCTCACGAGAACATAGCAGAGTGCCTTTAATAGAGATTTGTAATAGTGTTAATATATAATACACCAATCGGGGCTCTCTCGCTTGTTTCGGCTAAATAAATTGCCATTACCCAACAAAGTGTCCGATGGTGAAGAAAGCCGTGACGAGATTCTAAAGAAAGTTTTGCTTGATTTCTTCTTGACCTCAGACATACTTAAAGCATTATGGAAAAGAACAACGTAAAGTAAATAATACTATTAGTTATTGTAAGAAACTTATTAGTAATGAATATTTCGGAAAGAATAACCCTAGTAAATGAATAAAACTGGAACTACCCTATAACAATTTGAACGCTCTGTCCTTATGTAACAACGTTAAACAACGTACTAAATTATTATTTACTGGCAACTATTAAATTGAAAAGGAGTAATCTCCATATATTTGGTTATGAATTACCATAATAGCACAATTAAAACTAAATGACAAATAGTCACAACAACATCGTCATAAAAGGATTGAATCTATCTAAGAGCAAGGACTACAGATTACAAAAAATATGAGAAAAATGTATAATATTAACGACTAAATATCGTATATAGAAGAAGTTTTATTTTCGATTAAAACCTGACAAACTGAGCTTGTGGGTCGGGGATGTAGTGGGACGTGAAATTGAAGCGTCACCCATCCACCAGTGTCAGCTCAGTTTGCAGGTTAACGTAAGTTTGATTTAGTGCTTTGTTTAGGTATTTTGTAATATTTATAATTGTTGTCACTTATCTAAAGTTTTTGTATTTATTTTTGTGTTTCATGTACGGAGAGGGCGGCGCAACGAACGGAGACAGCATCTTCACTGCCGGTCCAGAGAGAAAATTGCTGGCCACTATACGTCGCGGGTCGACAGCCAAACAGCAACAGAAGATCCTGAAACCGAGTTGTGGCGTCGTGCTTCTAAAACATAAAAAAATTATTATTTGTAATGTTTCTACAACAATGACGCCATAGAAAGTTTAATCATGTTGTAATGTTCTTTCCTATCTTGTCAAGGCTCAGGTTCACGTCTATATGTAGTATGTAGGAAGATAATAAACTAGTGTATACTACAAAAGTTTAAATACGTATTCCGAGAATTTCGTTATGAAGAACTATGTTAAGGAAGAGGTGTTACTAATCTATTTGACAAGATTATTGATTTTTGACAACGTTCATCGCGAGTTTGTATCTTGAAAGTTTATTCAATGTGGTTCTAATATTTATTAAAGCAGATAAGTTGCATTAATAAAATTTCTTAGAAGAAACAAACGACATCTAAAATGAAAAAAAGTTTGCGCAAACCAATTGGATTGAGTGACGTAATTCTGCGCACACGGCTCAAATGATGATGTTTTAATTATAGTTTCGTTCAAGAACCATTCAGCGATCACTTATAAAAAGAGATCAAATAATTCCGAAGTGTTTTGTAACTGACGTTGGTGACGAAGTCTGCACATGGTCATATGTCAAAGGAAAATCATTTATACAAAACTTACGTCGTTACACTATAATGCGTAAGTCAGTTTCAATGTTTGTTGGGTGGTGATTGTGTTCTATCATGTGGGCCGTGAATTTTGATTGTGAGCTTTTGCTTTTCAGTGCTCTGAGGAGTTCTGAAATGCCTGCATGTTTCACCCACATATACATACTGACAGCAATTTGCAATAAGTTGGTAAAAACCGCTCTGGCTGTAATTGTCAGTGTTGGTGATGTTTCTTCCAAGTCTTCTTTGTATTGCGTTGTTGGTTCTGTATGCCATGTTGAGTTGCTTGTTCTTATAGTATATTTCCCACCCTGTGTGTGACTTTCTTGTTGTAAGTCATTATGTGCCATTTGTTGCTTACTGTCTGCCGATTTTTTTTGTATATTGTGTTGTGTTTGTTTGTGTGTGTGTTTCATGGTTATGTGTTGTTTGTTTTTGTATTTTGTGGTTTATTTTGTCTACTGTCTCTGCATCATATCCATTTTTGTGTGCAATTGTGTTTTATTGTGTTCAGTTCTTATTGGTAATGATATTTGTTCGTGGGTATTTTGTTTAGTGTATGAAGTAAGTATGAAAAGCTTGCTTCTTTGTAAGGTATAGGGTGATTGGTTTGGCTATTAATGCTGGTGCTAGTTATTCGTGGGTTTTCTGTAGGTTATGAATTCATATTTGTTGTTTCTCTTGTGTATGGTGAGATGTAAGAAATTACGTTTTCTATCTGTTTGTGTTTCAATGGTTAACTGTATTTATGGTGGATGGAGTTTATGTAGCCATGAAGTTCGTTTATGCGAGTCTTTTACAAATCTATTAAGCAAGTTATGTCATCTACATGTTTGTACCCATATATTATTCTGTACTGTTTTGGTATTACTAATCTCTTAAAGATTTGTTATTTTATCCGATCGAGGAAAATGTCAGCTACGTGCCCACTGACAGGGGATAAAATTCAGACTAGCCCAGGTGAAAAAAGTATTCTTGGCCAGGAATAATATCCTGCTAGAGCAGTGATTCCAAAAGGAGGGTAACTCCCGCTGAGGCGAAAAATGAAATTTTCTGATAGGTAAAAACTTACGATTCGATTCTCTTTCAGTCATGAAACGAAATAATTCTCAAAAGATAATTACTATTGTCAAAATATTGGAAGACTGTAATACTGATTACATAAGTTATTAATTACTTTTTATCAGATAGCAGCATTAATTTGATGGTGGTTAGAGGTTCCTCACATAGTCCATCCATTGAATATACATGTTTTGCTTTGCCTGTACATCGCTGATGATAAAAGTGAGACATATATGTAACAAATGCTAAACTTCACAAGAAAAGTCTTCTCCAAGTTTCAGATAGTACCTTCAGTAGTCCATAAATTATTTCATTACTCGCTTCGAAACAGTAAATGAATTAAGTGAGAGAGCGACACAGCAGTAACTACATAAGAGTTACCATAGTGGTGTGCACATTATTATTTTTATTATTACTATTACTAATACTATTTGTGGCTGTGGTCAGATACAGAGCATTAACAGCCTGAAGTCTTCCAGTTTCTGCCATTTAAGCAGTAAGGAGTGGAGCAATCAAGTAATTTAAGAACAGTAAATAAGTATAGTTTACACATTATAAGTTGTTTGATTTTAACAGGGGTTCCAGTGTGCAAGTCGAGCAAGTGCCACAATGGAGGGGAGTAATGGAGGGGAAGTATGTTTTGTAAGAACTGTCTACCCCTACTGAGGATAGTTAGCTTTCTTATTTGAGAAGGAGTTGTCAGTAGCACTTGATGCACCACAAATTCCTTCATCATTCATTCCAACATACACACACACACACACACACACACACACACACACACACACACAGACATGCACATACTAAATATCATTTGTCTTTCATCATCTTAGAAATAAAAGCGTTCCAAGAAAAGCCTTTCACTCTGCAGTTTAGTTAGGTGGTAAAGTTGGTGATAATACAGGGGAAGCGGGAAGGGCAACTGAAAGCAGGGGTGATAATGAAGTGGGACACTAGATAACGCCCATTTCACTCAGGGGTAAGGCTAAAATGACCAAGCTATTGTATTAGCTACACTGGTGGAAGGCGGTTGGTGGTGGGGTGGTGGTGGGGGGGGAGGGGTGAGGGGGACGCCGGTGACCAGCCTCAGAGACTCGTAGCCTGGCAGTTGAAGCAACAGCCCACTGTTACCACAAGGCAGGGGAATAAGTTGGCGCTTGTCTGAAAGACCTTTACCCACCAAGCGTTTGAGCAAAAATTAAGGGGTGGCACGAAGGTGTATACAGTTCTGTGATATTGTTGTAGTCCATTCCCTTCTCAAATCTGTGATGATTTTGACGTAGTGAGGCAAGCTTTTTTTGCTCTTCAGAGCCTAACTCGGGGCAATGCTGCTTACAACGCATTTCGCGTAGTAGTGTTTCCGAATGGAGCTGTCACCAGTGTGGGGTGAAGTGAGTCCAGGATAGGGGTGGCGGTTATCGTTAAAACATCCAGTTTTCGATTATATCTTTTTTTACTTCAATTTAACCCGACTTGTAACACAATTAAAATTAACCGGTTTTCAGCTTTTTTTATTCCTATTATTATCTCCTACGAACGTAGGAATCGAACAAAGTTCGAATAATTTTGACTCCCTCAGTAAGCCCCATAAAATCGCACCATCCACCATTCGCTACTTTTGTCGAAAAATGATAAGTGGTCGACTACTACAGAAAATCACCACTATTCTCCCATTGATTATAATTTTTTGAAACTGTCCTCAAAAGTGGTGTTGTAATCGAGGATCGTACCACATTTTAGACATAACGAATATTCAGGGCTAAAGGATGGAAAAGTAGGTCGTGTAACTCCTCTTTCGTGTTAATTAGCCGATTTTAAACGTTACATGCAGACAAAGGTAAGTTATGTAGACCTAGATCGACTGTTACTATTTTTATTGTAAACTATGGACGAACTGTTAAGTTCCAAATTTTCTCCCTCTATTATGTAGCAAGTTTGTAGTGGTTCTTCCAGTTTTTAATATTTTGAAGCAAATGGAGGATTGTCCTTCAATGATACATCATAAAATACTCCGAGACTTGACTTTGTGACATTCCGTGATGCAGCTGATGTCTCCTATCTCCTGCGCCCATATATTTTATCCAGCTTACTTCCTGTTGAAGTTGAAATCATGTAGATTGTGAGGCCACCTCTTGTTTCTTCTACACGAACGACGTTTAGAACCCTCAGCTGAGACCTCCTGCAAAATCTTGTGGCGTTCACGGCTAGCGGAACGTGACTACCACAAATGTTCGTGTCCGTCTACGTATACCACCAGGAAGTCGTACTCCTAAAGCCTCTGCGTCCATATCGCCAGTAGACCTGGTGGACCCTTAAGTGTACTCGACCAACGAAGAGAATGGTGGTTCTTCGCAATGACGAATTGATATGCCAAATAAATATGTCTGTATTTAGTTTAGGTACCAGACTACTTCAGGGCAATCTTTCACAGTCTCTTCAATTTGGATAGTACTCTCGAAGCATAAGTTATCACGTTGCATCGCCTTCCTGTAATTGTACTAGAACTGTATCTACCCCCTAATCGCTGTTGTTGGTTGAAGTTTTGTCTAAACATTTTTGTCAGATATTGCAAGGACTGGAGAAGATGTTAACATCTCCTTCAGGGTAAGAAACCATCTTTCTTCCAACTGATTCTGGAAATATGGCTGTAAGCACTGTGGGACTTAACATCTGAGGTCATAAGTCCCCTACACTTCGCACTACTTAAATCTAACTAACCTAAGGACATCAGACACGTCCATACCCGAGACATGATTCAAACCTGCGACCGCAGCACCCACGCTGTTCCGGACTGAAACGCCTAGAACTGCTTTGTCCTAGCGGCCGGCTCATTTAAGGTAAGTTTTTTGCGTCTCTAAAATAATTGATGCAAGACCTGCAGACTGAACCTCTTCAGTATGATTGTCATGCGTCTTTAATGTTCTTAAAATCTCTTCGAAGAAACGAAAATGACATCCACAGACCAAGTACGTGTGGTCAACAGGGGTTATCGAAGCAGCCTGTTCATCACACGTTCGAACAGGAGAGTTACATACTATAAAAGGCATAACTTAAAACTCACTGAGGCCGTCAATAGTTGTGACTAAATTCTGCTCCCGATGCTCCTTGTTACATTTGATTCTGTCAGTGGCCCATCTGTGTGCCCATAGTGAAGATATACTCCTCCCAGAGTATCTCCCGTGTCATCAACGAACGACGGGGCGTAGATATTTGATTAATCGTCTTCAGTCGACGTATGTGTCATCCATTTTCTTCACCAGAGGCACAGGCAAGTACCAAGGCTGAATTACGACATTTTGCAGCATCTTTTCTTCTTCCTCCTGGTGATGTGACGTTTAGTCGGAGACAGCCTATATTAGGGAGGTAGTTCGATGGCAGTGTCATCCTCTGCGAAATAATAGCGGAGCACGATTTTTAGTTGATGTCATTAAGCAGCCCCTCTTTGATTTCTTCAGCCGTCCTTACACACATACCTTTCGGGTTCGGGATGTGGTTGCTCGTGACAGTTAGTAATCAAAAGTTTTCCTTGGTCTCTTACAATGCTTATGATGATCTCTGAAATACCGATTTCTTTTGTGAGCATGAGCCGGCTTTTGCAATCGACAAAACCTTCACAGCTTAAGAGTGGGTAAAGATTGAAGACTGGAACCCTTCTCATTGATTACAGCGGGATAACAACTACTTCATTGGCAAACCACCGCCGACAACGATGTTTCGTTATATTCGTATGTGCATGTTAAAATAGCTTCGCAAGTCCTGATCTCTGGTCTTCCACACTCTATGATTGATACCTGCAAGAAGTTCCACGCAGAGTTACATTATTGCGACAAATTCTAAATCCTTTATAATTTCTCATTTGCGACGTTCCCCACCGTATGACATCTATCTTGCGGAATATGTATATACGACTATGTGATTCTGTATAAGCCCTAATTTCTCGTCTCGTATCTTCGTGGTCCTGACGGGCAGTGTATGTTGCAGCAGTGGAATCGTTTGGGAGTCAGCTTCAGATGCCAGATCGCTAATATTTTTTCAATAGTGTTTGTCGATAAGAATGTGCCCTTTCCTCAGTTCCACAGTTTCCTCAGTTCTCTAATTTTTTTTTTTCAATAGTGTTTGTCGATAAGAATGTGCCCTTTCCTTCAGGGATACCTATCTGAGTTCCTGAAGCATCGCCGTAACACGTGTTTTTCGAACCTACCGGTAAGAAATCTAGCAGCCTGCGTCTGAGTTGCTTCTATGTCTTCCTTCAATCCAGCCAGGTACGGATCCCAAACACTCATGCAGTATTCAAGAATAGGTCGCACCAGCGTCCTATATGCGGTCTCATTTACAGGTGAAACACTCTTTCCTGAAATTCTCCCAATAAACGAAATCGGCCATTCCTCTTCCCAACCACAGTCCTGACATGCTCATCCCACCTCATATAGCTTCGCAACGTAGTACGCAGATATTTAAATGACTTAACTGTGTCAAGCAGGACACTTATAATATTGTATCGGACTCATACACGTTACCTTACATTTTTCTCCACGTTTAGGGCTAGCTGACGTTCATCACACCAACTGGAAATTTTGACTAAGTCATCTTGTATCTTCCTACCGTCAATCAGCTTCAATACCTGACCGTACACCACGGCATTATCAGACTGCTCCCCATCCTGTCAGAAAAACCGTTTATATTTATGGAGAACAACAGCGGTCCTATCGCACTTCCCTGGGGCACTCCTGACATTACCCTTTCGTCTTCCGAACACTCACCGTAGATGACGACATACTGGATTCAAGCGTTTCACATGTCTGTGAACTTATTCCATATGCTCGTCCCTTCTTTACCACTCTGCAATGGGGCACCGTGTAAGATGCCTTCCGGCAATGTAGAAATATGGAATCATCCGGTAGCCCTTCATCCAAAATTCTCAGTACATCATGGTAGGGCAAGAAAAACTGAGATTCGCACGACCGATGCTTTCTGAAACCATGCTGATTCGTGTGTATAAGCTTCTCAGTCTCAAGAAAGTTAATTACATTCTAACTGGGAATATGTTCAAAGATTGTACAGCAAATCTCTTTTATGCAATGGAACACGATCTTCTATAGCTGGCGACGATAACTGTCCAACATTAACGAAAGGGAAGTCCATGAGTCGACTGGCGCCAACATTCGTTGGCCATCAATGATTTTGTCAGTGACATTTCTTGACGTCTTGGTTTCTCGGGGATTTTCATCTGTGGCGTGATTACCTCGACAGACGACCGTTTCGCTAAGATTTCCAGAATTGGGTGGCTATGCAATGCGTGGCAAATTCCGTACGGCTGTGGGGAACAGATAACGCGTGTAAGGTAGAAAATGTCCAGGATATGATAAAGGCCATCGTCCCACAGGTAGACTATTATCGTCGGTAGTTGACTGGCGTGAATAGAAATACTGTGGTGGTTGACGTGTTGCGGCATCATAGTAGTCGAAATCTCGCCTTGTTTCTTTGCTGTAGTGGACAACGGTCCAGGGCAACGATAGTTGAAACATATCGCCGCGTCGTCTTCTGTCCTTCAAATGTCTTTTATTGTACGGGGGCAACATATTTGCCGGGGTAGTTGGCTGTAACTTGTGTTTGTCGTTCGGTGGGTTGTTTGACGTTTGGGGCACAAGTCCGATTGGCCGAGTCTAATATTCCTTGCATTTTCGATTGGTGCTACATATCGATACACTTCTTCGAAATTCTGTTACTTCCATAAGTGTGGATCGATATTCATGGTTGTTTCCCTTGCTTAATCGGCACGACTGATCTGGCTGCAATTAAATGCTGTATATCTATAAGTTGGCATACAAAAAGCCGAGGTCACGTCGCTCTTCCACAACTTTCAGGACGACAACATTAGGGTGTGGGTCACAGCTGCTTTGTCCGACCCTTTTAAGTAGCTACGTACCTAACAAGAAGAACTTGGCAAAAGTGCAAATTTCGTCTGCCATTCCTGTCTTCTGCTTCTTCTACACCTTGTGACATATACGGATTCGCAATGTGCCTCAACGCAAAATCATGCTATCTGTATGACTGTGTCGATTCCGCATTAAGTTGGGGCCTGTGGTTCAATGGTTTTTATTGAGCGCTTTCAATTGCTAGACTCTGCCTCCCATGTAAATGTACGCATTGACCAAACATTCCATGGTATCGTACATCATATATTTGCTGACTCAATGTAATCCTTTCTACCATTTCTTCACCAGAAAACACAAGTGAATACGTGATGTGCTGCAGATGTATTGATCTTTTCGAATCCAATGGTTTTCTTGACAATACGGGCTGATGAAAACAAGTAATGTTTTTATTCTGATACCTGTCCATATAGGTGACGTTTTCAACGTTGTCTAATTCCAACAGATGTAGATGTTTTAATGTAGTGCCATTTCTTCCAAACAATTTCACGTCAAGTCAGTATCTAAAAGCAGGATCTTAGATGAAGTGCAATATACGTTTATTACGAACACCATTACATTACCCATAAGAACTTGCTGAAATCTTCCACACATGATAAATACAAAATAAAAAATAACGGTGGCGATGGTGTTTGAACTGGCGACCAGAACGACTCCAGCCTCTGACAGTAACAATGGTTCAAATGGCTCTGAGCACTATGGGACTTAAAATCTGAGGTCATCAGCCCCCAAGAATTTAGAACTACTTAAACCTAACTAACCTAATGACACCACACACATCCATTCCCGAGGCAGGATTCGAACCTGCGACCGTAGCGGTCTCGCGTTTCCAGACTGAAGCGCTTAGAACCGCTCTGTCATACCGGCCGGCTCTGACAGTAACAGCTACGCCGCACTGCATGTATCAGAGATCTGAGCTATACGACATTCTTCACTGTTGATTGGTAGTGACTGATCTCTCTGCCTGTAGATAAAGTATTTTTATTGTATGTATCTCTGGTCGTACAGATCGCTGACTCCATCTTTTTCATCCTCTCTAATACTCCTTTATTACTTCTGTTACTTCCCATTATTTATTGAGCTGGGTATTTACATTTATCCATCTCTTACACGGTGCCTTGTGGTGTTTGCATTCGCCAGTGGTATTAAATGTGTTTGTCTTGGTTTACGGGATCATCAGCATCGGTTTGGCTACCTTGCTTAAGTAGTCGTTTCTTTGCAGCATCATCTGCTTCACTAGCAACATCTTGACTGCAGAGGCTAGGCACTCCACTTGGGCCCTGTTCTTATTTCTGTCCCCACATCCGTATCTGATATACCCATTTCCTCGTTTCTTCCTCGCCTCATTCCGATCACTTCATCCTATACTATATTGAAAAAATTGGAGACAGTTCATCTCCCTGACTCCAACCTTGATCTCAAAGTGTTCAGTAGTTGGAAGCTCAAACGTGCTCCCTTCGTTGTTGCTTTGTAACAAATGCTTTTTGCCACATAAGAGTTTACGCAAAATGAGAGGCGCTCTATAACCTTCATGCAGGGATGGAGTCCTTCACCGGTAAAACTTAGATCAACGTGCATTAACTCAGATATCGACTTCCTCAGTTATTACCGTATCTTCGACGTACAAGCGCTCTGTTACGGAAAGTAATTTGGTTGGAGAGTCCAGTAGTGAACAACATACTGCTTTAGCGATAAAAATGTTACTAGATTTGTTAGTGGATTCAGGACTTCTTAGCAGACAGAACTAAGCACGTTATTCTTAAAGGGAAGAACTTTAGTTGTGCATTTACCATACGGCTTAGAGCGTGAAAGATGAAGAACCGGCAACAAGTAAAAGAAGTAGAGAGATCCATTTTTCAGAAAAGTTGGATATCCAAAAGTCCAATCAGTCGAGTGCTGCAAATGTTGCACCTATAAAGACTTTCAAGTAACACACGAATCTTTTTTTTTTTTTTTTGACCAGTCATACACAATGTGCTCCAGAGTTTTTTTCGATGTTCCGTGGTCACATTGGTCATCACCAGTAATTCAAAACTTGTGTAGCGTTGCTTTTGTGATGGCATGTCCAGTTCTGATACAGTTGACGGCCCTCCATATTTTTCCTGATGTTTTCGCTCTAGGTATTTGGATGGCAGTATTACAGTTACCGGGTCGCTTATGAGCATGGAAAGACGTCACTGATTTATTCATTCATCTCTTAGATTTAGCTTTGTGGTGCGAGCTGACCAATTTTTACCCAACATCATTCTTTAGATTTTAATGGAGTACGTGGCAAACTGTTTAATGTTTCATGAAGAGGTAAGTCTCTTAGTTTATAGCTTTGTGATGCTAGCTGTCCAATGTTTACCCTGCTTTGTTCTTTAGATTTTAATCGAGTATATGGCAAATGGCACAATGTTTCACGGATAGTTAAGTCTCTGGATCTTTTCAGTTTCATACATTCATTGTTGTCATCGGAGATTAGGAGGGACAGTGTTTACGGGTACTAAACTCCATGGCGTTGATGTGGATTTAAAAGTTCTTGTCACGATCCTCATCGCATCAGTTGTATGGGTGTATGTTTTGTTGATGGCGAACCCTGGGCAACGCTCTGTTTATTCAAAGTGGCAAGGCCAGGCAGCCGAATCAAAAGTGATCAAGGTCGCGAAAACCAGTTTTTTTTATGAGTCATCGATCTTCTGACTGGTTAGATGCAGCCCACCATGAATTCCTCTCCTGTGCTAATCTTCACATCACAGAGTAGTACTTGGAAACTACGTCCTCAACTACTTGTTGAATGTATTCCCATTTCTGTCTTCCTCTACAATTCTGAATATTTAGGGGCGAAATTGACAGTTATGACTGTAAGTGTGGAGCTACCTCTCCGAGTATTATAGTGCCTTTCCTGAAGTGTAAGAAGAGTAAAGAGACATTGAGGAACAGGTGCAGAAAATCGATTATCGATGTTGGGACTGCCATTTGACGACAAACGCAAATAAAGCAATGTATCGCGCATATGTGGGAGAGGAGCTCCATTATTGCTCGATTAAACCAATATTTACATTAATGCGCGAACACAGAAAATTAAAGTACCGATTTAATAATAATTAACGGTAGGATCAGTTGTTTGCCGAGAAGCTGAATAGTGTCAAAGCGCCGACAAAGATTGCCAAGCAACGCTTAGTCGTAAAATGGTGTCAGGCAGGATCTGTTTTGATCACGAATCCAAAAACTTTTCGAATTGTGCCTGCACACCAGAATAAGTAGCTGCATTTCGGCAGAAAGCACTTCAGATTCTTACCAAATCACGTCGTCGCCTGTCGCAAGAGACCATCATATCACGTCTATCATGCGGACGAATATCCCACCTGACTTGTACATGCTTCACTACCGAGTAAATATCGCGGTGTGAGCGTGAGGTCTGAGACGCCATGTCTCCCGCCGGAGGTTCGAGTCTTCCATCGGGCACGGGCGTTTGTGTTGTCCATAGCATAAGTTACTTTAAGCAGTGTGCAAGTCTAGGGACTGATGAATTCAGCAGTTTAGTACCTTAGGAATTCACACACATTTGAACATCCCTACCGAGTCACTATTGTCATGCATTGAAACCAGCAGATGCTCCTCAGCACCTCTAGCTTTATGAGTGGCTGTCGCTGGGACAACAATGAATGCCTTGGATATTGCTATGTTCTTCATGTGTGATCAAGCCTGGTTGCAGTTGAGTGTTTATGCCAACTAACAAAATGACAGGTTCTGGGCAATGGAGAATCCGTGTAACTTCCACGAAACACCATTCCATCATCGGAAAGTTGGGATTTGGTGTGCAGTGTCTACTTGCCACGTTATTGGTCCCAACATCTTTCATCAGGCGTCGACTTTGGTTCGTTACATTGCCAAAATTTTGAAACCATTTGAGGAGGAAATGACCTACAGTTAGTTCCAACTGGATCAAGCAACTGCCAATGTAGCCTGTCCAAACTTACATCACACTTACACAATCTTCACGCCTGACAGTGTTGTTGGCAGAGGTCAGTCTGGTAATAGTCCAATCTTACCATCCGCGTCACGTGATCTGTCTGCGTTAAATTATTTTTGGTGGGGAGACCTCAAGTCTAAGGTGTATCGCAACAGCCTTCTTAATTTTCAAGAAGTGCCGCAGAATTTTTCGAATAACATTGAAGGAATTGCAGCAGTCCGACTTTGATCCGCCTTCATCAGGTTCCGGACCAGGGCAAAAAAGTGACAACAGATGAATGGTTGTCACTTTCAACATCTGGTAGTCAGGTTAGTACTGTATTTCCTTTCCTCTCCTGTGTTTCTTCGTACTCTGGAACTCTGTTCTCCGGGCCAGTTTTACTTGCCCTACCCTGTACAATGTACACTTTGATAATGATAATTCTGATCTTGATTTGAGAGAAAAATTTAAATGACACTGAATGCAATTCCCAATAATTCAGAGAATTACAGCTGCGTTTTGATGAATTTCCAGTGAAGATATTTTTAATGCAAAACATTTCACGTATGGTTATTTTACATGATACAACAGCGTTCACATTGTGCTGCCACAAGGTAAAAGTTAATGTGCTGCCTTTAACACAAAATTCTTTTTTTAACGCGTTGCATCAATAATTTTCTTCTAATGATCGAAAAATTAAAGTCAAATCGAATAACTAATTCTATAATATACATAGATACAATGTAACATTTGCTACTGTCAGTTATGAAGCTAACATTTCAGACACAGTTTCAAGTTATAAACACAATTGGCCGAATTTCAACCACAGGCGATTCTAGGAGCAATTAAACGTTGGAGGTAGTAACTTCTACAAGATAACTAGAAACCACTAACGAGAGATATCTAAAACAGAATGACCACGTAAAACCAGTAGTAAGAAAAACAGATACATTGAATGGAATGACTGAAGAAATTTGAACAAAATATTGTTCACTCCGAAAAAAAACGGGTTTGGAAATATTTTTCAACCTATTCATAAGTATTGCTCATCGCTATGAGAGTCATGATGGGTTGTATAAATGGAATACGGAATATCCAATGAGGGGCAGCAGGTTTTGTCACGGGATAGTGTCGTAAGCTCGACAGCTTTACGACGATCAACTAACTCCATCAGCAGTCGCTGATGGAGTTAGTTGATCGGTCCCGCACACCGTTAGGCCGTCTTCTGCTCACGCCCCAACATCGTGCAGCCCGCTTCCAGTGGTGTCGCGACAGACGTGAATGGAGGGACGAATGGAGACGTGTCGTCTTCAGCGATGAGAGTCGCTTCTGCCTTGGTGCCAATGATGGTCGTATGCGTGTTCGGCACCGTGCAGGTGAGCGCCACAATCAGGACTGCATACAACCGAGGCACATAGGGCCAACACCCGGCAACATGGTGTGGGGAGCGATCTCCTACACTGGCCGTACACCTCTGGTGATCGTCGAGGGGACACTGAATAGTGCACGGTGCATCCAAACCGTCATCGAACCCATCGTTCAACCATTCCTAGACCGGCAAGGGAACTTGCTGTTCCAACAGGACAATGCACGTCCGCATGTATCCCGTGCCACCGAACATGCTCTAGAAGGTGTAAGTCAACTACCCTGGCCAGCAATATCTCCGGATCTGTCCCCCATTGAGCATGTTTGGGACTGGATGAAGCGTCGTCTCACGCGGTCTGCACGTCCAGCACGAACGCTGGTCCAACTGAGGCGCCAGGTGGAAATGGCATGGCAAGCCGTTCCACAGGACTACATCCAGCATCTCTAAGATCGTCTCCATGGGAGAATAGCAGCCTGCATTGCTGCGAAAGGTGGATATACACTGTACTAGTGCCGACATTGTGCATGCTCTGTTGCCTGTGTCTATGTGCCTGTGGTTCTGTCAGTGTGATAATGTGATATATCAATAATGTGTCAATAAAGTTTCCTCTTCCTGGGACAATGAATTCACGGTATTCTTACTTTAATTTCCAGGAGTGTATTTGCAGATGATACGCAATTCTATATTTAATAAAATTTTAATGCATAGATGTGGTTTAATGGTTGACATGGGATATTTAGTGAAAGCTGTCTGCAATCAGATCTTGGATTACGATGCTTTGTTATAGATTTTGACGTTATTAGATATTCAACATGAACATGGAAGACAAATAATTATGAAAATACCGCCAGATGCTCTGTTTTAATGCGATTATGTACACTTTAAGACGAATAAAACAACGCTCGACAAAGAACGTACGAAAATCGACCACAAACTGATAGTCTTACAGGTACCGACAGCAAATGTAAAATTGTAAACTTTGGAGGCCAGTAGACGTATGTGTGACACTGCAACGGAACTTCACAGCTCAGCTGGCAAGGATAGTAAACAGGGGGCAAGTCGATATCAGGGCATAAAGTCTTTGCGAGTTCCATTCTCGTGAATTCTGTTGGATAGTAACTATCCCTCGCACTCAGGCCTGTGAACAATATACGCAAATGTCAGAGTTTGAAAGAGGATGTGCCGCTTGACGTAAAGAAACAAGTTGGAGTAATCAGTGAATCACTCGATATGTGAACAGAAGCAATGCTACTATTGGACGATATTGGAAGGAATGGCTGAACGATGACAGCTTTTAGAAGGAGGCGGTCGATCTAGAGAGATGACAATATGTGAGGATCACCCAGTCGTGAGAGAGGCACTAAGAGCCCCGGATCCATCATAATCATCGATCCAATGTGCAAATGGTGCATCAGTTACCGTAAGGACCATCAGTTAATAGGCCGCTCACAGGAAAAGGCCTGAGCTCACGATATCCATTGAGACGATGACCTCTGTACACTAACAAGTCCGTTTGCAGTGCTGTGGGCCACTTTCTGTCTGGAATCTCATTAACTGGAACAGAGCTGACTTCAGTGATGGGGCACGATGAGCAGCGGAGATATGAGACGCCCCATATACTGATAGGATATCGGCCTGAGTGTCTTCCGCCATATGACCCGACAGCCAGGAGTAATGGTTTGGGGTGCCATTCAACTTCATTGCAGGACACCTTTGGTTCTCATCATCGGCAGTCTTATAGCAAAATGGTACATCGACTCTAAACATTCATGGCGGTGTCTGTTTGTTCTATATCGTGTCTCCCTACCACTTTCCCGCAACGACGCTCTGAGTGTGTTTTTTTAGGGAATTAACTAGTTTGAACCTGGGTCCTGTTGCTGGTAAGGAGACGCCAGACCACACATGACATGCAGAATTCAGAAGAGTTCAGTGAGACTATCGAGGATATAAACAAATACTTAATGATCTCAGCGTCAGATCCACTGCACTCCCTGTAAAAGAATCATAATACTTACTAAATTTAGTGGAAAGGGTTCAAGGCTTTCCTATTTTTAGTTAGCTGGTAAAATAACGTCGAAAAATCAGTTAAGTTTACCATTGGAAATTTTATTCTACTCACAAAACATCGTTTATAAATTGCACTATTGATAAAAGGAAATGTTTTAATACAGGATGGTAAAAACCAACTGCGTTCAACAAAAATGTGAACGAATATTCCCTGAATGGGTTTCCAAGTTTTACAATCGATCGAAGGATGACCTATGCCATATCACATCTATGATCTAGGTTAAATTTAAGTTTCACAAAAGAGAAAACTATCAAAATGGTCTACAGTGACCCTCAATTAGCTTTAATTACTTATTTAACTTGTCGTAAATTACAGTGGCTGATGTGGCTTCTCAATAACTATATAAAAGAAAAATCATCGCGTTTCAGATCTGTTCTTCAAGTGGCAAATGTGAACACCATGAGTTTTAATTAACGATCGACACTAGTATTACGCAAAAAGGGGGTGTAGCAGATGAGACTTCTGCAGTTCTGAGTGAAGCCTTATGCGCTCAAAAATGCGGCATCGCGTGCGTTCATTACCTTGTCGGTGTTTAGGCAGCGTCAGGGCGACAGCGGCCGGCGCACCAGCCATCCAGCTCACCGTCTCGGAACTAACTCTCATAACTTCTCCTTACTACAATTTACCGAAGTAGATTCAAACAAGCTATCTGGCTGTGTTTTCATCTGACCAATCAGGGTCTCAATATTAACCTTAAGCTCCGCCTACAAAAATTTTGTCTATCCAATGAGAAACGTGGTCGGGCAATGTTTTTAAAGTTTGCAACTTAACAGAGACGCTAAAAAGTCTCACGCTAAAACCTGCAGCTGGTGTGGTCCTTTTAGCGTTATCGTAAGATCTATACTGTTCTTCTGGAGGGCTCTAGCTTTTAACATGGCCTGGGAGGTGGTCCTTGACGTACCTGAGACGCGAAAAAGTCTCACGCTAAAACGTGCGGGTGATAGTGGCCCTTTTTTGTGTTATCGTAAGATCTATACTGTTTTACTGGAGGGCTCTAGCTTTTAACATGGGCTAGGGGGGTGGTCCTTAACGTAACAGGGACGCAAAAAAGCCTCACGCTAAAACGTGCGGGTGGTAGACTTAGCGGTAGACTAGCGACGTGGGTGTCCACTTCGTCCGTTATCGTAGAGCCTTCTAGCTTAACACGGTTCTGCTCTAGGCTTCTGTCCTCGTTTCTCCCCTCGGAACTGTGTCTGCCTCACGGTGGAAAGGTACGACATGCATTTAGGCATTCTTGTGTTAGTCTGTGGTATTCCATTTGCTCACTCGTTACTCGTATTATTTTGGTTAATCTAATGTCACGATTTATTCGTAGCTAAGTGACATACTAGTGGATTAGCTTATCATGTGAGGGTTTTCATGGAAGGTGTTGGATTTGCCTGACCCCTTACACGACCATATTTTGGACTGCATTTTATTGCCCTACCTAGCAAGCCATCTAGGACTTATATTTCAGCACGATTATGCCGAGTTGCATACCGTGAGAGTTTCTACTGCCTTTTTTAATGCTTGTCAAACCATTCCTTGGCCAATGTCACCTGATCTGTCTCCAAATATGAAAGTTTCGATCATTATGGCCTGTGTCCTCCACGACCTCAGGAACTTGACGATCCAAAGCGTCAGCTGAACAGAATTTCTCAAGGGTTACGCAGGACGACATTCAACACCTCTATCAGTCAATAACAATGCGAATAATTGATTGTAAAATTTTTGAAACACTTTCTCTTGAATAAATCATCCATTTTTTTCTGAAATTGTAATCAGTTATTTACCAGTACATGTACATCATATCTTCCGATTTCCTCCCCGTTCGGGTAATTCCTCCGTGGTGTGACGGTATTTTTTTCCATAGAGTGTATCACAGAACCGCATAGGTCTCTTATTCCGACATGTTAAAAATTTCGTTTATAGAAAACGGGCTTTACCGTTACAGCTGCCCTTAGGTAATGCAGATCCTCTAAAACATTTAAATTAATGCCGAAGGTCATTTTCCACATGGATCGACAGAATTTACATTTTGCAAGAAAAAAGAGTAGAGGGAGAACCTAATAACTGTAGAGACCAAGTGTAAGAGTAACGACACCGGAAAATCAATCTAAAAGTTCCGTGAAACAAATCTAATCTCTTGTTTGCGGAGGGAAAATACTCCTGATTAATCTGCATGCAAATAGCTCGATGCTCGTCTTTCTTTTGGGCTACTAACAGAGAAATTTAAAAGAAGATTAAGATAAAGCTGCAGAAAAAACACGTGTGTGAAAACGTAGTTTAAACTTGTGCAGAACAAACATATTGAGAAAATGTGGCTGCAGTAAAATTGCTAAAACGTAATAAAAGGTGTCCGACTGAATTACATTTTACTTACATTCTCGTCACGGTATATCGTTATTGGTATAAATTACATCCAGCTGTCCGGTTCATTAAAAACAAAATGTAACGCTCATGGACAGAACAATTGATAAAGCTTGTAGCTTTGAGTACAAGTAATCACCTTTGAATAACCATTCGGTAATGCTGGTCATGGCTTTGTCAGACACATATTTCTTCAGTAGGAAGGGTACCGCCATGATTTCCTCTCTCGTGCCAATCTCTGAGCAGCAGGTACAGTCTACGTCCTCCATAATTTTTTTCGTATATTCAAATCTCTGCCTTCCTTTTCCTTCTACAGCTCCCTCTTACAGTATGAAATGTATCCCCTGATGTTTGAAAGCAAGTCCTGTCCTGTAATATTTGTTTCTGGTAAGTGTTTTCCGTACACTGCCTTCCTCTCTGGTTCTGCAGAGGATATATGAGTTCCGTATCTCACCAGCCATCTCGATTTTTAGCGTCACTGCCTTCGTCTACATTACACCCCCCCCCACCCCCCGCCCCTTCTAGTTCCCTCTAGTACCACGAAGTTGTACGCTGATATCTTAACGAGTGTCCTACTATGCTGTCCCATCATATTGTCAATATTTCACATACATTTTTTCTGCGCCGATTCTGAAGAGAACCTCCTCATTCTTTACCTTATTAGACCATCTATTGTCTATTATTCTCATTCTTCTTAATCAATACATCTGAAATGATTTAGTTCTCATTTGCTCCGGTTTTCCCCCAGTGCAAGAACCAGTACAATACAATGCTGTGTTCAAAACGTGCATTTTCTGAACTTCCTTCCTCAAATTAAAGCCTGTTGTTGATGCTAGCAGACTTAATTTGGCCAGGAATGCCCTTTCCCCAGCTGCTAGTCTGCTTTTTATCTCCTCCTTGCTTCATCGGTCATGGGTTATTTTGCTTCCAACGCAGTCGTTTCCCTTAACTTCATCTATTTTGTGATCACCCATTTGGTTGTTAACTTTCCCACTACTGTCGTTCCTACTACCTCTCATTCCTTTCGTCTTCCTTCGGTTTGCTCTCAGTCCAAATACTGTAATAACTAGACAATTCCATGCATTCAACAGATCTTGTAATTCTTCTTGACCTACATTGCGGCTAGCCATATCATGTCATTGATATCCATTCATCTTCAACTCTAATACCACTCTTTAATTTCTTTCATTGCTCCTGCGATATATAAAGTGAGCAGTAGGGCCACACGGTCTTATACCCTTTTTAATACGAAGACTTCGGTTTAGGTCTCCGAATCTGGTTGTTCCCTCTTATTTATTTTTATTTTATTTTATTTATTTATTTATTTAACCTGGCAAGATTAGGGCCATCAGGCCCTCTCTTATATCTAACCAGGCATTCTACTTACTTTACAGTCATATGTTTTAGTAGGCATGTTAAACTACATCTAATACAAAAAGTGAGATAAACAATTAGAAAGGTACACCTCGAAAAATACATTATTGAAGAGAAAGATTTTAGATAGGAGTGCTGGCAGCAGGGAGTATGAGGGAGACTCATGGTGAAGGGGGGAGAAGAATAGAGAGACATGATGAAACATGATTAAGGAGAATATAAAGGAAAAGAAGACTGCGTGGCTCATAGAGATAGATGAAGTGGAAGGCATCTCAGGAGCAAGATAGGAGACGCTAGCTTTGCTATTTGACAGATGAGAGGATTGGCCTTGCACATTAATTTTGTGGCGAATTTTATGCGGATGATAGTAGGAAATGCTTCAACTTCTTCTTAAAAGCAACAGTAGATTGAATTTTCCTCAAGGTAAGGGGTAGTATGTTCCAGAGACGGACAGCGGCAACTGAGAAGGAGTTTGCAAAAGTTTTTGTTTTGTGAGTGGGCACAGTTAGGATACCAGATAAGAATGACCTCTTGTATCGATTATGATGGCATGACAGGTTTTTAATCTCTGAAGCTAGGTACTGGGGTGCTTACGCGACGAGGAGTCGGTGAAGTAGACTTAGAGTGTGGTAGTCACGCAGTTTGTCCGGCCGCAGCCACCCTAGCTCGGAGTATGAAGCACTAACATGATCATATCGGCGAATGTTGCAGGTGTAACGCACACAGCCATTCATGGTTAGCTCTAGCCGTCTTTTGTTTTCACTACTCATGCCTTGTTGAATCACATCACAATAGTGGAGGTTCGGTAGAACGAGTGCTTGCACGAGCTGGCGTTTCAAGTCCTGTGGGAATATGTTCCGAAACTTTTTGAGAGCATAGAGACAAGCAGACGTCTTTCGGCACACTGCGACTGTATTCTCCGCCCAGTTGAGATGCTCGTCCAAAGTTACACCCAAGTTCTTCACTGTTTTCTGATATGGTATTGGAGTACCTTCGAGCAGAATAGGAGGTAGCCGTTCGCGGAAATCTGAACTTATTACTTTCTGATGGGCTATTAAGATTACTTGCGTCTTTTTTGCATTTAATTTAAGCCCCAGGTTTTTCGCCCATGTCACTACTGAAGACAGATCATCATTCATCAGAGCGATTGCAGTGTTTACGTCTTCAGGTCTGACGCTTAGGTAGAGCTGGAGGTCGTCGGCATAGAAATGATGTTTACAGGAGGACAAAACCGACGAAATATCGTTGACATATAAAGAAAACAAAAGTGGTCCTAAGACTGATCCTTGTGGCGCTCCTGAAGAAACATGTCTCCAGGAAGATTTTTCATTTGCGCAGACAACACATTGCTGTCTGTCTTTTAAGTAGCTTTCAAACCATCTCATTGCACTATCAGAGAAGTTAAGCTGTTGCATTTTTCTGAGTAATATGTCAAAGTTAACAGTGCCAAAAGCTTTGCTGAAGTCCAGTAGCGTCAATATTGTTGCCTTTCGATTGTCGATGGCATATTTCAGGTCATCAGTTACTTTAATTAGAGCAGTGTTTGTGCTGTGATGTTTACTGAAACCGGATTGAAATTTGTCATATAGACTGAATTCATGCAAGTGTTCAGTGGTATGGTCATGAACAATATATTCAAGTGCTTTGGAAACAGCAGGCAGTATGCTAATTGGTCGGTAATCACTAGGCAGTTGGGAGTTTTCGATCTTAGGGATGGGTCGAATTATGCTTCTTTTCCATGCAGTGGGGTATATTCCGTTCACGAGGGAAAAATTAAATATGTCAGTTAAGACGGGTACTAAGATATCGACAACATTCTTAATCATGGTTATACCGATACTGTCGTTGCCTATTGCATCAGAAGAGATTCTCATTATTGCTTTTCTTGCCGTATTTGTTGTTACATTTTTAGATGGAAGGTAACGTTGTTAGTTATCCTGTTTGGGGATTCTTGTGGACGGTAATTATCAGCCGTGCTGGTATTCAGATGTGCAGAGAAGAATTCGTTTAATTCGTTAGCTGACACATGAAAAGTAGTTTCCGATTTTGCCTTTCCGACCCCCAAGCTACGGAGATTCTTCCATAGAGTCTTGGGTGTCAGATCGCTGCATACAAGGGAGTGAGCGTGCCTGATTTTGGCATTGCGAATGCATTGTTTCACTCTGTTCCGTAGCTTTCTATATTCTTCGAAACGCTCTGGTTTCGGATCTGCCTTGAAACGCCTGTGGGCAGCATCCCTATTAGTCATCATTTGACGTAATTCAGCTGTAAGCCATGGAGCAGGAGATTCTCTTAGTACTTGTACATAACCTATTTCCTTCGTCTTACTATAAAGCTTACTCCTGTTTATCTTAGAATTTTTATCTTCACTAGCTGTTTACAGAATTGTGTGTATTACCTTTTTCCCCGTAAGTCTGACGGTACGTCGTCAGTCTTACAGATGTTACACTCAAACTGCAGTATTCATTCGGATGTCACCTCCCCGAGTGACCTTAAATGAGTTTAGAGACGTCGATGAAATGTTGTCTACCCCTTCTAACCTATTTGCTCATCAGTCTCCCAAGGTTCTTTTAAATTCTGGCTCTTAACCTGGATTCCATATCTCTTCCGTATAGACTTCAGTTTCTTCTTCTTTTACATCAGACAATTCCTCGCTTTGAAGAGGCCTCCAAAGCTATCTTTCCACATATCTTCTCTCTCCTTTGCAAATAGGAATGGGATCCCTATTGCACTCTTAACATTTCTAACGTTGTTTTAGTTTCACTGAAGGGTGTTTTGACGTTTCGGTATGCTGGGTCCGTCATTCAAACGATCATTTCTCTTTCATTTCTTCACATATATAACTTATTTCGCTTCTGTTTATTTCATTCCTGACGATCTACATTGCTGTATTCCTGTCCCTTCCTAAACGTTATGGTACTTCCTTTTCTCATTTATCACATTAATTATTACTTATGTCACCCCAAGTTTCTTCGTAGTTTCTTCCTAGTTACAATGTTTCTCTTTCCAATCTCTGTCATAGCTCTTTTTTAAGATGTCCACTCCTCTTTACCTGTACTGTCTACTCTGATTTCCCTATCGCAATATCCATGTCTCTAACGAACTTCAAACTCAGTCTCATCATTCCTCAGTACCTTAACCTCAGTGTCGCACTTCCATCCGCATTGATTCTTCCGTACTGCCCTCTTAAACTTCAGTCTATTCTTCGTCATTACTGAGTTGTGACCTGAGTCTATATCTACTCCTGGGTAGGCCTTACAAATCAGTATCTGATTTCGAAATCTGTCTCATACCACAATGGAATCCAGCCGGAATTTTTCCGTCCTGCCGGATAGTTTCCAAGTGTACCTCCTCCTCTTATTATTCTTAACAGGTGATTCGCATTACAAGCTGATGTTTATTGCAGAATTTAATTAGTCGTTCTTCTCTCTCATTCGTAGTACCAAGCCCTTATTCTCACCAAACCATTACTTTTACTCCATCCTGAACGAAGCATTCCGGTCTCCCATGATTATTAGATTTTCTTCAGCCTTTACATGCTGAATTCTCCGTTCAATATCATGAAATACTTGCTCCATGTTTTCATCTTTTGCTAACGAATTCGACATGTTTGCCTGATCTATTATAGTCGACGTTGGTTCACTGTGGAAACTGAGAACAACGCCATCACTACATTATTCACAGTAGTTGGAGAAACGTGTGACACACACTGTGCTGCCTTACGACATATTTAATCAGATTGTCATTGCCTGCACAATGTACTAATGAATTAGTAATACATAGTTGTTGAAGATGAAATTTATATTAAATATTATTCAAAAAACTTCAAAAAAGCGAAATAAATTAATACTGTGATCGTGTTCCTTGTTATCACGAACTTTGATCTTCGTACCAAGCTTCGCTTAACACACAATAGAGGCTCCCGTTAAATATTTCCCCCAACTGTGATCTCTTCCAAGTGCCACAACTTTCTTGCCAGGTGTGAAAATCTGCAAAAATATATCACTGTTCAATGCTTGTGTCAGGCATTTCAATGTTATTTTACACGAAGATACATATTTGTTAAATTAGTCGTTACAATATTTTTTCATTGTTAATGTAGCTTTCCAGTGCAATTTCCATTCCTAAACTTTTATACATAACTTCATCAGCTTACACCTGACCTTAGAAGTTAAGTCTATAGACCATTGTTGTGAAAGTACCCTGACATGCGTTATAACAGCAGAAAACGTAGATCTTATAATTAAATGTTTCCCTGAGACTAAATTTGTGCTGCGAGCGGTGGGGCCTTTTTTTTTTTTTGCAGTTGGTTCGTTGTGTTTGGTCGTTGCGGACGTCACATGACATCCGTTAAAGTTCGTTTGCTGATCCTTCCACTCAGTTTTTTATTACAGAGACCAACCAGGTCTCTGACCGAACTAGCTGAGATACCGTGCCAGCAGACTCGAACCCAGATCTTCTTGCTTGCTAGGCAGAAACGCAAAACATTACATTACCACAGTACAATGGTTGACATTGCTGCGTGAACTACCTAAGCTGAGTGCCCTCCCCAACACAAACTTAAATTCATTTTTCCCTTATACACTTTCATTACTGCTTGGACTCTATGATATTGGCCAGCACCACAGTACTGGACCTAATGGTTTGTCCTTCTACCATTGGTGATCTTATAGATCTTATAATTAAATGTTTGCCTGAGACATTTAAGTCTCATTAACTATCTAAGATCGTTATATATTTACACAGCTTTTTTTTTTTTTTTTTTTTTTTTTTTTTTTTTTTTTTTTTTTTTTTTTTTTTTTGCTACTCAATCTGACTTTCAGTAATCCCTACAAGAGAATGGCTCTGACTAAATTAACCTATACGTTTCACAAATCACTTACCTTACAAAAACCTTCGTTACTCAAACTACTGCAATACAGCGAGCGCCACCACTGCCAGCTAAATAAAAGATTCAAACTACGGAAGGCACTAACTACTGATAGGCATAGTTAGCAAATGAAAGATTTTGATACAGAACAAACAATGTATTTACCTCAACAGTGTTCAAAAGTAATAATGTATATAGCAGTTCATGACATCCAGTCCTACAAATTTCAAAACTCCGCCATGTCTCTCCCCATATCCACCACCACTGGCGGCTCACCTTCAACTGCGCAACGCTACGCGCTGTTAACATCCGGCTGCCCAACACTACAATGGCAGACAACAATGCAAACTGGCCACAGACTGCACACAGCACAGCCAGTGATTCTCATACAGAGCGCTACATGGTGTTGGCGTTACCAATATAAAAAGCTTAAGAGCCTACTTACACCAAGTACAATTACAGAGCTCTGGAAAAATTCAAGTAAAGTGTAATTGCATTCATATCCAAGTTATGTAAGTTTCTGCACACTTTGCTAGCACAATGGACTTTTAAATTATGTGTTTTCATATTTAAATTTTTGTATTGCTCATTCGGATACAGAAAGCTTTCCTAACCTTCAAAATATCAACGGGATAGAGGGGCGGGGAGATGGATCTTGCGGCTGCGTTATTCTCACCTTTCAAAGAAAACATTGTGCTTTAGTCAGGTACATTAAACTTCAAATTTTTTTAAAAACGTTTATGGTGCCTAGTAATGTCTTCTAGCATATTTCACAAAGGTTTCGTACTTTTCACTTAAACATTAAATATAAGTCTTAGGAGTATATATGATTTTTCACATTCAGTGTTGTTTACAATATTTTCAGCTTCAGGGCAATACTGAGCAGTCAGTATCTCTTCAAAAAGTACGTTGTAAGGAAGTTCAACAATAATTTAAAAAATTTGTATTTCAAAATTTTTTGCGGTCTTCATAAAACACTCCTGTCTCCTCCCTTGACAGTACGCTTAACTAAAAGTAAACTGGTATTGCAAAGAGTTTGATACACAGATTTTGAAGTTATGGACTTTACTCTCTTAAGGGTGTGTTATTAATATGAGTCAAATATCGTTACAAACTTCCATAGGATGGTGGTAAAGTAACCTCCTCCTATCTCTCCCCCCCCCCCATACAAACACACACACACACACACACACACACACACACACACACACACACACACATCCCTAACTGTTGCAATATACATTACAGAAAATACGTTGGTATTGTGAGGTTTAATGGATCTATTCAAATAAATTAGAAATTAACCCCCATCTGTAGTTCAAGCTTTGTACATGCAAGCTATGTACATTCATTCAGATACAAGAAAAATGTTTAAAAAGAATCGCGTGATTGCTATTGTTGATTTAAATTACAGCCCAAATGCATAATATTTCTGTAAAACCGAAATGGCGATATTTCTTCCACATTTCACAGGTAAAATTCCCTTCTAAATCCAGTATCTAAATTGTCTGCTTAACTTATTCATCTGGAGCAGTCCTGCTAATCTATCTTACATCCTAAAGTACACCGAAAATTGGCAAACTGAAGAATGGCCACACTGCAAAGAACATTTCAAATCTTGGGTGAGTCACCTAACGTTACCGCTGGACATATTTCGTAAACCACATCAAATACTGACCACCCGATTCGACAGACCGAGTGTGAGGAGAGGGCTAGTGTAATTGTTTAATACAAACCATACAAAAACGCACGGAAGTATTTTTTAACACAAACGTACGTTTCTTTAAATGGAACCACGTTAGTTTTGTTAGCACATCTGAACATATAAACAAGTTCGTAATCAGTGCCGTTTGTTGCATTGTAAAATGTTAATTACATCCGGAGATATTGTAACCTAAAGTTGACGATTGAAACCTCCGACGTTCAATTGCGTGTTGTAACAAATACGGGCCACGGTCGGCAAGCAGCATATGCAGGGACATATTTACAATGACGACCGTGTTTACGAGTGTGGCCGTAGTGCACTTTTGTGGTCTGGTCTAGCTACCGCAGTGCCCGCATGTAGCGCCTGCTGTTATTGTTATTCTGCATTCGTCTCTGCTCGCAGACATACTTTGGTACACCGTGTTACCAGACGTCTGTGATAGTGTAGTGTTGTAGGAACTGTGACCACGGTGTATTCGAACTCTGAAAAGGCGGAGATGATACTCATCTATGGCGAGTGTCGACGAAATGCAGCTTTAGTCTGCAGGGTGTATGCAGAACGGTACCCGGTCAGAGAGCATCCAACGTGCGCACATTGCAAAACATCTACCGCCAACTGTATGCTACAGGTATGGTCGCAGCACGCAAACGGGTCGTAACCGGCCTGTCACAGGAGAAGCGGGTGCAGTTGGTGTGTTAGCTACTGTTGCCATGAACCCACACATGAGTACACCGGACATGCGAGAGCCGGTGGACTGAGTCAAAGTAGTGTCTTGCGCATATTGCATCGTCACCGCTTTCACCCGTTTCATGTGTCGCTACATTAGCAATTACATGGTGATGACTTTAATCATCGAGTGCAATTCTGTCAATGGGCATTAACAGAGAATGCGTTGCAGTTCTACCTGTTTACCGATGAAGCGGGTTTTACAAACCACGGGGCAGTGAATCTACGGAACATGCGTTACTGCTCCGAGGAGTATCCTCGCTCTCTCAGACAGGTAGAGCGACAGCGACCGTGGACTGTAAATGTATGGTGCGGAATCATTGGCGACCACCTCACTGGTCCTCACTTCATTGCACACGATCGAACAGCGGAGGAGTGGTACTCCAGCGTCAACTTTAGGTTACAACACCTCCGGATATAATTAACATTTAACAATGCAACAATCGGCACTGATTACGTATTTGTTTATACACTCCTGGAAATTGAAATAAGAACACCGTGAATTCATTGTCCCAGGAAGGGGAAACTTTATTGACATATTCTTGTTGTCAGATACATCACATGATCACACTGACAGAACCACAGGCACATAGACACAGGCAACAGAGCATGTACAATGTCGGCACTAGTACAGTGTATATCCACCTTTCGCAGCAATGCAGGCTGCTATTCTCCCATGGAGACGATCTTAGAGATGCTGGATGTAGTCCTGTGGAACGGCTTGTCATGCCATTTCCACCTGGCGCCTCAGTTGGACCAGCGTTCGTGCCGGACGTGCAGACCGCGTGAGACGACGCTTCATCCAGTCCAAACATGCTCAATGGGGGACAGAACCGAAGATCTTGCTGGCCAGGGTAGTTGACTTACACCTTCTAGAGCACGTTGGGTGGCACGGGATACATGTGGATGTGCATTGTCCTGTTGGAACAGCAAGTTCCCTGGCCGGTCTAGGAATGGTAGAACGATGGGTTTGATGACGGTTTGGATGTACCGGGCACTATTCATTGTCCCCTCGACGATCACCAGACGTGTACGGCCAGTGTAGGAGATTGCTCCCCACACCATGATGCTGGGTGTTGGCCCTGTGTGCCTCGGTTGTATGCAGTCCTGATTGTGGCGCTCACCTGCACGGCGCCAAACACGCATATGACCATCATTGGCACCAAGGCAGAAGCAACTCTCATCGCTGAAGATGACACGTCTCCATTCGTCCCTCCATTCACGCCTGTCGTGACACCACTGGAGGCGGGATGCACGATGTTGGGGCGTGAGCGGAAGACGGCCTAACGGTGTGCGGGACCGTAGCCCAGCTTCATGGAGATGGTTGCGAATGGTCCTCACCGATACCCCAGGAGCAACAGTGTCCCTAATTTGCTGGGAAGTGGCGGTGCGGTCCCCTACGTCACTGCGTAGGATCCTACAGTCTTGGCGTGCATCCGTGCGTTGCTGCGGTCCGGTCCCAGGTCGACGGGCACGTGCACCTTCCGCCGACCACTGGCGACAACATCGATGTACTGTGGAGACCTCACGGCCCACGTGTTGAGCAATTCGGCGGTACGTCCACCCGGCCTCCCGCATACCCACTATATGCCCTCGCTCAAAGTCCGTCAACTGCACATAAGGTTCACGTCCACGCTGTCGCGGCATGCTACCAGTGTTAAAGACTGCGATGGAGCTCCGTATGCCACGGAAAACTGGCTGACACTGACGGCGGCGATGCACAAATGCTGTGCAGCTAGCGCCATTCAACGGACAACACCGCGTTTCCTGGTGTGTCCGCTGTGCCGTGCGTGTGATCATTGCTTGTACAGCCCTCTCGCAGTGTCCGGAGCAATTATGGTGGGTCTGACACACCGGTATCAATGTGTTCTTTTTTCCATTTCCAGGAGTGTATGTTCAGATGTGCTAACAAAACTAACTGGGTTCCTTTGCGTTAAAAAACATACTTTCGTGCATTCTTTTATGGTTTGTATTAACCAGTTACACTAGCCCCTCTCCTCACGTTCGGTCTGTGGAATCGATTCGTCAGTATTTGATGTGGTTTACGAAATATAGCCAGCGGTAATGTTAAGTGACTCAGCTACTAGTTGTGTCAGCTGCAGGGAGAGGAGTACTGTCTCAAAAGTGAAGTCTTAGATAAAAAACTCGGCCAACACACACACACACACACACACACACACACACACACACACACACGCACGCACACACGCACACACATCCCCATGCAGGTTGCTTACTTGGATGCCGAAATATTATTACAGGTCTCTATGATAACTAACGCTTCCAGCAAAATCTACCTGTATCATTTGTGAAGTGGGTAGTATTTCACACATTTTTCCGCCACAACCAGGCTTCAGTTAAATTATTTCAACATCTGAGTTGTCTATATTTCTCATTAAAGTACAATCATCTCGCTTATTGGCACTACTTCAATAATAATTACGTTCCCAACACATTTAGCCCTATGTTTAGTGGGGATCAAGAGTCCACTGATATCATGCATTCTGATTATAATCGTCATTGGAGTTACTGAAGGGGATTATGTCACTTTTCAGGAATTAGGAGGAACAGTAGGAAAGAAATCAAGTGCTCAAGAGTATTAAGAACGAGATCCTTAGTGAGAAGCAAGCATCTAGGTATCATCTCAATAACAATAGGTTATTCTACTTATTATGAGGAGAAAATGAAGATTTATCTTCAGAAAGTTCATTTGGTCTGTGATTAAGTACTTCAGTCATTCCTTGTATGGGTTTCGTTAGGATACATATAAGACTACTACGACAATTAAAGAGCACTTTAGCTGGACGTTCCTTGATTCAGATGTTAGGAACTTAGTCAGACAATGTCATGAAAGAAATTTTTGTGGCAAATAAAACCGTTTGGCAGAGTGACAAATGAACTGAGGACCTTTGCTTTCTGCACGATCAGTAGAGCACTTCCAGCGAAACAAAAATCCTGAGATCGGGTCATGATCTGCCACACAGTTTTAATCTATCAGAAAAGTTTCATATCAGTGCACGCTCCCCTGCAGAGAGAAAAGTTTCATTCTGCAATATTATGAATGTCGGTTCTGACAAGTCCATTCACATTTCTCGACATGGTTTGTTGCACTCTAAAGACAGGCCGATGGATAATTTGTTTGTGAGTTATTTGGGGGCTGGATCCATGAATGAGTGTAACAATAACTGTATTTCAAACGTAGTGGATCTTTCCATTGGTTATTGTGGGATTGTAGGTGTTATGGCTTAACTTATATTTATACAATCTGTTACTGAACTAGCTTGAGTCATTAGGAATCTTAATCTGTGTGTCTATGTGTGTGTGTGTGTGTGTGTGTGTGTGTGTGTGTGTGTGTGTGTGTGTGTGTGTGATTCTGTGGTTTTGTGCTCGATACATGGTAAATAATTTTTCAAAGAAATACTTTGAGATATCTGCTCCTCTCTCAGCAGCTGCCACAGCTGACATAACTAGTAACTGACACCCAGTGTTGATACTTACTGATTCTAATAAGTTATAAAGCATTTATTCTTGCTAAAATTTCCTCGGTTTCCTGGATTAAATGTCATTGCTCATGTTCTAACATTCATTTAGAACTGTTAAATTTCATGTGTTTGAAGTGGGCAATTCTAATATATTTCTCAAATGGAATTTATTTTTCCACTGTCTAACAAAAGACTCTGATGATTTTTTACTGTATTACTGTTAGGCACACTGATAATACTGCTATACTAAATGCATGCGAAGACATATGGTGAAAAACATTTTGTAATGTGAATAAGATGAATTTTTACAGCTTGTTAAATAAATTCTTTTCATAATGATATGTTACCTGTATGTTTTTGTGGCCTCGCACCTTACCACTACCAGTTCCTCATTTTCTAAGAAATTTCCTAAAGCTAACCCTGGAATACATGGCACAGCTTCAAGTACCCATAAACGGTAAACCACTGCAGTCGTTCCAATGTAAAATTCTATATATCATTTTTGAAACCTCCACAGTGGGTGAACCTCTGCCTAAGCTTCTCAGAAAAGGCGAAACATGGGAACGTACGATGGTCTGCCAAATGGCTTTCGATAAGCTTAATAGAGCTCTTTTAAATTCTGAATACTTAGTAAAGTATATTATTGTGTATCAGTTTGTGTTTGTGCTGTGGGATGATCTTCCTCCTGTAAGTGTGCAATGTATGTTGCAGTTATGTGTTAACATGTATGGATTGTTCTTATTTATGCTGTCTTCAATTTGCATTTAAAGTTAACGGTTTTGTGCAGCTTTTTTACTAGTTGGCTGTGTGTCCATCTTTTGTGCTAAGCTGATGATTATGTTTTGCTCTTCTGGCTTGGGGTGTCTTGCTTTGTCTGGATGTCATTTTGTCTGGATGCTATATTTTGAGAATGTGGACAGTTACATACCTTGGGGCTAATCATGTGTGTAGCTACATCTTTTCTGAACCTGTTTCTGTCTGGTTTTGTGGTGTAGGTAATGTATTCTCTCTTTCCTGTACTTGTTGACAGTCAAATAAATATTGTGGTGTATACTACGTATCTGCATGTTTATATTTTCTTGTGATTCACCTATGAGGTGTATGACACTATGTAAATTTGTACAACTATGTGCAGTTTTTTTCTGTTATTTGGTTAAACATTTTGTCTTCAGTGTCATTGATTAAATTTTTTCTAGAATGTACAAAGTAGGCTATAATGAGTCCTCCTCTGGTAGAAACACGCTTTATTAAATGGAATGTAGTTTTGCTTGTCGATTGCTTTTATATTTTGTATGAGATCCTCTGTAGTGGTATCTGGACTTCCATGTTCCCTGCCAGTAGTTATTTGTGTTGTTCGTTGTTGTCTTTAGTAGCACTGAAATTTACTCGTCTTGGACATCAAATAAAATTACTTTTGCAGTTGACAGAATATATGAATAATTTATTTTGCGGAAATAAAGCGATGGAGTTTTAAATACATCTCCTGTCTATTAGTGTTCAGACTCTGCAATGTGGTGTGTCGGAGCGTTTCTGAAACTGCTAACTAGTCGTATGGAGCTACTGTCCTTATGTATTCTGTCTTGAGTTCCATGCAACGTGCCTTTTCAGTATTTTGGTACCATACTTCGTTTGGTTTCTGCGTTTTTGTGAATAAAGTTTTGATGTTTCTTACGTGTTTTCAAGATTTCTTTGAATTATCATAGTAAGATCAGACTTTAAATTTTCAGCCCTATTTTTGTAATAGGGCTTTGCTTCATTTATTAGTCTCTGGTTATTTCCTAGCGCTACAGTGTTATTGTTGTGTTCTTTGTAGCTTTTTCCCTTTTCTTATAGTGTTTCTTTTTGACTTAATTATTAATGTATTGTGCCATCTTACTGTTCATTTACATGAATTTTCTTGTTTCACAGGAAAGCATTTCATTGGTTTCCTATTAACATTCTGATTAATTCGGCACTTATTTTTTCTTATTTCTTGCTAGTGATACAGTTTGTTCGGTTTATATTGCAATGCCCCTAATTGCTGCATTTGTTACGTTGGTGTTGTTAATGTTATGACTTGTGGCGTTTCTCTATCAGTACTGTTTCCATATCAGATAATTGTCTATGTATGATCTTCATTATTGCTGTCCTAGATATGTGTATTAAGTCTGAAATTTGTGAATATATATATATATATATATATATATATATATATATATATATATATATATATATATATATATATATATATGTGTGTGTGTGTGTGTGTGTGTGTGTGTGTGTGTGTGTGTGTAGGTTTGTGTGGGTAGGTGTGTGTGTGTTTGTGTGGCTGTGTGGTTATGAAGATAGAAAGAGCCAGAGAGAGAGGGAGAGTTCCCTATAGTTGAATTTTATCTTATACTCTTTTCCTGCTGTTCAGCTCATATTTTCGTAGCTGTCCACTCTACTTCATGTATCACGTTTGCATATAGGATAATTCTGGTAAGCTGCTATCAGTAAATATAAATTATACTTTTTCGCTTAATCAAGCTTTTTGCATACTGTTGAATTTCATTCGGTAACCATGACCTCTGTGCTCCTAACTCATCTTTGTGTGCTGCTTTAATGTCAACAAGTAATTTTGCATAAATGGAATTTCGAATCGTATTATATCGATGACACTTTGTTGAATTTTGGATAGTTCCTTCTTCTGCGCCACTGAATGATTGCCTTTCATTTTGTGTAGCAGGTCTGCATTGGAAAGGCCTGACAGAAAGTGGTAATATTTTGAATATATCCAGTTATTTTTTCTCAGTTCCTACTGCTATTACGTTTTTCATTTAGCTAAGAACTTAATCTAATATGCCCTAGTGGAACATAGCCTCAGCTAGGTCTAAAATCTAAATCGGTAAAACGCTGTATTAGCTAGTGGTTAACGTCAGTTATATTTTTCTAGTGTAGAACATGGTGCATCATAATCTCTGCCAGAGAAAGTGTTTCGTGAAGTGAGTTATTACTGAAAAACTTCTGAAACATAAGGTAACGATAGCTCGTTTCTGGGCTCACCTTTCCTTGAATATTATAAGCAGAAACACGAGGTATACAGCTTGCACATCACATTTAACATTATCACCAAAGCCAGTACGCTTAAATAAAGAAACTGTTTTAGTTTTACTCAGATATACATTCAAATATAGCAAAACGAAACTAGGTCACTTATTTAGCTGTAGAGATTACTGCATCTTCAAATCTTTCTTTTCAAGGAAGCACAGAACAAGGCATGATGCCGACTACAGTCTTAGCTTCAGTTTACGATACTCCAAAGTCAACTCATATATGTTTAGGAACGTACTGCTCGCAATAGCCATATCATAAACTGAATATATAGCAAAATACACTAATAAAATCCTGCGCACAGAAAGTGAACTAGACAATGGGATGAATATAGTTTATGCCACGCAGACGTTATGGAATAGTCATACCACTGGGCGAAAAAGATGATGCACACCACCCAGCTTTGCCAAGTGACATATTTGCAAGATGGGCGAACGGCACGAAAGATGGATAAGTTTAATTCGATAAACTGATGTGGAAGAACAGCTCTGAGTTGTTGTTGGGAGCGCTAAATATGTGTAAGAAGAATCTTACGTTTAATTTAGACCTTTTCTATAAAAACAGAGGGGAGCGGAGAATATAGCTTGGAAAGGGGAGAGGGTATAGGTGGCTAGTGGCTGGGTACAATGAGGAAGGCGTGGCTTATAAATGTGGTGGTGGCTCGGATGGGATATGATGATCTCATGATTTGGCCATTGCCCCGTATTTAGGCAACCTGACGGCCAAAGGTCAAATGTGGATCGAAAGGAATGTTACTCTCATCCCATGATCCGAAATCCTACTACCCTCCTACTTATATCTTGTTCGAAGGAAATGCTTGGACTGGTGGAGATATTACAATTTGGCATTTACAAGAGCTGTTCCGTCTCCCGCTGTTTCTTTAGAAACATTTTGATTCGAGGAATTTTTCACTAGAGCCAGTGCCAAAAAATTTAGACTTTCATATTGTGTAATGAGTGTTTCAGTGTGTATGAAATAGCTGTCGCCATAGCCCTATCAGAAGAGAGTATATGGTGACAGATAAATTATATGTAGGACTGATGTAGCATTTCTTAATGCTGACCCATGTTTAGGAAACACGATAGCTGATGTTTCAGACATAACAAATAAGCTATTTATAGCGTAAATGTTACCAGGGATGAAAACTCAATTCACTTCGCAATAGAAACTAAAATTCAGTCAAAACTAGAAAATTCTGCAGCTATTGTGGTGAAAATTCCAAGATCGAAAGTGAGTCTGACGTACTAGAATTCTAAGAGAGTTACTGTTATACAAAGTAAAATAAACAATTCACTGCAGGAATTCCGAATTTGTTGCTTTGAAACGTACACCATCAAATACAAAATAACGTCACTTTTATCAGGATGGTGCAACACACTTCAACACTGCGAAAAATAGGGAATTTCAACTGGAAGATATTGACTAAATTCAGCTGTCTCTGTCTTGCATACATTCTCAGATATAAAGAAATTAGTGATTCCTATACTTTTTGAGCCCACTGAGGACGCTGTGGATAGGTTTCGCGCTTTTTCAGCTCACAGATTAGGATAAATTGTATTGATTAGAAAAAAGTTCTGTTTCGAATACGAAGCACTTTCTCTGAATCAAACACCACAGTTGCCCATTAACTGGTTGCTAACTGTCATCCGATTCCCACAATTTGTGGCATCAAAGGCTACTTTTACTCAGTTAAAATCACATAAATAATAGCTGTCAATACATCTAAATACCTGAGGACAATAATTTGGAACAAATTTAACTGTAAGCAAACCAAAGACTGCGTCTTAGTGGCACACTTACTTGATGAAACCAATCTACTAAAGAGACAGCTTACATTATACTTGCGCATACGCTTGCTGAAACACTCCTGTGTGGCATCGAATCCTTACCAGATAATATTGCAGCAGGATATCGTAACGTTCAAAAAAAGGCTGTTCGTTTACTATTACTGTGAAAAAGGAGAGTGAGTTTGACCGGTGTGACACCCGAATTGAGTTAACGAACTTTAGAACAATCGCGTTACTAATTGCGGCGAGATCTTTTCATGAAATATCAATCAGCAACTTATCTTCTGAATCCTAAAATATTTAGTTGGTGCCCACTTTCCAAGGGAAAAGCGATCATCAAAATGAAAAAAGAGAAACCAGAGCCCACACGGAATGCCTTAGCAGCACTTTTTTCGTGCACTATTCGAGAATGTAACGGCAGAGAAATAATGTTACAGTGGTTCGATTAACCCCCTGTCTGGTACTTTTGACAGAATTACAGAGTGGTCACGTAGGTGTAGTTATAATTCGGTTTGAAGAAAATTTTACACTTTATAGAAAGATGTCTGAAATATGTTCATCATATTTATGTGCCCCACAGACCGAATAAATCCGATTATTGGTATGCCTAACGTCCCCAAAGATACAACATATATTCCATGATGACATTGTGGGACGTCAGACGAATAAGAGCGTTTGCAAGGCGCTCGCCTCCGTGTGGTAGGCAAACGTCCATTAGGTAGATCAGAGTTGCTGTGTCAGAGTTGCACTTTAAAGTCCAATTTGAGCTTCGTATTTGCGCAGCTCTGTTTTGGTGAGGTATGGCTTCAATTGAAGTGAAATATTCTGTCGTAAATGACCGCCAGTGGTTTCAGCTGAGAGGGTTTAATTATTGGGATACCAGGAGGACTCTTTACTTGTTCTCCATCTATTCAGACTTATTTTGAAACAAGCACGTTTCTTCCTCAAGTGGTTGTGTCCTAGGACACAGACGCTTCGGTTCTATGATCTCAATAACTGCTTATAAAATATCCGATTTAGTCAGTAGAATATCTCTCTATAGAACGAACGTTGGTGAAGAACCCTATAAAACATATAAAAAACCTAACTAGATGAGATTGTACCGCCGATAACCTATTTGCTTCGTGTAACACAGTATCACTCATTCTGACATTAACATTGGACTTTATACTGCAGAAGAAGAAAAGATATTAAGGTAAACTCTTTGGGTACAAATTTACGTGCTCTCCAAATGTTGCAGCACTTCATTCATGATACTTACTCAAAATGCATGGTCCTTATAGTGTTACGTAAGAGGATCAAAATCCTAAGGTACTCAGAGGTATTTTGTTTTTTGAAAGATTTGTCCAATGTGAAAATAGCATTTAACTTACCAGTAGAGATAATACAGGGTGTTTTAAAAATGACCGCTATATTTGAAACGGCAATACAAACTAAACGAGCAGCGATAGAAATACACCGTTTGTTGCAATATGCTTGGGGCAACAGTACATTTTCAGGTAGACAAACTTTCGAAATTACAGTAGTTACAAATGTCAACAACAGATGGCGCTGCGGTCTGGGAAACTCTATAGTACGATATTTACCCGAAACCTCTGACAACGTGTCTGGCGGAATGGCTTCACATGCAGACGAGATGTACTGCTTCAGCTGTTCATTTGTTTCTGGATTCTGGCGGTGCACCTGGTCTTTCAAGTGTCCCCACAGCAAGAAGTCACAGGGGTTCATGTCTGGCGAATAGGGAGGCCAATACACGCCGCCTCCTGTATGTTTCGGATAGCCCAAAGCAATCACACGGTCATCGAAATATTCATTCAGGAAATTAAAGACGTCGGCCGTGCGATGTGGCCGTGTGATGCACCATCTTGCATAAACCACGAGGTGTTCGCAGTGTTGTCTAAGGCAGTTTGTACCGCCGCAAATTCATGAAGAATGTCCAGATAGCGTGAAGCAGTAATCGTTTTGGATCTGAAAAATGGGCCAATGATTCCTTTGGAAGAAATGGCGGCCCAGACCAGTACTTTTTGAGGATGCAGGGACGATGGGACTGCAACATGGGGCTTTTCGGTTCCCCATATGCGCCAATTCTGTTTATTGACGAAGCCGTCCAGGTAAAAATAAACTTCGTCAGTAAACCAAATGCTGCCCACATGCATATCGCCGTCATCAATCCTGTGCACTATATCGTTAGCGAATGTCTCTCGTGCAGCAATGGTAGTGGCGCTGAGGGGTTGCCGCGTTTGAATTTTGTAGGGATAGAGGTGTAAATCTGACGCATGAGACGATACGTGGACGTTGGTGTCATTTGGACCGCAGGTGCAACACGGCGAACGGAAACCCAAGGCCACTGTTGGATCACCTGCTGCACTAGCTGCGCGTTGCCCTCTGTGGTTGCCGTATGCGGTCGCCCTACCTTTCCAGCACTTTCATCCGTCACGTTCCCAGTCCGTTGAAATTTTTCAAACAGATGCTTTATTGTATCGCTTTTCGGTCCTTTGGTTATATTAAACTTCCGTTGAAAACTTCGTCTTGTGGCAACAACACTGTGTTCTAGGCGGTGGAATTCCAACACCAGAAAAATCCTCTGTTCCAAGGAATAAACCATGTTGTCCAAAGCACACTTGCACGTTGTGAACAGCACATGCTTACAGCAGAAAGACGGCGTACAGAATGGCGCACCCACAGACTGCGTTGCCTTCTATATCTTTCACATCACTCGCAGCGACATCTGTTGTTGAAAATTGTAACTACTGTAATTTCGAAAGTTTGTCCGCCTGAAAATGTACTGTTGTCCCAAGCATATTGCAACAAACGGTGTATTTCTATCGCTGCTCGTTTAGTTTTTATTGCCGCTTCAAATATACCAGTCATTTTTGAAACACCCTGTATAACACCTGTCCATTTACAAACAATAATGTGTACTCAGTGTCTACAGATTTCTTCTTGGTTTCCTCCTAAGGAGATATGGTGACACCAAGAGTACAATACTTTGTACTCTAATTACAGTTACAGTATAAGACATTCAGCTTCGACAACAGAATGATTGTCGGTTAACAACGGCTAAAGAATGTGTATTAGAGCACCACCACCAGTAAATGATTTCTCAACGGCATTAACAGTAGCTAGAGTTCCTTGATTTTTTCGAAGATTAGTACTTTTAAAGAATGATTGGAATGCAACCCAAATACAGTGGTTGAAACACTGTTATTTCTTCCCATGGTGACCCATCACTCTGTTAGCAATGATGATTAGTCTGATTACCCTGTCTGCCCCTGTTATTAACTTGACTTCGCTTTCTTTTCTCGCTAGACGCTTAAAACAACTTTCACTGAAGTTCTGACGAGAAGGAGGAAGTATAATGGCAACACAGCAACACTTCTTTTAGATTTGTGACGTTGTACGTTCTATGTTTCATCTTCGATACAATGATGGAGAGGGTTATCACAAAATAAAGTACTGAAGCAATCCCCGGAACAGCAAAAAAAAAAAAAAAAAAAAAAAAAATAAAATAAACGAAATGAAATCAAAAAGAAGGAAAATGGAGGGAGTTGTTCTTCCGAAATGAACAACACGTCACTTTTTAAGGTAAAGGACCACAGAATTCTTTTGCTTGTGTTAAACGTACGTGCCGATTCTGACACTGGTATCTTCGACCGTTACAAATAATACCTTTTCAATTTTATAACAGAAAATTTTTATCCTTCAATTGCTTGTGGTAAGAAGATCGCTGTTCTAGTGGCATGTAATGTATTGGCGGAGTCACGCCATTTTGTTGTAGACACGATGTTTCATTCTTGATTCAAATAATTGTGAACGTTAAGCGCTATTACAGAGTAGATGTCCTTTCACATCATAATTTATTCTTACGCTTTGTATTATGGCTCAAATATGAAAGAACAGTGAGATGACTACGGAAGAGAGAACATGACGCAGAATAAAGAGTATTTTGTAATTTAGAAATTGAAAATTCACGCATTTCAGAGCGTAATGAAGAACAGCACTCTGAAAGCGATAGTGGTACTGTAATTGATGATCATTATGTGAAGTTGATGTAGACCTAAATAATTCTTCAGTTAATATTAGTATTCATGCTGATAATGTTTCATGTGAAGTAAATTCTCTAATCGATGATACTTCACGTGAATCGAATGTGAAAATAACTGATTGACCCAGTGCTCGAATGAAACTACTGTTATGAAGTTTTCAGGTTAGGGAAGAAGGTATGAAGCTACTTAAGGCCGATAAAAACGAATTTTAAAGCAATAGAAAACAACTTATCAGCACAGCTGAAAAATCAACACATGGTTTAACAAAACTTTACTACTAATTTTAACAATTTATCATTGCAGATTAAAGCCTTTTTACGTGAAGCTACATAATCAAAAATGGCCTATCAATCTCGTCTGGAAGTCTCGAGTTCTTTGTCTGAAGAACAGAAACAATTGGAAGGTACTGTGCAAAAGTAACAAAGTTCACACTTTCGTGGAGGAGCACGAGACTAAGGTGAAGAAACAAACTGGTCAGCGCAAGCGCGTTGTTGGCGACATTTTATCATGACTTCCAGAGATGGACATAAAGATTAATGGGGATTTAGAGTCAGACTTACGACGTGTGGTAAATAAATGGGCCGCAGCCATGATGTCCACACGCGACAATTATGGGGAATCAATAAAGTCAGAATTAGCACAGATAATGTCTTTTTAAAACAGAAATTTGCTGGAATGGCATCACCATTTTACAATACAGAGCAAAACCATGTGACAGGTTTTACCTGAGGTTGGATGACTATTTCAAGGCACTCCACCAACTTTAACAAAACATGTGTTAATTGCAATAGTGATGCAATATATCCCACAATATACAGTAACGAAATGAATTATCGTGATCAGTCTCTGAATCGTGTACCATACGAGGTAGGAGTTATGCCTCCTCTATCCTACTTGAAGAAAGGTTACTTAAACACAGATAACACCAGATCTTTATGCTGGAACGGCATGGAAAAGTTACAACACAGAATAGCTATCCACACAGTTGAAATGAATGTCATTCTGCCCACATTATGTTACATCTCACGTCGGTAGTGTATGACGGACAACATGTTGTCCACCGCGAGCCGAATCTAAATAATAATAATTCAACAATGTACAAAAAATTTATCATATTGGCTACCAGGGGAACGGGGAAGATGCTTCTACAGAAATAACAATAACCATTATTGGAATTTACATGAGGCAAACCAGAACTGAGGGAATATAAACAATACTAACCCAAGAAGTTATCTGGTGCCCCATGATCCACTTGGCAGAAGAATTAAGGCCCATTGGTAAATATTTTCGAAGTGACGAATGAACCACAATTGGCTACCACCAATGAAGCTTTGTCAAACTAATTCTGAGCTCATTAAATGCTCCAATGATGGTCGTTTCATGGGGTGGGTTCAGTGAAGTCGGTCATGTTAACCCGTTAAGAAATAATGACAGATTTCATATAGGAAATGAGTTGACTATGAATCTCAACACGTGTTCTAACAACCCACGAGTATTAGTAAAACCTTCAGTTAAGGCCATAGCATGTAAAATTCGTGCTTCAGTAGTTCTTGGCAAAATTGCCTCTGTTAACGGTATATCACAGAAATTATTTAGAAAGATCAAGGTGATAAAGAAAGTGCTGACTTACCTGGTGCAGAACTCGGGGGTGCAAAACGGCAGCTTTCCAAGCGGCAGACAAAGACGGTTATTATTATAGGGGCTGGTGTGATATACCCATTTCCTGTTTTCAGCGGTATCACACATAAATATTTTCCTACAATGGAGTTTCTCAGCTATGACGTTTCTTTCATGTAAAACCAGGCCACTGTGAGCGAGAAAGAATTGTGTCACATTTAACTATTAAGATTAGATTTATGCATGTAAAAAGACCACTTGGGGTCTCATAGATATTTTCTATACAATTGTTTTGGTCATTATGATTTGCATATATTCTAAGAACAACGCCACCTAGACCCATTCAGTTCCTGAGTTTTACTGTTATTTTTTCTTAAGTGTTTGTGCCACAATGTTGCACATACGCGGCCACTGAGAGCCACAGTATAATGTTATGAACCAGTGATGTTCTGTGTAATGTCTGGTTACTCTACGTCTAATTGGCAGCCTGATACCACACTTATTGATGTTGTATTGTTTAAATTTTGCCTACTCACTCTGATGTATAGCATTATTGCTTCATACCGTCTGCAGTTTCATTAGGATACTGAACTTTTTCTGACCACGTCGATTACTCGATGTTGACATAGGTACAAATTGTCATATTCCACTACTTTACTTCTGCTACTCTTTTGTACCTTCCATTATCAACTCTCCTACCTCTGTTCATGATGTTGGAGCAATTTACTATAGGTATTCATACTTCAACCTAAGTGACTATACACGTTGTGTGGATCTCAGAAGAATCTCTACTATGAAGAGTAGTTATGATACTGACCATCACGTTATTGATATTATGGAAATCGCCAACCAAAGTCTTTGGCAATCTGTTGCCGAGTACCTCTTGTATCTCTGCACATGAATGAGGAAAATAATATTTTCAAATGTATTGGCACACTGAATAAAATCAAGATTGGCGACTATTATGTTGTGGAACCTGCACAAAACAAAAGGAAGTCGATTTTATGATGCAGTCACTTCAACATGATCATAGGCTTCACCCATGACTCTTCCTTTCCCTTGCCCAATCATATACCATTATATTGACGATTTGGATTGTATACTGTTTCTGCTTTACATGATTTATTTAGCAGCAACCTTGTTTATGAGACAATTTAATCATAATAAAACCTGATTATGTTTTATACTAGTGCACCTGAGTACTATCAATTATTTCGAGTTTAATTATTGTAAGATTATTGAAGCGAGAACACATAACGAGAGCATGCGCGCTTGTACGTGTGCTCAAAGAGTGAGGAACAAGTCTCTCCTCAGTACTTCACTGGGAGAGCACCTCTGTCGAGAGCAAATCAGAGTGCGACTCTATATTGAGTCCTTGCGATTACGCGTTGTTCACTGTGATGGCCGCAACAGTTATTGTGCAGTGTGAACAGACAGAGTTATATTTAAACGCCGGTGAACGAATTTTTGAGTTGCATTGCCATGGACTGGTTATCTGACTGGTGTACCATGCCAGTAGTTATGCTAGGGGCGAATAGGAGTCCTTGACTTCATGAAGGTGTAGGGAGAGTTTGATTGGCAAAGGTCAATCCATATAGAACGATAGTTACATTATTTGTTAGGAGGAAGTTGCGCAGACAGCAGTCATCGCAGCTTACGGTATTGTGAGCTACAGCTCTAGCGAGACCCATGTTTCCCCTACAACAGTACACTTCACTGCATTTCTCACGCCACAGCCTCGAACGTACCTAGCAACATTGTAACAGATAATTATTCAAGTTGAGTAGGCGCTACTCTCAGTCATGGTGCCAAGTCAATAACAATCTTAAACTTCGTATTGAAATTTCACTAGTGAATCCTAACCTTGAGAGGTAACTTCACATTCCAAAAAGAACCCAGAAATAAGTTGTGCAGTTCATAATTAAGGTGCCATTGTGATTTCTCAGAATTTTAGCAAAATAAGTAATAATTTTCGTTAGTTTCATGTTTTTCTTACACTAACTAGCACTACTCCAGTACCCAAGTAGCCCACTAATTACGTAAGGAATGTTGTGAGTTTTGTGTCATTTCCTTACAGCAGACGACTCCAAAGACTTTTATTGCTGAACGTTTTTCAGATATTTCTCTTTAGAACGTTAGGAGCGTCTGTCTGACTTCTGTAGTAGTGTGAGGGGTGTAAATAGAATCTTGCATGAACCACAGGGTAAAGGGTACATCTCAGATTTATCCGTTGCACAGAATGGCAGAATAGCGCCCAAACGCTCACATTATGTTATACAGTTAGATAAATTTACCACACATTTGTTGTACAAGATACTTCCTATTATGTGTCAAATTTGTTAAACCGGTGCTGGAGGATTGTGAAACGAGTCTACTGGGCACATTTGTATGTAGCTCTGTAATATGATTTTATAAACTATGTATGTCTTTGACAGACGTTATATCGCTGATTCTGTAAGACTGCAGACCCAGAGATATTGCTAGTGTGGGAGTAAGACAGCGCTTTGCTCACAGTTGTAGGTAGATATCTGAGAGGGAAAGTTGATGGAGTAGGCAGTTTTTGCGGTGTGCGGTGCAAAGCCAGAAAGTGTTAGATTAATTGAGGTATGCCAATATTGTGGAACTTGCAGGCAGAAGTCTTCATGCAGGCAAGGTAAATACGTTAAAGAATTATGATTTCTGTATCTGCCCACGCATTAGTATAACTAAGTTCGCTGATAATCTCTGATTGTTGAATAGCTCCAGAATCTATGTAAACCGTTTTGATAAAAAGGGTAATTAGATATTTAATTATGTAATGTTTTTACATTTGTTAACAGCTAAATTTTGTTTTATTATTTGCATTTTTGATAGCTTAATGAAGTTAGATTATACTTGCAGTTCAAAACTCATTGTTTGTGAAACAATTGTGAGTAATGTAACTTCAGTTGTCAGATGTTACAGAAAAGACAAACTTAATTTGCAATGTAATTTTGATGAATAACTTAGTGTTAGCAATTCACCACAATCAGTACCACCACCATGTCCAGGTCATATATGTTTTAAGGAAGTAGGATAATCTAAAACAAATTTCATTTATGAGCCAAAATCCCTGGACTAGCAGGACAGAGCAGGTGAAGCTACATTTGTGGAAAGGGGTCAAAATAAGTTGCTATTAGTTACACTGAACGTATAAATTTTATTAGTTGAAACACGCAGTAACATAAGCAAGAATTAAAAGCTCTCAAGTTTTTAACGAAAGAGCTCCTTGATTTCATTTAAATTGGTTGAAAGCCACATACAAAAATCCAGGGTCCAAGGCCTAAGAAAGGAATTGATGTCCAGGGGTTCTTCTAGAAGTTTCACTTCTTTCAAAAAATTGTTTAGCTTGAATAAAAATAGGCTGCAGGCCATACATTAAGCAAGAACAGTGTTACGGCTTAAGGCTAAAACAGATATTTTCCATTATAAGGCTGAAACCCGACTGAAGGCTGCATGTCAACCGAAAAATTTAACGGCTTAAGGCCTAGGAAGGGCTTTCGATTTAATGGGCTGAGGGCCTTAGCTTAAAACATTTCATGCAAACTCTACTGAAGGCCTCATACTAAAGAATAACAATGTTATGACTTAAGGGCGAGACAAAATTTTGAATTTTCAATTTAAGAGAGATTAAACTCGGCTGAAGGCCACACGTGAAAGAATACCAATCTTATGACCTAGGGGCGAGACCGAAATTTTGAAATTTTAATTTAAAAGAGATTAAAAAGTCTGCTGAAAGCCACACACCATGTCAAAAACAATTTCATATCTTAAGGCCTGTAGAGAAAAAAGCCTTACAATTTTAATAAGCTAAAACTCGGCTGAAGGCCACACAGAGTACTTAAGACTAAAAGAAAATCTGTATGTTTAACACAAGGAGAGGTGCTTAGAAATTTCCTAGGGACGGCCTGAGAAGTAACACTAACGCACAGTTGAGACAGGCAGCCAGACCAAGAACCCCTTAATCGGAAGGCAACCCAACCAAATGCCAGTCTACAAGCCAACCAACCAAATCAGTTCTGCTCCGCCCTACGAGCAAAACGACAACAAGGCATCAATAGCTCAACATTATGGATACTTGTGCCCAAACCAGCCAAGTCGGAATAAACGACCAAACCTACTTTTTTTGTGTTCTACGGCCAGCGGCTCGGGCCCGACTCCACGTGACGGAGACCTCCTCATTGCTCTGCGCCAACCGACCGACTGCTCTGCTGGTCCATCTCTGACTAACTCCACTGCTGGCCAGTCCGCAACTCGGACTCACGACGGACTGGGACACTGGCGCAGACCCAACAATGCAGAGGGAACACCCCAGCATCTCTGCACAGGCAAGGAACCGATCCACATAGGACGAGATAACCAATTGAAGGTGCCCAGGAACGGTCAGAGAACCAGTTACATGGCCCCCGATGAGACGACTGACCAAACTACCAACCAACGGACGTCCCCTCTCAAGTCTCCTTCTGCCCGACACTACATCTGTGCCGTTGTGGTCGAACAAGTTTGGCTGTCCGTGCCTCACCGGTCCTCTGTCCCAGACTTCACTGCTGCTGCCTCCCGACTGCCTTCCTGGTCCATCTCCAACTGACTTCCCGACACACGACGACTCAGAAATACTATCAGTCGCTCCAGAGATGGTAGGGAAGTGCACTTATCGATAAGTGCTGAAGCTGCCACCCACGGGAAAGTAAGGCAGAAGTTAGTGACGTCAGTAAATGGTATAAGGGAACGAGGTGGCAGTAATGTAAAAGAAGATGACAAACAATTAATGGCATGAGCACGAGCCGCGCAAAGCTCCAAATTCATGTAGATTTGAAAGTATTACAGCCAGACAACCAGCATCATGCATCGCTGAGCCTGTAGCTAACATGTTTTTTTTTTATTTTTTATTTTTATTTATTTTTTTTTTTTTTTTTGAGAGGCCATAATATGTCGCATTACTCTGTAGCTACTTCAGAGGTAGGACAATTACATTTATTTATTATGTGCTGAGGTCTAAAAATTATCAGTTTGGAACAGGGCCAGATGCCTCAGTGCCTAAGGAGCTGAAAGTATTTACACGTGACTCGCTCACGCTGTGTGTTGGACTAAACCTTGGTTGCTATTTTGTGTTTAGTCTCCGCGGTTATCGCGATTATGCTGTTATCCTCTCCTCCCGCGGGTGACAGCGGCGGTGTGTATCGATATTCGCCACTTGTACTGTATTTGGCTTGGCGCTAATAGTTTCCGCCTGGGTTGTGTGCGGGCAGTTGGTCGGTTGGCGTGGAACAGCGAGGCAATCTCCGTGGGGGAAGTTGGGCTGGGCCCGCTGTCAGCCTCTATGCGGTATCTGAGTGTGTGATGCTGTTCCCATAGCTACGAGGTTCGTGGCTCACCTATCCTGGACATGAAAGTTGGGTTTTGACTTAATCTACCAGCAAGTGGTGACTCTTCACTTTGTGTCGTTTGGAGTTCGTTGTCGGTTGTTGGGATATTCCCGTGAGCAAACAACGTGTATTTTCAAGTTGGCAAATTTTAGCCATCTCTCGGTGGAGTTTAACTGTACTTAGTTATTTAAATTAAAGTGCACTAGCGGAATGATCTGCCTTGTGGCCGTTAATGTTCCGGTTGCCTGTCCAGGCCGTTGATGAAAATTCATGTAGTTTATTTTCCTCATCTTGTTGTCGGTGTCCAGCATGGTGTAGTTTGACAGCTCAATGTATAATTGTTTGTGGTCACCAATACCTTCTACGTTGTTCCATTGAACTACCTGTTGTGTGCCGGTCAGGTGAAGCGGAGGTTCTCTTGCCGGTGGGTCTGTTGACTCTGTCGGTCGGGTTGTCGTCGGATCGACAATGGATGGCCGACAGCCTGTCTCACCTAAGCGAGCATAAGTGTTGCAGGCCGGTCCTCTGAACTTCTGAGCGCCTTTGGATGTACTGCCTTCTCTTGTATGCTCTTGTTGTTTGTACTTGTATGGCTTCTAGCCGATTGCTAGATTAAGGTTGTTTTGCCGCTAAGGTGTCAGGTGGTTTGGGTCTTTAGCCTAATTCAAGAATTGTTTTACGTAAAGCTCTTGGCATTTTTAAAATCATTGTTTTTGAGTCTTAAGTGTTGGGGCATCAGCTGATTTTGAATTTAAGTTGTTGGCTCTTGGAGTGTCAGTTTCCTGGGCCTTCAGCCTAATGAAGGAACTGTTTTAAGATAAGTCTTTGCCTTTTAAATTTCCGATTTTGGTTAAGTTTTAAGTTACTGGTTTTGAGCCGTTTTAAATTAAAGTGGTCTTGTCCTTAAGGCATGAGACTGTACGGCGCATTCAGCCGCTAATTACTTTCCAAAACTAAAGCTGTATTTTTGTTTTTAATTTTTTCTTTGCTCTTATAATGTTTGATGAAATAAAAGGTTGTATATTCGAGTGCAACTGACAGCCTCTTATTTTGCCCGTTTCCACAACTTAAACAACCTTTCGAGTCCTGCCGGCTTACCAGGGCTTCACACTAGTAGCAGATCATGGTTGCACTGTGCTTTCCATTCCAATTGATGTTAGTGGCACTCGTTCGTATTATGTGGCACCAATTGATTTGGCCGTTACTTGTTTCAGGCACGTATCGTCATGGCAGTAAGACAGTGTTCGGGGATCGGCCTGCTGAGATAGGACCATCTTCGTTATAAATTGGCAATAAGGTGTCAACCGGCTGAGAACAGTGTTCCAGAATTGGTAACCCGTTTGCGCGCTGCCGTTCTTCAGCCGGTTGTCGTCACGCCGGCGGTGGTGGGTGAGACAGGAGGAGCAACTGAATTTTTGTTTGAGGCTATTAAAGGCGTTGTGGAAACTATTTGTTTTTTGGAGGGAATCCAACCTAGTGACAGTGTGCTGGATAGGTTGCGGGCACAGTTAATTCATTTAACTAACCGGATAACGGATTTCAGCAGGTTAAATTTGGAAGATCATCACAAAAAATTAACTAAATTTGGTGATCGCATTACAGTTTATGCTGACGTGTTTGGAGTTGGATAGGAGGAAGTTTGAAGACAGGGACTTGCGCTGTCAGGGAGAGAGTGAGAGCCAGCTTGGTTGTGGTACTATTACAGTCCCTGTCAAGTCAGACGCTGTGCTTGCAAAGTTGTCTAATCCTGTGTCCTGTTTCTTTCGAGATATTACTGAATTGTTTGTGGAGCGACTTGATCAGGTGGAAAAATAAATGTGGTTATTGGTTCACCTAGAACAATCCGCGGCCGCCTTTCGTGTTCTGCGCCGTGTAACTTTGACGTTGCTGTACCCTTTAGCTAGAGACAAGTGGCAGAATCTCCTGGAGGAAGGGTTGTCCTTGCAGATATTAAGTGAGCTCGTAATTAGGCGGTTGATCACCGGGGTTCATAAACAGTTTGAGGATAGTTACATCCGGGACAAGCAGTCGGGTGAGGATCAGTTACAATAGTATGTCGATAGAGTTCAGACAGCCTCTATGGCTTTGCTAACCGATTTACGTGAACAAGGATTGGTCTCTATAGTTCTTAAGGGAATTCGTGGGGCGGATAAGTCGCATTTTGTCTTCCGTAAGCAGCCTTCAACCTGGGAAGAGCTCTGTGACGCGGGCGTAACAGAATCCGCATTACCACTTCATGTACGTCACGAGTGCATTGTGCTGCCACCTACTGCCAGGTACTCCATATCAGCGACCTCCTTAGTCATTAGACATTGTGAGAGAGCAGAATGGAGCGCTTCGTGGAACTCATGGGCTTCGAAGGTGGTCATGTGATTGGGTGTCATACATCTGTACGCGAGATTCCAATACACATAAACACCCCTAGGTCCACTATTTCTGATGTGATAGTGGTAGACCGGTAGCGGGGCTGTGGGGGGGGGGGGGGGGGGAGGGAAATGGGCGGTTTCTTCGGTTAGGGGGTCTCAGGGAACCACAGTAGGGGCGTCCGTCTAAAAGTCGGCAAGTAAAACACAGTAAGATACTTGTAGAAACGATTGGTATTGTAGATGTAAATTGTCGTAACTGTTTTGGAAAAGAACCAGATCTCCAAGCCGTAATAGAAACCACTGAAGCTCAAATAGCTGTAGGCACAGAGAGGAGGCTAAAGCCGGAAATAAGTTTAGCGGAAATTTTTTCAAACGATCTAATAGTGTTTAGAAAGGATAGATTAAATGTAGTTGGTGATGGAGTACTTATTGGAGTCAGAGGTAGTTTGCCTTGTAGCGAAATTGAAGTAGATAGTTTGTGTGAAATAGTATTGGTAGACGTTACACCTGACAATCGGACTAAACTATTAATTGGATCGTTTTCCCGACCCGCCCGACTCAAAAGATATAGTTGCTGAAGAGTTCAAAGGAAACGTGAGTCTCATTTCAAATAAGTACCCACCTCATACAATTATAGTCGGTGGTGACTTCAATCTATCGTCGATATGCTGGAAAAATTATACGTTTAAAGCCAGCCGAAGGCATCAAACGTCATCCGAAATTGTACTGAATGCTTTCTTAGAAATTTATTTCGAACAATTAGTTCATGAGCCCATTCTAAACGTAAATGGTTGAGAAAGCATATTAGATCTTTTAGCAACAAATAATCGTAGACAAATAGGGAGTTCTGTGACGAATACAGGGATTAGCGACTACAAGGCAGTTGCTGCTAGGCCGAATACCGTAACACCTACAGTCTTCACTCCTTCCGATATGATTATGTAAGTGTAGAAAAGTTGTGGAATGTTTTCAAAGAGATAGTATCTACATCAGTTGAGAGATATATACCACATAAATTAATAAGTGATAGTACTGATCCCCCATGGTGCACAAAACAGGTCAGGTCGTTCTTGCAGAAGCAACAAAAAAAAGCAAGACAAATTTAAAAGAACGCAAAATCCCCAAGACCGGGAAAGGTTTTACAGAAGTTCGAAATATAACGCGTACTTCAATGCGAATTGCTTTTAATAATTTCCACATCGAAATTCTGTCTCGAAATCTGCAAGAAAACCCAAAAAGATTCTGGTCATACCAGTGGCAAGACGCAATCAAATCCTTCACTGCGCGATAACAACGGTGAAGTCACTGACGACAGTACCACTAAATCAGAGTTATTAATCACGGTTGTCCGAAACTCCTTCACCAAAGAAGACGAAGTAAATGTTTCAGAATTACAATCAAGAACAACTGCCCAGATGAGAAACATAGAAGTAGATATCCTCGGTGTAATGAAGCAGCTTAAATCACTTAATAAAGACAAGGCCTCCGGTCCAGATTGTATACCAGTCAGGTTCCTCTCAGAGTATGCTGATAAAGTAGCTCCTTATTTAGCAGTTATATACAACCACTCCCTCACAGAAAGATCCGTACCTAAGGACTGGAAAATTGCTTAAGACACACCAATACCCAAAAAAGGAAATACGAGTAATCCGCTGAATTACAGGCGTTTATCACGAACGCAGATTTTCAGTAGGGTTTTAGAACATTACTGTATTCGAACATTATGAAGTACAACGAAGAAAGTGATTTATTGACACACAGTCAGCACGGATTCAGAAAATATCGTTCTTGTGAAACACAACTAGCTCTTTATACTAATGAAGTAATAAGTGCTATCGACAGAAGATGTCAAATTGATTCAATATTTTTAGATTTCCAGAAGACTTTCGACACCGTTCATCAAAAGCGTCTGATAACCAAACTGTGTGCCTGCGGAATATCGCCTCAGTTGTGCGACTGGATTCGTGATTTCCTGTCAGAAAGGTCACAAACCGTAGTTGTAGACGGAAAGTCATCGAGTAACATAGAAGTAATATCCGATGTTCCCCAAGAAAGTTTATAGGCCCTGTATTGTTCCCGATATACATTAACGACATAGGGGACAATATGAGTAGCCGACTTGGATTGTTTGCGGATGATGCATTCATTTACGGTGTTGCAAAGTCATCAGAGGATCAAAACGACTTGCAAAATGATTTAGATAAGATATCGGTATGTTGCGAAAAGTGGCAATGGACCTTGAATAAGGAAAAGTTTCAAGTTATTCACATGTGTACTAAGAGAAATCAGCTAAATTTCGATTACGCGATAAGTCACACACATCTGAAGGCTGTAAATTCAGCTACATACTTAGGGATTACAATTAGAAATAACCTAAATTGTAACGATCACATGGATAATATTGTGGGTAGAACAAACCAAAGACCGCGATTCATTGGCAGAACACTTAGAAGGTGTCTACTGCTTGCTCCACTTTTGTTCGCCCTATTTTGGAGTACTGCTGTGCGGTGTGGGATCCGCATCAGGTGGGACTGACGGATGACATCGAAAAAGTACAAAGAAGGGCAACTCGTTTTGTATTATAGCGAAATCGGGGAGATAGTGTCACAGGCATGATACGTGAGTTGGAGTGGCAATCATTAAAACAAAGGCGATTTTCGTAGCGACGGGATTTTCTCATGAAATTTCCATCACCAGTTTTCCCTCCGATTGCGAGAACTTTCTATTGGCACCCACCTACATAGGGAAAAATCCTCATCAAGATAAAATGAGAGAAATCAGGGCCCGCACAGAAAAATTTAACTGCTCGTATTTCCCGCGTGCCGTTCGAGTGTGGGACGGTAGAGAGACAGCTTGAAGGTGGTTCATTGAATCCTTTGCCCGCATTTTATTGTGAATAGCAGAGTAATCACGTAGATGTAGATGCAGAAGTAAATGCTGAAGTGTAAACCTGAGGGATACACACAGCTCAAATGCGTACAGGCCGACCTCGTCTGTTGACTGACTGAGAGCGCAGACGGTTAAAGAAGAGTCGTAATGTAAAATAGACAGACATCTATCCAGACCATCACACATGAATTCCAAATTTCATCCGGATCCACTTCAAGTACTATGAAAATTAGGGAGGTGGTGAGAAAACTTGGATTTCATGCTCGAGCGACTGCTCATAAGTCACACATCTCGCAGCTAAATGCTTAATGACACCTCGCTTGGTGTAAGCAGAGTGGACATTTGACGTTTGATACAGTGGAAAACATTGTGCGGAGTGAAGTAACATGGTACGCAATGTGGCGATCTGATGGCAGGATGAAGGTATCGCGAATGCCCGGTGAACATCATTTTACTGCCAACATTAAATTTGGAGGCGGTGGTGTAATGGTGCGGCCGTGTTTTTCATGGAGGGGGCTTGCACTCCTTTTTGTTTTGCGTATAACCATCACAGCACAGGCCTAAACTGATGTTTTAAGCAGCTTCTTACTTCCCTCTGTTGAAGAGCAATTCGGTGATGGAGATGGCGTCTTTCAACACGATCAAGTAACTGTTCATAGTGCACGGCCTGTGGCGGAGTAGTTTCATGACACTAACATCGCTGTAATGGGCTGGCTAGCACAGCGTCCTGACCTGTATCCTATAGAAGACCTTTGGGTTGTTTTGCAACTCCGACTTCGTGGCAGGCTTCACCGAACGACATCGATACCTCTCCTCAGCGCAGCGCTTCGTGATGAATGGGCGGCCATTCCCCATGAAACCTTCCAGCATCTGATTGAACGTATACCTGCGAGAATGGAAGCTGCCATGGGTGGGCCAACACCATATTGAATTCCAGCATTACCGATGTAGGAAACCACGAACTTGTAAGTCATTTTTAGCCAGCTGTCAGGATACTTTTGATCACATATTGTATCTGTGAACTTATTCCATATGCTCGTACCCTCGTTAACAACCTGGAATGGGGCACTGTGTCAAATGTTTTACGGAAATCCAGTAATACGGAATCTGCTTGCTGTCGTTCATCCATTGTTCTCACTATATTGTATGAGAATAGGACAAGCTGAGTTTCGCACGAGCAATGCCTTCTGTAACCATGCTTATTCGTGCACATACGCTTCCCATCTCAGAAAGTCAGTTGTATTTGAACTGAGAATATGGTGAAGTATTCTGAAGCAAACAGTTATTATTATTCCTGCGTTGCCCGTACAGGAGTCCTTCCGAGGGTCAAACTACAGTATGTTTATAAGAACAATTAATTGAATGTGAAATTTAAAACTTAAGCTTCCGTTTTGCTGTCTTCAACTGGCACATCAGACTGGTCAACGAAGGGCTGAATGGAATCCTTTCATCAGCTTAGTGATTTTACATACGTCAATAATTCTCTCGGGCTCTCTGTCACATCTTTTGCTAAGGTGTATATATATGACGTATGTGCATTGTTTCATTTAAAGTATCAATTTAAGTATGGCGAATGCTGCACAACGCTCAGAACTGATTAGTCAGATATTTGTAAATAAAGGTATTAGTATGTAGCTATATGAATGCGAAAGACGAAATCAAAATACTGTAAAAAGGTGTGACTCGAGTACAGTATGCACACATGTGACTCTAATGTGTACTTAAGATAACGATGGACTGTTGTATAAGACTAGATTGTTGTCGGTAAAGAAACTCTTTTTTTATTTGATGTAGACTAAAGGAGTAATGTTTTCTTTATAATAATAACTACTTTGTAATGTCAAACGTTGGTATCTGAATTTGTATACGTCTTTTAATTTAAGTTTTGTTGTGGTTACTAAACCGTGACACTGAAATTTAAAAAGTTAATATGAGCTCTCCAGCAGAGCTCAGAAAATAATGTGTAACTTTTTCGGACGTAATTAATGGTTTCGGTATAACTGTACTTTTCTCTAATAGTTTATAAATGTGAAATTATGGTCCAATAATCGTAGATAGATACGTAGATGTAGTTAACTAACGGATGACTATTTTATTGTGAAAGCTCTATATATAATAAGACATGATGCACCTCTTATTGAATATATCTTTAGAATTTGCAGTTGGATTTTTGTGTATTTTTGCACATACACCTGATGATAATTCTGCTACGGGCAGATCAGCTATTTTCGCAGGATAGGTAAAGATCAGTTGTCCTAGCATTCAACACTGTGGCAGTTACATCGGTTATTAATGTGCTAGAAATTCACATTTGTAATGGCTTAACTGGAATTTATGTTAACCTGTGACCTTAGCTGTGTTCATCATTTACATATGTTATCTAGACAAATTTATCCCCGAAGTCTGGACGTAAACTATTTCTTGTGCTACATCTTTTCCTGTCAGTGTAATAGCCAATCCCCAAAGGGCAAGGAAATTTTAGTTTCTGAATAGTGAGCTCCACTTCCTCTCCTAAGTGTAATAAAAATTATAATCGGCTAAATCTTTCACATGGTCAAACTCATTTATTGTTCTACACTTCTTTGAATTATTTATTCTGTTACGTTTCTTCCAGTTTTTCAAGCTGGAGGGAATGTATGTGTAGCACACCAACAAGGATGTGGTACAGTATCTCTACCACTGATTTTGTACACAGTGTTTTATGGTGTTTCTTTACAAGTGGTCGCAAAGGACTAGAGCCTACCAAAGTTGTGTGTAGATCTGTTATTTCAGTCTACAGAATACCTTCTTATAGTAAAGAGTAATTACTGCATTAGTAATCTTGTCAGAGTAGGAACTCTACAGAGGCTAGGATTTGGTGCATGTGCTTTAATACTGTCGATATTGAAAGAAATCGGCAACAGGAGGATTACTGCCGCTGACGTTATTGCTTCTCATTTTGAAAAGATTAATCAAAGACGACAAGCAAAGAAAAAACTGCTTGCGGATGAAGGAAGTCCGCATAAGGTTTGTACATGTTCAACCACAGATATATATATATATATATATATATATATATATATATATATATATATATATATATATATATGTTTTTCTAAATAACAAGAAAACAGTGTAACGGAAGCTCTGAAGGTAATATCTTTTGTATGAAAGTGCTGAAAGGGTTTTCAGTTTCATTAATGCTAAGGAAACCTACAAATACGGAATTGAAATGTCTGTATAATACATATAACACAACTCTAAGACGATAACCAGTGTCTAAACTATTTTCGAACTGTTCATGCAACTTAAACCAATTAATCATTTGTGATTGAAATAAGGATACCAGCAAACAGAGTAAATATGAGTGAAATCTTGTGTTTGTCGTGTGTTACATGGAACAACTGAAAAAATTCGCCGTCGTGGGCACTTCAAGCAAATGAAAACTTGAAGTATTCTTCCAACTCTATAGTTTCCTGATTGATACAGCAATTCGGTTTCATTGTTAAGTATTTAAGACAAAAAAGTCACAGACTCAAGGTCATTTTCATTTAACAATAACGCTTTTCACCGTGGTTAGGCATCATAAGGTTACGTAAAATTGTCACATGAAGTTCATTACACCTGCTACCAAAGCTCTACGTAGCTGACGATACATTTGGTAGCCGGTGTAGTGATCTTAATTTGACAATTTTACATAATCTGTGATATCTAAGCACGGCGACAAAAATTACTTTGTAAACCGTGACTATTTACTGTGTTATTTTCTATATATAACAAGTGACTATTTACTGTGTTATTTTCTATATATAACAAGTGAAAACATCACTTAACTTAGTTAAGTCCCGTGACCTGAATGAGATTTTCACTCTGCAGCGGAGTGTGCGCTGATATGAAACTTCCTGGCAGATTGAAACTGTGTGCCCGACCGAGACTCGAACTCGGGACCTTTGCCTTTCTCGGGCAAGTGCTCTACCGAGTTCGAGTCTCGGTCGGGCACACAGTTTTAATATGCCAGGAAGTTTCATATCAGCGCACACTCCGCTGCAGAGTGAAAATCTCATTCTGCAAACATCCCCCAGGCTGTGGCTAAGCCATGTCTCCGCAGTATCCTTTCTTTCAGGAGTGCTAGTTCTGCATGGTTCGCAGAAGAGCTTCTGTAAAGTTTGGAAGGTAGGAGACGGGTACTGGCAGAAGTAAAGCTGTGAGTACCGGACGTGAGTCGTGCTTCTGTAGCTCCGCTGGTAGAGCACTTGCCCGCGAAAGGAAAAGGTCCCGAGTTCGAGTCTCGGTCTGGCACACAGTTTTAATCTCCCGTGACCTGTTTCTTCTCTGTGTTTCGACATGTAGAAAAGGGATTTCCTTGAGCTGATCATCGAGGAATTCCACACAAGTAAGCATGCGAACGCAGAATCCATCACGATCCAACGGCAACTGTCGAAACTACCCACCGACGACAATCCCAGTGACACAGGACGATCTTAGCTGCTGGCGCTGTGCGTCACGAACGGTCCCCCATTGAAATGCATTCAAAAACCACTAAGAGTAAAAACACGGAAACAGGCCTAAAGAGGGTGCTTAGTATGTCGGTTATGAACGTCGGTGAAGTCCGGGACACATTGAATGGACGTTGTTGTGCATAGTAAACAAAGAACAAATAAACAGAGCCACAACAGACACCAAATTATGGGAAATAACTCATAAAGCGATTCCCGATAGTAATAACAATAATAATAACAATAACAATAACAGCACACATATGTCCTAACCTATATGAATCACTCGGTGCCATATGACAACCATTGATACCACCTGTCACCTGTCTCAGGGTTCAACTCGTCGAATGTTGAAAATGTGGAGACCAAATTATTTCAAGCTTTTTTGTAAATAAATAGTGATACCAATATTCAGCAATCATGAAATAAAAAACAGTTGTTTGGTCTGGCAAGCAAGTGGTCTCGTTTTATCTCTGTATAGCTTCGATTAATTAGATCTTATTCAAAGCTGCAATGCTTTTACATAACATAATTGTTATTCCTCACCCTAACCAGATTTTAAATGTTTTTACAGTTTTTGAATGGTGAGTGAAGTTGAGAATTAGTAACAGGGTGATGCCATAGATCGATCACCATTGTTGTGACTCTGAATGCATATTGCACGTTCAGTAAAAAAAAAAAAACCTACATTTACCATCCGTTGATTTTTCTAGGCCCAATATCAACTGAAAAATAAATACAATTTACCCCAAGTACTTCACTGAAATACTGGTACTTTTTCTTACGGTAACGCATCACCATGATACCAAAGAACCAAAACCAACTGGCTACAATGATTCCGGTCTCTGCTCCCGTCGTTAAGCTGATTCCGCTTTTTCTTTTGTTACCAGTTTAAAAAAAATGACATTCACTATTGCCCAAAAGAGAAGGAGGAATTATATCACCGCAAATATGTCAAAAATGTCATTTCAGAAAGGGTATTTCAGCGTCGTATTTAGATCTCTAACTGGTAACAGATCCAAATCATCAGTGCTATTCCATTTTGTCACACACATTGGCAAAGCTGACTTGATATTAAACGCCTTACCTACGGCCGAATGCCAGTTCACATATTCGTATGCTGCTTGACCGCTGACATAAGTTTAGCGTGATCGTTCTACGATAGTAATAATTAGATGGGCTGATAAGGTAAGAGATGAAGAGGTTCTCCGCAGGATTGTTGAACATATAGACAACACTTGCACAAAGAAGATACTAGAGTATAGGACATCTGTTAAGACATAAAGGAATAACTTCCTAGTACAAGAAAGAGCTTTGGGAGGTAGAAACTGTAGAGTAAGACAGAAATTTGAATACACCTCACCTTTACTCACACACACACACACACACACACACACACACACACACACACACACACAAGTTAACATAGGTGTATTCGAGCTGTTGTTGTTGTTGTAGTGGTCTTCAGTCCTGAGACTGGTTTGATGCAGCTCTCCATGCTACTCTATCTTGTGCAACCTTCTTCATCTCCCAGTACCTACTGCAACCTACATTCTTCTGAATCTGCTTAGAGTAGTCATCTCTTGGTCTCCCTCTACGATTTTTACCCTCCATGCTACCCTCCAATACTAAATTGGTGATCCCTTGATGCCTCAGAACATGTCCTACCAACCGATCCCTTCTTCCGGTCAAGTTGTGCCACAAACTTCTCCTCTCCCCAATCCTGTTCAATACTTCCTCATTAGTTATGTGATCTACCCATCTAATCTTCAGCATTCTTCTGTAGCACCACATTTCGAAAGCTTCTATTCTCTTCTTGTCCAAACTATTTATCGTCCATGATTCACTTCCATACATGGCTACACTCCAAAAAAAAATACTTTCAGATACGACTTCCTGACACTTAAATCTATACTCGATGTTAACAAATTTCTCTTCTTCAGAAATGCTTTCCTTGCCATTGCCAGTCTACATTTTATATCATCTCCACTTCGACCACCATCAGTTATTGTGCTCCCCAACTAGCAAAACGCTTATACTACTTTAAGTGTCTCAGTTCCTAATCTAATTCCCTCAGCATCACCCGACTTAATTCGACTACATTCCATTATCCTCATTTTGCTTTTGTTGATGTTCATCTTATATCCTCCTTTCAAGACACTATCCATTCCGTTCGACTGCTCTTCCAAGTCCTTTGCTGTCTCTGACAGACTTACGATGTCATCGGCGAACCTCAACATTTTTATTTCTTCTCCATGGATTTTAATACCTACTCCGAATTTTTCTTTTGTTTCCTTCACTGCTTGCTCAATATACAGATTGAATAACATCGGGGAGAGACTACAACCCAGTCTCACTCCCTTCCCGACCACTGCTTCCCTTTGATGTCCCTCGACTCTTATAACTGCCATCTGGTTTCTGTAAAAATTGTAAATAGCCTTTCGCACCCTGTACTTTATCCCTGCTACCTTCAGAATTAGAAAGAGAGTATTCCAGTCAACATTGTCAAAAGCTTTCTCTAAGTCTACAAATGCTAGAAACGTAGGTTTGCCCTTTCCTATTCTAACTTCTAAGGTAAGTCGTAGGGACAGATGGCCTCACGTGTTCCAACATTTCTACGGAATCCAAACTGATCTTCCCCGAGGTCGGCTTCTACTAGTCTTTCCATTCGTCTGTAAAGAATTCGCGTTAGTATTTTGCAGCTGTGACTTATTAAACTGATAGTACGGTAATTTTCACACCTATCAACACCTGCTTTCTTTGGGATTGGAATTATTATATTCTTCTTGAAGTCTGAGGGTATTTCGCCTGTCTCATACATCTTATTCACCAGATGGTAGAGTTTTGTCATGACTGGATCTCCCAAGACCGTCAGTAGTTCCAATGGAATGTTGTCTACTCCGGAGGCCTTGTTTCGACTCAGGTCTTTCAGTGGTCTGCCAAACTCTTCACGCAGTATCGTATCTCCCATTTCATCTTCATCTACATCCTCTTCCATTTCCATAATATTGTCCTCAAGTGCATCGCCATTGTATACCCTCTATATACTCCTTCCACCTTTCTGCTTTCCCTTCGTTGGTTAGAACTGGGTTTCCATCTGAGCTCTTGATGTTCATACAAGTGGTTCTCTTACCTCCAAATGTCCCTTTAATTTTCCTGTAGGCAGTATCTATCTTACCCTTAGTGAGATAAGCCTCTATATCCTTACATTTGTCCTCTAGCCATCCCTGCTTAGCCATTTAGCACTTCCTGTCAGTCTCATTTTTGAGACGTCAGTATTCCTTTTTGCCTGCTTCATTTACTGCATTTTCTTATTTTCTCCTTTCATCAATTAAATTCAATATTTCTTCTGTTACCCAAGGATTTCTAATAGCCCTCGTCTTTTTATCCACTTGATCCTCTGCTGCCTGCACTACTTCATCCCTCAAAGCTACTCATTCTTCTTCCATCGTATTTCTTTCCCTCATTTCTGTCAATTGCTCCCTTATGCTCTCCCTGAAACTCTATACAACCTCTGGTTCTCTTAGTTTATCCATGTGTCATCTGCTTAAATTCCTACCTTTTTGCAGTTTCTTTAGTTTTAATCTACAAGTCATAACCAATAGATTGTGGTCAGAGTCCACATCTGCCCCTGGAAATGTCTTACAATTTAACACCTGATTCCTAAATCTCTGTTTCACCATTATATAATCTGTCTGAAACCTGTCAGTATCTCCAGGCTTCCTCCATGTGTACAGCCCTCTTTTATGATTCTTGAACCAAGTGTTAGCTATGATTAAGTTTTGCTCTGTGCAAAATTCTACCAGGCGGCTTCCTCTTTCATTTCTTTGCCCCAGTCCATATTCACCTACTACGTTTCCTTCTCTCCCTTTTCCTACTACCGAATTCCAGTCACCCATGACTATTAAATTTTCGTCAGCCTTCACTATCTGAATAATTTCTTTTATTTCATCATACATTTCTTCAATTGATTCGTCATCTGCAGAGCTAGTTGGCATAAAAACTTGTACTATTGTAGCAGGTGTGAGCTTCGTATCTATCTTGGCCACAATAATGCGTTCACTATGCTGTTTGTAGTAGCTTACCCGCATTCCTATTATCCTATTCATTTTTAAACCTTCTCCTGCATTACCCCTATTTGACTTTGTGTTTATAACCCTGTAGTCACCTGACAAAAACTCTTGTTCCTCCTGCCACCGAACTTCACTAATTCCCACAATATCTAACTTTAACCTATACATTCCCCTTTTTAAATTTTCTAACCTACCTGCCCGATTAAGGGATCTGACATTCCACACTCGATTCGTTGAACGCCAGTTTTCTTTCCCCTGATAATGATATCCTCTTGAGTAGTCCCCGTCCTGAGATCCGAATGGGGGACTATTTTACCTCCGGAATATTATACCCAAGAGGACGACATCATCATTTATTCATACAGTAAAGCTGCATGCCCTCGGGAAAAATTACGGCCGTAGTTTCCCCTTGGTTTCAGCCGTTCGCAGTACCAGCACAGCAAGGCCGTTTTGGTTATCGGCCAGATCAGTCAATCATCTAGACTGTTGCCCCTGCAACTACTGAAAAGGCTGCTACCCCTCTTCAGGAACTACACGTCTGTCTGGCCTCTCAACAGATACCCCTCCGTTTTGGTAGCACCTACGCTAGGACCATCTCTATCGCTGAGGCACGCTAGCCTCCCCACCAGCGACAAGGTCTATGGTTCATGGGGAGCTATTCGAGCTGTATTAACGAATTAAGTTTCTTTCATTTCATTCATTACCTGATGTACAACAGCAGCAAATGTAAATTTAATCTGCGTTTATTAAAACTTCAGCTCTGACTCCGAAAAACGCCGGATATCAGCATATAAATGTTTAATTATTAGAAGACATGCAACAGAAACACAATTACAGATGGATGATATAGACATAATGACTGTTTATAGCAATATTGTAAAACATGTGGTGGGTGGTATTTTACTGTTGTTATTGGTTTCATAGTACTGACTAATTCCATGATGATTAAGCAAACTCAGTCAAAAAACATAATCACCTGCAAAGCTTAACAAATTTGTCGACAACGATGTCATTAGAGACGCAACAGAAGCTCGAAGTTAAAACTGACGGGCAACAAATTCGGTCGGTCCCTTTCATGTGAACCATTTCGGAATTTGCCTTAGTGATTACTGAAATCACTGAATACCTAAATCAGAATCGCCACACTAGTAGTTGAACTCTCGTGAACAACCAAAGTAACGAAAAAATGTCTCCATTCTTAGGCCATCTGTAGACAAACCAATTTCTCCAGATTACACTATTGGAGGACATGTCGGAGAGACTTCGAGATGCGGCAACCAATATGGCCCCTAACACCAGACAAAAATATAAAAAACTGGATTTTCTTGGCAAAGATTAAAAATTTTAATTCCTCTTCTAGAATGTATACTAAACAGAAAATTGCTGGTCTCTCAACAGCAAATGAGAGAAGTGTCATTGCAGAATGTTTCTCCATTGTCTGTTCAGTTTACAATAAACATAAGCAGTGGAAGTTGTGGAAATGATACACATTTAATGCTCCTTCTCTATAGTTTTTTTTAATAATTCATTGTAATATATGGTTTTCTTATAAATTATGTTATGTTTAGCTACTGCTGAAGTAATATTATAGCAATTATTGGATCGTATAGCCTTGTAGAAACTCAGAATCTCTTGTCTGATGTCTCCCCATACAATGAGGTGAAAAAGCTGTCATAATTTCAGTTCACCATGTAATGTATCAGAGTTAAGAGTCAATGTCTCATGCAGAACAACGGTTTGTTTTACATTGGTTTCCTTCCTCCTGACACATGGGATGACTGTTTGTAACGATGATAAGTACGCCGTCTCATCCAAATGTAAATAATATTTTATGTGACTGTTCTTCAACGAACTTTAAGTGACTCGCTTAACTGTATGCTATCTTATCTACCTTTTCATTTATCTTTATGTTCTCCATATAAATCAAAGAGTGTCGGCAGTTAACGAAATTATCCTCATTCATAGACTCGATCGCCAACACTTCAAGGTTACAAATAAATGCGGATTGGAGTGTAGGCTTCACATTGGTCGGAGTGGCCCATTGAGAATTAACAGGCCCAATTCGAGAGTATTCAGGTTAATTGGACTGTTTATGTGTGTTTAGGTGACCACTTTTAAGGCATTTAAAACCATGGCAGGTGTCGACGTGAATGAATATATTGTCGGCCCTATGCCCCAATTCCGTTTCAAGCCCCTGCAGAATTGAATGTTATCACTCATAAATCGTAAGTAACACATAGAACACTCCCGGTTAGTTTCCTCGTTCACAAGGTGGACGAAAAGTATGAAGATGTGTAGCTCCACTGCAAGATTTTGCAGAATTTTAGAAGACATGGTTGATGAAACTAAAGTGGATTTCACAAATCTCGGAAACTTGGTAAAGCACAAATATTTCTGCAGAGCACAAGGTAATGAATGAAATTGTACCACTTCCGCCAGGCAGCTATCTGCGGTGAGATATTCTACATCTACATCTGCATCATACTGCGCAAGCTACCTACTGGTGTGTGGCGGAGGGAACGTCTTGCACCATTAACGGAGCCCTCCAACATTGTTCCACTCGCGAATAGTGCGTGGAAAGAATGATTGCCGGTAAGGCTCTGTATTGACTCTAAGTTCTCGAATTTGCTTGTCATTGTCACTACGAGAGACACAATTACGAGAAGTCATATATTGTCCGATTCTTCCTGGAAAGTGTTCTCTCATAAATGCATTAGTAAATCTGACCGTGATGCATAACGCCTCTCCTGTAATGTCTGCCAATGAAGGTTGTTGCGCATCTCCGAAGCGCTCTCATGCCAAGCGAAAGATCCCGTGTCCTACCGTGCAGCTCTTCTTCGGATCTTCTCTATCCCTTTTATGAGTCCAGTGTGTTAGGGATCCCAGATAGATGAACAATACTCAAGAATGGGTCAAACAAGCACCTTATAAGTCACTTTCTTCGTGGATGAGTTACGTTTGCTTAAGATTCTTCCTATGAATCTGAGTCTGGTTTCTGCTTTTGCTACGATTTGCGTTGTATGGGCTTACGTTCGCTTGGGGTAGTTACACCTAGACATCTTCAGAAGATACTATTTCCACCGGTTTGTCATCAGCAGTGCAGTTATACGATAGTGGATTTCTTTTAGAATGTATGTGCAACATGATACATTTATTTATGTTCTGGGTAAACTGCGAGAGCTTGCACCATTCATCAGTACTCTGAAGGTCATTGTGCGAACTGGTACTATTTTCGGGCGTTGCAACATTGTTATAGACACTCGTATCATCTGTGAAAAGCGTTAGAGAGCAACCGACGCTTTCTACCAGGTCATTTACATATATTGTAAACAGTAACTGTCCTACCTCATTTCTTTGGGGTGTACTGGAAATTGCTTTTACATCTGCCGAATTGTTCCATTAAGAGAGATATGTTGAGTTCTCTCTACAAGGATGTTTTAAATCTGCTACAATATTCGATAAGCTCGTTTCTTTTATACTAGACGACAATGCGGGACGGTGTCAAATGCCTTCCTGAAGTCAAGAAACACGGAAAACACCTGAGCGCCATTGTCTACGGCACTGTGGATCTCATGGAGGTACAGAGCGAGCATAGGTTCGCAGGATGTCTGTTTGCGGAATTCATGTTGATTTTTGTAGATGAGAATTTCCTTCTCTAAGATTGTCATACTTCTTGAGCATAAAAAATGTTCTGCGAATCTACAGTAGCTTAACGTCAGTCATACAGGTCGATAATTGTGTGCATCTGACCTACGACCATTCTTTAAAACGGGAGTGATCTGCTCTTTCTTCCAGTCACTAGGTGTCCTTCGTTGCTCAAGCTATCTATGATAAATTACTGCTAGAAACGGAGCAAGTTCTTTCACATAATCTTTGAAAATTCATAAACGTATCTCATCTGGTGCTGACGCCTCTCCACTAATAAGCGATTGTAGTTGTTTTTCTATTCCGCGATCGGTTATCTCAGTTTTGACTTTCGTATGATGATTGAAATGATGGATCGTGTTTCGATCTTCTGCGCTGAAACAATTTTGCAAGACCGAATACAGTATTTCGGCCTCCACTCTATCATCTTCTGTTTCGGTTCCAGTATGGTCACGGAGCGAATGGGTAGATGATTGTGACCCAGGTACTGATTTTACGCTTGACGAAGTTTTACTTTCAAAGTCATTGAACGCTTCTCTCAAAGCTCTCCTTACGCTCATTTTCGCTTCGTTCAGCGACTTTCAGTTGATTTCACTAATAATTTCTCTGTAAAGCGATTTGCAAGAGGTTTTAAAGTGCCAGATATTTTATAGGCTGCGTATACGAGCATCATTCGCTCCAGTGAGTCGTATACGAAAGAAAAGTTGGTAAACTGGAAACGAGGCTGCTCTTACATACATTTCAGCTGTTAGAGAATTGTCTTTGATGATTAACAAACAAGGGTTTGAGCTGTGAAAGAGCCTTTATCGATTCCTTCCCCTCCAGATTCACGTCTTTGGCCCGTTGCCTACTAAAAGCGACTCAGGCGTTCCGCTAGTGTCGTAGTGCTTCGCGAACGTATAGCCCCGCGCATGAGTTACGACAAGAAGGTTTGTGGCGCGTTCACCGCAGTACTGCAATTTATTGGCAACAATTCGCTGAATGGTCCTTGAAAAGGCCAAGGGGCGGGCTTCGGCTCTTGGATCCGCTTGGAGTACCGAGGCAGACGTGTTCACTGTTAACAGAACGGACGCGTTATTGAAAGTGGCTGTTTGTTTCCTGCTTGGGCAGCAGCGAGTCGCGTATTGGTGTTCGAGTCTGCGAATACGCTACCTAGGGTGGTGGCCAGGGGCCTGTGGCGATTTTAATTTCTTCCCGGAAATGCATGGAAAAGACAGTGAGGGTTTGCTTTAAAGCTATCGGATGCCAGGGAGGGGAATTTTGGAACATCCCTGTGTTCGGACATCCAGCTCGACAATCCTGATTAGGTGGACAAAATGGTTATGCTGTGTTCTTTTAATAAGCATGTGTGTTACTCCTAGTTACATTCTTATAAAGTTGTGCCTCATATTTGGCGGTGCGTTGCCTCCTCAGTATTCAGACCGTTAACTGGCGAACGGACATGGTCCGTATGTAAACTATTTTACCTGTGAAACTTTCTGACAGATTAAAACTGTGTGCAGGACCGAGAATCGAACTCTGTACTTTGGCCTTCTGCGGGGAGGTGCTCTACCATCTGAGTTACACAAGGACGGCCCACAACCCATCCTCACAGCTTGAATTCTGCCAGTACCTCGTCTCCTACCTTCCAAACTTCACAGTAGCTCTTCTGCGAACCTTGCAGAACTAGCACTAAGGGATATTGCGGAGACCTGACTTAACCACAGCCTGGTGAATGTTTCCAGAAGATCTTCTGTGAAGTTTGGAATGTAGGAAACGAGGTACTGACAGAACTGAAGCTGTGAGGACGGGTTGTGAGTGGTGCGTAGGTAGCTCAGATGGTAGAGCATTTGCCCACGAAAGGCAAAGGTCCAGAGTTCGAGTCTCGGTCCGTCACAAAGTTTTAATCTGTCAGGAAGTTTCATATCAACGCACACTCCACTGCTGAGTGAAACTCTCATTCTATTTCATTTGTGTTCACATAGAATTGCATGAGGCCGGCGATAGTGACAGAAGTACTGCCCACTTATGATATTACTTGGCTTTCAACTTACTCTGTAAAACTTAGAAACTGACTGATCCTTATATTAGGGTTCTTTTTGCTGTTACGCTGGTAGATGTTTGGTGACTGCTGTTTAGTGCATTCTTTATCTTTTGTTTCACTGTTTCAAGCTAAATATTTCATCTGATTTGTGTATTTTAAAAACAGGTTCAATTATCTGTGCCTGGCGCAATAGTGTCGTAAAAGCTACAAGACTGTTGGTGTATTGAAGATATCCCGGTCGAGGGCCTTTTTTTCTGTAGGTTTCTGTGCAAGGGCTGCTTTCGAAGTATTTTTAACTCATTTGAATTGGATATTTTCACAAAATTCGTTTACAGTCCTGGTGTGTTTTCGGTATCTGTAGCATATTCTTAGACCTGTTGCGTGCCAAGTAATGCAGAAAATGTTTAAGGCAATCGTTGGTTGAAGATGCAAGTCCTTTGTGCCATGCAGTGTTTCCCTCAGGAGTTCAAAGCACTATGCTTGAAACAATGTTCCACTTCCCCAAGATTTACAAAAGACTGTCGGGTTAGATGAAGGTATGAACCTAGTCCATGTAATTCCAGTGCATTTGTTTGTAAAGAAGCTTCTGAAACAATACTGTCGATGGCGGCAAAGGAGACCTGCAAATGAGCGAAGTGTCCATCTCAAATAGCAATTAAAAATTCTTACGACGTTTATCAGTAACAAAACAGGAAGACCCAGAAACGATGTTGTCATTTGTTCCTCAGCCGCCCTCTTCAGTATACCACTGACCTCCAACTGCCCTCTCCGGAGCCGGCAAGTGACTTCCCAATCGGACACCGTGCACGCCGCTATATCCACGACCGCTGCTGCTTACGCACCATCTTGCGAAATAAAGCACCAGCTTTATACCCGACCGTAGGTATAAAGCGCAAAAGTCAGTTCAAGCTGTACCATTCACACATCCTCTGTTCAATTATGCCTTACACATACAAACATTATCTTTATTCCACATCCGACCAAAAATACAAACCAGAATTCACATGGTAAACATTCAAACAAGCGAACAAGTGCAAGTTGGACTCGCAGTAGGCGGGCTCAATAAAAATTTAATCATGTATGTACATTGCACACCCGTTAAAATATTTCACATAATTGGCTATATCTTTGATTTCTTTGACTTAGAAGCCTAAATTCTTTCCACAGGTAAGGGACTGTAAGCCATATTAGATGTAAACCTCAGTGTAATACCACGGCCGGTTCCTGAGAAGAAAGGGGCCACAACGGGTGGGTGGACAAACGTACAACAAAGTGACCTGCAATAGTTCCGTTTTGATAGGTTGAGGAACGGAACGCTAAAAAAAATAATAAAAAGTAAATAAAAACCTACGCGGGAACAGCCTGATTTCTTAATAAAGTTACTGAGTCCAGCGTCTTTTACTGGAACTATTGCTGCATACTGGTCGACTTTTAGTATTAAATCTTGTTTACAGTACGTAACGTACAGTCTAATTAGGTGTAGACTGCGGTCTTTCAAATAAAATGATGAAAGGATGTGAGGTTGCTCTCAGGTACGGACCCTCACACTCAAAGTCGAAATATTAAAATTTTGGCTGGTCTCTTTGTCTTGGGGGCTGAGATACGTAGTTGCCGCTTCACAAGCAAAATACTGCTGATTCCTCAGTATACAATATGACTGTACACATGAAACGAATGGTCAAATTTTCCTAACACTCGGCAACTGTGAATGTAATGTAGAGATTTATAAATGAAAGGTTTCAATAAAATAAAATCTGTAGGTACTATGTTAACGACTATAAATGATGAGTACGACAGTAGAAGTACTTTTGAGAATGCGGTATATATCTGCAAAACACTTATTGGTGTTGATATTCCAGCAGTTACATAAAATATGAATTGAATAACAGGGAAATAATAGATTCCAACTGTTTGTAATTAGTTATGAACGACAACATACCTCGCGAGATATTCTCTTCTAAACTCCTACTAGGTCTTCACTGTAGAAACCACGGAAATCTCATAAGTTCACAAGTCGGCACTGTGAAGTATTTCTATCACCCGCGACCACGTGGCGACCGTACGTTCGTCGTGCCGTTCTGTCCAGGACTCCCTGTGTCCTGTGCGACAGTACCTCGCACCGCGCTGCCCCGAAATACCTTATCCTCTCTCGAAACGATGCCCTTCTCCCACTTCCATCGACTGTCCCCATTCACAAGCGCAGTGATTGGCTAGAGCGCCCCCACCATGTGTTTTAGCCAATGCACAGTCACAGACATAATGAAACACTTTCGAAATACTGGATTTACATTTAAATAACTTGAAATTAAATAAGTATTCCTACGGATGAACTATAAACACGCTCTAACACACGTGCGTGTTTCTTTTTGAGGCATCATCATTCGCCTGGCTATTATTAATTTCTATATGAACTGCAAAAGGTCTGCCATTATAATCTCTCAAATACCGCTATCTGTGGCACTACCGGCATACAAATCTCCTTCATCGTCACAGTGTCAACATGGAATTCCCAGCCACGCGCTCCCTGGACTCCGGCTAACGTTCGTCACCACGTGGCCGCCGACGAGCCGCGTTCGGCCGAGAGGCGCAGAGTGGCCGAGCCAGCTCTGTACGAGTTCTTAGAATACCCTACTGCCCATTAAAAATGCGACACCAAGAAGCAATGCAGATGATAAACGGATATTCATTGGACAAATATATTATACTAGAACTGACATGTGATTACATTTTCACTCAGTTTGGGTGCTTAGAAACTCAGAACAACCAGCTCTGTCCGTAATAACGGCCTTGATACGCCTGGGAATTGAGTGAAACAGAGCTTGGATGGCGCGTATAGGTACAGCTGGTCATGCAGCTTCAACACGATACCACAGTTCACCAACACTAATGACGGGCGTATTGTGACGAGCCAGTTGCTCGGCCAACATTGACCAGACGTGTTTATATTGCCGTCAATGCGAAAAAGACGAGACCGAGACGTGTAACCAATGGCACACCATACCATCACGCCGGGTGATACGCCAGTTTGGCGATGGCGAATACACGCTTCCAATGTGCGTTCACCGCGATGTCGCCAAACACGGATGCGACCATCATGATGCTGTAAACAGAACCTGCATTCATCCGAAAAAAATTACGTTTTGCCATTCGTCCAGCCAGGTTCGACATTGAGTACAGCATCGCAGGCGCACCTGTCTGTGATGCAGCGTCAAGGGTAACCGCAGCCATGGTCTCCGAGCTGATAGTCCATGCTGCTACCAACGTCGTCGAACTGTTCGTGCAGATGCTTCTTGTCTTGCAAACGACCGCATCTGTTGACTGAGGGATTGAGACGTGGCTGCACGATTCGTTACAGCCATGCGGATAAGATGCCTGTCATCTCGACTGCTAGAGATAAGAGGCCGTTGGGATCCAGCACGGCGTTCCATATTACCCTCCTGAACCCACTGATTCCATATTGTGCTAAACCGCAATCTCGATAGTCTACAATCCGACCTTTAGCGAAGTCGGAAACGTGATGGTATGCATTTCTCCTCCTTACGCGAGGCACCGCTACAACGCTTGACCAGGCAACGCCGGTCAACTGCTGTTTGTATATGAGAAATCGGTTGGAAACTTTCCTCATGTCGGCACGTTGTAGGTGTCGCCACCGGCGCCAACCTTGTGTAAATGCTCTGAAAAGCTAATAATTTGCTCGTCACAGCATCCTCTTCCTGTCGGTGAAAATTCTGGTCTGTAGCACGCCATCGTTATGGTGTATGACTTTCAATGGCCAGTAGTATATTTCCAGGATGCCACAACTCGCCTGTTACCTCACGAGACAATCTATACTCAATGAAACTCGCTTTAGGCAGATAAATAAGGGAAGGTAGTTAGGTATAGCATCAGTGGAAAACAAATAAAGAGGTCCATTGTAAGTGGAAAGATATACCACTATTTTCTGAAATGTGAAATATATAAAATTGTCTACGATCTTGATATAGTGTAAACATTGGTTATTAAGCTTTTAGTGTCCATAGTTCGCTTGAGCCGAACATAAATAACTGCACTCCTTTCCCCTGGCCATTGACTCGAAATGTAGGGTAAATAAATTTAATTTCTGGAAAAAAATGAAACTGTTCCATTTTTTGTACCTTTCTTCCTAATTAGGGCAGGGTCAGCAAGGGCATTAACGAATATGGCATGGTTAATTTAAGGGGAGAAATAAATTACGAATCTTCCTGGTGAATACTGTGGTTCTTACCATCAGATTCTATGTCTTAAACTGAGAACGAAACTGCCTAAACTTAAAAGGACGCCTCCAAAAGCAAGGAGATTAGAGGAAAACGAAATGTAAGTGTTTAGAATCGAGTCCAAGAAAGACTTTCGACCGATCAGTGAGACAATATGATATCTGCGGAGAGATGGAACTTCCTGAAGGAGTCATTTGTTAAGACAGAAGAGCATGTCGTCAAGGACAACAAAAAAGTGAAGAATAAACATACCAGATTTGCTGACAAAACCATAGAAAGCACCGAGGACAAAAGTACTGAGGATGAGTGGGTTACAAGGATCTCAGCAGTAGCGCCAGTTAGCGGCGTTAGTACAGGGAAGCTGCCGAGCAGGCAAAAATACATATATCAACGAAACATGTCAGACGATTGAGAAACTCTGGGACTGCAATGAGACCAGATGCATGATCAATGAAATAAAGAAACTAACAAGATCCTTCTAACCAAGAAGACAGAGAGCACCAACACAGAACTACCTGCTGATCGGTGGCGAACATTCTGCAATATGATGCAAGTAGATAAAAATGGGAAACTTGGTCGTGCTAACATTCCAGTACATTAGGGACCTACTATCTTAAAATAAGTCGTAAAAGCCGAAGCGAAAATTAACAAAGCATCTGGACCTGACCTTATTACTACCTAAATGATCAAAGGATATAAACATTTCGGGCTGAAAATCGTGCATGATTTATGTAACAGCATACGGAATAACGGAACATCGATAGAGGATTGCGCTATATCAATAAAGCATCCGTTTTATGAGAAATTAAACGCACAGCATTATGAGAACTGCAGAACTATTTCATTAATTTCATATTCCAGCAATGTTATTCTAAAATGTTATCCATGATCACCTGAGAACCTACTTAGATAAAGAAACACTAATAGAGCAAGCTTGGGTTGTGCATAATAAAGGAACCTGAAAGAAGACAATGTCAGGCAGTTAACTGAAAAATTTAGGAAATTCCCCCATTAGATCTTTGTTTCTTGCAGTGTAGTAAGCTTTCGACAGATAAACTGTATAACGAACTAGCAGAAATGGGCGTTCCTGATCACATTATTACCCTTTCAAAAGGTCTTGCGTAGTGCAGGTGGAACACTGAAGGAATAGGTTGTTAGTCTGCTCAACGCCACACCGACAAAGAACTAGGTCCACAGAGAAACCTCAAGTCCGCAGACTGGTCTTGCATCTAGTTGTGTTTGATCGTAATTTATTACCGGTAAGAGACCTCCATACTGACCACTTCTCCAAATATCCAGGGGGAAGTTTTTCCTTTGAAGCCATCCATTCTCCCAAATACCGACATTACTCCCGCCATCGCGAGATCCTTGCCGTATGTGGTTTGTCGAGGAGAGCCTCAGTAGCTGTCAAGAAGCTCCTTCTTGATTTCAGCCTAGGATGTGCGGGCTTACGACCATATACACTCCTGGAAATTGAAATAAGAACACCGTGAATTCATTGTCCCAGGAAGGGGAAACTTTATTGACACATTCCTAGGGTCAGATACATCACATGATCACACTGACAGAACCACAGGCACATAGACACAGGCAACAGAGCATGCACAATGTCGGCACTAGTACAGTGAGTATTCACCTTTCGCAGCAATGCAGGCTGCTATTCTCCCATGGAGACGATCGTAGAGATGCTGGATGTAGTCCTGTGGAACGGCTTGCCATGCCATTTCCACCTGGCGCCTCAGTTGGACCAGCGTTCGTGCTGGACGTGCAGACCGCGTGAGACGACGCTTCATCCAGTCCCAAACATGCTCAATGGGGGACAGATCCGGAGATCTTGCTGGCCAGGGTAGTTGACTTACACCTTCTAGAGCACGTTGGGTGGCACAGGATACATGCGGGCGTGCATTGTCCTGTTGGAACAGCAAGTTCCCTTGCCGGTCTAGGAATGGTAGAACGATGGGTTCGGTGACGGTTTGGATGTACGACCATCATTGGCACCAAGGCAGAATCGACTCTCATCGCTGAAGACGACACGTCTCCATTCGTCCCTCCATTCACGCCAGTCGCGACACCACTGGAGGCGGGCTGCACGATGTTGGGGCGTGAGCGGAAGACGGCCTAACGGTATGCGGGTCCGTAGCCCAGCTTCATGGAGACGGTTGCGAATGGTCCTCGCCGATACCCCAGGAGCAACAGTGTCCCTAATTTGCTGGGAAGTGGCGGTGCGGTCCCCTACGGCACTGCGTAGGATCCTACGGTCTTGGCGTGCATCCGTGCGTCGCTGCGGTCCGGTCCCAGGTCGACGGGCACGTGCACCTTCCGCCGACCACTGGCGACAACATCGATGTACTGTGGAGACCTCACGCCCCACGTGTTGAGCAATTCGACGGTACTCCCACCCGGCCTCCCGCATGCCCACTATACGCCCTCGCTCAAAGTCCGTCAACTGCACATACGGTTCACGTCCACGCTGTCGCGGCATGCTATTAATGTTAAAGACTGCGATAGAGCTCCGTATGCCACGGCAAACTGGCTGACACTGACGGCGGCGGTGCACAAATGCTGCGCAGCTAGCGCCATTCGACGGCCAACACCGCGGTTCCTGGTGTGTCCGCTGTGCCGTGCGTGTGATCATTGCTTGTACAGCCCTCTCGCAGTGTCCGGAGCAAGTATGGTGGGTCTGACACACCGGTGTCAATGTGTTCTTTTTTCCATTTCCAGGAGTGTAGTAGACGGGCTTCCTTCGTTGTAGCCTTACTTTTCTCGTATATCTCAGCTACCTCACGTCTGATTGCAGTAGGAGATATGCCAGCGAGGCAATGGAGTTTGTCCACAGGAGTAGGTCTTAAGCAACCCGTGATAATCCGGCAAGACTCACTTAGAGCCGCATCTACGTTCCTGAGATGACTGGACTTGTACCATACCGAACATGCGTATTGAGCAGTGGAATTACATAGAGCAAGCGCGCTTGAGCGCATAGTGCATCGATTACCACTCCATGATGTAGCTGACAATTTTCGCACTACGTTATTTCTGGCTGTCATTTGCTGATTCGTGTTTGGGCAATGCTTTTTATATGTTAGCGCGCTATCCAGAGTTACTCCAAGATACTTGGGAGTAGATAGCGTATCTTCTACAGTCTAAAAACAGCCTGAGTAGTGGTAGCACAGACATTAGCATATATAAAGCTTAGGGTTTTTTTCAGAGATAGGTTGATCAGCGGTATAGACTTTGATTAATAGCGGCGCAAGCACGCTATCATGTAGTAGCCTATTTTTCTAAGTTCTCCGTCTACTTTTCTTACCCTGAAATGCCACAAAACATCTGCCGTTCTGGAGAAGGCCTGTAGGCTATTACATCGTCTTTGTAATGATAACACTCAGGTCAATATTAAACTAAACCAAATTACTCACCAATTCCCTCATTAATGGCAAATCAACTAAACCCAGAAATATAAAGAGGAAACAATAATTCAGGCAAACGGATCAAGAGAATATTATCTTATCTCCTTCTTTCTCTCTTGAAGAATTGAATTCAGCACTGTTTAGACGTAAATTGGGAAAAGCAGCAGTATTGGGTGACATTAGAGCTGAACAAATTAAGAATTTTGGTTCTGCTACAATGCTTTGGTTTCTGGAGTTTATGAACAACTGTATTCGAGAATAGAAGATCCCTAAAGTATGGCGAAAAGCAAGAGTAATTGCCATACCGAAACCAGGAAAGGATAAGAAAGATCCCAAAAATCTCCTTACTCTGTTACCTCTACAAAATACTGGAGAGGTTCATTTTCAGAGAATGATTAATAAGGTTGGGCCTCTTCTAATACCACAGCAAGCACGTTTCAGAGAAGGGAAAAGCTGCACGTCTCAAATATTAAACTTAACACAACATCTCGAAGATGAATATGAGAAACGGCTCATTACAGGTGCTGTCTTTACCGATTTATCCGCGATTTACCATCAGCTCGTTCTGAATAAAGCCTATGATATAAGTCAAGACTTCATACTCATGTGAAATAGTAGAAAGGCAATAATGAGGCTAGATAAAACGATTTGAAGTCCTTTTTAACCATTCACCAGAGTTAGACAGGGGTGCATACTGTCATTGGTCCTATTTAATATCTATGGGGAATACGTTACGACAAAATGTCTTCGTGGTTACTCTGGAGAGATCCGACTTGGATGCCGACGTATCAGTAATTTCAGATTGGCTGATAACGTCTCGCTGTTAGCAGAATCATGACTGGAGATGACGCTACTACTGGATAGAGTTCAGAGAGGAAGAGACCAACATCATGATAATTGACAGAGGTTAGTCACTATCAACTATTGACGCCCTATCAGTGTATAAAATAGGGTGACTGTGCATAGGAAAGAGGTAGTAGGATTGTTATGGGTACTGTTGTTGTATCAGAGCCGACAGTGATTTTGAAAGACCGAGCCCTAAACAAACATACTAAACTAAGAGTGGTGAAATCTCGGGTGATTGCAGTTTTACTATATGGCGTTGAAGCACGGTACTTTAAGTGAAGGGGACCCCAAAACATTGATGCTTTTGGGATGCAGACATGTAGTAGGTTGCCGAGAAAACCATGCATGGACAAACTGGCCAAAAAATCAGTACTCCAAGAAGGGCTTGTCCGGAATCTATTTCCATTTAATCTTACAGTTCATTGAATACCATAACAGAAGGATAACTTGGGAAAGATATCGTCGAAGGCAAAGTCGGTGGGACAAGATTGCACGGAAGAGCACTGAGAAGATGGATGGACCAGGTAAATGAAGTAGGTTACTCCTACAAGCAGAAGAGCGGAAAAAATGTAGAAAAACTGTCTGGAGGATTGTGTGATGGGTCACGAACGTCCAACAATGAAAGAAGGAGTGTTCATGATGGTGAGTTTAGGGTGTCGTCAGATGCGCTTGCCGTCGCCAACCCGTTCACTAGAAACTTAGCGAAACTTTGTGAAATATTTGTGAATCGTGTAACTGAGACGTAAATTGGGTATCAGGCCTGTTTTCAAGTAATATGATGTGAAAAACACCCTAAAACGACATCCAAGCGGCCCAGCATAACGACCCTCGTCGTCATTCCCCCGAGAAGGCAGGATCCGGCGCTGGCACACCTCCACATCTTGGAAGCAACGCACGCCTGTCCGGGCTGGTGTTTGAAATAAAACGGAAAAAGGAACATAAATAAGAATGTAACACGATTATTAACCGTTAACGTAACACCCAATCACGTTTTAATACTATTGTATCTTACTCTCGCTCCAAACTAAATGAGATTTATTTCTTCATCACCAGTTAACATCTCGAAAATACCGGAAACTGCCGATCGCTTCGCTTTCTTCACTTTCATTAGAGACCAACATTTCCTGCAGATGGCTGCCAATGCTGAAAACCTTATCTGACATAATTACGATATTACAAAAGACCTCATTACGCATTTCCCGATACTTCTGCTTCACGAGTGACCAGAAACCCAAGCAGCGATGAGGAAATCTACTTTGATCTCTGCGTGAAGTTAAAGAAATCTCAATAATTGCTCTAGTTGTTTTAAAGTACTCCAGGAAGTAGTCAATGATATTCGTTAAATTATCCTCAAACACATATATGAAGTCTTCACTCAACAGAAAGTCACGGTGTTCTAAAACAGGTTGAAGACCAGGGAGGATGTAATGTATATCCTCTCCACTCAACTTTATCTTCCACAACAGTAGTTTCTTTCTCAAGGCTGAAGTTTCGTCTGACGGTTGCTGATGTTTAGGCTCATTACTCTTTTGGGACATAGTGAATTAATTGATTTCTCTTTGTTTTCTAAGACGTCACAAAGATACACCATATTCAAAGCAAAGTCGCTTGTCAAAACCCAAAGGTTTTCTTGAACAAGGCAAGATTAAACTTTATTCCTGATTTCAAACACTGTTTTCAAGACATTTCACTGTGAAAGCCAGTAAGATAGTTAGGCTAATGATCTTATCCTCCAAACGGATACATATTTGTTGGAAACATCGCTATTTAACTGGTAATTTCTACTAACGTTTACCACTTCGGTCACTCATTGAAGAAACTCACGGAGGGCATAGCTCATGCTTTTTGATCGGTTACTCGGAGGATAAAACCGCGTATCCACGTAGCACAGGAAACTTCATTACGGGTCGGGAATCGTAAACCGGCGCAACAGCCTGGCATACTGTGATCTATATCTGTACTCACTCCTACACAGCTACATTAGGTACCTGTGTAGTTTTCTTCCATGAAAGCGTGTGCTACTTCATGGGGATCTGCTAGTTTTCTTTGAAGAATTATTTTCCTGCAGAATAGATGTTCACGATATGGTTTGTCATGTCTAAACGGCATATAACACGTTAGATAAGCATTCTGGTGATTGTCTGTCGGTTTATCTGACTGAACAGAAAATTACAATTACCTTTGAGTTCCACCGCTACGGTCTCAGCTTCAAATCCTGACTCGGGCATGGATGTGTGATGTCCTTAGGTTAGTTAGGTTTACGTAGTTCTAAGTTCTAGGGGACTGACGACCTCAGAAGTTAAGTCCTACAGTGCTCAGAGCCATTTCAACCATTTCCATTGTCTTGCTGATTCAAAAAACCGTCGCCTCCGACCTCTTCCCCTACTGCACTCAACACACAAAAGTGTAAAACGTGTACATATCTCCGCATTTAACGTTTGATTAAGAGCAATAAGGGGACCGCATCTCAGTCATAAAAAACACCGCTTTACCGTATTACCATCCCTTCCTGCTGGCACTATAAAAGGTGGCTGGTAACTTTCCCATGCATTCAATAAACCCAAACACAGCAATCAGACAGTCGTCACTCTAGATCGCTCGATTCAATAATGTTCAAAACTTGGGGTGTTTGGTGGCCAGTGGAATTCTTTAAACTCAGAAGAGTGTTCCTAGAGCCACTCCAGCAATTGTCTACATGTGGGGTAACGCATTGTCCTGCTGGAATTGCCCAAGGCGGTCGGAATACACAATGGACATGATTGGATGCAGTTGATCAGACAGGATGCTTACGTATGTGTCACCAGTCAGAGTCCCATACCACGCCAACTGCACACACCCCACACCATTACAGAGCCTCCACCAGTTTGAACAGACCGCTGCTGATATGCAGAATCCATGGACTCATGAGGTTATCTGCATAAGCGTACACCTCCATCCGCCTGATACAATTCGAAACGAGACTCGTCCGACCAAGCAACATGTTTCCAGTCATCAACAGTCCAATTTCGGTGTTGACGGTTCCAAGCGAGGGAAGCTTTGTGTCATGCAGTCATTGAAAGTACACGCGTGGGCCTTCGTCTCCAAAAGCCTATGATGATGATGTTTCATTGAATGCTTCAAACACTGACACTTTTTGGTGGTCCAGCATTGAAATCTGCAGCAGTATGCGGAAGGGTTGCACTTGAGTCACGTTGAATTATTCTCTTAAATCGTCGTTGACCCTGATCTTGCAGGATCTTTTTCAGGCCGCATTGATGTCGGTGATTTGATGTTTCACCGGATTCCTGATATTCACGGTACACTCGTGAAATGGTCTTACAGAAAAATCCACACTTCATCCCTACCTCGGAGGTGATGTGTCCCATAGCTTATGCGCCGACTATAGTACCACGTTCAAACTCACTGGCGTCTTGACAACCTGCCACTGTCGCAGCAGTAACCGACTTAACAACTGCGCCAGATTCTTTGTCTTATATAGGCGTTGCCGAGTGCATCGCCGTATTCTGCCTGTTTATAAATCTCTGTATTTGAATATGGAAGCGTATACCAGTTTCTTTGGCGCTTCAGTGTATTAGCGTCACCTATCATTTACTACAGAATCGCATGATGCTGTTCCATCATTTCTATTGAACTCCCTACGCACAGTAACTGCGATAGCTGAACTTTTGATAGTAATTCAATATGCACTTTGGAACTGCTTACGCTGATTTCATGATATTTTTATAACCACCGTCCGGAACGGTCGACGACCCTGTCCATCACTGCTAGAGGTCTGCCTGTTCTTAGAAGTTTAGCTGTGGTTATTCCTTCACGTTCCAAAGTCGAAATTATGGCAACAGTCTACACTGGTAGGTTGAGAGGGACAGAAATGTCCCCGACATATTTGTCAGTCAGGTGACGTTGATTGACTGGTCCACGTTCGAAGTCGATGAACTTTCCTGATCGACTCATTCCATTGTTATTTAATCCCTAGTGGCAACGCAATACTCCGCGCCTCCTTTTATGCTGGCGGGTCCGCCTCCCGTGACATCTAGTGCTCAGTTTCGCATTTAATAGAGGTTTCCGGATACTTTTGATGGGAAAATTGTAGATTTGTTGTATGTTCCTATGGGACCAAGCTGTTGAGGTCATTTGTCCCTAGGATTACAAATTATTTCTTTTTAAGACATTCTTTATTGAGAAACTGCATTATTGGGTATTACATCTATATTTGCATAACAAATTCTGCAGCTTAGCTTGTTATTACTACAGGTGTGTTGGTACTTCCGCTATTTTTCACTATGGCCATTGCAGAGTCTTGCTGCTATCAAATACTACATGTTTCTTCTATTACTGTGTTACTAGAGATTAGTTCACTATGCTGTTTTTTTTATTTATATCCTACTCCATCTATACTTATGCTAATCAACACTACCTGAAGCGTTACAGGTGTGCCAGCATGTTACAAACCTACGTCCTTAGCCGTGCCCACCTAGCTAATCCCAGTGGGAATGCCCCTGGCAGCGGGGTGGCCCAAGATGTTGGAATCACTGCAGTGGATTATCCTATCCTACACTACATCCAAACCTAATTCTTATTTCTACTGTCATTCCTGGTGCTTGTCATGCTCGGTTAGATTGTACAGGCTCCCTTCAATCTTAGACGAGGCGGATCCCAGCCGTGAAGCGGCTGGCCGAGTCCTGGCCCCAGCGGAACAGGACAGGTGCACGAAGTCTAAATTGGGTTTTATTTAGAATCGATTGTTCCTTTGAAATTCTTTCAAAACTTTGCTTGATATTTCGTTTGAAAGTTTGTTTGAAATTTGAAAGCTGTCGTCTTGCCTAAGCAGGTGGCGTGTGTCGTGATTGGGAAGTTCTTATGTATATTGTGCGGCGACATCGTCGAAGAGGGGCGCTCATACACCACATGGTCTGGTGTGCCCTCTACGGCACCACAGTCGCACGTTGGAATAGTTCGCTTCCCAAACCGACAAACGTAGGCCGGGTAGGGTCCATGTCCAGTAAGAAAGTGCAGCTGTCCTCTTGTTAGTTGGAAGTATCCAAACTGTAGATGCTCTTTGAAATTTGACAGCAACTCGTGCGTTCTTCCTCCTATTTCTTTATTATCCCACTGCTCCTGCCATAATTTCTCCCCTCTTCCATTCATTTCAGATTAGCCCCCTACGTAAGTCTCTAATATTTGAACCATTTTTTACCATTTTTATCACCCAGTACCAGGCTGCCTGTTCTCTAGTCTTTATATCAAGAGGACAGAGTCTCATTAATACTAGTAGGGCTCCCCCAGAGTTGTTCTGTATGCCCATACAGAACACAGGGGCATATTTCGCTGCGCTGTTCTTGCGGCCTAGGCGGGCATGACCCTAGTGAGCCTGTGTGCCCAGACGCCTGACCTGTCGAAGTTAGCATACTATTACATATAATTTTAATAGGTCTGGTGGCAAGTGAAAACGTTTGTGTCCGATCCCAGTTACGTTTTTAAGAGTTTCTCAGGATCTTTGCGTTACAGTGTCAATATGTTACGTATAGTTCCACTTCTCGTCTATGACTACACCTAGATAATAGGCCTCGCGTCGCCAAAGAACTGGTGAGGATCGTATTCTAACTGTTTCTAGCATGTTGTTCTTTTAATAGTAACTTCGAGGACTTGCTAGGTGCTACCGTCATTTACGCTTTACGGCACCATGTGGTCAAGATGGATAGGGCCCTTTCGACTTTCGGCTCTAAGTCTTCGCTACTACGACCGCCAACCAGCAGGAGGAGGTCATCTGTGTAGACTACTTTTTTTTTTAAGTTGTGCAACAGAGGTTCCATATTAATGTCCCAAAAGAGAGACCCTTGGACAGAGCCCTGTGGACACCGCTCTGTTAAATTTTTACTGATTTTCCCGCTAGGAGACGATAACCAGATCTCCCTTTCCGCACAACAGCTCCTAAGACAGCCGTATACCGGCCCTGGACACTCCTTCTCCCGCAAGCAGGAGAAGAGCGAAGGCCACCACAGTTTGTCAAAGGAGTTACTGATGTCGCACCATGACGCCAACAATGTACTTGCGTGGGGCCGAGACACATACCTCCGCAGCCAGGGCGATTGCGTCAGACACCGATCGCCCCTACTGAAAGCCGAATTGTCTGTCACACATCCCACACAACATGTGTGCAGTCTGTCTGTCTGTTAGCAGCCTCTCAAAAAGTTACCCCAGCAGGTTCAGTAAGCAGATGGGCCTGCATGATTTTGCTTCTTTTGGGTCTTTATCTGGCCCATTCTTAATTGCTACAAGATATGCCTTTTTCCCGATGGAGAGGAACTTCATGAGCCTGAGGGCGAGATAAAGATGAAAGGCGCCATCAGCTGGGGGGCCAGGAATAGCACCACCTCCGCGGTAATGACGTCTGGACGAGGAACTTTGCCCTTCTTAAGGGTCCGCAGCTCGTGGTCGTGCGGTAAGGTTCTCGCTTCCCGCGCCCGGGTTCCCGGGTTCGACTCCCGGTGGGCTCAGGAATTTTCTCTGCCTCGTGATGACTGGGTGTTGTGTGAGGTCCTTAGTTTAGTTACGTTTAAGTAGTTCTAAGTGCTAGGGGACTGATGACCATAGATGTTAAGTCCGATAGTGCTCAGAGCCATTTGAACCTTCTTAAGGTCTTTTATTTAGGCACCGACCTCCTCTTTGAAAAAGGGATAAACCATACTATTATTTACTTAAGCATGTTGGTTTTCTATCCTGATTTGTCGTTGTTCCTCTGAATCATCCTCTTCTCAGTTGTCAGCCAACATGACCCGGAGGAGCACCTCGGCAGTCTCCCACCCAGTTTCCATCATCTGCTCCCCATCCCTTATGGTGGACAACACCATTGGTGGTCCTACCTTTTCCCGATCTAACATGTACGAGATGGGTCAGAAGCCAGTTGGCTTTAAATGTATTATTCCCAACTCATCAACCTGACTGCCCTTAGCTCCTGTTGAACCTTTTCGTTTTCTTCCCTGTAAACATACAACCAACCTTGCTTTTCTTCCCACTCCACACTTTGCTGATAGTACCTCCTCGCCCTCCTTACGTACTGGCACATCTGTCCCAGTTCAGCTAACCATGGTGATGGTAAATCCACAACAGCTCCCTTTCTGGTAGGTACAGCTGCCTTCACCTACTTGATGACTGCTTCTCCAGTTCCTCGGTGGTCTCCTCTACTTTCTCGTCACCTTCTGGCAATGTCGGAACGTCACACTTCCTCGTTAACCGGTCCCAATCGCCCCTGTTATAGTTGAATTGCATTTCCCACCCAATGTCCCAGTGTCACTCCTTATTAGCCAATGAGAAAGTTATTAGATTGTGGTCGCTATTAGTAATTTGGTCCCAGACAATCCATTCTTTTACCTTGGTTATGATGTCAGATGTTACAAAAGTAACATCAATAATTGTGCCCTCACCCCCATCACCAGTGTAGGTTGAAGACTTTCCTTGTTTATTGACAACGATTGATGGCAGCGCAATGGTAGTTTCTTCTGCTATTTCTCCTCTGTCATCTAGAGTTCCACTGAATTACAGGGGGAGCTTCCCGTTTATGTCTGCTCTCACGACAAACCTGCGCCCCGCAACGCCTTGCCTATCTGAGGTACTTTGTCTAGGAATTCATTAATTCCTCTGCCGTATTGGAAGTACATATTGAAGAGGAACAGCACTCCAAGAAGCGACTGTAGTTCCATGACGTTGTAATAATCATCGGGGAGCTGTGTTTGGAGCACTGTCTTGGTTTCACGTCACTATGGATTACTAGCCAGTTTGCTGCTGTCGAGGATATCTGCCTAGCTTGGGTGTACGGCTCCTGCAGACAGAGCTCGTCCAGACTCCTCTCCTTCATTACCCAATGGAGTTCCTGGACTACTAGTTTATCGTTGTGCGCACTTATTTGTTCTATGTTTAACGTGCTCATGGAAAGTATGTTCGTATGTGAGATCCTGCCAATTCTTCCTCCAATCATGCGCTATGCTCCCTTTTGTAATAACAAATTGGTTGTATAGCTCATCCAAATCAAAATTTTCATTTCGTCTTTCCAAAACCTTTTTGACTAAGTCTGTCAGGGCCCCAAAGTCAATAGGAAGATTCATCGTCTTGAGCTGCATCCTATCCACAACCTCCACTACCGAGAAGGTGACGTTTCTATATCATACTGGTGTCCTACACGCACCACATGCCTCAGAGGTGTAGTGAAGACAGCCGGTTCCTCCAGGCACCCTAACTGCATGGCATGTTGTAGGTTTGGGTATACGTTGACAGGGTCCATCCCGAAACCTCTCTGGGAAGGTGGATCTATTGGCGAACTTGTACTACTCACAACGTTAACCTGCACTCGCTCTTTAATAACGATTTTATTGTGCCTTGCCACTGGAAGACTCCCTACCACAGTATGCCCTTTTGGTCGTTCGTTATCTTCAGGCGTCATTTGTCACCGGCTTGGATAAGATGGAGCAGCTTTCTAACCACAAGGATCTCTTTGTATAACTACATCGTTCATTACCCCTCTTTGAATTTGCGACTTGGTGAGCTTTTGCATAAATTCCATAAATCTGCTGGCTCACATCGCATACCTCAATCTTTTACTCGGAAACTTTCTCTTAGGCTTCCTGTGTACGAGTCTAGCTGCTGCCTTAATACGTTCTGGCAATGAGCTTCTGCTCTAACATCGTGTAGGTAGGGCAGTTTCTTCCGGTCGTGTTGAAGATTTTTTCCCCCTCTTCATGTGCAGTTCTGCCGCAGTTTTTCCTTGTCTTCAGCCCCACACCTGGAGCAAGTCGGCTTCCGTTCGTAGTTCTTGTGAATATGGTACACGTCGCCACAAATGTGGCATCGGAGAACTACTAAGTAATCCCTCACACTGATGACATGAAAGCCCATACACGTCTTGCCCATAGTGATGAACCTGCGCCACATTTTCCCAGAAACCTCGGAAACGTGATGTACGACATCTCGTTCGCGTGGCCCAGTTTTAAAACGCAGGTTAACCTCATTTCTGAATGTTTCCAGGTTCATATACTCGAACGTTTGTCGACAGTTTGTTTCATAAATGTCATTTTCTTTTAGTGTAACAGGTAAATCTTACAGGATTACCAAATGGTTCCGCTTCTTGGGAGGCTCACACTTTACTAATTTGTATGATTTTGAATCATTTAAGATTTTATTCCGATCTTTCTGTGTGGAGACATCTACTATAACTGCATTTTTTTTCACCTTTACTTTGCATATTTTAATTTTGCCTTTTTCAGGGTTTACAGTGGTTGTAAAAAATCTCCTGCACCCTTTCAATATCATGGCCAGGCAGGGGCCTCAAGAAGACCACCGTGTCTGCTCTTTTCGATACATTAGCAATTGTTTATATTGAAGTCTACGTCTTGGTGGCTTCTTGCTAGGCAACTCTAGCCCAAGTTTTTACTGGTTGCTTACGCAGCCGCTCGTTCTCTCTCTCTAATTCCTACACTCGCCCCTCAAGCTTCGCACTAGCGATGGCCCAGTCGGAGAGTTCATTTTTGATTGCCAGGGTTGCTGCTCGACTACTTTTTCCCATTCTGAACACTACATCTAATATTTGATTAATTGTAGTATTCCTTTAGATATTATTTTCTTCGTTCTGTCCCAGGCCCTCTTCTGAGGTAGGAACAGTAAGCATCGAAGACCTACAAAACGCACTCGTGTCACTCGCCTCTCGATCAGCCATTGTGAAGTGGACCAGTGAAAAGATTGGTTCCTGTCACTTATCCCGGACCTGCTCCTCTGGCGTGGGTGGGAGGGGGGAGGGGTGGCACTGCTGCAGCTCGTCCACCGACCTTGCCCCTAGATCAAGGGCATTCTTGAGCTGCAGGCTTCAGTACACTGTCCCCAATGGCCCCCTCATCGAAGATTTCACTCAGCGCTCCTTGGCAAGTACAACCCGCCCTCCGGAGAAGTGGATGCACTTCTCGATCTTCGCTGCCTACTAGCCTCAGCTTCCACCTCTCTGCCAAGAACCCAGACGTACTCCGATGGTGAGCCGGTCACCCAGTTGTTCAGCGCTCTGGATCAAGATAACCTGGATCAGGTGATGTTACCACCGCCTGGTAACGCCCCGGTTACCCACGGGTGTCCTTGCCGACACACGGAGAGATCCCATGCCAACAAACGAGGTCGCCGGCATGCAGGGCCCTGGTGTCCTGAGCTTTGTGAGGAAAACGTTAGCGACAGCCCCGGACATTTGCACAAGCCCCGCCCATTTACTCCCCTCCACACCTACCCCCCGCCAAACCAACCAAGAGGGCATCAATATGATCTTTGGTAGTCCTCGTCGCTGTCGTGTTTTTGTTCGTTGTTTTTTGTTTCACCGCGGTTGTTCATACTAGCAATGTTGTGCTGTTAGTACTTCTTAGCAGTTTCTGTAATACTGTCAAAATGAAACATAGATATGATCTCTCAATATCGTTATCATACACAAGGTAGCTAATCTTGACTGTTGTGGCCAACTGCTGTCAAAACTGATATCTAACAGACATTAAAGTACGATGTGTTGGAATGACACTGACAAAGTTATGTACATATGTTTAACAATAGGCAGCTCTAGAGCTCTGAAACACTGAAGAAGAACTCAAAGTAATCTCGTGTCTGCTATAAGCAAGCAGTCATAAGAGTTCACAAGTAAAATTTCACCCGTTACAGCGTCAAATATTAATGAAGAATGTCACTGTATAAATATCTAACTGCTTGCATTACGCATTTCTACATTATCCCACTCTTATATTCTTTAGTCTTAATGAGGTAGTCAGAAACAAACCAAGATATCGACTTTGCCTTGTTTGTGCACAACACTGACTTTAGACAATCGAGATAATGGACAGCATCCTTGGTGATACTACCAATTAATATTTCCCAACAGAATTTCTTACACTACACGAGGTGACGGAAATTTGCGCTCACTGCAGTTAAAAAATATCAGATTTTCTGATATAGTGCAGATGAAAGCTCATGAAATAAAAAAAAGCCTGTGGATACCATTTTTATTTTCCTTTCTTATCGATGATTTTTCACCTCCATATTCAATGAACATATTTCTAATTCTTTTCACAATGGTACTGGAAAAACTGTATTTCATACTAACAACTGATTTTCTCCCTTGTTATGACTCGCATATCTGTGATACGAACAACTTTGATGTTGGAACATATTGCAGACTATGGGCGGAGCTTATGATATGGATTGGTATGGAGGAGGGTGATTGGGCCGGACTTGTGCACCGTCTGGGGCTGTCGCTAACGTTACGGCTCTGTGCAGGTAGGGAAGGGAGCAGCAGCCGCCCGGTACAGAGGGGTCGTTCACGGGGTGTGCAACACCCTCCAGCCTAGCAGCCCCGACCAACCCTCCCACTCCATCCCCACCCCCACGTACCCACTACTTCATCTAACTTAAACTAAGGACAACACACACAGACCCATGCTCGAGGAAGTATTCGAAACTCCGACGGGGGGAGCCACACGAACAGTGCCAAGGCGCCTAGACCACGCGGCTAACCTGCGCGGCTATACTTTTGATGATATAGCGCATAACAAGATACAAAAAATTTTACAATCTTTAAAGAAAAACGGCAAGGCAAATAGTTATTCAGAATTTAAGACATCATGCTGACGAAGGAAATCTTCAATTACCTCTAGGAATTATAATTAACTACATAGCGGAACCTAGCTCTTAAACGTGATTTAATAAAAGTATGCGACGTAAAATCAGAAGAAGGAAGTATTTGTGAAGGAAATGTGTGAAATATCGAAAGAGTATAAGGTAGAATAATACCTAATGTCTGAACTGAAACAAAAAAATGAGAGAGAGAGAGAGAGAGAGATGGTGAAATGCTGGGAGAATATTGAAGAGGAAGAAAAGACAAAACGAGAAAGAGCTGAACTTATGCGTGACCCCAAGTTTCCCTGAAAAGATAAAACAAAGCGTATGCGATGAATACGCTATCACAATTTAAGCTCTCCACAGTGATCGTTTTCTGCGACCTAGTACGGTCTCCAGATAAAACTTTCGCACGAGCGCAAGTAGAGGGCTGCCCCAGCGCCCTGCTCGCCCCCCTCTCTCGTCCGTAACGGGATCACCGCGCGGAAACGCCGTACAGGGGCACGCGGGGCGACTGACTCCCCGGAGCGAATCGCCAAGTTGCGCGGAAAGTTGGCCGTCTCGGCATCTGTTGACTCTCCGGCATCAAGAGGATGAACCCGCTCCCAGCACAGGGTCGCACTGTTGGCAGCTTCCTCGCCTGGTGGCGGAAACTTCATCCATTCGAGGCACGTGCACTCTACAGGGCAAAACAACGAGTGGACAGAACAGCAGAGATGTCATGAGTCGAAGATTGATAGAGCAATCGATCAATGAAAGGTTTCGACAAGTACAGCATTCATCGGGTGCAAAATTTGAACAATAGCTTCTAATCATTGTGTCATCAGGCTAAACACGTACGGTTTAAGAAGTTCCAAGCAGCTCCTACTGGTCTGTGCTGAAGATATGAAACTTAGATATGGCTGAAAGAAAAACGCAATTAGAGTAAAATTTGATATATAAAGAAATTTAGAGAGAGTTTAGCTAATAACACTGTAGTATTACTACAAGAAGTGACTATTGGCAAGTGGGAAAAAGGTTAATTGATTACAATACAGTACTATAACGCCATCGTTTTATTGAAGACAATCAATTTGGGTCCAGATTAGGACTATTTTCAGCCCTCCTCCACAAAATGCCGAAAACCAGATAACATGTGTGTACAATTCCACTACATAAATCACTGTAAACATTACATGTAGAGCATGACGTATTATAACGAGATACTTTTTCCAAAATGCAATTGAGTTATACGTTTTCCAGCTGCAAAGCCAAATGCATTTTATGGAATGTCCATTCTTGTTATTAATTTTCTAGTGTAGTAGTTGTTCTTGACAACATCAGAAGCGGTTGATTATGGATCACGGTTTGTTTGTTAGTATTGTACACGCTTGTCGTCTGGTTTTCGTGCAAGGGCTCGAATGTGGTTTGATGTTACAGCATCATCAGTTTTCTTCAATAATAATTAGGTACTACAGCTGCGTATTGTACAATGCAATTCTAAACCTTCATAAAATCTGTCAAGTATCGCATACACAAAGTTGTTGAAGCAATGGAGACATAGGAGAATACTCTGAGAAAGATTAAGAGATCAAATTCTACGGGAACTAAAATTCTTTCCAGGGAGTCTAGGAATGTAGTTCCACGATTCGAGAAGGATTTTTTTCCAAATTAGTTACATGGGAAGAGGATAACTCTCGACATTAGATGACATCCTAAAACTCGACGAAGCAGAAAATTTGAGATGATTTTATACTAAACTTTCAACTATGCAACTAAAAGGGAAACATTTAGAAAATTTGTGGAACTGCAGAAGAGAAATATAGCAAAATTCATAAGTTGTTGTAAATTGTGCTTGTTCTGGATATAAGTGTTCTGATGTTGTGGTGCAAACGCAGGGAGCGAGAGGGAGAGATGAGGCGGGAGGAACAGAGAAGATGATTACTTTACTTCACAACAATCAAAATGGTGTTATACAGTGCGAAAATAATCTATAAAGTTAACTTGAAACAGAAAATTGAACGCTAAGTGTAACTTACGAGTAGAAAATTTTTTAATCCATAAGATGTCAACTATTGATGGCCACTTGTGTACAAACACAGGAAAAATATGTTTCTAAGATAAATTTAAATGAAAGGTTTGCAGTAGAAAAACTAAAAACTATAATTTGAAAAATGCTTCTGTAAACAAAAGTTAAAACTCAAATCACTAAGTTTAATACAAAGAGATTAAATATTATCTAGGCGAGATAATTAAAGAATTCCGAAGAAGATATTAGTCAAACGAATAGGTGATGAAGCAGTAAGGCAGCATAGACAACAGCATGAAGAAGGGGAGACTGCAGATACAAGAAAAGGCCCTTTGAGATGAGAATATATAGTATATATCAGTGAGTATGTAAGATGCGATATTTAATACAATGTCATCTAAATTTAGGAATAAAATTTCTTACATTTCCTGATATGTAACCGCCCGTGGCCACAATAAACTTTTGAAATCGCATGTAGAGCTATGGAAAGTATTCAGAAAGGTTTCATTCATAATCTATTTATACTTCAGTGCCATAGTAGACTTTCTTCCCGTTAAAATGTGACACAGACTGGTTTGCCAACGACCGTGATGTTTTCTTACAATACAATCGATAGTGGTATTCGCAAGGGGTTGGCTTTATACAACTAGCCGTACAAGCGTAGGTTAAGACCCAATAAATAAATTCGTACGTTGCGTTTGCGCAAAATGTTCATCCTCATACAAGTTCTACGACCCTGATGATCTTGTCTTCGTTGAGGGATTTACATTTTAATCTTAATTATTGCCTTTCCCTATTTGAATTATATCACCATATCATATCACCAATGCCAACGGAACATCGTTAAGCGGGTTAAATAATCATTGTTAGTTTCTTCTAGTTAGTCGATCTGTCAGTCGTAACATAACTTAGACCTTTCGACCTCTCACCTCGCTTCATTAAACTCATTTCCTCATACCTTATTCACAGACGGACGCCGATTTTGAATAATTATGCATTTGTCGCACCTGCTAGATTGTGGCTACTGTGACACATGTTTTCCACCCAGATAGCGATTCCAGGAGGATAAACACATTTTTAGCTTTTGGATTTTTTCCGCAAAGCCGCAACAAAATCACATACCTGTCAATTAAATTTTATTTTTCAACACTTAACAAAACTTCATGTTTACGCTTGGCTCCATTGCACTGTCATCTGTCTTTTCAGTTCAACGCACAAACCCTGTGAAGCTTCATTTCTTTGAGAAAACATAGAGAACGGAGTATGAGTGTACACCATATCAGCGACCTCAGTAGTCATTTGACATCGTGAGACAGCAGAATGAGACGCTCCACGAAACTCACGGCCTTTGAACGAGGTCAGGTGATTGGGTGTCGCTTGTGTCATACCTCTGTACACAAGGTTTCCATACTTCCAAAAATCCCTAGGTCCACTGTTTCCGATGTAATAGTGAAGTGGAAACGTGAAGAGACACGTATAGCATAAAAGCGGACAAGCCGACCGATTCTGTTGACTGATAGAGACCACTGACAGTTGAAGAGGCTCGTAATGTGTAAAAGGCAGACATCTATCCAGACCATCATACAGGAATTCCAAACTGCATCAGGATCCACTGCAATTACTATGACAGTGAGGCGGGAGGTGAGATAACTTGGATTTCATGGTAGAACGACTGCTCATAAGCTACAAATCACTCCGCAAATGCCAAACGACGATCGCATGGTGTAATGAGAGTAAACATTGGACGATTGAACGGTGGAAAAACATTGTGTGGAGTGACGAATCACGGTACACAATGTAGCGATCCGATGGCAGAGTGTGGGTATGGCGAATGCCCAGTGAACGTCATCTACCAGCGTGTGTAGTGCCAACAGTAAAATTCGAAGGGTGTGGTGCTATGGTGTGGTCTTGTTTTTCATGGAAGGGGCCTTCATCCCTTATTGTTTGGCGTGGCACTATCATAGAGCAGGCCTATATTGATGTTTTAAGCACCTTCCTTCTTCGCACTGTTGAAATATTCTGGGATAGCGATTGCATCTTTCGATACGATCGAGCACCTGTCTATAATGCAAGCCTGTGGAGGAGTGGTTATACTACAATAACTTCGCTGTAATGGATTGGCCTGCACAGAATCACGACCTGAATCCTATAGACCACCTTTCGAATGTATTGTAACGCCGACTTTTTGGCAGGCCTCACCGAACGACATCGGTACCTCTCCTCAGTGCAGCACTCCGTGAAGAGAGGGCTGCCATTCCCCAAGAAACCTTCCAGTACCTGATTAAACGTATGCCTGCGAGAGTAGAAGCTGCTTTCAATGCCAAGGTTGGGCTAAAACCATAAGGGATTCCAGGATTACCGATGGAGGACGTCACGAACTTGTAAGTCACTTTCAGCCAGGTACCCGGATACTTTTGATCAGATATTGTATATTAAAAGTTTGATTACTTGTTCATTCTAATCCTCCTTTTCTGTTCGGGTCTCTATGACGCAAAATCAGCGTTCTTCTGTGATTATATCTTTTTCATAAATGAGTTTTATTTATGAAACTAACTCATCTTTTCTATAACCACGAGAGTAATTTCTGGTTATAATGTGTTGCTCATTGATGAAATAATTTTGTTTCAAGTTGTATGTAGTGCTCGGGTCAACATTACCCTTTACTTTTATTGCAAGGATTCAGTCTTTTAGGGGATATACTGACCTGCTACACTTACATGATGTTAAGGATCTATCTCCATTTCCGTGTATTCCCAAAAACCTGTACTGTAGCGACGCTGGCCATAAGTACTCACCGTAGAGGACAGACTGCTAACACCTGCTGAGATAGAAGCGATGTTACCATCTTCTGACATTGTAATCAGAGTTTCCGATTGCAAATACCACACGTACTTTTGTTCTGAATACGTGGTTTCCGTCATCTTGTCAGCAATAGATGTACTATTAATTCTTGAAATAATATTGTCGCATAACAGTTAGGTTAGCTTCTGCTACACAGACATTTATCTGCGATAAATATCAAGAGTACCTCTGGAATTACAAGGGATGCTTCAGCCAGAATAACTAACGTATGAAGTTGTGAACCTTAATATTTTCATGGCATATCACTTGATCCATAAAACTGTCGGAATACAGCAGTAATCAAACTACGACATCGCTAGAATTTAGCCTACTAACCATTCAGCCACTTTAAGAGCGAGAAATAAAAACTGACCGTAAAATTGCCCTCTTTACCTTATATTACGGTGGGACGAACCAACTGCGCATTCCTCCACGAAATACCACTACGGCGGAAGCGATATTAGCTGCCATAACCCCGCCGTGGATGATGGATCTGCAGAAGTTTACTATAAAGTATAAGGTCCAAGCAACATATATATTGCATATAGAATACAATTAGCACACTTGAAATGACGAACCCAATGGAGACTTGGACCCTTCTGTAACGAAGCTTCAGATATTCATTTTTTCAAAGTGTGGAGTAGAATAATATGTATTCTTTTAAGATTACGTACAGTAATATTTAATGCATGTTTAAATAGACCTTTAAAAAAATAACGGATGTACATGCGTATTGACGCAACAGGCCACAAGTTACTTGAACCTGGCCATATGTGCATGCAGTGAACCTGTGTATACATTTATGCAATGTGATAATGCCACGAAACACCTAAAATTTGTATTTGTTCCTCGAGACAGGCTGGAAGCATTGAAGAAGGTCAGCCTAAAGTTTTCCCTAGGGGAAATGAAGACAGAAAACTTAACATTGATGCCATATAGAAGAACAAAGTTGTTAAAGGCACGCTAGGAAACAAAATAATGGAAGAATAGTAGTAGGATCACGATCGGTAAAGAAAAATCCTCTAACAATAAATTTCAAGTATTCATTAAAAGGATATCTTGACTTCATTCAAGGGGATTTTAGGAGATACAGGATTGGTAGCCCATCAATGCCACTTCTCCCCCCTTGGGATGAAAGTGAGTACGAAATAAAATTTGAGGTATTGGGAAATACTTCAGGACAAACTACGTAGCTCCTGTTTATCATGACTTCTGTAACAGTATATTCCATTCTCAAACAAGAGTTGCCATGCGTGTAAGAAAAGGCAGTGAAGAAAAAATGAGCGAAGGCAAAGAAGGGGACAAGGAAGGGTGACATATGCACAACACAGGGGTACAGCACGACCAGTTTTGACCCAAGAATGACACTCTTCGAGAGAGACCACGGAATGACATGATTCCGATTCTATATTAAGGAGCGCACTGTGAGAGTTATAGAAAGTGACAACAAGAAATCTTTCGCACTTGTGGGAACTACACCAATACATTCTCGTTTTAGTTTATTTTATTTACTACTTACCTGCAATTTTTTAGCTTATTATATTAATTTTACTTTTATTACACGCATATTATTCTTTTATAACGAAAACTTGTTGCACAGTGAGCATCATGTGTGTAGCACTAAGAAATCTTCAGAATGAGCACAGCGGAAAGAAATAAAAATATGCTTTTGCACTCGTACCTGTTTTATTCTAAAAAGTTCTAAGGTTCAAGGTGTACAAGTATTTTTAATATATTAAAAAAGTAATAGAGAAGTACTTCAGTCTCGATCCATATCTGTATATTTACACGGACTAAGTGATCATTAAAAAAATGCCTAATGTTTCGATAGGAACCCATACAGTTAATAAATGGCCCTCTACCTTTGACGGCCAATTACTGAGTTTGCTCAGCAAGCGCTTGTACCACCTGCCCTTTCACGTCTTCAAATCAAAGATAAATCGCTGGCAATTGACTGTTTTCTGTAACATTCTAGACGTTTCTGAATGTGCTTTGGGTATTCCAGTTGGAACCCACTAAAACTGGCAAGGAATAAAATATTCTACTACGAGTGGACGAATCATCATAAAATGACAAGAATGTACAGAAAGCTGAAAATGTTTTTACTTGCGTTCGCAATATGAGGTAAAACCTGGGAATCATAAATTTTTGTCAAAGAGCGCGTACAATATAAGAAACTGGGTGTGAGGAATCTGTAACGTCACATTTCTATGTCCATGCCGTGAACAAGGAACAGAACCACTGTGTCATCATCATCATCATCATTTACTCCATTAAGCAGGTCAAATAAAAGAGAGAAAAAACCACTTTTTAAAATATTATAAGAGGATGCAACACATTACAAAAGCAAAATTATTAAGCAGAACAGTCAGTCAAAAAAGAGGACATATCTATTGCAGGTGGCAGTTCATCTTTGCTAGCCTCTAGATTCATCTTCCATCGCTGTCGGCTTCATTTCCTTAAGAACTGTTAACACTCAATCCCTCTACTCCGTTTTTGTATTTCCTAGCATGTTGAGAATGGAGGATTTGACAGCTAGAGGGATGGGCACATATCTCTATAGCCTCTTGTGCACTAATGTTCGGCCAGTTTGTGGCTTTCCAATCCACTGACACAGGCCTTCCTTCTTTTTACGTTCTCATTTACCTTCCAAGGTATTGTAGACGGCTCCACAGATCTTTCGAAGTTCCTTCCAGATTGTCCTTTCAGTTCTTGCTAATGAAGCCCAGGTTCATAATCATATAAAAGTACTAGCCCTTCTAGTGTTTTGTACAGGTGAATCTCATTCTTTCCGAATATCAGTCGTACCATGAATAAATTGTTGAGCCTAAAGAACACGTGATTAGCATTTATTATTCATCATGTACCTCTTTCGCCACTTCACTTTTATTAGGAAGTATGGAAGACAGGTACTTGAGTTCGTTCAAAGGTATACACGTCAACAAGAATGGAAGGAAGGAAAGCTCGAACACGTGATACCACCAAACTTCTGGTTTCATCGCCATTCAACTGCAGCCCAATTTTCTTCGCACCGTGGAGAAAGCGGGAAGTATCATCGCATACTTGCTGAAAGGTGTCACCAAGTATCGCAACATTATCAGCATATTCCTGGGTTGTACCTCCATCCACCATCTTCATTTATCTGATTCGACTAGTGTCGAAGCTAACTTTTATTTTGAAGGAAAAGTTGAAGAATATTGGTGCTAGTCCATTTCGAATACTGAATGGTGTCATAAATTGGTTGCCGAATCATACGCGACAAATTCACTGGGAGTAGCGGATGCAGTTCGATGCAATATCAAATTCCTCTAACGTTTTCCATAACTTTGCAAAAAGTTGTGTGTTGTGTCGTCTCGCTTGCGCGTATCTCGACGAGGTGATAGAAAAAGAATAATACACCTTCACTGATCGTGGAAGTGCCAGTAGGCAGCAATAGGAGGCGTCACAAATGACGGCCAGCGTGGGGTTCGATTGTGTTACATGTTCGAGAAACTACGTCCGGAGTGACAGGACAGTAGTACTACAACGAACTGAGAGCTACAGACGCCGTGCCTGAGGAAGGCCCACATGCAGATATTATAAAAGACACAAGTTTATGGCGGGTAATGGCCCATCGAACATAGGCCGATGTGAGGTGGAGCGTACACCATTAAGATCCGAAGATGGTTCTGAATGAACCGAAACCGGTCATATGAAAAAAAATAAAAAAAAGAACATTGCAATCAAGACGGTTTTTAAGGAACATTATATGTTTTCCATAACATGAAACGGACAGTTCAGTCATAAGCTCGCCGAAAGAAAATCCTGTTCGTAAAATTTTCCTATCAGCTACCTCAGAGAGAATATGTGGTCAAGATAAACCATCCAGGGACAAACCCTCAGTGATGGGGGCTTATAATTCCTTCAGCCAGTGGTTTCATGCGGTTCAGCAGCAGCATTTTAAAGATTTTACAACCAGTTCCAAGCAACGCAATCCGTCAGTAGTTGGATTCTTGTTAAGCATCACCTTCTTGAGGTTGGGACATATAATTACTCCCTTTCGTTCTTCAGAGGCACAATCTGGACAAAATGAGTAAAAATTATAATACTAGAAATGGAGGGGAGTAAGTAAATTCGCCGTTCAGATACAAAAAACTTTTTTCCATATCCTGTATGCAGGGTGCTCCACAGCTTATATGTTTTATACCTGATGATGGGCTGTGCCTGAAAGATAAATACTTCTGAAGTGGAACTCATGCTGCACAGGAAGAAATCAATTATCAACCACAATGTTCTCTAAAATGACACAGTATTGCTACCTCTCTACCAGGTGGCGAAGTAATGCTGAAAGGATGGTCCGCTTTGACAAGGCTGAACTGGAAGATGCTGAGACAGCGCTGCCAACATAAAACTGCAGAACATTTCCGAACATCTGCGGATCCTAAATATGTGGAAGGAGCATGGTTGGCGTTACAGAATGCAGTGTTAATGAGTGCTAACGAAGAGTTTGTTAGTAGTTCAGAAATAAAACTTGGTTCGATGAGGAGTGTCGGCAGTCTGAAGGGACAAGGTCAGCGAAGAAGCTAATATGGCTAGAACAACTGTCGGAAATGCAACGGTAACTTACAACGGGGCTACGAGTAACATAGATCAGCTCTTAAGGAGGAAGCGACTTGAGCACCATAAAAGTCTGATGATCGCAGTCGAATAATCAATGTCGTCACGCCTCTTTTTCCAGGCCAGAGGTGTCTACCGCGAACGTACATTTGTTGTAACGAGTTAGAGTGGTGAAGTGGTTTCTCCATAGGAGCAGGCAAACCTATTTAAAAAACATTTTCAGAGATTACCAAATCATGACTTTCGAACTGCAGTGGCAACACACATGAGGGTTCAGTTTGATAGAGTGGAATCCCCTAGACCATTAGAGGCAGAAAGCAGTCTTGCACTGAAGGTCCTTCAAGAAGAACAATTCTCCAGGAGGTAGTGGTACCACAACTGAGAAACGTATCCATCCTAACAGTTTACAGTTACCGAAAATGGCAGCAGAACAGAAAAGTTAAAAATCTCTTAAAATCTGTAGGCTGAGATCCCTGTGAAAGGTTCCTGTTGACTTTGCACTTTTTTTTCTATGCTATGCTACAATCACTCTGATCGTATGAATCGGGCTGTGTGCTTATGCATTCTAGAAGGAAGCTAACACGCTGGAAATACACTCCTGGAAATGGAAAAAAGAACACATTGACACCGGTGTGTCAGACCCACCATACTTGCTCCGGAAACTGCGAGAGGGCTGTACAAGCAATGATCACACGCACGGCACAGCGGACACACCAGGAACCGCGGTGTTGGCCGTCGAATGGCGCTGGCTGCGCAGCATTTGTGCACCGCCGCCGTCAGTGTCAGCCACTTTGCCGTGGTATACGGAGCTCCATCGCAGTCTTTAACACTGGAAGCATGCCGCGACAGCATGGACGTGAACCGTATGTGCAGTTGACGGACTTTGAGCGAGGGCGTATAGTGGGCATGCGGGAGGCCGGGTGGACGTACCGCCGAATTGCTCAACACGTGGGGCGTGAGGTCTCCACAGTACATCAATGTTGTCGCCAGTGGTCAGTGGAAGGTGCACGTGCCCGTCGACCTGGGACCGGACCGCATCGACGCACGGATGCACGCCAAGACCGTGGGATCCTACGCAGTGCCGTAGGGGACCGCACCGCCACTTCCCAGCAAATTAGGGACACTGTTGCTCCTGGGGTATCGGCGAGGACCATTCGCAACCGCCTCCATGAAGCTGGGCTACGGTCCCGCACACCGTTAGGCCGTCTTCCGCTCACGCCCCAACATCGTGCAGCCCGCCTCCAGTGGTGTCGCGACAGGCGTGAATGGAGGGACGAATGGAGACGTATCGTCTTCAGCGATGAGAGTCGCTTCTGCCTTGGTGCCAATGATGGTCATATGCGACCGAGGCACACAGGACCAACACCCGGCATCATGGTGTGGGGAGCGATCTCCTACACTGGCCGTACACCTCTGGTGATCGTCGAGGGGACACTGAATAGTGCAGGGTACATCCGAAGCGTCATCAAACCCATCGTTCTAACATTCCTAGACCGGCAAGGGAACTTTCTGTTCCAACAGGACAATGCACGTCCGCATGTATCCCGTGCCACCCAACGTGCTCTAGAAGGTGTAAGTCAACTACCCTGGCCAGCAAGATCTCCGGATCTGTCCCCCATTGAGCATGTTTGGGACTGGATGAAGCGTCGTCTCACGCGGTCAGCACGTCCAGCACGAACGCTGGTCCAACCGAGGCGCCAGGTGGAAATGGCATGGCAAGCCGTTCCTCAGGACTACGATCATCTCCATGGGAGAATAGCAGCCTGCATTGCTGCGAAAGGTGGATATACACTGTACTAGTGCCGACATTGTGCATGCTCTGTTGCCTGTGTCTATGTGCCTGTGGTTCTGTCAGTGTGATCATGTGATGTATCTGACCCCAGGAATGTGTCAATAAAGTTTCCCCTACCAGGGACAATGAATTCACGGTGTTCTTATTTCAATTTCCAGGAGTGTACTTACTACAGTTGATGCTTATTGTAACGTCGTTCACAACTTTTTCGCTTTGTCATAGTGTATATTCAAAGATGTTAGCCTCTCTTGAGGTATAACAAAGTTTAAGAAATGAGAGAAGAGAAAACGCTGTTACTTTTGCCAAGTCGTAAATCTAAATCCATTACTGGTCGATTTGAATAACCCTGTCGAATTACAAAGTCATTTTATTGTATAAAATTGTGACATAATTGGTTATTAGCATACTTCTGTCGGTTTTCCTTCTATCGCTATTTTTATCAAGTCACTACAGAGTGCCAAATCGAGTGGGCATCAACTTGCTCAAAATTGTGGCATCTCTTTACGACGAACAACCACTTGAGGTATATTAAACACCAGTATTCTAAATTGGTTTCTCTGATCTCAGAAGACGCAGGTACTGACCAACGTTCCTTCACATGCTATTAATTTTCAGGTACGTGTGAGGGTGGTTAATTCAATACACCTTCAGGATTCAGGTAATATTTCCAAATAGTGTTTCTGTGACATTATAAATACGCGTTCTGGATATCTAGAAGGTCTCAGGTCTTGGTTATCACTATAGGGATATTCTTCGTTTTTTTAAGACACACACAGGTATTTCTACTGTTAATGGCCAGAATTTGAATTCGACTGGCGTTGTAACTACTACCATGCCCCTTAAGAGGCACCCATCATCGATGTACACAAGTTAGAGAAAGTGAGACCCAGAGCTGAGTTTGACATTACTTCCACTTACTGGTGTCAAATTGCTTCAGTTTCTTTCCCCTCGTTCTCTCTTGGAAAGCGTTGTTTTTTCGACCCCAAAGGTAATGGGTTTCGAGGCTCAAGGTGGTCCATCCTTTTCTGTCTGCAGCTCAGAACTTCAAAGCTGTTACCTCGTACAATAGGATGTTGAATAACCGAAGGGTAAGGGAAGAAAACCCTCAAGCAAAAAAATCAGCGCATCCTGCTGCGCAGCAGAGAGAATGGTGTGGGAGCACCAAAGGCTATGGGAAGCCAACACTCTAAAGCAAAGGCTGCTGGGGAAGAGTGGGCTTCAACCCTGTAGCGAAAGCAGCCAACCAAGGCACAGGAAAATCTGGAAACAAATCTACCGAAAGCCAGGCCGGCGAACTCTTATATGTGTACTTTGAGTGCTCAAAGTATCTGTACTGCCTCGGAAAGGACGGCTACAAATATGACAACCAAGGCTAGGAATACGTCTAAGACATGGAAATATAAAGACATTCAGAGAACTGCAATATATGACATAAAATTATTTCAGAACAACTGTCAAGACCTTACAGAACAACTGAAACGTCATGAAATTTCAGCAAGTGGTATACAAGAGACAAAACACAAAGGCAAAGGGCAGAAGGAATATGACCAGTACCTACTCAATTGTAGTGAAGTAGAGAAGAGGAGAGCTAAAGGAGGAGTGGGGACAATCATCCACAAGAAATACAAACATATTATTGAGTAAGTCCAACACGTCTCTGAAAGAACAGTTTAAGTAAAACTTAAACCGAGTCACCGCAGACTGAATGTTAGCTACCCATACAGCACAAAGGATTGTAAACCTACAATAAAAATACAGGCTTTCATTGAGAAGTTGCAAGAGATTATTAATATGATCTCTTCGAACGAACTTACAGTTATAATGGCGGACTGTAATGGCTGTAGTGAAAAAGTATCGTTTCTGGAGTTGAACGACGATTTAATGAAGACTTTCTAAATGTTAATGGTAAGAATATAATCAGCCTATACTCAGGCAACGTACCGGGAATAAGTAATACCTTCTATAACTTTAAAAGAGCCGTATAACTACACTTTGAGAACACAAGAGGTCATAAATTTACACTAGATTACATTGTTAGAATCAGCAACATCAGTCCTCAATCAGTGCGAGATGACAGAACTTTAAACTCTGCTAAAATGCGGAGTGAACACAGTCGACTCAGACGCATATACACAGGAACAAGACTACTGAAGAAACAATCATAAAAGAACAGAAATATAATGTAGAGTAATAAACCTACAAAAATTTTGTATTAGAAGTGATTGTTGTTCTTGTGGTCTTTAGTCCTGAGACTGGTTTGATGCAGCTCTCCACGCTACTCTATCCTGTGCAAGCTTCTTCAACTCCCAATACGTACTGCAGCATACATCCTTCTGAATCTGTTTCGTGCATTCATCTCTTGGGCTCCCTCTACGATTTTTACCCTCCACCCTGTCCTCCAATACTCAATTGGTGATACCTTGATGCCTCAGAACTTGTTATACCAACCGATCTCTTCTTCTAGTCAAGTTGTGGCTCAAATTCCTCTTCTCCCGAATTCTGTTCAATACCTCCTCATTAGTTATGTGATCTACCCATCCAATCTTCAAAATTCTTCTGTAGCACTACATTTCTAAAACTTCTATTCTCTTCTTGTCCATACTATTTATCGTCCATGTTTCACTTCCAAACACGGCTACTCTCCATACAAATACTTTCAGAAACGGCTTCCTGACACTTAAGTCTATACTCGATGTTAACAAATTTCTCTTCATCAGAAACGCTTTTCCTTGCCATTGCCAGTCTATATTTTATATCCTCTCTACTTCGACCATCATCAGTTATTTTGCTCCCCAAATAGCAGATTTCCTTTTCTACTTTAAGAGTCTCATTTCCTAATCTAATTCCCTCAGCATCACACCACTTAATTCGACAGCATTCCATGATCTTCGTTTTGCTTTCGTTGATGTTCATCTTATGTACTCCCTTCAAGACACTGTCCATTCCGTTCAACTCCGCTTCCAAATCCCTTGATGTCTCTGGCAGAGCTATAATAGCATCAGCGAACCTCAAAGTGTTATCAGCAATCCTCAAAGCTTTTATTTGATCACCATGGATTTTAATACCTACTCCGAATTTTTCTTCTTTTTTCCTTTACTGCTTACTCAATATATAGATTGAATAACATCGGGCCCGCATCTCGTGGTCTTGCGGTAGCGTTCCCAAGCCCGGGTTCCCGGGTTCGATTCCCGGTGGGGTCAGGGATTTTCTCTGCCTCGTGATGGCTGGGTGTTGTGTGATGTCCTTAGGTAAGTTAGATTTAAGTAGTTCTAAGTTGTAGGGGACCGATGACCATAGAGTTAACATCTACGGTCCCATAGTGCTCAGAGCCATTTGAACCATTTGAATAACATCGGGGAGAGGCTACAACCCTGTCTCCCTCCCTTCCCAACCACAGCTTCCCTTTCATATCCCTCGACTATTATAACTGCCATTTGGTTTCTGTACAAATTGTAAATTGCCTTTCGCTCCTTGTATTTTACCCCAGTCACCTTCAGAATTTGAAAGAGAGTATTCCAGTCAACATAGTCAAAAGCTTTTTCCAAACCTACAAACGCTAGAAATGTAGGTTTCATTTTTCTTAATCAAGCTTTTATGTCGTAGGGTCAGTATTGCCTCACGTGTTCCCATATTTCTACAGAATCCAAACTGATCTTCCCCGAGGTCGGCTTCTACCAGTTTTTCCATTCGTCTGTAAATAATTTTCGTTCGTATTTTGTAGCCGTGACTTATTAAACTGATAGTTCGGCAATTTTCACATCTGTCAACACCTGCTTTCTTTGTGATTGGAATTATTATATTCTTCTTGAAGAATGAGGGTTTTTCCTCTGTCTCATACATTTTGCTCACCAGATGGTAGAGTTTTGTCAGGATTGGCTCTCTCAAGGCCGTCAGTAGTTCTAATGTAATGTTGTCTATTCCCGGATCCTTTGACTCAGGTCTTTCAGTGCTCTGTCAAACTCTTCACGCAATATCGTATCTCATATTTGATCTTCACCTACATCCTCTTCCCTTTCTATAACATTACCCTCAAGTACATTGCCCTTGTATACTCCCTCTATATACTCCTTCCACCTTCCTGCTTTCTCTTCTTTGCTTAGAACTCGGTTTGCATCTAAACTCTTGATATTCATTGGAGTGGTTCTCTTTTCTACAAAAGTCTCTTTGATTTTCCTGTAGGCAGTATCTAGCTTACCCCTAGTGATATAAGCCTCTACATCCGTATATTTGTCCTCTAGCCATGCCTGCTTAGACATTTTCGATTCCTGTCGATCTCATTTCTGAGACGTTTGTATTCCTTTTTGCCTGCTTCATTTGCTGAATGTTTATATTTCCTCCTTTCATCAATTAAATTCAATATTTCTTCTGTTACCCAAGGATTTCTACTAGCCCTCGTCTTTTTACTTACTTGATCCTCTGCTGCCTTCACTACTTCATCTCTCAAAGCTACCCATCCCTCTTCTACTGTATTTCTTTCCCCCATTCTGGTCAATTGTTCCCTTCTGCTCTCCCTGAAACCTCTGGTTTAGTCAGTTTATCCAGGTTCCATCTCCTTAAATTCCCACCTTTTTCCAGTTTCTTCAGTTTTAATCTACAGCTCATAACCAATAGATTGTGTTCAGAGTCCACATCTGCCCTGGAAATGTCTTACAATATTAAACTTTGGTCCTAAACCTCTGTCTTACCATTATATAATCTGAAACCTGTCAGAAGTGATTAGCAGATGAAATAAAAGATAAACTCCTTAATGAAGAGGATAATAAATATTGAGGATGGAAGAAAATCAAAGAAAGTAGTGAAGCAACAGCTCAAGAAGCATTATGTAAACGAATTATAAAGCCAGAGTGGAAAACAAACAGAACACCATAGTTTCACAAATGAAGTTAAAGAAACGTGCAAAGAAAGAGGTGTGCCTTCCTGAAATATAAATCACTCTAAAGACAAGAATCTTAGTAAGGGATGTGTGCACATCGACCCAGCGTTATCGATCCCGTCTGGCGTAAAGTTTGCCTACTTAGCGCGCGCCTGAGGCGAGGCACGGGGAGAGAGAGTGAACACGGAGCGCGTGATTCGCGCATGCACTATGTTTGGAAGCATGCTGGGCGGCAGTATAAGCTGGCATCGCGTAGAGCTGGGGCTGTTGGTACCGGCGTTGGTGATTCTAACGTTCATTGGTTGACGGGACACTGAAGGAACAGCCTTGTTTCTGCACACGACGGCATTGGAACTATGAATAGGTTATCTTGGGTGAGCAAAATTTCTGCCCATGAACTGTGGTAACAACGTGATTTAATGTATGGCTACCTTTTGTTGCCTCATTCGAAACTCTCGTCAGCTACTTCAATCTGTACTATGGGTATTCCCAACTGCCAGTCCTGGACGATTTCCTTAACAGCAAAATGCCAGTGTTTTGATGGTTTATCAAGTTTGGTTAAATTTTTTTATTTTATTTATTGGACCAATTGACAGCTTGAAGTTTTCCAGGCCATATTTTAAATTGTCATTATTGTCTGGTCTGTATTCCGTGAAGCACGTGTGAACATATCTTTGGGGTTTGTTGAATTAATACCATCTGTTTGTGCCTGTTAGAAGCTACTTTATGTTCTCTCCCGTGTGTACAACGGGCTGCCTGAGGAGTCGGGCAAGCAGGGCCTGTTGACGAGTAAAAGGGCTCGTAAGGCTAGTAAGAAGAGCGGCAGTTCATGTGCAATGAAGGGGAAGCTGTGTAATCCTGCTTTAAGTACATACCTTCTATTATAACCATTATCTCTTGATGCATTTTTAGTTGCGTGTGCGGTGGCTTAATTTTAAAGTCACCAGTTTGTTTAATGATCCTGCAAAATTTAACTATGTTTCAGAGATTTCTATATTAGAGTAGTGGGCTAGTGGGCTTCTTATTAGAAACTTTGTCTTCAAAATTTTATGCTCTGTGGTCTCTCTCTCTCTCTCTCTCTCTCTCTCTCTCTCTCTCTCTCTCTCTCTCTCTCTCTTTTCCTTTAGTATGTACGAAGGAATGAAACATGCTCAGAGAGTTATATTGTAATAAAGTCAATCATGTTTGAAAATTGTGGCCTGGTGCTTTTATTAACTGAACCTTTCCTGTGCTAGAGTAAAGTTGCGCTACACTAAGATCACAAAAGAACCCACAATGAGTAAAATGACTAGCGAGTCGTTTTAAACAGAAACACTGGAATTTCTTATCTAGAAATGTACAACACGACTTCTATGGGTTGCAGAAATAAATCTGGGAAATAATACAACAGCAGAGAATGGAATTACATGAAATTTTTAGCGTGGGTTAAATATTTAACAGAGATGCATAACGATAAAGGAAGACAGAAAACGAAGAGACATCAGACATAAATATAAAAATAAATGATGATATATCTGTATCGTTGGTAGAGGTGGAAGAAACTATAAACCTTTTCAAAGATAGGATTCTAGAGGACACAATTCTAAAACGTTCAAGAAATTAGAACCGCTGATTCCTGCCACAGTCTGAACATAGAAGTTTTGCAGTTTTCATAAGAGGTCAAGTGGTTATTTGTTTCTAGTGCGATGTTTTGGGTCACAGATTGCTATGTAGCTATATTACTGCACTTATGGGTGAACGTATGGAATCGTTTTTCCAATGGTAGGCCACAACACATAGGGTAAAAAGCTTACTGTTTATTGATAAGTAAGAGATGCTCTGTGGAATGCAATCACAGTTACAGCTATAGTTAATTATATTTCGCAGTGCGTATATTTTAATGTGGTAGTGCCCCATGCTCGTGTGTTAGTACAGGTACTGGAAAATGACTGAAGAGTCGAAATTGGCCAATTGTGTTAGAAAAAAAGAATACCTTGCAGCATATGATGAACAATGCTTACTTTCACAATATACAAAATATAAACACATTAAATCATAAAGAAGATCGGTCCTATTGCTTAGTTCTGCTGATGGAATGGTTCGAAGCAATGTCAGCACGAAGCTAAAACCCACGTAGAGCGTACTAACTAACTACGTTTAAGTTTGCTTCGGATACTGAAAAATACCCACTCTTGATGTATATGCTGTAGGCAAATCCTCAGTCACAGTCCTGAACCAATCCCTTGGATCCAGTCAACCTTTCCGAAATTTTGATATGTTAATTGCTACTTTTCGGCCTTATGTTGGTCCAGTTCTCGATTTTGATCAGAACTTACCATTTAACTAATTGGCCAGAATAGTTCTGAAATTTAGATGTGACAGAGCTTTAGTATTCCTAGTCTTCCATGCATTTCCTGCTGCTGGGTGAATGAAGTAATGAAAAATTATCATCCATCCACGCCTTAGACTTACAAGAAGTTGCATGATAAATAATGTTGGTCCAGTTTATCTACACATCCATGTTACTGTTGTAGCTCGCAACTGATGTAGGGCAAGAAACATATTCCTATTTCTCTTGCTCGTTGCATATGAATTGAGCATATTACTGCAGGTTACTGCACGTTTCTTTCTTCTCTCCCTCTTTCTCATTCTCTCTCTCTCTCTCTCTCTCTCTCTCCCCCCAGCCTGTCACATGACTTCCCAGGTTTCAAAACTTTATCTTTTGTTACGACTTCCCTTGAGCGAAACTTTTCTTGTAGATAAAATAATTCACATCCACAGAGCCCTCTAACAGTTTTGGTCAAAGTGATAAACGTGAAAATAAAGGAACAGGAAACAAACAGTACCCTCCACAGTGGAAAGGCATTTTCGTCTAGTAGTACGCCATCATCTTGTTTTATACTTACATACGATGTCCGTTTAAAACTTCTGGAACCTGCGTAATTGGACGCCAATGGTGTGTTGTATCGAAATCCCGATCATATCCCTACACACGCCTTTATTTGATGTGTAAGTGCAGGACGTTTCATTGTTGTACGTCTGTTAGTTATTGTTCAGTGCTGTATTAAAAAGAATGTTGTGTCGCACAGTTTGGGAATTTCGATGAAGCAGAGAGTTAAAGGAGCAATCCATCTGCATTAAATTTTACGCTAGGAAACCTTTACAGAGACACATCAAATAATGCAGGAAGCCTGCAGCGATAAATGCTTAAGCCGTTCATGGCGTTACGAATGTTTCGAACGGTTTAAAAATGGCTAGACGGAAATTAAAGGTGACCTTCGTTCAGGACGCTCTTCGACGTCTACCGACGACGCTCATGTCATTCAGTCTTCACAATGTGTCGGGAAAGGTTTGCGAAGACAAAAAAGGCTTGTCAGGTCACGCTGAATGTCATTTGCTATAGTTTTCTTAATCCTTCATGAATTTGTGTTATTCGACGATAGTATCGGGACGTGTTGTGACGCCTGAAAGAAAATGTGATGAGGAAGCGGCCTCACATGTGGCGAGAAAATTCATGGCTCTTGCATCACGTTAAAACACCCACACATTCATTCCTGTTGGTATGTGACTATGACATAAAAAATGAAATCACTGTGTTGCTCATCCTCTGTACTCTGAAGACCTGGTACTTGTGGACTCTGTTTATTTCTTATTTCCAAAGTTGAAAACCCCGTTGAAAGGCCGAAGATTTGCAACGATGGACGAGATAAAAGAAAATTCTCGGCGATTCACGCGAACCAGCCGTAAACGTGCTAAGGCTGCTTCTGGTAGTGGAAACGGCTTTGGGAACCGTTTATCAATTGTAGAGGAGAGTACTTCGAAGGAGACCATGCACACTAAGTTAGCGGTAAGCGTAGAAAACTTTTGAGGACAAAGTTCCAGAATTTTTTGAACAGACGTGGCATTTGGAGACACAACATACAAGCTGCATCTGCATCACATATTACTAATATTTTGAAACTGCACTTACTGGTTTCCATGACAAGTATTGATTAACAGATCTTCTTCCCTGGAAAGTTACCATACTTTCATCAACTGATAAGCATCTACTGGGATCGTAGGTTTATGCGAAAACTTTATTCAAATGCCTTTGCAGAGGTCTTACTATGCATAATTTCCTATAATTAGGTTCATTTCTTTTTGGCAAGTTATTGTTGACATTTAAATGAACCCGCCTCACAATTTTCAGGAAATTTTTCGGAGGCCTGACATCAGTGATTTTAGAAATGTGAAACTTGGGGTTCTGATGTCCAGTAAAGTTGAATAATACTATTCAGACTCTGAAAACCTATTACTATGACCATTCCTAAGAAAGATTTCAACTTCGTTGATGTGAGGGTAAAGGATGTACCATTCCATGATGCATACATATTTGATTCTGAAACCATAATTCCAAGAAATTCGGCTAAGAAAAACTGCAAGAAAGTTCCTAAAGGGAGTGTAAATGCATAGGAACTCTATGGCAGAATGGTAGGAAAAAGTTCGAGTGTTATATTGACATGATTTATTCCCTGTTTATAAAAATCTGCTGATACGGAGTAAATTTAGGTATCATATAAATTTCAGAATCTGATTCTTAACTAGAAATGTGTTCTGGTACTTCTTCAGCGTGTGACAAAACTTCATCAGACTTGAGTTATATTTGATGGTCGCTGATTCCTCAGGATGGTTCTACTAAGGCATTGAATCTCCATCACAACTCAGTTGTGGTAGATGGTCACTGGTGCCTCTGAAAGTTCCCACCAGAACATCCTATTCATCTGAATCTCCTCCATACTGAGGATGGGAACCTATGTCATCAAACACATCTTGCAAAACAATCTGTTCTATCTTTTGACACAAACTTAAAAAATATTATTTTTATTACACTGTTGTTATTGAACAAATATTTAAGAATGCGATATAGAAGTACGATTACAGATTAAAACAATTTACAGAGAGCAGTTCTTTAATTCTGAAACTGTTTGCTAAAGATGTCAAACAAGTACTGAGGTGCCATAATAACATAAAATAATTTGTGCAGGTCTGTGAGCTACTAGCTGAAATATTGCAATAAATAGGAGGGAAGTTAAGTTACTATACGTATTTCTGCCCACATGTGACAAAGAAACTCGTTTCATAATGATTTACAAAAGATACAATGATACTCGAGGCACATTACTGTTAACATGTCTATATTACACTACAACGACAAAACAAATAGATTTAATTTTGTAAATGTGAAGACATCCCAGCCAAAATCGACACAATCTATGCACTGAAAACTTGCCCTGCAGCATATTGTCCTGTATGCAGTTCAGTGTTGACAGAAAGTTAGCCTGGCTATACCGGTACTAAAGAGGGAGCCAGCTTCTATAGACTGATTAACACATCAGAGTGTCATGCTATATTTTGCAAACTGTTTCATAAAAGTGCCACGTAAATACTGAGTGCCCAAAATAACATAACGTGTGCACAATTATATAATTACAATTGAAATATTACGTACATTCAAGTAAAATTAAGGTTAATTAGGTCTTATTGCGCATACGAGACCAAAAATTTCACTTCGTTGCAATTGGCCATTGGTAGAGTAAAATTGGAAGCAAAAGACCGTCAGTACATCCGCATTACAGTATGAAGTAGTAACACATCTATTAAATTTTGTAAATCTAAAAACATACCAGCAAAATTACGACACAATACCTACACCGGTAGCTAAGACCGCTTTGTGGTTGCTGTGTCGATCACGACGTGGAACGACTGCTTCCATGTATTGATAGAACAATGAAGTACATTGTGGTTGCTTTACTAGTCACAGATCGTTCCCATGCAGTACCTGCATGTTGTAGGATGATTTACAGGTATCAGATTAGAGAGATTTTGAACCGTACCAGGTGCCGTTAAAATATAGTCCACACACCTGTAAAACGTTGGGTTGGGTTGATTTGGGAAAAGAGAACGAAAAGGGAGGTCATCCGTTTCATCGGATTAGGGAGGGATGGGAAAAGAAGTCGGCCATGCTCTCTCAAAGAAACAATCCCGGTATCTGCCTGAAGCGATTTAAGGAAAGCACGGAAAATCTAAATCAGGATGGTCGGACGCGGGATTGAACCGTTCCTCCCAAATGCGAGTAGAGTGTGCTAAACACTGCGCCTTCTCACTCGGTCCTGTAAAGAGTTATCTGGGTTGACTCATCATAGTAGTTAAAAAACCATACATTTTGGTGGTAGGTGGTGACGGTATTGTGACACACTTAATAATACTGACATAATTCATTAAACTTCTTTCTACGTGCTAATGAGTAAAGGAAACAATCTTTATGGGAAATTGGTGAAATGAGGTACATATATTAGGGGAAGGTTCTCTGAAGTACACTATGTTTAATATTAATAATAGTACCAAAGAAACTGTGCATGATTGAGCTGCTCGAAACCCCACTGGAGCAGCAAATTTCGATAACTAGGGAAGACAGCGCTTACGCCGACATGGGAGACTAAGACGTTGTTGTTGAAGGGTGGAGATTTCTTGTCTCGCGAAGGAAGTTTACCAGTGTTTCTTGTCTGTGCGGCTCCTTCATCACTCGCGAGAGGAGTTTTCGCGCCCGTGAGGCACTTTGCAAATTAGGTTCTGAGCGGAGACAGATGGTCGGAATTGCCATCGCTTATCCCGCAGCTTACCCAGTCCGTTCCGTGTGATGGCCTCTCCTGTTACCGGCCGCAATCTCGTAAAGTTCCTGCGACCTCAGGTAGGAGCTGAAGCGCCGACAACTGATTCACCATCAAGATTTTAGTTTTTTATTTCGTATCGAACACCGCTTACTTAATGGCAGCTCTATCTAATTATCAAAGTGGCCATTAAGATTCAAAACTATGTTTATTTGAACACTAAGATCGACACAATTCTGATTAATGAATGAAGAGTCAAAGAATCTCACGACACTTGGGAGGCGAAAGCTGAAAATAGTCTGTCTTTTACCAAATATGTCTAGCAACAAGTTGAATGAAATTACCAACTATGAAACAACCAGTTGCAAAATCATGTTTTATTTATTCACTTTCGCAATCAGGTGAAATCGATTTGCGAAAGTGAATAAATAAAACATGATTTTGCGACTGATTGCTGCATATTTGGTAGTTTTATGTTTTACGGTCGCTGCACGACTTGGGAAACACATGGAGCCCACCATTCATGAGTTGAATAAAGTCTGGCAGCCTGTAACACAAAAACCAGAAAACATGATATTTTTCTACTCTTACGAAGCACCTTTTTCCTCTTCACAGTCCCAGCCACTACTATCTTCCCTATCTTCTTCCTCCTTTTGTAAGATTGTTAACATCCTTTTCTTCCCCTCACATCTGTTCATTGCTTCCTACCTCATTTTTCTTGTACTCTGTACCCCTCCTCCAAGTCAAACATTTATTGTTTATGAACGTATTTCCCACGTTTCCCTCATTAAGTCACTGATCTGCAGCACTTCCCCTTCAAGTAGTACAAAACGTTTCATCTCGTTACGATATTGGTTCAATTTCGAATCTTTATCCACCATTGATTAATCTTTTATCCACCATATTCTGGCTGTCTAAGCTTTTTCCGAGAATAACTGTCACTGAGCATCGAAATAGATTTACTAGCTATTTGTGGCATATAGCTAACATAATTTTTCATTGCATGATTTTCTCCTTATAGAAATTTGCTTCTATATGCTTTATAAACTCTAGGTATGTCATTAAGGTAGATAAGGCGCTCATTCGGCAATTATAATTTATAATGGCTCACCTGCTCCATCGCGGTTCAGATCTAGCCTTCTCTGAGGCCGCATTTCGTTTAACTAGCAATCTGAGTTGGTCTGAGTATGAATATCACCACAGAATCTATCTATTCTGTCACCCATACGGCGACTTCTTTGTTTTTCTATGACTTACGTATCATAACGTCGTGTTGGTACTGTGGGCTATCGGCTGAGTGCACACCCCTATGATGCACAGACCAAACTCTGTTGAGGAGCCACCGCAAATGATTATGCTGATTAATTTATAACTAAGGCACTGCAACTTAATAGAAGCGTCTTATTTACGTATATGTTATTAGTGGTGCTCAAATTAAGCATGACATAATAGGTACCACATCACACATACAGACATATAATGAGAGGACGGATCTTCCACTTGTGAATGGATACATCTGGTCACTATAACTAGTAGACTTATCGTCTTGAACATGCAAATTGCACATTGATATATTAAAAACAAACATTGACGATCGGACAGTGGATTTTCAAACTGAAGCGTAGGGCGGACGAAGTTGGGCGGGAGAATCAAACCCAGTTATGGTAATTCGCAGACATTGGCAGTGACTGCCTAAGTTAAATGTAGAAAGAGCATGGAAGGATATTACTGGTAACAAACAACATAACACTGCGAAAATCCGCATTGAGAGTAACAATCTAGATGTATTATTTTAAAACTACGTAAGTGGCTTGTGAATCGAGTGAATTAATTTCACGACCTCGACGGATGCGACCGTGGCCCATCTTAAGAAACAGGTTGGGCATGAGTAAGAATAGGAGCAGCTTCGATGGCTGGAGGGTATGAGTTCTGCCCTCTCTTTGTACATAAATGTCAACTACAGACATCGTTCTAATGTCTACTCAGTTAGCAGCAGCCGGCCGAGACAGAAGCAGCCACAAAGAAGTAGCCGATTTTCTGACATTTTACGAGTTCCTAGCCAGAAGCGAATGTTATAGCATCATCCGTGTGGTTTGGTAGTTTAGTTTTTTGTCTTTCTGCGTGTAGATTTAACATTTAATAGACGCAGTTCTCTCGATTTCGTCTTCGTTCGAAAGTGATATATTAAATGTTCCTAGTCAGGAGCGAATTACCACCTTGGCAAACAGATGAGTGCGAAGGTACTTGAGTTTTTGAATCTCTGCGTGTTAATCTCTTTTATTAGACACAGTTCTTGCGTTTTCCTTCACGTCTCCATTAGAGCTCCTTAGCGCATGTCGATGGTCCGCTTGTCTCTGTAGTGTAGTTTTCCACGGTCTTTAGTATGGACAGGGACCGTGATGGCTCTGTGCTGATGCGACCGGGGTTGGTGACGCTTCTTTCTCAGTTCCAGGCTGTGATGGCTTTGGCTACACAGATTGAAGTTGCTGGGGATGGGCATCACTGCTCTGAGCCCGCCGTGCGGATCCAATGGACGTCCAGCACGTCTGAGTCCACTAATCGGACCTCACCAGTCAACAGCCCAGCTACTGCTCGCACTGAGGTTGCCACCTCACTCGTGGTCGAGCGGGTACTCGCAGGCGCAGAAAGACTTCCCATGGGGCCGCTACCTAAGGTCTCCCCTGTTAGTCTGACGTACAAGTTCCAGGTACTGTCTGTTGATGACACTGTCCCTCAGTCAGAATGCAGTCTTTTGTCCTGTTTAAAAGTGGCCTGGTAGATCTGGGCAATCACAGACAATGGGACTATTGATGGTTGGGAGCTGTAGTGCTACCCACATTGGGGAGCCCATTTGGGACATCGCTGGCAAGGAGAGGAAGAAAGAGAATGTGCACTCCGTGTGCACACGGGTGGAGCCATTCCAGGCGTGGACCGGGTCCTACAGGATGCAACGAAAAACATAGTGTGGAGCCAGCTGCAGGTGGTAGCTCACGTCGACACCAATGAGATGTGTCGGTTTGGATCGGAAGAGATTCTCTCTGGTTTTCAGTGGCTAACAGTAGTGGTAAGGCGGTCAGTCTTTCTTGCTCTATGAAAGCAGAGCTGACCAATTTCTGCATAGTCGACAGAACCGATTGCCGACCTTTCGTACATAGTCGAATGTAGGGTCTGAATCAGAGATTAATACGGTTCTATGACTGTGTGGATTCCATAGTCCTCTACTTGCGCCATAGGGTGGTGGGGTTTCGGGTTGTGCTAAATAGATCAGCAGTTCATTATACGCTGGAGGCGGTTACACAGATAACAGGGGCTGTTTGGGGGAGGGGATTGAGCGGTGATTTTAGGTTAGAGGGTCTGGGGGAAATACAAAATATTTATACACGCTCAAGGGGAGCAGGTCGATCATAGCAAGTACGTAGATACAGGAACCATCGCTATAACCGTTGTAAATTGTCGTAGCTGTGGCGGAAAAGTATCAGACGTCCAAGTGTTAATAGAAAGTACAGATGCTCAAATCGTTATAGGCATGTACGTTCAGCAGAAGTTTTTGAGAAGACGCTAACGGTGTTACGAAAGGATTGGCTACACACAATTTGCGGTGGCGTGTGTTGCTCTTAGAAGTACTTTATCTTGTACCGAAATTAAAGTGGACAGTTACTGTTAGTTAGTTTGGGCAGATGTCATTCTTGGCAACCGGAGTAATAGTTGGTTCATTTTGCCGACCTTCCAACTCAGATGATGAAGTTGATGAAAGATTTCAAGAAACCTTCAGTAATTTCAAACACGTACCCGACTCATACAATTATAATTCGACGTGACTTTAATTTACCCTCGATATGTTGGGGAAAATACATGTTTGCATCCATAGGTACGCATAAAATATCATCCGAAATTGTGCTAAATATCATCTCTGAAAGTTTTTCTAGCAAGTAGTTCATGAGCCCACGAGTATAGCAAAAGGTTCTGAAAATACCCTTGATCTGTTAGCAACAAATAATCCTGAGCTAATAACGAGCATCAAAACGGATACAGGTATTAGTAAACAAAGGACTGTCGCAGCGAGATTGAATACTGTTACCCACAAATTCTTCAAAAATAAATAAGAAGTACACCGATTCGAAATATATATATATATATATATATATATATATATATATATATATATATATATATATATATATATATATATTCACTTGACGCCCTCCTCAATCTCCACTCCTTCCAAATTAACAATGAACGTGTAGACCAGATGCGTCCTGAATTCAAAGAAACAGTATCGACAGCAACTGATAGATTACAACAAATAAATTAACAAAAGAAGGAGCTGTCTCCCCTTGGTACACAATATGTGTCAGAACACTGTTGCAAAAACAACGAAAAATCTTGCCATATTCAAACAAAAAATCTCCAAGACTGACGATCTTTTACAGAAGCTCGTAATTTTGCTCCGAGATCAATGCGAGCCGCTTATCATAGTTTCTACACGAAATATTATCTCGAAATCTAGCAGAATATACAAAGATGTTCTGGTAGTATGTAAAGAATGGTAGTTGCAAGACATAGTCAATGCCTTCTCTATTCGATATCAATGGAAATACTACTGACAACAATGATTTGAAAGCAGAGGTAGTATACACAGCCTTTCGATATTCCTTCATCAAAGAAGAAGTAAATATTTCAGAATTCACATCAAGAACAGCTGCTAGCATGAGTAACTTAGAACTAGATATTCTCGGAGTAGTGCAGCAACTTAAATCACTTAATAAAAGCAAGACTATATACCAATTAGGTTCCTTTCAGACAATGCTGATGCAATGGCTCCATACTTAACAACTGCGCACTCGACGAAAGATCCGTACCCGAAGACTGGCAAGTTACACAGGTCACATCAAAATTCAAGAAAGATAATAGGAATAAAGCACTAAATTACAGGCCCATATCACTAACGTCGATATGCAGCAGTATTTTGGTTTATATATTGTGTTCAAACATTATGCATTACCTCGAAGAGAACAATCTATTGACATCCAGTCAACACGGATATAGAAAACATCGTTCTTATGAAACACAACTAGCTCTTTACACACACGAATTTTTGAATGCTGCTGACAAGGGATTTCAAATTATTTCAGTATTTCTACATTTCCAAAAGCCTTTTGACACAGTGGCACAAAAGCGGCTTGTAGTGAAATTGCGTCGTATGGAATATCGTCTAAGTTATGTGATGGGATTCTTGATTTCCTGTGAGAGAGCTCACAGTTCGTAGCATTCACGGAAAGTCTTCGAGTAAAACAGAAGTGATTTTTGGCGTTCACCAATGTAGTGTTATAGGCCCTCTGCTATTCCTTATCTAAATAAACGATTTATGAGGTAACCTGAGCAGCCGTCTTAGGTTGTTTGCAGATGATACTGTCATTTATTGATTACTAAAACCAACAGGAGATCAAAAGAAATTTCGAAACAATATCCAAAAGATATCCTAATGGTGCGAAAACTGCCATTTGACCCTAAATAATGAAAAGTGTGAGCTTATCGACATGAGTACTAAGAGGAACCCGTTAAACTTTGGATACACGATAAATTAAACTAATTTAAAGGCCGTAAATTCAACTAAACACCTACGAATTACAATTACGAACTATTTAAACTGGAAAATGATATAGTGAACGCAACTCAAAGACTGCGTTTTATTAGTAGAATTCTTTGAAAGTGTGACAAATCTACTAATGGGACTGCCTATACTAAGCCTGTCCGTCATCTTTTGAAGCAATGCTGCGCCTACCAGATAGGATTAACGAAGTACATCCAAAACGTTTAACGAAGAGCAGCACGTTTTGTATTATTGTGAAACACAGAATTTGGGATGGACAGCATTAAGACACAGCCGTTGTTCGTTGAAGCGGAATCTTCTCACGAAATGTCAATCGCCTGCTTTCTCCTCCCAATGCGAGAATATTTCGTTGACGCCGACCTTAATACGTAGAAACTTTCATCAGAATAAAATGAGGAAAACCAGGGCTCTCACGGAAATATATAACTGTTCATTTTTTCCGCGCGCTGTTCGAGAGAGATAAATAAGAATAATTTTTGGTGCACGAGCCCAATCATTAGGTCTGTTCGACCTTTAAATTCTTACATGATCTGAGTTCAGACTGGCGTTAACCTATTTATTATTGTGAAGGTGGTTGATGAACCCTCTGCCAGGTACGTAAATGTGATTTGTAGAATATCCATGTTGGTGTAAACGAATGTTAGCAAGGCTCCTCTCATCAGTCGTCAAACTTAAAAAGTCACTGCCGTCTTAAAAACTGCACATGCCTTACACAGTATGAAGCCTGTACTGAGCAATCGTCTAAAATGAAGAGATTCTGTATGAATGCTGTGTAAATCGGCTGTCTTCCCACCAGGGCAGGAACTCGCCGCCCAGTGAGTGCAGAGGTTGCGAGTTACGAGGAATGGCAAACACATAATTGAGTCAAACGATCTCCTACTCATTTATATCTCATTATTGTTAACCCAAGCGCCCAGAGGCAGGGAAACTGAGATAGGGGACTTCTTCCGTAACTGACGAATGGCAAATCTGGCACGTAAGCCTCAAGTCAAAAGTGCGCGAAGTCTTGAGGAAGAAATAGTACGTCAGTAGTAATTCTGTATTCTGAAAATTTTGGACAAGATATTAGCTGACATGGCAGCAGAATCAGGGGCATTTCCCATGAAGAACTTACAGAAGCAACATCTGTGGGGTGTCTATGTAGAAATTTTTACCCGTCTGTAAAGGGCCGCCCACATCTCGTGGTCGTGCGGTGGCGTTCTCGCTTCCCGCACCCGGGTTCCCGGGTTCGATTCCCCGCGGGGTCAGGGATTTTCTCTGCCTCGTGATGACTGAGTGTTTTGTGTTGTCCTTAGGTTAGTTAGGTTTAAGTAGTTCTGAGTTCTAGGGGACTGATGACCTCAGACGTTTAGTCCCATAGTGCTCAGAGCCATTTGAACAATTTTTAAAACTACACAACAGTGTAACTGAATGACTACTTGATCAAGGGAATTTACATATCACCATCTGATGTACGTTTGTGGACAGTTTCAGAGAAAATGTTGTGAAGGATTATGAAACTTTCTTGAGTCGTTTGTTTCGAATCGATGTCAGAAGTTCGCTTCATTTATTCGGTTTAAACACTACTCAGGTCCATTGCAAAAAATGCTCAGGTTTTCCTGACCTTACCTGGGTAGTTTTCGATTTCTCTCCGTAATATCCTCTGTGTATTTTAATTAAGAAGTGAGAAGTTCGCGGAAACGCTAAATCGTTTCTGGGGGTTTATAAGTAATGTTTTGGGCATCTTTAAATCCCTTCTTTATGTCCCCCTGCTTCTGTTTTGACCAACACTTGGCCCTAATTTATTGATAGATTCTTCAAATATTGTACACTCTGTGAGGAGTCAGTGTGCTATTTAGTTTCCTCGTTACTTTCTACAAGTCTGATTCCTAGTGGTTTTCAGCAAAGGGAAGACAATGCAAATCTCAGAAAAATAATATTAAGTAATGGAGAACGTCTTTTTGGACTACACATGACCCAATTATACATGTAAGTAATGGTACCGCCTCTCACACGGATATATTAATCAAGGGGCTCATCCAGCTACAAAGGAAAATAGCAGTCAGAATAACAATCTAATTTATTACCATAAAACACTGAAAAATGATTTATCCACTGATTTAAATATGTAAACATTTGATAAATAAGCAAATGTTTGTATTAATGAAATACGGACTTGGCACAGGTGGGTGGGCAGATGAAAGCATAATGTGAAATTATAACGTGAAGATAGCCATGGCTGAAAAATACTCAGTAATTCAGTAATTTAAGAAAATAATTCCTGATAAGCAAATATGAACACCAATGGAACAGCCGGAGGGTATCATGGTAGCAAGTAGCTGACTTCGAGTGTTAAAACTGCACAAATCAGTCCTGATGTAAATTAACTATTCATGCATCCCTCTCATATCACTGACTACATTGATGGTCCATGGTTACGACTCCTAAATAATGTGAGTGTGGAAGACGGCATCAGTTGCAGCTGGAAATTCTGAGCCCAGTAGAACCTAAGTACTTGGCTCTAAGCTGGAGACTTGTCTCTCTGCAGCTGCCTTAAGTAAAGTGCGTTCCTAACGCCGTCCCTGGAGTAAGTATGTATTTATCGATCTCCCCGTTACAAGTGTTGTTCGGCATTACTCTCCGATTTTTAGGTGTATCTACCAGTGTAGGAAACTTGCTGGACAAGTGAAGTATACTATTTGAATCCGATCAATAAGAATTTTAGAGACGAGTTTAGCATATCCTATTCTCACAGCTTCAGTCATGATTAACCAGTAGTGGTCTCGTGAGTAGAGGGAGCAGGAAAATCTCTCCCACTGGGTGACAAGTATTTAACCCTGTCTAACCAAAAGGCTATCATGTAGACATGTATTGGGAAGCGCGCCTTCTGCTAAAAAATTACCGTAAAGGAAAGAGAGTCCCTATTATTTGGGTCTAAACGAACTTTCCTTTGTGCTGTTAACCGTGGCCAATGGCTGATAACAAAGCTCTTCTGTTCTTAGGGCTACACCTTGCGTATCAGATTTCTCTCTCTCTAAAGACGGTTCCTCATATCATCCACCACAATGCAATATTTTCAGAATAGAAGTCACTTGTAGTGCAGCTTCTGTGCGGAGATGCCACACAGCAAATTCCTGTCCTGTAACTGCTTAGGGGTTGCTTTCAGTACCTAATAAGTTTATGGATTCTAAGCTAACATGCACACCCTGGCTAAGGAACATAACAGGCAACTCTCAGCATAATAAAATGGAAAGAGTAGAAGGAGTAATTAACTGTGCAATCATTGGCAGTACTGTATTTTGCCTGTAGTTATCATTTTGCGCTAATCAAAGGACTATATTACTTGTTGGGATGCATATATTACAATATAATGTAGGTAGTGTGACAGTTTTGGGGTGAAAGGTCTTGTAACAATTCGTCTGAATCGTTGACGGCCCATCCTGATGCATCTCATTAAAAAAGCTCTTCTATGGTTCTTAGATGATCTGTTTCCAAGATTCCCTTCATCAGAACTTGTTACAGTCGTCAACTACCTGCACTTCACCTGTACGAGTGAACTTTTTTATAGAGAAAACCGGTTGCTGCAGCACGATCCTCCATTGAATGTACTGACCCCTTGATCCCTCTTGAATCCTTAGCAAACCTACAAATTTTTCGTGTACTTGAACTTCGTTAGATACACAGCACCTGGACTGTAAATCAACTCTGGCAATAGTTTTAATAATTTCGTCACTTAAATTGTCTTAAAACTGTCCGCATCTGTCTGCTAATGTCCTCCTAAACTCATCTGATATATTAGGTAAACCCACAAAAACGAGTTCAACACTTTTTCTAATTTCGTGATTTTTACACAAATTTTGTTTCCGATATTCTCTTTATATTCAGTCTGTTCCTTTGTCCGTGTACTGTTTTAATTCTTTACTCGATATTCTCACTCCTCGTTGTAAAGTAATTGCAAAATTCATATCACTAGTCCACAATAGTCTCACCTGTGTACACAATTGAATGACCAACAACGCTGAAAAGCAAGTCCATTTCATGGTAAAAGTCGAGTTCACAAATACATGAAAGAGATCAAAATAAAGTTTACTATTAAATCAGTTAGTTGAATTTTAATCAGAGACATTGGTAACCAATTTTCTAGTAGCAGATATCGACTGTGACCGCCCTAATCAAGCAAAACAGATTGAGCCAGTTTTTTTTATAGATTGAAACGTATACTCGTAATAGTTATACGAATGTGAGGTGTCTGTTCTTTCTGACAGGTACGAAAGAACAGACATCATGTATTCATATAATTGATTCGCCTATATGGGAAATGGACTCCCCTTTCTTCATTGCGGATGCACAAGTACGTCCGAGCCCCTGCGGGAATCTCAGCAGGCAAAGAGGAAATGGGCAGGGGCTGCGGATAGGTGGCGCTCGGTGGAAGTGTACGTTGGCCGTGTGGGGAACCGAAACATCCTACGCATTTGCAATAAACATTGTATCTTATGCGGCACAGTGGTTAATGCACCTGACTAAAAAACAGGAGCTCCCGGGTTCGATTCCCGGTCTGACACTAATTTTCGCTCCTCACCGTTGATTCTTGATATGTTCCAATGAAGCTAACATCACTATTCCCTTTCCTTTCCATTATCCCCCACCCCCTCCACCTTAAATTTACACATGGTGATAACAATTCTACGTCATAGGAAAGATTTCTTACTTGCGTCGCCATCATTGCACAGATTTCGAAGAGATGATGCCAAGTCGCTCATAACCTCTTCTGAAATCGTCACTCATCAAATTTTCTGGGAAAAGTGTGCAATGGGGCTGCGTCAGTAGCTTATAATGGCTTAGGGAGATAAAGTATGGGTTAAAATATCATTTATGAAGAATGTCTTCCCAGCAAACAGTTAACGTATGTAAATGCAATTCCGAACTTGAAGGCACCCATTTTTGTACCTTTGAAAATTATAGCAGAGCCCCTACAACACCAAAAACTAAAAAAAAAAGAAAGTGGTCACTGGTGTGTCACTCATCGACGCACAGAAAACAGTGATCAAACTTCACAAGGTTCAGACAGGTTTATTGACCAAGGAAAGAAAACGTCTGCTTCGACAGTAATAAAATCACAATTGCAGTGTTTACAGGTATGAAGACTTGACAGTATAGTGATTCCAGAGCCAGACAGAGAAACATAATTCGGATCATCATAAATATATGCATCACCAGGGAAAATTTTCGAATTGGGACGAAACTGTCCTGAATAAATCTACCCTAGGAACACAAACGACTGTCCCGGATACAGTTGCATTGTACGAAGGGAAACAATGATGCATGCAGAACACAGCGGCGTCGGTCCCTACAGTAGACTTCGAGAACGTTCTAAGACGAGGGGGTAAATAGTACCCGCCCGCAGGGTAGGACACAGTCTCGAAGAAGGAAGAACTAACTTGTGTAGCCCTGGCGTCAATATTTATAACGGCCGACGGCGCAATACTCGCAGCACTATTTTCTAGCCATGTGCGTGGAGGACGCGGAAATGGCCCTTGGAAATGGCGGCCTCAGCTAGCGCTGGTACGGCCGTCTGGTGTCCGTTCATTACTGCGACAGAGGCGGCTAGTTCGCGAATCTGAGGTGTGCAGGGGCAGTGTAGGCTGCACGGGCGCCGGAGGTGCCCGAAGGGTTGTCAATGACTTATGCGTAAATCGACGGTAAAGCAGTTCGTGCTTCTGTAGGTTAAAGGATGTGAGTGAAAATGTTAAAGTAGAAATACCTTTCAATGTTACTTGTTTTAGAGATGACGATATACTGCTTGTACGTCTTGCCTCTCGGCACGCTTTGTTCCATCGGAAAACACAGATGCGACAAAAGTAAAATAAATGTTTCTGCTCATGTCACACTGTCGTAATTACTACGACGAAAAAAATAGCAAGACACTAAATTTATTACAATTACTTGTACGGTCTGTTTTGCAAGAAGAGACAAAACTGCAGTTCATCCTCTGTATTGCTGATCATGACATTTTTTACCGTTACGTGGACGACAGACTAAGCACAATCCATTGGCACTTCCATGTTTACCCCGAGCAAACAAAAACTTTAATTCTGTCTTGTTGATTGTCACTGTACAGGAACAAATGAACCTGCTAAAATGAGTGGAGCCCTGCAGCACCATTGATTAAATCACATAGTTCTTTTCTATAGCAATTCTTCCTCTCTCCGTGCTAAATGCATCCTATATTTGAAGTCCGTGTATTCGATGTAAGGCCTGAATGTTTACTGTGGAACGTTAGGATAAGTATCACCAATCTCGCGCCGAAATAGGTCTCGGTATGCACGACGAGTCATTTCCAGTAAAATTCTCGGATTATCAACTATGCGGTCTCACCTGTCGTGCTAATAGCCCTTAACGGGACAGTAGTCTTCGAAAATGGATTTGTTTTTGGTTAAAATGCTCTCTACTATATTTATTTTATTGCAGCTTTCATCCAAAGTTCGCGAGGCATTCCATTATGGAGTTATATGACGATTTGTTAAAAATGGTCTCCGAGAACCATTCGCAAAGCGAAAGAAATAGTTATCATCGCGGCCAGTATGGCAGTAAGTAATTTCAACGACGACCTAGCAGGCATTGTGGAAATTAAGAACGTGATCGAACTTAAGATCAGATCAACCTGTTACCTGTTCTGCACAAACATGCACAAAAAGCGTATAGAAAAGGCAGAACAACAGATGGGCAGAAAGTGTCAAACAGGGTAGTAGGACAATCCTGGTGATTAAGAAGATGCAGGAGGCTCTCCTTGTGGATTACTGTGTGCTCGAGGGGTAGGCGACTACAGGTATGTTTAACTTTACTAAGACTGGATTCGTGATTTCGTGATTTCCTGTCAGGAAGGTCGCAGTTCGAAGTAATAGACGGCAAATCATCGAGTAAAACTGAAGTGATATCAGGTGTTCCCCAGGGAAGCGTCCTGGGACCTCTACTGTTACTGATCTATATAAATGACCTGGGTGACAATCTGAGCAGTTCTCTTAGGTTGTTCGCAGATGATGCTGTAATTTACCGTCTAGTAAGGTCATCCGAAGACCAGTATCAGCTGCAAAGCGATTTAGAAAAGATTGTTGTATGGTGTGTCAGGTGGCAGTTGACGCTAAATAACGAAAAGTGTGAGATGATCCACATGAGTTCCAAAAGAAATCCGTTGGAATTCGATTACTCAATAAATAGTACAATTCTCAAGGCTGTCAATTCAACTAAGTACCTGGGTGTTAAAATTACGAACAACTTCAGTTGGAAGGACCACATAGATAAAATTGTCGGGAAGGCGAGCCAAAGGTTGCGTTTCATTGGCAGGACACTTAGAAGATGCAACAAGGCCACTAAAGAGACAGCTTACACTACACTCGTTCGTCCTCTGTTAGAATATTGCTGCGAGGTGTGGGATCCTTACCAGGTGGGATTGACGGAGGACATCGAGAGGGAACAAAGAAGGGCAGATCGTTTTGTATTATCGCGTTATAGAGGAGAGAGTGTGGCAGATATGATACACGAGTTGGGATGGAAGTCATTACAGCATAGACGTTTTTCGTCGCGGCGAGAGCTTTTTACGAAATTTCAGTCACCAACTTTCTCTTCCGAATGCGAAAATATTTTGTTGAACCCAACCTACATAGGTAGGAATGATCATCAAAATAAAATAAGAGAAATCAGAGCTCGAACAGAAAGGTTTAGGTGTTCGTTTTTCCCGCTCGCTGTTCGGGAGTGGAATAGTAGAGAGATAGTGTGATTGTGGTTCGATGAACCCTCTGCCAAGCACTTAAATGTGAATTGCAGAGTAGTCATGTAGATGTAGATGTAGATGTAGAAAAATGTAACCCTAAATGTAAATCGCTGTTTGCTCAAAAACTTATTGTAACTGACGTGAAACATAACTTGAGAACAATGGGTACACTTCTGATAGTAGTTTGACGCCAGTGTACTAAATTTAATTCACTACCAGAGTAAGTAACCATTTTGCAAAATCGTCAAATACCTGTAGTGTACACTTTTGTCTTGATTGTTGGAAATTAATATTTTTCAGTTTCCGTTGTACGCCGATAGGAAGTGCATTGGAAATGAGGTATAAAAAATTATTATCGTACAAGTGCAATCAGGGGCATCAGGAATAGACTTCTCCCTTATGTTAAAAACATTATTTGTATTGTTGCACTTCTGATTGATTACAGCATTTAAATAGCGTTTACGATCAATAGTCTCACGAAATATCCGTAGTTTTTATGTAATTGAAGTTCAAAACTAACTAAATCTCAAAATCTGGCCACATATTCGAACATGGTCTGTTATTGGCTCATAATCCTGCGACGTCACAAGCTAGGAATAAGACGAAGCTATATGTATGTGATTGCAGCATTAGCCGAAGTTACGAGTTTTTTACGTACTTTTACTGCAAACACTTTAGCTATTTAGTGATAGAAAACGCGATTAAAACTTTTAAGTAGCAGCAGAAAGGAGTTCTGTGAATGCTTATAGTGCAAGCCTTATGAAAGTTGATGAGTCTATACTCAACCGATTTAGAGCCGTGATATGTGCAACAACTGAGCTTCCTGCAACATCATTAAAATCGCTCAAAAATAAGGAATCGTAAAACTTTTGAAAATGTGTTCGTATGTTATAACTAGGTTTTCCAATATCAATTATGACCTACGACCCACCGCAAAAAATATTCATGGTAAACGTAGTGTTGACTTCGTGTGCAGAAGGCACTCAACAGAGAAAATGCATCCGTCACGAGTTCTGTGGCGAAACGGGCAGTAGATTCGACTGCAATACAGGAAACCACATTTTCGAATCCTAGCAAGGTCAAACGTTTTTAAATGATTTACATTAAATACGAAAATAGCGTTAGGATAAACTGATTGTAGAATTCGTTTCGATTGTAAAAATGGTTCACATGGCGCTGAGCGCCATGCGACTTAACTTCTGAGGTCATCAGTCGGCTAGAACTTAGAACTAATTACACCTAACTAACCTAAGGACATCACACACATCCACGCCCGAGGCAGGATTCGAACCTGCGACCGTAGCGGTTCCAGACTGTAGCGCCCAGAACCGCACGGTCACTCCGGCCGGCGTTTCGATTGTAGTATTTATTATAAATAGCTTCACAGTAGCCTTAACCTTCGAAACGGACCACACTGAATAAATGCATTTACTTTGCGAAAAAAAAATGCTTTTTTGGAAAGCATTGGTAGTAGTAAATATACAACCATACGAGTACAGTACAAGGAGGTGTAGGACGGTGAAGTTATGTGGACAGACAGTACAATATTCGGGTGACGCAAACGTAAGGGTAGTGATCTTTTTGAGTGTAAGCTAACGTTACCGTCTGAAGCAGCCTTTTTTAATTTTTATGTAAGGTTATGAAACTTCAAACGTTTAAACAATAAGGATCCTAACTAGACAGTACGAAGATAAAAAAATAGTTCTCATACAGTAAATAGTGTATGTTCACGTTACCTAGAAAACATCTTGTTCTTGCGTGGGAGCGGCGATTGCGAATGCAGGAGCATGTAAACAGCAAGAAAAGTACATTAATATTTTGATTCTGATCGCTGTGGTAAAGTTTAGTAATTGTGTTTTGGTTTTCATATGAGACATATGAGAGGACTGTCGAGTCATTTTATCTGAGAGAACTCTGGTGTTCGTTTTACAAAAATGTTCTTTAGCTTTATATTCGAACCAGCTATCTATGGGCATCGTCTTATAAAATTCGATGGTTTATCACTCTAACAACGAAGCTACCGAAAAATTGAGGTTTAGTTAGGTGAAACGACTATTTTCACTACGAGTTTAATTTCGTTGACTGACGCTGTCCTTCTCTGTAACAGTAAGAGAGCAAATATCGCCGTGATAAGTTAATGTTAACTTCAAACTGCAACTCATTTTCAACTTAGTGAACTTGTGCGTCAATGTGGTGGTAATTTGCCGATACAGTGCGTCTACATGCACTGAAACACTGAAAAACCACTTTTCAGGAGTTTTGTAGATGTAATTGTACAGTATGATACATCACATTCTTTTCAACAATTTTCCGAAACATAAATTGCAAAACAAGACATCAGTGTGAATTATCCTATACTGTCGTGTAGTAGCAGCGATCTAGCCAGTGACGTCACAGGCATTACGAATGGTGCGTTTTAGCGGGCGTTCGAATTACTTGAATTTGATTTCCAGTTTTGTTAAATAGTAGTGAAATTCGAGAGGGATAAATCATGTCAGCTGCATGAAATGACGTAATTAACCATTTAAGGCAATTTCCAGATAACAGTCAAATATCCTATTTCAGTCGATTTCCAATGTTCCGGCTGCAAGGGTTTCTTCCACCTGTTGCAGCGGTTACAAGGAGCGTCCGATGTGGAAACAAAAATTATTTTTCAAAGTCAAAATTGTAAGGACTAACACCGTATCAATATTTTTTACATTATTTTCTATGCTTTTTTGAAAAAAAAGGAAATCATCAATTTTTCATGTGTTCAATCAGGGATAGAACCTTTAGATATGCATATTAGAGCCCATGTTTACTGACATGTTTGGCTTCGACTGAGCGTTCCACGTAAATCCCTGAATACTGACAATTGCTCCCGGAATACTACGTACAGCAGCGTCTGTAACTGTCCGGAGGTGATACGATGTGGCGCAAGTGTGGAGAAGTGAGTGGGCAGCAGCCACCCTCCGTTACGACCGCCTGCGAAACTGAATAGCGTAACATGGCACGAGGATCCGACGTCACGTTCGAAAGCTTGCTGAAGACGATGGCAAATAAAAATCATACTCAAATGTTTGCTTGCCAAGGTGATATTCGCGCAATATAACATTCTTACTACAGTCATATGTTTACGTCGAATACAACCATATTCTGGTCAATGCGATCTCAACACAAAACGTATAGTACGATAAAAATTACTTGATAACTGACACTTCACATGTTGGAGCTCTCACCGTCACACCTGAACCGTTCGCCGTTGCGATCTTGCCACAAAAATTGGTAAGTCTACTTGACATTTTTTGACTGGCAATCTTTCTTGATTGGTTTGTACCCATGCAACGGGTCTTGCACTTTTGCTTCGTATTTCATTACACATGACAACCACACGAAAGGTAACACACACACACACACACACACACACACACACACACACACACACACACAAACGGAACGATGCTAATCAGATACACACGTTCCACACGCATTAACCGGAGAACTATTTCCTCACAAAATGTGATGTAGTGTCACATATACTGTTACCGTAATCACAGAGATCGGTTTCCATTAAATGATTACACACACCAATGGGACTGTGTGAGGCCGAATTTGTGAATGCTATAATTCATCGTTACGGCTGGGCCATCATGGTCACAAAAAGATCCATGCAATGCAATATTGCGGCATACCGCAAGGCTTAGAGCATTAGCCTGATTAGCTGAAATCTGTAGGTTCAATCTCTCGTCAAATGCTGTGAATTGTTTTTCTAAATCTAATGAAAACAGTTTGACTATTATTTTTATTCACTTGATTAGTTTAAATGCAATTTTTTTATTTCTAATTCTTTGCTGCGTCGTTTCCATCATTGTTTTTGGCTTTTTTATTAAGTCTTGTTTTTCTTCCCACCATAATTTTTTTCATTTTTAATCTGCCCTTGCCGCCTGTAATCCGCGGCCACGTGTCAAACACGACTGATGATCGGTTGGTAACGCGGCACCTCGTGCACCTTGTATGAGAATAGTATCAGTAACCAATGGTAGCGTAAAATTACAGTTTTACCTCGGAAACAGATTTTTTTCTATCTACAGTTTGATTTTAGAGGTTAGGTTTAATCGGTGAGAACAAAGCAACCGTGATTTTTTTCTGGCGCAGATTGCTGACAGCTTTTTTCAAGGATGCAATCTACCTAACGAGCTTGTGGTTATCTTAGCACATGAGTCCATATCCAAGATAAAAAACGCGTCGTCTGCAGCAGTTAAGCAATTAGTCACTAAAAATCAGTTGTCTATAGGGCATCTCCCATTTCCGAGAAGCTACACATCGGCCACATCCACTACTGCTCCGCGTCACACGCTAACAGAATTTGTGGGGTGAGCCGGTGCGTTTACGAGGTGCATTCAAGTTCTAAAGCCTCCGATTTTTTTTCTCTGGCCTGAAAACAGATAGAAACATGCGAATTATTTTAAAATGAGGCCTCGTTCATTGTCAATACGTCCCAGAGACGGCAGCACCGTACGGCAGATGGAATTTTACTGCCAGCGGCTAGAATGAGAACTGTTTTAAATACTTAAAATGGCGACGTTTTCCTTACTTGAACAGCGTACAATCATTCGTTTTCGGAATTTGCGTGGTGTGAAACCAACTGAAATTCATCCACAGTTGAAGGAGACATGTGGTGATGGAGTTATGGATGTGTCGAAAGTGCGTTCGTGGGTGCGACAGTTTAATGAAGGCAGAACATCGTGTGACAACAAACCGAAACAACCTCGGGCTCGCAGAATGACTGTTGAACAGATCGCCTCCAGAGTTGTCATTTCTGTGGGTTCTGTGCACACAATCCTGCATGACGACCTGAAAAAGCGAAAAGTGTCATCCAGGTGGGTGCCACGAATGCTGATGGACGACCACATGGCTGCCCGTGTGGCATTTTGCCAAGCAATTTTCACGCGCAACGACAGCATGAATGGGACTTTCTTTTCGTCGGTTGTGACAATGGATGAGACTTGGATGCCATTTTTCAATCCAGAAACAAAGCGCCACTCAGCTCAATGGAAGCACACAGATTCACCGCCACCAAAAGAGTATTGGGTAACCGCCAGTGCTGAAAAAATGACGGTGTCCATGTTCTGGGACAGCGAGGGCGTAATCCTTACCCATTGCGTTGCAAAGGGCACTATGGTAACAGGTGCATCCTACGAAAATGTTTTGAAGAACAAATTCCTTCCAGCACTGCAGCAAAAACGTCCGGGAAGGGCTGCGTTTGTGCTGTTTCACCAAGACAACGCACCCGTTCATCGAGCTAACGTTACGCAACAACTTTGAAGTGATTCCTTACGCTCCCTACTCACCTGACCTGCCTTCTAGTGGCTTTTGGCTTTTTCCAACAATGAAAGACACTCTCCGTGGCCGCACATTTACCAGCCGTGCTGCTATTGCCTCAGCGATTTTCCAGTGGTCTAAACAGACTCCTAAAGAAGCCTTCGCCGCTGCCATGGAATCATGGCGACAGCGTTGTGAAAAATGTGTTCGTCTGCAGGGCGATTACGTCGATAAGTAACGCTAGTTTAATCGATTTCGGGTGAGTAGTTAATTAGAAAAAAAATCGGAGGCCTTAGAACTTGAATGCACCTCGTACATCGACATATATATATATATATATATATATATATATATATATATATATATATATATATATATATAAAGACACAGAAATGCCATATCTTCTGGTAACAAAATAAGGGAAAAAAATTATACTACAATAGATGGAAACAGGAGGATATGCATTTCCGGCGTTACAAAGTGAGGTTTTCAAATAACTACGCACCTTCCGACTCATCGTTGCAATATTAAATGTTTTGGCTGGTTTCGTTGTCCAGTGGCTGGGATACGTAGTTGCCGCATTACAGGACAAATATTGCTGGGTCTACAGTATACGATAGGGTTACACCCATGAATCGAATGGTCGAAGGTTTATATCACTCGGCAATTACGAATTATGACTGTCACATATAAATTTATAAATGAAAGATTGCAATTAAATAAAATCTGCAGGTATTATCTTAACGACTATAAATGATGAGTACGATAGTAGAAGTACTTTAGAGAATGCAGTGTATTTCTGTAAAACACTTATTGGTGTCGATGGTGCAGAAATTAAATAAAATGTAAGTTGAATAACAGGGACACGATAGATCCCTACTGCACGTGATTAGTTATGAGCAGCAACATAGCTCGCGAGATATTCACTTCTAAAGGCACACTCCGTCTCCACTGTAGAAGCCACGGAAATCTCACAAGTGCACAAGTCATCACCACGCAATATTTTTGCCTGCTGCGACCACGCGCAGACCGCGCGCCGCGTCCATCGAGCTGTCGCGTCCGGCACTTCCCGTGTCCTGTGCCGCTGTCCAGCTCTGCCAGAACACCAGTGCGACTCTCGAATTCGCTTCCATCCAGGCTCCTCATTCACGAGTGCTGTGGTTGGCTAGAGCGCTCGCGCCATGTCTGCAAACCAACGCACCGACACAAATATAATGAAACACATTAGAAATACTGGATTTACATTTAAATAATATGAAATTAAATAAATATTCCTACTCTTGGACCATAAACACGTTCTAACATAAACAAATTAAATATATGTATATCAAAGGAACAGCAACAAAAGGTTGGCTAGTAGACCAATATCTCTGTGCTTTCTAAAACATAGTAAATATTTAACCAATTTCTTCATGAATAGCATATATCGGATATAAACAAAGACACAGATGAATAAATATATTTATAAGCATGCTGCTACCGGTTTTTCGTGTAACTGTGGCGTACTTACAGCTTGACAAGATCAATAGTAAACGGCCACTACGACGTCCTACAACTCATGTACTGTTCAAGTTACATGCCTGTAATTGATACCAATTTAGGTTTACACTAATAGCTTTCTACAAACATGTCAATCGACAAAATCGGATGAAGCGTTTAAATTTTAGAAATTCATAGCTGAGTGTTACTTGTTTAATTTCCTGTCAGATACTAAATTTTAAACTAATAAAGATATTGAAAATCTTATTACACGATCAGAATCGTCGTGCAAATAATGGTAATGTACATGTTTCTCTTAAAGATATCATGATTCATCTGGCTACTATTTATTTCTATACGAACTGTGAAATGTCTGCCTATAAGGTTTCACAAAGTCGGCCATCTTTGGCATTCTCGGCATAGATATCTCCATCATTGACACAAAGCACCGTCCTCGTCACAGCGGAATTCCCAGCAACGCGGCAGGACCATGCGCTGTGGCTACCCCTCTCGTCCGGCAAACGCTCAGCACCACGTGTTTGCAGCCGGGCGGCCCTTGCGGCCGCTCCCACTCCGAACATATAACATTTTCAAGGCGCCAAAACTGGCCCGTTACCTCAGAAACGCATTTATGAAGTGTTGATAAACACTTCTCACGACTTTTCTTTTCGTTAATGTTGACGAAACTTGCATGGAGTAGATGAAGTTAAGAAACTGGCTAGGATTTGAATATCAAAATTGCCGTCATTAACAAACTGCGTGGAAACGTTTGAGTCTTATTTGTGGAAATATGTATTCAAACTGTATGTTTAGCTTTGGGAAAGATGACTAAGTTTCTGGAGCAAACGAAATATGCAACAACAAAAAACTACGCAAATGTTAATGATTAACGTTCTGGCGAGTATAGGTCAACATTCTTTTCTTTAATCTGACAACCGAGCAAATTGCGGATTCAAGAAACAGGATTAAGGTTTGCCCAGTGAAAGGGCCATCGACGCCAAGAGGGACGCACAAGGTCATCAGACTTCTGCTTCCAACAAGACTACCGTTTTGAGAACAATTTTATTGACAGTCGACATTCACAATAAGACTGCCTTGTTACAACTATGAGTTTCTTTCGTTTACGACCATCTTTTAATATCTGTCGGAGTCTAAATAACATTGTAACTCGTCACAGACTTGCAAATCGGTAAATTGCATCCCCATACAAACACTGACGAACAATTGGGAGTGGTATTCTCCTGACTTCGCTTGCATATTTGTAACTTGAAACCCTCGACAACCGAAGAGGTCTTATGTAAACTTAATCGATACTGTAAAAAAAGTGGCAATCAGCGACACTTAGTAAAATAGTTCTCACTACAGTTTCATAGATTGATAACTCGGAAACCAGCGGCAAGTCTGCCTCAAAACTCCTAATACTTTGCAGCCACTTCTTGTTTAGCGAAACGTCAACCACTCAATTAGCCACAAGGGAAGAAGCAAAACAAAAGAAGAGGTACCTAGATCGATATCATGAAAATTTCGACAGCAGCAACAGGAAATGACTAACTAATCCTTTACTCGCGAGGTGACGTTTCTGGTACGTGTACCACGAGGTGGGGTCGGTGGGACCCCCATGTTTAAACCGAAATTTAAAGCAAAAATGATTGGAAATTATTGATTTATTCTATGTAATGTTTATTTTTACAAATATTTAAGGGTTATTAAAATGCTTTTAATTTAATTTATTGTAATAAACAAAGCCTGCAGCATTTTCTGTTTATCACACAAATGCACATAATTTTGTGTGATTCTTTTAAATAGTACACATAAATGGACAGAGTACTGAATTTTACATTCTGAAAAATTATAAAATCTGTGTAGCAAATAAATTTACAAATAAAACTAAATTCCAGGGTCTAAATTTGCACATAAAAATTTCACCCGATGGGTACAAAAAGAAAGTGTTTCAAATTGTCATTTCTTCCTGGAAACTATATTTTTCTCATCACAGCTCAGAAGACATTGAGTTTAACAGGCACTTAAAGTATTTCACTGAAGAAAGAGACAAAGCCCCATCACCACTTTCCTGAAGTTCTTCCTCTGAATGATGCTCTTGTTCGACAGCAGAACAGTGATCACTGGCTAATGTAAAATCGTCGTCTTTTTTGTTTGTTTTTATGATATATATCAGTGACACCTTCCTCAATAGACCGACCAACAATTTCGTTAACCTCGGCAAAGTTAAAACTGACACATTCGGTCGAACACATTTTGAGCTATACGATACCGTGCTGAAGGAAATAGGTATGTAGCCTAGGAGACGTGTCAACAACAAAGACAGAAGGCGATAACGCAACCGACTACAAAACCTCGTAGGCTCGGCACTTCAAGGAGGGTAGAGGGAACATAGAAGCATTCTACCACAACTGACCCTGGAGAGCGAGTTCGAATATGTTTGCGCAGTCTGAGAGTCCACTAGTCGTGAGTTATGGGCCAAACACAAGCATAAGCAACAGTAATGTAGTAGCTGTAATAACCCCCTCAACAACACACCGAAATCCTTTTTATGTTAACGGCAGATATTTTGGAGTCTGGAATCGATTTAATCGACCTTCACCAATATATTCAGTATCAATATTATCTTGCGAACATAAGATAAGCAGTCCTTTTTTCCCTTATACTCATATTAAGAATTATCGGCTTGTGAAGCGAACTATATTGATGGGAGTCTAAAATATACCGAAACAGCCTACTGTAGATAAGAAGCTACAGAGGAGAACTGTTATGCCACGGATCTCATATGTCAATGCGTTATTTCAAGAAACGCAATTTGAATAACTAGTGCCTATGCGTTATAACCGCTGCAACGGCTCAAGGCTTGCAGAATCTTTGTTCAAACAAAAACCGTATAAAAGAGTGTCTTCTCCGACGGTATAGCATACCTAAGGGTCTTCAGATTATTAGAGAAATTTGTGCGCATGCCTAATTTTACCTAGTTCTATTTGCAACTCCAACAGGACACTGCATGCCTATTCTTGCTAAATATCTGTTACCTGTTTACCATACACCGTGCAATGGAGGCTGTGTGTTATACCGCAAACATAAAATAATGTTTTCCTAGTACTTGAGATAATTAATTTTATAACTTGCTTTGTATGTTGATGATGTTGAGGTTTTCAGTCGGAAGATAGGTTTGAACAGTTCTCCACGCTATTATAAATCTCCTTCCTATTGTCACATCAATGAAATTTCTGCGAAGTGATATGAAATGGAAAGTGCGTGTGAGGATTGTAGTATGGAAGGCGAACGGTAGACTTCGGTTTATTGGGACAACTTTAGGACAGTGTCGTTTGCCAGTAAAGCAGACCGCATATGAGACGCTAGTGCGACCTATCCTTGAGTACTGCTCGAGTGCTTGGGATAAGCACCAGGTCGGATTGAAAGAAGACAGCAAAACATTTCAGAGACTATATGTTAGATTTTTTATTGGTAGGTTCTATCAGCATACAAGTGTTACCGATATGCTTCTGGAGATCAACTGAGAATCGCAGGAGGGAAGAAGACTTTCATTTCGAAGAATACAACTGAAGAACTTTACAGAACCGGTAGTGGAAGCTGACTGCAGAACGATCGTACTGTCACCAACGTACGTACATTTTACGTAGGAATCACGAAGATAAGACGCGAGAAATTAGGGGTCATATGGTGGCACACAGACAGTCATTTCGTCGTCGCTGTATCTGCGAGTGGGACAGCAAATGAAATTACTAACTAGTTGTGGTACATATACCGTACCGTACAGTGGCTTGCGAAGTATGTATGTAGATGTAGGTATGCAGATGTTTGTACTATCACATTAACTATTGCTCGATGCGTCAGGATGCCTCCTATCACAATAATATTTCATGCAATTGAATTGTGTAACAACTTTCGTTTCTCCACCATGAAATTCTGCACCTACTCATTAGCTATGCGATACTCCAACAAAATTAACAGCAATCTTCTACAAAACCAGATTTCAAACACTGCTATTATACTCTTGTCAGTACTGTTTGCTGTCTATAAATCTATTCTATCCGGCACTACACCCCACACAGATACTTCCATTAGGGCTTCCTAAAAGTAAAATTTATTTTCCATGTTGCCATATTTGTCCTTTTAAACATGGTTATCTTGCTACTCCTTGTATGCATTTTAATTCCTCGTCATCTTTTCCGTGGTAAATTATCTGATACTCAAATACGGGAAGCCCTAATCTAATTCCTCCAGCACTGGGTGATTTAATTAAATGATACCTCATCATACTTTTTTCACTTTTGTAGTTGTTTATCTTTCAAGTATCCATTTGGTTCGACAAATCTTCATTGTCATAAAAAAAATGGTTCAAATGGCTCTGAGCACTATGGGACTTAACATCTGTGGTCATCAGTCCCCTAGAACTTAGAACTACTTAAACCTAACTAACCTATGGACATCACACACATCCATGCCCGAGGCAGGATTAGAACCTGCGACCGTAGCAGTCGCGCGGTTCCGGACTGAGCACCTAGAAACGCGAGACCGCCGCGGCCGGCCTCTTCATTGTCCTTTTTGCTTCTTTGGCGAAATTCTTACCCAACTTCACGTTTAATAGTGCTTTCCTCTTGATTTTCATGAATTTATTAGAAATTCTGACCATTTCCATCTATTTATTTATTGCTACATCTGTAAACAGATAGGGAATAGCCGCAACCTCCTCTCGCTTTCTCAGTTACTGCCTCTGTTTAATATCGTTTGACACAGATAATTAGAGTCGGTTTGAGTATGAGTTATAGAGCACCTCTCGTTTTTTTCGTGCTGAAGTCCAGAATTTGACAGAATGTGTGAGAAATCAACATTGTATATAGCAGTTTATATGCGAATGCGATAAATGTAGGTTTGCTATTTTTCAGTCTATGGTAATTACAGGACAATTAGGCCTTGTGTTCCTTTCCAGAGTCACACTTCCTCGAAGGTTGGCTTCTTCCACAAGCAACATTATTCTACAGCTAATTCGTGTTAGTATTTTGCAAGTATGACTTATTACACTGAAGGCATTAGGACTATTTCTTTCATTAAGAGCTGTGGGTGCGATTCACGTGTTTCATACATGACGCAAATGGCTTACCATCTGACCTCTGGGCGTTCATGCATCTGTTTCCGTTTTCTCCAAAGGTTTCTGTTATCTACCTGATCAGGAATCTTTGTTATAGTGATGTAAGCTTCTGCACCTATTGAACTACCGTCATTCTTCCTTTGTAACTCTGCCTGATCTGTCAGCTTAATAATTTTTACATTTGCATTTTCTTCTAGCTTTATCAGTTTCATAAATTCTGCTTGCATGAGTCATGTATTAGCCAAGCATTTCTGCTGTGTCTTGTATTGTGCTTCTTTTCACACCTCCTCTCTTGGTTATCCCAGCTCACGACAAAATATTTTTTTCTCTGTTATATATCAATCTTCTGTTTCAGTCAGTCGTTGTGTAATGCTCCCATTCCTACCTTTGTTGTTACAGTCTGTTTACATCCCATCCCTTTGCCATCCTGAGAGTTGTACATTTAATCACTAATAAATTATGCTTAGACTTCACATCATCTGCTGAAAATGATTATCAGTTTAAAATTTGATTTATAAGCCTGTGTCTTAGCTTTATACAGGGTGATTCTTACTAATGTTTGAAAACCCCCGAAGTGACATAGATGAAGCTGAGACAGGTAATTTAATATAATACTCATGGAACCGGAAATGTCGTGTTATACCCCAAAAGTGGATGACACATGTTGACCATGGGGCGTCGTCGATTGACGTATCTCGCCGCGTGTGCAGTGGTTGAGTTTCTCGATCCGACTCTCGCTGGTGCAACACATCGCACTACTAGGTTACTCTGTTTTCGTAAATCTAAACCGATTCATTCTATTCTTGTATTACTGACACCGTGAGCTCTACCTTATCACGTCGGATGAAGGAGGAACGAAAACAGAGTAGCCTAACGGAGCGATGAATGGCTTTGTCCCCTAACGGTGGGGCACAGGATCGACAAGCCGAAAACTGCACGTGCGGCGAGGTGCGTCATCTGGTGACGTCACGTGATCAACATTTTTTATCCACTTTTCGGGCATTTCCCGACAATTGGGGCCCCGTGGTCTTGTATTGAACCACTTGTCCCAAAGTAATCTACAACGGTTAACTTTAATATCCATCACCCTGTGTACAATAGGAACTTCTGGTGTCACCATGAACACGTCCTAGTTTCCATATAATTAAATAAAGTGTTAGCAGTGGTTAATTTTTACTGTGTAGAAAACCTGTTTCAGCGTAGACTCCCCCTTTGGAATGCTACAACTCCTTTCCAATAGCGAACTAGTAAGTCCGTTGCAGTTTCAGCATTGCGCCGACATTACACCACCGTACCTCCCTCTTGCTCTGATCAGTGAAGCTCTTCTCTTCATCTGATTCCTTTTGCACCTCTACCGCACAATTTGTTGCATGTAATGACTAACAATGAGGAAATTACGTAAGACACTGTTAATAAAACCGATTTTCTTGCGATGCTAGTGATTCCTTACTACACTCCTGGAAATGGAAAAAAGAACACATTGACACCGGTGTGTCAGACCCACCATACTTGCTCCGGACACTGCGAGAGGGCTGTACAAGCAATGATCACACGCACGGCACAGCGGACACACCAGGAACCGCGGTGTTGGCCGTCGAATGGCGCTAGCTGCGCAGCATTTGTGCACCGCCGCCGTCAGTGTCAGCCAGTTTGCCGTGGCATACGGAGCTCCATCGCAGTCTTTAACACTGGTAGCATGCCGCGACAGCGTGGACGTGAACCGTATGTGCAGTTGACGGACTTTGAGCGAGGGCGTATAGTGGGCATGCTTGAGGCCGGGTGGACGTACCGCCGAATTGCTCAACACGTGGGGCGTGAGGTCTCCACAGTACATCGATGTTGTCGCCAGTGGTCGGCGGAAGGTGCACGTGCCCGTCTACCTGGGACCGGACCGCAGCGACGCACGGATGCACGCCAAGACTGTAGGATCCTACGCAGTGCCGTAGGGGACCGCACCGCCACTTCCCAGCAAATTAGGGACACTGTTGCTCCTGGGGTATCGGCGAGGACCATTCGCAACCGTCTCCATGAAGCTGGGCTACGGTCTCGCACACCGTTAGGCCGTCTTCCGCTCACGTCCCAACATCGTGCAGCCCGCCTCCAGTGGTGTCGCGACAGGCGTGAATGGAGGGACGAATGGAGACGTGTCGTCTTCAGCGATGAGAGTCGCTTCTGCCTTGGAGCCAATGATGGTCGTATGCGTGTTTTGCGCCGTGCAGGTGAGCGCCACAATCAGGACTGCATACGACCGAGGCACACAGGGCCAACACCCGGCATCATGGTGTGGGGAGCGATCTCGTACACTGGCCGTACACCTCTGGTGATCGTCGAGGGGACTCTGAATAGTGCACGGTACATCCAAACCGTCATCGAACCCATCGTTCTACCATTCCTAGACCGGCAAGGGAACTTGCTGTTCCAACAGGACAATGCACGTCCGCATGTATCCCGTGCCACCCAACGTGCTCTAGAAGGTGTAAGTCAACTACCCTGGCCAGCAAGATCTCCGGATCTGTCCCCCATTGAGCATGTTTGGGACTGGATGAAGCGTCGTCTCAAGCGGTCTGCACGTCCAGCACGAACGCTGGTCCAACTGAGGCGCCAGGTGGAAAAGGCATGGCAAGCCGTTCAACAGGACTACATCCAGCATCTCTACGATCGTCTCCATGGGAGAATAGCAGCCTGCATTGCTGCGAAAGGTGGATATACACTGTGCTAGTGCCGACATTGTGCATGCTCTGTTGCCTGTGTCTATGTGCCTGTGGTTCTGTCAGTGTGATCATGTGATGTATCTGACCCCAGGAATGTGTCAACAAAGTTTCCCCTTCCTTGGACAATGAATTCACCGTGTTCTTATTTCAATTTCCAGTAGTGTATATCTATTAACTTTATTACTAATTATGATTATAAAATACACCTCATGAATTTCCTAATATTAAGTTACAACCTCCCGGTTAGCTTCAAGAGTACCTGTAGGCACTAAAATAACCAGGTGAAACGAATAAACACCATTGAATAAATCTAGAAGACATTCAGGTTATATGAATCCTTGACAAGTACAAGAACAGTCAACACACTCACAACTATGAAAGCTTTATTAGCCCCTCACGGTGCACAAACAACATAAAGTACAAAGTATTTCTAGTTACAGGAATTGGGCGAGAACCCTGCCTTCCGAAACCACACCTCCTGTTCCGTTCGGCACACAGTCGGATCGATGCGCACGGAGGCGGTAGCTCGTGCCGCGGAATAAAGCGAATTCCAGGCGCAAGGCCCTATTGTTCGGCATCAGCGCAGCTTCCTCCTTGGGCCATTTACGCATTCCGTTCGCGTCTTTCTGCGCCTCGCATTCACGCAAGTAGTGCGAATTTTTTTCCGTTATAAGGCGAGCCTTCGTGGCTGTGCGTGTGGCGCAGTGACACAAATGCCATTGTGAGAGATTTGTGAACAGCAGCACTCTGACACACAGAAACTGCAATCCAGTTCTGAACGCATATGTAAATGGCCCATTTTCTGTAATAACGGACAAAATGGAGGGCTATTTCACACAACCAACTGAGCCCCCGGACAGCTCCCATTCTAGAGATTTTCTAAGCATTGTGTTTTCTCCCTTTTTCATGTCATACATTGTCATGTGCTGGGTGTGCTATTATTAAAAACTTGTTACTATATGTAGATGTCCTACAGGTAACCAGTTGCTCTCTAAAATAAGTTAAATATAGTGACGTTCTGTGGAAGTAAGGATAAATCCTAAGATCGGTTTACTAGGTATGGTGGTGCGTCATTGCCTTCGCCCGACCTTCCAACCGACTTACCACCCAGTTATAAGTGAGATAGGGCTAAATTTTAATCCCCGCTCTGAAGGGAACTGCAGTTTTACGATGGTCACGTTAGCAAGTTACTGCTAGAGATGTAGCAGCAAGTAGCAACATAAAATTCCGAATACTGAACTCTCGACCCTGGCATTTGCCGACTTACGCAAAGTCAGTTTGTGCTCTTCGTTTCCTGCACATCTTTCTTTCCATAGAAGAATCATTTCTCTTCTCTCCCTGACTTCATTACACGATTTGCGCAACACAGCTCATATTAAAAACTAAAACGGTAACTCACTACATTCTTCTTGTTCATTATTCTTTAAAGCATAAATTGCAAGTTACAATCTTTTAAAACTTAATTGATCCTCTTCAATATGCACACCACATAATTTAAATGGATGCATAAAGTGTAAGGGTTTACTGATTTTTCCTCTTTATCTTGAGCCAATTCATTGTAGCTGAAGATAGCTTTTGGTGTGTAAGTAAGTTATAGTGAACCTGGATGTTCTTGGAAGGTGTATTATCAATTTTGTTGGGGCCCTTTCACTGTCCTCTTATGTGGAGGTGTGTTATTGATTCCAGCTTTGCTAAAGAAAATAACTTCACTAGGGAAAGTGCCCCATCACTAGTAAGCGTGTGCCATCGGTACCAACAGATATGGAATGTGAGCCACCCTTGCAATAACAAAACAGTCATATTCAGAAACTAAAATTTTATGAGCTGCAATTTGAAAACATATATAAAGTTCATGTTGTTGCAATAAGAAAAAAACACATAGTTGCTTTTTATGAGCTGCAGTTTAAAAACATAGTCATTTAGAGCTGCGCAGCAAAAGTTTACTTTTTCAAAACTACACTATTAGATGAATAACATCCGGACATCTGGCTGACATATTCGTGGCGCCCTCCATCGGTAACGCTGGAATTTACGAAATCAGGTGTTGGCCTACCCTCAGCCTCGGTGACAGCTTCCACTCTCGCACGCATACGTTCAGTCACGTGCTGGAAGGGGTCTTCGCAAATGGCAGCCCGTTGTTCGTGGAGTGCTGCACTAGGGACAGGTATCGATGTCGGTCGCTGAGGCCTGCCACAGAGTTACAAAACGTCCGAAAGGTGTTCTACAAGATTCATGTCACAACGCTGCGCAGGCTAGTGCATTACAGCGATGTTGTTTCGTGAAATCACTATGCCACAGGCCGTGCATTAAGAAAAGGTGCTCGATGTTGCTGAAAGATGCAATCGCCATCTCCGAATTGCTCTTAAACAGGTGGAAGTAGGAAGCTCCTTAAAACATCAACGTAGACCGGTGTGAAGGTCTGGACAGATGTCTGCCTATTACCCATTACGACTCTCTTCAATGTCGGCGTTCTCTGTCAGTCAACAGACGAGATCGCCCTGTATGCTTTTGTGCTGTACGTGTCCTTCATGTTTCCACATCACTATCACATCGGAAACAGACTCATGTCACAAGTGACACCCAATCGCCTGACCACGTTATAAGTCGGTGAGGTCCGCGTAGCGCCCAATTCTGCCCAGTCAGTAGACGAACAAAAAAAAAAAAAAAAAAAAAAAAAAAAAAAAAAAAAAAAAAAAAAAAAAAAGGTATCGTTGGCCGCTTTCCGTCACCAATGACATCACAACTGCCCTCACGATAACAGTTTTCTCTGCAGGAACTTCCTTTGAAATTATTTTAAGAGGGCCAGTAGTCAGCTGAAACTTGAAACCAAACGTTGTTGTGGCCGTAGTGGGACTCGCTTATCACATCGTTCTTTCGCGCAATATTGAAAAACAATCGATTTATTACTTGTAGTAAAGCAGGGTCAGCACACAAAATCTCGTCCCGATTCGGTAGAAGCCATCATCTGTTGCCTCGATGACGACACACACGATAGACCTGGCATCTCGTCTTCCTCGATCGAAAACGGCAACTCTCTCACTGTACATTGCTTTTACGCTGGTGGCAAACGACGATCTCAGCACTGCTGCATTCTTTGTGCTTGACCTTCTTAGCACTTGTGCACCTCAGTTCCGCGTTTTTCCATAACGCGAGTAGCCTCGCCTACATCAGGCAGGTATAACTCACTATCATCTGAAACAAATTCTTTCTCTCTGTAGCAACCGCTGTTCCTCAGGATTTAGATTTGCTATGATCATTATCCTGCAACACTGAAATCACATTCTCACTGCTAACACTACATTAACATCTACATGTATGTCTATACACCGCAAACCACCGTGAGGTGCATGGCAGATGGTACGTCCCATTGTACCAGTTATAGAGTTTCTTCCAGTTCCATTCAGGCATGAAGAGCGATAAGAATAATTGTTTGAATTCCTCTGTTCGTGAGTCATTATTTGGAGCTTTTGTTCACGATCTCTATGTGATCAATACGTAGGAGGGTGTAGTATATTCCTAGAGTAATCATTTAAAGCCGTTTCTAGAAACTTTGTTAATAGACTTTCTCAGGATATGAAACTTCCTGGCAGATTACAACTGTGTGCCCAACCAAGACTCGAACTCGGGACCTTTGCCTTTCACGGGCAAGTGCTCTACCATCTGAGCTACCGAAGCACGACTCACGTCCGGTACTCACACCTTTACTTCTGCCAGTATTTCGTCTCCTACCTTCCAAACTTTACAGAAGCTCTTCTGCAAAACTTGCAGAACTAGCACTCCTGAAAGAAAGGATATTGCGGAGACATGGCTTAGCCACAGTCTGGGGGATGTTTCCAGAATGAGAACTGGCAGAAGTAAAGCTGTGAGTACCAGGCGTGAGCCGTGCTTCGGTAGCTCAGATGGTAGAGCACTTGCCCGTGAAAAGCAAAGGTCCCGAGTTCGAGTCTCGGTCGGGCACACAGTTTTAATCTGCCAGGAAGTTTCATATCTTCTTTCTCAGGATAGTTTGCGTTTATCTGCAAGAGTCTTTCGGATCAGTTCTCTATGAATGTCTGTGACAGTCACCGATAAATTAAATAAACCTGTGACCATTCATGCTGCCCTCTTCCGTATACGTTCTACATACCCTGTTAGTCCTTGATCACACACTTGATAAATTATTTTTCCAAGGTCGTCGCATGAGTGAACGTTCGACAATGCTTCAAGAGTAAGACATGATGAGTACAAACAATACTTTTGCCTCACCAAACCGCCGTTTTTTGCGGGGACATTCTAATTCCAACAGTTGCACAAACCTTAAGGAGTAGCTCCACTTCGCGGTATTATATTCCTGCATTCATATAGTCATATTTTCTATGTCTTGACGTTCTCACTCTACGCTACCTTGACCCTCGATGTGTCTAGGATTAGCGTCCACAATTTTAAAATTCAGCCATAGTACAGTTTAGCTGCTCATTATTTCGTTAAGGAACACTGTACTATTGTCCGACTGCAAAACCAAGGGAGGTTCTAACAACGTAAAATTGTCAATAATATTATCGCAGACCTACTCAGCTGTTTTTGGTTTCAGTGGCCCGAAAAAAGAATTTAGTTCTATAGTCCCACCCGATAAACCATTAGGAACTTATAGCCACCACTGGTGGCAATGGACTTTACTACTTTTCCTTGCTCTTGACCTTTTTTATTTTTGTAAACAAAGCTCACGTAATCTAAGATAAAACTGGACATTATCGTACTTCAGTACTTTGACTTTAAGCATTTTATCATTAAGTAGTGTCCACTGTGGACAGTCCTTACCTCAGCATCATGCAGAATGTCTCAAAGTCTTCGTCATTATAAATAGTACATAAACAGGCTGTATTAATTTGGTTATTCTATTCATCTCGAGCACTTCATATCTATTCAATCGGTCACTTTTGTTTGGATAGCGATTTATTAGTCAAAATGCGAAGCCGGGTTGCTCGTCAGATAAATAAATTATGTTCACAGCTGCAAAATACTAACGCGAATTCTTTACAGACGAATGGAAAAACTGGTAGATGCGGACCTCGGGGAGGATCAGTTTGGATTCCGTCGAAACATTGGAACACGTGAGGCAATACTGACCTTACGACTTATCTTAGAAGAAAGATTAAGACAAGGCACACCTACGTTTCTAGCATTTGTAGACTTAGAGAAAGCTTTTGACAATATTGACTGGAATACTCTTTTTCAAATTCTAAAGGTGGCGGGGGTAAAATACAGGGAGCGAAAGGCTATTTACAATTTGTACAGAAACCAGATGGCCGTCATAAAAGTCGAGGGGCATGAAAGGGAAGCAGTGGTTGGGAAAGGAGTGAGACAGGGTTGTAGCCTCTCCCCGATGTTATTCAATCTGTATATTGAGCAAGCAGTAAAGGAAACAAAAGAAATATTTGGAGTAGGTATTAAAATTCATGGAGACGAAGTAAAAACTTTGAGGTTCGCCAATGACATTGTAATTCTGTAAGAGACGGCAAAGGACTTGGAAGAGCAGTTGAACGGAATGGACAGTGTCTTGAAAGGAGGATATAAGATGAACATCAACAAAAGCAAAACGAGGATATTGGAATGTAGTCAAATTAAATCGGGTGATGCTGAGGGAATTAGATTAGGAAATGAGACACTTCAAGTAGTAAAGGAGTTTTACTATTTAGGAAGTAAAATAACTGATGATGGTCGAAGTAGAGAGGATATAAAATGTAGACTGGCAATGGCAAGGAAGGCGATTCTGAAGAAGAGAAATTTGTTAACATCGAATATAGATTTATGTATCAGGAAGTCGTTTCTGAAAATGTTTGTCTGGAGTGTGGCCATGTATGGAAGTGAAACATGGACGATAAGTAGTTTGGACATGAAGAGAATAGAAGCTTTCGAAATGTGGTGCTACAGAAGAATACTGAAGATAAGGTGGATAGATCACGTAACTAATGAGGAGGTGTTGAATAGGATTGGGGAGAGGAAAAGTTTGTGGCACAACTTGACTAGAAGAAGGGATAGGTTGGTAGGACATGTTTTGAGGCATCAAGGGATCACAAATTTAGCGTTGGAGGGCAGCGTGGAGGGTAAAAATCGTAGAGGGAGACCGAGAGATGCGTACACTAAGCAGATTCAGAAGGATGTAGGTTGCAGTAGGTACTGGGAGATGAAGCAGCTTGCACAGGATAGAGTAGCATGGAGAGCTGCATCAAACCTGTCTCAGGACTGAAGACAACAACAACAACAACAATGGGGGCAAGACGAGTATAGGAGCTCATAACGATCTGAAAGTTACTTCTGGTGTCAATTGAGGCTATTAGGCTTCTTAATTCGAAGACCACCCCCTCATACCCACCACCACTCACCCCTGGAGACACCCCACTCCACCCCCCCCCCAAACGGAAACACACCTGAATCAACCGTGATACATTCATTCCCTGCCTCCACATATATCTCGACTAAAAGGATAGATTAAAGAAGTAAGGCAGACCCTGGACAAATGAGAATTAAATCCCACTCCCCCTTCACTTCTAATTATAAAAATACCATTGCATGTTACCCAGCATTCAAGGTTATTCCATTGCGGATAATGCAGATAAAGTGAATCGTAGGAATGATGTTCGGCGACGCAATATTCCATGGGTTTCTGGCATTGTAATTAAACTGAGAGCATGTTTGATTTGTATTTCTACGTCTTCATTCTCGGCGTAAAGTATTTTTAATGTTTCTCTCTCTCTCTCTCTCTCTCTCTCTCTCTCTCTCTCTCTCTCTTGTACAACGCTCATACGGCGTTTCACACAGTACCAAAGATATAATCTTGGAGTGTTTACGAAATCGGGTAACTGCATGTTTGCCGTAAAAATGCACGGTTTCATGTACGTGCGTGGTGCGATGCCGGGCAGATGCCAAAATTGCAACACAGCAGACACCACCGGTGCACTCACAAACTCGTTTGCTGGCAGTGCGTTGCATATGTTTGGCATTGATGTGACGGCGACGTCAGTCCAAGTTCGCGCATGAAGATGACGTTATGACATTCCTCTGATTCACTGGATAATTTTTAAATAATAATGTGATACATGAATTGATCGAAGGGTTTTCTCACTGCAAAGAACGAACACGAATGATTTCTGTTCCTTGGATTAGAGCAAAGAGGCGGGGTGTTGGGGGGGGGGGGGGGGGAGGAGATCTCGATTCGTACTGCCTGACCTCCCCCATTCAACTCTCTCTCCTCTCACCTCCACTCCCCAAGCTTGTGTGACTCTGCATATGCTAGAAATGCTCTCTAGTAAAACTGTAATATGACACTGGCAAAAATATGCTGATGGACGCTGAGTCAGTCATTTCACGCAGAATGTACACTTCCCCTCTAATAATGGTTAGGGCTTCAGTGACTTGACAACAGCCCTGTTGTGGAATATAATTACCCTACTGTAACAGTATTCTAATTCAGGTAGTATTGTTATACCAGACAAATACTCACCACGCACACGAGGTTTGATTCACAATAATGGATTTGTTCCTTATTATTTCAGTTGCTAAAGATCAAATGTCTTTGGGTAGTCTAACAACATAGACCGCATATTACATAGTATTTGTTGTTTGAAAGCATTTAATTTTCAATCCACATTAAACCCTCAATCTGAGGAACTCGTGGAACTGGAACTCGCAGAATAGTCAGGTAATACAAACACTTACTATTTGCCTCTTCCGCTGATAGCTTCATTGTAGTCCAACAGAATGGCTATAGTAACACGTACGCCACTTGAGCTAGCGTAGATGGGCCGGCCGGAGTGGACGAGCAGGTCTAGGCACTACAGTCTGGAACCGCGCGACCGCTACGGTCGCAGGTTCGAATCCTGGCTCGGGCTTGGATGTGTGTGATGTCCTTAGGTTAGTTAAGTTTAAGTAGTTCTAAATTCTAGGGGACTGATGACCTCAGATGTTAAGTCCCATAGTGCTCAGAGCCATTTGAACCATTTGAACTAGTGTAGATGGGAAAAATAATGTATAGGCATCAAACATTATTCCTACAGTTGGCCAGATGGTGCTGGTACTGATACAAGGAAACATTACCTGGCAGTCGACATGGCTCAGGACAAAGTAAGGATTGCTTTACTAGTAAAGCTCTTTTACAGCACACAGTCTCCAACAGTTCGCTAAGCATTCTATTATTGTAATGATAGACCATGAATACGCAAAATTCTTTAATTGGGCTCCTGTGGATGAGTGCACTCTTGTTACTTAGTTCAACTGATTACGAGAAGACACCCACTGTGATAGATTGACCACCTAGTATCATTGAGCAGGTAAGTGTGTTCCCATGGGGTGAAGCCACCGTCAGCACTGTAACGCTAAACAGACGATTCCACTTATCTGGGAATAATATTACTTCAGTGTCACTATACTGTCGATTTTCGAAAGCACTGTAACTGAATGTAAAGAACATTGTTTAGGACAACTTGGTTATCGTTAGGAAGTTGTCAGGCGACTATATGGGCGATTTATCGGTAGCCTTTCACGCGTATCTTAGCAAAATGTTTCTTTTTTTTTTTTTTTTAAGAAAGGATAACGGTTTCGATAGCTTTTCTAATATTGATATTCAAAAAGACCTTTTCCTCCTCACTGAGGCGCTGCACTGCGAAGTTACATTTTTATCCAGCGTACTGCCCCATGAAGTGCATCAGGTGTCAAGGTGATTTACGCTGGCTTGTGCCCGCGGCGTCTCGCATATCCACTGTGCGGTGTAACGTGCACCAAGACCAGTAAAATTTCGCGATCTTGATCAATCACACAGCCGGTGATATACTTCTCAAACAGCACAGACTGTAGTGCTTTACGCTGTTGACACTAGCGTAACACAGGTGCGACGCCAGTGGAACACCGGTGGGGTCTGATAATTTGTATCAGCTATAGACATTTGGTCAATGTGTCTTCTCACTGCTGAGCATCGAAGTTGAATAACTGCTACTGAATAAGAGAAAATTGGGGAGGAGGGCTGTGAAAGATAGCTTAAATGTTGTTAGAGTACCTGCACACCATCTCCTCTGGGTGACGTTTCCTTTTGTCAGCAGAGGCCACACAAAACTGCTTCAGCTGTAATATATCACCAAAGGCGATATTAACATTATCCATTACATACACTGCACTTCTATTTGTCTCCACGATGAGTCCGTGAGGAATGATCCTAGTCCTTGAGCGGCAGATTGGTAAGTAGCAGTTCATTTTCTCTTCCATAATAATAAAAGTAATTTTACACCTCAATTCATTGCTCATGACCTTATTTCTAGGCACACTTGATGACAATGTGGCCATGGAGGGATGCTTTCTCGTCACAGCTGCAGAAATACAGTTGAATGACCTTAGGAACGACAATACAGGTATGTTTGGGGGCGTAATATTCAAGTACTTCCTTTCTCTCTCTTTCGCAATAACAGTTTTAACCCTAGAACGATCCGGCTGTGTCTCTGAAACACACTAGGTTTTATTTTCTTATAGTTGCTGATTTGGCTCGAACGCTCTGCTAGCATCCGAGCTTTGTTTAGTCATTGTTTGGCAGTCTTCCAAACAGCGCGCGGGTCGCTCAGACCCAGCCCGACCGGCTACGTTACTAATGTCTCCGAGTGCGATCCGATTTTTATTTTGGTGTAGGTCTACCTTTGGGTTACTTTGTGAATTATTTTTGATGTCCTAGAACAGGATTATCATTGTCAATAGCTTACAGTTTAAAATGGCAAAAGAACATCTTTCATACTGTGTAATTTACATAATTTAGTGAAGTAGAGGTTTCTGACGCAGACCCAGACTTCGAAATAAACAGTGGTCATGACAGTAACAGGGGAATAAGTGGTGGTAAAGAGCAACATGTTCAGTTTGCTGCCAACGCCCATGCACCTACTACTAGCGTTTCACGTACATCTCCCATAACTGACCCAGGTACCGCACCCAGGTGATTTATAAAGGAAGGAACAGAGCACATAAATAAACAAAGATTTGTTTCCCACAAAGTGATCGAACAAGACATTACAACAGACTTATCACGTATTTGCCTGGAAGCATTAGAGCTGCGATGGACGTACATTCACCCTTACAATCACGGTAGTTATTTTTTTGCAATCCACTGACTGATTGAGTTCTTGAATCAACCAATATCTACAATGCTTCAATTAGAAACAAATATAAAAGTGACCCAAATATGGCTAGGCCTGTAAGTTTGGATGAACTGGCCTACTTTACTTAGCTGGAACATTGAATGACCGTGAAATGAATATAGAAGACTTTTGATACAGATGCCACCGGAATAGAAATCTTTCGAGCAAATATGTCATTGAAAAGGTTCAGATATTTTTATTCGTTGCATCTGGTTTAACAGAATCAATATGAGTGAAGAAAGAAAAACACAAGGTTAACTGTTTTGCCGTAAGATCCATCTTTGATATGTTTGTCTCCAACTGCAACAAATGTTTTGATCCATCAGAAAACCGTACTTTGGATGAAATGTTCGTTCCATACAGAGGCAGGAGCAGGTTCAGGTTCAGGACGTATATTCGAAATAAATCACAAGGACCGTACAAAATCAGTAATTATGTAGAATATGTTGTTCTGCATCTTGTAGACTCAATAAAACGCTCTGGAAGAAATCTGACAGTAGATCATTAGTTTACTTCTTACCGAATCGTCACTAAAGTACTACAAGAAAAGAATATTACTGTTGTTGGTAGGCTAATAAAGTCTGAAATTTCAGATGAGTTTTTATCCCAAAAATCTAAACAAGAGTATGTTTGGATTTCAGATAGACGTTACATTACTCTCATATGAACCAAAACGAAACAGTCATAACTGCTTAGTTCGTCAATACATCATGATGACGGAATTGATAGTGACAGCACGAAAAGAAAAAATAACATGTATGATAACATACCAGAACAACACTAGGGACGGTGTAAATGTTGTTGATGCTATGTATAGTGAATATACTGTTGCTAGAGGAGCAAGATGGTGACGACTGTCTTTGATTTTCAGTTGTTAATCATTTCAGCCCTCAATGCTACATTGCATTCAAAACAAACAAAAACGTTTCAGTAAGAAGAGAATTCCTCAGAGCTGTAGGAAAGTCTCTTATAACACCACATTTGACAATGCGGGCAACCCAGCAAACGTCCTGCGTGAAATTCGAAGGCTTGCCTCTAATCTCTGCAACGCGAAAGAACAAATAATAGGTGAAGATCCACAACCAGGGAAAAGAGAAAGATGCTACGAATACCAGGACATCAAAACCAAATAATTTTGCAAAGCTTGCAACGTGTGGTTATGCATGGCGCATGCTGAAATGGTCTGTGGCGATTATTTTGAAAATAATCAGTTTAGAGGACGATATCTCACAAACTATCCATTATGTTCACCATTTCCATTAATACAATGAAAATATAACATTTTTGCTTCCTATTTCTACAACTTATTCTCATTTACTATCGTATTTCAAACAATTTTTTTTGTATTTTCAGTTTCATTACATTTAGTACTACAAAGGAGTATGATTTTAAGTTGTTATTTTGCGATTATTTTATAATCAGAAAGTTAAAATACTGTAATACAGCATTTATTAATATGTGAACAAAATAAAACTTCATCATTTGACCTGTTACAAGTGTTTAATTTATTGGGATCCAGAGACTTAGACCGAACGTTCTTGACACTATTTTTCGCCCGACTGTTCTAGGGTTAAACTTGCATGTATTACTAACAAGATTTTGTTTGTTTGTTTTAAGTGCACTTGATGAAAACATGTGTATGAGGTAATACAGTAACACCACACTAATGAGGATACAGTTGCGCAACTCGTCATAACTCGTTACATCAGCCAGCAGTTTGGATTCATAAGGAATGAGTCCAATTGTCAAGAGGCAGATATGAAAGTTGCAGTAATTCGTTTATCTTTTCTACAACAATGTAAGTGTTTTAGACATAAGCATGCACTGCATGTGACTTTTGTTTCTTTCCAGATAATATAGATAATAACATAGGAATGTGTGAGATAATGGCATATTCTCCTGCATGATTGGATAAAATATTATAAATTATTATGGCAAATAATAATTATGTGGTGAGATAATGGTGAAATAATGGTTTTGTGTGTAAGGGATACTACAAATTATTATTATAGATGATGCACATATCTGTTACACAAACAAACAGACACAAGCAGACAAACATACAAATACACAGACACACAAACAGACAGACAGACACACACGCACACACACACACACACACACACACACACACACACACACACACACAAACACACACAGCACATGACGCATATAACCACAATACATATTTCCTCATTTGTGGGACTGACAGATATGTACACAGGAGCAGTTGCTCTGTCCACACCATAATCAAATCCATCAGTGAAATGATAGCCGAACCACCAACACTTCATGAACACACAGAGGCGCCACAGACAGGCCCGATGGTAGTGAAGTCTCCTCGTCCAGAACTGTCCAAGATGCATTTGCCGCAGCTGGCTCTGTCACTACGTCACATGTGGCCCAGCAACAGACTGCTCTCCTCAACCAGATTGGTAATTCCCATAATCATCTAGATGTCATCCTGGATCCCACTTGCCATGGCTATCACTTTGTCCTGTGCAAAGCAGTAGCCCACCCTCCCGCACTCCCCCCAAACAATTCTCTTAATGAGTGGCAGGTAAATAGTCCATCCACATTGAACTACTCTGTGGTTGCTGATCTCACAAACCTATGTAGACAGCTCTACTACAGGCTATCAAGATCTTGCCACTTTCTTTATATTGTGTCAAACTGTTCTAGAAATTGAGCTTCCCAGAATCATTGAATACTCAAGCTATTCCTCTTTGACCTCACACAGCTCCTGAAAAATTGTGGTATGGATGGTAAAGAAAACACCACTGTGTGTATTTTGGGGAGTACGACGTCCAATTACAAGGCGAGTGAACCACAGATTAGTTCAAAATTTTCACGATGGACCATTTTTCCGAAATGGAGGAAAGAGTGTCTGGTAGGGCTCTTAGGAGTGTACGTTTACACAATGTCAACTCAGATATCTATGAACCAGTAAATGGAGCATCTACTTTAAAAAATTATTGCTGCTGATCAGGCATACAGTAAAGAACAAGTTACTGATATTACTGAGAGGGATGAATTTTGTTTCGTGAAATCGCTTCTGACTTAGGAAAAATTATTACGAAAATGTCCATTACACATCTGTATAACGTGCATTTAATGTCTGCAAGCATTATTACTCCAAAAGAATCTCATTCCACTTTAAACTCTGGGGCAAACCAAAAGTTGAGAGGCAGAATAGGGCTTAGTCAGTTAACTATTAAGGCCTGGGATAGATCATTGCAACTCTGAATATGATGAAGCACTCTGTGAAAAATAAAAATTAAAGCATAATGTAGTCAGATGTCTCTACATTTCTAAAGTACACTACTGGCCATTAAAATCGCTACACCAAGAAGAAATGCAGATGATAAACCGGTATTCATTGGAGAAATATATTATACTAGAACTGACAAGAGAAACATTTTCACGCAATTTAGAGGCATAGTTCTTGAGAAATCAGTACCCAGAACAACCACCTCTGGCCGTAATAACAGCCTTGATGCGCCTGGGCATTGAGTCAAACAGAGCTTGGATGGCGTGTACAGGTACAGCTGCCCATGCAGCTTCAACACGATCCCACAGTTCATAAAGAGTAGTGGCTGGCGTATTGTGACGATCCAGTTGCTCGGCCACCGTTGACCAGACGTTTTCAGTTGGTTAGAGATCTGGAGAATGTGCTGTCCTGGGCAGGAGTCAAGAATTTTCTGTAACCAGAAAGGCGCGTACAGGACTTGCAACATGCGGTCGTGCATTGTCCTGCAGAAATATAGGGTTTCGCAGGGACCGAATGAAGGGTAGAACCACGGGTCGTAACACATCTGAAATGTAACGTTCACTGTTCAAAGTGCCGTCAGTGCGATCAAGAGGTGACCGAGACGTGAAACCAATGGCACCCCCATGTCCTGTGTGTGTGTGTGTGTGTGTGTGTGTGTGTGTGTGTGTGTGTGTGTGTGTGTAAGAGAGAGAGAGAGAGAGAGAGAGAGAGAGAGAGAGAGAGAGAGAGTGGTGTGTGTGATGGTCTTCAACTGTTGCTCTTAGTACCATTTGCTATGCTCTGTACATGTTGTATAACAGACCGAAAATGGAATATAGCAAGAACAATGGATTGTGTAAAACAGTTATCAGCACGAAAAAGGCATTAATGGCAAAAGTGATATGTAGCTCCCTCTTCTTCACTTCTTTTAGTATAAATAAATAAATAGTTCATTTGTATATACGTTCTCTGTCCCTGAGAACATTAATTTGTAAGTACATGTATATGTATATGAGGCACCACTGAGGATTAAAGAAATATTGTAAACAAATGCTTTCAAAGTTATGGCAAACGAACCGTAATTACAAGACACTGGAAAAATTATTTTTAAAAATTGAAGCAAATATTTATATTGAAACAAGCTATTTATTATTAATAAACTGTAAGTTAATTGTCATATCAGTGTCACTATTTATAAAAGTACCTGATCCTTTCTCTCTAGATTTCAAATCACTCCACTCATGCAATTTGCTCTACAGAGAAAAGATCATAATTTGTTCTTAATAGTCAAGAAATAATTTTGTTATTTTGTTGTTTATAAATAGGCTTGAGCCTCTCATTATGATGAACAGACCTGAAATGACGTTGCTCATGCAACTGAACTACAGACAATGGAGGAGGAAGAGGGGGAGAGATGTTCCACCATTTTAATGTGATCTTAGAGAGAAAGTGGGAAATTTTATGCCATCCAGTTTCCTAAGATGCATAGGTTGTGTACCTGACCTCGAATGCATCACTCACAAGAGGATGAAATTTGGGGATTCCTCATGGGAAGAGGGTGATGACCTTGGGGATAACAAGCCGAATTTCCTCTAGTGTAATTCGGCATCAGAAGTGACCTTGCGACATAATTGTTATCATTTCGCGTACCTGCCATGTTCCCTTACTCAAGATTGTAGCTTTGGTAGAGTCGTACATAAGTAGTAGCAGTAGTAGTGGTTGAAGTGGTAGTAGTAGTAGTAGTAGTAGTAGTAGTAGTCGGAATAGTAGTTTGCAACAGTCAGTTCACCAATATCCAAAGCTGTACCAAGATACATATACAGTAATCTTAGATACATCGAAATACTACACAAATGTTCGACCAAACACACGAAATTGTGACATTTGGGTCAGAAAATGTAGTCTGGTAAGTCATCGTACAACTAAATATATATGTAGAGAGCCGTTACTTGAAAGAGTCAGTAACTTCAATTACTTAGTGGTGTCTGTTTGCAGCGACTTAAGGCGCAACGAATGTGCAAAATGCTAAATTAATTTGAAACATCCTCTCGAACGAGATAGCTTGCAGAATCTTCGTCGGACCAAATATTAAGCACTGTTCGTCAGTATGGGATCCTCAGAAACTTGTGTTAACGGAAGAGAAGGAGAGCGATGGCTCAACTGATCTTCACGGGTTTCTTTAGTCAGTTTGATAGTATCGCGGAACTGCTATACGTGTACTCTAAGCAGTGGGGTGCGCTGAGAAGAGACGTTGTGAATCACGGAGTGAATTCCTCACAAAACTAAGAAATCTACGTTCGATATCGGGTCATAAATTAAAATACTAACTTCAACATACACTTCGTACAGTGACCGCTTTGCGATAACTAGTAGTGAGGGGTAGTGATAATCATTCATCTGAATTGAATCCTGCTGTACTCTTTAGGAATAATCGTCAGATTTTGTGCCGTTTTTGTGTGGTATTGAGTCCCAAATCACAAGAAAAACTATTTTGGTCATGATACACAACCGGCCAACCAACTTACAGTGCACTCTGGTGTAGAAATGTGTATTTAGATATCTAATCAGTGAATTTTGATGATCACGTCTGAAACATTTCAAGTTCTGTAAGGCTGTTAGCAGACCATTTCACTTAGCGACAGAATTTCCTTTACTGAGTGCTGAGTATGTACGAGGGCTATTCGAAAAGTGAGGAACGATCAGTCACGTAATGGAAACCACTGTGAAAATCAGATGAGGCTTTTCACAGACGTTTTGGGCAGTGTCTCTAGTATGCCCATCGATCACATCAAGACGCTCTTTTCAGCTGTGAGCACACTGTGAGCGAGTAAAGGTGCCTAAAACAACGATGTCTACCACCAAGTAGGAAGGCCATCTAAGAGGCTTCACCTTAATGAATGCAGCCCACCTAACTCATCTGCCACGCACTTAATGGCAACTCTCAGCAGCACTCCGGAGGGGTAGTGAAGACGCTCCTGCAGACTTTTTGATGGGAAGTGTTCGATCACCCACAACACAGCCCTAATTGCCTCGTCTTTAGTATCATCTCTGTTCACATGAAACGCTGGATACGAAGACAACACTTGGGCGCAGGCTACGCGCTTTAGACCAGTGTAGAGAACTATCGGAAAGCGCAGGCGGCTGCCTTCTACGACGATGGAGTTGGAATTTGGTACAACGATCCGACAAATGTCTAAGTCGGAGCGGCGTCCATGTAGAGAAGTACCTGGAAGGTCTTGCTAATGTGTAAAGAAAACAGTTTTGATTTTCACTGCAGTTACCATTCCGCGACCTATCGTTCCATACTTTCCGAACAACCCTCTTATAATAGGAAATGTCGTGAACATCGTCAGTTAACTAAGCTGGAAATCTGCCTTAGGAGTTCTCCTGAGCTGATCATTTCTTTTTTGCTACACTTCACCAGCACTATCAGGTAGTGTGGTCCACCTTTCGTTCCAGTAGATAAAAGCGAGAGATGTATTTCAATTGTGATGAAAATACACAGCGCAAGAACAAAGGTTTGCCTCGAGAAAGGCACACCTCAACTGCTACAACGCAATGTCGATACTGTTTGACACCCATCGGGATGCGGTGTACTGATCCATCGTCATTCAAATACCTAAACCAATACTCATCATGGTCTTGTAAGGTGTGTAGTCCTGGAGGCTACTGAAATCATCACTGTTTGAATGCTCGTTGACCGTGAAAATACTATACTGGCTTCCACTTAACCACGTAAAGAGTGGTATGAATATTAATTCAGACTCCGCAAAACTTGATCTACAGGTTCGACTTGTGTAGAACACAATGCTTAAGGGATGTGACACGCTAAGTTATTTGTCATTCTGCCTTCAAACTATGTGCGATTAATTTCCTGATACATCTACTTGAAAGATATGAGATCATTAAATAAACTTTATATAGTAATGAGAGACGGTACTACAATAGTTGCAGATGCTAGTGATTACTCGTAAAACAATTTTTTGGTAATTACATTTGAAACAGAACTAACTAAGCTTACCCCCTAATACAACGAGATATGCAACATAAGTAAGCAGGCGGAAGGCCAAGTCTCAGTTTCCTACAGCGTCGTTAGGTTCTCGAAAATGTTAATGTAATACATAAGTAGCTTACTACTTCTTATACATATTGTCTATGAGTTGTAATTGAATTGGTTCTTCATGCCTTGATATTAAATATATATTTTATTAAAGTGATAAATAATGTTAAATATGATCCCAGTTTGTGAAAACACGAAAAATTGACTTGAGCATGGAAAACAATAACAATTTAAGTTCTCAGTAGGTTTTCTAGATGCTTTGAAACAGTTTGTACGAATTTAGTGTTCCTTTTTGATTGTGATCCTGAGGTTACTTACATTTTGTCCCACGTCCTTTACATTTTCGCTACTCACTGTTACTAAAAGTTTAGGTTTCGATTTAATCTTTTACACATTTAATTTCCTACTTATTTCGACGTCGGAAAGTTGAAAGCATTATTGTGTGATGGGCAGCGTGTATGGCTGGAACGCTGTGACGTCAGCGGTGGTGAAACGACGTTCCGGCTGTATCAGTTGCCAGTGCTCCAGAGTCGCAATTCGCTGACGTCAGCATCGCACGATTGATCTTCTCCCTCGAGATGAACAGGTTGATTACATGCAGCAAGTGTACGGCAGTTCACTATGTAGCCTGTTTTATCATACGTTGAAATGCAATGGTGTTAAACATCAAGTCTTTGTCTTATACTGTGTTGAGATCTTTGTTCATAGGTGTCCGCTTTCATTTATTACATCCCTGTATGTTAGTGGAGTTTTGATTTCGCTTCATGTACACATTCTTTACATTAAATTATGTTAAGTAGTTGCTATTTATCGTGAGATGTAATGTCCATAACGTATAAATATCTGTCTGTTTCACAATCATCTTCATGAGCACTGTTTGAAGCATCTCTGCATGGAAGGTTTTTGAAAGTGCACCTGTCACGCGCTTACTTTTAGCCGCATGTTGTCGAGGACAGTAAAATGAAAAAAAGTGGATACATGAAATGTTCTTGAGGTCAAACTTTACTTACTTTTGATAAAATCTACTTCGGAAGTGAATGTGAGAAGTTGGAGACGAAGAACAGATATAATTTCAGGCTACGGTAGCTGCAGTTTTATCAAACGCCTGTAATCGAAGTGATACATAGATCACCAGTATCAGAGCCACTAGTCAAAGATCTAGTTAGTCGAGGCAAATCTTGCTTTTAGTTATGAAGAGAGAAAATATATACAAAATTTTGAAATCATTCCGGAAAAGTATCAGCAGCTATTACCAAACCCTGCCTCATTAGAGAAGGAATAGAGGCAGTTGCTTTGGTATTTTAATGAAAGAGACAAGGAGCTCTTGTAAAAAAATTCCGGATGTCTTTTGCAGTAAACTGTCGTCAGTCCATAATTTTGACGGAAAAACAGTTTTTCAAAATATTACCACACTTGCAAATATTAACACTTCCACTTTCAAATTATGAAACAGAGATGGTTTTTCTACCTTGTGTGACACTAAAATCAAAAAACGAGCTTCAATGCTATCTACTTCCGTAAACTCACGCCGGCCGTGGTGGCCGGGCGGTTCCAGGCGCTACTGTCTCGAACCGCGCGACCGCTACGGTCGCAGGTTCTAGAGCAACTGTTTCAACAAACAGTAAACTTGGAAACACATCATCGTGTAAACGTAATAGTGGGCGTAAATCAAAACCAGCTGACAGAGATGTTGTAAGCTAACACGAATTGGGTCAAAACAACACATGAAACGTCCCCTTAGAAAAATTATACACGACTGTGCTAAAACTGACACACAATAGTTTTTAGCGCAACGCAATCTGACTTTTAATAATCCTTACAAGAGAATGGCCCTGAATAACATTAACCTCTATGTTTCACAAATCACTTACCTCACAAAAATCTTCGTTACTCGAACTACTGCAATACAGCGAGCACCATTACTGCCAGCTAAATAAAAGATTCAAACTACTGAAGGCACTAACTACTGATAGGTATAGTTAGCAAATGAAAGATTTTAATAGAGAACAAACAATGCATTTACCTTAATAGTCATAATATATATATAGCAGTTCATGACATCCATTCTTACAAATTTCAAATCTCCGCCATCTCTCTCCCCACATCCACCACTGCTGGCGGCTCACCTCCAACTGCGCAACGCTACGCGCTGTTAGCATCCAGCTGCCGCTGCCCAACACTACAATGGCAGACAACAATGCAAACTAGCCACAGACTGCGCACAGCACAGCCAGTGATTTTTCATACAGAGCGCTATGTGGCGTTACCTAAACAGCCTACTTACACACAAACCTACGCTGGCTAAAGTGATTGAAGAGCCCAATAGCCGTTTTCAAGACTCCAAATCGATCAATATTGTCCGCCGAGAACTCTACGAATATTCAAGGACGAGTGGCTATGTGGAAACCATTAATGATGACAACCAACGCTAAGAAGCGTAAAACATGGTGTCAAGACACTGGATTGAAATGTCTGCTTGTGTCTGTGTGTGTTCGGATGGATGTGTGTGTGTGTGCGAGTGTACACCTGTCCTTTTTTCCCCCTAAGGTAAGTCTTTCCGCTCCCAGGATTGGAATGACTCCTTACCCCCTCCCTTAAAACCCAGATCCTTTCGTCTTGCCCTCTCCTTCCCTCTTTCCTGAAGAAGCAGGCGTCGGTTGCGAAAGCTAGAAATTCTGTGTGGGTATTTGTGTGTTTTATTTATTGTGCCTGTCTACCGGCGCTTTTCCGCTTGGTAAGTCTTGGAATCTTTGTTTTTAATTATTTCTATTTTTACGCTGGGTCTGGCCTAGGGAAAACTATGCTATCGAACGACAGGTCGTGTAGAGAACCAAAGTGTTTAGGATCATTAGTTCTGTGAACTTGGTCACATGGGGCGCGAGCAGAGGGGGGTCTGGCTGGAGTAGGGCAGTGGAGCAGGTGTTTTGTGTGACGCTCCCGCGAGTTGCCGCGCTCTTGGGGTTTGGCAGCATGTAATTGCGCTCGACTTGCTACGATACTTTCTCACACGGTGTCGCGGACGGGAAGCATTAGCTGGTGCATACCAAAAACCGTTTCGCCTGGTGATGGTGTCGAGAAGAAAGTGTGCCAACATGCAACAGCGACGGTCGACAATGAGTCACTGTCGCCACCTCCTCAACCGACGACTTCAAACTGTCAATCAACCAACAAGGAAGACTAAAAGCACATAAAGTTTTAGTACTGAATGGCGGACCTCAGCTTTTCAAACTGTTCCATTTGCAAAATACAGCAACTTAACATGAACCTTTGTTGCTCATTGTCCCAATGGCATTACTAAGCAGGTAATGAACCCTAGTGTCGTTGAAATTCAAAGGCCATCATTAAAGTAATGTCAATGGATTTCACTGCTTTCATTTCAAAGTTCAGTTAAGGTGTTCATAGCTGGCTACAATATTTACATTACACAAGCACAAAATAAGAGTGTGAATTTTGTTACTATATTTTAGCTCACTTGTGATTGCAGGTCAGCTTCATACATACTAAATTTTACTATTGTTAATTGTTCAGAATCATTTAATTCAAGTTGAAGTAGCTTTGGAAATGACTGTTGATGTAGCCCAAGACTAACCTTATTTTACTGAATTTCGTAGTGCTTCAGAAACGAAGCTCACTAATAATTTCAGTCACTAAACTAACTTTCAATTTTCCGATTTTATTAATTCTTTTAGTGCTAATTATATGTGCAGTAACCTTTCTTCTTCAGTTATTATAGTAGTTGTCCATAGGACTGGCGACCGTAATTTTCCCTAAATCGCAAATATCTAATTAACGCCAGTTAATTGTTATCATAACGACTGCACATTTACTTTCTTTATTAACTTTACCTCTTTTAAAAATTAATTTCCACCAGTATCATTTGCATTTTTCCTTTCATTTAGATGTAACCCTTTCCTCCCTCTTTACCGACAGATTAACTTCGCTGACGATTGCTTTTCCCAAATTTCCATTAGGTACAGGCGGTTGAATTTTTACTGTCATTAAGGTCGATAAGTGAGCGGGAGGTTACACCGGAGTGATAAAACCTCTCGAAATTATCCGTTTCTTATAGAAGTTTTTTTAAGTTTTTTTCTATTAATTCCAGTAATAAACATAGAAATCGAAAAAAAAAAGTCGAAAAATTTCGAATCCCTCAGTTTCAAACCACATAAAATAAAAATATTAAATTAAATAGGCAAATGAAAATAAGCTTAGTTCGTCAGCAGTTTTCTGCTTTTTTCGACAAGAGATAAGTGGTTGAATACTACAAAAATTACCAGTATTCCCCTAATAATTACAGTTGTATAATCTCTCGCAGACAACAGATCAGCTACTTTCTTTTTTTATTGAAACTATGAAAGAACTATTCCGTTTTAAGTGATCTGCTTCCATGATTTCATAAGTTCGTTGCGACTCCTCCAGTTCTTAGCCTGTTGAAGTAGATGGGGCATTGTACATCATGGATACCATTCTTTGCGAATACGAGTGGTTCCTGAGTATCGATGGGGCCATTGTGCAATGCAAGTAACGCCTAATGATAACAGTGTGACACTACCATCTATAACAGACTGCGCATGTTGACTTTGAAAAATTATACATGACTGTGCTTAAACTGACACACAGTATTTTCAGCGCAACGCAATCTGACTTTCAATAATCCCTAAAAAAGCATGGCCCTGACTAACATTAACCTATACCTTTTACAAATCACTTACCTCACAAAAATCTTGGTTACTCGAACTACTGTAATACAGCGAGCGCCACTACTGCCAGCTAAATAAAAGATTCAACCTACGGAAGGCACTAACTATTGATAGGCATAGTTAGCAAATGAAAGATTTTGATAGAGAACAAACAATGTATTTACTTTAATAGTCATAATATATGTAGCAGTTGATGATATCCATTGTTACGAATTTCAAAACTCTGTCATCTCTCTCCCCACATCCTCCACTGCTGGCGGCTCACCTCCAACAGCGCAACGCTACGCGCTGTTAACATCCAGCTGCCCAACACTACAATGGCAGACAACAATGCACACCAGCCACAGACTGCACACGGCACAGCCAGTGATTTTCATACAGAGCGGTACGTGGCGGTGGCGTTACCAATATAAGAACCTAAACAGCCTACTTACAATGTCACAGACACTGCATGTACGTGCATACTACCGAATAGGCCACACCACGTGGTAGCAGTTACGTTTTTGTCTCAGTAATGCTGCGCCAATACACAAGCCATGTGTCTGTTGCTCGTTTCCATCAGCATTGCTATTAAAATACGGCTGATCGCTTCTCCCATTTTCAATTAAAACGTAATATTTCAAATGCAAATTTGACGAATAATAATTACTCCTTTTTGTAAAGATTTATCTAAAAACCAAAAACTTTACCACTGGCTACTGTGGTTAATTGATACTTCATCTTTTTACTCACTTATTAGCAAAAAACGAAAAAGCACAAATACCGATAACTTCCCAGAACTAAAATACAGGTATCAGTTTTAACCAGTCCGTTTCTCCTGTCACAACATTAACGTCCGCTAGCGTCTGGTAAAGTGCCTGCAACACCAGCTGAGACAATTTCCAATGGTTTCTGAGTGAGAATAGGGTGTAAATCTGTTTCTTTACTTCAACTGAGTGATTTTAATTTTCTGGTTGACTAAACACATTCGTCTAATCTGTAGTATAGATAGATAGATTTGGAAAGTAGCTGTGTTTATCTGTTTTGAATGCACATTTTGAAACTCCGAAATTCCCTCAGACTGTGTGTCTATCGTATTACGTTTTTCGGTGATTCTCTTAGGATACACAAAGACCATAGAATACTATCAGGAACATTCCTCTGAAATAAAACGTTGTTGTCAATTTTACAGTATTTGGCTGCTCTCTCTTAAGTGTTTCCATTAGTGTTTGTTTTATTTTGCACTATTTGCGGACATTACCCTGCATCTCCCAATATCTCGACACATGTGTAGATAGTACTTTCAATAATCGTGATCTTTAATTAGGTACTTCTTGAAATTTCATTCCTGCTCCACCGTATCTGAAAGTTTTAACAAAACCTTTGGGTAACCTAGACAGGGCATCAGATATTATCTTATCCTAGCCACTTACGTGTAATATTTCTGAATTATTCTCTTGTAATGATACCGAGAATCATACTAAACATGGGTGTATTTAATTGCATACCTTACAGTTATGTGATCACACTATATTTTTAGATGTTTTCCATATGTGTAACTGAAATTGTTTTTGAAATCTCATACCACAGCAAGAGCCTCTACTTCTGTTGCTGAATATGACCTATGGCATTCTGTTACAACTTCCCTGCCAAGCATATTACATATCATTAGGTTTTCCTTTGTCTTCTACAGTCTAAAATTAACACGATCCAAAATCTGAAAATGAAGCGACGGTTGCTACGCGAAAGTCACGCTCATGTCTTGATGAAATAATATATATATATACATATAGATAATGCGAGGTAGCATTCAATAACAGTCATCATTCATTAGTTCATATATATATATATATATATATATATATATATATATATATATATATATATATATATATATATTAAAGTGGCTCTAAGCATTATACAACTTAACATCTGAGGTCAGAGGTCATCAGTCCCCTAGACTTACAACTACTTAAACCTAACTAACCTAAGGACACACACACATCCATGCCCGAGGCAGGGTTCGAGCCTGTGACCGTAGTAGTCACGCGGTTCCGGACTGAAGCGCCTAGAACCCTTCCGCCACAGCGGCCAGCAACCATCCAGTATTCTTTCTTAATAACTTAAGTAAATTATTGTCGTTCAGTAATAGCTGTGAAACAAATCTTCTGAAGCACGAGACGACACCTTGGAAAGCTTTCATTTGTTTTCGTGTTGTTGGCGCTGGAAAATTATTCACTGCTTTTATCAAATTTGGGTCTTTACAGTGCCTTATGATCATATGATATGACAAAGAAATTTGAGTTGATCTCATCCAAATTCAAATTTCTCTAGGTTAACTGTTACTCTGGGGTGTAAAAACCCATACAGTACTTTTTCTATTACATACAATTACTCCTCCAATTTCTATGTAGCTATTAATCAATAATTCATATTGATCATAAATCTGTCCTGCAAATCTGATCGTACTAGTTTTACTTATGTTGTAGCAACTCCAGCACTAACATTTAGGCCAAAATGAGGTGCCATTAATTGATACCTTTTGTCTCCACAAAGAACATTTCTGGATTTCCTCTTGAAGCATCTGTGCTCTCGCTTGTACGGACACAAGCATTTTATTTTGTCCCCGTGCATGTGGAACTAAACGCACTTGTTCATTTGGCTTGCCGAATCCAGGAAGGGGTTAGTGTAAGACGAAAGTGATGCTTCAATTACGCTACTGATAAGGGGATTTATCGGCGCCTCATAAAACGCCCATAAAGGACAGAGCGGAAGGACTGGACCTTGGGGAAGGAAGAACTTCATTCACCTCTTATTGCATACAAAGTTTTATTCATCTAAACAATTCATCAAATAACAAATATAATGAAACATTTTGCTAAATGAATAGTACCAGACATCTAAACAAGCACAAGTGTGCCCTTGAGACCATAATTCTGATACAGGTAAAGTCAGCAAAAGGTCAGTAAGAACAACAAACTATCATTAAATAACAATTCCCTGGACATCTCGTTATAGTGATTACTAGTCACACATCTGACGGCAGCAGCCGATTTACGCTCTGATGCAACTTTGATGGGAGTATTAGGCAATACTTGCCAGTAGAATGATAGGGAACCGTCATTATACACAAAAGAGCAAAAGTCGTTTCACGCTACTGCAAATATCATGGGATTATAGTATTGCGATTGAAATAAAATATTTTCACTGTTAAGTATTTCAAGGACTAAACTAAAGACAATCTGGACAGTGTTAAAATTGACTTACAGACGGTAAATTCCACTTTTGGTAAATGCATTCGTAACTGAATAAAGCGAATAAGCAACTTTAAACGTACAAGTCTTCCATCTAAAACACAACTTAGCCAATGCATGAAAAGGGCAGGCAGTAATTACGTATACAGAAATTCCTTTCAAGTTTTTCAATCCTGGCCCAATAAGCGACACTTATCTTTAATATATATGTGTGAGCTGCAGGTGCTAACCAGGTACAGACACAAACGCAGTACACAACAGGCAGCGTGGACAACAGCCAGTTGTCCCGCTCGACCAACAACTCTCGACTCGGCCAATAGTGCTAGGTATACAAGCCTCAGGCCGATTTTGTCTCACGTGTACTCCCTCAAAGAGTACTAACTTCAAAATAGACCACTGTTGTTGGGTGCATCTGGAGAATAAACAAGATGTCAGAGTCTACTGAATAAGAAAAACACGCAAGGGACCGTAGGCACAGGTTTAATCCACACCCCAGCCTCAGACATACAACAAAACAGATGAAATTATGATCCAATAAATCGCTTGTCTCAGAGCTACAACGAACGGGCTACAACTTAAACTCCTTAAATAAATAATCGTTTCCCAGTAAACCCAAGTCAGTGTGCATAAGGCAATATTAGAAAATACAACGTCAAGTTATTACCAAAACACGCTAAACGAATTGTCACAGAATGGAAGCAGTAACCGAATCACAGTAAAACCACTGGTGTTTTAATCAAGCAATTCAAATCATGGTAACAAAAGATTACCTCAAGGAAAACATAAAATGATAAATGAACCTTATAATAATTACACATCGTCGATGGACCCTGACACGTGGTACTCACTGGAATTAAAGAAAAGATGGGTGGGAGGACCAACTAATATAAATTTCTTTTCACACAACTTGTTTATTTAACAAACTGTGTAATCGAATCATTTAACCACACAATTTTCTTTAACGACATGAACAATTTTTCAATATTCTTTTGACCTTAAATCTTAAATTGAATAAGCTTTTAATCTTTGCAAAAAAATCTTAAGTGCTGTATGGCAAAACAGCAAACAACGTGACAACGATTACAAGACGTCCAGACCTGCAGCACACCGGCTATCAGATGAAAGAGTGGTGTTTGCTACCGAGCTGCACACAGTTTCCCTTATTACATGCCCTTCTGCAACACATGATAGCTATGTACGCACTGATATGTAACTTCATTCTATATACGCACCATTGATGACAAGAGTGATTAAATTATTCAAAGCAGATGACTTAATATTAAAGCTGTTTGTCGAAAGGCTCGGGGTTAAGACGCGCACCTGTGCTTATTGGTTAAACAAATTAGCAGACCATTTGACAATTATAAGGCTCACTTCAAAGCAACCAACATCTTAAATTTAGGCGACAGCCAAGGTGCATTCTAACCAGTCTCTGCTGACTGTTTTATTTTGACTAAAGCCGTAGTAAGAGGTGGCTGTTAAAATTTTCGAAGTTAAACTTATTGTCAGTTATTAAGACCACTCTGAAGGAACGTCCTGAAGCTGGCCGGAGTGGCCGTGCGGTTTCTGGGAGCTACAGTCTGGAGCCGAGCGACCGCTTCGGTCGCAGGTTCGAATCCTGCCATGGGCATGGATGTTTGTGATGTCCTTAGGTTAGTTAGGTTTAATTAGTTCTACGTTCTAGGCGTCTGATGGCCTCAGAAGGTAAGTCGCATAGTGCTCAGAGCCATTTGAACCATTTTGAACGTCGTGAAACATTACTTGTATACGCTTATTACAAGAGAGCTAACTCGGCGGAACCACTAGATCCTGCTAAAATACACCAATAATGAGCGGGTCTTTCAAACACAGAAACGAACAGATTATGAAAAGAGGTTGTTCATATTATAACTAGTGACCGACAAATGGAATTACAATCAAAGAATTGAACCGGTTAATAGCTAAATCATTTGTTTAAGGCAACCTGTGCCTTAGTGCATTTGTTCCGTCTGTATTTACGACCAAAAGCTGATTAATTATAACTTAAATGCTCGGTTACAAACCAGAAAGGATAGGCAGTATAATGGTGGGACAAATTTTCAAACGGCAACTAGCATCTTAGCACAATGCTACTGCCTACATTTACGACCAAAGACCCGACAGATACAAACCTGACAATAATAAGGATAGCCGGTAGACAATGAAACAAATGATCACGAGGATTACAGAATGTCACTCCCCTCTATCAGCAAGCAGTTCCATGGATGCACGGTGCGTCGCAACGATTACTGACTGGTGCCGACGAAAGCTAGGTAGAAGAGGGCAGCCAGGCCATGAGCGGTCTTCCGACACGAATGATGCTAGCCAACTAACGGGATGTCGGCCTGCTGCTTGTAGTCTAAACCGACCCCGCTGGAGTACCCCGGTAACTTCGCTCTTCGCAGGCCCTCCTTGCACAGCTCGTGGCTTCGGACGCTTGGACCACGTGACGACCTCTTGTCGCGACACTACCGCCAATCCCCCAAACTTCGTGCCTCACTTCGGGCCAGCGAATCCCGTGTATGTATCGGCAAGCAAAGACCTTCTAAGTACACAACCCACAGATGCCAATTCTGCCTCATCCATATTGCCAATGGGGCAGCAAGTGGGATAATCGACGCTACTCCTGAACCAGTGGCGCAAAACAGAAAATGCAATGCCGCCACGGCTCAGACCCAAACATTCAAGACTCCCCAGAACGATCTCAGTAATAAATAAAAGACAGTAAACCCCAAGTTTTAAAAGGTAAACCAGACTGTAGACGTAATCAAATAATAACACGAATTACTGCAGTCAGAGCGGCATAAGTTTTTTATTTGCGAACCACAGGATAAATTAGGAGAGTTTCGTGATTGGGAATCAACCAGTAATCTGTCTCAGGTTCATCACACCTGCAACATGAAAGGCAGAAAACGCGTCTCCAACGAATGACGTAATTACAGTGACGTTCAGTTGAAGTCGGTCACCAATAGCATCGGAATGGTAGGTCGGGAGTAAAGACCCTCAAAAACATATATTCTGCTAACGAACACACAATCTCTTCTCTTCGCAGTCCATCCCAAAACGCGCCCCATACAGCCGGCGCCGACACGAATGGACTTTTTCGAGGCGACTAAATTCGCCGCCGAGGTTGCGTCTCGTGTCCACTACCAACCACAGGCCGTTGCAAACAACTTCTCACTCCGCACGTTTACTTGGCCGATCCTCTTTAGTCCGCGCCACCTCACGACCGCATCACGAGCGCCGAAGATGTTCGATCTCTGAAGGAGTATCGATAGGACGAAAGCCGGTACGGCTGACCAACAATGTAGCATTTTTCTAATCTCCTTCATAGTGGCTTTGAATTTTGTCTGTAGGATGGATGAAACCTGATAGTTAAGGAAGACAGGATTCGGTTACAATTGTGCGGGGGGCTGTAATCAGTTACTATTGGTTGCCTTTTACCGTAGACATAATTTATTTTAAACCAGTAAGTCCAGACTCAACAATAAATAAAAATACCACACGTTATTAATGAAGGAATGAACAAATGAGTAAATAGTAGTGTTTTTAGTGAGTTACAATTTAGCAAATGAGCATTAATTACAGATACAGCAGATAATGTTTTAAAAGCAAGCCATTGTAATCCGGGCAGAAGGCCATACCCGCCAGGAATGGCAATAAATTAAGAATTGTTTAAAACACGCAGCACTTACATATTACGTATTGATATATTAAAGGCAAGTCGTCAGAAACACAGAGAAGGCATCAGATGCAGGAACGGCAGTAAATTAGATTTTAAAGGCTTACTGCGTAAATACAAATGCCATAGTAGAATTTTAAGGTAAGTGACCACAACCACGGCTGAAGGCCTTACACGCCAGGAAAGAGAATAATAAAAAAATTAATAAACCTTCTGTAAAACATAAAATACAATAGCAAAGGTTAATTAAAAAAAACAAGCAACTGATCACCAAACGGGTGAAATAAGATGATGGTAAACTTTGTAACACAACAATTATCATCCTCTGAATACTACACTGCTATATTTATTCCGGAAGGTGACCAGAACAATTAAGTAGACATATACAACCTTTAATGTAGGAATTACAAGGTATTGTTATAAATAAAACAATAACAAAACACGAGGACCAGTACTTATATTCCTTAAAGGGTACTGAGCAAGATTATATCCGCAGAAGGCGTGGACTCAAGGAGCGTTACACTGAACTACTGGCCATTAGACCTTCTTTTAGAACACACATGTTTCACAAGAACCAAGGGGCCACAGAGAGTGCTCCAAGAATTGGCCTCTGAGAAGGTCCGCCAACAAAGAGTTTCGCGAGTGATGAGGCAGGCAGGGAAGATTTGCATTCACTTCACAAGATAGTAACCCAGACTAGAGGCTAATGATAATCTTGCTGAAAATACTTGACGTTCGATAAACCAAATGCAACGATGGAACAATACGCCAAAGCTTGAATCGCGGTCTGCACTACGTCCCCAGAATACTGTGCTTGGAGTGCCCGGAACGAGAAGGAATCACTACCACCAGAGTAGAAGAATAACCAACCGGCCTACAATCAAGAAATCTGTCCTTACCGGACAGCAGCGGCAAGTCGAGCAAGCGTATACTGCCGTTACATACACCTACCCCCAGGCAGGTAACTGGGGCATTAGGGCCACACGGCGAGAAAAATTACCCCTGGTTGAACTTAACTAATTTTAATAAGCTGATCGCAGTAAATAGTAATAAGACCTAGAGGAAAGCTAGTCAGATCCGCCTTCCCCATGCACTCTACTCGCTGTTCTTCACCTCGGCGATACTAACAGTAGCAACAACAACCCAAGTCACAGGAGAATCGCTGGCCGGTGTGACCGTGCGGTTCTAGGCGCTTCAGTCTGGAACCGCGTGACCGCTACGGTCGCATGTTCGAATCCTGCCTCGGGCATGGATGTGTGTGATGTCCTTAGGTTAGTTAGGTTTACGTAGTTCTAAGTTCTAGGGGACTGATGACCACAGATGTTAAGTCCCCTAGTGCTCAGAGCCATTTTGAACTGGAGAATCGTGAGATTTCACAATGGTGGAAGTTTCTCTACTTGGATTCAAACGCACTCATTTTAAACCTTACTGGTTCCGGTTTACGAAGAGGTCGTGCACCCTCGTGACCACACTTCAGAGTCGGTGATCCAGATTGATGTACACACCGGTATCCCTAATAACCAGTAGCTCGTCATCTTGCCTTGATGCGTACCTGTATTCGTAGTAGGATACTATCCACAATCTCATCAAGGCACTGTTTGTCTAGATTGTCTCACTCCTAAACGACGATTCGGCGTGGATCCCTCAGAGTGGTTGGTGGCTCACGTCGTCGATAAACAGCATGTTCCACAGAGTTAATGTCTGGAGAATATGTTGGCCATTCTAGTCGAGCGACGTCCTTATCCTGAAAGAGGTCATTCACAAGATATGCACGATGGGGGCGCGAATTGTCGTCCATCAAGACGAATAACCCACCAAAGTTGCCGATATGATTACACTATCAGTCGGAGGATAGCATTCACGTGTCGTACGCCTTTACGACACATTCCATGACCACCAGTGGCGTATGTTGGGCCCACATAATGCCACCCCAAAACAGCAGGGAAGCTCCACCTAGTTGCACTAGCTGGACAGTGTGTCTAAAGCATTCAACCTGACCGGGTTGCCTCGAAGCGCGTCTCCGACGATTGCCTCGTTCAAGGAATATGCGACACTTGTCGGTGGAGAGGATGTGATGCCAGTCCTGAGCGGTCCATTTGGTATGTTGTTGGGCCCATCTGTGCAACGCAGAATGGTGTCGTGGTTGCAAAGTTGGACCTCGGCATGGAGGTCGGAAATGAAGTAGCGCATCATGCAGCTTATTGGGCACAGTTGAATCATAAAAGGACGTCTTATGGCGGCACGAAAACATTATTCAATATGGTGGCGTTGCTGTCAGGGTTCCTCAGAGCCATAATATCTGTAGGTAGCGATCATGCATTGCAGTAGCAGCCCTTCGGGGGCTGAGCGAGGCATGTCATCGACAGTTCCTGTCTCTCTGTATCTCCTCCGTGTCCGAAAAACATCGCTTTGGTTCACTCCGAGACGCCTGCACACTTCCCTTGTTGAGAGCCTTTTCTTGCACAAATTAACAATGCAAACACGATCGAACTGCGTTATTGGCCGTTTAGGAATGGTTGAACTGCTGACAACACGAGCCGTGTACTTCCTTCTTCGCGGAATGACGGGAACTGGCCGGCTGTCGGACCCCCTTCGTCTAATAGGCCCTGCTCATGCATGGTTGTTTACATCTTTGGGCAGGTTTAGTGACATCTCTGGACAGTCACTGGGACTGTGACTGATATAAAATATCCACAATCAACGTCTATCTTCAGTAGTTCTGGGAACATAGGTGATGCAAACCTTTTTTTGATTTGTGTAGGTAACCCTTAATGATCGCAGGTTATTTGGAAATCAAATTAATGGTGTCATTAGCATGTCGGCGAAATAGGCTTGCACTGTAGAATGTAGGCATCGTGATTGTGCTATTATGGTCTGAATTTGGTTCTTGTTAGACTTCTTATCCATGTTAGTAGCTCATGAATTTGATGCATCAAGACAATGTGACTTTATGTCATAGGCATCCTTTAATTCCTGCTGTATCATTTTTATTCTGTAACCCTACCATGTCATGCTTTAGCTATCAACGCATCTACAGTGAGTTCCTCGCCATCAGCTGTAAAAATCCATTTACCACACGAAAGTTCAGAGACATTGCTCCACTAAAACATAAATTCTATCCCAGTTTTGCAGGTCTTAGTTAGGCCATCAACGATTAGGGCTATGCATACCATGTATGCTTTAGCTATCAACACATCTACAATGAGTTCCTCGCCATCAGCTGTTCCATTTACCACACGAAAGTTCAGAGACACTGTTCCACTCAAACATAAATTCTAACACAGTTTTGCAGGTCTTAGTTAAGCCATTAACGATTAGGGCTATGCATTTCATTGCTGCAGTATCTATATCCAATCTAACTTACGACTACCATTTTCAAATTATAGGGCGCACTATCGTACACTTCATTCCACAATCGCTCTTGTATGGGTGCAAACTGGTATTTAGTTAAGAAAGTTCTTTCAGTTTCTTTGTAATTTTTCTGTAGTTTTAGGGTTTATTCCATAGCCCAAAGGGCAGCATCCCCTTGTAAATAACGTGTCAAAAACTTGATCTTTCACTTAACGTTCCACGTCTGGGGACACGCGTCTAAACGCACATCAAAATACAGAAAGGTGTGAAGACTTTTGCTCTCGAAAAAACATATGAAGCTGTCTATTTTAGAAGCCTCTCTTCTAACAGTATAACAGATTATGTCGATCCTGTCAGAACATGAGCAAGTGAACTATCAGTTCAGCGACCTATACCGACAGTCGTATAAATATTGTTAGCTGACATCCCAAAGACGTCAGGGCTCACATGCGTTTCCTCTTCGTAGGAATGTCTTGGTTGAAACTCGTCTAGGGGCTGAACAGCAAATGCCTCATTACACGCCCTAAATTAGACACTTGTGACCTTTTGGTTAATTTGTCTGGCTGATGGCAAGTTTGCGAAATTGTATAGAGATACAATGTTAATATAGCATATAACAATAATAATAATAGTATCGGGAGCTAAATTAACGACACGTAAATGATATAGGTTACACAGTTGCGATATGGTTATTATAGTGTTTATTCAGAAAGTAAACAAATAGCGAAAGTGGTCGTATCTAGAACTACTGTTACACTTGAGCGCATATCCATTTGATACATTTTCGTCATTCGCAATCACTTCGCGAATTGCAAGCCCATTATTCCACCTCGTCAACTACTCGAAACGTTCACACCAGGCGCGCGGCTGCTCACCGTTCCGAGATAATTCCGGCGATACCACACAATGCGGAAGTCGTTTCACTTCGTAGCTACCTGAAGGCCGACCGTCCGCTTCCGTGTCTCCACCAGGACTGCTCCTCTGCCCGTCCCCGGCCGCGTTTCCCGCGCACCGAATATCCTCGCTCAACTGACTAGCGCAGTTCCCTTCCCTGAAACCATCCATCTGATTGACTACAGCTAATTCTACAATATTTTACATTTTAACATATTGAATTAAAAACTTGGCGACTTTCACGTTCTAAATAAAGTAACAGTAACATGCATTACATAACAAACGTTAAAATCTTTTACATAAAACCAATAAAATTTCCTTCTTAGCTTTGAGTAGGTATTAAAATTCATGGAGAAGAAGTAAAAACTTTGAGGTTCGCCGATGACATTGTAATTCTGTCAGAGACGGCAAAGGACTTGGAAGAGCAGTTGAACGGAATGGACAGTGTCTTGAAAGGAGGATATAGGATGAACATCAACAAAAGCAAAACGAGGATAATGGAATGTAGTCAAATTAAATCGGGTGATGCTGAGGGAATTAGATTAGTAAATGAAACACTTAAAGTAGTAAAAGAGTTTTGCTATTTAGGAAGTAAAATAACTGATGATGGTCGAAGTAGAGAGGATATAAAATGTAGACTGGCAATGGCAAGGAAAGCGTTTCTGATGAAGAGAATTTGTTAATATCGAATATAGATTTATGTATCAGGAAGTCGTTTCTGAAAGTATTTGTATGGAGTGTAGCCGTGTATGGAAGTGAAACATGGACGATAACTAGTTTGGACAAGAAGAGAATAGAAGCTTTCGAAATGTGGTGCTACAGAAGAATGCTGAAGATAAGGTGGATACATAACGTAACTAATGAGGAGGTACTGAATAGGATTGGGGAGAAGAGAAGTTTGTGGCACACCTTGACTAGAAGAAGGGATCGGTTGGTAGGAAACGTTTTGAGGCATCAAGGGATCACAAATTTAGCATTGGAGGGCAGCGTGGAGGGTAAAAATCGTAGAGGGAGACCAAGAGATGAATACACTAAGCAGATTCAGAAGGATGTAGTTTGCAGTAGGTACTGGGAGATGAAGAAGCTTGCACAGGATAAAGTAGCATGGAGAGCTGCATCAAACCAGTCTCAGGACTGAAGACAACAACAACAACAACAGCTTTGAATGCCACGGCCAGTAGCCTAGCACCATTGTCGCTTCTAATAAATTAATATAGAACGAAAGTAGCGATTATGCACTAACTTTACAACAATTATTCCATTACCTTATCACCTATTTACACTCCGACAGATGAGAACGCAGGGGAACATAACGTTGACATCCACATGGTATTTCTTGACTTCAAAAAACTGACGACAGCGTACACAGGTGCAACATAACCAGCGTTCTCAAAGAGTTTCACCTTCCTGGAAAGTTAATATGCCCAGTACAGATGTGCTTGGAGGAAACCTATTGCAACGTAAAGACCAACACAGGAGTGCAAAAGGAGTTTTAAGTCAGAACAGGCCTTAGACAAGGAGATGCTTTATCTCCAATACTTTTCAATCTGGTTTTAGAAAAGACAAATAGAGAATACAAAAAGTAAACCCAGATAAAGGAAAGATGGGTAGAAATAAAATATATCGTCTTGCTTATGCGGACAATATCATCATATTAAGTGGAAACAAAGAAGAACTTCAACACATGACAAGTTCCTACAGAAGCATTGCAAGGAAATCAGGATTAGAATGAGAAGAAAACAGAGTACTTGGTCGTGAACAAGGCACCCAATGTTGGCAGTCCACTGACAGGTGATGGTCTCACTTTTAAAAGAGCAGACACTTTTAATATTTAGGAAGCATAATAAACAAACAGATTTAAATGTAAATTGAAATTAAAGTGTGGGTATCAGCAGAGAAGAAAACCTATTTTGGCCTGCGATATGTGTTATCCAGTAGAGCTGTTTCCAGAAGCTTCAAATTAGGCCATGTCAGAGTGTAGTTCAACCAGTAGCTCCATATGGATCAGAAAGCTTCGCATTTAGAAAAGCAGATGAAAAAAATCTTCGTTATGGAAAATATTAAGAAAAACGTTTGGAACCAAGAGAGACCCAGAAACACAAGGTTAGAGAATTTTTAAAAACCAGAAACTGAAGGAACAATATCAACAGGCAGATATTAGTCAAAGGATGCGGAGGAGGAGACTGATGTGGGCCGGATATCTAAATAGGATGGAGGAGGAAGAACTACCTAAAGTAGCATTCTCTGGAACAATAGGGGCCAGAAGGAAGCGAGGAAGGCCACGAACCAGATGGAAGGATGACATCGACGAGGACGCGGCTCCAATGGGCCTGAGTAAAGGACAATGGTCTACAAAAGCCAGGAACAAAGAACAATGGAAAAGGAATGTAGAGAAAGCGTTTGGTCTCCCAGGCTAAAGTGACAGTTAAGAAGACACATTTATCGTTGCACCTGATTATGCCGTACCAGCCGGAAACCAGTTCGTGTGAGAAATAATAAGTACTGTAAAGCATTACATCAGGGTTTCGTTCATAACAAAGAGGGTATTTGTAATACATGTAGATATGTGTATTTCAATATTCTCAAAAGAACAGTACAGTTGTGTGTCACCAGTTTTTGTTTATCTTGTGTTTCTGGTTGAAGTTGAAGTGATAGACAGGTTAAAATTTTGAAAAAAATATGCAACGAATTAACATAGGCTTTCCTCTGGGAAGACATGATACAAATACGATGGCTCGATGAGGTTGATAATAGGACACGCATTGGGGTACAACAAAATTCTCTACAGTACTGAACCACTTTCATTCAAATGTCTATGAAATCACGCATCATGATCTTCTGATGTATGACAACCTTTGGCTATTAAACATTCACTATTGAAGGCATTAAAACACTGCACTGACATCCACTTGAAAGATGGAGATGCATATTATTCGCACATCATACAAGTAGACATGCAGGTTCGATTTGCGGAGAATACAATGCTTAGAGTATGAAACGCGATAAGCAGGCGGTCGTTCTGCGATTTCCTGATACATCAACCTCAAACATCATTAAAGAAATTTATATTCTACTGAGAAATCGTGCTACAGTAACAGCACACACCAGTAATTATGGATAAATTATTATTATTCGGTAAACCAGATATGTATGAGACCTCACAATACATGTTGTTGTTGTCGTGGTCTTCAGTCCTGAGACTGGTTTGAAGCAGCTCTCCATGCTACTTTACCCTGTGCAAGCTTCTTCATCTACCAGTACTTACTGCAGCCTACATCCTTCTGAATTTCCTTAGTGTATTCATCTCTTGGCATCCCTCTACGATTTTTACCCTCCACGCTGCCCTCCAATGCTAAATTTGTGATCCCTTCATGCCTCAAAACATGTTCTGCCAACCGGTAACTCCTTTTTGTCGAGTTGTGCCACAAACTCCTCTTCTCCCCAATTCCATTCAATACCTCCTCATTAGTTATGTGATCTACCCATCTAATCTTCAGCATTCTTCTGTAGCACCACATTTCGAAAGCTTCTATTCTCTTCTTGTCCAAACTATTTATCATCCATGTTTCACTTCCATACATGGATAAACTCCATACAAATACTTTCAGAAACGACTTCCTGACACTTAAATCTATACTCGATGTTAACAAATTTCTTTTCTTCAGAATCGCTTTCCTTGCCATTGCCAATCTACATTTTATATCCTCTCTACTTCGACCATCATCAGTTATTTTACTCCCTAAATAGCAAAACTCCTTTACTACTTTAAGTGTCTCATTTCCTAATCTAATTCCCTCAGCATCAACCGACATGATTCGACTACATTCCGTTATCCTCGTTTTGCTTTTGTTGATGTTCGTCTTATATCCTCCTTTCAAGACATTGTCCATTCCGTTCAACTGCTCTTACAATTCCTTTGCTGTCTCTGACAGAGTTACATTGTCATCGGCGAACCTTAAAGTCTTTATTTCTTCTCCATGAGTTTTAATACCTACTCCGAATTTTTCTTTTGCTTCCTTTACTGCTTGCTCAATATACAGATTGAATAACATCGGGGTGAGGCTACAACAGTGTCTCACTCCCTTCCCAACCACTGCTTCCCTTTCATGCCCCTCGACTCTTATAACTGCCATCTGGTTTCTGTACAAATTGTAAATAGCCTTACGCTCCCTGTATTTTACCCCTGTCACCTTAAGAATTTGAAAGAGAGTATTCCAGTCAACATTGTCAAAACCATTCTCTAAGCCTTGGTTTGCCTTTTCTTAATCTTTCTTCTAAGATAAGTCGTAATGTTATTATTGCCTCACGTGCTCCAACATTTCAGCGGAATCCAAACTGATCAACCCCAAGGTCCTCTTCTACCAGTTTTTCCATTCGTCTGTAATGAATTGGCGTTAGTATTTTGCAGCTGTGACTTATTAAACTGATAGTTCGGTAATTTTCACATCTGTTAACACCTGCTTTCTTTGGGATTGGAATTATTATATTCTTCTTGAAGTCTGATTGTATTTCGCCTGTCTCATACATCTTGCTCACCAGATGGTAGAGTTTTGTCATGACTGGCTCTCCCAAGGCCGTCAGTAGTTCCAATGGAATGTTGTCTACTCCCGGGGCCTTGTTTCGACTCAGGTCTTTCAGTGTTCTGTCAAACTCTTCCCGCAGTATCGTATCTCTCATTTCATCTTCATCTGCATCCTCTTCCATTTCCCGAACATTGTCCTCAAGTACATCGCCCTTGTATAAACCCTCCTTCCACCTTTCCGCCTTCCCTTCTTTGCTTAGAACTGGGTTTCCATCTGAGCTCTTGATATTCATACAAGTGGCTCTCTTTTCTCCAAAGGTCTCTTTAATTTTTCTGTAGGCAGTATCTATCTTACCCCTAGTGAGATAAGCCTCTACATCCTTACATTTGTCCTCTAGCCGTCCCTGCTTAACCATTTTGCACTTCCTGCCGATCTCATTTTTGAGGCGTTTGTATTCGTTTTTGCCTGCTTCATTTACTGCACTTTTATATTTTCTCCTTTCATCAATGAAATACAATATTTCTTCTGTTACCCACGGATTTCTATTAGCCCTCGTCTTTTTATCTACTTGATCCTTTGCTACCTTCTCTACTTCATCCCTCAAGGCTACCCATTCTTCTTCTACTGTATTTCTTTCCTCCATTCCTGTCAATTGTTCCCTTATGCCCCCGCTGAGACTCTCTACAACCTCTGGTTTTTTCAGTTTATCCAGGTCCAATCTCCTTAAATTAGCACCTTTTTACAGTTTCTTCAGTTTTAATCTACAGTTCATAACCAATAGATTGTGGTCAGAGTCCACATCTGCCCCTGGAAATGTCTTACAATTTAAAACCTGATTCCTAAATCTCTGTCTTACCATTATATAATGTATCTGATACCTTTTAGTATCTCCACGATTCTTCCATCTATACAGCCTTCTTTTATGATTCTTGAACCAAGTATTAGCTATGATTAAGTTATGCTCTGTGCAAAATTCTACCAGACGGCCTCCTCTTTCATTTCTTGCCCCCAATCCATATTCACCTACTATGTTTCGTTCTATCCATTTTCCTACACTCGAATTCCTGTCACCCATGACTATTAAATTTTCTTCTCCCTTCACTATCTGAATAATTTCTTTTATTTCATCATACATTTCTTCAATTTCTTCGTCATCTGCAGAACTAGTTAGTATATAAACTTTTACTACTGTAGTAGGCGTGGGCTTCGTATCTATCTTGGCCACAATAATGCGTTCACTATGCTGTTTGTAGTAGCTTACCCGCATTCCTATTTTCCTATTCATTATTATACCTATTCCTGCATTACCCCTATTTGATATTGTGTTTATAACAATGTAGTCATCTGACCAGAAGTCTTGTTCCTCCTTCTACCGAACTTCACTAATTCCCACTATATCTAACTTTAACTTATACATTTCCCCTTTTAAATTTTCTAACCTACCTGCCCGATTAAGGGATCTGACATTCCACGCTCCGATCCGAAGAACCCCAGTTTTCTTGCTCCTGATAAGGACGTCCTCTTGAGTAGTCCTCGCCCGGAGATCCGAATGGGGGACTATTTTACCTCCGGAATATTTTACCCAAGAGGACGCCATCATCATTTAATCATACAGTAAAGCTGCATGCCCTCGGGAAAAATTACGGCTGTAGTTTCCCCTTGCTTTCAGCCGTTCGCAGTACCAGCACAGCAAGGCCGTTTTGGTTAATGTTACAAGGCCAGATCAGTCAATCATCCAGACTGTTGCTCCTGCAACTAATGAAAAGGATGCTGCCCCTCTTCAGGAACCACAAGTTTTTCTGGCCTTTCAACAGATACCCCTCCGTTGTGGTTGCACCTACGGTATGGCCTTCTGTATCGCTGAGGCACGCAAGCCTCCCCACCAACGGCAAGGTCCATAGTTCATGAGGGGGGGGGGGGGGGGGGTCATAAAACATAAAGTTCCAAAAGATAAGTAAGAAGCCAGTAGGGAAATCTCAGCTTCCTAAAGCAACGTTTGTTGTGAATGTACTACAGAGGTTCCATTTTTACTCCTTATGTATATTGTCAGTGTGTTCTAACTGACAGCGGTTCTTCGGTTCCTGATAGTACACACACTACTGGCCATTAAACTGCTACACCAAGAAGAAATTCAGAAGATAAACGGGTATTCATTGGAAAAATATATTATACTAGAACTGAGATGTGATTACAGCCAACTGGTGAGGCCGAGCGGTTCTAGGCGCTTCAGTCTGGAACCGCGCTACCGATACGGTCGCAGATTCGAATCCTGCCGCGGGCATGGATGTGTGTGATGTCCTTAGGTTAGTTAAGTTTAAGTAGTTCGCAGTTCTAAGGGACTGATGACCTCAGATGATAAGTCCCATAGTGCTCAGAGCCATTTGAACTATTTTTTGTGATTACATTTGCACGAAATGTGGGTGCATAGATCCCAGTACCCAGAAGAACCAACTCTGGCCATAATAACGGCCTTCATACGCCTTGGCATTCAGTCAAACAGAGCTTGGATGGGGTGTATAGGTACAGCTGTCCATGCAGCTTCAACACGATACCAATGTTCATTCAGAGTAGTGACTGGTGTATTATGACGAGCCAGTTGCTCGGCCACCTTTGACCAGGCGTTTTCAATTGGTGAGAGAACTGGAGAATGTGCTGGCCAGGGCAGCAGTCGAACATTTTCTGTATCCAAAAACATGCGCTTGTGCATTATCCTGCTGAAATGTAGGGTTTCGCAGGCATCGAATGAAAGGTAGAGCCACGGGTCATAACACATCTGAAATGTAGCGTCTACTGTTCAAAGCTCCGTCAATGCGAACAAAAGGTGACAGAGACGTGTAACCAATAGAACCCACACCATCACGCCGGGTGATACACGAGTATGGCGATGACGAATACACGCTTACAATGTGCGTTCACCGTGAAGTCGCCAAACGAGGATGCGACCATCGTGTTGCTGTAAACAGAACTAGGATTCATCCGAAAAAAAGGACATTTTGCCATTCGTGCACCCAGGTTCGTCGTTGAGTACACCATCGTAGGCGATGTTGTCTGTGATACAGCGTCAACGGTAACTGCAGCCGTGATGTCCGAGCTGATAGCCCACGCTGCAGCAATCGTCGTCGAACTGTTCGTGCAGATGGTTGTTGTCTTGCAACGTCTCCATCTGTTGACTCAGGGATCGAGAAGTTGCTGCACAATCAGTACAGCCATGCGGATAAGACGCCTGTCATCTCGACTGCTAGTCATACGAGACCGTTGCGATCTAGCACGGCGTCCCGTATTACTCTCCTGAGCCCACCGATTCCATATGTTCTGCTAACAGTCATTGGATCTCGACCAAGGCGAGCAGCAGTGTCGCGATACGATAAACCGCAAGCGCTATAGGCTACAATCCGACCTTTATCGAAGTCGGAAACGTGATGGTACACATTTCTTCTCCTTACACGAGGCATCACAACAACGTTTCACCAGGCAACGCCGGTCAGCTGCTGTTTGTGTATCAGAAATAGGTTGGATACTTTCCTCATGTCAGCACGTTGTAGGTGTAGCCACCGGCGCCAATCTAGTGTGAATGCTCTGGAAAACTAATCATTTACATATCACAGCGTCTTCTTCCTGTCGGTCAAATTTCGCGTCTGTAGCACGTCTTCTTCGTGGTGTAGCAATTTTAATGGCCAGTTGTGTAAATATATTGTGACACACGGGTTTCATATAGGATTATGTCCGCATAATGAAAGTAATAAAGAAGTATAACACCTTTTTATATGATACACTTACCTAGTTTCACCCCGCAAGGCCATTTATGTGTCTTTGTCAGAAACCGCAAAACTTGAAAATACACCTTCGGGCAGACATTGATTGGACTTGTTAGTGAAGTAAAGAAGAGGAATCTGTCGAAGTAGTTTCTCTTAAAACGATTTATTGCTTCAATGTACGGACCCGTTTATCATAAGCCAAAACGAATACATAATTAGGAGCAGCTAATCTGGAAACCTGTACCATGTATTTCACTATTTAACTCGCTTGAACGTTACGTAAACGGAAGTAGTGCTTCCAGAAAACATCTTCGCCGTATCTGAGATCAAGAATTTAATCTAATTCCACACACAATGTTCACCCGTTACCGCACATCTGTATATGATATAATCAGTCCTCATAGGTATTCGTCTTCACCTAATACTGTGTTAAATTTTTGTCTCAAACTACAAAGTACTTACAAACAGAGCGTTACGTACTACGACTGTTTGCTATTGTATGTGGTTGCCATTTAATACGTTCTTCATAGACCCGCTGATTACAGATTTCGGTGTATTGAAAATATTTTTTTTGGTCAATTTCTACATAATTGCATAGCATTACCTCAATTAGACAATACCAAGGAAAGAATGGCAATGATTTTGTTGAAAGAAAGATCTATGAAACATCCAGATGCCGTTAATGGAAGTCAAATCTTCAGTTACTGGATTTGAATTTCACCTCGGTTTCTGACGAGTGCAAGCTCATGTCATTCACATTCCTAATGCTTCGTTTTGTTTCTGGTAAGAGAGAGTCGTTTCAGGTTTGATGGCATTTCTGGGAAATACCTGGGTATAAATCTTCATGATCATCACTGCATTTTCATAGACTTACATCCAACTTTCGATTAACATAGCCTTGATTACCGGGCCACTTCGTTAACACCAAAATTTCTGTTAACTGTTTGTTTCATTGTTTTTGTTTCTATCACTTTAACTAGGGTCAATGTTAACCATGAATTATTCCTCATTTAGGTTTTTAAATTTAACTCAAGATGCTATGTTTACCTTTGTTGATTTCTTTCTTCCCTTATGCATATGTTTGCTATTCTCCTTCCACTTTCAGCTCTCTCAGTCATGGAATTTCTTGATAACGTCGATTACATTCCTGTTATCTTACATATGATACATTTCCTCTCGTATTTATTTTGTATTATTTATTCCCTTTTGTAATGACACTCATAATTTAATATTTCCTGTCAAGCATTAATAACACAAGCGATATTAATTCATTCATGGAGAAGACCTCCTACAGAGAGTGAAGACTTACATGCTTCCTAAATTGGAGAAGATGCGTTTAATTCTTCGGGCGGTGACCATTTTCCGTGATAACAACAACCTGAGAAAAATATTTATGATCACAATTACAATACCTAAAGAAAATTATCTTCGTTACTTATCAGTAAACTTGTCAGTGGTTCAGAAATAAGTTCAATAAACAGTCACAAACACTTCCGATAATTTCTTCCAGTAGTATAGTGTACCTGCGAGATAGCAAAACAACTTTTAAATTTCAAAAGAGTACGTAGCTTAAAGGGTATCCGCTAAGGCAGCAACCAGTAGGTGACAAAAGTAAGAGTAGTAGAGAGGGATGCCCATAGGCACAGGTATACATTAAAAAATGTGAAAGGAACTTTTGAAGCTACAGAGTTGGAGCACAAGATAGAGAATAAAAAAAATAATTTTTCATAACACATTTTTCTCGTCTTTCTTTTCATACCTTACTCGGTGTGATTGTAACATTCTAGCAAGAACATAAAACTCCTATATTGAAAAAAAGAGGATTTTCTCTAAGTGAAATACTTATTACTAAGTGCCCCTGTGCTATCCATACAATCTGTCGAGGAGGGTACACCTCATGTGCGCTAAACAGGACCACAGGCTGGGTCACGATTCCGTTTTCATCATTAGTAAGCTCAACGCATTGGAACATTAAAGTATCAGCTGTTATCTGCTGCTTTCGCATTATGTGGCTTTGAAACCGATACAACAGAAACAACGCGATAACTAATTGTAATGCTTGTACATGCTTGAAACGATCAGTTGTAATTAGAGGATTAAAGCAGAGGCAGTGCAAGGAATGTTAACGATCACATTTGCCCTGTCCGTAAACTTCGCCCTCAAACTTTCCGACGTCGGCACCAATATACGGAACTAATTACGCGTTTAATTAATTGTGTATATTACTGTTTACCACGTAGATAATCGCTAAAAAAGATACTTTTCTGCAGAGGTCTCGATTTTTAGAACGTTACATTATTTGAGATTTTTGATATAAACTGTTATGTGTGTTTTATTTATATTACAACTGAAAAGATTGCAACTCTTTGTATGGAAAACCTTAATATTGATATACCGAGTACATAAAGGAATATTCACAAATGGAGGGACAGGGACAGCATTCCGTTGGTAAATAATTAGTTTCTGCTATCGTAGATTATATTCCCGATAAATTAGCTTTGCTGAACTTTAAACGCATGCGCATTTATTGTCATTGTTGTTGCCGATTTACCAAGGCTTCCACTGGCTCAAGCTTGCTCCCAAAACCATGCGTTCCGTTTTGAGAGTTGTATTTCGACTCCTGCATCAGCTCCTTTAATTTGCGGGCAATCTTCGGAATCATATTGCATTCATTGTAACAATTTAATTTCGTAAAGTTACGAAATTATTGTGTTCGTGTTTTAAGTAGGCTGTTTAGGTTTTTTTATTGGTAACGCCACGTAGCGCTCTGTATGAAAATCACTGGCTGTGCCGTGTGCAGTCGGTGGCTGGTTTGCATTGTGGTTTGCTATTGTAGTGTTTGGCAGTTGGCTGTTAACAGCGCGTAGCGTTACGCAGTTGGAGGTTAGCCGCCAGGAGTGGTTGATATGGGGAGAGAGATGGCGGAGTTTTGAGAGAGGATAATCTGGATGTGTGTCCATCAGAGACAGTAAATTTGTAAGACTGGATGTCATGAACTGATACATATATTATGACTTTTGAACATTATCAAGGTAAATACATTGTTTGTTCTCTATTAAAACCTTTCATCTGCTAACTATACCTATCAGCAGTTAGCGCCTTCAGTAGGCTTTTATATAGATGGCAATATTGGTGCTCGCTGTATTGCAGTAGTTTGAGTACGAAGATTTTTGTGAGGTAAGAATTCATGAAAGGTATAGGTTATTGTTGTTCTGGGCCATTCTTTTGTAGGGATTACTGAAAGTCAGATTGCGATGCGCTAAATATATTGTGTGTCACTTAAGTGAATGTCTAAGTACGCTCAGTTTTGCTCAGCCGTTTGAAAATCAAATAACGTAGGGGTTTATCAGCACAGTAATTCATTAATTGTTCTAAGGGGTCGTTACAATGTTACCAGTTTCAACCGCATGACTGTTTCAAACGTACAGATGAATTATACAGAGACGTAAAACGACCACGTGATTTGAAAGTGGATTATTCATAAACAGAATTTTAAGGTTGAATTCTCTGTGAAGCTGAGAGGGTGACAACATTTGGAGCATCTGGCAGCTCAACAAAATACCGAGGAACAGAAAATGGTGTGGAGACACGAAGGTACACTTTACTATAAATTATTCTCAATATTAAAGGTCCTAACAGGTAGTCTTTTGACCCAAGGGCACCATGAATAGCTGGCGTTGTGATTGCAGTGGAGCCGTGATCGACCTCACAACGAAACGAAGGCGAGTTAATTAATCGAATGAATCTTAGTTTTTGTTATATCGCATCGACGTGTGTGACAGGACACAATATGGTTCCCGCAGAACGTGTACTCTACATATCAAGAGCAAAACGTATATGATTTTGTCAAAATGGTGCGCATGCATGTGAGGCAAATAAAACTGTGTTTATTAGTAAAGTCTAAATTGACACAGTCTACTGTGATCATACTTTATTGCTCAGCACAAGCATTTTATTACGACTGCTGTTGAGCCTGTCGAACACGGTAGATTGCTGCTGACTGTAATCTGCCCATATTTTTTTCTCGCTATGTGTAGCGATAACAAGGAGGAACGATGACAAATAGCCACTGATAGTGTGGTGTGGAAAACTGCCACTTGTGATAGCCTGTGGGGCCAGTTGTCCGATTATGGAGAACACATCTAGGTCTGGCATGTCCTGGGAACTATGTCAATGAGCTAGTATGAGAGATGCTAAGTATACTGCAGCTATTCGCTCTAGTAGCTTGTCTACTCTGATCATATGCTGATTAGTTTTCTGTGGTAGGGGAGTACAGCGCAACAAATTAAATGCATAATACTGTCATAGATGCACTAAAGCAATTATCAGACCAGACTACCAAGATGGTTGAAGCTTTCAGTAACGCTGCTTTTGTGTTACTGTGTTCTGAGCTACCACTATTCTGCTTCTCTTAGTGCACTGAGTCGGTTTCACCATGACAGGATGGAAAACAATTGTGGTTTTAATGTATGGTGACGTAACCATAATGTATACGTTAGAGAGTGTTTTGCAGGTGAGAAACTAAACAGCACTCGAGGGTATTGTTTGTGTTGCCTTCTCTGACGTAGCAAAATATGATGAGCTTCTTTACTGGGAGGCGATTTCAAGGTGTCCACCACAGGGATGCTATTAAGAAGTTGTTGGTGTGAATTGTTGTATTTCAGTCGCACCTACTATGCACGTCGATACATAAGTTAATATCAGAGTGTAATTCCTTATGTAATTACAACTAATAGCAAAATATGTAATTTCCATGTGTATATCTATAGGGGTATTAAGAGTCCCTGAAGAAATGGTATGAAAACAGTAATCGTTCATTATGATGAGATTAAAAGTGAACAAATAAATACTATGAATATTTCATATGTAATCTCGCTGGTGAGAACTAGCTAGTTTCAGAGCGCTCTTCATACACTCCTGGAAATGGAAAAAAAGAACACATTGACACCGGTGTGTCAGACCCACCATACTTGCTCCGGACACTGCGAGAGGGCTGTACAAGCAATGATCACACGCACGGCACAGCGGACACACCAGGAACCGCGGTGTTGGCCGTCGAATGGCGCTAGCTGCGCAGCATTTGTGCACCGCCGCCGTCAGAGTCAGCCAGTTTGCCGTGGCATACGGAGCTCCATCGTGGTCTTTAACACTGGTAGCATGCCGCGACAGCGTGGACGTGAACTGTATGTGCAGTTGACGGACTTTGAGCGAGGGCGTATAGTGGGCATGCGGGAGGCCAGGTGGACGTACCGCCGAATTGCTCAACACGTGGGGCGTGAGGTCTCCACAGTACATCGATGTTGTCGCCAGTGGTCGGCGGAAGGTGCACGTGCCCGTCGACCTGGGACCGGACCGACGCACGGATGCACGCCAAGACCGTAGGATCCTACGCAGTGCCGTAGGGGACCGCACCGCCACTTCCCAGCAAATTAGGGACACTGTTGCTCCTGGGGTATCGTCGAGGACCAATCGCAACCGTCTCCATGAAGCTGGGCTATGGTCCCGCACACCGTTAGGCCGTCTTCCGCTCACGCCCCAACATCGTGCAGCCCGCCTCCAGTGGTGTCGCGACAGACGTGAATTGAGGGATGAATGGAGACGTGTCGTCTTCAGCGATGAGAGTCGCTTCTGCCTTGGTGCCAATGATGGTCGTATGCGTGTTTGGCGCCGTGCAGGTGAGCACCACAATCAGGACTGCATACGACCGAGGCACACAGGGCCAACACCTGGCATCATGGTGTGGGGAGCGATCTCCTACACTGGCCGTACACCTCTGGTGATCTCGAGGGGACACTGAATAGTGCACGGTACATCCAAACCGTCATCGAACCCATCGTTCTACCATTCCTAGACCGGCAAGGGAACTTGCTGTTCCAACAGGACAATGCACGTCCGCATGTATCCGGTGCCACCCAACGTGCTCTAGAAGGTGTAAGTCAACTACCCTGGCCAGCAAGATCTCCGGATCTGTCCCCCATTGAGCATGTTTGGGACTGGATGAAGCGTCGTCTCACGCGGTCTGCACGTCCAGCACGATGGCTGGTCCAACTGAGGCGCCAGGTGGAAATGGCATGGCTAGCCGTTCCACAGGACTACATCCAGCATCTCTACGATCGTCTCCTTGGGAGAATAGCAGCCTGCATTGCTGCGAAAGGTGGATATACAATGTACTAGTGCCGACATTGTGCATGCTCTGTTGCCTGTGTCTATGTGCCTGTGGTTCTGTCAGTGTGATCATGTGATGTATCTGACCCCAGGAATGTGTCAATAAAGTTTCCCCTTCCCTTCCTGGGACAATGAATTCACGGTGTTCTTATTTCGATTTCCAGGAGTGTATATCCGCAAGCTGTGTAATAAACGAGGTTCCTTTTTCATGTCTGTGACCCTGAGTGTCGCTCTGCCCTGCCTGTGGTCCAGTACAATGACGTCTGGAGACAAGGGCGCCGTCATAGACGTGCTAGTACATCAACATTACAAACTTCCCAATCTTCAGCAAGAAGTGTGGTAAGAAACCTGCAGTACTTCACTAGCTCCGTCCCAGTCTTACTGCTTTCCGATTTACAAGATGTCATATAGTTACAACTAAAGTGTTGTTTAACACTTGTCATCTAAACAAATTGTTTCTAAAAGTAATGGGGTGATACGTGTCTGATCCCTGTACTGTGCCATTTTAGGATCATTGAACTATTTGCTAACCCAGTGAGCTCCAATCTGCTGGTGGATCCGGTAAATATGTCTGAGTATAGGTGGACCCCTTTCTACCACTGGCCTCACTGATAAGTCACAGTGCACACCTGCCATTCATTGATTTAACTGATACCAAGACAATTATTAAAAGTAACCAAGTTCACTATACACTGGCATGTTCTATATGTTGTACTGTTGTAGTTATCTGTTCCCATAAACAACACATGTATCGAAGATAGTACAGAATTATTTTCACTAATTGGGTCACACACAAAACCACACAAGAATACGAGATAGTCTGTTCAACAAACTATCTAAGCTGGATGTGTCACTCCAGCTCCTTCTGAACCTTATCTTGCATTACTCAGTTTTATACACTTGAGTACCCAGTGTTTAAGCACACTGCATAAAGATGTACAGGGTGTCATTTAATAAGAATATATCTGGTTACAAAACTGCGTTAAGTGAGACAGCTTCATTGCCACATTGCTGTACGTAAGTACAAATACTGCAACTTCAAAGGTAGCACGTGTTTGTACTACAACCCTGTGCCGACTGTTTTTCTATTAGATGATCGCAGGATTTTACAGTGTAATCGTGCTTATAGTACAACTATCACTAGAAACTCTGACTTCAGCATTTTCCAGGTTTAGCTTCCTACATTAACTATGTGCTTAGTGCGCTGCTACACACAAACGAAGTCATTTAATGAATTGGCAACAATATTCAGCAATTACAGCTTTTGAACGAAACTTTAATTAGCTCATAATTGTAGCTCTTATTTATAACTACAATAGAATGCGAGATATTACACAAGTAAGTATCTCCACCCAACCAATGACAGACCTAGTTACCTATATCATAATTTTTTAACAATTTTCTGTCATTAATATAATAACACTATGGCATCAGGATAATACTGGATTTACGCACAAACCTTTTCTTGGGATTTGATATATGCTAGACTTTCCTTCTGGAATGTTACATAAGTCACCCTTAAATGGTGTTCTGCCAAGTACTTCTAAATTTCGGAGGATTATATCGCTGCCAATTTACAACAAGAAACTTGCAGAACTGTTCATTTAATACTTAGCAAATAAGAAAGATTGATTTTTATCTTTATATTTGTTCTATATTTGAAATGGATTTAGTCTAGTTACAGAATGTCAGTCTTTCCTGTACAGCCAGCGATGAACATAATTGCGTTTCAGCGTTATAATCCTTAGCTGACTGACTATTGGTATCTCTTCTTTGGTAACAAAACAGAATATTGCCTAATGTTGACTGTATGAAAACCTCATGTTCTATGCACGAAAAGTCAAATTATTCTTGATCTTTCCTTCGTCAATATTTCCTATTACCTTTTAGACCAGGGGCGCCCAGGATTTCGGCTCGTGTGCTGAGCCTGGGCCCAAGTGGCAAAGCGCAGATCCTCACTGCCCATATCCCCCACCGCCTCCCCATCCTGTCCTAATGCGAGGAGGAGGGAGAGGGGAACACTGCAGACACGTCAAGTTTAAATGGCACTGCAGTCGCACTGCACCCGACAATTGTCAAAAACATAGACCACAAACAAAAAGAAGTTTTCAGTATTATTTACTTTCTTTTGGTACGATGAAGACATATAATTTCTGTCTGTCACATACTGTCAGCATACGGACACACACAGACAATGTCACAGATTTTTGCACTCAAATATCCTCATAATGGTGTCTTTTTTAGTTTTGTAAGGTCTTTCACACAACTATGTTGTTTGAAATATTATAGCATTTTTGCAACGTACTATAGAGATGGGAAAATGCTTCGTGAGCAAAGCATTATAGACGCTCAGAATGTAGTATTTTTTATTTAAAAACAGTTTTGAGAGCTGCTGATATTAATTTCTGACCGGTTTCGACTTATTAATTATGGGCCGTCATCAGAGTTTGCACCATCTGGATGGCGGCGACGACGTCTGACCCAATGTGGAGGCCTCAGCCACCACACCACTGAGGCGTCCACAGTGGGCCAGTCGCCATCGCCGTCATCCAGATGGTGCAAACTCTGATGACGGCCCATAATTAGAAGTCCGAAATCCGTTAGAAGTTAATATCAGCTACGATCGAGACTTCTTTATTTAATTTTGTGACAACAGAGATCGCTGTTCTCCAATAATGTTACATAAAACTGTAAAAGTACTTATCATTAAAACTAGAAAGTTAAGTTGCTAACGAAAGAACAAAAACTTACAACGATCAAAAGACGGAAATCATGGCTGAGTACATCAAGAAAAAGTTAGTTGTAAAGTTTCAGGCATACAAAACGTGAAGAAATTAGTGGACTGAAAAGTAAAATTGATGGAGTCGAGAGCATTATTCCACTACCATTTGCTATTGTATTTGAAGGGAATGAGTGAAGAGTGTGGAGCCTTTATATTACTGCATACTACTTTGGTTAACATTTTTAAAAGATAAAACTGCCTTAGAAGAGATCTAAGATTGACAGCGGCCTTAAAAACCTATCGAAAACTATCCTTGTAATTCTCTCAAGGCTGCAACGAATTCCTCGGAACTTGAGTTTTCTTTAACAACACTGAGCTCAGGTAACCAGAACCCATTTGACAGTATGTGTCCCTTCTAAAATGCTACTTTTTCAAATCAGAAAACAGTTGTTGCTTGCCTTTCAGTGACTTACTGTGCTCAGTGGACAGTTACATTCATCTAAATTGTGAGGTCTACGATCCAGTCAGGATATTCTAATTTCATTATTGCATTCTTCTGTCCTTCATAAATACAAAAATAGCGAATTTGCAACCGGTAAATCTTTCCGGTGAAGAGGGAGCGGGGTGGGGGGCAACGGCCTTGCCACAGTGGTAACACCGGTTCCCGTCTGATCACCGAAGTTAAGCGCTGTTGGGCTCGGCTAGCACTTGGATGGGTGACCATCCTGTCCGCCGAGCGCTGTTGGCAAGCGGGGTGCACTCAGCCCTTGTGAGACAATCTGAGGAGTATCTTGATTGAGAAGTAGCGGCTCCGGTCTCGGAAACTGATAAACGGCCGGGAGACCGGTGTACTGATCAAATGCCCCTCCATATCCGCATCCGGTGACGCCTGTGGGCTCAGGATGACACGGCGGCCGGTCGGTACCGTTGGGCCTTCATGACCGGTTTGGGCGGAGTTCAGATTCAGTTTTGTTTTAAATCGTTCCGGGAATGTGGCCTTACTTAACCAACGCAATTTGCAGTAATATACAGGGTGGTCCATTGATACTGACCGGGCCAAATATCTCACGAAATAAGCATCATACGAAAAAACTACAAAGAACGAAACACATCTAACTTGGAGGGGGAAACCAGATGGCGCTATGGTTGGCCCGCTACCATAGGCAAAACGGATATCAACTGCGTTTTTTTAAAAATAGGAACCCCCATTTTTTATTACATATACGTGTAGTACGTAAAGAAATATGAATGTTTTAGTTCGACCACTTTTTTCGCTTTGTGATTCATGGCGCTATAATAGTCACAAATGTATAAGTAGGTGGTGTCACGTAACATTCCGCCAAGGCGGACGGTGTTTAATTCGTGATACATTACCGTGTAAAAATTGACCTTTACCAATTGCGGAAAAAGTCGATATCGTGTTGATGTATGGCTATTGTGATCAAAATGCCCAACCGGCATGTGCTCTGTATGCTGCTCGGTATCCTGGACGACATCATCCAAATGTCCGGACCGTTCGCCGGATAGTTACGTTATTTAAGGAAACAGAAAGTGTTCAGCCATATGTGAAACGTCAACCACGACCTGTAACAAATTATGATGCCCAAGTAGGTGTTTTATCTGCTGTCGCGGCTAACCCGCACATTAGTAGCAGACAAATTACGCGAGAATCGGGAATCTCAAAAACGTCGGTGTTGAGAATGCTACATCACCGATTGCACCCGCACCATATTTCTATGCACCAGGAATTGCATGAGGACGACTTTCTGCGTCGTGTACAGTTCTGCCACTGGGCACACGAGAAATTACGGGACGATGACAGACTTTTTTTCACGTGTTCTATTTAGCGACGAAGCGTCATTCACCAACAGCGGTAACGTTAAGCGGCATAATATGCACTAGTGGGCAATGGTAAATCTACGATGGCTGCGACAAGGGGAACATCAGCGACCTTGGCGGGTTAATGTATGGAGCGGCATTATGGGAGGAAGGATAATTGGCCTCCATTTTATCGTTGGCAATCTAAATGGTGCAATGTTTGCTGATTTCCTACTTAATGTTCAACCGATGTTACTATAAGATGTTTCACTGCATGATAGAATGGCGAAGTAGTTCGAACATGATGGATGTCCGGCACATAGCTCGCGTGCGGTTGAAGTGGTATTGAATAGCATATTCACCGGATCTAACGTCCTAGGATATTTGATATCGTGATCCACCGACAACGCCTGACAACATGCGTCAGCGCACTGTCAATTCATGTGCGAACATTACGGAAGGCGAAATACTCCCTGTTGAGAGGAATGTTGTTACACGTATTGCCAAATGCATTAAGGTTGACTGACATAATTTTGAGCATTTATTGCAATAATGTGGTATTTACAGGTAATCACGCTGTAACAGCATGAATTCTCAGAAATGATAAGTTCACAAAGGTACATGTATCAGATTGGAACAACTGAAATAAAATGTTCAAACGTTCCTACGTTCTGTATTTTAATTTAAAAAATCTACTTATTACCAACTGTTCGTTTGAAATTGTGAGCCATACGTTTGTGACTATTACATCGCCATCTGTCACAAAGCGAAAAAAGTGGTCCAACTAAAACATTCATATTTCCTAACGTACTACACGAATTTGTAATAACAAATGGGGGTCCCTATTTAAAAGAACGCAGTTGATACCCATTGTACCTATGGCAGCATAATTCTCCCTTCAAGCTTGAATTTGATGGTCAAATAGCGCCAAAATTAAATTTCGAAATCTGAGTCGCATAATCAAATTAACTTCTTACTGCTGTTACCATAGAATATTCCGCCAACATGTATCTAGTATCTGCCAAAAATATAACCATGCAGTTATGCACATGCACACATTGCCCACAAATCTACCACAATACACGGAGATCCTGCTCAACTAACCTTGAGTGAGCAAGATAGACGCACAACTTTTAAACAGAGAAACAACTGGACCTCCGATCTGAACCAAATATCACCAACCAAACTAATTCAACCTCTTATAAAACACACAAGATCTACAGCAGTTTCTATACCCTCAGTATTACAACTCACTGAAATATCCTAACATTAACCTTTAATACAGTAAGATTTGGCACTTAAATTCACGATAAGGAGTTACGTAGAGAATGTCATGGACCATACTTCATACCATACTCTATTGATAGACCGTTGGTGTGCTGACACAGATGTGACGGCCAACTCCCTACTTCTCACTAGCAACTCCGAAATTTGCTTGACAACTGTAGTGCTCATAGCTCGACTCAGAACTATGATACTCGATTCAAAACAATATTGACTACATGCCTCATGTTATCTGATCAGATCGATTTTCCAACCAAATGAACAGTGTTTCCCCTCCACCTTTAACAATCGAGTAATAATTCTTCGCCTTTGCCGGCTGGTATGGTCGTGGGAGGGTCGGCGTGGACAGCTGCAACGTTTACTCAGAGCGGTGCCGGGTTCTGCTTTACTGCAAACCACCCTCCCGCCGCTAAACGACTTCATTAAATTTCCTCTACTACTTCTACAGTGCACATAAATGTAATAGCACAATGTATGTATTGAGCTGTCTCATATGTTAGCTTTTAATTACAGTGCAATCACAATAGACCTACATGTAAAACCTGTCCCATGCAACCTCCTACCATCACCTACTCCAGTCCGGTCACTAACATCACCTATCCCATCAAAGGCAGCGCTACCTGTGAAACCAGTCATGTGATTAACAAGCGTAAGCTGCAACCACTGTGCTGCATTCTATATAGGCATGACAACCAACAAGCTGTCTGTCCGCATGAACAGCCACCGACAAACTGTGGGCAAAAAACAAGTGGTCCACCCTGTTGCTGAACATGCTGACAAACATGATATTCCTCATCCTTCCCACCAACACGAGCTTTTCAGAATTGTGCAGGTGGGAACTTTCCCTGCAATCCATCCTACCTTCCCATAACCCTTCAGGCCTCAGCCTTCGTTAGTCACTGTCCTCATCCATCCAGCCCACTCCCTGTACCCATTCCAGCACACAGCCTTCATCTCACCGCTACACCCTGTCTTTTAATTTCTTACCCCCTCCTCACCTTCGCTCATGCCCTCCGTCTAAACTGCAACACTTCAGTATCCGCCACTCCCACTATACTATCCCTCCCCTCCCCGCCCCAGCCTCCTCCTTACCCCCACCCAGTCGCCACTCCCATTATGCACTGGTGCTGCTGCTCGCAGTGTAGTTTCAGTTCTCTGAGACTGCAGAGTGTGTGCAAGTTGCGTTTGTGTGTGTGTGGGGGGAGGGGGGGTATGTCTTCTGCAGACAAAGGCCTTAATGGCCAAAAGCTACAATTGTGTGAATCTTTTTATTGTGCCTATCGCGACTCAGCATCTCTCCTACATGGAGAGTAGCAACTTTCCCTCTCTGGATTGTTACATTCCATACTGTATTATCTATTTACTGATTTTATTTTAGATTTACTTTTCATAAGAGGACCGTAAAACTCAAATGAACTGGTAACACTGGAATGGTGACATTCAGGCGGCGCTGACTTCGGTCCCGCAGCTTGAGGCTGTTGCCAAGGGCACCACTTTGGGGAGCCGGACTTGGGTATCACGGGGATGTCAAACTCGACCCGTCTGTCCCCAAATCGGTGTGCTGCTGTGGTTGCCCCCGTTGTTGCCCGCAGTGGGGTTGAGCCCTCTCTTGTGGGTGATTGGGAGGTCGTTCCAAGGCGTGGCAGGCAGCGAAAGACGTCCCCGGAGGCTCATCAGAAAGCCTCCTCGGTGCGTCTGACAAACAGGTTTCAGGTGCTGTCTCTGGCTGAGCCAGGTGCAGATGCCTGCCCAGTTTCAGAGGATGATTCTCAGCCTTCAAGGCCCGGACAATCGCAGAGGGTGGGCTTATTGGTAGTTGGAAGCTCTAATGTTAGGCGCGTAATGGGGCCCCTTAGGAATATGGCGGCTAAGGAGGGGAAGAAATCCAGTGTGCACACCGTGTGCATTCCGCCTGGAGTCATTCCTGATGTGGAAAGGGTACTTCCGGATGCCATGAAGAGCACGCGGTGCAGCCAGCTGCAGGTGGTGGCACATGTCGGCACTAATGACGTGTGTCGCTTTGGATCCGAGGAAATTCTCACTCGATTCCAGCGGCTATCTGATTTGGTGAAGAAGGCTGCCGGTCTTGCTTACGAGATGAAGGCAGAACTCACCATCTGCAGCATCGTTGACAGAACCGACTGCGGACCTTTGGTGCAGAACCGGGTGGAGGGTCAGAATCAGAGGCTCAGACGGTTTTGCGACCGTGCTGGCTGCAGATTCCTTGACTTGCGCCATAGGGTGGTGGGGTTTCATCTTCCGCTGAATAGGTCAGGAGTTCACTACACTCAGCTGGCGGCTTCACGGGTAGCGGAGTCTGTGTTGCGTGGATTGGGCGGTTTTTCTAGGTTAGAAGGCCTCGGAAAAGTACGGGGTGGGCTGCAATCTCAAATGGTGCATGGCAAATATAGGACGTGCTTGGATCAAGGAAAAGTCGGAATTGTGGTTGCGCTGGGAAAGTCCCTGAGCTTCAAGCGCTAGTAGAAAGTACAGAAGCTGAAATCGTTATAGGTAGAGAAAGCTGGCTAAAGCCTGAAATAGGTTCTGCAGAAATTTTTACGAAGTCTCAGACGGTGTTCAGGAAAGATAGATTAGGCAGAATTGGTGGTTGAGTGTTTGTCTGTCAGTAGTGGTTTATCTTGTAGTGAAGTCGATGTAGATACTCCGTGCGAATTGGTATGGGTTGAAGTTATTCTTAACAGCCGAACAAAGTTAATAATTGGCTCCTTCTACCGACCCCCAGACTCCAATGATATAGTTGCTGAACAGTTCACAGAAAATTTTAGTCTCGTATCAAATAAATACCCCACTCATACTGTTATAGTTGGTGGGGACTTCAACCTTCGCTCGATATGTTGGCTAAAGTACTTGTTCAAAACCGGTGGTAGGCAGAAAACATCTTCCGAGATTGTCCTAAATGCTTTCTCCGAAAATTATTTCGAGCAGTTAGTCCACGAACCCACGCGAATTGCAAATGGTTGCGAAAACACACTTGACCTCCTAGCCACAAACAATCCAGAGCTAATAGAGAGCATCATGACTGATAAAGGGATTAGTGAGCACAAGGTAGTTGTAGCTAGGCGCAATACCGTTTCTTCAAAAACCACCAGAAAGAAACGCAAAATAATTTTATTTAAAAAAGCGGATAAAGTGTCACTAGAAGCCGTCCTAAGAAACAATCTCCATTCCTTCCGAAATGACTATGCAAATGTAGACGAGATGTGGCTCATACTCAAAGATATAGTAGCAACAGCAATTGAGAGATTCATAGCTCATAAACTGGTAAGAGATGGAACTGATCCCCCGTGGTACACAAAACAGGTCTGAACCTTGTTGCAGAGGCAACGGAAAAAGCATGCGAAGCTCAGAAGAACGCGAAATCCCGAAGATTGGCTAAAATTTACAGACGCGCGGAATTTGGCACGGACTTCAATGCGAGATGCCTTTAATAGGTTCCACAACGAAACATTGTCTCGAAATTTGGTAGAAAATCCGAAGAAATCCTGGTCGTTAGTAAACTACACAAACGGCAAGACGCAGTCAATACCTTCGCTGCACAGTGCCGATGGTACTGTTACCGACGACTATGCCGTTAAATCGGAGTTATTGAACGCAGTTTTCCGAAATTCCTTCACCAGGGAAGACGAATGGAATATTCCAGAATTTGAAACACGAACAGCTGCAAGCATGAGTTTCTTAGAAGTAGATACCTTAGGGGTAGCGAAGCAACTCAAATCGCTTGATACGGGCAAGTCTTCAGGTCCAGATTGTATACCGATTGGGTTCCTTTCAGATTACGCTGATACAATAGCTCCCTACTTAGCAGTCATATACAACCGCTCGCTCACCGATCGATCTGTACCTACAGATTGGAAAATCGTGCAGGTCGCACCAGTGTTTCCGAAGTGTAGTAGGAGTAATTCATCGAACTACAGACCTATATCTTTGACGTCGGTTTGCAGTAGGGTTTTGGAGCATAAACTGTATTCAAACATTATGAATCACCTCGAAGGGAACGATCTATTGATACGTATTCCGCATGGCTTCAGAAAACATCGATCTTGTGCTACGCAGCTAGCTCTTTATTCTCACAAAGTAATGGCCGCTATTGACAGATCTCCCGTTGATTCCGTATTTCTAGATTGCCGGAAACCTTTTGACACCGTTCCTCACAAGCGACTTCTAATCAAGCTGCTGGCCTATGGGGTATCGTCTCAGCTGTGCGACTAGATTCGTGATTTCCTGTCGGGGAGGTCGCAGTTCGTAGTAATAGACGGCAAATGATCCAGTAAAACTGAAGTGATATCAAGTGTTCCCCAGGGAAGCGACCTGGGACATCTGCTATTCCTGATGTACATAAATGACCTGGGTGACAATCTGAGTAGTTCTCTTAGGTTGTTCGCAGATGATGCTGTAATTTACCGTCTAGTAAGATCATCCGAAGACCAGTATCAGTGACAAAGCGATTTAGAAAAGATTGCTGTATGGTGTGGCAGGTGGCAGTTAACGCTAAATAACGAAAAGTGTGTGGTGATCCACATTAGTTCCAAAAGAAACCCGCTGGAATTCGATTACTCAATAAACAGTACAATTCTCAAGGCTGTCAATTCAAGTAAGTATCTGAGTGTTAAAATTACGAACAACTTCAGTTGGAAAGACCAAATAGACAATATTGTGGGGAAGGCGAGCCAAAGGTTGCGTTTCATTGGCAGGACACTAACAAGATTCAATAAGTCCACCAAAGAGACAGCTTACACTACGCTCGTTCGTCCTGTGTTAGAATATTGCTGCGCGGTGTTGGATCCTTACCAGGTGGGATTGACGGAGGACATCGAAAGGGCGCAGAAAAAGGCAGCTCGTTTTGTATTATCACGTAACAGGGGAGAGAGTGTGGCAGATATGATACGCGAGTTGGGATGGAAGTCATTAAAGCAAAGACGTTTTTCGTCGCGGCGAGATCTATTTACGAAATTTCAGTCACCAACTTTCTCTTCAGAATGCGAAAATATTTTGTTGAGCCCAACCTTCATAGGTAGGAATGATAATCAAAATAAAATAAGAAAAATCGGAGCTTGAACAGAAAGGTTTAGGTATTCGTGTTTCCCGCGCGCTGTTCGGGAGTTAAATGGTAGAGAGATAGTATGATTGTGGTTCGATGAACCCTCTGCCAAGCCCTTAAATGTGGATTGCAGAGTAATAATGTAGATGTAGATGTTTAGAAGAGAGGACGAGGTAGAAGAGAGGGCGAGACGTTTGTGTCAGTTACGTATAGGAAGAAAAGAATGAGGTGGCGCAAAGGCTCGATACTGCACTCGCGAGGACTTCATTCCAGAGTCCCTTACGGCGGTCCTGATGGCTGTTTTCTGTGGCTTCCATATTCGCTTAAGGAGAAAACCAGTACCTTTCCATTTAAAAGGATACGGAATTTTCTACAGACATTCATTTCGTACATTACTTCCTTAGCGATGGGTGGAAGAGAAACCACTTCGTAGTGGTACTGCTAGCAAAGCGATCTAGCAGCACATACTCTCGATTGCCTCGCAAACGAGGCCACAATATTGGCGCCAGTGGACTCCAGCGGGTGGCGACTTGTAAGAGTGCTGTGAGGGTGGCTATCCGAAAAATTGCGCTAAAAATACAGTGGAGCAGACCGAGGTTGTTAAGACTACACGTCTACATTTATATGACTACTTTGCTCCCTTAAGTGCTTGGCAGAGAGTCATCTAACTACTTTTACGCAATATCTCTACACTTCCACTGGGTAAACGAACACATAAAGCTCTGACTTATATTATTGCTGTTTTATTGCGTTTGTCGTTTCACGCTATGTAGATGGAACTCAATTATGTTTGCATTGCGAGTAGAGAATGACTGAAATTTTGTGATGCACTTACGGGTTAAGGAGCACTTTCTGAGGCCTGACTTATTCTGTCATACAATACAAATCAGAAAGTGCGCCTGAAAGTTTGATGTATGATCTTAGAAAATAAAGGAAACAAGAGTACAAACAAAATACCTTTACAGGCCTCCAACGCAATCACCATTGGTAGCAAGACACTTTTAACGTCCATTGTGAAGCTGTTGGTATCTGTCAGCAAACGCTCCTTGTGGAATCGCTCGAAGCACTGTGGTCATGCATTGTTGTGAAATCGCTCGAAGGAATGTTGTCCCGTGTTGCCGGATATGCGAATCGTCTGTGAATGTCCGCCTGCTTAGCTGAGGGGGTAACGTGCTCGCCTCCCATGCAGCGGGCCCGGACTTGATTCCAGGCGGGGTTGGAGATTTTTTCCGCTCGTGGACTGGGAGTTGAATGGTCCTCATCATCGAGAATTGGCAATTAACCCGTAACTTAGATCAGTAGCGTCAGTGCACAAGCCAACTGCTGTTATAAAACAACTAAGTTAAAAAAATGATTTATATACTTTTGATAAATGCTACAGAGTTTTTCCTTTCGGTATAAAGACTGAATATGTGTTCGTGATCAGAGATTTATAGTTAGACTTTTGTTTTACGATAACTGACATACAGGTGCTATGTAGTCGCAATTTTTACTTATTTTTGATAAGTAATTTTGTTTTGGCGTAAAGACCGTATTTTCAAGAGATCAAACTTCCCTCTCTGTGTAGAACGTAGTGAATTATTTTCTTTGACCATGTTGTATGACACTTTTTTTAAAAAAATAACACGCTTATCATGTCCCAAATATATCCTCTATATACCAAAATGACAAGTGCAAAAATAAAGAAAAATAAACGAAAATGTAAGAGGTTTCATGTGACCCACAATAATTCCACTCCTGTGCCAAAATCTTCATCTAAGAGAAGCTTTGTTGCAAACACCCTAACTTTTTGGATGAATTCCAGTCTCGGTACACCTCTACAGTTTTTTAAGTTCTTCAGCTGCCTCTAGTACTATGGGGGTCATTCGCTGGTGTTTTAATACATTCTCTACCATCCTCTCCCCTCGTCTGGTCACCGTTTTCGATGTGTTCTTTCCTTCAACGATTCTGTGGACAATCTCCTCACTCCTTATCAGTTCTGCAGCCTTATGTAGCATCACATCTGAAACACATCCTGTATCTTTTGTTCCAATTTCTCCAATGTCTATGATTCAATACCATACAACGCCGTGTCCCAGAAATGTTTTCCTCAAACTGAGGTCTATGACACCAACAGACTTCTCTTGGCCAGGAATACCCTCTTTGTTTGAGCTAGTCTGCTTTTCCTGTTTTCCTGGCTTCGTCCATCACGGATTATTTCGCTTCCAAGGTAGCGGATTTCCTTAACTTTGTCATTTCGCAATGACCGGTTTTGCTTTTAATATTCTGCCGGAAAAGGCCAGGAAGGCATAGTGGTACCGACCGCCCTCCGTGACATCCTTGGATGATAGGCGTCCCTAGATACAGATATAGGGGATGTAGTCAGCACTCCACTCTCACGTTCATTGGCAGTTTAAGAGACTAAAATGGCTTCTCCTTAATACAGGAGCTCACCAATTTGTCTGACAGGGCTTAGAGGACACCGCTCGTCAGTAGCGATCGGCAGCCCTGGATGGTAATGCATAGAAGTGCTACCCAAATCTGACAGCGATTATCCTCAGTGATCTGACGGGAATCATTGTTACCCCCACAGAAGCCACTGGAAATTCTGATAGTCTCCGTATTCTCATTTCTGCTGCATCTCATTACATTCGTCTTTGTTTGTTTTATTCTCACTCGATATTCTGTAGTCATCAGACATTCGTTACATTCCACAGTTTTACTGTACGTTGATAATTTTTACTTTGGGATGGTCTACTTAAAACTAAATGGACCAGCCATTGTGGCCGAGCCGCTGTAGGCGCTTCAGTCCAGAACCGTGCTGCTGTTACGGTCGCAGGTTCGAATCCTGGATTTGGGTGATGTTCTTAGGTTAGTTAGGTTTAAGTAGTTGTAAGTTCTAGGGGAATGATGACCATAGAAGATAACTCCCATAGTGCTCAGAGCCATTTGCGTCTTGCCACAGGTGTACTTTATGTATGACCAGACTCTGTTTGGGTTTTCTGCCAGATTCCGAGACGGAGTTTCGTAGTGGATATTATTAAAAGCATCTCGCATTGAACATCAGCAAAACTTTGCCAATCTTGGGGATTTTGCATCATTTTAAATTTGGCATCATTTCTTCGTTGCTTCTAGAACAGCGATCTGACCCGTTTTGTTACCATGGGGGAACAGTACCTTCACTTATTAATATATGAGGTACATATCTCTTAATTGCTGTCGATACTATCTCTTTGAAATCATTCGACTTGTTTTCTACGCTCACCTGATCAAATCGGAAGGAGTGGAGACTGTCTTTTAAAAAGGCAATAAGAGCATTTTATCAGCTTTTTTAAATAGATGTACTTTGCATTTCTTTTTGATGGTAGTAAGTTTTACGGTGTTCAGCCTAGCAGCAACTGCCTTGTCGTCGCTAATCCCTGTATTCGTCATGAATCTTCCTATTAGTCCAGGATTATTTGTTGCTAAGAGGCCAAGTATGCTTTTGCAACCATTTACGCTTCAAGTGGGCTCATGAACTAATTGTTGAACATAATTTTCTCAGAAAGCATTCAATACGATTTCGGATGACGGTTTATGCCTACCGCTGGCTTTAAACGTATAATTTTTCCAACATATCGAGGGTAGATTGAAGACATCAACGACTATAATTGTATGTGTGGTGGGGTACATATTTGAAATGAGACTTAAGTTTTCTTTAATCTGTTCAGCAACAGTATCTTCTGAGTGGGGGGTCGGTAAAACGATCCAGTTAACAGTTTTGTGCGATTGTCATTTATGACCTCTACCCATACTATTTCGCAGGATTTATCTACTTCAATTTAACTACAAGGTAAACTACTTATGACAGCAATAGATACTCCACCACCAACTGTATTTAATCTATTCTTTCTACACACTGTTAGGTCGTTTGAAAAAAATTCTGCTGAACTTATTTCCGGCTTTAGCAGCTTTCTGTACTTATAACTAATTGGGCTTCAGTACTTTCTATAAGGGCTTGGAGCTCTGGTTCTTTCCCAACACAACTACTACAATTTACGACTACAATACCGATCGTTCCTACAAGTACCTTACTGTATTTTACCTGCCCCTTTTAGAAGGACGCCTTTCCTATGATTTCCTGAGACGATCTAACCTAAAACAACCACCCAGTCCCTTCCACACAGTATACGGGGCATTGCACTGTACGGGGCGGAGACGTAAACCACGAGAAAAAAACGACTAAAATACCTTAAAAATTTTCGAATGTGGTGCTGGAGGGGTATGGAGAAGATCGAGTGGCGAATAACGACGTACTGAGAAGAGTAGGAGAGAAGAGAGACATTCTGAATACAGTTCTTCAGAGGTAAACCAACTAGATCGGACACAGGCTCATACAGGAAGTCATTGAGTGCAAATTGAAAGGAACGGTAGGACAAAGAAGAAGAAGAATTTAACTTCTGTGTTACAGGAAAGATGGAATGACACAAAGCACACAGAAGGAAGAAGCTGAAGACATGGAACACTGGCATTATAAATTCTCCGCACGAAGGCCACTATGCAAAATAATACACAATAATATGTTTTGGTTATAACGAGATCTGTCAGTTGCTCCATTTCCATGACGTAGGGATAACTTAATGTTCTGCTTACAGATTTTAGGAATGTTGATCTACATGTTGTGTTTTTGTTCGAACTTTTCTTCTTATTATAGTTGACGTTTAAATTTTTGTTTTCACAGTTCACTGAGCTAGGTACTGTACACTCGTTTTGATGTTAGTTTTGGTTGCTGTTGCCAGTTGTCGAATGTTATTTCAAATTATCGAATGTTATAGCCAGCTGTTGAATGATTTTTGCGTTATCAATGATTTATTTGCGCGCGCGCGCGCGCGCGCGTGTGTGTGTGTGTGTGTGTGTGTGTGTGTGTGTGTGAGAGAGAGAGAGAGAGAGAGAGAGAGAGAGATTATGTATTTGCCTTAATTGAGCTGCAGGTAAAATTGTAATGATTTTTGTCTTATCATTTTTTTTATTAAGTTTAGTTTCATAGGCTTTGTCGACCTGTGAAAGTGTTAGACACTGTCAAATGGTGTACTATATGCAGAATGCCGAGGAAAATATGGGTGAGCTATAAGGAGAGACGGGAAATACACAACATGAATAAGAACCAACAGGGAATAATAAGAGTGGAAGATCAAGAACGAAGTGCTCGGATTAGGAGGGGTGTAAGGCAAGAGTGTAGTCTTCTGTCCTTTTTTCAATACATTGAAGAATCAGTTATCGATAAAAAAGATATATTCAAGAGTGGAATACAAATTCTGGGTGAAAGTATTTCAGTGATAGATTCGCTGATGACGTAGTTATCTTGAATGAAAGAGAAAAAGAAATACAGGATCTACTCGATGGAATGAATAGTCTAGTGAGTGCAGAATACGGATTGAGAGTAAATCTATGCAGGAGAAAAGGAATAAGAGGTAGCAGAAACTAGAACAGAGAGAATCTTAACATCAGGTTTGATGGTCAAGAAGTAGATGAAGTTAAGCAATTCTGTTACATAGGCTGCGCAGTAACCAACTACAGACGGAGCAACGAGTACATCAAAAGCAGATTAGCAATGGCAAAAAGGGCATTCCTGGCCAAGGGAAGTCTACTAGCATCAAACGTAGGCCTTGATATGAGGAAGAAATATCCGAGAATGTACGTATGAAACATGGACTGTGGGAAAACTGGAAAAGAAGAGAATCGAAGCATTTGAGATATGGTGCTACAGAATAATGTTGAAAATTGGGTACACTCGTAAGGTAAGGAATGAGGAAGTTCCGCCCAGAATCGAAGAGGAAATGAACATATGGAAACCACTGACAAGGAGACGGGACAGTATGGTAGGACGTCTGTTAAGACATCAGAGATTAAGTTCCGTGTTAGTAGAGGGAGCTGTAGAGGGTAAAACCTGTAGAAGAAGACAGAGATTGGAATACATATAGGAAATAATTGTGATTGTAGGTTTCAAGTGCTATTCTAAAATAAAGAGGATGGCATAGGAGGGGAATTGGTGGCACGTCAAATCAAATCAACCAGAATACCGATGACTCCAAAAAAAAGGGGTCTGTACTGATGTGTATATGCTCGTTTGTTGCATGTTTTCTCAGGGGGGATAGTTTTTATGCATTATGTGTAAGGTGTTTATAGTGGGGTTGTTTATTCTGATTATTTTCATATGTTTTTCCACGTTTATAGGATGATGTTTGTTGTATTGTAAGCGTTCTGCAAATGTGAAATGGTTCGTTTCATACTTCCAGCAGGTAATGTTTTAGAGAAAATAATTCAAATTTTAATTAGACAAATTCGATATATGATGCAACAGGCAGATCAGCCGGCGGTTCGTGGCTGCCACGGTTTGAAACCTCGTCAGTTGCTTCGCTGATATGATGATATGGCTGCCGCCTACAAACAGACCCCTGGTAGTTTAGCTGAGAGTACCTGGTGAGCCACCAGACTGCCGCCACCCTAGTGGAACACAGTAGCACAGTAGCCGCCGCCACTAATCTGCCTCTATCAGCTGACACTGGCGTTTCTGACTGTTCTCTCGCGAGGGGCAATGACTTAACTCTTCATGGTTACAGCTACCTCTTGCTATCAGCTAAGTACCTTAAAGAGGGTGGTTGATGGGAGGAAGAGGAGCAGCTACTGGTCATAGAGATCACCTCGGCAACCTGCTAGCCATACTGCTGGCGACGAGGACCCTGCAGGGAATGTCATAAGTGCGTCCGGTCAGCCTCTTTCGACCATGTAGGTGCACTCTAGATGTGTAATACCATTGCTGTGGCGGGGAGAAGACGAGGCATGCACACGCCAGAGCATACCTGTCATGCGTAAGCTTCGTCTACTCACCTGCGTACAACCGTAGATGCCACAGATTTGGCCCCTCTATACTTGCCAGCCTCTGCGACCGAGCGGTTCTAGGCGCTTCAGTGCGGAACCAGGCTGCTGATACGGTCGCAGGTTCTAATCCTGCCTCGGGCATGGATGTGTGTGTTGTCCTTACATTAGTTAGGTTTAAGTAGTTCTAAGTATGGGGGACTGATGACCTCTGATGTTAAGTCCCATAGTATGTAGAGCAATTTGAACCATTTGAACCTCAATACTTCGTTCTAATGCTGAATGGAAGGTTCTTTAATCGTTTCCCAAGCTAGAGACGGCATGATCTGAAATGCAAAATCTTCTGCAGTTTGCTATGGTATTCCAATCTAGTGGCTTGTATAAACTTATGATTTTTTTTACTGTCAGTACGAAACATTCTCCCACGTTTTCCGTGGTTATTATATCTGGAACACTTGTTTGACTGGTACTTTTCTTTTTACAGAAACAAACAGTGGCCGTAGACTGTCGATACCGAAACCGAAAGCGTTATTTATATGGAGTTTCTTTTACATAATTCATTCTTAATATAGGCTGCACTGTTCTACCAGATAAACATTTCGCATATTCCAACTCACAAAATCTCTTTCCTTTCATTTTCACAATTTTCTCACTTCACTCGTAACGCAAACAGATAGGCACAACTCAAACTCGGTGATATTGCTGTTCAGTACACGCATCAGCCATATTTGCAATACTTTGGAAAATATAGAACATTCAAAGGGAGTAGATCGTTAGAGTAGCACCATGTTTTACTAAACAATATAGAAATTTGAACATTGTTTTGAATATCAACACAATTGCTGACCTGTCTCGTGACGAATATGTTGAACGTAGTAAAATGTTTTTGAGTGGGATCTGTTAAATTTTTTGGATCCATTTCGTCTTGCACCAAGTGTGGAACCAAAATAAACTCCACTAATTGAAAAGTCGTTTAAATGTGGAAATAACGTAATTTACGCTAGAATTGTCAACACTTTACGTATTTGTGGTAAATAATGTAGGTCGTTCAGATACTTTCGAACAAGACGCTATTTTACACAATACATGAGAAGCTTACGAATTTTCGAATCTACTACAGATGTGGAAATACTGTAAGTTATATGAGGATTGTAAGCTGTTTGTGTTTTTGAACATGACATCAATTTATGCTATCTTGCATGTTTTAATTTCGCACTACGATGACGTTATGAATTTCGTCATCTTCGATTGTAAAGTCATTGTCCCGCCCCTGCTTCTGGGCAACATGCGCATGTGAATGTTTTAGAGTTGAGTCATCTGTGTTGCAGCATGATAGTTCAAGAACGGTGAAAGTGGCCCAAGTAGTACATTGCTATACTACTCAACTTATACTATGAAAATCCGAACCAAATACAAAGACATCATTTTGAACCTGTTTTTAGTAATGTTCGTGGAAAACAGAAAAATATAACGTTAGATAATAGTTCCACAACTAGTGTGGGGAAGAAACGAATTTCGACTGAAATGTATTTAATGTAGTGTATAAGGCTATTCTACAGATGCAGGACATGGAATCCGAATTACAGAAAAGATTGTAAATCTTCCACATATCAAACATCGATTTTTATACACTCTGTGATATGTGTGGTGATGGTTCTCCTTTTGTCCTCTACATAAACAACTGGTATCATAGAGGGGCTTGAAGATGATGCAGAGTAACACCGGAATTGATTACAAATAAACTAAGAATCACAAATAGAGCTGAGACTGTCTTTCTGACTGTGTAAAGTTGTCGTAATTTCGCTCCAAAGTCATCGCAAAGAATCCACCACGAGGCCACCTGAGTACATCGTTAAGTGGAGAGGAAGAATTTCTCTGCTTCAACTAAAAAGGTATTAAATTATTTCATCTTGCTTTCAGCTCTTAGAATCTTATTTTGCGGCTGCAGTTCAGTAATTAACCCATTTTCAAACATCTACAAAACATAATACAACGTAAAAGAAAACTTTACAATGGGATTAACAGGTATAGCCAGTTTTGTAGTATTTTGATTTCGACTTATAGGCTTATATGTCATGTAGATAGAGATAACAATGTAATATCAAAGAACAACTATATGCGATACTAGTTAATATTCTGTTTTATGTGCTGAAATTTTAACAAATAAAAGAGTGCACTTGCAAAATCGCAGCACATAAAATTTAATATTGATTAGTATCGCTGATTAGTTTTTCTTTGATGTGCAACTGTGCATACTACGTTATTATCCACACGTAACAAATCTCGAAAGTATGGCGTACGAATGTCAAAAATCTACAAAACTGGTTTTACCTGCCGTTAATCCGACTGTATATTGTTCGTATTACGTTGCATGATGTTCTGTAGATGCTTAGAAATGAGTTGACGCAGAAATGGGAAATGAAATTCTAACAGCTGAAAGCAAGACGAAAAACATTTAACAATATATTTACAAGTCGCACTCCACCTGCCATTGTGCTTCATAATGTGCTAAGGGGTGTTACGACAGATTAAACATTTTATGTTGATTTGGGGTTGGGGACGAAACAGCGAGGTCATCGGTCCCACAGGAGGAGGGAAGGATGTCGAAGGAAATCGGCCGTGCCATTTTAAGGGAACCATCCCAGCATTTGCCTTAAGTGATCTAGAGAAATTGGAAAAAACCTAAATCAGGATGGCCAGAATTGCGTTTGAACCGTCGCCCTCCAGTGTGTTAACCACTGCGCCACCTCTCTCGGTCATTTTATCTGCCAACTTCGACTGTAAATCAGTGTCTTCGATACAGACTTTATCTTAAGAAGTTTCGTTCCTAGTAAATCTGTTCCTAATCGTCTATGCTTTTAATTTTAACATTGAGTAAGTCGTAAAAAGGTCTGAACGACTTCTGACTACTAAAAGCAAACGCTATTTTAGATGTATCAAGCTCTACAATGTTTCGTGTGCCACAATGGAGAGTTTCCCTCCAGGTATAAATTTAATCGCTGAATTACTTTCTAAGAAAAAGTTGTATAGTCATGAAATTTATCTAAGCCTTCACTATCATTAGCTTCATTTTGAGTATTTTCTTAAATATGAACCTAATAAGGAAATTTATTTCGTTATTTCAAGAGACTGCGTAAGAGATGACGTGTATTGTTGCGCAGTTTTACTTCTCAACGCTTGCAGAAGATGGCTCGTAAATGTTAAACCTGTTCCTAAGGTCAATATGGGAAACAATTATCATACTGTGATTCGTCACTAGCAATACTGGTAGCATCTCTCTATATGAGCGGTTGTTGCGCCAACTCCAAGTGTCGCACATTACTGTCAAGGGGTCGCGGGATTACCATCATCTTATATCAACCATTAAACGAGTGGTAGGTGTACTGAATTCCACTATTCTGATTATGTATCGCCCTCTTATGGTACAAAATAGCCCTCTTCTGCAGTTGTACACTGGCTCCATCTGTCGGTCGATACCTAACCAAGCTCTTCGATCTTCGGTCGGTTTCTTTGTTTTGTTCCTAACATGTGCCATTATTTTACTTCCGTCAAAGTTATATAATTTACAGAGGTCGTCAGAAATGGATCAAAGAAAGTGACCTTTGGCACTTTATGAAACATCAAGTAAAGAGAAATTCAGAAGTAACTAGTCTCAAACTTATGTAGATACAGAACAAGAAACAAATAGTGCATGAAAAACCTCTGCTTGTTCCACACGGTCGTGCAACAGCATACCTAAAAATTAGGTTCACTTGGCGTCAAGGTAATGGGTCTCCTACGCCGGAGTTTGTGAGGTGTGTTGACAAATTTTCCAATGCATGCGTAGTACCGAATAGATTGCGTCCCAATATTTCGACAAAACACAAGTATTTGAGAGGAATGAACGATGACTGTAACAAAGAAGTTCTAAGGCAGAGGAATCGGCAAATTTCTTTGTTTACTGAGACATTTAAGACCTGTGATAAAGCTGTAGACTCTAGTTTTCTTGTAGCAGAGATTGTTGCACAAATTACATTACTTATTGTACTTGCAGAGAAAGTCATTGTTGCAGCTTGTTTTGTTACAATGAAAACAATATTTATCCGTGAGCATGAACCAAATGTGGTTAAAAAGTCCTTTGCCTGAAAATACTGTTGGAACAGATACTCAGGATGTGCCTGAAACCGTTGAAAAATTTGTTAAAACTCACGTGAGTGAAACCAATGTAACGTTCGCTATTCAGCTGGATGAAGTCACATATGTTAGTGGCCTTTATTTGTTTCGTTGATCTAGGAAATGTAGTTCGAAGAAAATTCTCTTCACTGCCAAGTATACTTCAAAGTATCTTTGAAGTAATGTACGAATACAATTCTACATTGTTGCAGATGAAACGGCGGCATAGACACAGACAACGCATCTTCAGTTACAGCTTCCGCAAAGAAAACATCACACTGGTGAAGCAACGAAAATTCATTACTGCACACTACTTTCCCTAATAAATATCATAGGGCCGACCGTAGTGGCCGAGCGGTTCTAGGCGCTGCAGTCTATAACTGCGAGACCGCTACGGTCGAAGGTTCGAATCCTGCCTCGGGAGTGGATGTGGGTGATGTCCTTAGGTTAGTTAGGTTTAAGTAGTTCCAAGTTCTAGGGGACTGATGACCTCAGAAGTCAAGTCCCATAGTGCTCGGAGCCATTTTTTGAAATATCATAGGAAAAGATTTGAATCAATTTGGTTAAAATAATATATTACAGTAAGAGCAGACCTGTCAAGTAATGATTTTTTGGTCAAGAATGTGACGAGCTAGGAACATAGAACTGTAACCTTTTTCTTGATACTGCAATGGTACATGTTGTCATAAAGCATAGGAATGCGTCTCGCGTCCGGTTAACCAGACCGGTGAAAGATATGCGTGCTTAAAACGTGACTAGGGTAAAGAGCATCTAATGTGGGCAGGTTTGTTGGAATTTATGCGCAGATATGAGAATGAAAAATGCGGGCAGAGCGCTGAAAGCGACGACGGATGTTTAATTTGGACTAGCCAGTGAGGGGTCACTTGCAATTTGCACTCGTGCTTTTGGGATGCTGTGGACTCCTAAGAACAAAAGAGGCCTGACGACAATGGTTGAGCGAGAAAGAAAAATTAATGTTATTATACAGACTCTCTGCTATGCTGTATCGAGTTAAGTACGAGCTTAAGGTTTTGGTCAAACATTGAAGTACGAGATATGAAGATATCCTTTTAAAGGCTTTGTTAATTGTCAGTTGCTGTGAGCTGAGAACTTATTGAATATAGAAGAATTATGGAACCCTTGTTTTGTGATTTCGTAGTGAGTCGTGCAAATGTAGAATTGAACTGAACTGAAGTACGTACACGTACGTCGAGAACTTGTTTGCGCAGCAGTCGCCAACATAGTGTAACTAAGGCGGAATAAGGGGAACCAGCCCGCATTCGCAGAGGCAGATTGAAAACCGCCTAAAAACCATCCATGGAATTCCCGGTTTACCGGAACTCGACACTAATCCACCGGGTGGATTCGTGCCGGGTACCAGGCGCTCCTTCCCGCCCGGAAAGCCGTGCGTTAGACCGCACGGCCAACCGGGCGGGCTGTAAGTGTAAAGGTCTCTTAACACTGTCTCCCCTCTGCAATCGGAAAAGAAGTCAACAGTCAAGTACGTGGCAGTGCATAGCAGGACCACAACATCAAGAAAAAACAAGACGGTAACAGGGAAATTACCTGGTATTATAGCGAAAGAGTAAAGACTTGGCATTTATTATCAACCTACAATAAGAAAAACACATCAGTACAGAAATCCGCTGCCTATCCTGAGGGAGAATGCTTGTTCGTGTGTAAGAACTTATGGATGCAATGATGCAGCTATTTGAGTAAGAAAACCCAGACCAATATCATGGATTCATTAGAAGTCAAACTGTTGAAAACAAAGTAAGCTTTCCTTCTTTGTTTGTTTGAAATACTAAATAAGAAAAATTGTGGTCTACGACACCAGTATGCGAAATTCCTTACCGCTACTGAAAAAGTTGTAACCTGAAAAGATAAATCATGGTTTAATTGACGTAAACAAAACGAGCAATCCTGAAACATTTCCATTGAGATCAAAATTTACATTCGTGGGCATTTAATTCAACAGAAATGGAGATTGTACTGATCTATCTCATGACTGTATATATAAACCACGGCTTTGCCACTGTCGTAACACCGGTTCTCGTTACATCACCGCAGTTATCGCTGTCGTGATTGGCTCGCACTTGGATGGGTCACCATCCGGTTCTGCCAAATGCTATTGACAAATGGGGTGCACTCAGGCCTCATGTGGCCAAGTGAGGAGCTACGTGATTGAGAAGTAGCGACATCAGCCACGAAAACTGATAACGGCTGGGACAGCACCGTGCTGGCCACATGCTCCTTCGTATCGGTTTGCAATAAGGCTAAGGCCTGGGTTTCACACGGTGGCCTCTACAGATAGTTTTTGTTTGTTAATACTCGTATGTAAACCTGCCTTCCACACTTCCCAGTGCTTGTGTACATCAGCTTGTTGTCAAGAACAAACCGGCAGACCTGAAGCCAAAGCGCACTGTAAAACGTAACTGTCGTGAATGACTTTTGGATTTCTATTTAGCAAGATTACACTTACCAAAGAAAAAGAGCACTCATCATTTTGCTGAAGTTTTCTAAAACATATTCTTGTGAAAGTGCGTTTTTGGTTATGTATAATGTAAAATCAGCCAAACGTGTAAGTTTCAGAAATTTAGATGAAGAAATGCGTGTAAATTCGTCCTACATCCCAGCTTATACGACGGGCGGTCCACATTCATTTATGATTTATTCTTCCCTATCAAGCTTGGTGCACCATTTGACACATCATTACAGTTGCAAGTATGCAGCACCTTGCGCTAACCGTAAAAGCTAGGACAATCTATGGAAGTTTAATCCTTGGACAGCACAGCCCTCTACGTGAGTCGATGAAGTGGACTGTGCTCTTCAAGAGTAGCCCATCAAGATGCGGTTGCTATGATGCAGAATATAAAAACTGTTGATATTCACATCAGACTGGTGGCAGTGTGTGAAGAGTGTGCACAGTCACGAAAAATACTCTTCCATCACGACAACGCTCTTCTTCATACAGAGGTTGTAACAATGGAAAATTGTACTGAAATGCAGGAGGATTTGCAGCGAATTGACGCATGGTGCAGGGAACGGCAATTGAATCTCAATGTAGACAAGTGTATTGTGCAGCGAATACATAGAAAGATAGATCCCTTATCATTTAGCTACAAAATAGCAGGTCAGCAACTGGAAGCAGTTAATTCCATAAATTATCTGGGATTACGCATTACGAGTGATTTAAAATGGAATGATCATATAAAGTTGATCGTCGGCAAGGCAGATGCCAGACTGAGATTCATTGGAAGAATCCTAAGGAAATGCAATCCGAAAACAAAGGAAGTACGTTACAGTATGCTTGTTAGCCGACTGCTTGAATATTGCTCAGCAGTGTGGGTTCCGTACGAGATAGGGTTGACAGAAAAGATAGAGAAGATCCAACAGAGAGCAGCGCGCTTCGTTACCGGAGCATTTAGTAATCGCGAAAGCGTTACGGAGATGATAGATAAACTCCAGTGGAAGACTCTGTAGGAGGCACTCTCAGTAGCTCGGTACGGGCTTTTCTTAAAGTTTCGAGAACATACCTTCACCGAAGAGTCAAGCAGTATATTGCTCCCTCCTACGTATATCTCGCGAGGAGACCACGAGGATAAAATCAGAGAGATTAGAGCCCACACAGAAGCATACCGACAATCCTACTTTCCACGAACAATACAAGACTGGAATAGAAGGGCGAACCGATAGAGGCACACAGGGTACCCTCCGCCACACACCGTCAGGTGGCTTGCGGAGTATGGATGTAGATGTAGATGTAGATACGAAAACGATGGCTGTCATCGTGGAAATGGGGTTCCGGTTACTGCCAAACCCAGCGTATTTATACGTCTTGGACCCTTTAACCTGTGCAGGCCCTCATCGAAGCACCTGTCTGGAGTCGCATACCCCGCGGACCAGCTGCTCGAAGTTTGCTGTAAGTCTGTGAAGTGATGTCCGCGCAGAGGTTTCTTCATAGACCTGAATGGATCGTCATCAGTAGGGCACCGTCAGATGAATATTTAGATTGCGGTATCCATGTGGCAGCCATGGTTTCCCGGCCAGTATTGCGACGAGCATCGTCGTCTTGCAAGGCATTTCCCGTGACGGTGCACACTCTTCACACACTACCATCAATCGCCTGTGAGCAACTGCATTGTTTACACCCTCCTTCCACAGAAACTACGTCACCAAACTCTGTGCTGGGTGACCACACTGCTGGTGGTCCACTCATGTGAAGGCAGCAGGTGGGACAGTCTGCCGTACTGTACACGGATTACACTTATAGCGATCTTTCTGCCACCTACGATTAGACCAAAGCACTACATACTTGCAACTCTAGTGAGGAATGATGGGAAAAAATTAAGTGTAAATCAATATGGAACGCCACAGCTTCGACACACATTTGTAACGCTCGTCAAGCCCATGTGAGACACTGAATTCGTAAAATATTATTGAAAATGTGTGTAGTGCGTGATTGTAATATGCTTAGAAAATAAACAAAAAAATTAATATTTCCTTAAAATATTCTGTCTTACAATACAGCCCCGCAATGTAGTATAAAAAACAGTGAAATGGCCTCCTGTGAAAGTGCATTTATTAAAGGTATGTCGCCATTAGAAAAAGCTTGGAAGGTTCTGCCTGAGGCACTGTACTGTAGTTTTCAAGCTTGTAAACAGTCGGTTCTGCCCCGACCAGCAGATAGCTCTCCTTCCGCTCAAGGACCTTAGGCGTCAAATACAGAGTGGCGATAGGTTAACAACCCTTTCCGCCTCATGCAACACTTGGACGGCAAGTATTAATGAACAATTACATTTAGGTATAAAAAATTAATCAGTATCTTGTACCTATTCAGTAAAAACCGTTGTAGCAGCTTATCTTTGAACACGCTAACCTTCAAAACTACTAGACGAATTTTCTTTGCGTTTTCGCAGGTAAAGCGAGAATGCTTTGAGGCACCGGAGAAAAAGAAATCGTGGTATTAAAGTTTTACTAAACTTTCTTGTATGCCTCTATGTCTGTTCGTTTGACCAAGCTCGTCTCCAAAATTACTAGATGAATTTTCATGACGTGTTCGCAATTAATTTGGGTACAGTTTCTGGCACAGTAGAGGCGTTATTTTATCAACATCGGTTCATGCTGAAAAAGATACCCATTCATATTCTAGAAATGTTTATGTGTTTGGATGTTCCACATTCCCAACGAAACCATTGGAGTGATTTCAATCAGGCTTGGTACATTTATCACTTACTGTCTGGGAAGAGTTGCTGTGGTGGTATTAGCTACATACCTGTGAAAGAATTCGAAAAAGAAGTGCACGGCACGACACGCGAATGCCCATATTTTATTAATCCAGTATTTGAGAACAAGAGCACTTAGTGTCTCGCAATTAATTTATACATAATTTCTAACACTTACGGAACGTCTCTCTCACTGATGTGGTAAGTAGGTAATAGTCAAAAGTCGGAAACGAACGAAGTGGTAGGGAGATGGAGAGAACGCTCAAAAACTCGTAATCTAGGACACCACCGTCTGAAAATCCGGCCCTGTGATACTGCAGCTGTGCGCTGATAGACCTACGTAAGAGAGACCGACGTTGAGAGGTGCATCAGATAGGTCTTCGGACTGAAAACTAAAATGACAATGACAGTGCGACGTACAAGTCGAAGCATACGTTTTGGTTCAGTAACAGGAGTAATCTTTACAAGAAGGAATTTAAAGTATCATACTTGTTTATCAACAATAAGAGGAACTGAAGTGTATACTTTAAAACAATAATGAACACTCTGTAGCCCTTTGTACGCAAAGAGAATAAACTGCTAAGTTTCTGAGTTGAAAGAAGATTAACAAAGTGTTTAGTAACACTATTATTAATATACATTTTGGGACCAGAAAAGACTTCCTTTTTCTGGTATTCCTTTCTCCTCCCCGATCATCTGTTTCCCTTACGCAGCTATCGTCGTTTGCTGCGTTCCACCATCGGCACACGTTGTACGTTGTTTCCGCAGCTATTGCTCACAGACCCATAGCTTGCTTTAAATTAACACACACGGGGATGCTCAACCGCTGTGTGATGTATGGAAGCGCTCAACGGGTTAACCACTAAATTAGCTCCTCAGTGCGCTGAATGTCTGTAATTAATCACATCAGTTTGAATCCCATTACACAGAGGCGCCTGGATATGGCATTTGCTTTTAATGCCTGCTCGAATGTGAAAGATGAGAAGACGCTTCCAACTACTATTAATCTCTGTCACCGTAATTCTTTCGCCATTTTCACAAAATGTGAGGGGAACTTCCCATCTTCGTTTTGGTGTAACCGCTAGTCCGCCAACAGCAATCCCTTGTAAGTCTTTTATTGCCCATCTGAAGAGCTGACTAAGCGGAAAGTTCCGAAGAGTGGCACTGAATAGGAAAACGTAATATCGTTCTAACCGTTTGATTATTTACTTCCGCAATTTCTTTCAAACCATTTCTTTATTTACTTTCACCAACAGCATTCTAGCGCAATCTCCTTGCAGAGATAACTTGTTAACTCTAAACGTAAATATATTGCTTTCCTCAACTATGAGTGTCATACCTGTCTCACGTAAACTATGACTACATTTTCAATTGGGAATTTCTCACAAAGAATGGACTGAACATATGATTTTACGCTTATTGCTGTGGCTATATTTCCATTTTTCCCTTCCCCGCCCGACCTGTCTTTTACATAATAATGTGGTTCTTTTGTTGTCCCCTTAATATTGGGTTTACGTAATGTTGAACTCCATCTTAGTTTCATTTTCCTTTTTCAAGCGCGTGTTACCACCACCAATCGACGAAGTGATAGAAAATACTGTTTAAATAGCACAACCGCAAGAGAATGAACCATGATCCACTACTCCGCCCAAAAGTCTACCACAGGCGTTACAGGCAATTAATCACATTAATTGTGAGTTATAACTAAAGAATGCCAAACTTTCACACTAGTTAAGGGGCACCACTCTTCTTTCCTTGTTTTCACTTACAAAACTTTGTGAGATACTCGTTTTGCTTCCTTGCCATTGACGATGTATACGTAGACCGATGTGAATATTCGTAAAAAATAACTTCATCTAGGGTCCCAGCTCTCGATGTTTGAAAAAGTGACGGATGGTGCCTTGGTGCTGTGGCATTAGAGGAGTGGAGCATAACGGTACGCCACGCCAAAACACTTTGTGATAATTAGTGTCTCACACATCCATTGGCACGTTAAACTACTGGTGCCTGACAACTTGCGTTGTTTCAAAAGTAGTCGGGTCCATAGTGTTGAATTTTGAGTATGTTAGTTAGCGAGTTTTATGGTGTCTTCGTTTTCTTCTTCGGGGTATCTTTGTTGTTTCGAGTTTTTCCAGTATATAGAAATTCAAAACTTTTCAAATGGTAAAATGAATGACTTTAAATGCTAAACAATAAAAGGTCATTTATTTTACCTTGTGTTTTCTTAAAGAATGAAACAAATGGTTCACAGTAATCATTCTACTTCTACAATTTCCTCCTCATCACATGAGCTACAAAATTCCAACTACTTGCTGCACCTGCACAACATGTGGGTCCCGCCAAGAGAGAGAGATGAATAAGATAGAAATAGTAGGTAAAAAATCTAATCATTAATGTCACCGCAAAGAAAATTATTTTTATTTACGGGTCATTACTATTCTAAATTTCTTTATTGAGTTTACACTGTGTTTTGTTAAATTCAAAACTATTTTATACATGCCCAAAAAAAGGGACAACTCGATAAGTGCATCGTTTACCTATATATGCATGTACAGCATATTATTACGTTTTACAACTGAAATGATAAAAATTCACCGAAATCAAAGGGTTCCTAATATGCATCAGGCTTCATTACATCGTACTGCTGGAGGGGAAGTTATCTGAATGACAAGGAAATTCTAAATATAGTTGTAAATAAAATAATAATTTGAGTCCGCATGAATTCTAAAGGGAAACCGTCATCATCATCATCCTCTGCGACCGAAATGGGTGATTATCACTACACAGACACCGTTAACGAGAGACAATGTCCGGTCAACGAAGTGGCCGGTGGAGAGGGAATTTTTTTCTGAGCTGCTAACACGAGCGTAGTGTACGTCATGTTTCTTTTTTTTATACATGAAACGGAAGAAACAAAAACAGTTCTGTACCTCTGGCAAACATAGAAAGTTCTACACTGCCCTCCAAAAGGACAGGAAGGAGAGAGGCTCTTCGAGGGCGCCATGTTAGGCATTTAGGCATTGACTGTCTTGGAGTGAAGTTGATTTTTATATGTGCTCCGAATGATCTGAAGAATGTTGCTATTGTATTAGCTGCTAATCCTTTTCTTTAGTAAGAAACGATAGCAGAAAACAAAAGGGGAGACTTGTTTTCATCTGGGAAAGGTTTTGTTAGTTGGGTCTTTGTTTTGATAATGGAGGTGTTCAAATGGTTCAAATGGCTCTGAGCACTATGGGACTTAACATCTTTGGTCATCAGACCCCTAGAACTTAGAACTACTTAAACCTAACTAACCTAAGGACATCACACAACACCCAGTCATCACGAGGCAGAGAAAATCCCTGACCCCGCCGGGAATCGAACCCGGGAACCCGGGTGCGGGAAGCGAGAACGCTACTGCACTACCACGAGCTGCGGAGTAATGGAGGTGTAATCATGAGTATGCATAGAGATGACTTCGAACTGTTCGTTGAGCGTTGTAGAATACGTCACAGATTTAATGTACGTGTAAAATATTTTGTTCGTGCAAGTACTATTTCGTGGTAAGTTATGGATTACTTCCCATCCAGTAGAACTCGTATTCGGGGTCTGGTCAGTCAAGGAGAAGACTGCTTGTTTACTCCGCATTAGTTCAAGTTAGACTGCACAGTGTTAAGTTGAAGAAATTGCGTGGGGAGCAATTGTTGGGCACACAAGCCCGGTTTTGTAGTAACTGAGTCATTGCCTCTCGTGAACCATGTGGTCACTAGCCGCAACAAAGGGCGCTTGCACCGCCTTCAGTGGGAATCTTTTGCTGTGTAGTTATAAGTTTTACAGCTACGGAATGACTTCTTCCTGACTCGCAGGAACGGACATATGGGGAGTAAATTCCACGGCTCTCAAAGGGCGTAGATCGGTGTTGCAGGAGGCAATGTGAAGCACCGTTCATGATGCACCCTGGCAGATGACTATCACCTGGCATTCGTCATAGCCACACCATGCCGTCGGATCGCCATACTGTGTACCGTGATTCGTCATTCCACACAACGTTTTTCCACTGCTCAGTCGTCCAATGATTACGCACATTACACCAAGCGAGGTTTCGTCTGGCATTTACCGGCTTGATGTGTGGCTTACGAGCAGTTGCCCGACCGTGAAATCGAAGTTCTCTCACCTTCTGCCTAACTGTCATAGCACCTGCAGTGGTTCCTGATGGAGTCTGGAATTCTTGTGTGGTGGTCTGGATAGATGTCGGCCGAATACACTAAACGATTCTCTTCAATTGCCGGATGTCTCTGTCAGTTAACAGACGAGGTCGGCCTGTACGCTTTTGTCCTGTACGTGTCCCTTTACGTTTCCACTTAACTATCACATCGGAATCAGTGGACGTAGGGATGTTTAGGTGTGCCGATATCTCAAGTACAGAGTTAAGGCACAAGTGACAACCAATCACCAGACCACGTTCGAGGTTCGTGAGTTCGGAGAAGCGCACCATCCTGCTCTGTCACGAAGTCTAATGACTACTGAGGTCGCTGATATGGAGTACATGGCATAGGTGGGAGCACAATTCACCTAATATGGATAAGGTGTCCATATACTTTTGACCACACAGTGTATGTGCGAATGTGCCACCCTTGACTGCGTCAGTTTCAGGATGTATATAATATCAAAGTATTTGTTTAATTGGTGGAAATAATTTTTGCTGAATTTCTAAATATGATCTTTCGAAGTAGATTATTGTTCTGTGACGACTCATAGGTAGTAATCTCTTTGGTTATACAAGTGCATGCAGCGGGACTTACTATTTTTATTACTACTTTTGAGTTAGAAGAATTTTCAATGCGTGATTCAGTACGAGTAGATGAGAGTGTGTGTGAGAGTGTAGGAGAGAGTGAACAATCGCAGTCATGTAAGAGTGAGGGCACATCCTGGCTAGTGATGCATTGTGCAGTCACGATTTATGTATGAGACAGCTTAGTTTACATTTGAAAGAGTTCAAAGTCAGCTGATGTTGAAACTGTTAGGTTAACTTGCAGAACTAGTTCGATCTAATACCTAAGATTAGATTATAATTCTGACACATTGTTTCCAAGCAAAAGTGCATAGTTTTCCAGCTCAATAATTCACCACGTTGTTCAGAACAAAAACAGATTGACGACCATATTATCCTTTCCCTGGTCAGAATAGATCCTTTTCAACCATTTTGTCCCGCCATTCCGAAATAGCTCACAGTTCCATAATTCCATTGACATTATGTGAGATTTTTGAATACGTGAGTGGGGTGTGGACGGCCTGTAAGTGATATTTATTGATTTGCGCACGCCAGGGTGACCGAGCGGATCTAAGCGCTGCTTTCTGTAAACGCTACGGTCGCAGGTTCAAATCCTGCCTCCGGCATGGATGTGTGTGACGTCCTTAGGTTGGTTAGGTTTAGGTAGTTCTAAGTTCTAGGGGACTGATGGCCCTAGGGGATTGATTGGCTCACGGAGCGTTACTCGCCGAGCATTATCGTTAATGCTTCATTATGTTTCCCTTATTAGTGTTATCAATTGCATAACACAACTGAGGCCCACCATAAGTGAGTGGGGTATTACACTGCTCCCATTAAAGTTCCTGCACCACGAAGATGATGTGCTACAGCCGCGAATTTTAACAGACGTGAAGGAGATGCTGTGATATGCAAATGATTAGCTCTTCAGAGCATTCATACAAGGTTGGCGTCGGTGGTGACACCTACAAAGTGCTGACATTAGGAATGTTTCCAACCGGTTTCTCATATACAAACAGCAGTTGACCAGCGATGCCTGATGAAACGTTCCTCTGATACCTCGTGTAATGAGGAGAAATGCGTACCATCACGTTTCCGACTTTGATAACGGTCTGATTGTAGAGTGTCACGACTGCGGTTTATAGTATCGCCACATTGCTGCTCGCATTGGTCGAGATCCAATGACTGTTAGGAGAATATGGAATCGGTGGGTTCAGGAGGGTAATACGGAACACAGTGCTGGATCCCAACTTTCTCGTGTCACTAGCATTCGAGATGACAGGCATCTTAAAGGCGTGGATGTAACTGATCGTCTAGCCACGTCTCGACCCCTGAGTCAACAGATGGGGACGTTTGCAAGGCAACAGCCATCTGCACCCAACAGTTCGACGACGTTTGCGGTAGCATGGACTATCAGCTCGGAGACCATGGCTGTGGTTACCCTTGACGCTCCATCACGGACATGAGCGCATGCGATGGTGTACTCAACGACCAACCTACGTGCACGAATGGCAAAAAATCATTTTTCCGTATGAATACAGGTTCTGTTTACATCATCGTGACTGTGGCATAGCTGTTTGGCGACGTGGCGGTGAACGCACATTGGAAGCATGTATTCGTCATCGCCATACTGGCATATCACCCGGCGTGATGGTAGGGGGTGCCACCTCTTGTTCACATTGATGGCACTTTGAACAGTGGACGTTACATTTCAGATGTCTTACCACCCGTGGATCTACCCTTAATTCGATCCCTGCGCAACCCTACATTTCGGCAGGATAATGCACGACCGCATGTTGCAGGTCCTGTACGGGCCTTTCTGGACACAGAAACTGCTCGACTGCTGCCCTGGCCGGCACATTCTCCAGATCTATCACCAACAGAAAACGTCTAGTCAATGGTGGCCGAGCAACTGGCTCGTCAGAATACGCCAGTCACTACTCATGATGAACTGTGGTATCGTGTAGAAGCTGCATGGGCAGCTGTACCTTGACACGCCATCCAAGCTATGTTTGACCCAATGCCCAGCCGTATCAAGGCCGTTATTACAGCTAGATGTGGTTGTTCTGGCTACTGATTTCTCAGAATCTACACACCGAAACTTCGTGAAAATGTAATCACATATCAGTTCTGGTATAATATATTTGTCCATTGATTACCCGTTTATTATGTGCATTGATTCTTGGTGTAGTAATGTTAATGGCCAGTATTGTAAAAACAGTTGAACCGGTGCTTTTCGGCATAAAAGTGAGTGTTTAGATGAGAGTGCTTCACTGAGCGGACCCCCAATGACATTCATTACGCACGTCTCCTATATAGGATCTAGGGGATATGCCACTAAATACATTACAGAGGGGCAGGAAATTATACCAGTGAATGATCTCACCATTCACCAATGTAAAACCAATATCTCCAATCGAGTAAGAGTATCTTTCCATCGGAGTAAGAAGATCACTTCTCCATGTACCTGCGATGCTTTAGAACTTATCGTTCCCATCTAACTTAATGATGCTTTTCATACCACTTCACTCTATGTTTTTTGCTACTTGAGAGTACTAACAACTCAGTAGTTTGTACTCATCTCGAATTTCATCCGGAATGCGTGGCGACGTTTGTTGCTTCCTACGTCATTCTTCTTCAATCTATTAGTTTTGAATATAAGACCTGTTCAGCTAGAAGAATTTTATTTACAAGCACAACCGCTGTCACAGCGTTTTAGCTGCATCACCAGGTGCTAAATGTAAACATTAATAGGTTTATAGCTTATGCAAGGCAAGGAAAAAATGGCTCTGAGCACTATGGGACTGAACTTCTCTGGCCATCAGTCCCCTAGAACTTAGAACTACTTAAACCTAACTAACCTAAGGACATCACACACATCCATGCCCAAGGCAGGATTCGAACCTGCGACCGTAGTTATCACGCGGTTCCAGAATGTAGCGCCTATAACCTATCGGCCACCCTGGCCGTCTATGAAGGGCAAGAAAACCTAAATGAAATTAAAAGATATATGGGATGAACATACTAAAAAAATCAAGTCATATTCTGATGGAGAAGAGAGAATGGGATGATCCAGCGCTTATACACAGTAATTTTTCTCTAAGTTGTAAGCGTCAATTATAAAGTAGCATAAAGCAATATAAAACTCTCCTATGATACCTGGAAAGGATTGAAGATAAAATAAGAACTCCCAATAACAAACTGCACTGAAGAAACTAGTACAGGTTTGCGTATTCAAATACAGCGCTACATAAATTGGTAGAAAACGGCGCTACGGTCAGCAATGCCTATGTTGTTGTTGTGGTCTCCAGCCCAGAGAGACTGGGTTTGATGCAGCTCTCCATGCTACTCCATCCGGTGCAATCTTCTTCATCTCAAAGTACCTACTGCAACCCACATCCTTCTGAATTTGCTTCCCGTGTTCATGTCTTAGTCTCCGTCCACGATTTTTACCCTCCACGCTTCACAGAGGAAGACCGCACTACAGTTCCTTCTCTAAATCCTCGCACGAACGAAAAAATGGCTGTCATCGAAATAAGTGTCGAAGGAATAGAAAAGCAACTTAAATCACTCAACAGAGGAAAGTCCACTGGACCTGACGGGATGCCAATTCGTTTCTACACAGAGTACGCGAAAGAACTTGCCCCTTTCTAACAGCCGTGTACCGCAAGTCTCTAGAGGAACGGAAGGTTCCAAATGATTAGAAAGGAGCACAGGTAGTCCCAGTATTCAAGAAGGGTCGTCGAGCAGATGCGCAAAATTATAAACCTATATCTCTGACGTCGATCTGTTGTAGAATTTTAGAACATGTTTTTTGCTCGAGTATCATGTCGTTTTTGGAAACACAGTATCAACTCTGTAGGAATCAACATGGATTCCGGAAACAGCGATCGCGTGAGACCCAACTAGCTTTACTTGTTCATGAGACCCAGAAAATATTACATACAGGCTCCCAGGTAATTACAATTTTCCTTGACTTCCGGAATGCGTTCGATACAGTTCCGCACTGTCACCTGATAAACAAAGTAAGAGCCTACGGAATATCAGACCAGCTGTGTGGCTGGGTTGAAGAGTTTTTAGCAAACAGAATATAGCATGTTATTATCAATGTAGAGACCTCTACAGACGTTAAAGTAACCTCTGGCATGCCACAGGGGAGTGTTATGGGACCATTGCTTTTGACAATATATATAAATGACCTAGTAGATAGTGTCGGAAGTTCCATGCGGCTTTTCGCGGATGATGCTGTAGTATACAGAGAAGTAGCAGCATTAGAAAATTGTAGCGAAATGTAGGATGATCTGCAGCGGATAGGCACTTGGTGCAGGGAGTGTCAACTGACCCTTAACATACACAAATGTAATGTATTGCGAATACATAGAAAGAAGGATCCTTTATTGTATGATTATATGATAGCGGAACAAACATTGGTAGCAGTTACTTCTGTAAAATACCGGGGAGTATGCGTACAGACGATTTGAAGTGGAATGAGCATATAAAATTAATTGTTGGTATGGCGGGTACCAGGTTGAGATTCATTGGGAGAGTCCATAGAAAATGTAGTTCATCAACAAAGGAGGTGGCTTACAAAACACTCGTTCGACCTATACTTGAGTATTGCTCATCAGTGTGGGATCCGTACCAGATCGATTTGACGGAGATAGAGAAGATACAAAGAAGAGCGGCGCGTTTCATCACAGGGTTATTTGGTAACCATGATAGCGGTACGTAAATGTTTAGCAAACTCAAGTGGCAGACTCTGCAAGAGGCGCTCTGCATCGCGGTGTAGCTTGCTCACCAGGTTTGGAGAGGGTGCGTTTCTGGATGAGGTATCGAATATATTGCTTCCTCCTACTTATACCTCCCGAGGAGATCACGAATGTAAAATTAGAGAGATTCGAGCGCGCACGGAGGCTTTCAGACAGTCGTTCTTCCCGCGAGCCATACGCGACTGGAACAGAAAAGGAGGTAATGATAGTGGCACGTAAAGTGCCCTCCGCCACATACCGGTGGGTGGCTTGCGGAGTATAAATGTAGATGTAGATATAGATGTAACCTACAATACTAAATTGGTGATCTCTTGATGCCTCAAAAATGTTCTACCAACCAAGCTGTTTTTCTAGTCAAGTTGTGCCCCAAATCTCTCTTCTCCCCACTTGTCTTCAGTACCTCCTCATTAGTTCTGTGATCTACCCATCTAATCTTCAGCATTCTTCTGTAGCACCACATTTCGAATGTCTCTATTCTCTTCTTCTCCAAACTATTTATTGTCCATGTTTCAGTTCCAAACATTGCTACACTCCAAACAAATACTTTCAGAAAAGACTTCCTGACACTTAAATCTAAACTCGATGTTAACAAATTTCTCTTCTTCAGAAACCATTTCCTTGCCATTGCCAGTCTACATTTTATATCCTCTCTACTTCGACCATCATCAGCTATTTTCTCACCAAATAGTAAAACTCATCTACTACTTTAAATGTCTCATTTCCTAATCTAATTCCCCCAAAGTCCCCCGATTTAATTCGACTGCATTCCAATATCCTCTTTTGCTTTTGTTGACGTTCATGTTATATCCTCCTTTAAAGACCCTGTCCATTGCTTTCAAATGCTCTTCCAGATGCTTTGCTGTATCTGACATAATTACAATGTGATCGGCAAACCTAAAGAGCTTTTATTTTTTCTCCATTGATTTAAATTCCTACTCCGAATTTTTCCTTTGTTTCCTTTACTGTTTCCTCAATACACTGACTGAATAACATGGAGGGATAGGCTACAACACTCTCACTCCCTCCCCAACCACTGCTTCCCTTTCATGCCCCTCGACTCATATAACTGCCATCTGATTCCTGTAAAAATTGTAAAAGGCATTTTGCTCCCTGTATTTGACCCATGACACCTTCAGAATTTGAAAGAGAGTATTCCATTCAACATTCAACTAGAAATGTAGGTTTGCCTCTGCTTATTCTATCTTCTAAGATACGTCATAGTGTCAGTATTGCCTCCTGTTTTCCAAATTCCAAACTGATCTTCCCCGAGGTCGGATTCTACTAGTTTTTCCGTTCGTCTGTATAGAATTTGTGTTAGAATGTTGCAGCCGTGACTTATTAAAGTGCTTGTTCGGTAATTTTCACACCTGTCGACACCTGCTCTCTTCAGGATTGGAATTATTATATCCTTCTTGAAGTCTGAGGGTATTTAGTCTCCCTCATACATCTTTCTCATCCGATGGTTGATTTTTGTCAGGGCTGGTTCTCCAAACACTATCAGTAGTTGTAATGGAATGCTGTCTACTCTCGGTGTATTGTTTCGACTCAGGTCTTTCAGTGGTCGGTCAAACTCTACACACAATATCGTATCTTCCATATCGTCTTCATCTACATCCTTTTCCATTTCCATAATATTGTCCTCAAGTACATCGCTGTTGTAGAGACCCCGTATGTACCCCTTTCTGCTTTCCCTTCTTTGCTCAGAGCTAGTTTTCCAACTGAGATTTTGTTATTCATACAAACGCTTCTCTTTCCTCCAATGGTCTCTTTGATTTTTCTATAGGCAGTAACTATCTTAACCCTAGTGATATGTGCTTCTACATCCTTACGTTTGTCCTCTAGCCATCCCTGCTTACCATTTTGCACTTCCTGACGATCTCAATTTTCATACGTTTGTATTCCTTCTTGGCTGCTTCATTTACTGCATTTTTACATTTTCTCCTTTCATCAATTAAATTCAGTATTTCTTCTGTAACCCAACGATTTCTACTAGCCCTTTCCTTTTTATCTACTTCATCCTCTGCTGCCTTCACTATTTGATCTCTCAAAGTTACCCACTCTTCTTCTGCTGTATTTCGTCATCCCCATTCATGTCAGTCATTCCCTAATGCTATCTCTGAAACTCTCCACAACATCTAGTTCTTTATCCAGGTAACACCTCCTTAAATTCCCACCATCTTGCAGTTTCTTCAGTTTTAATTTACACATTATAACCAATAAATTGTGGTCAGAGTGCACATCTGCTCCTGGAAATGTCTTACAATTGAAAACGTGGTTCCTAAATCTCTGTCTTACTCTTATATAATCTGTCTGAAACTTTCCAGTGCTTCCAGGTCTCTTCCACGTAAACAACCTTCTTTCATGATTCTTGAACCCTGTGTTAGCTATGATTGAGTCATGCTCTGTGCAAAATTCTACCAGGCGGCTTCCTCTTTCATTGCTTACCTCCATTCCCTTTTAACCTACTACCTTTCCTTCTTTTCTTTTCCTACTATCGAAATCCAGTCCTCCACGACCATTGAATTTTCGTCTCCCTTAAATATTGGAATAATTTCTTTTATCCCATTCTACATTTCATCAATATCTTCGTGATCTGCGGAGTTAGTTGGGATACAAACTTTTACTACCATAGTGGGCGTGGACTTCGTGTCTATCTCGGCTACAATAATGCATTCACTATGTTGTTCGAGGTAGCTTACCCGCACTCCTATTTTTTATTCATTGTTAAACCTAATGCTTCATTGCCCCTATTTGATTTTGTATTTATAACCCTGTATTCACCTGACCAGAAGACTTGTTACTTCTGCCACCGAACTTCACTAATTACCTCTTTATCTAACTTTAACCTATCCATTTCCCTTTGTAAATTTCCTAACATACCTGTCCGATTAAGAGATCTGAGATTACACGCTTCGATTAGTAGAATGCTATGTCTATATAAGACAAAAAGTGTCTAATGAAGTTGTTAGATAGGTTACTGCTGCTACAATGGCAGGTTATCGAGATTTACATGGGCTTAAACATGGTGTTGTTGTTGGTGCATGAGCGACGGAACATAGGATCTCCGAGGTAGCGATGATGTGTGGAATATCCCGTATGACCATATCCCGAGGGTACCGTGGATATCATGAATACGGTAAAACATCAAATCTCCGACATCACTGCGACCGAAAAAAGATGTTGCGTGCCAACGACGAGTGCAGAGAATCGTTCAATGTGACAGAACTGCAGATCTTCTTCAGATTTCAATGCTGAGCCGTCAAAAAGTGTCAGAGTGTGAACGATTCAACGAAATTCATTGATATGAGCTTTTGGAACCCAAAGCCTATTCGGGTACGCTTGATGACTGCACGACACAAAGCTTTACGCCTCGCTTGGGCCGATCTACAGTGAAACTGGACTATTGATGACAGGAGACATGTTGACTTGTCGCACGTGTCTCGTTCCAAATTGTATAGAGCTGATGGACGTGTACGGGAATGGGAACAACCTCATATAACTATGGAGCCTGTACATCAGCAGTGGACTGTTCAAGCTGGTGGAGGCTGTGTAATGGTGCAGGACATGTGCAGTAGGGGTGGTATGGGACCCTTAATACGTCTAGATACCACTCTGACAGGTTATAAGTACGTAAGCATCCTGTCTTATCACGTGCATCCATTCATGTCGATTGTGTATCCCGAAGGACTAGGGCAATTCCAGCAGGACAATGGTGAACCCCATACATCCATAATTGCTACAGAGTGGCTCCAGGAACACTCTCCGGAGTTTAAACACTTCCCCTGGCCACCAAACTCCCCAGACGTGAATATAATTGAGCATATCTGGCATGCATTGCAACGTGCTGTTCAGAAGATTTCTCCTCCCACCCGTATTCTTACGGATTTATGGACAGCCCTGCTGAATTCATGGTCTGAATTCATGGTGTCAATTCCCTTCAAACGTTAGCCGAGTCCATGCCACATCGTGCTGCGGCAATTCTGAATGCTCGTGGGTGCCCCACGACATTAGGCAAGCGTAACAGTTTCTTTGGCTCTTCAGCCTATATTGTAGACAAAATACTACTGAATTCCACTGACCATGAGTACCAGTACCTGGTGAGTTGAGGGGTCCCCATCAACCGAAAAACATACTGGCAAACAGGCATGAGCTCCTTCATTTGGGTCTTGAAAGGCGGGCGAAACGGAGTAGTAGTCAAATGCTAAACACCACCGTGGATGCAACAGTCTTCAAAGTCCCATGACATGAACTGCCGACCGTTGGTAAATACAACGGTCTGTGGGGGAAGTCGATAACGAAAACTACTGACAATGCGTTAGGAGATGCTGTCAATGTGGCGGAGGACGGCTTGGCTACATATTGTAAACTGGCCAATGCATCGACCCCCAACAAACACATGCTTCCCTAAAACTTATCCACGACGCCGATGCACACCATATCCTTAGAGTACTCTGGAACTGACCAAAGGTAAGAATGATGTGTTGACGCAGCCTGCTTCTGCGACCAGGCCACACAAACTCTCACAGCGTATTCAATATCGTGTTTTATTGTTGGCCATTACAACTGTCAACAGGCTAAATTTTTCATACGAGATATACCACTATGCGACTAGAGCAGCAGTTGCATTATGAGTGGACTAAACGCCAGAGAGCCGACTACTATACAGTTTTTCTCCTCCACACATGAATGAGGACCTAGTTACCAGAAGTAAGCCAGTGTCGTAGTTGGAAAGTCGTACGCCACACGAAACCGCTCGCGAAGTAACACGCTGGGTCCGACCTGTCTGGATCAACTGCGTAGATATTTTTTCCGGAACAGCGTGTCAGAAGGCGTTTCGAGCACCGTCTTCTATTCCGTCAGACGAAAATCCAACATCCACTTCTACAAGCTATCACCCAATGACAAAACGAAAGCCTAGTGTAGATAGAAATCGGACCCGCTGGCATCTGCAACAGCATGGTGGGTGGCGGACCAATAACGAATGTTTTAATATAAATAGCGAGGAAGAGTATCCATGTGTGAAGACTGTGGCCAGTCGTAACTGGTACTTTGAACGGGATCCGAGTAATGAAACCAATGGCTTGTGGTCAGTTACGAGCAAGAAGTTTCCTCCTCACAAAAATGGGTGGTATCCTTTGAATGCCGAAAACAACAACCAGCGCCTCTTTCTTCCATATGCAAGCAGTTGCTTTGCACCGTTAATAACGTCTTTGATACATAAATAGTTAGGGTCTCGGTTTCGTTTCTATTCCGATGAAATACGACCTCGCTATTGCGACACTGTGATGCTTCGCTATCCATGCTCAACAGCTTGCAGCTTACATTTTCTAAGATAACCCAAACAGAGAGCAGAGCACAAACACTGCCTGAAGGACCGTAAGGTCCGTCGGCATTTTGTAGACCGCACGAATTTCACACTCGTTAGGCGAAGCTGGTTACGAGGATGGTGAGACGTGCTTATCCTGGAGAGTAAACACAGCACAGTAAGAAGTCTTGCACAGAGAGGACTGGAGCTCCTTCAGCCTCTTTGGCAGCAGCATATTGATGATATCTTTGATGTACTTTGACCATCTTTGGTAAGTACGTGCCTCCCGGGGCCTAATAACGACTTAGGTATTTCAGTGCTGTGACCAATTCTTCACTGTCATGTCTCCCACTTCATCTTCACCTACGTCTTCCATTTCCATGATATTGCCCTAATGTACATCGCCCTTGTATAGACCCTCTATATTCTCTTTCCACCTTTCTGCCTTCCCTTCTTTGTTTAGGACTGGTTTTCCATCTAAGCTCTTGATATTCAATTAGGTGGTTCTCTTTTCTTTTCCTGTATGCAGTATCTATCTTACCGTTAGTGATATATGCTTCTACATCCTTCGTAGCCTAGCCATATCTGCTTAGTCGTTTTGCACTTCCTGTGGATCTCCTTTTTGAGAGGCTTATGTTCCTTTTCACCTGCTTCCTTTACTACTTTAGTATATTTTCCCCTTCCATCAATTCAATATCTCTTGTGTTACCCAAGGATTTCTACTAGACCTCGTCTTTTTACCTACATGCGCTATTTCATCTCTCAAAGCTACCCATTCCTCTTCTATTTGTTTGTTTCCTCTGTTGTTTTCAATCGTTATCTATTTCTCTCTCTGAAACTCCGTACAACCTGTGGTTCTTTCGGTTTATACAGATCCCATATTCTTAAATTCCTACCTTTTGCCGTTTTCTCAGTTTTAATCTACAGTTCATAGGCAATAAATTGTGGTCGGAGTCCACATCTGCCCCTGGATATGTCTTACAATTTAAAACTCGGTTCTCAAATCTCTGTCTTACAGTTGTAGAATTTATCAGAAAGCTTACAGTGTATCCAGGCCTCTTCCACGTATACAGCCTTATTTTATGATCTTTAAACTGGGGTTTAGCTATGAGTAAGTTTTGCTCTGTGCAAAATTGTACCCGGTGGCTTCCTCTTTCATGCCTTACCTCCAGTCAATATTCTCCTACTAATTTTCCTTCTCTTCTTTTTCCTACTATTGAATTGAAGTCCCCATCGCTATTAAATTTTCGTCTCCCTTAACTACCTGAATAATCTGTCTTTTCGCATCATACATTTCTTCAATCTCTTCATTCTCTACGAACAGCATAATGAAGGCACTATTGTAGCCTGGATAGACACGAAGCCCACGCTACCACAGTAGTACTAGTATGTAAGCCAACTAGTTCCGCTTGGTAGCGTGGGCTTCGTGTCTATGTTGGCTAAAATAATGCCTTCATTAAGCTATTCGTAGTTGCTTATCGGTGTTCCTATTTTTCATTAATTATTAAACCTACACCTGCATAGGGAACTATTTCACCTCCGGAATATTTTATCCAAGTGGTCGCCGACATCTCTTAAACCTCCAATAAAACTGCATGCCCTCGGAAAAAATTACGGCTGTAATTTCCCCTTGCTTTCATCCTTTCACAGTACCAGCAAAGCAAGGACGTTTTGATTGATGTCATCAGGCCAGATCAGTCAATCATGCAGACTACTACCCCTGATACTACTGAAAAGACTGCTGCCTTCTTCAGTATCCACACGTTCGTCCGGCCTCTCAACGGACACCGTTCCGTTTTGGTTGCACCTACAGTACGTCTATATGTATGACTAAGGTAAGCAAGCATCCCCGCCAACGATGATGTCCATGGTTCGTGGGTGATGCTCTAATTATGTTTGATAAATTCATGGGGAACACGAAATTCGTAATGGGAAACCCAAAAATGTCGTCGAGCACGCTGAGAAGTGACGTGTAATGGCAACAGCAGGTATGCATCAAACTGGATGATGTAGGAAGAATGCTGGACCTGAAACTTAGCCAACAACTGCTCTGGTGCTTTAATGGGATACGAACCTGCAACACATTGCGCATTAAAATCAGTTCAAAGGCGCCGTGTGGATTCCGAATCTCCAGTAATGACGATGTGAGAGAAACGACATAGAGTTCATGCTAACGCCGCAATTGGATTGGTTGGTTGGTTTTGGGGAAGGAGACCAGACTGTTAGGTCATCTGTCTCATCGGAGCCGGCCGCGGTGGTCTCGCGGTTCTAGACGCGCAGTCCGGAACCGTGCGACTGCTACGGTCGCAGGTTCGAATCCTGCCTCGGGCATGGATGTATGTGATGTCCTTAGGTTAGTTAGGTTTAAGTAGTTCTAAGTTCTAGGGGACTGATGACCACGGCAGTTGAGTACCATAGTGCTCAGAGCCATTTGAATCATTTTGTCTCATCGGATTAGGGAAGGACGGGGTAGGAAGTCGGCCGTGCCTCTGAAAGGAACCATCCTGGCATTTTCCTGGAGCGATTTCGGGAAATCACGGAAAACCTTAATCAGGATGGCTCGACGCGGGATTGAACCGTCGTCCTCCCGAGTCCAGTGGCCGCAATTGGACCTTGACCTTATACATCGAACGGAATGAAGCACACATGATAAAATTTACGTATTGATGATTGCTCAGGATGGACACGGGCTTTCATCTTTTATGTCCATTACAAAGTATAATCACATAGCTGGCCATACGGTCTTAGTAGATTCCAAATTTGAGAGGGAACCATCTCTGGTACTAAATGGTCTTTATCAAAGATTTGGAATCCAATAAAAATAAGACGTTTAGCCAAAAGATAGTTGGAAACAACACTGAATTTACAACTAACAAAGTTGCTGTTCTACATTGTGCTGCGGCAGAAATCTTCCCACACAATAGAATTCAATGTTTTAGATATCGGGCACTCCAATGCGGGGCAGCCCGAGAGCCTGTACACGTCATAGTTAATTAGGATGACCAATGCCCCAGTGTCTACTTGAAATACGCTGGGGCGATGCTTTTGGGGCGTCTGAGACTGAATCTGAGTCCTGGGAAAACACTGGATGCTTCGACGACCGTCATAAGTCCCATCGACTATCACAAGCTGATGCTAAAGGGCTTTACTTTGGCTTAGCCCACACATGGAATATACGAATGGCCAGTCGTGTCTAGAATGCAATAAATGACAATCGCGTCAGGACTGCCAACTTGTCCATTCGGTGGAAACAGATGAGGAAGGAGAGCGGCGCCGTCAGTCCGTTAAAGCGCTTGAGCAGGGACTCCAACTCCTTAACTTACTTGTACCAACGAAGCTCGTTTCGGGTGAAGATATGCAGCGCCGATACTTTCCACACTTAAATCATCATTGGTGTCATTAGATGACGGCTCAGCGGAAGGCACGGTCTCTTTGCCAATCCGTTGGGGCGACAGGGGCTGTTTACCGACTGCATCTACCTTTGCCAACAGCCAACTGTCAGACAGTAAGTCCCTTGTCCCTGCCGTGATTTCACGTCGTTCAGCAGCTAGTTGAAGTGCCCCCCAGCGTAGACGTTGTTTTGTGTGTAAATCGGCTAATCACGTCCCTAATTAGTGAATTCACATATGAGGTAACACTCGAACCGACTTTTTGGTTTGAACTTGCAGATTGCGCGATCCAAGCCACATTCGATGGCTTAGGGGGCCTTGTAGTGCTGGTTACACTGATACTGTGCCATCACCTCACGGGCTAGAAGTCCAACATACTGTGTAAGCAACTGACAGGGCTCCTTAAAGTTAAGTTTATTGGGTTCTGTAGAGGTTTGCTAATTTTGGGTGATCTATTAGCTTGCACTCCTGGAAATAATAATGTGGCCTCATTAGCTGGTTCGACGATACACCTTATCTGCCCATGGAGCAGAAACTGGCACGGGATGTTCTCCCACCTTTCGATAGACGCCTAAACCGATGAAGAGCGTTGCTCTCAGCAGGCGCGTTGCTCTCAGCAGGCGCGTGGCTCGCCAGAAGGACGGCTTTAGAGCTGATCAGTTTCACATGCTGTTCCAGCAGCTCCTGCATCTCCCCCTGCTTCAGTTCTGTTGTTGCTCCTGGATGGTTGGCTGTTCCTGCCAGCACTCTACAAATGGCAGGTACATGGTGGTTTCAAATTAATGGTGTGAGAAAAGGTAAAAGAGACATTATCAGGACTGCAGGTTACTCTAAAGTATTTCTGTTTGATGAAGGCACTACCTCTGTAGTAAAGGATACCGTGTGCAACACCGTCAATCTTTCTGATAATTCATTTCAAGATATAAGTTTATAACTTGTAGAACAAAGTAACAATAAATCACAGTAAGACTAAGTTTTTACAGTTTCTAACATGAAATTCAATGAAGCCTCATGCTCTAATTACGCAGAATGGGCGTATGATTAGTGAGACTGAACAGTTCAAATTTATAGGTATTCAGCTAGATAGAAAACTGCCGTGCAAAGCCCACGTTCGGGAACATGTTGAAATACTTAATGTGCCATTTTCATGATTAGAACAGTATCTGAAGCACATAATAGTTCGACACTAAAATTATTCTGCTTTGCTCATTTTCTTTCGCTTATGACATTTACTACTATAATTCGGAGTAAGTGTTCTCATACTCAAAGGGAAGTTTTACTTAGAAACTGGCGGTTAGAGCAATAAGTGGTGTAAATTCGCGAAATTCTAGTCGACCCCTGTTAATTAGTCTGACTACTTTGACACTGGCATCTCAAGGCATGTATTCTTTAATTTCGTTTCCTGTTAATAATATGGATGCTAGAAAAAACGCTCCAAAGATCATACTGGGAGTAAAGCGTACATTAGAGAAAATGTAGTTGGCACAAATTGAACAAGACTTCCAGAAGACAAATACACGAAACTTCTCTAGAAGGCCAATCTCACCAAGTATAATCCTCCAAGGCTAGACTTCAAAGCTCCAAACGGGAAGCTAGCTCACAATGATAAAGACAGCCGCCAGATATTAGCGAATTACTTCACAGCTCTTCTGAATTGTGAACCTCCAAACTCCACATTTCCCTTCGCCGACTATGTAGAAGTACACTCAAATTCGTCACTACGCACGAAAGTGGAAATCAAGCTCACTATTCACTCTCTTATAAACAACAAAGCACCAGGGGAAAATTCTATAGTTGCTGAGCTTTTGAAGTACGCAGGGGATAAGGTCGTAGATAAACGAAAAGAAATTTTCAGCCAGATTTTGGAAACTGAAAGACTCTTACATGGCTGGAGTTCGACTCTAATACACACTCTTGATAAGAAAGGCGGCAGAACAGATGTAAATAACCATCGTGGTATCTATCTCAAATCAACAACATATAAGGTTCTGTCGAAATCTCTGCAAAATAGGACAGAAGAACAGCTTGACCGACAGCTGGGAGAGTATCAAGGAGGTTTCAGGAAGGAGCGATCAAGCGTCAAACAGATAATGAACCTCAAATCGACCCTTTCGTACCTAAATCTCAGGAATAAAAATTTTGTTGGGACCTTTGTGGATTTCAAAAAGGCATACTGCTCGATTGATCGTAAAACCCTGATCATAACTCTAGACAAGAAGACCTAAGCGATAATGAAGCAAACACTAACCAACACAACCTCAAAAGTTAAGTTTAGAGTTGAAACACAACAGGCTTCTGAAATAAAGACTGGAGTGAGGCAAGGAGATGGGCTCTGACCTCTGCTCTTTACCTGTTGCCTCGAGAACCTGATTCGTGAGTGGCGCAAAGAACTGGAAAGCCATGAATTAAAGATGTGTCCGGCTAGGTTACAAGAAACAATGTCTTCAAATCGACGGCTCGCTTTTGGAAATGATCTTGCAGTTATTTTCTGATTCCATGCAAACAGCTGAGAGGCAGGTTAATGAGCTTAATGTACAGGCACAGAAGACGCCTCATTTGAGAAAACCGAGTTTATAACGAACATAAATTCACAGCCAAGGGAGCTTGTGGTGGGTCATGGCAAACGTACGCGAGTTGAAATGTTTAAATACCTCGGAGACTGGATAACAGCTACCTTATGAGACAAAGAAGAATACATATCACCCATGAACAAAATGTAAATTTCATTCCATTTAAACGAAAACATCAACAACAAAAGATCAGTATCGTTCAGTGCAAAGTTAAGGCATTACAGCAGTGTTATCCGTCCCGAAGTCTTGTACGCTTCTGAACGCCTAATAATGAACAAAAAAGGCCTAATCCAAAACCTAGAGGCCAAGGACAGGAAGGTTTTGAGACAGATCTTAAGTCCCATCAAAGAGAGTGGGGAATAAAGAAGACGTCATAAGTATTAACTGTATTCCCACATACAGAAAATAGCCGATACCATCCGGAAAAGAAGGATTATGTTTTATTGACATATGACCCGAATGAGACCTGGAAGACTCATCAATCATATGACCACCTACTTTTCAGGAGAAGGAAACAAAATGAGCGTGGTACACAGACGTAGAGAAGGATCTTAAAAGAAGTGGGAATCACCCATGACGGCACTGTAGAGTGTGCTACTCAAGGAGAAGCTTATGAAGTGGCAGGATTTACAAGAAAAGCCAGAACTGAAAACAGGAAAGGCTTGGACCCCGGAGAGGAAGGAGCAACATCGAGAACGAATACGGGAGCACTGAGCAAACATCAGAACACGTAAAGCAATACAGTTGAAATAACATGGTTCAAAGATAGCATTTACGACATGAATGGATAAATGAACGAATCTCATTCCCAAGCATTAGCAGCTGCTAGTCAGTTAATACTAGTACAAATCCAATCTACATTTGTATCGTACCTCTTTGACTCTTGGGCAGAAAGACGTGCTGCATTCCGCTGCATCAGTTGTCAGTAAGCTTCCACAAATATTCGAACACTTTAGGAATAATCCACGCATTTTCGAATGGTAGCTGTAGGTTTTCCTCGTGGATCACTTTTCTGTTCTGACGAGAAGTTCCTTGAAGAATTTAGTTAATTCTGTGCCTGACTGCTTTTATACACTACGAATACGATGTGCTACAGACGTGAAATTTAACCAACATGAAGATGATGCTATGACATGCAAATTATTAGCTCTTCAGAGCATTAACACACGGTTGGCGCCGGTGGCGCCACCTACAACGTGTTGAGATAAGGAAAGTTTCCATTCGATTTCTCATACACAAACAGCAGTTGACTGGCGATGCCTAGTGAAACGATGTTATGATGCCTCGTGTAAGGAGGAGAATTGCGTATCCTCACGTTTCCGACTTTGATAAAGGTCGGATTGTAGCCTACCGCGATTGCGGTTTATCGTAGCCCGACATTGCTGCTCGCGTTGGTCGAGATCCAATGACTGTTAGCAGGATATGGAATCGGTGGGTCAAGGAGGGTAATATGGAACGCCGTGCTGGATCCCAACGACCTCGTATCACTAGCATTCGAGATGACAGGCATCTAATCGGCGTGGATGTAACGGATCGTGCAGCCACGTCTCGACCCCTGAGTCAACAGATGGGGACGTTTGCAAGGCAACAACCATCTACACCAAACAGTTCGACGACATTTGCAGTAGCATGGACTATCAGCTCGGAGACCACGGTTGCGGTTACCCTTGACGCTGCATCACACACAGGAGCGCATGCAATGGTGTACTCAACGACAAACCTGCAAGCACGAAAGGCAAAACGTCATTTTTTCGGATGAATCCATGTTCCGTTTGCAGCATCATGATGGTCGCATGCGTTTTTGGCGATATCGCGGTGAACGCACATTGGAAGCGTGTATTCGTCATCGACATGGTGGCGTGTCACCCGGTGTGGTGGTATGGGGTCCCATTGGTTACACGTCTCGGTCACATAGTGTTCGCATTGACGGCTTTTTGAACAGTGGACGTTACATTTAAGATGTGTTACGACCCGTGGCTCTACCCTTCATTCGATCGTGACGAAACCCTACATTTCAGCCATTTCAACCATTTGCTAAAAATGGACCACCTTATCAGAATATTCCGAAACCACCATAATTGCAGTCAATCGGCACCGGAAAATTTGCCCTTATTACGTGGCTTAAGTTGCTACGCTCCACCAAGGACTGCTGTTTCCAAATTAGTTATTATTTAGTTATCTTTTCTTGATTCGAATTCAGCATCTTCTTATTTAGAGGCGCTGATGACCTCGATGTTGAGCGCTCATAAGCCCCCCTCCCCCTTTTGTAAAAAAATTTGTAAATACTGTGCTTAGTGACTCCACTTTCGTGATGCTAATGTCAGCAATCTGACCATAATAGTCGTGTAGTATCTATTCCCGAATTAGATTTTCACTCTGCAGCGGAGTGTGCACTGATATGAAACTTCCTGGCAGATTAAAACTGTGTGCCGGATGGGGACTCGAAATCGGGACCTTTGCCTTTCGCAAGAAAGTGCTCTACCAGCTGAGCTACCCAAGCACGACTCACGCCCCATCCTCACAGCTTTACTGCTGCCGGTACCTCGTCTCCTACCTTCCAAACTTTACAGAAGCTCTTGTGAACCTTGCAGAACTAGCACTCGTGAAAGAAAGGATATTGCGGAGACATGGCTTAGCCACAGCCTGGGGGACGTTTCCAGAATGAAACTTTCACTCTGCAGCGGAGTGTGAGCTGAAATGAAATTTCCTGGCAAATTAAAACTGTGTGCTGGGCCGAGACTCGAACCCGGGTCCCGAGTTCGAGTCTCGGACCCGCACACAGTTTTGACCTGCTAGGAGGTTTCAAGGTATTTATTGTATCTTGTTGGTGGGGTACATTACACATGACCCAAATCTTTTTTTTTTTTCCTGCTGGAAAGCAAGACAAAGTTTCGTCGTTGAAGCTGTTAAAATCATATCCCAATGAAGCCCTCGCTAAGTTTAGATGATCTGAAAACCGTTGTTAAACAAGGAGATTTTGCAGAAGTGTTCCGTGTTGGTTTGTGTATCGTAGGGGATATGTTCCATTTCTTATTACTATTCTCTGTGTAAATCTGTCTATTGGCATCAGTACTGTTTCTTTCAATTTAAACTACATTTGTTCGACGTTTACGTCTTCAGTATGGAAGAATTGGAGAGTGTTTCTTAGGAAAGCGTCAAGTAAGTTGATATTTATTTTTTATTGGTCGTTTCTCATTTATCTTTGATGAATTTCAATATTAAAGTATTCGACTTCCTTACAACCACCTGGTTGTCGCTATTTCTTAAATCGGCCAGGAAGATATTAGTTTGCGCAGAATTGCCATTAAGACATCCATTATGTACTCGTAACACCTCGTGTAGGCTCCTGAACTAATTGCTCAACATTGTTCTTAAAAAACAGCATTTAGAACAACTTCGGACGAAGTTTTATGCCTACCACAGATATAAATAAATACTTTTGCCAACATTAATAGAACTCAGCATCGACTTTAATTGTGTTTGAAGCGCGCCAATTTGAAATGGAAAGCAACGTATCTTTGAATCCTTCAGCAGCTTCAGCATATGAGTCCGAGTGTCAGTAAAAGGAAATAATTATTAATTTATTATGGTTGACCTACACCTACACTAGCTAACAGTATCTTGTTTGATTCCACTACAAGGTAAACTACTTCGAACAGAAACAGGCTACCAACCACCAACTTAGTTTATCCTTTGGTTTCTGAATACTGTTAGGTCTTTTATGAAAACTTCAACTGAACTTATTTCCGGCTTTACCGAGCTTTCAAAACATGTAAATACTTCTAATTCAGTGTTTCTTATTAACACTTGAACCTTTGGTTGTTTTCTAACCACTGACAACTTCAGTAGAATTCCTACGTTTCCTTGGTTTCATCCTGTCCTGTGTTTCACCAGAGTCTTATGAGACAAATATATTCTGTAATTCAATTAGTACATTCTTTATTTAAGCAGTTTTCGGGAGACATGGCTCCACCACTGCCCTCTGTCCCCTCTCCCACGTCTCTCAACGTCCCCGTCCCCCTCTACACCTTCTTGAAATAGGCAAAAAACGGAAGACCCCGCCTGTGCTGAGCTGCTGACCTGGCAGGATCTCATGACAGTATATTCGAGCGCTGGAAGCTCCGGTTGTTTTACAACTGGCAACTACAGTGGAATAACAGTGTTTCCTTGGTCTACCCTCATCTGGTGTTTCACCAGAACTCTTTGTGAGATATATATTCATCAATTCAGTTTGCACATTCTTTAATTAATCAGTCTGAATGAGAAGGGGCTGCTCCCTCCCCTTCCCTCGCCTTCACGAATTCTCACATCCATACCCCCTCTGGAATTTGTGGGGAAGAAGACCCTGTCTGTACTGAACTGCTGGACTTGGACGATATCATGACATTAAATGTGTGGAAAATTGGAGAAATATACTGTTCATTTAATCATTAATTTAATTAATTAATGAAATCTATGGGAAATGCCAGCCTGTGGATCTCTCTATTTTGACAAGAAATTCAACCCACTCTTATTGCGATATCAAAAATGCTGGGAACTTGTCGATTTCCACTACCCTACCAAACTAATTGTGTAACAATTTAAGGAGACTAGGTAAGGACAAAAGCTCTCGTAGTTGTAAGTCGAACAGTTTAAAACATTCATCACCACATTGTTGTGAGCCTTATTCATAATAAAACATATTTTCAGTGTTTGACAATCTCACAATGCAGTTTGAAAATCAAGTAATGAAATCGGCGACACAAGTAGATTACAGTGGTAAATATCAGAGGTCTTGTATGCACTGACATATGGGAACACAAGCATCATCCTGCACCACAGCGTTCTGACCTTACAATAAAAATATCAGGCGAAAAATCCTTTCTCGCAAAGACACGCATGGTCGCATAGTGCACACCGTTCACTGATTGCTGGGAGACTACCCACGCCATCCGGGAGAACACTAGAGGCCTCCACACGTGTAGCCATGATGCCAGTTCTAGTGCCATGCACTCGTGTCCTCATACCAGCGATACCAGACGTTCATAAGCCAGAGAGACTGTCACGATGACTGCCCAGGCGTCACTGATTTGTTTACTTGGGGAGAATAATGTCCCGAACTAACAGTCGATATAGTGGGTCTTCTCATGTGGATCTCACACACTTCTGCTTTTGTCGCCACTCAACCAGCATACTGGTTACTTCGCAATTCAGCCACCCAGAGGGAAATGCGACTGCAACGACCGGGACTTGTCCCCATAGCTGCGGGCAACAGCCCAGCATTCCTTGTACCTGGCATTTGCGCCAGGCTGCCATCCTGCAGCATCACAATTATTTGCTGAGAAGTATTCCGCTTATGCTTGTCCACTACCACATCCTTCGATACTTTGTGTAGCCGGCTATGGAAGCAGTGCTCAGGTGCATGCTTAGAGGTAATACACATATTAAACCCCTGTGTGACAAGCACCAACATGTCTCCTATTGAACATATTTCCCACTCCTCCAGCCTTTTCCCCACTAGTTTAGAAACTGAGGAGGAGAGGTGAGGAATCCTGTCTCCATAAACTGCTAAATAAAGGAAATGCAAATTGAATTCTATAAATAAACAATATATTATTATGCCCTCTGCAATGTAACTGACATTGGTTAGAATTTCGTGTCACGAAATCCTTCCCTCCAGCACCGCAGCACAGACTCTTTTTCCCACCAATTCACGAGTGGGGGAGGGGACCGGAAATGGGAGAGGGGTAGAGGTAATTGGGGAAATGGAGGGGAGGGTTTTGGACATATCCCAGGAGGTGGAAAAATGACTCAGAATTGAACTGAAAAGGACTGTCGCAAATGTGTCCCAGGATTGGCATCCCTTTTGCCAGAGGTGTAGGAGATGAAGAACAGAAGGGAAGGGGAGTTTCTCAGAAGGATGGATGAACCCAGAGCATCATATACCAAGCTCAGGGGGTTATAAATCAATTGGTAAAACAGTAGGTTAATGGCAAGGGACGATGATAATTTGCCCCCAAGTATATCCTTGCACCTGAATTTATGCACCCCACACAAACAAAATGCAAAAACACTCCTCATTGTCTGTATAATTGTACTGCTAGATTCCTTCCTGTGCTCTTCCTACAGCTAAAATCTTCTTTTTTTCCTTTTTGTGTGTCTTTTTGTTTAAGTGTACGTTCCTATCTGTCGTTTCTCAACTCTTCTTGATTGTGTACATCTTCTTGTGTGATTAACAGTTCTTTAATGTCATCTGCGGTTTCAGAGCTCAATTTTTTCTTGTTTCTGTCTCAAAGATTTACCTCGTCATTCTGTTCTTGTTCATCCTCGTGTTATGCTCATAAAATGTCATCCTTCTCCTTCAAAACTAGGTCTCTACTGTTGCTATCTGTTTGTGGATGTCTCCTGACAGCTTCTCTACCCAAATTCCTTCATGGAATGCTTGCCCATATATTACCTTTAGAATTTCCCTTTCCTGTTTTTCAATTGCCGTTATTTTCGGATGACCATGAATCAATGGAGTTTCTGTCACGAAGAGCGGTTCTGGTAGAGCTACTGAGCTGTAATAACTTAATTTTGCGTTATCAGAATTAGATTTTTTATTGTAGTAATAACAAATAAGCTATAAGCATTTAGTAATTTAGAGATTCTTTCTTGTTTGCCTATTGCGATCTTTCCTAATGGTTGGATGATCCCTCCTAGAAATTTGAAATGTGCATCATACCGAGTTGTAATAGGGAGATTCTGTGCCGGGGTACTTTTCATGTATTCAGATTTATTATAGAAAATTTTGTACACCAGTCTTCCGTGAGATTTCATGAAGCCTCTCCAGTGCAACTAGGCCTTTTTCTATGTTTTTCGTTAGGAAGACAAGACCGCGCGTGAAGGCCAGTTATTTTACTCTAATTCTCTGCTATATTTTAATTCCTTTTGTGTCTTTTTCCCATGTGGCCACAGTGTTTTCTGAAATCATATATATACTGCCAGAAACCATTTGTGCACCTAAATAGACGATATCGATTTTTATGTGTTAAGTACATATGTCACCTGGAGGGTATAGATTTATTGATAATGGTTTCAACGTTGTTCGTCCACAAATAGCTATGTGGATGTGCACACAGGTGCTGAGTCTGGCACCCAGTCAATCATGCAGATGGCGAATGTTAGTGATACGTAATGCCATGCCTGGTCGACCTGGGCTCAATTGTAAGCAAGTCAGGGGACTGCACTGGCCAGGGAATTTGCTACACTTCTTGCAGAGTACGTTGGGTTACGAGGCCAGTGTGTGAGCGGGCATTATCATATTGTTGAAGGAACAACAAAACAACAGGTCAGACAACATTTTGCAAGCACCAAACGCTGGTTAGGTTAGAGACCCCTACAAAAACACCAAAGGTAAACGAGGGTGGTAGCTTATCTCAACCCAGACCATAAGGGTTGGTATGCAGCCAGTGTGTCTCGGATCAGTGCACTCTGTAAGAGAGCACTCACCAGGTTCAAATCGTACATGCAGGCAGGCAGGATCTCCTTTCATCGCTGAAGGCCACAGTGCTCCATACAATCTACCTAGTGATCCTCTGACGGCAACTGTGGACCCATGTACATCGATACAGTGCTGTGAGTGGAACATGGGCTAGAGATGTGTATGTGCATAGGCCCAATGCCAGTAGCCAGTTCCCAATACTTCGTGTTGACACACCTGCTCTCCTAAGTCCTCTTACCTTTGCTGTTGTAGTTGGATAATCTGCCACTGCCGCCTTTACAATAGGGGGATCATAATGGGCACCTGTACTGCGGGAACGTCCAGAACCCTATCTGCCGGTGGGAGAATGTTCATGTGACCACCAGTAGCGGGGCGTCTAACCTGTGTGGTAATTCTTCGAGAAGACCATCCCAACATTTAGGAGGCCAATGATTTATAATTGCTCAGTTGGCTGTAGGGAGCATGAGTGCATCTCTGTGGCATGGTTGCCTGCTTGTGTCACACACATGATGCACATTGAGCTCCCAGGCTCTAAGCAGATGGCGAGCTGATATGAGTATGATAGGACGAGAAGAGAATCGTTTGACTCGCCAGCCAATAACTCTTACAGAACTACCTGAACAGGTCGATCAGGCGTGGCATAATATGTCTCTGGACAACATTCATCATCTGTATCATCTGCTGCATGCCAGAGTAAGCACCTGCTTTGCTGACCATGGAAGCAATCCGACGTACTAATATGGGTGTCTTGTACTATCAGGCTGTAAACGTAATCATTCCATGTATAAAATATGCACGTTGCAGCAATAAATAGTGAGTGAACTGGAAACTTCCAGAAAGATGTAGTTATGTTTTTGGCAACAATTAATGTATGCTGTTTCAAAATCCTTCCATTGAAGGACTGGGAATGATAGATCATGACGTGGAAAGAAACTTTCGTTGGAGTCCTAATGTCTGCTGAGGCTTCCTAGCGACTGTAGACTCCTTTTTTTGCAGTGTATACCCTGAGAGGGAACAGGTTGTAAGCATTTGCTGGCGTGCATAAGTATTTTGTACTGCCGATTGCCCCGACATCAGTTTGGTATGAAAGGGATTAGGCTTACCGGTAGAGAGATTTAAGTTTATGATTCACCTCTAAAACATTTTTCTCCACTTTTCTTGTTGAAACTCACTGTCCTGACTTATGTTTAATGCAGTATGGAACACACACGGTTAGTAGACACTGCTAGTCTGTCTACCTAAGTCCGCTGAATAGTAGAGGACGCCTAGGGTCGGTGGGAAGCTTTTGAGAATATGTTTGCTCCAATAGAAATTGTTCCCCATATCGAGGTTTATCAGCTGTAGTTCCATGCAAGACATTCATACAACCTGTAAAAACTCAGCATGATTCAGCGATTTTATGTAACCCGGAAAGCCTTAAGACACCATGTCTATGATTTTCATATTCTCTCGCTATGCATTGGTTAAATTTTGTACTGGCATTCACTTTCTCTGGAGGCTATGGTTCTCGATTTATTCGAAAAAACGCGTTTGAAGGTAACTTTCGTACGTTTATCTTGAATAATTCGAAAACTAGGGCCTCTACCAAAACCATATCCCAGTACAAAATGTAGCTAGATTACACTTCTTGCAAAATGATCATGTACATTCTTTTTCTCTGCAACAAATAAACTGTACGTAGCGAGCCTTAGAATATGTCGCACGTCATTTTTGACAGCGTTTCATTTTGCTTAGAACCCAATGGTGGGGGAAATGGAATCATCCTAGATATTTTGCAACCCAATTAAGCGTCCCTTATTATGGGACATATAATTACTTTATCATTTTCACTCACTTGTATGTTAGACAAAGATTATAGTTTGGGACTAGCACAGAACGGAAACAAGAAAAGGCCGGACACAGAGTCGCCTTAGTAGCGTAGTCGTACAAGCGCGAACTGTGCAGAGGGGGTGGAGAGGGTGGGGCGGGGGTGCAGCTACGTAGCTGGCAGACTGGAGCCCGGCGCCGTGTTTTGGGCTCACGCCCCCTCCTGCTTTATGAGGCCCGTAAACACGAGTTACGGCTTATCCCGCTATTGCCGGCAGAAACCAGCCGCCCCACGGATTTTGTTTCCCGCCTGGCTTGTTGCGGCTGTTACGACTGATTTGGTCAGCTCGCACCGAAGGAAAAACGGAGTACTGCAATTCGAAGCGGTGGAACAGATTTGCCGTCCAAACAAATGGAAGTTATTTAATGTGACTCATACAGTACGTTTATTGATGCGGCGTAACCGTTTTTATCTGAGGATAATGCACTGCTGAACTGGGAACAAACGTTTTATGTTGTTTCTGGAAGCGATGTGAACTGCGTTTTGTGTAATGGAAGGCCAAACTAACTTTGTTTTGTACTGGAAATTTGTTTTCTCTAAATGCCAACTACTCGCCGCTTGGGACACACTGAATTTTCTACTTAATTCCGCCCAGCTGCTAGTACGCGATGTATCTGGTACCATCTGAAGCCCTGAAAGTTCATTTAAAGTATTTCACTCCAAGTAAATATACAATGAAAGATATTTAGCTAATTCACTAAGCGAAATAATCTTTGTGAAGTCTCGAAAAAAAAGTAACGTTCGTCAGTGACTATGGACATTCCTCCTTAATCCTTATAACATCCCATCGTTTCACTTGGAAATTGCTGCCTTCTGTCGTAGTTGTAAGTGGGTAGGTTGGACGCACTCGCAGATAATTTATGGCATTTTAATTTTGTTATAAGGGGCTAGGTTGAGCAAACTAGCCACTTACTTACTAAGATTTTTTTATAAGCGGATCACTTGAGTGTACAAACCAACACACCGTCAATAATAAGATAAGACGTCTCAATAGTTTTCAACCAAAACTCTATTTTGTGAATCATACGTAAAAGTGTTTTAACCCATTATATCCCATCCTATGATTAATCATACGATTGCTCTTATCAGACATATTTGTTTTTATAAGCTCTTTGTTAGAGACTAAAATATTTCTCTTACGCTTTAATGTTAGTTTGAAAGTTTATTGTCGAAACTGACAGTAGGAGTGGAGATCAGGATTGTTTATTTCCTGGTAGAAAGCATTTGTAGTAGTGCCATTGACTCTGCTGCTTCTCGTCATGGACAGGCGGTAAGTAATTATAAATTTATGATGTGCAGGTTCATAATTACGCTCATATTAAACAGATTAGTAATCTGAATACTTAAATTCAACATATAAGCACAAATTGTAAGATAGTACTTTATCTCCTTTGCTGTGGTACTTCCATATATCTTTACGCATGAAATATCATACGGTGGGCAGTAAGGGATCATTTTCTCACAGTTGGTCCTATTTACTTCATATGTAGTTTGGAAAAGGAGAGGGACTTAGAAGAGGTTCTGAATATCCTGTTTTTACCAGAAGAAGATAATAAAAATTTGTCTGATATATTTGATGCTTGTAAGGAGCTTGAATTTGTACTTGTTCCACCAAATGATGGTGAGGACACCGATAAAGATGATGCAGGTTGATGCTGAAGGACCACTTGCGACTGTTCCTGGTTTAAAGGTAAAGGCTCTGGACAAACTACAGAGATAAGATCAGTAAATACTGACGGCCTCGTTGAAAATGTTACATCTTTATCCACTCAAGAGGAAGATCCCTGCTGTTCCAAATTACGATCGCGGTTCCGAGTTAGGAAAGGAAGGCACTGGATAGAGGAAAGACTAGACTCTTCACAAAAATTTCAGGTATCTAGTGATCCTACACTTGATATAGTAGAACATCTCTGCACATCAACCTCGACTCCAATAGATCTTTTTCTTAAAGTTTTAGATGCTGATTTGGTTGAGATTCTGACGACAGAGACAGTAAAATATGCTGCTCAAAAGGGACGCAACATACAAAAAAGTCATGATGACATTTACAAATGCATCGCCATTTTATTGTTTTCTAGATCATGTAAGGTCATGCATAGACGTATGCACTGGAAGATCAGACTTCACACAAACACTATCCTTGTTTCGAATACTATCTCCAGAAACACTTTTGACAAAATTCACAGATTCTTCCATGTCAATGATAACGACAGCATTGAAAAAGGAGATGAACACAGGGTGAGTCACCTAACATTACCGCTGGATATATTTCGTAAACCAGATCAAATACTGACGAATCGATTCCACACACCGAACGCGAGGAGAGGGGCTAGTGTAATTATTTAATACAAACCATACAAAAATGCACGGAAGTATGTTTTTTAACACAAACCTACGTTTCTTTTAAATGGAACTCCGTTAGTTTTGTTAGCACATCTGAACATATAAACAAATACGTAATCATTGCCGTTTGTTGCATTGTTAAATGTTAATTACATCCGGAGATATTGAAACCTAAAATTGACGCTTGGGTACCACTCCTCCGCTGTTCGATCGTGTTTATCGGAGAGCACCGAATTACGTAGGGATCCAAAGGGAACGGTGATAGACCTTAGGCACAGAAGAGACTGCAACAGCACAATACGTCCACATGCTGACACCTTTTTATTGGTCTTTTTCACTAACGCACATGTGCATTACCATGAGGGGTGAGGTACACGTACACACGTGGTTTCCGTTTTCAATTACGGAGTGGAATAGAGTGTGTCCCGACATGTCAGACCAATAGATGTTCAATGTGGTGGCCATCATTTGCTGCACACAATTTCAATCTCTGTCGTAATCTCTGCAATACATTTGGTGTAATGTAGCGGTAAGCTGCCACAATACGTTGTTTCATATCCTCTGGGCTTGTAGGCACATGAAGGTACACATTATCCTTTAACGTACCCCACAGAAAAAAGTCCAGAGGTGGAAGATCAGGAGAACGGGCTGGCCAATCTATGCGTCCTCCACGTTCTATGAAACGCCTGTGGAACATCCTGTCAAGGGTCAGCCTAGTGTTAATTGCGGAATAGGTGCACCATCATGCTGATACCACATACGTCGACGCGTTTCCAGTGGGACGTTTTCGAGCAACGTTGGCAGATCATTCAGTAGAAACGAGATGTATGTTGCAGCTGTTTGGACCCCTGCAATGAAGTGAGGACCAATGAGGTGGTCGCCAATGATTCCATAATCGCTGTTGCTCTACCTGTCTGAGCCAGCGAGGATTGTCCACGGACCAGTAATGTGTGTTCCGTAGATTAACTGCCCCGTGGTTTGTGAAACCCGCTTCATCGGTAAACAGGTAGAACTGCAACGCAACCTGTTAACGCCCATTGACAGAATTGCACTCGATGATTAAAGTCATCATCATGTAATTGCTGATGTAGCTACACATGAAACGGGCGAAAGCAGTGACGATGCTGTATGCCCATGACACTACTTTGACTCAGTCCACCGGCTCTCGCAATGTGTCGTGTACTCATGTGTGGGTTCATGGCAACAGCAGATAACACACGAACTGCACCCGCTCCTCCTATGACGGGCCTGTTACGGACCCGTTTGTGTGATACGACCCTATCTGTTGCATACAGTTAGTGGTAGATGTTTGGCAATGTACGGCACGTTGGATGTTCTCTGTCCGGGTACCGTTCTGCATACACCCTGCAGGCTTCAGCTGCATTTCGTCGACACTCGCCATAGATGAGTATCATCACAGCATCAGAGTATCATGGTCTCAGTTCCTACCAGACTAAACTATCACAGACGTTTGGTAACATAGTGTACTACAGTTGGTCTGTGTGCGGAGACGAATGCAGAATAACAATAGCAGCAAGCGCTACAAGCGGACACTGCGACAGCTAGACCAAACCACAACAGTACAGTACAACAGTACAACAGTACAGTACAACAGTACTACACCCACATTCGTAAACACGGTCGTCATCGTAAACATGTGCCTGCAGATGCTGCTCGCCGACCGTGGGCCGTGTTTGTTACAACACGCAACTGAACGTCGGAGGTTTCAAGCGTCAACTTTAGGTTACAATATCTCCGGATGTAATTAACGTTTAACAATCCAACAAACAGCACTGATTACGTATTTGTTTATATGTTCAGATGTGCTAAAAAACTAACGTGGTTCCATTAAAAAAACGTAGGTTTGTGTTAAAAAACATACTTCCGTTGTGGGGCGGCGAGTGGAAATTATTTGTTAATAATGAATGATATGTCTTTCCCAACTATGCACCATATGTGGTGCGGCAGGTGGAATTATTGTAATTAAAATGTTCCTATGATTTATTTAATACTGTTGTTTGCCGTTCTCAACACTGGCTCTCTAACTACAATATTGGCAACCAGAAAGTGATAAACAAAACGTGAAGCCTGTAATTAGAATTCCTAGTGCCCACTTCATCTGAGAAATACATTTATAGTTACAGCTTATAGCTCTGAGGAATTAGGAGATCGTCTTGGATTCATACCAAAAACGATTCACTTTAAAATGTTCACTATATTCTGAAAGTCACAGACCAAAAGAATCCACACAATCCAACTACCAGAGCAGTTCGGAGTCTAATGCACTGATGCAACTATAACTGTTCCAATTAAATATTTAAGTGAATGCAAGCCATAATTTGATGATAATGTTAACGCCACGCTAAATAAAGGTAGAATGTCTTTCAGCACGTGAAAATACGACATACGCAAACTGAAGATAGATCAATAAAGTCATCCCAAAATTAGCACTTCACTCGAAAACGATTTCATGGTTACGCGTATCCCGAGTAACTTATTACGGCATCCGAGGCTGTTTATAGCAATGATACCGACGCGACGCGACTCCCGGCACAGGTGGTGCGTTGATCAGCGTCTGGAGAGAACTGGGGCCTTTTTTTCCGCGCAGCGTTCTTATATATAACGCCTGGTTAAATTTGCTGTCCCGACTAGCCGCTGGGCGAGTAATGCCCCACTTTAAGTTATCGAATAAATCATCGCTTCCTTTGCTGATGGCCAATGAAGCTCTCAATTTAAATGTGCAATCAGCACACAGGTAAGTAATCATAATAAAAGTGTGACGTGGCTAAGTCCAATATTTTGGGCGAGAGAATTGATTCAATTACACTACACGCAGTAGACGAGCTCTCAACTTGCCCTTTGGAGATACGCTATCGCTATAGTTTATTAGTTATTCAGTTGAAACTTCTCACATCTTTGTGAATATAGCGGATCTCCCTTCTACTTAAATTTAAACATCCTAGCCTTATTTATGCACCTATTTCACATTTCTTGCTTCCTTAATTTTTAAGACAAAAACGAGAAAATTATGAATTTCAACTAACATTTTGATTTATGAGATTCAGAATACTGTTTCTACTAAATTATTATGCAAAAGGAATCTAAATATAAATTTTTAAGTTTCTGGCTCTTTTCTGTTGCGCCAATGATTTTTACAGAAAAACGTCCAAATCTCGGAAACGGTTAAGGCTATTGAACTGATATTCAGCACATACTGATTTAGTATTACTCCTGACATGCTAGAAACGTTTCAGTTTATTTACTTGATTTTTAAAGTATTGCGCAACATTTATGACGCCAGAACTAGTTACAGCAGACTGGCTGGCACACAATGGAAAAACTGCTGTGAATTTTATACGGCGTGAGTAGGCTGGTTCCCTACATCGTGCATTTTTGTATGGTTTGTGTTAAACAATTACACTAGCCCCTCACCTCACGTTCGGTCTGTGAAATCGGTTCGTCAGTATTTGATGTTGTTTACGAAATATATCCAATGGTAACGTTAGGTGACTCACCCTCTATATAAGGTTTCAAATCTAAATAAGAAATTTCAAGACATCACTCAGCTTCTAGTGACAAACTTCTCCTTCGATGAGTCCATGGAGCCTTATTATGGCCACCACATTGTGAAACGGTTTATAAGAGGCAAGACAGTTCGCTATGGTTTCTAGTGGTGGTGTTTAGCTAAATCCAATGGATATCTCATCAAATTTGCTATTTGTCCTTTATTATTACAATGTTGTATTTTATTCACATAATGCAGTACAGTTATTTCGTTGATTCTACTATATGAATTTGCCTTGCACAGTTGTTGTATAAATAAATCATGAAACATTAAAATATAAATAAATAAAATGAACATTACAATACCTGGAAATTACTATTGTACGATTTTCTTCATTTATTCGTGTAATGAACGATAATCATTATTGTGTAAGGAATTCTACCCCTTACTGCCCAACATATGGTACATCGTACCTCAACAATTTTACCCTTTACTGTCCATATTAAGCTATATCGTAAAATAAAAGAAAGAATTTAAGGCCACCATCATAATTTAACATGCATAATGTGATTATTAACCCATGTGAGTAGTGGATCTGCAATTTTATTAAAATCTAAAAAAGAAATATTGTGGGATATAATGGGTTAACTGTGCATTAGTACATAAATAAGTCTATCTTTTGGAATTTTTTCATTAAAAGTTGCACACAACTTCATTATTGTTTTCTGAGTAGCTAACACATTCATTCTGCCAGAAATATTTATTACACAGATAGAACGATTTTGAATAAAAATAAATGGACTCACATTAAAGTCACCATTCAATTGTGCAGTTCTCTTAAAATCTACAAAGTCATCATAAGCTTATAGATAATTATTTGGCAGATCTAGATCTCACATTTCTTGAGGAAAACTTCATTTCTCCCGTTTTTCAACTAACTATTCTGTAATTTCACATTATCGAATAAGAAAGAGTCGAGTAACCGCTAATTTTTTTCCTTTTTGTCTGGAAAACAACTAAGATGAAATAAAGGATACCAAATTCTACAGAGTTATAGAAATTCATAATATCTAAGTCAAAATTTCTCTTTTCATCCAATTCAACAGTCTCTACAGTTTGTGGCTCAAAGGAAGATGTGGGAATCACTGGATTTTTGAGTCTATCTTCTTCAAATTCAAGCTAATATTCTGGTACAAATTTAACAACTGGAAAACGAATTTCCAATGATTCTCCAACAACTTTTCCTATTTTAGAACTGTGGTCAAGTCAACAACACCAGCTTGGATACAATCTGAGCAACGAAGAATAGAATCTCCACCATTTGATGACCATGTAAAAATTACCCTAAACTCTCCTTCCCAAATTATTTATCTGTAACCTTTAGAAAATCCGTCAAATAATTCTAATGGATAAGGTACTTCATTTTTCATACCTTTTACTCCTCCGTTATTAAGAATAGACCTTCCATGGTTAACTTATTGGCTAGAGTCGAAGTCATTCTAAAAGAGCCAATGAAGAAATAAATGGAAATTAAATTCTAGACAATATATTGTTAATTTTCTTTACAGTGATATCATTGAACAGTTTTGCTACGTGATTACTGATTAATGTTTTATTGGATTCTCCATTATAAGTTGGATAATGTGTGCCAGCAGTTCCATTAATACTGAAGTTCATGGAGAATTGGACATGATTAGAATGAACCAAACCATCTTCAATATTTATATTAATCTCTGTCTTTTTGTTGGGGAGATTCATTCACAGGGAATGAGTAAAACTAATAACTCTTGACTTTGTTCATGATTTATTTAAGAATAAATGTATTAACGAATTTCTAAAATAACTGTTACACAAGCACCATAGAGAAATCCATCTTCAGGTCAATAGTTGCCCACCGCGACCAGCTGACCATGTCATCGTTGGGGAGGATGTGGATAGGAGGGGCGTGGGGTCAGCACACCAATCTCCCGATCGTAAGATGGTATTCTTGACTGAAGCCACTACTATTCGGTCGAGTAGCTGCTCAGTTGGTATCACGAGGCTGAGTGCACCCCAAAAAGTGGCAACAGCGCATGGCAGCCCAGATTGTCACATATCCAAGTGCCGACCACGACCGACAGCGCTTAACTTTGGTGATCTCACAGGAACCACTGTATTCACTACGGCAAGGCTGGTGCATCAAGCACCATAAAAGTCGATCAGATTATCATTTTCATCAGTTATAGTAATTTGTAACTCCTGAATTGGATAAAAATTGGAATAATTACAGGAGAAGGCCGTTCATGAATTATTGGTCCACCAAATTCTGCTTTAGGCTTGAATGAGGGGCTAATATTAGTTTATCCATGAAAACTTTCAGTATGCTTTATACACATCCCATCAGCCAAATTAAAATTTATGTTTATTAATTCAAATGGAATAATTTTAGGAACATCTTTAGCAATAGCCTTTTCTTTAGCACTAACAATTACGCTGCTAAATCCTGGCACACTTAAAATACTATATTTTATATCCATGTACAACCTAACTTTACTCTGAATAGTAACTCTATTTAAACCGAGCGAGGTGGCGCAGTGGTTAGCACAACGTCTCCGGCCATCCTGATTTAGGTTTTCCGACATTTCCCTAAATCGCTTCAGGCAAATGCCGGGATGGTTCCTTTGAAAGGACACGGCCGATTTCCTTCCCCATCCTTCTCTCACCCGTCTTGCGCTCCATCTCTAATGACATCGCTGTCGACGGGACGTTAAACACTAATCTCCTACTCCTCCTCTAACTCTATTTAAAATTTCATCTGCATTAATGTGAATATTAGAATGTTTCAAACTATACTGACCTACAGGAATTTCTATTGCCTCTCCATTGCAGAAAAGTTTATTATTTTTCGATATAATATTTGGATTGAAAAAGTTGAATAAAAACTGACTAGTGAAACATTAGTCCAATTATTTTGTATAGGTATAGTCAATCTTTTTTTGAGAACAGATGACTTACTACTCAGGTGATACAATTTACTCACTCAGTAGTAAAACTTTTATTAATAAATGTGCAAAACTGAAAGGAACCCAAACTAGACTTATAGAAAAGAAGTCAAAAACAAACATGGTAAGCTTTTACCTAATTCTCTTCGCTGTCCAATAATTCGACTCATTGGCTGTGGAAAAACTACATAAACGATCGACAGTTATACTCTAGCTCCCAGCTGCTCAAACTGCAACAAAATCAAACAATTGCACATTTACTCAAAAGGCTTAGATTAATAAACAGTATGAAGAATTTATAAAAAAAAATATGGAAAAATTGAAGTTAAAATTAATAAAAAATGTTAGTTTTATTGAAAATAACGAAGAAATCATTCAATTACATAAATGTGAAGGAAATTCAGTTGTTGTATTTGATGTTTTCATTCTCGAAAATCAAGATATCGTTCGAAAATACTTTATTAGAGGTAGATATAAAGAAGTATATTGTTTTTACTTAGCTCAAACCTACTAAATATACCGAAATAGTCAGTCAGAGGCATTCTAAATTTTTTAAATATTTTTAGACAGGATGACACAAATTTGAATCTTATTTACCAAGCATTTGTTGAAGGAGATTTGAAGTTTGATGATTTTAAAGAAATGTGTAGTAAATGTTGGAATGACCAGTTTGGATTTTACACAGTAGACATGACTAGAAAACCTAATGATTCTAAATTCTGTAATAAAATACAACATTTTGTAACAAGATAAGGATAAACATAAATATTAAATGTAAAAATATTTTTATTAATGGTTTTTATTCATAAAAAATGTTTGCAAAACATAACCCAGAAATCGTTAAAGAAGCCAGACAGAGTAAGAGAACAGTTAAAAGCAGATTTTAAAAAATGGGAAAAACAGCCAAGAACAGTGAATGAATAATTTAAAACAGATGATCAACCAGTTATCAATGCCATTGAACAAGTCAAACTAGGAATTGAAGGATTAGGTGATAATGTTCTGAAAGCTATTGAAAAAATAGAAAAGTAGAAAAACAAGTGGTTCATTATTATTTTGATGAATATAACGATATTCCAACAATCAAACATTATGAAAACGATAAACGAGATTACATGTTAAGCGAGTCAGGAATAACGAATTTGCTACAGAAATACAACGTGCAAAGATGTCAAAATATATAGGATAGTGATATTAAGAAAATAGATATAAGTGAAATAATGCTAAAATATGTAAATCATAGTAAAGATTTTGGATTAAGACCTGTTGGTACCTTTAAATATATAGGAAGATTACCAGTAAGAAGGAGATAAATTAAAAATTGGTGAAAAGACATAGGAAGGATGTGATGAATTAATTAGTCTTTTAAGTGAAAAATAGATTACTATGGATGATATGGGTGAAAAATTTGATGGTATAGATTTGTCAAATTATGCAGATATATTATAAAATTCAGGACCATTTTATTCTGATAATAATCTGAATAAAATAAAATCATGTAGAGGTAATAAATAAACATTTGATAAAACCAACTGTTGATGAGTGTTTTCCAAATGTAATAATACCAACAGGTTCACCTGAGAAAAAATCATAAGGTTTAGTTAAAAAATATAGAGACTATGTTTGGATGGCTGATGTTTGGCAATTAATCGATAAATTAGCAATAATCCACAGTGAAGAACTAGCAAGGAATAAAAACTTTCACAGTGAAAAAGTTGGCATAATACAGATGGTGATGAACAAATTTATTGATTTCATTAATACACTGGATAAGGAATCCCATACTTGATTAGATTCTTCAACAATGTTCCATACACATTGTGAGAAAGTGATAATTATGGCAACAGATTAGTCAGTTTGCTTTTAAATTTACCATTGTGAGAGAAGCATCTACTAGGATATCATTGGTGTGCACTATACACTAAAGTTGAAGAAAGACTGTCACATGGTGATCCAGTAATTAATCGACTAGATGAGGCTAGTAAAAGACATGATATTACTTATCATGATCATAAAGACTTAGAATCTAAACACCAAGATGATAAAGAACTTCAGTTAGCTGCAAAAGAAAGGTGCATCAACTTTAGCTAGAGGCATAATGAAAATATGAATTGGCTTAGGGGCAGATGAGAATGAATGGGGAGTATAAAATTCTTATCTTATTAAATTTTTAATGTATTTAAGTGCATAACTTCCAGATCGGGTATATTTTGCTGCCTAGTGGCAAGACTAAACCAAAGTCAATGAAATTAAATTTGAATAATGAACAATTATATGCTATTCAACCAGTTTTGACTGAATTTGTTACATAAGCTGTTCCTGTTTTGAAAAAAGTTATTGAATATCTAACAACAAAGAAGGAAGGAAAAGGGCTAACACAACACAAAGGTGGATGTCTACCATTACCTTTGGCAGAATTACCATATTGAGTAACTACTGGTGCACCTCCTGGCGGATCTACAGCAATCGGAAATGCAGTATTAAACAAGAAGAAATATGAGAAAGGATTAGAAAGACGGAAAAGACATAATCAAGGAATAGAGAAGAAAGCAGGGGCTGAACTGAAGAAAGCAAAAAAAATCGAAGAGCTGATCGAAAAATTTAACAGTCCTTTATCTAATTTTGACTAAGAAGAACTTGCAAAACATCTGCAAATTAAACACCTTCGTTTTGTATACATGGCTGATGAAGTACTGAGTCATCCAAGAGAATATGAATGTGGAATAGCTAATTTAGACACATTTGACCATCCTCGTACTCATTGGATTTGTTATTATAAGACTAACAACATAAAAATGGTTTTTGATTTATTTGGCGGTAATATACCAAAACAACTTCTTGACTATTTGGAAGAAGATGAACTATACTACAGTACTGAGCGAATAAAACATATCCATCAAGTAATATGTGGTCATTTGTGAATATTTCTTTTAAAATTACTATGGAGAATTATAAGTTAATTGACATTTTTCATTTAAGAAATGGAAATTTTAGGAAATAAGAAAGGTCAAACTGAAGGGCTTAGTGTGTCTGCATTCGATCTAGAAAAAATCTAAAGAAAAATTGATCATAAAATTGACAATATTATTATACAACTTTAATCATCATTAGATCCAAAAGATAGCCAATGTAATTAAGCAGTTTGAGAAAGAATTTAACGCAATTTTTACTTTCTAAAGGTTGTATTGGCCACTAAGGTTAGAGGAATTGTGAATGTAAATGACCCAATTGATGCAATGGATGCAGTGAACAAACATCATTTCGATAATTAGTTGTTACAAAGTCTGAATACACAAGAATGCTCTCACAATTCAGTAACTATGTCCCTACAAAAGACTTTGATGAACGAATAAAGCCGAATAACTAAGATGTTTCAACAAATTTCAAACCAAATTTAACAAGCATTCTGATACTATTCTATAATTTCCTTACCGAAAAAGAAGTAGAAACACAGTTATTTAGATTATGTGAAAATAACCCCATATTTGACAGAGTTAAGTAATCTTAAAGATAAAGTATATTATACACTTTTGTGACAGGGACGAACAAAAAAGCACAATTTCGACTATGATTTCTGGCTTAAATGAGTTATTGTTACTGGTAAGAATGCGTACAGAGACTGCAACTTTTATGACTTTAACATCACTGCAAGTGTGGGTGATAAGCTACGTGAAGTAAACAATGGCCATCAGTCAATCATGGTACACAAATCATATTTTCTAAGTGTAAGATTGAAAGATACTGTTAAAACAGTTCCTCTAGATGTAAAGTTAATTATAGCTGGTGAAATAATTTAGCAATTTGGGTACTTCAGACATGATATGCCACAGCGCTCCGCCTTGCCGCTGGGCCTGCTGACGTTGTTTGCCTCTGAAGTGGGTTCTTCCGTCGGCCCTGCAGACGACATTCGCCGCACGGCCTGGTCGGTACGTAAGTCCCAATGATAGCTTATACTGCAGTCGGTTCCACTGCCTGTGCCACTGCCGCTCAGGGCTGTATGTTGGCCCATCGCAAGTTCTTTTGCCCAGTGCATTTCTGGGATGGATGTATCCTATTTATTGTTCTTTGCTGCTGTCCCTGTAAAACACTCTGCTACGGATATCGCAGTTGCTGTTCAACTTTCGTGGTAGTTGGTTCATGTGATCTTCTGCATTCTGTAGTGTGGATTCTTCCATAGCTTCTTGGTAGAAGTTAAACCTTAAACTTAGAGCAAATATCATTAATTGTAAAAAAATTCTTGCATTTTAATTAGCACAAAATTGTAGCATAAGTTGTGCTAAAGGATATTTATTTAAGGGGTGAGTAGTCTAGAGCGAATCCATTTTCAAACCACCATGTGAAAGAAAGGCTGTGACAACCACGTTATAGCTGTTAATAAAATCATAGAAGTTCGCTAGCTATCGATATTGTTTGTCTTATTACCAGCTATAATGAGTTTGTCACATTTGTTTTTGACATGGTTGTTCGAAAATGGGCTTCGCCCGAAACTAGTCGCCGCTTAAATAAATATCTTTTATCGCAACACAGGCTAAAATTTTCTACTAATATTCAGTAACACATTGGTGTCGTAATTTTCCAGGACACTGGATTTGTGAAAAAATTCTAGGCCTACACTTAGAAAGGGCGTCCCAGCACATGTTGCTCAGTTTCATACACTCGCTTGTTTCTGAAGCACAAAGGGACATTAGAAATTAAAGATAACATTTAATTAGGTAGTTTAGAAAGTTGAGTATTTCCTTTTCTAATTCTTAAACGAAATATACAAATCATTGTATATTTCTACTGTACAATAACGATTGCGTCCCATATAAAGAGAATTCCGAATTAAATTTTTGATTTTGAAGTTTCCTTGAGGGTAATTTATTGGGTTCATGCTCTCAAAATATAGTGATTGGCTTCAAAAGTGTGTCTCAGCATCCAGACACTCCCCTCTAAGGCTGTGTGCGAGTGACTTATTGCGCTATCACAAAGGAATGTGAATTGTTTTTCGTTACAGATTCTACGGTGTTCACATCGCAAGTTGCGTGCAAAAATCTGATGATTAAGTATCAGTAGCCCAAATAAAACACAAATGTATACTGTGACCATACAACGCTTCTCAAGACGTAACTGCATATTAAAGAAAGCCTTTGATGAGGAGTTACATGTTAGCAGCGAAAGTAGCTTCAGTGTACATTAGGTCTGTCGCCCAATTCATCTCCTTATTCAAAGCTATGGAATAAGTATTCAGATAACTTGCGTTTATTGGTAATGTCAGAGATGACACTAACAGAAAGACTGTCGCGACCGCCATGGTTCCAGAAATACTCAGGCCAGGGTGAGGATGGCCAAGTGGAGAACTCAGGCATAGACAGTAGTCCGCAGAAGAGGCTCTCAGCACAGGTACACAAATTAGGGCTTGACACAGCCAGCCGCACACACCAGTGCATCACTGAAAGGGTTAAAATGTAATAAATTTTATCTACGTAAAGGGATAATCACGATCGTGCTTTGCAGTCAACTCTTAAGAGCAATCATGCTTCACTGTTAGTCCTTAAGGACAGGCACATTTATTGATTGAAGTGTAAGAAATTAATGAACACATAATCCATACAGAGTAACAACAAAAAATGAAGACAAAGGATTGAAGGACTTTGAACAGTGTGTAAAAAGAAGAAAAGTTAATTCGTAAAATTAAAAGAAATTTTAGGTGGGAAAGGAGATGGCAATCTACCACCCCTTTTTATTCGTTAAGAAATCATTAATAAGAGTGAGAAAAAAAATTTACATGAAGATATGTAATTTCCATCGATATAGATGATTTGTGGCAAGCCGACCTAGTCAAAATATATTTGGTCATGTTGAAAGGAATTTTCGAAGATAAATAGAGGATAGAAATATTTATTTTGACCGTCATGGACGTCTTCTCTAAATTTGCCTGGGCTGTTCTAGTAGAGACTAAACAGGCAAGAATGTGGCTGATACCCTCAAAAAAATATTCAGCTCCAGGAGAACCAAAACTCCCCCGACAGACAACAGGAAAGACGTCTACAACAAGGAATTTCACGAGCAGATGAATAAATACAGCATTTATCATTGTTCCACCTTTAAGAATTAAAAGTATCTGTTTTTGAATGATTCAACCGAACACTTAAGGAAAAGAGGTGGAAGAAATTTGCTCTTCTAGGGAATTACAAATGGCTTGATCTCGTCTCGAAACTAATTGCCGAATACAATAAAACAGTTCATCAAATTATAAAAATGAGGCCAACAGAGGTTAATGAAAAAAACTTTAGGATAGGCATCATTGTGCCTAATGGTAAGGCTAAATTTGAAAAAGGAGATGAAGTTAGGATCAGTAAAATTAAAGGACATTTTGAAAAAGGATATACTGCCAACTGGTGAATCGAAATTTACAAAATTGAATCTATCATTCATTCCAATGCAATCACGTACAAACTGAAAGATATCGAAGGTATTTTTTACCAGCGGGAGCTACAGAAGCCGAAATGTCAAGATGTGTATCGCTTTGAAAAAGTTCTGAGGAAGAAAGGAGACAAAGTTCATGTTATATGTTTAGGTTCTGATAATTTGCACAACAGTTGGGTAAATAAACATAAACTAAAAGTCGGTTGAACATAAGTTAAATCCTACCTATTGGCAAATCTAATGACAAGTTTTCTATATAAATGTACCTTTTATATAGAAAACTTTTTATTAGATTTGCAGGTGTACCTCCCCCAATGAACCATGGACCTTGCCATTGGTCAGGAGGCTTGAGTGCCTCAGTGATATAGATAACCGTACCGTAGGTGCAACCGAAACAGAGGGTTGTTTTTTGAGAGGCCAGACAAACGTGTGGTTCCTGAAGGGGAGCAGCAGCCTTTCCAGTAGTTGCAGGAGAAAAGGTCTGGATGATTGGCTGATCTGGCCTCCTGACACTAACCAACGCAGCCTTACTATGCTGGTACTTCGAACAGCTGAAAGCAAGGGGAAACTACAGCTCTAATTTTTCCCGAGGGCATGTAGCTTTACTATATGGTTAAATGATGAGGGCATCCTCTTTGGTAAAATATTCCGGAGGTAAAACACTCCCCCATTCAGATCTCCGGGTGGAGACCATTCGAGAGGATGTCGTTATGAGGAGAAAGAAAGCTGGTGTTCTATGGATTGGAATGTGGAATGTCAGTTCCCTTAATCGGGCAGGTAGAATATAAAATTAAAAAACGGAAATGGATGGGTTAAAGTTAGATATAGTGGAAATTAGTGAAGTTCAGTGGAAGGAGGAACAAGACTTGTAGTCTGGTAGGTACAGGTTTATAAACACAAAATCAAATAGGGGTAATGCAGGAGTAGGTTTAATAATGAATAGGAAAATAGGAATGCGGGTAAGCTATTACAAACAGCATAGTGAATGCATTATTGTGGCCAAGATAGATGCGAAGCCCACGCCTACAACCGTAGTACAAGTTTATATGCTAGCTCTGCAGATGAGGAAGAAATTGATGAAATGTATGTTGCGATTAAAGAAATTATTCAGGTAGTGAAGGAAGACGAAAATTTAATAGTCATGAGTGACTGAAATTCCAGAGTAGGAGTGATCGAAACATAGTAGATGAATATGGATTGGGGTTAAGAAATGAAAGAGGAGGCCGCCTGGAAGAATTTAGCACAGAGCACAACTTAATCATAGCTAAAACTTTATTCAAGAATCATAAAATAAGGTTGTATACGTGGAAGAAGATTGGAGATATTGACAGGTTTAAGATGGAACAACACCAGAGATAAACACAGCAAAAGTTAGACGCAATGGAACAAAAGCTTCAAAAGTTAGACTCAGTGGAACATAGGCTTCAACAAACACATGAAGATTTAACTACTGAGTTACACAAAATTGAATCGAAATGTCAGAAAGTCTTTAATGACGTAAAAACACAATTTTGTGAGCATTTCCATCCTATTTTTTCGCAGGTTGAAAATACATTACAGAATCACGAAGCAGCCATAAAAGAACTGCAAACTATTGTTCATGAAAATCATGAGACCTTGCAAGCTAAAATTGACTCAATTGGATCTACCGATTCGGGTATGCAACTTGCAAAAACTCAGGAAAACTTAAGGACACAGTAGATACGATTTCAACACAAATGGATGCTCTGAAACTTGGTTCAAGAAACACACACTGAGGTTAATAAGTACACTATCGGAGAAATAAGCCGAACTTTCGGATCAGTTCACTAACTTATCAACAAAGGTCGATGATGATCTGAATGACACAAGACCTGTAGCCATCACTGACACAGAAGAGTATGAACAAATTAAGAAATTCAAACAAGATCAGAATCAAAGAATACGCAACACAAAAGAGAAATCCGGGAAGTATCAGTTGGAAAAAGTAATACAAAAATTACATATTTCAGAGGACACACGCGCTCCAACACGGGAAGGGGGACTTAGAAATACGGAAAAGGCCCAAAATAATAACACAGGACATTTAGGAAACTATGAAAGAAATTGGCAAGGTGCACCGAATTTTGAGATGGAACCGCCAAAACGACGTAAACAATGACCGATATCCTACTCGCCGACACGATGATTTTGACTATAAGCTGTTCATTACTACACGTAAATTCAAAACATTTAAGAATTCTGGCAACGGCATTCATCCAGAAGCGTGGCTCTATCAATTCTCTCATTGTTTTCCTCACAACTGGTCATTACAGCACAGATTAGAATTTATATGTGGCTACTTAGAGAATGAACCAGCTGTAAGAATTCGATCGGTCATTCACGATTGCCACAGTGAAGGAGAATTTTACCATGCCTTCCTCTCAGCATATTGGTCTCAAGCCACACAAGACCGAGTAAAACATGGCATCATAATGATGAAACATTTCGAACAATCTGAATTTTCAAGTCTTGTCAAATATTTTGAAGACATGTTGCACCAAAATCAGTATCTGTCAAACCCATACAGCCCCTCAGAACTCATCCGCATTTGCTTAATCAAATTGCCTGAACATTTACGACATATTATTTTGGCAGGACATTGTAAAGGCGACATTGAAGCTTGTCAGGGACTGTTACAAGAATTGGAAACTGACACTGACAATCGCGGAACGCGAAAACAGGCATACAACAATTGCAGTCACATCCGTCACAATTCCGTGATGACAGAAATAATAAAAGGACAAGACAAGGCTATTCTTACAAAGTAAATCGTGACCAAAACAGACACCACCCATATGACAACCGTTGGCAGAGTAGTAATAATTACAGGGAAAGATCGCCTCTCCACAGTAATGACTATCACAGAGACAATAAGATAAAAAGACAATATGGGAACCAAAATAATTATTATCAAGGGAGACAGGATAACTTCAGACGCAACGGTCCAGCGAGCAGTTACGATTCAGGGAGAAATTCCCCACCATGTGACCGACAAGAAAAAAACTATGGAATCTACCGACATGACGACAGACGATATGATCGTAACGACAGACCTGAATTGCATCAGAATTGGCGTGATTCAAACAGGGGAGGGCCCTCTCGACAAGGTGAATCTGTAGAAGTTAGCTCTCCAAATCCCAATAATGACGCTCGCCAACTAAGAGACAGTAGGCAATGACTCCTCCCGCTGGCAGCAACAAAACATACTTATGAAACTGACGACGTGGCTGCCGTAGCTAGTAATTAGGTAAAAATGGAAGACCTTAGGGACACCTTACTCCAGGAACACGATGTAAAACATAACAACATTGCATATCCTGTGATTCACATTACTGTAAATGACGTAAAATTTACGGCAGTACTTGACTCAGGCAGTCCCATTTCAGTAATCAGTGAAACAGCTTTTAGCAAATGCAACAAATCGAACGATTGCACCACACTTCCGTTACGCAAGACTAAATTACAAGGTGCAGTCACTGGAAAAAGTGTAGATGTACGCCAGCAAACCAACTTACAATTCTTTTGTCAAAGCCACAGCTTCTCTATGAACTTTCTTATTGTTCCATTATTGTCGATGGAAGTTATACTGGGAGGAGACTTTCTGAATGAATACAAAGCAATCTTAAACTTTCACGATGCTGAAATAAGTTTAGAGAAAGAAGGTAAGTCAATAGCTTTCAAATTTGAAGATTGGGTCTCAAACCCTGACGAGGAAATGAATCGGCTTTACCTTCTGTTAGACAACAGTTCGGAATTTTCTACGGAACGAGACACTAACAGTCGCTCTAAAAGTACTGACAGGGATGATATCGACGGCACATTTGAAACTAATGAGTTAATTCAGAATAAAATTCAAACAATTGAGAATTGTAATGACACTGATAGGCAGGTCCTTTTTGAGATTTTACAAGCACATTCCACAGTTTTTACTCACAAAACAGGAACAATCAAGGGATTTCAATACCAATTTCGTGTTCGTGAGCACACTAAATTTTGTGTTAGACCATACGTAATTCCAGCACATTATAGGGACCGTGTTAGAACAGAAATACAATCTATGCTTGACGAGAGTATTATTGAGCCTGCAGTAAGCTCATACAACAATCCATTACATGTTGTTGAGAAGAAAAATGGATCGATCAGGCTTGTCTTAGATTCGAGACAAATTAATACTATCATTATTCCTGAAACAGACAGGCCGCAAACGTTGGAAGAACTTCTTCAAAATTTTAATGGTGTAAAAGTGTTGTCTTCCATTGATCTCAGATCCAGCTTTTATCAGACCAAACTTCATCCAGAATGTAGAAAATACACAGCTTTCCTTTGTTTTGGCGTTTGTTATCAGTTTCGGAAACTTCCTTTTGGTTTGAACATTTCCTCGGCAGCATTCATTCGCGGGCTAAATTCCATATTACCTGAGCTCTTAAAACGTCACATCACCTTATATGTGGACGATATTCTGATAGCAGAAGCCTCATGGGAACAACATAATCGCATCCTCAACAGCGTGTTACATATTTTTGCAGAATCTGGAATTACAGTTAACTTGGAAAAGTCTGAATTCGGTAGGACAAAAGTGAAGTTTTTGGGACATATTATTTCTTATGAAGGCATTCAGCCGGATCCTGAAAAGTTAGAAGCATTCACAGCCATTCCAGTTCCATCCAAAAAAACAATTTCCCTGTTCTCTAGGTCTCGTAAATGTCCCCCATCATTTTCTGAATATGCAAATTCTAGTCACACCAAAACTTTGTTCTCTCACTGGAAAAAAGACTATTTCGAACTGGGACGAACAAGTACAGTTGGAATTCAATTCTTTGAAAGAAGCGTTACTCAGCGCCCCAATACTAGCCCGTCCAGATCTGTCACAATATTTCTACCTTAGGCATGGATTCTTGTAAAGTCGGTCTTGGTGCCCATTTATTTCAAGAAGCAATAGGAAATGACACTACTGTTGAGAAAACCATTGCTTTTGCTAGCCGAGTGCCAATAAAATATGAAAAAAAATTATTCTGTAACTGAATTGGAAGCTTTAGCTATCGTTTGGGTATTTAACTAATTCCGTTTTTTCTTTCTGGTAAGCACGTAAAAATATACAGTGATCATCGTGCATTACAATTTCTTATGCCTTCAAAATTAAATCACGACAGGTTAAAACGTTGGACATTTTTTCTGCAAGAATTCCACTTCACAATAGTTTACATTCCCGGCAAGGAGAACAATGTTGCGGACGCATTGTCACGCGCACCGGCTGGGCTTGAGAAAAGTAACACAGAAGGCAAGCTCGAGAAAAATTTCAGTATTCTTTACATTCAGAAAGCCGCGTTTGAAAACTTCACCACCACATCTTTAAACGACATTGCTCATGAACAAGATAAAGATCCAGTTTGGAAAGACATCAAACGTAAATTGCATGAAAAGATACACACACATTCATCATTATTATCAGGTTAGAAACAACATACTGTTCAAACGCTGCACTGTTGATGACAAGCTATGGGTACTTTGTATTCCAAACGATCTTGTTAATAAACTCATTTGGTACATTCATTTCAGCTATGCACATTTTAGTGCATGAAAATGTTATCATATTCTTCAGACGACTTGTTATTTTAACAATATGGAAAAGAGAATTCGAAGACCCTTGTCTAGTCATAAACTTTGTCAAAATGCTAAACCATCCCCTGTCTCATATCGTGCTCCGTTGTTTCCTATCATTGCTTCTAAATTAATAGAATTTGCTACTGTTGATCTCTTGGGACGTATTGTCAGAACATCTAATGGATTTTCGTACGTTCTAGTCGCTGTTGAACTTACTTCAAAATTTGTTTCTTTCACTCCGTTACATAAAGCCACTGAACGTTCTGTATATGCCTTTGTTAAAAATTTCTTACGTGAAGTTGGACACGTTAGTAAAGTCATTTCAGATAACGGACCGCAATTCAGGTCTGCTATTTGGTCACGCATGCTTCGGAATCATAAAATAGAACCTGTTTTTATTTCATTGTACTCACCACATTGTAACCTGTCTGAATGGATTATGAAAGAAATCAGTAAGCTTTGCAGACTTTATTGTCACCGAGAGCATCAGCATTGGGACGGATATTTACACTTGTTTCAAAACGTGCTGAATTAGATGCCTCACGACTCCACTTCTTTAACACCTATTCTTGTACTGAAGAAGGAAGAGCCACCGAACAAAATCAGAAAGCTTGTACCTTTTCCGAATACACGTTAACTTCGACCCAAAGACATAATTGATTTGGCTATTAAAAATATAAACTCTGCTGCAGACAAAGGAGAAAACTACATGGTAAAGCAAATGCAAAGAAATTATATATTGGTCAGAAAGTTCTCATTAAAGCTCATCCATTGTCACATAAGAAGAAACACTTAAGTCACAAATTCTTTCTAGTTTACAATGAACCTTACAGAATCCGACGTATACCACATGATAATAGCGTTGAAGTTGAAACTCTGCGTACTAGGAAGAGTAAAGATTGACACCACATTTCACATGTTAAGCCGTTTATTGAAAGATAATCTGCAATGTTTGAAGTTAATTATCCAGTCAAGATCCTAGAGAAGTTATTTAAACAGAAATTACGAATGTATTGTTATAGTGAGCAGACGACAAAGTGTTCTTATTTGTATATTCTTGCTTGTTGGTTGCACGATCACGTAACGACTATAAGGCTTACATACTTAGAACATATACCGGCACCGCTATTGAGATTTTCATGCAACGTTTTGGTTTACATTCTTTATTTGAAGTACTTTCTGTGGCATTAAAGATGACTTAGCATTTGGTTTCTTTGACAGCTAGAGGACTATATCACGACGCTACTAATGTGTGACACAACCTACATTTTTGCTTTTGTGCTGTATCTGCTTTATATTTTTTTCCGAAATCTTATGGAAAGTAAAACATGTTTTAGTAGTAACTTTAGCTACAATAAGACAGCCTTCTTTGTAGCACAACAATACGTTACAGTGTAGTACTTTCTTAATGGTGGTACTGTACGTAATAACTTCGATATCTACATGTATATCATTTCGCTTTTGCTTATTACGAGGTAAGTACATTGACTTCCACAGAAGTTTGCTTATGGACGACGATAATTACGACACTTGGCTCATTTTTTACCCTTAAATAATGACAGAGATTATGCTACAACAAGACGCACAGTTTAGCGCTACAGGACACCCATTTGAGTGATTAATCCTGTACATAATACATTTATTTTTAAAGATTTTTGAATTACAAAGAAAGTTTTCCGTGATACATTTCATTCCAATGCTGTAATCTGTAGCACCTGAGGGTATATTTACATTAATCCTCCGGGGTACACGCTTACTTTGTGTACCACGTGTGTGGCAAGCACAAGGAGCCTTAGCTAATATGGTATTTGCTTATACAACTTTACACATCGGTACCATATTTCTGTAAGACAGAATTACACAGCTATCTGATCATTTAACTGAGAGAGACAAACATTTTTTTACTACATCAGTGACAGGTGTTTACGTAATTACACAGCTGGACAACTTCACACTTATGAAATTGTATTTTGTCTATACCTTGTTAACTGTTCATATCCTTTCGGAACCATTGTCATACTATGAGAGCTTTGAATTATGTGTTTGGTATGGGATCATGATTTTCAAAGTATGTTTGAGGTAGATGACACTATTGAAATGACCAGAGATAATTTTTTTGGGTTTGAAATTATTGCAGAAAGCTACGACGTTTTTGAGAATTGACTGAGGTGTTACGATGTTATTATTACGACGACGATGTGTATTATGCTGTTTAGGAATGTTTATTATGATATGTATTTATTATGATGAAATACTGAAGAAGTGTCGACGAATATGTGTATCTGTAATAAGGTAAGGAATAATCAGTAGTGGTTAGCTACTCTGGTTTGTGAAAAAGGATGTTGGAAACCAAGAATCTTACTTTAAAAGTTATGAAATGTGTGTATATGAGTAATGTATCACAATGACGGCAAAAAGTTTTTGGACGCTGTTATATTTATAGGATTTTGTTACTACACATTCATAACGCAAATTATCGATCTGTGAATTTTTTTTATGTGAGACTGTTACTGCTATCGTAAATATTTCGGTAAGAAAGTTATGTGACCTTCACGTAATGCGTCGAGAACGCCCAGCTGTGCCACCTGCATGGAGAAAAAGCCATTAGGTATAAAAAAAAGAGAGACCATTAACCTCGCTATTGACACTCCTTTGTAGAAAGCATCTCAAATACGACACGCTCATTACTTGGAAACATATGATTACTCTTACTTTGTGCTACTTACTGAAATGCTTATGAATTAATCTGAAATATTCTGACAGCTGCATACCTGATTATGACAAGTGTCTTTTACGAGAGTTGAGAGACTTTCTGCTGACTTATGAAATGTCACATGAGTATTGAATGATATTTTTATGCGTTGCTTTGTACATAGTTGTTATTTCATTTGATATCTGGTTTCCAGGTGTGTTGCAGCATTGGTTTCGTAAAATAAAATTAAATCCATTTGCTAATGTGAACACTTTCTGTCAACAGATCTATTAAATAATAATGTTATGATCCACATTCTTCGAAAAAAGAGTAGTTGGAAAGGAAAGAACAATAAGAAGGGATTAATAACAGTTACTGCATACATAATTTTCTTTTCACCTCTTTGGTAGTTTTTTTGGTTGAATAACTTCTTGTGATGCACCGCTTTAATGACATAGATATTAAGATGTGAATAGACATTTCCCTTACCTGCATTGTTGTCTTTCGTGTACTATTTTTTCTGCTTGAGCTATGTCATGTTTATATATAAGTTATTGCATATGCTGCTGCTGTTTGCCAGGCATAGTGCTACTAAATTTCACTTTGCATTGCTCTGTTAAGCCAGTTTTACTAATGATTTATTTTTCTTTTTGCTGCTCATTGCCTTATATTACTTGTAATATTGCTGCTGGTTTTGCCAGTTTGAAATTTTTGTCATTGCTATTTGTGTTAATGGTTTCGTGCTGCTGCACTGCCTCGTCCCTTAGTTTACCATCTGAGCTCAGTTGATTTAAGTTAGCTTACGATGGGGCAGGCTATTGAGAGAACAAGTTGTGATGAATTGGAAGAAATAAATTGAGAAGTTACATGAAAACGATTTGGGCCAAAATGAGTATTGTACACCGAGAAAAAATTATTTTGAAAGAAATATGAATAGAATACAGAAAGCAATTATTGTTGTTGTTGTCTTCAGTCCTGAGACTGGTTTGATGCAGCTCTCCATGCTACTCTATCCTGTGCAATCTGCTTCATCTCCCAGTACCTACTGCAACCTACATCCTTCTGAATCTGCTTAGTGTACTCATCTCTCGGTCTCCCTCTACGATTTTTACCCTCCACGCTGCCCTCCAATGCTAAACTTGTGATCCCTTGGTGCCTCAAAACATGTCCTACCAACCGATCCCTTCTTCTAGTCAAGTTGTGCCACAAACTTCTCTTCTCCCCAATCCTTTTCAATACCTCCTCATTAGTTACGTGATCTATCCACCTTATCTTCAGTATTCTTCTGTAGCACCACATATCGAAAGCTTCTATTCTCTTCTTGTCCAAACTAGTTATCGTCCATGTTTCACTTCCATACATGGCTACACTCCAAACTAATACTTTCAGAAACGACTTCCTGATACATAAATCTATATTCGATGTTAACAAATTTCTCTTCTTCAGAAACGCTTTCCTTGCCATTGAAAGTCTACATTTTATATCCTCTCTACTTCGACCATCATCAGTTATTTTACTTCCTAAATAGCAAAACTCCTTTACTACTTTAAGTGTCTCATTTCGTAATCTAATTCCCTCAGCATCACCCGATTTAATTTGACTACATTCCATTATCCTCGTTTTGCTTTTGTTAATGTTCATCTTATATCCTCCTTTCAAGACACTGTCCATTCCGTTCAACTGTTCTTCCAAGTCCTTTGCCGTCTCTGACAGAATTACAATGTCATCGGCGAACCTCAAAGTTTTTACTTCGTCTCCATGAATTTTAATACCTACTCCAAATTTTTCTTTTGTTTCCTTTACTGCTTGCTCAATATACAGATTGAATAACATCGGGGAGAGGCTACAACCCTGTCTCACTCCTTTCCCAACCACTGCTTCCCTTTCATGCCCCTCGACTCTTATTACTGCCATCTGGTTTCTGTACAAATTATAAATAGCCTTTCGCTCCCTGTATTTTACCCCTGCCACCTTTAGAATTTGAAAAAGAGTATTCCAGTCAACATTGACAAAAGCTTTCTCTAAGTCTACAAATGCTAGAAACGTAGGTTTGCCTTTTCTTAATCTTTCTTCTAAGATGAGTCGGAAGGTCAGTATTGCCTCACATGTTCCAACATTTCGACGGAATCCAAACTGATCCTCCCCGAGGTCTGCATCTACCAGTTTTTCCATTCGTCTGTAAAGAATTTGCGTTAGTATTTTGCAGCCATGGCTTATTAAACTGATGGTTCGGTAATTTTCACATCTGTCAGCGCCTGCTTTCTTTGGGATTGGAATTATTATATTCTTCTTGAAGTCTGAGGGTATTTCGCCTGTCTCATACATCTTGCTCACCAGCTGGTAAAGTTTTGTCATGACTGGCTCTCCCAAGGCCGTCAGTAGTTCTAATGGAATGTTGTCTACTCCGGGGGCCTTGTTTCGACTCAGGTCTTTCAGTGCTCTGTCAAACTCTTCACGCAGTATCGTATCTCCCATTTCGTCTTCATCTACATCCTCTTCTATTTCCATAATATTGTCCTCAAGTACATCGCCCTTGTATAAACCATCTATATACTCCTTCCACCTTTCTGCCTTCCCTTCTTTGCTTAGAACTGGGCTGCCATCTGAGCTCTTGATATTCATACACGTGGTTCTCTTCTCTCCAAAGGTCTCTTTAATTTTCCTGTAGGCAGTATCTATCTTACCCCTAGTGAGATAAGCTTCTACATCCTTACATTTGTCCTCTAGCCATCCCTGTTTAGCCATTTTGCACTTCCTGTCGATCTCATTTTTGAGACGTTTGTATTCCTTTTTGCCTGCTTCATTTACTGCATTTTTATATTTTCTCCTTTCATTAATTAAATTCAATATTTCTTCTGTTACCCAAGGATTTCTAGCAGCCCTCGTCTTTGTACATACTTTATCCTCTGCTGCCTTCACTACTACATCCCTCAGAGCTACCCATTCTTCTTCTACTGTATTTCTTTCCCCTATTCCTGTCAATTGTTCCCTTATGCTCTCTCTGAAACTCTGTACAACCTCTGGTTCTTTCAGTTTATCCAGGTCCCATCTCCTTAATTTCCCACAGTTTTGCAGTTTCTTCAGTTTTAGCAATTATAGATAGGACTTTTTGGGAATAATGGTGGATGAAGGGAGATTTCCAAGCAGGAAAGAAAGTTTTTTTTGCAAAATACTGCAATACAGTGTTTGTGTACCCTTGTGTATTTGTGTTTTTCCTATCTTTATGTGTTTAGCTGATGAGAGTTAAGTTGTAAAATTTTTCCAATACTATGTTATTTACTTTGTAAACATGATTAGACATTATTTATCTGTTCTGTTTAATGGTTCATTTGTGAAGCTGATATTTCAAAAGTTTTTCTGATCTTTTATGTATGTACTTATGTCATAATTCTTGTAACACTGATGTACATGTTTATTTCTATCCTTTTATAAAGCCTGTTTTACTACAAGTGTTATCTGTATTGTTATGTTCTTTAATGATGTATTTTGTACCTTTGTTATTGTATTCTTAGGTTATGAAATTGTAACTTGTTACTTGTAAGTTACATTTCACTGGACACGTTTCTGTTGGTCATAGCATATGGAAAATATGTGAGAAGTAGGGACTGTTAGTGTTTGGACGTATATTAATAATTCAACAAGGGACTGGTTAACAGCATTGCTGGTCCTAAGGGCAATTCCAAAAACTTTGTGAGTGCACAAGTTTTGTTTATGGAAAGGCGATATTATCTGCAAGACACTTAGATGATGATTGTGCACCTGCACAGTCGCAACAGATGGCTGCTGGCCGTGTCAACAATGACTGAAATGGATCTGCATCTCTGGTGGCCCACCAATACCATACTCTCCACCAGGACTACAGTGGGTCTGCTCTGTGATGACCTACCCACCAATATTCTTCAAAACTTCGACTGGCTCTGTGGTGGGTTTGCTCTGTTGTGGCCCATTACCTGTCTGCATGTCAAGAGTCAACAATGTCTTTCCATTGGAAGGACAACACTAATACTACTTCTTACAGACTGCATGGAAATCCACTACTTCTCTGTGCATTTTCTTTTATTGCTCAGATTTGACAAAATAAACACTGCAATTTCACTGTGATCAATGATCAGTACTGTCTTTCTGGACGGTAAGAAAATTTTAGCTTTTGACCAACATTGTATCAATAAGTGTGCGCATTTAATATCTTTATTATTGGAATTATGAACAATATTTTCAAATCTCTATTGGCCTCTGCCCAAAACAATTTGTAAAACTTTTTCGTGGGGATCGTGGGGGCTATGTAAGTAGGCTGTTTAGGTTTCTATGTTGATAACGTCACGTAGCGCTCCCTATGAAAATCACTGGCTGTGCTGTGTGCAGTCTGTGGCAGGTTTGCATTGTTGTTGGCTATTGTAGTGTTGGGAAGCTGGATTTTAACATCGCATATCGTTGCGTAGTTGGAGGTGAGCCGCCAGCAGTGGTAGATGTGGGGAGAGAGATGGCGGAATTTTGAATTTGGACGATCTGGACATGTGTCCAGCAGAAAGAGTAAATTTGTAATATTGAATTCATGGACTGATATATATATATATATATATATATATATATATATATATATATATATATATATATATATATAATGACTTTTGAACACTATTAAGGTAAATACATTGTTTGTTCTCTATTAAAATCTTTCATTTGCTAACTATGCCTATCAGTGGTTAGTGCCTCCAGTAGTTCGAATCTTTTATTTAGCTGGCAGTAGTGGCTCTCGCTGTATTGCAGTACTTTGAGTAACGAAGATTTTCATTAGGTAAGTGATTTGTGAAACGTATAGGTTAATGTTAGTGAGAGCCATTCTTTTGTACGGATTTTTTAAAGTCAGATTGCGTTGCAGTAAAAATATTGTGTGTCAGTTTAAGCACAGTCATGTATAATTATTCAAAGGGAACGTTTCAAAGGTTGTATACATGGAAGAAGCCTGGAGATACTGACAGGTTTCACATAGATTATATAATGGTAAGAGAGATATTTTGGAACCAGGTTTAAAACTGTAAGACATTTTCAGGGGCAGATGTGGGCTCTGACCGCAATCTACTGGTTATGAACTGAACATTAAAACTCAAGAAACCACTAAAAGGTGGGAATTTAAGGAGGTGGGACATGGATCAACTGACTATACCAGAGGTTGTACAGAGTTTACGGCAGAGCATAAGGAAACAATTGACAGGAATGGGGGAAAGAAAAACAGTAGAAGAAGAATGGGTAGCTCTGAGGAATGAAGTAGTTAAGGCAGCAGAGGATCAAGTAGGTAGAACGACGATGGCTAGCAGAAATCCTTGGGTAACAGAAGAAATATTGAATTTAACTGATAAAAGGAGAAAATATGAAAATGGAGTAAATGAAGCAGGCAAAAAGGAAAACAAACGTCTCAAAAATGAGATCGACAGGAAGTTCAAAATGGATAAGCACGGATGGCTAGAGGAAATGTAAGGAAATAGAGGCTACTCTCACTAGGGTAATATAGATACTGCCTACAGGAAAATTAAAAAGACCTTTGGAGATAAGAGAACCACTTGTATGAATATCAAGAGCTCAAATGGAAACCAAGTTTTAGGCAAAGAAAGGAAAGCAGATAGTTGGAAGGAGTATATAGAGGGTCTATATACAAGGGCGATGTATTTGAGGACAATATAATGAAAATGGGAGAGGATGTAGATGAAGATGAGATGGGAGATATCATACTGCATGAAGAGTTGGACGGACCACTGAAATAAAGGAGTCGAAACAAGCCCCCAGGAGTAGAAACACTCCATTACAACGGCTGAGAGCCTTGAGAGAGCCAGTCTTGACGAAACTCTACCATTTGGTGAGCAAGATCTGTGAGATAGGCGAAATACCTTCGGACTTCAAGATGAATATCATAATTGCTTTCCAAAGAAAGCAGCTGTTGACAGACTAAAAATTACCAAACTATCAGTTTAATGTCACGGGTGCAAAATACTAATGTAAATTCTTTACAGACGAATGGAGAAACTAGTAGAAACCGACCTCGGGGAAGATCAATTTGGATTCCGTAGAAATATCGGAAAACGTGAGGCAATACTGACAATACAACTTATCTTAGAATACAGATTAAGGAAAGGCAAACCTAAGTATTCAACATTTGTAAACTTGGAGAAAGCTTTTGAAGATGTTTAATGGAATACTCTATTTCAAATTATTATGGTAGCAAGGTAAAATACAGGGAGCGAAAGGCTATTTACAACTTGCACAGAAACCAGATGGCATTTGTAAACGTCGAGGGACATCAAAGGGGAGCAGTGGTTGGGAAGGGAGTGAGACAAGATTGTAGCCTCTGCCTGATGTTATGGCTAGAGGACAAATGTAAGGGTATAGAGGCTACTCTGACTAGGGGTAAGATAGATACTGCCTACAGGAAAATTAAAGAGACCTCTGGAGAAGAGAGAACCACTTGTATTAATATCAAGAGCTCAGATGAAAACCAAGTTTAATGCAAAGAAAGGAGAGCAGAAAGGTGGAAGGAGTACAAACATGGTCTATACAAGGGCGATGTCTTTGAGGACAATATTAAGAAAATGGGAGAGGATGTAGATGAAGATGAGATGGGAGATATGATACTGCGTGAAGAGTTTGACAGAGCACTGAAGGAACTGAGTCTAAACAAGGCCCCAGGAGCAGACAACACTCCATTACAACTACTGATGGCATTTAAGCAAGCGGTGAAGAAACAAAAGAAAAATTCGGAGTAAGTATTAAAATCCATGGAGAAGAAAAAAAACTTTGAGGTTCGCCGAGACATAGTAATTCCATCAGAGACAGCAAGGGATTTAAAAGAGCAGTTGAACGGAATGGACAATGTCTTGTAAAGAGGATATAAGATGAACATCAACAACAGCAAAACGAGGATAATGGAATGTGATCGAATTAAGTCGGTTGATGCTGAGAGAATTAGATTAGGAAATGAGACATTCAAAGTAGTAAAGGAATTTTGCTAGATGGAGAGCAAAATAACTGATGATAGTCAGAGGATATAAAATGTAGACTGGCAATAGCAAGGTTAGCGTTTCTGAAGAAGAGAAATTTGTTAACATCTAGTATAGATTTAAATGTCAGGAAGTTATTTCTGAAAGTATTTGTATGGAGTGTAGCCATGTATGGAAGTGAAACGTGGACGATAAATAGTATCGACAAGAAGAGAATAGAAGCTTTCGAAAAGTGGTGCTAAAGAAGAATACTGAAAATTAGATGGGTAGAACACATAACTATTGAGGGAGTACTGAATAGGATTGGGGGGATAGAGAATTTTGTGGCACAACTAGACCAGAAGAAGGGATCGGTTGGTAGGACATATTCTGAGGTACAAGCGATCACCAGTTTAGAATTGGAGGGCAGTGTGGAGGGTAAATATCATAGACGGACACCAAGAGCTCAATACACTAAGCAGATTCAGAAGGATGTAGGTTGCAGTAGTTAGTGGAGATGAAGAAGCTTGCATAGGATATAGTAGCGTGGAGAGGTGCTTCAAACCAGTCTCAGGACTGAAAACAACAACATAAATGTATCTAATAGTACGAATGAGGGAACTGACACTTTCATTCTTTCTATCTGTATGTTACCCTGATAAGAAGAAGAAGATATAATCTCTACAATCAAAAATCAATTGACTGATGAAAGTGTTAATTATGTATTCAATCTCAATGGAGATGAAATTTATATTGTTTATGACAACTTTAAAATTCAGCATCTGTAAAGTTTGGATGCGGGTTTTCTTCAAGAAATTGACAGGGAATAAATTTCTAATCCATGGAAAATTAACAATCAGGAAAGGGGGCAGGCGGTCTTCCTTTATTTTCGATATTTCTTACATTAATTCAATTTGATCAAGACTCATTATATCACAAATCAACTCTTTTTGTGTATAATTATTCAAAGTATTGACGTAATTTCGATGGCAGACAGTTGTCAACTGTTCTCTCTTTTGTTGATATGAATTTATTGAATTTATCACATAATCAATTCTTAAAATTGGTACGAATTTTTGGTTCATATTTCTGATAATATCTATTAGCCTTTCTACATTTTCTAATTGTACTTGGATGACATAGTATTTATAACTAAAATTATATACTCTTAAATCAACAAAAGCTGTTGTTATATGTTTCATTATTAGCTTGAGGAGCAACATGAGGTAATAGTGCATCTATTTCCCTGTTTCTTGTTTTTATTAAATGGAAATCAATGTGAACTCTTTCTCACAAATTTTTAATTTGTTTTCTATCCAATTCACTTATGTCATGTAAATATTTGTTTTGGTATTTATAAGTATGAATCGTCTCTTTTCTAATCTTATATTCACCATCTTCGCTAGTTGCTGGTAAAACCTCATGTATAACACGTTTTATGAATGCTTGTGCTTCTTCTATTTTTATTTACATTTTAGGCAACATAATTCTGATTCATTAATAAATATAGTTTTTATATCAATATTTTGGGTGTCATGCTTTTTGGCATCTGTAAAATCTTTATGTCTTGGCTTATCTTCATCATCCACATGTTTTAATAACATCTCTAGATGTTTTACTGTCTAATATTTAGCAAAATCTTCAACTTTATGCTATGGTTCATTATTTTCATCAATATTTGCTAAAATACTTGTGTTGATGTAAGCAAGCTTCTTATTCTTTACATCAACAGGCACCCCATTTACACAGAATCAAAAAAAAAAAATACTAAATTAAAGTTCTACATAGTAACTGCCTAAAATTCGTCATTAATATTTTTTCTCTCTTCAATTACTTCATCAACACATCATTCTAGTTCACATTATTTCTCAACAAAGAAAGATAGACTGTTGAAGTGCATATTCTATATTTCTGTTCCTTTGTGCACTCTGTGTACACTTCAGTAAATGTAAGTATTTTCGCTATTAAATGGTAATCAAAGCATTTATATTTTATGATATAAAATATTTTATCATCTTTAGGTCTTCCACTATTAACCTTGATAATCTTTTTGAAAGATGATTGTCAGGTAACACAACAGCAACATTAAAATGATATTTCTTGACACAGTACTTTGATGTGGCTGTGTATATAATTTGTTGATTCTTTAACTCCACCACATATTACATCTTTTAATTGTAGATATTCTTTTTCTTTGTCCTCCAATTGAAGGTGTAGTTGTTGGATTTGTTCATTTAATTCTATAAGTTGTTGTTGAGCTTCAATCGCTATGTACTGTTTTATACTGTCAGCATTGGATAGAAAGAGTTTTTCTAGTTTAAGGTAATATTAATAACTTCATCAGATTTAGAGTTGTTTAACAACTTAACTGCACATTTAAAGTTATCTACAGCCATAAGTAGCCACCTATATTTAGATGTATTTGAAGGTGTTTTGTTTCTTGGACATATAGATATAAATTTACTTTTTCATTTGGGTAATCTATGTGGTTGTATTCTATTTCATTCTCTTTCAAAATTGAAGGAAATGCTTTTTTCTGTTTAAAAATTTACAGTCGGATTTTTCGATTATAGATTTTCATCAAGAAAACCCATACATGTAAGAAATTTGGTATGATCAAAATCTCCTTCTTGTCATTCAGAGACAGCCACAATTCCAGAAACACTCTCTTATTAGAAAGCGCTAAACTACTTTGATTCATGAATTGAAAATTACTCAACATTTAGGCTGAACTAGCGACAACTGCATTAGATATCTCTCTTTTTATGGAATGAAAATACATTAGTAAGTCATGAGTTTTTCTTGCAGCAACCAGTGTAATGATCTGTTAATTATTTAGTGCCTAGAATTCTATTTGCAGTGTGTCTTTATACATAAAAATTTGCTTTTTGTGAAATGTGTATTGTACTAAAACTCATAAATGAGATAAAAAACACATAGTAGAAATGCTACTGATAGAAGGAAAATTAAGAGTGTAAATACTTTATCTATACATTTATCAGCCCACAGCAACATAAAAGAGCGTTCATTTGTTAAGGAATAATTTTAATTAGTAATGAAAATTTGGTCTCGATAGATGGAAGTGTACAAGAAGAACAATCCAAAGAGGAAAAGTCAATTGATAACTTTTATTCACATAAATATACATAGGATAAGCCTTCAAATAATTGTAAAAAATGTAACAAAATGATTACAAGAAATGCATACAATAACAGCAATAAAGAGTCCTTTGGAAATATTTAAGAAGATGAACAACAACACATGTTAAATATAGAACAACATCGTACAAAATCTGTTGGTTGATAAGATTTTTAAGATCTTGGCTGTCTTTACTTAAGTCATATATGTAAGAACATTTCACAAGTAGATGCTAGATTTGGCAACTAGAAAATAGGAAAAAAAAGAAAAGTAGTGAGTATGTTCGCAAAAGATGTTGTTAAAAGCGATCTCAAAAAGCATTTACTGGCAAATAGACACATCAAAATAACCGAAAAAAAATTAAATTTTTTTGTAAACCTATTTTTTCATTTCTTAATAAATTGTTGAAGCTTTTAGAGAGTTCACAGTCAGTCAAATTCGTGATTATTGCAAGAGGAATAATGTACAAGGATCTAGCAGATTTAAAAAAGACGATATAACCAATTTGATCTTGTCAAATAATTTACCACCTCCCATCTCTCCAAAATCGAATGGAAATTTATTCCTAATAAAAGGGAATAAAATGAGAGTTTTTAACAGAATCTCAACTTCATGATTATTGCAAAAGGAATAATTTACAAGGGTTCAGCGGATTTAGAAAAGAGTGTCTTATTAATATAATGGTTTCAAACAATATACCAGTTCCTACAAGGACTCTCGAAAATTTGAAAGTAAGTGAACTCAAAACGAGAGCTAAAATTTTTGCCATTAGTGGTTACACCACATTAAGAAGTCAGAGATAATTAATGTTATTGGATTACAAAACTTTACATTTAACCCAAATGATTTCCAAGAGACAAGATCAAGACCTAATTGTGTACCCAATACAAATTATTTCTACAGATTTGATGATGACGTTTTTGAAAAGGCTCACCTACCAAGAGCAGAAAAAATATTGTGGCTAGACCAATCTTACCCATTTAGTAGCAGAGTATTTGAGCATGAAAAGGAGGATGAGGCATCTAAAAAGCATTTATTTCAGATTAAAGGAATTAGATACGATTTACTGAAAAATTTAATGTGTGGGCTGTTGACTATAAAATTGTCTTTAACGATACTAACAGATACTGTTAGTGAGAAAACATACTACATAACGAAAGGACTTAGTTCTATGGCTGAAGTAGCAAGAAAGAGAACTAATTTCAGGAAAGGAGATAAGTTGAATATAACAGTCAATAATCCATAAATGTTTTATCCGATTTCTACAGGATACAAAGCATCAAATAATATTAGAGTCTGTTCAGGTATTGAGCCACAAAATAAGAGATGATATAACATCCGATGAGACTGTTGATATAGTAGATATCGTGTTTGATATTCAGAATCCTTGAGGGCAAGGAATTATAAATCTGGCTGAGGACCAAAATACTAAAAGATACATCACGAGATTTAAGATCATAATAATCTGTGCTGCCCTAGTGCTGTAATTGTGGCTTTAAGATACCACACAAATAATATTTTGGGAATAGAACTAACTACAAACGAAATTAAGAAAATCAGAGAATGAGATGAATACAAATTAGAAAAAGAGTTAACTGACAAATTATGTAAATAGCTGGGTGAATAAAAGAAAGAAGGATTTACCTTAGAAGACATTAGAAATGTTGAACAGTTGTTGGATATCCAAATAAACTTCATATGTACAGAAAATTTAAATTCCGTTATGTATAGCTGTCTTGAGAAAGAAATCAAGGTTTTTCTGTACAAAGATCACAACCAGTTCGATGTAATTAACAGTATGACTGCTTTCTTGGGATCAGTATATATCTGTAATAAATGCAAAAAGCCATACAACAACAATGATACACATAAATGCAAAATTGATAGAAAACCAATGCAAATATCCAGAACATGAGAGTGAAGAAAACATGATTTATAGTGAGAAATGCAATAGATACTGTTATAATGATGAATGTTTGAATGATCACCAATAAGTTTCTGGTAGAGCTTACAAGTATGAAGGATGCAAGATTTGTTTGCATCTAAAGAACATAAATGTGGCTTTGTATGTTGCAGAAATTGTAAACAAGGGGTGGATATTGTAAATCATAAATGTTGTATACAACCTGTATTTCCAAAAGGTGCTATCTCTGAAAGAAGATTTGACGAGGATATTATAGTGCAAGGTTGCCCAGATTGCCATAAAGAAGGTTGCCAGTTTCATGGAGAATTCAAAGATTCTTATATTTAGCAGTGCCTCGAATATATTAAAAAAGTTACTAGTAAAAGTTTTAATGTTGTAAAAAAGGCTTCCCTAGGAAAATCAATTGTACCTATACTGATAGGTACATGTAGTTTGATTATGAACAACTCAAGAAACTGTAACACATATTCTAAATCTCGTAACTGTTCACAATTTTAAAGTTTATACTGTTTACAAATTTAAGACAAATGATGAATTCTGAAGGTGGACGATATCTGAAAACAACACATTCAGAGCTCATTGTGCAAAAGGTAACGATTCCCAATTCATTTACAAATACTCTGTTGAAAATACAATAAGGCCATATACCATCTACATAGGAACTAAACTGATGTTATTGGAGATGAAACTTTAGGCATAAAAATTATAGACAGCAGTAACTTTATCCATGGACCACTCAGTAGCTTTCCAAAAACTTCTGATTTGATAGAATTCAAGAAATGTTACTTCCCACATTTATTCAATATGCCAGAAAATGAAAACTACATATGACCGTTTTCCTGATACTGAGTATTACTGTGTTGACAGTATGAAGCCAAAAGACAGAGAAGCATTTCTCAAATGGCATAGTTCCTGAACTAAAGAAAATTATGTTTTCAACATGAGGAAAGAAATTTTCGAGTACTGTAATTCTGAAGCAGATATATTAAGAAGAGGCCATCTGGAACTGAGAAAACAATTTCTAGAGATAGCTAACATTGATACATTCTGTTCATGGATCTAAATATTTACCAGAAAATACAATCGCTGTATTGGATAAAGAACAGAAAGAGAATTACACTAAATTATCCATAGCTTGGTTAAACAATATCAACTTTTAACATGCTCTTAATGGTGGAGAAGTAATAATAGCTGGTGCAAAAGTAGATGGGTTTTATAAGAAAACGAATACTGTTCTCAATATCATGGTTATTATTGGCATGCATGTCAAAAATGTTTCAAAAGCAGGATGATTGACAAAAAAAATAAGGAGACAACGGATGAGCTTTATGAAAATACTTTGAAAAGAAGCAGAGAAATATGAAATGCTGAATACCATCTGGTAAAGATGTGGGAATGTGATTGACTGAACACAGCAGAGTATAAGAGGCTTAAGAAATTAAAGTAGTTGCCTGAAATTGTTGCACCGTTGAATCCAAAAGATGCTTTTCATGGTGCCTGTACAAATTAAATAAAATTAAGAGCCAAAGCAAACGGTGTTAGCTCAAAAATAAAATATATTGACGCATGTTGTCATTATCCTACTATGCAATTTCTTAATATTTATCCTGAAAAACATCCAAGAAAAATATATATATGAAGATATTTTTCTAAAAATTCATATGGTTTAATAATATGTAAAGTGTTGGTTCATAGAGGATTGTGTCACCCTGTTTTGCCTGTACGTACACAAATCCTAATCGATAAAAATGAAAAACTGTACTTTCCTTTGTGTTGAAATGTACTCAAGACAATTAGATACAGGCAATCGTAGTGATGACAATAGAAGTTTTATCTTGGATTACTGATGAAGTAAGGAAAGCTGTAGAAAAAGAACATGAAGTTTTAAATGTGTGTGAAGTTTGGCATTTTAAATATAAAAGTAAAATGCTGAATAAAAATTACGTAAACGATTTTATGAAGAAAAAATTAGAGACCAATGTACATAATTTAGAAAGTGATGAAGAGTATATCAACACAAAGAGAAGTTGGATATCGATTTAGACTGCAACAGAAGAAAGGAAAAATCAGGAAAACTGGCTGTTGGTGAGATATGTCTTAGTTCTTTATGAGGAAAATTTAGGCAAAGATAAAATATTAGTCAAACAGAATATGTAACAAATTTACAGCACTCTTATGAGATACTGCTGGATAACTAATTAGATAACTTAGATACCAGTTTCATTACAGAGCAGATGGTTAAGATGAAATATAATTTCAAGGATTATTATGTGTAAAATAATGCAGCCACAAATATTTTCATAGCTGCATTCACTAGATCAAATGCAAGACTCAGATAATATGATATGTTAGATAAACTAGGAGAATCTGTTATATATTTTGATACCGATTCTGTGCTATACTTTGATGATGGTGAAAATACTGTGGAAACAGACTGTATGTTAGGACTGATAAACTGGGAAGTAACTGGATTACGGATTAGGCTTCAATAGTCTGCAAAAGTTAGTATTATAGGGAAAATGATAAAAAGACAGAGATGAAGGAAAGGGCTTCAACCTAAACTACAGGAATATTCAAAAGTTGAATGGCAAATCATTGATACAGTTAATAGAAAGTGAAGTGAAGGACAGGATACAGCTAGAGTACAATCAGACAACCAGAGATGTTGGTCCTAAAAATCTGGTCAACAGAAAGGTTAAGAAAGAATTTTCATTTCAGTATGATAAATGACTGGTTCTAGAAAATTTTGATACAGTGCCTTATGGCTATTGCATCTCTTCTAATGAAAAAATAAAACTCATAGCACATTCTTTATACAAATATTATAAACTAGTTAGTTGCATTTTGTTGTATTCTGTACTATCAAACTTTTTGGTTATAGTGACAACCTTTCAAAAATAATGAATAATCTTCCAAACATTTTTGTAATTTTGTAGGGATATTATTAATTGGCAATTCAAAATCCACTATTAGCTTTGCAGTAATAAAAAAGAGAGAATCGTAGTTTTCTATTTCCTCCCACATTTCTATATTATTTTCCTCATACCTATCAAAGTAGTCTTCTTATCCTTCTGTATAAATTCTCTTTAATACATTCAGTATGATTTGACTTCTCAAGTTTTCTATAACTAATGATGGTTTACAATATTCTTAGTAAGTATTACACTCAACTTGTTTCCCTCTTGGATTATTACTTCTCTCGAGAAAAACGTCAAATTTAAGTTCATCCCACACATTAGTCATATTTAAAAAGATTAAAAATTCAAAAGTATATTATAATTTTGTTCGATATAAATGAACACTCTACTGAAGAAGCTCAATAATACAAGAAATTCTAATTTTTTCAGAAAGGTTAGTGAGCTTAAGCTACATGAGTGATTGTGAACATTTAAAAACTAGTTATGAAGGGAAAATTTGCTTGAGCTCGATAATAAACTAAAAACTATTTTGTGAGAAAGGTTTAATGTAATAATAACTAATTCAGACTTCCAATTTTTTGTAGATGGTGGTATTAAACTTAAGTATAAAGGAATGAAGAGAACCAAAATTAATGATAATGTATTTCATGATCTGGAGTTCGTTGTGTAGCTTTCCGGTGCTCTTTTTCATTTTGTGTGATGCAGAATTTTGCATATGATTCTCAGCACACAATTTAGGTTGAACATTTTTGAAGCCTTCTATTTCTTATTTTTGTGGGTGTGTTGGTTTGCACACCAAAATGATCCCGTTTATAAAATATGTTAGTAAGTAGGTGGCTAGTATGCTCAACCTATCCATTTATAACAAATTGATAAGTGTTATTAAATTTTCTGTGTGTGCGCTCAACCTACCCACTTACTACTTGTGGTCTACATAAGCTGAAGCTGATTATGGGTTTAATTGTTTTAAAGCTGTGATTTTATTAACAAGTACTGTGTTAACAACTAACTACTAAGTGAGGTTCCGAATTGATTGTTTCAGTGAACACATGTAAATTTGTTGAGTATGATCACTCACTATTGCCGCTCCTAGTGGTATCTAGTGCTTTATTTTGTAACTTGGCGATATAGTCCGGTATCCAGTATAATCGAATCCCCGAGCAGAACTCATGTAATTGTGTTGTGCGTGCGTGCCTGAAGTATCCAGCCCTCTGTTGACTTCGTAGCGAGCGCATAGGCGCGTCATCGTTACAACTCTGCACTGAGTGGATGACATTGTGTTTTGCCTTGTAATTTGCGCGTTCGCTCTTGTAATGAAAGCCCGCTTTCACAGTAATCCACATGAAGTGCCGAAAAAGACAGTAACAGCCGAATGGCATTGATGAGAGAGTGAAAGGGGTTTCCTACTTGCCTACTTAGAGAAGATTTCCGGCATTGTCCTCTTCCCTTGGGCTATATACGAGTTGAATTTGGAGTGTAACTGTAGAGCTTACATAACGTATACAGGTTGTTGGGGCGATCTAATGCTGTAACTTACCATATTAGTATCCAAGATTATTCGCTGTGATATAATTAATTTCACGACCACTTTCGGCAGCATCAATCTGTCATTTTCAGATTCTCCGATCTCTCAGAATTAGAACTTCAAATCAGTCTCGACTACTAACCACAATTTTCCCACGTTCTCAGCATGTTGGCGAGACTGATGTGTAGTTACAATTCGGGAAGATCTGAGAATATGGAAATGACTGCTACCTACTGTCGAAAGTGGTCATAAAATAAACTATTTCACATCAAGTGATCTTGGCTTCTCATGTTGCAATTTACTCTGGATTGTAGTATACTTAATTGCGTGTGTGTGTGTGTCGTGTCTGGTTTATGTATTATGAGAATGAGAACCTAACCCCAGCAACACCAATGTGTTTTTCTGTAAAGTACGCTACCCAGACTGGAGGGGGTGGATTCCAACCAAATCAAAATTTTGAAGTAAATAAATTTCGTTAATTCTTGTTTTTCTATAACATACATTTTACATAAGTAGGGCCCAGTATCTGGACATATGTTTAAGAACAGGCCCAACAATACGAACGCATTTGCCGTAACAGGTGCTACAGATGGCGTGGGGCGAGGGAACTTCGTAGCACTACAAAAAAAAAAAAACTGGCTTTCCTTTTTAGTAAAGCGCCGGCACGATGGCGAAGAGCAGAAGGGCAGGGAGGGCTGTGGTATGAAGTCAGCCAGTAGTAAGCTGATTAGGACGACACCACGACTGGAGTGGCATCTACATGGAGAGAATATAAGTGCCCTGCCGACTATCTACATTGTAGTGAAGGAATAACCATCATACAAAGGTAACAGCAGTGACTTACGAACTGTTTTGTTTTGCTTGCATATAAATTGTACTTGCTGAGGGACATTGATTATTTGCATGTCGCCATTTGCTTGCCACACGTATTTGTGTATAAACAAAGTTAGGTATTGCCAGTTGAACTTACTGTTATAAACTCCATTAATACGCTTTGCGATCCAAGAAAACAGCTTGCTAGGCACCCTATACTTGACTAGTTGGCATGATACTACACTACTGGCCATTAAAATGGCTACACCACGAACATTAAATTCTACAGACGCGAAATGTAACCGACAGGCAGAAGATGCTGTGATATGCAAATTATTAGCTCTTCAGAGCATTCACAGATGGCGACACCTACATCGTGCTGACATGAAGAAAGTTTCCAACCGATTTTTCTTACACAAACAGCAGTTGACCGGCGTTGCCTGGTGAAACGTTGTTGTGATGCCTCGTGTAAGGAGGAGAAATGCGTACCATCACGTTTCCGACTTTGATAATGGTTGTTGTGATGCCTCTTGTAAGGAGGAGAAATGCGTATCCTCACGTTTCCGACTTTCATAATGGTCGGATTGTAGGCTATCGCGATTGCGGTTTATCGTATAGTGACATTACTGCTCGCGTTCGTCGACATCCAATGATTGCTGGCAGAATATGGAGTCGGTGGGTTCAGGAGGGTAATACGGAGCGCCGTGCTGGATCCCAACGGCCTCGTATTACTATCAGTCGAGATGACAGTCATCTTATCCACATGGCTGTAACTGATCGTGCAGCCACGTCTCGATCCCTGAGTCAACAGATGGGGACGTTTGCAAGACAACAACTATCTTCACGAAAAGTTCGCCGACGTTTGCAGCAGCATGGACTATTAGCTCGGAGACCATGGCTGCGGTTACCCTTGACGCTGCATCACACGCAGGAGCGCCTGCGATGGTGTACGCAACTACCATCCTGGGTGCAAGAATGGCCAACGTCATTTTTTTTGGATGAATCCACGTTCTGTTTTCAGCATGATGATGGTTGCATCCGTGTTTGGCGGCATCGTGGTGAACGCACATTGGAAGCGTGTATTCGTCGTCACCATACTGGCGTATCAATCGGCGTGATGGTATAGGGTCACCTGTTGTTGGCATTGACGGCACTTTGAACAGTGGACGTTACATTTCAGATGTATTACAGCCCCTGGCTCTACCCTTTATTCGATCCCTGTGGAACCCTACATTTGAGTAGGATAATGTTCTACCGCATGTTGCAGGTCCTGTACGGGCCTTTCTGGATGCAGAAAATGTGCGGCTGCTGCCCTGGCCAGCAAATTCTTCAGATGTCTCACCAATTCAAAACTTCTAGTCAATGGTGGACGAGCAACTGGCTCGTCACAATACGCCAGTCATTACTCTTGATGAATTGTGGTATCGTGTTGAAGCTGCATGGGCAGCTGTACCTGTAAACACCATCCAAGCTCTGTTTGACTCAATGTCCAGGCGTATCACGGCCGTTATTAATGCCAGAGGTGGTTGTTCTGAGTCCTGATTTCTCAAGATCTATGCACGCAAATTGCGTGAAAATGTAATCACACGTCAGTTATAGAATAATACATTTGTCCAATGAATACCTATTTATCATCTGCATTTCTTCTTGGTGTAGCTATTTTAATGGCCACAAGTGTACATTGAGGGCAAGTTATAACAATAGTCATGTGCCTGGCGGCCAAAAGATCTTCTTTCGCTTTTCGATGGCGCCTTGCTTGCCTCTTGTCTTTTTTTGCAGGGATGTTTACTTGATTTAACAGTCTCTTGTCGTGTTCTTGCTGATCAGTGTTATCAGATGAATGTTGTAGATATTTTCTTTACTTTAGTACTTCTTTTTCTTGGTTGCCTTGCCGCTTTATTGCATTTGTCTCTTCCACAATGACCCCCTCCTAGAGCGCCACAGCTGACACTGTTAGATGCAAATAGCTAATGCAGATGTTTCAGTTTCAGAGCCAGCAAATATCCTCGCTGCTAAAAATGGTACAGCATCTGATGGCGAACCAACCAACTAACGCGGCACAAGCAATACCTGCTGCCCGTGCTATAATGCCTTTTCGCCAGTTTCATGAACAAGAAGAGGAATGGCTCGCAGAGCTACAACAGTTTTAAGCACACATAATTGCTGACAATGTACAGGTACTGTGAAACTAACCTGTTTCTTGTCTATGATAGGGAGTGCAGTATTAAACCACCTATAGAAGCTATTCCCTAACGCTTTTCCGAGTGCTCTTCCGTATGATTTGGTTGTAGATGCGCTAACTAAATAGTATGACCTACAACTGATTGTGGTAGCAGCTAGGTATCAGTTCTATAATTGTAAAAAAACAGGCTGAACAAACTTTTCGCGAGTGGGTAACAGAGTTGTAGAGTATTATGAGGAAATGTAAACTCAAATGTGCTTGTGGTGCTTTATATTCAGATGTTATGTTACCGGATGTTATCCTGTACAATGTAACTGATGCCAGATTCGAAGAACAGATTTTGAAAGAGTCTGACCCACCATCTCTACAATTAGCGCAAATACACTCCTGGAAATTGAAATAAGAACACCGTGAATTCATTGTCCCAGGAAGGGGAGACTTTATTGACACATTCCTGGGGTCAGATACATCACATGATCACACTGACAGAACCACAGGCACATAGACACAGGCAACAGAGCATGCACAATGTCGGCACTAGTACAGTGTATATCCACCTTTCGCAGCAATGCAGGCTGCTATTCTCCCATGGAGACGATCGTGAAGATGCTGGATGTAGTCCTGTGGAACGGCTTGCCATGCCATTTCCACCTGGCGCCTCAGTTGGACCAGCGTTCGTGCTGGACGTGCAGACCGCGTGAGACGACGCTTCATCCAGTCCCAAACATGCTCAATGGGGGACAGATCCGGAGATCTTTCTGGCCAGGGTAGTTGACTTACACCTTCTAGAGCACGTTGGGTGGCACGGGATACATGCGGACGTGCATTGTCCTGTTGGAACAGCAAGTTCCCTTGCCGGTCTAGGAATGGTACAACGATGGGTTCGATGACGGTTTGGATGTACCGTGCACTATTCAGTGTCCCCTCGACGATCACCAGACGTGTACTGCCAGTGTAGGAGATCGCTCCCCACACCATGATGCCGGGTGTTAGCCCTTTGTGCCTCGGTCATATGCAGTCCTGATTGTGGCGCTCACCTGCACGGCGCCAAACACGCATACGACCATCATTGGCACCAAGGCAGAAGCGACTCTCATCGCTGAAGACGACACGTCTCCATTCGTCCCTCCATTCACGCCTGTCGCGACACCATTGGAGGCGGGCTGCGCGATGTTGGGGCGTGAGCGGAAGACGGCCTAACGGTGTGCGGGACAATAGCCCAGTTACATGGAGACGGTTGTGAATGGTCCTCGCCGATACCACAGGAGCAACAGTGTCCCTAATTCTGGGAAGTGGCGGTGCTGTCCCCTACGGCACTGCGTAGGATCCTACGGTCTTGGCGTGCATCCGTGCGTCGCTGCGGTCCGGTCCCAGGTCGACGGGCACGTGCACCTTCCGCCGACCACTGGCGACAACATCGATGTACTGTGGAGACCTCTCGCCACACGTGTTGAGCAATTCGGCGGTTCGTCCACCCGGCCTCCCACATGCCCACTATACGCCCTCGCTCAAAGTCCGTCAACTGCACATACGGTTCACGTCCACGCTGTCGCGGCATGCTACCAGTGTTAAAGACTGCGCTGGAGCTCCGTATGCCACGGCAAACTGGCTGACACTGACGGCGACGGTGCACAAATGCTGCGCAGCTAGCGCAATTCGACGGCCAACACCGCGGTTCCTGGTGTGTCCGCTGTGCCGTGCGTGTGATCATTGCTTGCACAGCCCTCTCGCAGTGTCCGGAACAAGTATAGTGGGTCTGACACACCGGTGTCAATGTGTTCTTTTTTCCATTTCCAGGAGTGTACTAGATCAGGACGATTCAGGTGTCTTACTGGCCGATAAACTTGACCAGTCAACAATTTGTCATGTTGAGTCCCTTGTTTGCGACCAGCCCGCTCGACAGGAGCAGCTTGCACTCGCCACGCCGCTTAAGCACCTCTCCATGTCGCGTAAGCAGCTCACTAAAGAGGCGGCTACACAGGCGAACAAAATTAATTCAAGCCTTCGGAATTATACACAGCATAAATGTCAGGACTGCCCCTCCCTTCAAGCACAGTGTTACGCTTATGGCAAGAAAGGACATGTACAATCCATCTGTTTGCAACAGAACAAGCGTAAGCATTCGGCCCACTCACAAAAATCTACTCTCTAGGCCCACGTCATTAATGCAGTGTAGTCAAAGCTTGCAACAGGCATTAACAAAATTATCAAGCGAGCAGTTTTTTCAGTGGTACGCCAGTCCAACAAACTTTTTGTTCAATTGCTTCTTTGTGGGAACGGTGAGAGCCTCTGTTACATTCCTGAATCGTCACACATATGAAATGTTAGGCTCTCCATGCCTATCTCAAACTAGCATGCACATGATGGATTATAATGGACAAGACATCCCTGTTCTCGGAAAATGTACTTTGCCCTACATGTACTGCTCTCATATACAAACAGTGAATTTTACAGTACTAACCACGAGATGGTGAGAACATATTTGGTCTTCATTCATTTCATTTGTTAGGCTTTAACATTCAGGAAAATGTGTTACCACACAAAAGGCAGCGTGCCTAGCTTGCTAAAAGAATTCCCAGAACACTTTTCTGAAGTTGTAGGCAAGGCTAAATGTTTTGTCACACATATTACTCTGAAAAACAATGCTCACCCGAAATTTTGCCAGGCCACAACTGTTACCATAGCGTTACGGACAAAGTCGCTGCTGAACATGAAAAACTGCAAGACAGAGGAGCTATTACGAATGGTTCTAATGGCTCTGAGCACTATTAGACCTAACATCTGAGATCATCAGTCCCCTAGAACTTAGAACTACCGAAACCTAACTAACCTAAGGACACCACACACATCCATGCCCGAGGCAGGATTCGAACCTGCGACGCCTGCGGTCCCCTGGTTCCAGACTGTAGCGCCTAGAATGGCTCGGCCACCACGGCCGGCGAGCTATTACGCCCATACAATCTAGTAAGTGGGCAAGTCTACTGGCTTTTCTCCCCAAACTTTCAGGTCGCATTCGCCTCTGCGTAGGCTTTGAGTCTACGCTCAACCCACAATCTTTCATTGATACTTAAACATTCCCACTCCCAGACTGTGCTCTGTTCGATACTTTCAAAAATTGATGTGCGCGACACATGTCTTCATATAGCAGTCAATGAAGAATCACAAAAAGTGTGTATAGGAAATATTCATTTGGGTGTGCTTAAATATTTGCATTTATCTTTTGGTAGAGCTTCCGCACACGCCATTTTGCCACAGTATTTGGAACAGGTGACTGCTCAAGTATCAAACTGTTTTAACAATTAGGACGATATTGTTGTAGCATATCGTACAGCTGAAGATCATATTACAAATTTGTGTGCTTTGTTTCGTATATTGTCTAATGCAGGATTAAATTGTACACTGGACAAGTGTAATTTTTTGTAAAACTGAGTTGCAGTATCTTGGTTATGTCATAAACAGTCAAGGTGTCTATCGTCTTCCGTCGCATTTATCAGCCAGTTCCTCACAATGTCACAGAATTGCTGTAAGTCTTAGAGAAAATTAATTATTATATTCGGTTCTTACCGAATGCTGCACAAATCGCAGCTCCATTGCTAGGCTTGTGGCGCAAGAATGTCCCCTTTGCTTGGACAGAAGATTGACAACTTAAAGATGCAATGCTCAGTGATCGATGTTTAGTTAACTTTGATCCTGACCAATCAGTTCTATTGCACGTTGACGCTTCGTCTTACCGAATTGGCGGAGTGATTTGGCACAGAATTCGTGATAAAGATAGGCATATCGCTTTCGCATCAAAGTGTAACAGTTCACAAATTGAGAAAGAGGTTTTGGTTATTGTCTATGGTGTCACAGATCCTACGTGTATTTGTATAGCAGAAAATTATATTTAATCACGGAGAACAATCCGTTGCAGTCCTTGTTCCATCCGACGAAACCGGTTCCTGTATGAACTGCCCAGATATTGCAAATATGGGCTTCGTTGTTGTCTCAGTACCAGTGTGAGATTGTGTCTCTTCTGACAGCTTAACATGGTATTGTGGACGCAATTCCATGTCCTCCGTTTAGCCCACATACAGACTTTGATGCTTCTTCTGTGTCTTGTTGTGACATCGATGCTTACCATTCTCAATAGCTTCAATCTCTTCTACTGAACTATAGGAAAATTGAACAGGCCGCGGAATCTGTTTTCAGATATGAATACTTTGGTACCACACATTCGCAGGTCTTGGACTCGTTCCTTGTATGGCATAAAGAACTCTGAAGTGCGCCGATACTCTGCACGTCGGCATAGCGTCGCTATACAGAAAGGTGTAATTCTTGTTCAAAGTGACAGTGGGCAGTCAGGTGTTTTGATACCTAAAGCTTTTCAAAAGGAAGTGTTGCAGTTACTTCAACATGAACACTGGGGGATTGTTCGTACGAAACAGCTAGCACGCGACACTGTACTTGGTAGGGTATGGACAGCAAAACAGAACAGATGACGTCACAGTATCACGCATGTGCAGAACATCAGCCCGCTCCAACACAAAAATTCTCTGCTTGGCTTGATTCGTAATCACTATGGCAACGTGTGCCTATATACTTTGCGGGAACCTTTTGAAACACTCGTTGGTTGATTGTGGTTTACTCGTATAGCAGCTGAACTTTGGTTGTGCCAATGAACTGGACAACGTCACGTAGCCCAATTCTGGTGTCGTCCTCTTTTTTGTCTCGAATGTGTACCTAAAGTCTTAGTGTCCGAAAAGGACCCTCAGTTCACGTTAAATGACTTTGTCACATTCTGTTAACGTAATGCCATACAGCATATAACTAGTCAACCGTTCCATCTACAGTGAAATCGGAAAGCGTAACGTTTTGTCAGAACCTTCAAGCAGCAGATGGCCATACCTCGCTGAGCACATGACACGGATCAAGCATTGCAACTGTTTCTCGTCTCTTATCTTTAGCAAACACTAGACGGACCATCGTTGGCGGAATTGCCGCACAGCCGCCGCTATCGGACACTGTTCCAACTGCTCCAAGCTCCTCAGCATCTGGCGCGGAAGGAAGGCCGCAAGTATAGCTTCGCGCCGGATAACTTTGTGTTTTCCAGGGTTTTCAGTGGCAGCCGACGATGGGCACGAGGCGAGATCGTCCATGGACCTGGCACTTGCATGTATCTCAATTCAGGTTCGCACAGCTTGCAGTCCCGACATCACAATCAATTTCGCCACTGTCACGTGCACGGTGATGCTTCTGTGTCTCTTCTCCCAGATTCGGGGATCCAGAAGCTGCCAGAACATGTAATCACGACACCGCGCAACGCCCATATGGAGACGGGTCCTCGCGTTCTCTCGTCCTAAGGATGGCTCTGGACCCGGCCATTTTACAGCATACGACACCTTCTACATCTGGTTCTTGGCCTCCGAAGGTGGACGGGTATCCTTCTGGTCGTTTCCAGGAGACGTTTCCGCCAATGCGACGGCTGGGTACGACCTGAAGCTTGACGTCCCCTGCAGCCACAGCTTCCGGTCCAGCCCCCCCTGCCTCGCCACAGCCCCCCCCCCCCCCCCCCACCCACCCGTTATCACGCTCCCTACACGGCGGCGGCTCGTTGCTTTGTGTGAGGGGAGGAATGTTCCGGTGTAACGACAAGCGCCGGCAAGACGATGGAGAACCGAAGAGCAGAGAGGGCTGTGAGACAACGTCAGCCAACGGTACGCTCACTTGGACGACACCACGAGTGGAGCGCCCCCTATAAGAAGAGAATATAAGCGTCTCGGCGGAAGGGAAGAAGAGCCGTCATACAAACACTACAGCAGTGAATTATAAACTGGTTTGTTCCACTTACATTGAAATTATATACAGGGTGGTCCATTGATAGTGACTTGGCCAAATATCTCATGAAATAAGCATCAAACGAAAAAAGTACAAAGAACGATGTTCGTATAGCTTGAAAGGGGAAACCAGATGGCGCTATGGTTGGCCCGCTAGGTAGCGCTGTCATATGTCAAACGGATATCAACAGCGATTTTTTAAAATAGTAACACCCATTTTTATTACACATTCGTGTATTACGTAAAGAAATATGAATGTTTTAGTTGGACCACTTTTTTTCGCTTTGTGATAGATGACGCTGTAATAGTCACAAACGTATAAGTACGTGGTATCACGTAACATTCCGCCAGTGCGGACGGTATTTGCTTCGTGATACATTACCCGTGTTAAAATGGACCGTTAACCACTTGCGGAAAAGGTCGATAGCGTGTTGTTGTATGGCTATTGTGATCAAAATGTCCAACAGGAGGGTGCTATGTATGCTGCTCGGTATCCTGGACGACATCATCCAAGTGTCCGGACCGCTCACCGGATAGTTATGTTATTTAAGGAAATACGAAGTGTTCAGCCACATGTGAAACGTCAACCCTGACCTGCAACAAATGATGATACCCAAGTAGGAGTTTTAGCTGCTGTCGCGGCTAATCGGCACATCAGTGTCAGACAAATTGTGCGAGAATCGGGAATCTCAAAGACGTCGGTGTTGAGAATGGTACATCAACATCGGTGCTACCCTTACCATATTTCTATGTACCAGGAATTGGAAGGCGACGACTTTGAATATCGTGTACAGTTCTGCCACTGGGCACAACAGAAATTACGGGACCATGACAGATTTTTAGCACCCGTTCTATTTAGCGACGAAGCGTCATTCACCAAAATCGGTAACGTAAACCGCCATAATATGCACTATTGGGAAACGGAGAATCCACGATAGCTGCCACAAGTGGAACATCAGCGACCTTGGCGGGTTAATGTATGGTGCAGCATTATGGGAGGAAGGATAACTGGCCCCATTTTATCGATGGCAATATCAATGGTGCAATGTATGCTGATTTCCTACTTAATGTTCTACCGATGATACTACAAGATGTTTCACTGCATGACAGAATGGCGATGTACTTCCAACATGATGGATGTCTGGCACATAGCTCGCGTGCGGTTGAAGCGGTATTGAACAGCATATATCATGACAGGTGGATTGGTCCTCGAAGCACCATACCATGGCCCTCACGTTCACCCTATCTGACGTCCCCGGATTTCTTTCTGTAGGGGAAGTGAAAGGATATTTGCTATCGTGATCAACCGACAACGCCTGACAACATGCGTCAGCCCATTGTCAATGCATGGGCGAGCATTAAGTTCACAAAGGTACTTGTATCACATTGGAACAACCGAAATCAAATGTTGAAACGTACCAAAGTTCTGTATTTTAATTTAAAAAACCTACATGTAACCAACTGTTCGTCTAGAATTGTGAGCCACATGTTTGTGAGTAATACAGCGCCATCTATCAAAAAGCGAACAAAGTGGTCCAACATTCATATTTCTTTACGTAGTACACGAATGGGCAATAAAATGGGGGTTGCTATTTAAAAAAAAAAAAAAAACGCAGTTTATATCCGTTTGGCCTATAGTAGTGCCATCTAGCGGACCAACCATATCGCCATCTCGTTTCCCTCTTCAAGCTAAACTAGTTTCGTCCTTTGTAGTTTTTTCGTTTGACGCTTATTTCGTGATATATTTGGCCCGGTCACGATCAATGGACCACCCTGCATACCGAAAGACATTGATTACTTGCATATAGCTATTTGCTTGCGACACACTTTCGTGAATACGCAAAGTTAAGTATTGTCAGTTTAACTCTCTGTAATAAATTCCATTAATACGATTTCATTGAATTGTTGTCCAGCGATCCGAGAAAACAGCTTCCTAGCTACTTTACTTCAAACAAGTAGGATACTACAAAACGTGCTTGTGAAGTGTGCTTGACAACTGCACACCAGAGATAAGGAGCTGCCTATTTAAGGTTTGTTTCTGTACCATGTCTACGCCCTTGCTCAACATTACTCTTCTGAGGTTCTGAATTGTCCGTTTGAATTTTTTGAGAGTCTCACATTACCTCTCAGCGTTAATTGTGGTCCCAGCGATTCAGTTTCGACGACGAGGTGAAAGAAGGGGTTCATAACTCTCTGAACAGCATGGCGGTGAGCTGCTCTGACATGGGCATACCGTAACTGCCACAGCGTCTACAAAAATGCATCGACAGAAACGGTTATTATGTCGAAAAATAGGTAAATGTTCAAGCTGTAAAATGATGTAAGCCATTATAGAAATAAAGAGGACTATGTACTTACAAAAAAATAGGAGATCTTACTTTTGAGACTACCCTCGTACTAAGGAAACTGAAAGAGTGACGACGGAGTAAGAGAAATCATTTTTTCTTATTGTGTTGGCCACTGTTCCATCCGACAGTATGCCGCGAATATCAAATAAAGTGGCTCATTTAATCAGACACGTATCCACTTACATTCACTCATTCATGCAGTATGGTACGTCAAAATCAAAATTACATATTGAGTACAGCTATTACTTAATTGCAGCGATTTCAGTTAGGATAGGTGTTTTAGTTGGAACAGCTACAAAGCTGACGCTATTCTCTCTTTCGACAAATGTATATCACATATCCATTGAATCCAGCCTCACTCTGCACCCCTTCCACGGATTTCAGTTATTCGAATGTGGATGGGTAAACGAAGAAATCGTCGGTAATACTGGTAGAATTATATTCAGGACACGGTAATAAACCGAGTGGAAAATTACTGTAAAATGTTATAATCTATGTAAAATAGCCAGAACCCTCTGTTTAGCCTCACACAATGTTTCCAAGCTTCCACGAACACGTAAGATGGTCGTTGAGTATCTATGAGTAGTTGCAGTACCATATATTTCAAGAAGAAAGAAGCAGTTATCAGCATGTTCGCGCTTACATTATTTTACAAGCTTTGTCTCATCAATTTAACAAAAAAAAAACACACAAATAAACGCTCAACTGAGGAACACAGTAATATTAGCGAAAATGCTCTAACTTCTCCGCCAGATTATGTGACGAAAATATGCTAGTGAAGTTTATCTTCAGAAGTACTAAGTGTGTTTTAATCCAAAGCAAACATTAAACATACAATATATTTTTAGAAGATCCGTCTGTAATGAATAACTGAAACCTAAATCCCGAGTTCGGATTCCTTATCGGTGATGGAGTGGACGGGGGTAGACGTAGTAATTGAATAAGAACAGCTAGCGTAAGGTTCCATTATCTAGCACACTGTTACTCAAGTTTTTCCTTCGTCACTTCACATTGCTGATAGCATAGGTCACGCAGAACTTACCAATGGCCCTTCACTAGTCACCGAGCCAGGTGGCGCAGTTGCAAGTACACTTGACTCCCATTCGGGAGGACGGCGGTTCATTCCTAAGGGCCGTCCATCCTGATTCAGGTTTTCCGTGATTTCCCTAAATCACTCCACATAATTGCCGGGATGGTTCCTTTGAAAGGGTACGGCGGACTTCCTTCCCCGTCCTCCCCTAACCCGACGAGACCGATGACCTCGCTGTCTTATCTCCTCCGCCAAACAACCCACTCAACCTTCACTACTCCTACACCAATATACACAACGTTACGTTAAAGCGCAACATCCATTTCAGGATTAGCCTATTTAAGCAATGGAATGCATTCTCAATGGAGCCCCACAACCAGATAATATATCTTACATAATGTTGTAACAAATTATATTTAATTATATCGTTCTGACAACTACACTTAGGGTACTGGAGTATAGATGTATTGTGTCAGGACGACATCATATCTACCCTATAGCTCAGACTTTGGGACGATATACGGTTTTCGCAAGTAGTTGAACTTAAAGTCTCCATGTAAGCCACCGCTAAAATTTAATCCACAAATATTTTTAAGTCAAAATATAAGAATGTATAGTAAAAATGAACCGCAAGGAAAATCTAAAATATAAAGCACCGGGTATCAGGGACCAACAGTGGTTCACTATTCAACAGCTAGATAGCAGATTGGTGTAGAGCTAGATGACACGAGAGTGTAGAGCTAAAGATATGATTTCAGATGACATGCGCCGAACTGATGGCTGAAATTAGTCGCATAAAGAAATGGAGGTGGTAAACGAAAAACGTGGCAAATGTTTTCAGAGATCAAGTGAAAATTACATACGACTGAAAACAGTGCAAATGAAATATAATGGAAGTAAAAACAGAACGACACGAAGAATAATATTGAAGGAAATGAGTACCGCTGGAGTACTACCAATCAGGCGTCAAAACCGAGAGTGATAAAACTGAATGTAATGGAACCAATTATTCCACGTTACTATGAACGAAATACAATCTGCCATATGGTAGACATATAATTTTGAAACCAAAACCGTCAAGGGGGTGCAAGCATATCAGTCCTGGATACTTCGAAAAGCATTTGTTTCGTCAATCCCTTCGTCTCTCATAGTGTGAAATGTGTAGCGTGTATTTGTACTGCTTTAGTGATAGGCGGTCACTGTTCAAATATTTTTTGCGTTGAGTTACTATGGGTCAATTGGCTTCAACTTGTTAGGAGCACATAGTCTACCTAAAGCGAAAATTACTGAGCAACATCCAAGCTTAAGAGCCTTATCCCCAGGACATACCACCATCAGAGATGTGTAATAATTCAATACTTGAAGTAGATGAGAGAAAAATCTCACCATCAAAATTTTTGGCAAGTCTCATCTTTTAATTTCGCAAAAAGACTCGACATAGAGCCATGAAAAATCGGAAGCACACTGATAATATTGAGATAAAAGAGAAATATTTGTACAAAATGAAGCTTGACAGGCTTACGATCACATTGGAAAACTTTCCATCCATAAGAGATAAAATGTACGGGAAAAATCACGAAGTATGAAATACAACTTAAATTAACATTTTGTCAGGTTTGGCAACTGTAACTCGAAGTTGGTAACAACATCTCTTGTAATTATATGTAACTTCAGGGCCTCTGTCTCTTGCATATAAGCACTTCAGTTGTTAGTAGATTTTTCGAGAAGACTCACTATCCTACCCTAATTTCCTCTCAAATAATGAAACGGAAAGCAAGGTATTTGAAACCTAAGTCACCTTTATTGTCAGTGGTGGCTGTTGTGTCAGAGCACAAGAGCACTTGAACACCATAACTCATTGCATCTTACAAATTTATTGGTTACGTTTCTTTGACTGTTGCTAAATATAACACAAAACAAAGTAATCTGAAATATGGAAATGAAGTCCCATGCTTCTAGACAGAGGGTAGGGGAACGTTTCCTTCCTCCGATCTTAATGGGGATGAATGATGATGATGAAAACATCACAACAGCCCCAGTCATCTCAGAACAGGTGAAAATCCCTGACCACGCACCACTATGCTCGGGAAGCGAGAACGCTACCGCGAGACCACGAGCGCGCTACAGCTCCTGTAGACTCCGTGGAACTTGGCACCAGGGTCGCAAGCACATATTCAGTTGTGCACGATTTAAGGAGCTTCTGCGCATGCGTGGCTGGCATGACGCAACTGCATTATGGGTCAATACATGGGGATTTGATTAACAGTGAGCACGGATTGTGGCTCGCATGGTTACGCCTTACTATTCAACTACAAATTTAAGTCTGTGCCACTAGGTGGTAGCAAACTTAGGCAGAAGGTGATCTTCCTTTGGCAGTTGGTACGAAGTCCGTTAGACGGTAGCACACTCCTCAGTTATGTCAATTAACCAACTATGTAGTACAATTAGATCAGACTTTCTTTGTTACGTTATTACTAATATTATTGGCTGAGCCTGCAGTTGTATAAACTTGTTCATTATAATAACTGTTATAAGGCAGTTGCTGTTTCTTACTTTCAAGTTAATCTGAATCAAAAAATTTGGGTGTATCCAAAATGTTTACTCACGAGCCACCACTGCTTATTCTATCAAACAGAAAGACGCACAATGTGTTCTGCCACCTGAGGAGTTTGCCGTGCTGAAGTATGCTTCCGTTCATTACTCGACCGCACTCAACAAAGGAGCCGGATGTTCCACGAAATTCTCAACAGCACCACTTGAGAACTGCGGACAGTCCTCTCTCAATCACATGAACTGCGGACAGGGGATTAGTCAGCCAGTTTCTCGGGAGAGACCACGAGGAGGTTGACTGTCTCCCATAGTGGTTAGCGAAATTACAACTAAAACACCAGTCAACAAACAAAGCATCGACAAACATCAAAACGTCAAACATAAGTCACCCTGTTTCATCTTCTTCAGTTCCTGTGGCAAATCTTCAAGCTAATTCTTTGAAGAAAACAGAACCGATCGATGACTCCTTTATTCAAGTCTTCCATCTGCACCCGAAAGAATCCTTCCTTCTCAACATTTTCTTTGGGCGCTTGGCACTGTTCGCACTCCCGGTTTTCAAGTATATTTCTCTTGCGCTTCAAGCAGAAGCTCCTCAAGACGGTAGACCGAACTATGAGCAGGCTAAAACGAACCGTTCAGTTGAGAATGGAAAGCTTCATTACTGTTTCTGGTACACCTGCAGATTAACGAGTGTTGGGACCAAATAGTGTGAGGTAACAAGGCGTCGGGGAACACAAATATGTCGAAAAAGTTGTCGGTAAATTTTACTGTCGCCGTGTAATGTTTCAACAAGCGTTCCCCGTCCTTCTACACCCGGTCATCAGGGTTAACTGTCACGAAATCATGGGTGAAGCTCTCCGTCACCTCATCAACACTCAAGAAAGGCAGCCCAAAAAAAAAAGGTTTTCAGATAATAGCTCTCTGGATTGTTGAAAGTTGCCTCCCATGTTTGCGCCTGGTCTACCTCTTGTTTCCTCCGCCACCAAACCCTCTTCACTGCTTCTCTAACGGCAATTTGAAATTCGAATGACTGGACGTTGAAGCTATAAGAATATTTGCGCAACATCCTGTCACGCTGTCGTGTAGGAACACGTACGTTTATCATCCGTGTGGACTATGGGATATAGGCACTTCCCTTTCACACCATGAACGATAAATAATTGTGTGGAATACCGTGGGTAGGTCTTGAGCGTAGCATCCATATGTATCTGCGACACCTCACACGGTACCTTGAAATTAGTAGGTGGTGAATATTAACGTTGTTTTTTCCACACCGTCGTTCGTAATGGAAAACTGTTCGTTAAGACTCGTGTTCAGCGTAAGGAGCTTGATACTGCGGTACACTCCTTGTTTATTAGGCGTAATTTTGGGAGGAGTGCACAACGTTCAGATGTATGCGGTATCTAAAGCTATTTCATCTTCCTGTGTGAGTTTCTATATCATCATCAGTTACTAAAGTGTCAGCTTACTCGGTCAGCACGAAATACCTTCAAGGGCTTTTCTTTTCAGTAATTTGTTCAAATTTTCTCGTTTAAACTCCTGTCTTGTTCTTTTTTCGAGGTGGGGTTTTGCTGTACCTTTATAGGCACTCGACAGCTTCAAGTAATCATAAAAAGTTTTCTTAGTACAAGCATATCAGAGCATACCATCCTCCAACTCTCCGTGAAGCCTAAACGTAAATCCGACCTCTACAACAGCAAAACGACTTGTTTCTCAAATGTGAGTAAATGACTGCCCGTAGTTCACAAGTTTCAATAGCGAGAGTGGAGGGGATAATATAGGATTAGTAGATAAGCCCATAAGCTGGCTCGGTCAGCAGTTCACATGGCAACGTAATGACGTGGAATCCGCTGTATGTAGTCCACATGGAATCACCAACAGGGAAGAGGCTATACTGCATACAAAGCCGATAAGCGGTCTAGGTCCGCAGTTCACGTGGCAACATAATGAGGTGGAATTCAGTGTAGCATTTAACATGCAACATCAGACAGGTAGTAGGCAATACTAGATAGACTGCCTTGCCTGGTCGTAAAGAGTACGCCACATACTTAACAATAACTCATGTTTGGTTTGGAAGCACGTAATACATAAGCTGACCACATACAACGATTTAGGGCCAGAGAGCTGAAACACAGATGTGAACAAAGGAGGATGACCTGCTGTGATCCTCAAAACTCTGGGAGAAAATAATTATCTCATCTGTTTCCTGTACTTTCAATGGCTTTGCTCAAACCATTACTTTATCCCTCGGTGTTCGCGTTTCGTGGCCTGTGAGTATTGTTTCGTACAATCATGGATAATCGAACAAGTCATGTCATGAAAATGTGTTCCAATGCACAATACAGTTACTGTATCTAGGCTAAGCGACCCAGTGAAATGGAGTTAATACATATTAAGATAAGTTATCTAATTTACTTCTGTAAACATTTAATGTGTTTCATTTCTGTTCTCAACTAGATGAATTGAAAGAATGTCTTCAGTAAACGGTTCTAAAATTGTATCAACGATGTTCTACTGATAATAAAATAACTCCATGTTATTCACAGCATTTTTGCGTTTTTTTTCTTTTCTTTGTACCAAACAAAAAAAAGTCTAAGGAGTAAACATGAGAATATTAACACATTGTGTGGGTCCAGAATTCGGTTTTAAGGCAGGGAGGGAAGGGGCGGAGTGGTGCGCATGGTTTGTTGTTGTTGTTGTTGTTGTGGTTGTTGTAGTCTTCAGTCCAGAGACTGGTTTGATGCAGCTCTCCATGCTACTCTATCCTGTGCAAGCTTCTTCATCTCCCAGTACCTACTGCTACCTATATCCTTCTGGATCTGTTTAGTGTACTCATTCCTTGGTCTCCCCTCTCCGTTTTTTTTTTCCTCCACACTGAACTCCAATACTATATTGGTGATCCCTCGATGCCTCATAATTTGCCCTACCAACCGATCTCTTCTTCTAGTCAAGTTGTGCCACAAATTTCTCTTATAGCATCTCATTCCGTTCAACGTCCGCCTCCCCCTAACCCCCCCCCCCCCCCCCCGCCCCACCGCCGCCCATGCACTTCAACAAATGTTAACTTCCCATCACTTCCACTTTTAATGTGCCGCAGATGTCAATCATAATATCAAAAATATAAGAGAACATATTTAATTGGTAATTTCTTTATATCAGTGCTTAATATTTATACATAGTTATACCACAACTTCCAAGTATATGCTGTTTAGAGAAACATAGTATTTGAAGAACGTTCGTCCGAAAATTTGAAAAATAACTCAGACCCTTCCTGTAAACCATCTAATAACAGTAACAGCACTAAACTCCCATATCTTGGACGCCGTCGAAATTTATACGATGTAAAATTCAAGTGTTCATTTACCAGTTACATTTCACATAGCACTATCATTACGGATTATTCGTTGTATCTATTCTCTGTTAGTTTGTAACCAAGGTCCAGTTTTCTGCTTCTTAATTTCACTCCCTCTTTATCCTGTCCATTGTAGGATTCATTGTTCTAAGTATCTGAATATATTTGTCCTTCTACAAAACCCAGTTGCATTACTGTGACAACTTCTCAAAATCCTGAATAACGACATTTAGCATCGCGTAACGTTACGAGACGTGTAGGGAGAGAATCAATGTGCTTCTGGAAGGTACCGGCAGGGAAGCGCAGCGATGCCAGTGGCGAGCTCAGCCGCGCTAAGTTTCTCGGTTGAGGACCCATGGCAGAAAGTGTCCCATCGAGGTGGCCCCACTGATTCCTTACTCTGTTTAAATAAGTTGAATCTGGTGGCCAGGTGAGAGCGGTAAAATCTTTCTGGTGCTCGTGTAAATACGCACATACAGTGCGATATGTGTGACACGTTACATGGTCCAATTGGTAGATGCCATTGTGCCGAGGAAACAAACTGCAATTAGAGGAAGACATGGTCCCCACGGGTAGATACATAATTGTGTTCATCCATTGTGCCTCCCAAGATGATGCGAAAAGCCACGAAAACATTTACGAGATCGTAGTGCTATCTCATCCTGACTGGTCCCTTTGAAAGACCGTTGCATGTTGTGTCTTCTTCCGATGGAGCATAACAAGTGGCCTGCCGCTGTGGCTAAGTTGTTGTAGGTGCTTTAGTCCGGAACCGCGCTGCTACTACGGTCGCAGTTTCGAATCCTGTCTCGGGCATGGATGTGTGTGATGTCCTTAGGTTTAAATAGTTCGAAGTCTAGGGGCTTGAAGACCTCAGATGCTAAGCCCCATAGTGCTTAGAGCCATTTGAACCATAACAAGTGATCCGTCTGAAAAGAACATCTGTCGCCACTCAGTTGACGTAAAGTTGCGTTATTGGCGTGCAAATTCTAGATTTCGTCGCCGATGAAAAGTACTCAGCGTGGGTACACGAATCACGAACCAGATGGCTGCTACCAAGGCCCATAAGCAGAAACATTCGCTGAACGGTCGCTGAGGAGGCAATTGGTAGCCTCTTGGTTCGTCTGGGCGGTCAGTTGCTCAACAGTTGCTCGTCCGTACTGAGACGGTACATCACGAAAACGCCAATTAAAAACTATAACGGACTCAGCTATGCACGCACGTGCTATCATATCACTAGCAGCAGACTCGGCAGATGACGTGACGGCCAGGAGAGCGTGGTTTGACAGTGGTGGGCCATGGCTGGGTGGACGATCTCTCCGGTCTGGTCAGTAGATGGCGGCACCTTTGACGCGCAATGACTGCCGGAGCTCAAAGGATGACAATTATTGATTGCATGTCAGCTAGCCGGACGCTCTGAACATGCCTTGGGAAAATCCCTGCCGTCTGAATGGACAGAAAAGGACGGCATGGCGAAATGACTTGAATAAAGAAAATATGAAAGAAGCCAAAATGCGAAATAAGGAAACTCGAAATAATAACTGAACCAAAACAGCGACAGAGATATCAGTCAAATAGTTTTAAAGACAAAAGTTCGAAAAGTGCGTCAGTGAAGAGGCTCTCTCGCTATGAGATTAAATTTGTAATGTATTAAACATTTAAGGTACAAAATAACTTTTGAAAATCAATAACTCACTAACGTCTTAAGCAATTCATACAATTGTAGTGTCAATGGATAGGTCTCAGTGAGCACTATCGAACTGTTCTTGTAGATTTTCTTTAAATATCCCATATTTTAAACTATAGGCAAGAATGTATTTTCCGCGCACGAAAAAAAGAATTTTCTGACATATAAAACATGCAACATTGAAATAAGCAATAGTAATATTAAATGGAGCTAATTAGGGATGTATGACTATCATTAGATTAACTGTTTCATATTTATTACTGATATAACGAAGCAAAATAGCGCCCATATAAGCAAAAACACTATTTTTTGTGAAAATCATCAAAGCTACACAAAACCTAAGAGAAGCGTCGAGAAGCTGATGAAATGTATGACTAAACTCATATGTAATATTTCTAACGGAAAACTAAATTTCTAGTTTATGTACGTTTTAGAGCGTGAGAAGTACTTGAGTTTCGCTTACATTCAGTGCGAGCCTACAAATATCTTCGACCATTTTCGTGCGGCAAAGTTTTCGGCGCTGATTTGGAGCGGAGCCTGTGTGCATGAGGATCGTAAGTAGCTGGAGGTCGTCTCACGTGTGCAACCTAAATATTTTCTAGGTATACGGTCGGGACTAGTAAAAGTTTCGCCTATGACTATCAAGAGAAACTCTAAGAAACTTAGCCTGTTCGTAACTTGAAGAAGAAATTCACGTGACATGAACGGTGGGTTATGAGCAGTCAATATTTTTTGAAACTCTATCGAAATGAGTTGGGAAACATTATTTAGATTTGTACTATGAATAATATTGGCCAGCCGGAGTGGCCATGCGGTTCCATGCACTACAGTCTGGAGCTGAGCGACGTTCGAATCCTGCCTCGGGCATGGATGTGTGCGAAGTACTTAGGTTAGTTAAGTTTAATTTGTTCTAAGTTCTAGGCAACTGATGACCTCAGAAGTTAAGTCGCATAGTGCTGAGAGCCAATAATATTGACTTAGATGACTTTGTCTAAACCTCCATTAACTGTTCGGCACCTAAAGTTGATTGTGATTTACTCTTGAGAATACCGTTAATTCGCGATTACAGAACTTCGGCATAGAAGTGTGCTGAAGCAATTTGAATCAAATTCGTATCTGTGCTTAATTTCAAGCGAACACTTGGCGCTGGTGTAGCTACTTAGGTGCTCGCACTGACTAATCCAGTGAGAAAACAAAAGTTAGGCGATACCTGCTAATGTCGCGTCAGACGTCCTTCTGCCCAGAGTAGTTCAGCAACTCGATGCGGCATGAACTCAACAAGTCGTAGAAAGTCCCTGATAGAAATATGAGTCATGGTGCATATATACCCATCCATAATATCGAAATGGGTGCCTTTTTCTGGATACTGTGCACGAACTGGGTTTCAGGTAAGGCGATCTAGGTGGCATCATCATTCTCTCGATTCTTCAAACCAGCCGCGAACAAATGTGACATGGCTCATTGACATCCATAAAAATTCCATCGTTGTTTGGAAAAAAAGAAGTTCATAAGAGGCTGAAAGTTATCTCCAAGCAACCGAACAGGAATATAAAGAAAGGGAGGAAGGTTTATCTGTTTAGCAAGAGTAATAGAAGACAGATATCAGACTACCTAACAGATCAAAACGAAAATTTCTGTTCCGACACTGACAATGTTGAGTGTTTACGGAAAAAGTTCAAGGCGATCGTAAAATGCGTTTTAGACAGGTACGTGCCGAGTAAAACTGTGAGGAACGGGAAAAACCAACCGTGGTACAGCAACAAAGTTAGGAAACTACTGCGAAAGCAAAGAGAGCTTCACTCGAAGTTTAAACGCAGCCAAAACCTCTCAGACAAACAGAACCTAAACGATGTCAAAGTTAGCGTAAGGATGGCTATGCGTGAAGCGATCAGTGAATTCGAAAGTAATATTCTATGTACCGACTTGACAGAAAATCCTAGGAAGTTCAGGTCTTACGTTAAATTAGTAAGTGGCTCGAAACAGCATATCCAGACACTCGGGGATGATGATGGCATTGAAACAGAGGATGACAGACGTAAAACTGAAATACTAAACTCCTTTTTCCAAAGCTGTTTCACAGAGGAAGACCGCACTGCAGTTCCTTCTCTGAATCATCGCACAATCGAGACAATGGCTGACATGGAAATAAGTGTCCAAGGAATAGAAAATGAACTGGAATCACTCAACAGAGGAAAGTCCACCAGACCTGACGGGATACCAATTCGATTCTACAGAGAATACGCGAAAGAGCTATCCCCCCTACTAACATCCGTGTACCGCAAGTCTCTAGAGGAACGGAAGGTTCCAAATGATTGGAAAAGACCACAGGTAGTCCCAGTCTTCAAGAAGGGTCGTCGAGCAGATGCGCAAAACTATAGACCTATATCTCTGTCGTCGATCTGTTGTAGAATTTTAGAACATGTTTTTTGGTCGAGTATCATGTTGTTTTTGGAAACCCAGAATCTACTCTGTAGGAATCAACATGGATTCCGTAAACAGCGATCGTGTGAGACCCAACTCGCTTTATTTGTTCATGAGACCCATAAAATATTAGATACAGGCTTCCAGGTAGATGCTATTTTTCTTGACTTCCGGACAGTTCCGCACTGTCGCCTGATAAACAAATTAAGAGCCTACGGAATATAAGACCAGCTGTGTGGCTGGATTGAAGAGTTTTTAGCAAACAGAACACAGCATGTTGTTATCAATGGAGAGACGTTAAAGTAACCTCTGGTGTGTCATAGGGGACTGTTATGGGACCATTGCTTTCCACAATATATATAAATGACCTAGTAGATAGTGTCGGAAGTTCCATGCGACTTTTCGCGGATGATGCTGTAGTATACAGAGAAGTTTCAGCATTAGAAAATTGTAGCGAAATGCAGGAAGATCTGCAGCGGATAGGCACTTGGTGCAGGAAATGGCAACCGACCCTTAACATAGACAAATGTAATGTATTGCGAATACATACAAAGATGGATCCTTTATTGTATGATTATATGATAGCGGAACAAACACTGGTAGCAGTTACTTCTGTAAAACCTATACTTGAGTATTGCTCATCTGTGTTGGATCCGTACCAGATCGGGTTGACGGAGGAGATAGAGAAGATCCAAAGAAGAGCGGCGCGTTTCGTCCCAGGGTTATTTGGTAATCGTGATAGCGTTAAGGAGATGTTTAACAAACTCAAGTGGCAAACTCTGCAAGAGAGGCGCTCTGCATCGCGGTGTAGCTTGCTCGCCAGGTTTCGAAAGGGTGCGTTTCTGGATGAGGTATCGAATATATTGCTTCCCCCTACTTATACCTCCGGAGGAGATCACGAATGTAAAATTAGAGAGATTAGAGCGCGCACGGAGGCTTTCAGACAGTCGTTCTTCCCGCGAACCATACGAGACTGGAAAAGGAAAGAGATGTAATGACAGTAGCACGTAAAGTGCCCTCCGCTACACACCGTTTGGTGGCTTGCGGAGTGTAAGTGTAGATGTAGAAACAGATCAGAGAACCCAGACCATTCAATGTAAACACGACACCTACCATTACTGAGCCAGTATCCGCTTTGATAATGCCTTGTTGACAGTTTCGATCCACGAGTGCATTACACTCCAGTCCTGCTATCAGCTTTTACCAATTGCATTTGCGACCCATCTGACCAGGCCATGGTTTGCCAGTAGCCTAGGGTCCTACCGCTATGGTTACGAGACCAGGAGAGGCGATTCAGGCGATGTCGTGCCGTTAGCAAAGGCACTCGCGTCGTTCGTCTGCTGCCATAGCTCATTAACGCCAAATTTCGCCTCACTCTCGCAACGGATACCTTCGTCGTACGTCCCACATTGATCTCTGCGGTTATTTCACACTGTGGTACTTGTCTGTTAGCACTGACAGCACAATGGAAACAACGCTGCTCTCGGTCTTTAAGTTAAGGCCGTCGGCCCCTGCGTTGTGCGTGGTGAGAGATAAAGCCTGAAATTTGGTATTCTCGGCACACTCTTGACACTTTTGATCTCGGAATATCTATCTTTCTAACAATTTCCGAAATGAAATGTCCCATGCGTCTAGCTCCATTCCGCGCCCAGAGTCTGTTAATTTCCGACGTGCACTCACAAACACGTCTGGAACCTATCCATATAAATCGCCGAAGTACAAATGACAGATCCACCATTGCACTGACCTTTTATACCTTCTGTACGACTTGCTACCTCCATCTGTGGATGCGCATGTAACTAATACATGACTTTTGCCACCTCAGTGTGTTATTTTTATCATAAAATGTGGTGAATAGTGTGAAAGCATATTTCGTTCGTTTTTTCTGGAAGAAATTCAGTCTGTCAAAAGTGAAAAATTAACTTAACCATTAGCCATTTATCATTTCATTAAATAGGCAACAAGAAGAACAAAATATTTTGAAAACAAACGTTCTTCTTCCAAAAATATTAATCCCTTTAATGTCGCAGTAAACATTTCAGCAATCTTTGTTCACTCTCTCACCTATAGCCCTGGGTGCAACACTGCTGCCTCGGCACCGAGTCTGAATCGCGACACACTTAACTATGGAGCAGGCGAACAGTTTACAAACTTAGCCGTTTTCGAAATGCTTGCACCCTATTCTCCAAAGACAGCGAACATGCCATTTTGGACTTTAGATACATCGCTACATTAGAACGCCTGCACAGTTTTACGCGTCCTCTCGACACGCTTTACGTAATCCCCACTCCTAATGCTATAACCTGCTATCTCTAAATTGTTATTGCACGTTGATGTTGAACACAGGCGTGGTCAAAGTGATGTCACTGGAGCATGTAGTGTCTCCAAATTATACCTCCAAGTATTTCTCGCCTTCATGTCTGTATTTCACGTATTCCATCGCTTCACACGAGACTTTGGAATCCGTTTCTCCAGCTATTTCACACAAAATCTTCAGCATTCTTTGTGCGTCTCTCTGTTTTCTGGCTAAGAGGGTAAGACCATCGCCGAAAGCTAAACACCTGAATTCCAAGCTATTTCTGTTCTTCCCTTCAAACTTCAGAGATCTTCAAAGGTTATCATTATTTTATGAAAAATTATACTGAACACAGTTGGGATACTCCGTCTCCTTGGCTGATCCCTGGTTTTATTTCTGAGGCCTCCCCCCCCCCCCCCTTCTTCTTACCCCTCAAAAAACAAGGACGGTCGACACCCTACGGGGCAAGGGTAGCTAGCACAGAACGGTCGTGGAGTGGAAGGCACTACGCAAAAAATAAGAAATTTAGATTATTGACAAAATCGTACGTAGACACTCGAGCAACGCACATGCTTATTAAGGAAAAGAAATACAGGTGGAATAAGCGACATTACATAATACACTACTGGCCATTAAAATTGCAACACCACGTGCTACAGACCTGCAATTTAACCGACAGGAAGAAGATGTTGTGATATGCAAATGATTAGCTTTTCAGATTATTCACACAAGCCTGGCACCGGTGGCAACACCTACAACGTGCTGACATGAGGAAAGTTTCCAACTGATTTCTCATCCCCTATTAGCAGCTGACCAGTGCTGCCTGGTGTTGTGATGCCTCGTGCAAGGAGGAGAAATGCGTACCTTCACGTTTTCGACTTTGATAAAGGTCGGATTGTAGCCTTTCACGTTTGAGGTTTATCATATCGCGACATTGCTACTCGCGTTGGTCGAGATCCAATGACGGTTAGCAGAATAGGGGATGGATGGGTTAAGGAGGGTAATACGGAACACCGTGCTGCATCCCAACGGCCTCGTATCACTAGCTGTCGAGATGATAGGCATCTTATCCGCTTGGCTGTAACGGATTGTGCAGCCACACCTCGATCCCTGAGTCAATAGATGGGGTCGTTTGCAAGACAACAACCATTTGCACGAACAGTTCGACAACGTTTGCAGGAGCATGGACTATCAGCTCTGAGACTATGGCTGCGGTTACCCCTGACGCTGCATCACAGACAGGAGCGCCTGCGATGGTGTAGTCAACGACGAACCTGAGTGTATGAATGGTAAAACGTCACTTTTTAGAATGAATCCAGGTTGTGTTTACAGCATCATGATGGCCGCATCCGTGTTTATCGACATGGCGGTGAACGCACATTGGAAGCGTGAATTCGTTATCCCCATACTGGCATATCACCCGGCGTGATCGTATGGGGTGCCATTGGTTACATGTCTCGGTCACCTCTTATTCGCATTGACGGCACTTTAAACAGTGGACGTTACATTTCAGATGTGTTACGACCCGTAGCTCTACCCTTCATTTGATCGCTGCGAATCCCATTTCAGCAGGATAACGCCCGACCGCTTGTTGCAGGTCCTGCACCGGCCTTTCTGGATACAGAATATGTTCGACTGCTGCCCAGGGCAGCACATTCTCCAGGTTTTTCACCCACTGAAAACGTCTAGTCAATGGTGGCTCGTCACAATACGCCAGTCACCAGTCTTGATGAACTTTGGTATTGTGTTCAAGCAGCATGGGCAGCTGAATCTGTACTAACCATCCAAGCTCTGTTTGATTCAATGCCAAGGCGTATCAAGGCCGTTATTACGGCCAGAGGTGGTTGTTCTGGGTACTGATTTCTCAGGATCTATACACCCAAATTGTGTGAAAATGTAAGCACATGCCAGTTCTAGTATAATATATTTGTGCAATGAATACCCGTTTATCATCTGCATTTGTTCTTGGTGTAGCAATTTTAATGGCCAGTAATGTAACACATTCCAGTTTTCAATTTAATTCAACAAGACCCAACCAACCAGGGTTATTAAGTTTCACCCGGTGCATGTTGCCCTTAAAACAAATGACAAAAGCTAATAATGTAATGCAAATTCAGCTTGACCTTCGTTGCTAAATAATTACTGGACGAAAAGACCTTAATAATCGGCTTTGTTCTCAGCAATCTCCCCTAAATGGATCATTTATAAATCTCGGTTTCAGTTGGCACTAGCTACACTACGGAAATAGCAAGGTAAATAATAGAAAGATTCAAAAGAGCAATGGCTCTAAGCGTCTACATATAATCACACAACACTCAAAAAACAAAACGTTTTACTGGCGTGTTGCCGCCCTAAAACAACTTAACTCGACTTCCCTACTTGAATAGCAAACTACACACAATGAGAAATGCGATAAATTACCAATACTATAAAGATTGCGCAACAAACAAAAACTTATAATTTAAATCGGCACTTAGCCGACTTTCAACTCACAATTTCAATCGGTATTATCCAGTTAAATTTTCAAACGAAACAAGCAGTTAAATATTGAAGTGGCCGCTGTGCCAACCGTTTTAACAACATATACAAAGAGAATGGGTTTTAAGTTTCATTCTCAAATCAATTTATCAACCGAATCGGCATTAGCGATTTAAATTTTCAAACTAAACAAGCAGCCTACAGAAACACATTACTTATTAACTCGGTGGTTAGCCATCTTTAATGCTCCATTCAATTTACCAGTTCGAATTTACATTAGCCGTTTTCACTTCTGGATTACCTTTCTTTTCATCCGGCTCATGTGCACAATTAACATGACAATTTTTTTTGAAACAGATTACGGCTCTGGCAGCCACTAAAGTAAGAAGGTTAACAATTTTCCTCAGGTATGACAGGTACCAGGGAGTTTCAGTTCAAAGCAATTTCTTGTCATCAGTTTACTGACTGCTTTGATGCGGTCTGCTAGGAATGCCTCTCCTGTGTTAACCTCTTGATTTCAGAGTAGCACTTGCAACCTACGTCCTCAGCTATTCGCTGCTTCTACTCCAATTTCCGTCTTGCTATACAACATTTGCTCTCTACAGCTCCCTCCAGTACCACAGAAGTCATTTTATGATGTCTTAACTAATGTCTTATCTCACTGTCCCTTCTCCTTATGGTTGTTTTCCACATATTCCTTTCAAATCCGATTCTGCTCAGAAACCCCTCGTTCCTTTCCTCATCAGTCCACCTAATTTTCAACATTTGTCTGTAGGCACCACAACTCAAATGATTCGACTCTCTTCTGTTCCGGTTTTCCCGCAGTCCATGTCTCACTACCATCCAGTGCTGTGGTCCAAAGCACTAATGCATCCAACAGGACATCCACAAACATAGGCCTCGATCGACACAGCATATTAAACAACACTTATATTAACTGTTGCCTTCAGCGCTAACGAAAAACCGAATTGCTGTTACGTCCAGCCAACAATGTCAACTTAATACTTAGTCAGACGTATTATTACGACTAGTCAACAAACAAGCCTTTAAATCCTCCAACATAACAGGTCGAAGGTTTTCTAAGTTTTGAATGATAACAATTCAAATATAGAGGTTCTATTAGATGCTAGACATAAACCATTTTCTCCGAAACAATTCATATGGCAATATTGTTAGAACATGTTAAAGACGGCCGTAAGAGTAATAAAAACAGAGAATATTTCAACTAGGCGGCTCCAGCCACTCACAGTTCGAACAATAGCTCATACGTAAAATTTTCTCTGCTAAAACAATTCATCGGCCTGTGTCGGTCGCAAATGTTTAACTTGAAAAATAACAAAAGTAACAACTACAAACAGCACCACGCGAGGCCCCGCTGCCTTCGATGTGGATCACTGGCGCGCCTTGCGAGTCCACAACCCGACAATGCTGCAGCGTGTCACGTGTTGCATTACTACTCGTCCGCTGCTCGCTGTGCTTCCTCCTCTCCCTAGAGCACCCCTGTCTCCTTACAACCCCGTTCTCGCGACCTCGCACGCCTTCTATTCACGCGTCCAGCATTGCAACTATCGCTGATGCGAATCGCTAACCAAGAACCCAGCGGCACTCATCAGTTTCAAAGGGCTCCGAAATACTTCACTGGCGAGACGGTGTCTACAGGTTTGTTTTACGATTTCCAAACTCCTCTAAACGCTAAATAAAGTTTGACTGTCAGCCAAGTCGAATAACTTTTCTTTGAGTCCACAAAAATCACTACTTTCTTCTTGCCTCTTATTGTCCTTCTTCTCAGTATGCTCTTGAAGTTCAATATGTGTTCTTCGAATGACCTGAGCTTTCGTAAACCAACTTGATATTCTCCAACGAGGTGATAAATTTCTTTTTCATCTCTTCTCAGCAGGAGTTTCTAGACTACCTCATAAGCAACTGAAAGTAAGGAAACCACTCTGTAGTTGTTCGGATCCGTTCACTTACCTTTTCTAGGAACTGGTTGTATGGGTGCACATTTCCAGCCTGTCATAATCTTTTCAGTTTTCGATATTTCTTCTGTGAGGCGGTATATTTCATCTGCAGCGACTTGCTCTCCCATCCTCCACATTGCAGCCACAGCACCATGATCACCACTTGGTCCCTTATTAGCCTTGAGCTGCTTGACTACTCGTCTGATGTCACCGAAGGTTTACTGTTTGTAATCTTAATTATTGTGGATTTGTTTGTAAGCATCTAATCTTTCCTGAGTTTCTTCAGAGTCTAGCAGCACCTTGAAACAGTTTGCCAATAGCTCACAGTTTCCTGTATAGTTCGTAACTATGCTTTTTACTTATAATTTTTCTACAAAAGTTGTCCATCGATCATGACTGATACATGCTACATGAATTGCTAAGAAAAATGCCAGAGCTTTTCCAATAATTTGTCTTATTATAAATATATTATCATGACAGGAATGTCCCTTTCTGAAGCCTGAGTGTCCTTCTAAAAATTATTGCATCATCAACAATGTACAACCTGCTTACACAAATTCTGGTAAAACTTGTTTTGTATTTAGTAAATTTATGTCTCGATAATGTCGTGTTTCTTTTGTGAAATTGTGGCTGAGACATAGACATTCCCCTGTGAGGATCAGAAAAATCTGTAACCGGTGACATTATAGATAAACAGATTCCTCTCAATTGGATCACGTTAAACCGCAGGTGCCACTGATTCGAACTTAATGAATTAAACTAAACAAACATGGTTGGCCATAATATAAACGGAACATGATTGAATTAATTTATAAAGATGATAAAAATTGGAAGTTCATCAAACTAATGAATGAAACAATAGCCACAATAAGGCCATATTTATTTGGAGTCAATGTAGACTTCGAATTAAACACAATGTCTACAAGTAATAAACTACCGTTATTTTCATAATATATTAACTCTGGTTACAATTAAATTAAAGTATCAAAACCATTGCGAGGGTCTGACAATAGATGCGGAATGTTCAAGTTAGTACGCATTTGGCAAAACAAATGACTTCGCGGAATCTGCACAGTGGTTGCAAATGGTTAATTAAAAAGTACGTAAGGAAGAACAGAGTTATGTACGCACGAACTGTCCTGTAGAAACAAATTTCGGGCGTACAGCCTGTCGTCCTCTAATACGTACCGCACTATTTCAGCTGGGTTCCTGCCAGTGATGCTAATGTGAGCCATCACAGGCTTCGATAATTCATCTGGGAGGCGTTCAATTGAAATTAATGTTAAACGACGAACGTCTGCGAGCTCGATATTTGTTTTAACATTTTGTAAGCCGTGAATATTTTAAAATTCACACTTACTGCCTTGATTGAACACATAATGAGCCCGCCACTGTTAAGAAGCCTACTTGACAGAAAAATGTGAGGGTCCTAATATCGATCTGATTTCTTCTCATGGCTCCTACATCTCGCTTTGCGAATTCTGCTGTTGCTCGCCATACTTGGCGTTACCAGTGTTCGTGCGCGGCTGCTGTGGTGGCTACTCTCTATCGGAGCCTGAAGTCAAAGTCCCTGTCTCAGCTGAAATCTTCCCTGTCAAGTTTAGGATGGAAGTCGTTCTACAGAGCGCTCGAAGCAAGAAGTGAAATATTATTTTCTTTCTTATGCGCGCAAGCTCTGTGCACTGCGGATTCGGACTGAGTGAGAGGGGGCGGAGGGAAGGGGCACACACCTGGTAGGCATTGCAGTGGCCTCCGTTCATCATAGCGGGTCATCACATCCTGAAAGAACTTCAAACAATATACGTTATTCCACTAGAAACATGTGACACTACTGATTGCTTAATGATTTAGATAAAGTTGAACTTAGGTAGCAAAGATACGATCAGAGTGATTTAGCGTGGTTTATTTGCTATGGATTGTTCGGAGATAGATAATCCGCAGCTGGAGAAACATAGACTTTTGTTCACCTCTTTCTCAGTTATTCATTATCAGCAAGACTCCGATTTCAGATGAGTTCGTTATAATAACTCAAGAGCTTAAGAAAATTCTTTGTTCGGCATTTTTTCAGTTTTTCATTATTAGCAAGACTCCGAATTAAGTCGAATTTGATAGAATAACGCGTAAATTAGTACATTATCTACCTCTCCTTATAATTCCGACGTTTGCCGTACGGTGCGTTTACCTGTGGGTAGGAAAAAGGTCACGTTCTTCTCCGCTGTTGTGGCGATCAGAAATTTGCTTGTCAAGCTATTCTTTGACTAATATGCACGACGGTTGCAAATGTGGAGGCTGTTTTCTCATATGACGACCAGCTTTCTCGTGTTACGGCAGCAGTCCGGTTACATGCTGAAAGGTAACCGGACCGTATGCAATCCCTGAACTGTCTTTCTAGAGTTTGCGGAATAAATTTCAAGGGAGCGGAGAATGAATAAAAAACAAATGCAACTAACGAGTTAAACTGAACATTTTTAGCAGAGGTAATGTGCAGCCCACATGTCACTACAGAGTAGCTGGGACGTGTGAGTTGTATCAGACGAGCTAGTATTCCTCAAATACTACAGTCCAGTGTATCCTTCCCACACTTCAGTGCATGGCAGCTCGATGGCAATCTCTTTGAAAACAGCGAACATTTTTCCGGGATCTTTCTGTGGAAACCCCAAAGTGATACTGCGTTAGTAAACATGATTTAGTTTACGGATGAAGCATCGTCTGAGATGAACGTGCACATCTCGGTCGAAATGTAAACAACTTCTTAGTTAAGAATCCACGCTGGTTTAGAGAACTGGACAAACGATGACTTTGATATAGGAGTGTGTGACGCGGGCGTTCGCGTTATTGGTGCCCAATAGATATGTCGCCTCAGATTTTGGAAGACATCCCTCCGGACACAGGGCAATCCGTATGATGCCAACGTAACCGATACTGCATCTATCACGCACAGATATTTTCACGTCCTCAAACGGTGAATTTTGACGATAATTGGAACGATCGATCGAAAAACATAAACTTGACCTCGCGATCACCAAATGTGGGCATTTGTCTACGAACAAAAATAAACAGGAGGACTATAAAGGAATACGAACGCCTTCCGAAGACACAAAACGCCGGACAAACTCGGCCTGTACTGTGATAAGCACAGATAGCATTTACCACATGCAGCACAGTCTGTCTGGGATCGCGTTAGAGCCCGAAATGAGACTTTACTTCAGCATCTGTGGTCTTCTACGACGATCGTAATCATCCTGAGATGCGTGCTTTCATATGATACAGTAGTGTAGATTTCCGTGTGACCTCTTTTTCTCACAGTGCTGTTATACGACTTGTTAGTACCTGCATAAGTGCCCAATATACTGTGTGCATAACTCCCTTTCAATTCATTTTTCCAGTCCTACAGAGAAAAACGGGATCCCGAGTTCGATTCCCGGTGGGGTCAGGGATTTTCTCTGCCTCGTGATGACTGGGTGTTGTTTGCTGTCCTTAGGTTAGTTAGGTTTAAGTAGTTCTCTAAGGTCTACGGGAATGATGATCATAGATCTGAAGTCCAATAGTGCTCAGAGCCATTTGAACCATTTGAACAGAAAAAAAATTGTGCTATAATTCAGCAGTTATTGAAGTTAAAAATTATTTCTAGGCGTCAGAAATTTGGTCAATTTGACCGCTGTACCTTGTTGAAAACCAAACCTCGAAATACAGTGTATTAGGAAACAGTATTCTCTATTTTGAGAGGTCGTAGGATTGACTGAAACAAGAAAAAATGTCCAGTAAATATGGGCTCTTAAATGCATAACTTAAAAGCTGTGAGCACTTGTTAATCTTTACAGCTTTCAAACACATCTACATAAATACTCAACATTAAACACCTAAGTGCATGGCCGCTGGTTCATAGAACCATTTTCACGCTACCATTCCACTCTCAAACTGCGAGTGGGGAAACCTAAAACTTAAATTCTTCCGTACAAGCTCTGATTTCTCTTACTACCATGATGATTTCTCCTCATTATGTGAGTGTCAACAAAATTTTTTCGCATTCGGGGAAGGTAGTTGGTGATTGAAATTTAGTTAAACGATCTCGTTTCAACGAGAAACAACTTTGTTTTAGTAATAGTTACCCCAACTCGCGTATCACATCCTCAAATCTCTCTTCCATATTTTAAGGTAGTACAAAACGAGCTCTCCATCTTTTTTTCAGTGTCATCCGTCAATTTTGTCCGGTAAGTGTCCCATATCGCTTAGCAGAGGACGGACAAGCTTAGTATAAGAAGTGTCGTAAGTGGAATTGGTGCCTTTTCTAAGTGTTCTGTCAATAAAGCGCAGTAACTGGTTCGCCTTGCCCACAAAGATATCTGTTTGGCCCTGATTGAAGTTCTTGGTACTTGTAATACCTTGCTATTTAGCTCAATAGACATGTGATTTATCGTGCAACCGAAAATTGAACTGTTCCTTTCGGTTCTCATGTGCACTACCTCACACTTTTCATTATTTAGGATCAGCAGCTACTTTCAACACCGTTCATATGACTTTTCTAAATCATTTGGCTATCAGTTTTGATCTTCTTATGTCTCTACTAGAGAGTCAATGAGAATGTCACTTGCAAACAATCTAAGAAGGATGTTCAGACTTACTTCTAAGCCATTTACATAGTTAAGGGACAATAGAAGGTCTTTACCACATCCTTGGGGAACGCCAGACATCACTTCTGTCTACTAGCGTACTTTCCGTTATTTAGTAGAGAACGTGAGCTTTCTTACAAGACTACTTGCACAGCTGAGACACTACAGCACAGGATATTAATCGGATCACTGCTTGTGAGGGAACTTTATCAAAAGCCTTCTGGTTAACAGTTTGAGATCCGCTGTCAATATTACTAATAACTTAATGACAATAAACCGCTAGTTGTGCTGCACAAGATCAATAATCTCTGCATCTGTGTGAACTATGCGTCATTGGGCACTTTCTTCGAGACACACTAATGCTCATAAATTAAGGATAATTGTAGAGTGTGGCACTACAAAAAAATGGCGCTAATAGCATAGGCGCATAGGGAACACACACGGCACAGATCTGGAAGTCCACGGCATTGGTGACAAGTTAAGAAAACCTTCCCGAAACATATGTGCTACAAAACGCCTCTGTTTCCTGCGCATGTACCCCGACATCAATATGGGATATGATCACAATGCACACGTGCACAGGCCTCACAACGGGTTGGCATACTCTGGATCGGTGGTCGAGAAGCTGCTGGGGTATAGCCTCCAACTCTTGCACCAGTGCCTGTCGGAGCTCCTGAAGTGTCGTAGGGGTTTGAAGACGTGCAGCTATACGTCGACTGAGACGTGCTCGATGGGGTTAATGTCTGGAGAACAGACAGCCCACTTCATTCGCCTGATATCTTCTGTTTCAAGGTACTCCTCCACGGTGGCAGCTCGGTGGGGCTGTGCGTTATCATCCATTAGGAGGAAGTTGTGACTCACTGCATCCCTGAAAAGGCGGCCATACTGGTGCAAAATAACGTTCCGATACACTTGAACTGTTACAGTTCCTCTGTCAAAGACATGCAGAGGTGTACGTGCACCAATCATTATCCCACCCCACACCATCGAACCACGACCTCCATAGATACCAACCCAAATGGTTGGTATCTGGTTCCTGGTTTACGTCAGATTTAAACCAGATGAGAATCATTGTTTAGACTATACCTAGACTCGTAGATGAACATAACATGTGACCACTGTTCCAATGGCTGCATACTGTGTTCTTTACACAAGGCTTTACGGACTCCTTTGTGATCAGGGGTCAGTGTAAGGCACCTTGCACGTCTCCAGGCGAATAAACCATGTTTGTTCAATCGTCTGTAGACTATGTATCTGGAGCCAACTGTTCCAGTGGCTGAGGTTAGTTCCCGAGCAAGGATACCTGCAGTACTCCCAGGCCGTCTGCGGGCACTGATGGTGAGTTGTCGGTCTTCTTGTGGTGTTTTACACTGTGGACGCCACGTACTGTAGCGCCTGGACACGGTTCCTGTCTGCTCGAACCGTTGCCATAATCTTGAGATCACACTTTGTGGCACAGGCAGGGTCCGCGCTACGACCTGCTGTGTTTGACAAGCCTCCAGTCGCTCTAGTATTCTACCCCTCATAACGTCATCAGTATTTGTTCAATGAGTCCTTTTCATCACACAGTCACCATTAGCATGTCTGAAAACGTCTGCACACTTACTCGCTTAACCGTACTCTGACATGCACCAACACACCTCTGCGTATGTCGACTGCTGCCTGCGCCGCCATGCGACTACCGCAGGTCACATGCACCGCATGGTCATACCCTGATGTGATTTAAACCCGCAAACCGCCCACCAGAGCGTTGTTTCACCATGTATCAGCATTATCCTTAATTTGTGAGCCTAAGTGTAGATCATATTTTTCAAATACTGAATATTTTAGAAAATAGTTCTTTGCTCTTACTAACGACGGGCAAAATGCAGTAACCAATTCTCTATGGAGTCAGCATGCACTAAAGGTCCGTTTATGTTGTTTAGTGTAAAACATATTCACAATTCTCAGGAAGTCCAGCACATACAATGGTTCTAACGGCAACAGGCCGTGTCTGTAATGTTTGTGAAATGGTTTTACCTTGTGCGGATGCCACTTTGCATTCTGGATATCTTTAAGTATACGCGACATTTTCTCGACAGTTACTTCCATTTCCCAGGTCGTAATAGAAAATCATGCTTGCCGTTTCCCGTGTGGAATATATGCTTTGATTATGCTGGAAGCGCAACGATAAAACTACGTTGTAGAAGCATTTCACAAACTTTTCAGAACTCGAACTAGTTCCATTAGAAGTAATGTATGTGATGCAGTTATCGAGATACGTTGCCGGCCGTTGTGGCCGTGCGGTTCTAGGCGCTTCAGTTCGGAACCGAGCGACTGCTACGGTCCCAGTTTCGAATACTGCCTCGGGCATGGATGTGTGTAATGTCTTTAGATTAGTTAGGTTTAAGTAGTTCTAAGTTCTAGGGGACTGACGACCGCAGTAGTTAAGTCCCTTAGTGCTCAGAGTCATTTGAAACATTTTTTTTCAGATATGTGATTACGGATAACAGTAACAGACGATTACTGCAAGCCAAATCCATGGAAAATGTTTAGTGCATCACAGTTCGTCATAGAAGCTACTGCAGTGAAAGAGGTGTGGATCACAGTAGCGAAGATGAACAAGTGCTCACAGCTCTTAAGATACTCATTTCAGAGCGGTTGTGTACTCGATATTTTTGCCTCTTTATGGTCTATACTACCACTTCTTAAAACATGAAACTCATTTTTCATACCCTACATTTCTCGATATATTGTGGATTGTCTTAGCTGCTTTACGGTTTCCGTAAGTAAAATTATCGAGCGTTGTGTTTAGTTTTGCTGTATTGCGCTCAGGTTGTTTGAGATGCACTTCCGGTCCAATTGCTGGTGATATGCTTCACTTATCGCAACATCAAGCAGCTAACTGTCTTCAATATGACTTGATGCTCGGATTGTAGCCTAAACACGTTCGTTGTCAGAGGGCTTGCATGCGTTTCGCAAAACTCACAATACTTTGGTTTACGTGAGTTGCTGTAGGGTAAATAGAAAGTCACAGTGCCAAAATTGTAAACTAATGTCAGAATGCCGCTTACATAAAACGACAATCCTGAAAATTTTTTGATGTCATTCCCTAACGAATTTGTAACGTGCAGTTTATAGCATTATTCATTCAAACGGATTGTGCTTCTTTAATCACAAACATTTCGGCACTGTTACGTACAGTAATCTAATCAGGCCTCTCTCTCTCTCTCCCTCTCTCTCTCTCTCTCTCTCTCTCTCTCTCTCTGCTGTGCCTCCCAACTCCTCAAACAATGTCCAGTCCAGTTCCGTTTTCTCTTTCTGATGACTTTCAGCATGTTTCTTTCATCTTCAACTCTTCTTAATCTTTCTTCATTCCTTACTCGGGCTTCCCATTTCACTTTCTTCCATTCTTCTCCATATGCACATCTCTAGTGCCGTCCCAATTAGTGAAGGCAGAAACCATACTACTACTACATTCTCGAAAGCATGCGACTCATGTTGTACTTCGCATTTTCACAAACACTCACAGTGGCCACATTAATAATTCATGTTCCTTATGTAACAATATGGGCTATCTATAGCCACCACGTGATTTGACTCTGTCGCAGGAGATGAAAGCAATTACAATGTACTTACACGATACACCAGCGTCAAGAATGGACATACAGTAGAATCAACGTGGCAAACAAATCTTAGTAGACCTGCATTCCTACCACATTAGTTCCCGTCTGATATTTGGGACTAAGCATAGGCACAGCAGGGACAGAGAGAGAGAGAGAGAGAGAGAGATAGAGAGAGAGAGACAGAGAGAGAGAGACCTGATTAACCTACTGCACGTAATAGTGCGGAAATTTTTGTGATTGAAGAAACACACGGCATTTGAATGACGCTATTAATTGTACATTACAAATTTGTTTTGCTTTTGTTACCTTAAAACTTACTGAATGCAGCAAAGTCATTCAACATGGTAATATTAGCCACTTGATCTTCTGATATGTGGAGGCCTATTTATTGTTCAGTACAGAAAACATTGTCAGAACTGTGTTGAGGTATGGAGTACTACCCGACTCGTTGAAGATGTGCCCAGGGAATTTGTTTATATAAGCGCAGGCGCACTTTGTGTGTGTGTGTGTGTGTGTGTGTGTGTGCGTGTGATTTCCATATTTGCTAGGAGTAATATCTTCATGTTATTCTCATTCATTCTCACAGATAAGTTCCTTAAGCAAAGTGAATTCCATATGTATACTTGTATGAGTTACCAAGTGCTAAGGCGTCAGAGTTTTCTTTGTGTTTTTTCTGTCTGATCAATTCTGAAATTGGCATGAAGCACATTTGAGTTGATATACCCCTGATTTACTTTAAGGAGCAATGGAAGCATTAGTACTACAAATTCACTCTTGTAACTATTATTGTTTGTTGAGAAACTGATTTTAATATTATTCTATTTACATGTGTTTGCTATTTGGTATGATACAGGGCCAATGTGTGCGGCCACACTGCATTTAAGTTTGGCATCTTTGCGACATTTAGTTGTGTTGGAGTGAATATTAATTGTTGCAGGATTACGGTGAACATTATTAACGATTGTTTGAACTATACTCATTTCGTGTTATTGAATAGAAACTTTTTGCATGTCGTATGGTGCTCCGCCGACAATATACCACCGACATTTATGTTGCTAAAAATTTTACGGTTCACGCAGATGACAAACCATTTTAAAATATACTGTTCTAAAAGTGTCATACTTTAGTTACACTCTAAATTTTCGTGTGGAGTGATTGGAAATTCTCTGATTCGGTTCAGTAAATTCTAGAATGTACTAATCTATTAACAGAATTACAGCATACCCACATTCGCTTAATTATGGCGCTTCAGTCAAGAGCATAACCGTTCATTGCTTAGGTATTGTTACAGAAGAGACTATTACGGATTCGAAATGGAAGCGGTGCTTGAGGCTAACATTGCTCTCTGGTGTAGGACCAATGACGGTTTTCAGACTGCGCTTCTAAAGAGGAGACGGAATCGAAGCTATAATTGCAGTGGGGTTTATAGGCAGAGAAGCAATGGCGTCTATTAGGACTCGACCCCATTCTCTCAGAGGGATGGCGGAGGGGGAAGGGTGGGGGGGGGGGGGGGGGGGGGACGTCAGCAAGCCACTGTCTCCGCCGCGAATCTGCGTGCCTGCAGTGCGGCCTGCCATCGGGAGCCAAGACCTAGGTGGCGAACCTCCTCAAATCGATAGCTGCACGGTCTGGTGTACCGCATTAATTCCAGATGTGTAGTAAGCTTAGTTGCAGTACTGATTGCGATTTACTATTCTCTCCTCACCCAACAGGTGCAAAGCCAGAAGCTCGTGCCCCCGTGCTGATATTTCGACCTTTACCGTAATGAAATGTTAACAGAAAATGCTTTACACATCATAGGCTGTGTGTGTGGATAATCAGTATCCAATTCATTACTATACGTCCCGGAAGGTTCTAACTAAAAAGCTCCCTGTACTACACATTTCTACCTTAAAATGTGTCTTTCTTCTAGAAAAGATATTTTAATTGTGAACTTTAAACTTCCTTAGAAATGGAAGAAGCAATATTGGGAATTCATTTTCTGCATAAAAGTGGAAACACTTCTGGCTGTAGCAGCCTGTGTGTTATAGATATAGTACATAACATACTGTATGCAGTTTACAAAACTATATTTGTAAAGAATGCTACGAAAATACAACAATTTTAGTTCCATTACTATATCTCGTCCTGAATGGGGAATATGTTCATAATTCAATATTCAGGCCACAGATTTTACAACATCATTAGAATTTTCAGCTTTGTAGTGGTAACGGGCCAACGGCCTTGCCGCAGTGGGAACACCGGTTCCCGCCAGGTCACCGAAGTTAAGCGCTGTCGGGCTGGACTAGCACTTGGATGGGTGGCCATCCGGTCTGCCGAGCGCTGTTGGCAAACGGGGTACACTCAGCCTTTGTGATGCAAACTGAGGAACTACTTGATTGAGAAGTGGCGGCTCCGGCCTCGTAAACTGACACGGATGGGAGAGCGGTTATCTGACTACATGCCCCCTCTATATCCGCATCCAGTGACGCCTGTGGGCTGAGGATGACACGGCGGCCGGTCGGTACCGTTGGACCTTCCAAGGCCTGTTAAGACAGACCTTAGTTTACTTTGTAGTGGTAACGGATTCCTAGAACAAAGTCGTCTTTTTTTGCATGGGTCTGATTTTGTTGTTGTCTTTGAGGTCTTCAATCCAGAGGCTGGTTTGTTGTCACTCTCCATGCTACTCTGTCCTGTGCAAGCCTCTTCCTCTCCGTAGTGCAATCTACATTCTTCTGAATGTGTTTTTGGTCTCTATCTACGATTTTTACCCTCCATGCTTCCCTCCAGTACTTAATTGGTGATCCCTTGATGCCCCAGAACGTGTACAACCAACCGATCCCATATTGTAGTCTACTTGTGCCACCAATTCCTCTTCTTCACAATCCTACTCAGAACCTCTCCATGAGTTACATGATCTACCCATGTGATCTTCAACGTTCTTTTGTAGCACCACATTTCGAAGTCTTCTATTCCCTTCCTTTCTTAGATAGTTATTATCCATGTTTCACTTCCATACATGGCTACACTCCACACAAACACTTTCCGAAAAGAGCCGACCAGAGTGGCCGAGCGGTTCTTGGGGCTACAGTCTGGAACTGCGCGACCGCTATGGTCGCAGGTTCGAACCCGGCCTCGGGCATGGATGTCCTTAAGTTAGTTAGAGTTAAGTATTTCTAAGTTCTAGGGGACTGTTGACCTCAGAAGTTAAGGCCCATAGTACTCAGAGCCATTTGAACCGTTTTTTCCAGAAAAGACTTCCTGTACATCAATATACACTCCTGGAAATTGAAACAAGAACACCGTTAATTCATTGTCCCAGGAAGGGGAAACTTTATTGTCACATTCCTGGGGTCAGATACATCACATGATCACACTGACAGAACCACAGGCACATAGACACAGGCAACAGAGCATGCACAATGTCGGCACTAGTACAGTGTATATCCACCTTTCGCAGTAATGCAGGCGGCTATTCTCCCATGGAGACGATCGTAGAGATGCTGGATGTAGCCCTGTGGAACGGCTTGCCATGCCATTTCCACCTGGCGCCTCAGTTGGACCAGCGTTCGTGCTGGACGTGCAGACCGCGTGACACGACGCTTCATCCAGTCCGAAACATGCTCAATGGGGGACAGATCCGAAGATCTTGCTGGCCAGGGTAGTTGACTTACACCTTCTAGAGCACGTTGGGTGGCACGGGATACATGCGGACGTGCATTGTCCTGTTGGAACAGCAAGTTCCCTTGCCGGTCTGGGAATGGTAGAACGATGGGTTCGATGACGGTTTGGATGTACCGTGCACTATTGAGTGTCCCCTCGATGATCACCAGAGGTGTACGGCCAGTGTAGGAGATCGCTCCCCACACCATGATGGCGGGTGTTGGCCCTGTGAGCCTCGGTCGTATGCAGTGCTGATTGTGGCGCTCACCTGCACGGCGCCAAACACGCATACGACCATCATTGACACCAAGGCAGAAGCGACTCTCATCGCCGAAGACGACAGGTCCCCATTCGTCCCTCCATTCACGCCTGTCGCGACACCACTGGAGGCGGGCTGCACGATGTTGGGGCGTAAGGGGAAGACGGCCTAACGGTGTGCGGGATCGTAGCCCAGCTTCATGGAGACGGTTGCGAATGGTCCTCGCCGATACCCCAGGAGCAACAGTGTCCCTAATTTGCTGGGAAGTGGCGGTGCGGTCCCCTACGGCACTGTGTAGGATGCTACGGTCTTGGCGTGCATCCGTGCGTCGCTGCGGTCCGGTCCCAGGTCGACGGGCACGTGCACCTTCCGCCGACCACTGGCGACAACATCGATGTACTGTGGAGACCTCACGCCTCACGTGTTGAGCAATTCGGCGGTACGTCCACCCGGCCTCTCGCATGCCCACTATACGCCCTCGCTCAAAGTGCGTCAACTGCACATACGGTTCACGTTCACGCTGTCGCGGCATGCTACCAGTGTTAAAGACTGCGATGGACCTCCGTATGCCACGGCAAACTGGCCGACACTGACGGCGGCGGTGCACAAATGCTTCGCAGCTAGCGCCATTCGACGGCCAACACCGGGGTTCCTGGTGTGTCCGCTGTGCCGTGCGTGTGATCATTGCTTGTTCAGCCCTCTCGCAGTGTCCGGAGCAAGTATGGTGGGTCTGACACACCGGTGTCAATGTGTTCTTTTTTCCATTTCCAGGAGTGTATATTCAATGTTACCCAATTTCACTGAGTCAGAAACGCTTTCGTTGGCATAGGAAGTGTATATTTTATATCCTTCTTACTTCGACAGACATCAGTTATTTTGTTTCCCAAATAGCAAAACTCATTTGCTACTTTGTTTCATTTCCTAATCTAATTCCCCCATCATCACCTCATTGAAATTGATACATTTCAATAGCCTCTTTTGCTTTTGTTGATTTTCATCTTATATCCTCCTTTCAAGACACTGTCCATTCCGTTCAGCTGCTCTTTCAGGTAGTTTGCTATCTCTTACAGAATTACAATGTCAACAGCAACCCTCAATGTTTTTATTTCTTATCGATGGATTTTAATTCCTTCTGCAAATTTTTCTTTTATTTCCTTTACTGCTTGCTGAATATTCAGGTTGAATAACGTCGGTGATAGGCTACAACCTTGTCTCACTCCCTTCTCAACCACTGCTTCGATTTCATGCCCCTCGACTCTTATAACTGCCATCTGCTTTCTGCACAAATTGTACACAGCCATTCGCTCCCTGTTCTATACTTCTCCCACCTTCAGAATATAAAAGAAAGCATTCCAGTCAACATTGCAGAAAGCTTTTTCTAACAATTGGAAGGTGTCAGACACGGTCAACCTATTCGGCTCAAATCTGTCAGGTCGCTTGTGAACGACATAAAACGAAGGACTTTTGTGTCAACACCCCAGCAATTTTGAGAAAATCACCGTTAATAGTTATGACGAGCAATCGACTCAAAATTGGAGGGATCGATTGATAATTGTAAATACAGCATTTTTCATTATCAGGTATGGGGTCCGCAAACGCATACTTTTCCAGAAATCGAGGTAAGAATCTTCTACAACAGTCGCATCTGTACCCACGTGGTAAAACGCTCTTCGCCGACAGCGCGGCTGGCGCAACGGCCAAGGTAACTGGCTGTGAATCGAAAACCCGGGTTCGAATCCCGAATAAACCTCACGGATGTTATTCTTTTTGTTGGTATTTTTCCACATCTCAATTGATAGGGATTGGAGGGTGAATAAAGTAAGTAGATCAATGAAGAATGATAATAATAAGGTAGGCAAATTAATTTCCCAAACGCCGTGAGTTAGTAAAGTATGAAACTTTCAAGCCTTATCACATGAAAACAACGCCGAGTAAGAGTGCTACAAATTCCTCACGAGGGATGACAGATAGCCGACAGAACGACGCCTGTTTACAGCGAGGCAAGGGACTGAATGCACGAGGGGAGAGAGTTATGTTGTGCCAGATGCCTCTTCGTCATATCATAGTTGTGAACCTGGAAGAGCGAAGGTGTCCAGCACGAGCCTTATAAAAGTAAATCGGGAAGAGTTGTTTTCCGTCATTTGGGTGCCGCGAACCTCGCGGACACATGTAGCGATTTTTCCATCGTTAATGCGCCGAATGAAGTACGTTCTGTGAATGAATACAGTGTTCTTCCGTAACTAACATATGACGAATACTGCATGTAGTTTGTAGTAATTAGCTCGTCTGTTTATGTAGTTATTGTTTGTTGTGTCATATCGTTCAGGTGTATAATGTCAATAATGGAGGATGTGCACCCTTTGACTAGCACTGTAATACATAGTTGGGAGCCTGTCACACACGATGGCAAGCGGGAAGTTCCCGACGCTGTGTTTTGGTTTGTAAAAGTGTTGCAAGACAGATGCATTATCAGTGCATACCGGAAGCAGGCAGTTCAGTTTCTCGGCGTTCCGTTCCTAGAGCGGCTATCGTCGTGCGATTTTGGGAGCTGATGAAAGAAATGACTTTTGTTGATATTGAAGTAATATACCATGAAGACGAAGCAGAAGGTGATTTAGTGAAAGATATCAAGAATAGTGAATCGGAAAGTGGTCATAACACTGAGGAAATCACCACGTCATCGGGAATATGTGCTTCATCTGTTCCCGATGAGTTTTACGAACCGGTTACTAAACGATTGAACTACGGTGCTATACTCCTTGAAGTAAAAGTAAAGACGGCAACGCTAGCCACAAACACTGCAAAAGAATAGAGCAACAACAGCTCTGAAAAGGAAGAAGGACTTGAAATTGTGGGAAAGTGAAATCGTTAAAGGAGGGACAAGGTACGACAAATACCATGCGATAAATAAGTGGAAATACGACCGATTTGTCGAATTTCGTTGTCGTAATGAGAATGTAACAACGAGAATACTTCAGGACTGGGCTGCAGGTGCAGCGCTTCAATATACGGCCAACAACGATTTTTCATTTGCTGCATCATTATCTTGGGCAAGAAATTTCAAATCGGAGTATAAAATTCGTCAAAGGCGCGTCTTTAAAACATGTACCTCATAAGGAGGTACAAAATATAGACGATTTACAGAAGGTGGCGTCTCGTTTTAGCACGTAAACGGCGTCACTTATGACCGGTTTTAATCGTGATTACGTGATCAAACCAATCAAATAGTATGCGAGTCTCGTGTGAACATTCGACGCACGTTATCACACAAGGGAAAAATCGGAACCCTTGTGAAAGCTGGTTATAAAAACAAACTAACACATTCGTACAAGGCGCAATATGCCATCACAGCCTCTGGAAAACTGTTGCCTAAGGTTTTGCTGCGTTTAGAAGAAACGAACGCTACATTGGGTCCTAGGGTTATAGAAGAGGTCAATCGTTTAACAGACTCGTTGAATAATTAGGGAAACTGACGAATGCGATTTGCAGAACAATTATTGTTACTATTTTAAAACCATACGTTTCTCATAACATGTTTTGTCTAATATTGGATTCATGGAGTGGACAAATTAATACTACAATATATGACATAATGTTTATAGATGGCGAGGGTCAGCCGACGTGCACAGTGAAATAAATACCGCCAAACTGCACACCTGTGTCCTAGCCGTGTGACGTTAATTTCTATCGCCAGATTAAAAACTTTATTTCCAGGTTTCAGAATTTCAGTGTGCTGCCTACCTTATTATTATCATTCCTTATTGATTTACTTACCTCATTAATCCTCCTATCCCTATCAATTGAGATATGGAAAAATTCAAACGAACGGAATAACATCCGCTTGGTTTCTTTGAGATTCGAACCAGGGTTCTCCGATTCCCAACCATTTATCTTGGCCGTGCTGTCGGCCAAAAGCGTTTACCATGTGGGTACAGAAGCGACAGTTGTAAAGTTTCTTACCTAGATTTCGGGAAAAGTATGCGTTTGCGGACCCCATACCTAATGATGAAAAATGCGCAATTTACAATTATCTACCGGTCCCGCCAATTTTGAGTCGATTGCTCGTCATAACCTTTAGGGATGATTTTCTCAAAAACGTGGGGGTGTTGACCCAAAATATCTTAGATTCCTTCGCTTTAGGTTGTATTTAAGCGACCTGCTAAATTTGAGCCGAATCGGTTCTCCTTGTCTGAGGCCTTCCCCTTGTGCGTCTAGAAATGCTAGAAACTTGGGTTTGCTTTTCCTTAACCTATCTTATAAGACAAGTCGTAGGTTCAGTATTGCCTGGCATCTTCCAACATTTCTACTGAATTCAAACTGATCTTCCCCGAGATCGGTTTCTACGTTTTTCGATTCGTCCGCAATGAATTCGTCTTAGTATTTTGCACCCATGCATTATTAAACTAATAGTTCGGTAATTTTCACAACTATCAGCACCAGATTTCTTTGGGATTGGAGTTATTAGATTCTTCTTGAAGTCTGAGGGAAGTTCCTCTGTCTCAAAATCTTGCTCACCAGATAGAAGAGTTTTGTCACGGCTGGCTCACCCAAAGGCTATCAGTAGTTGTAATGGAATGTTGTCTACTCGCGGCGCCTTGTTTCCTCTAAGGCCTTTAAGTGCTCTGTCAAATTCTTCACGCATTCCATTTCCGTAATATTGCCCTCAAGTACATCGCCCCTGTGTAGACCGTCAATATACTCCTTCCACCTTGCTGCTTTCCCTTCTTTACTTAGGACTGGTTTTCCATCTGAGTTCTTGATATTCATGGAAGTGGTTCTCTATTTTCCGAAGGCCTCTTGAATTTATCAGTAGGCAGTGTCTGTCTTACCCTTCGTGATACATGCTTCAACATCGTTACATTTGTCCTCTAGCCATAGCTATTTAGCCAATTTGCACTTCCTGTCGATATAATTTTATTGAGAATAAAAAGTTCTGTTTTAATTACGATTAGCTCATTTCATGCCTTCGGATGTATGTAGCCACCGTAGTAGGATCCACATGTCTCGAAATAAAAGTTCTTAAAAAAGAAGTTTGTGATTGTGCTGGTACATGGCTTCATTACGCTCAAACTGTAATGCATAAACATGCAGTATAATGAATTCACGAAAGATACATTTACAATTATTGTTTGTTTGCGTCAACAACTTTTATACGAATAGATACTAAAATACCGAAGAAACGTAATTGTTGAAGAGGGTTTGGAAATGAATGCAATATTTGAAAACTGTATGATTGGAACACAAAAAGAGAAACAAGGGTAACTATGGTAAGAGAGAATTTAAATAAAGCGTTGAGTGGGCAAAGGAAACACCATAAGGGAAAATACGGCTGGCACTACTTCAAATGCACATTTCTAATGTGGTTAAGGTATGAACAGTCTAATGAGTACATAGTGTGGATTTAAAGTAAATCGAAGAAAGTCGAAAGTAATGGGAAGCAGCAGAAATGAGAACAACGAGAATCTTCACATTACGATTGATGGTCACGAAGCAGATTAAGTTATTGAATTCTCCTACTTAGACGGTAAAATAACCAATCACCGAAGGAGCAAGGAGGACATCAAAAGCACACTAGCTATGGTAAAAAGGGCATTTCTGGCCAAGAGAAGTCTACTAAAATCAAATATCGGCCTTAAATTGAGGAAGAAATTTCTGGAGTACAGCATTGTGTGGTAGTGACACATGAACTGTGTGAAAACAGGAACAGAATATAATCGAAGCCTTTGAGATGTGGTGCTACAGACGAATTTAGAAAATTAGGTGGACTGGTAAGGCAAGGAATGAGGAGGTTCTCCACAGAATCAGAGAGGAAAGAAATATGTAGAAAACACTGATAAGGAGAACGGACAAGATGATAGGACATCTGTTAAGGCGTGAGGCAATGACTTCCATGGTGCTAGAGGGCAAAAACTGTAGAGCGAGACAGAGATTTGAATACATCCGGCAAATAATTATGGATGTAGTTTGCAAGTGCTACTCTGCGTTGAAGAGGTTAGCACAGGAGAGGAATTCGTAGCATTCCGCATTAAACCTGTCAAAAGACTTATGACAAAAAAGTGTGAAGATGCGGAAGCAAAATAAAGTGCACATACGTACAAACTGCGTATTGTGTCATGATTAGAAGGTAATTTGTTTCTTTGGTAGTTGTTTCTTGCTTTATAACGATTTTTTTCAAATACCTGTTAATAAAACATTGCAAAGGCAACCGATGGACAGAGAGACCTGTCGATAGACATTAAATTACTTTACCGGGTAAGTGTAAACAATCGGAATGCCGTGTCATATGCCGCGGAGATGTTCAACTTTGGTAAGGAAACCTGTATTCGGATGGAAAAGAAGTAACGAAATATTTGAGGGACCTCTCGGGCAGCAATAAGAAATTTGTAGTTTGCATACAGACATTAAGATAGGAATTGTATCGGTGTCCAGAAGTTGTCTAAGAAAAGAGGGAACGCAATATGATTACAAGGGAACAGAGTCAGTTCCAACAGACACGGAACACTGTTTTTAGTTGTGAACTGGCGATGGGAATAGCCGAAAATTTTTTCTTTGTTCGCAAGAATCTGTTAAGTTCACTAAAGAACTATGCAGGAGAGTTTTATTTCCTTCATTATTCACCTAAAAATTACTTTAAATAAAGGAAAGCTGGATTTTGGGGAATGTCTACAAACTGAGTGCCTCGTCTTGACACTGCAGAGCATAAATTTCACCATTTAGAGATGGGCAAACGGTTATAGACAGGGTGCTAGACTGAAGGGTAAACATTTTAGCACTTATTTTGACTCTAGATGAAAGATGTGTGCACCATTACTCTTGGAAATCAAAAAGCACTCAGCATTGAATGGTGCAAAACCACGAATCTGCACCAGTCAAAACCTAAAACTGTCTCTTCGCCGCAAAGTTTCATGGAACGACCTTTTTGTATTTTAAAGGAGTTGTTCTCATATATTTTCTACTTGAACGTCGCACGTGAACGCTGCATGCTATTGCCAACTTTTGGACGAAACAAAAACTTCATATCGTCAGAAAAGGCGGAACCTTTCGGTCCGAGATGTGATTGTGCTTCCTGATAACTTTCCATCCCAGCCGCCGGAACTCAACAAAACATTCAGGAATGGTTCTGGACCACGTTAGAACACCATTCCAATAGTCCATACTTATAGATCTGCGATTTTCATTTATGCTCTAGAGGATGCTGCCACAGTACACAAATACTTTGATAACAATGGTGCTACTGAAGAGTTCATGTGCAAATAGCTGATGTCACAGCCACATTCCTTTTACGGAAACGGGATGAAGAAAGTGCCTATCCTCTGGGGAATATGTGAGTCACGTTCAGGAGACTACATAGAAAAAGAAGTTCGTGTTTATGAATTTTTCTGGAGCTTAAATAACCTTATGAAAATAATCAAGTATTTCGTTATTATTAGATCGGCTGTACTAAAAATAATTTAATGCCACATTGGTGATGACATATAATGAGTTATTTGATAGCAATTTCCATTGGATGATTAAATATGAGTACTATTTACGCATGCAGTCGTAATCTAGGATTCCTGAAAGACATGTCACCGTGCAAGATAACATCGCCTTGTTGGTTTTTACAGGGTATCGTCAGGTCGTATGACCTACGACAGAGGAAATAATAAAATTGAGATTGGTTCTTAAGTAATGCAGTAATTGACTCCGTCATAACAGACCTCATAGGACCCAGTGGTACCGACAGGACGCCGCTTCGTCCTGAGCCGATAGGCGTCACTGGACGCGGACATGGAGCGGCACGTGGTTACCACACCGCCCTCCCAGCCGTTGTCAGTTCCTGTGATCGGATCCACTACTTTTCAGTTAAGTAGCCCTTGAAGTGGCCTCAGAAGGGCTGAGTGCACCACCACTGCCAACAGCACTGTGTGGGCGACCCAAGAGCTAGCCGAGCTCGACGGCGCTTAACTTCGGTGATCTGACGGGAACCGGTGTTACTATTGCTGTCAGGCCGTTGACCTGATTCTGTAACGAACTGCGCCATTATTTCGGTACTTCATTTCCCATTTCGATGAGATGAGCTACAGCAAAACTCTTTCGTTACTGACAATTTTTGATGAGTTGGGTGAATTGGTTTCCCAATAGAAGCGGAGAAAACCAGATGCATGTTTATATTAGTTATCTACAGCTCCAGTTGCAAGATCTTCGTATTATGTACATCTATAAATTAGTGTAACATAAGTAGGAGTCTGGCACAAGATACAGACAGCACCATACGGCTAGAAAAAGCACACTTGAAAATTTACCTAATTTCCCGCAATGTATCATGCACGTATTTTAACTATTTTTTTACGGCTGATAACTTTTCCAGAGCCTAATTACCAGTAGCGTAATATGAGTGTAATACATTCCCACATATATTGCTATACGATTGTATCATTACAGCAGTAAGATCTCCAACATGCTACTGATAAAGTAAGTGATAAAATGGCTTGTGGTGAGTCACAGAAATTCAGACTAGGTAATGCAGCACTGTTCCATCGGTTTCGATTCTCAGTTTACTGGCATTAATAATACCTCTTTCAAGACATGTACCTTTTTAGTGGTAGGAATGAGTATTCTAAACTTAGGAGTCATAAACGTAAGTGATCACACCCACATCTACATCTATGTGATTACTCTCTAATTCATAATTAAGTGTCTGGGAGTTGGTTCATGTATCCAACTTTCAACTATTTCCGTACCAGTTCATTCTTGAGTAACGTGGACAGAAAAACGAACATTCGAACCTTTCCATGCTTTCACTGATTTCGCTGATGTTGCAACGATGACTATTTCTCTCTATGTAGTTGTACATGAACTTAACAGAATTGAACGTTTTAACCAGTGTTTTGTCATCGGTTGAGTGTGTCTTCTAGTCGAAACGTTGACCGTAATTAAAAAACACCGGCGTCGTAGGTGCTAGAAGTGTGCAGAATTAGCGAGTGTTTCCCTGTTTCAGATATAAGTCTGATAGTTCTTCGGACACATGCATGAGGATCCTCCTAGACTGATTTCTCTTCTCCTTGGTAAAATAGGCCTCAATGGAAGAGTGACAACGTAATGCTCATGAAATACTGTTGGGTAATAGTCGTATGTCTGAGTTAGACGGCCATCGTATATCTACCATGCGGGCCACAGGAATAATGTAAAAGCTATACCTGGAGCTGAAAGTAGATATTATTATTCGAGATGCGTATTTATTAAAAATATTACAAGCAGATGGGGAGATATGTAAAAATGTAGAGCATTATTACGTATTTTCTCCCACGTGTTATTTCAAGTTCATATAACATTGGACCTACGGTTGAGCAAGATGTATCTTTTCTATAAGCTGCAGTAAACTGGAGATATTGTACCTACATGATATCAGACTTCGACAAGAGTAGAGTATATATGGCCACAATGTGAACTAGTCCCCTTTATCTGCCTGTCAACGCCTGTCAACATGTCTATTTTCCTCCCCCCCTTTTTTTTAACAGTTACACAGAATTAGAAACACATCATATTTCTGAGATAATCCTAGTCCCTGTAGAGGAACTATGCTGAAAAAATAAGATTCGTAATACCTGCATGCGACCTACTGGTCTCTAGCAGAGATTCATTAACATGTCCATCCTACTGGATTGACATGGGTTGTATGGCTATCGGTAGCCAGCTGTAAATCCTCTTTGTGGTTATATCGTGAGTAAAATACTGTCCGCGTGATATCCGACACTATTGTTGCTACGGTAAACCTCTCCCTGACACTCATCGTCTGTAACGTAGCGGCTGAAATATGGGATGAAATATGGAGTTATCAAAGAGTCGCTTGTAACATATTTGGACATGTGTAACTTAGCCTTCCACAGTAACGCGATACTTACTGCAATATCCAATTTTATACTCTACGATTTCGACGACTGTGATGCCACACAGTAATTACTGATTCTGATGGCTGCTTAAAGACGCATACCCAACGTAAATCCGCATGTCGAAATAAACAGTTACAGATAGTTCTCCATTTGTCCATATATCTTGAAATGCTTGGAATACATCTAGAATGGCAATGTGATTAGGATGCATAGAAACAGCAACTGACTTTCGTAGATGACGATTGTCCATACCACTAGGAAAAGCCTGCAGCTTTTGTCAATCATCACTCGAAATAAACAAGTTTATTATTATTATACTCATGATATCCAGTCTTGGTTTTTCTAACTTGGCTGTTTGTCTGTGTTAGAGTCTTCGTTAAGAAGAATAGTGTACAATGCAACTGTCAGTCCCGTTTTTGGTAGAGTATTGCTGCTTGGTATTGTCTCTCATAATTAACGAATGTTCCATAATAAATACACATTCTTGTACGTGGCGTTTACTGTAAACCGATTTATTTATTCTAATTTACTTACAACAAATAGCCAGTATTGTAATAGAACAAAGGAAACAGATTTGCAACAAATATTGCCCCCATGACGTAGTTTACGATTGTCGGTCCTTGTTTTTAGTAGTGTGTGTGTGTGTGTGTGTGTGTGTGTGTGTGTGTGTGTATGTGTGTGTGGTACTGTCTATCACCATTATTCAGTACTCCATTAAAATTATAGTGTATACACACTATACTGATAGTAAAAAGCAATTGGCCTATGCTGAACTGTCAGCACTCCAGAGAGCAAAGGAATTAGGTTTGTAACAATACCCTGTCTGTCCTACATTTTGGGACGGTAATGCTGTGTGCAGTACTGGCGCCTGCAGTTATCATAACATCTCCTTGTCAAAAGTAGTTTTCTGCGTCACTCAATACCAACATAAGACATAGTATTTACGTATTATACACATCTCGTCTATGTTAAAACGCTCTTCCTAGGTTATAGTTATACATAATTAAACTGTACGCAGATGGAACATTGTTCATAACCTTCACTCAGTCATGATTGTCTGGAAGGTGTACTTCGACAAGAATCAACTTTTGTGTGCTCTCTTACTGCTGAGTGAGAGTAATAGCCGGTATATGCTTTTGTAAGCAACAGGCCAGTCCGACTTTTGACAGGAGTGTTTTTCTTGCACTGTGCTAATTGTTAAACATTAAAACCGTAAGAACCACGCAGGTGCTCAGTGGCTGTCGAAAAGATAGTGCTGCCCATGAGATCTGATGATTCAGCAAACATCTGCCCATGAGATCTGATGATTCAGCCAACATATATCTGACTTCCAACACAGTGATGTCAACTGAGTGGTAATCACACAGATTGATTATTTGGTCATCAAAGAGGAACTAGCTTTAGAGGAACTAGGATCTGTGACGGTGTATCAGTCAACTTCATACAAAAAATCAGTCTATTGGATACGTGTCGGAAACTGTGAATTTCCCACCACCTATACTAGCAGAGAGAACAACGGAAAAAAGGCTACGCTATAATAGCTGGCTTAAAATTATGCAAATTCCAAACAACAGCATTAAATGCTAATCTAAGTCATGGAGATGGCTGTGGAAAGAAACGCTTAACACAGTCGGACATGGTGGTGCTAACCTATTTTTTGTATGAATTCATTTGTGGTGTTCCAATGGTGGTAATCTATTTTCTTCTGTATAATATGGCACATACGAGCTGAGTTATATCTTTCGCTTATAGATTGAGAAAACATTACCATTTTCCTGGGAGTCTTCCTCTTGCCACAAAATGCGTATTTTAATGTTAGGTAGTGAAACAGCTACTTGTTATGTTAAAAATCGCAACAGATGCTTGCGCAATATTCGTGAAACTGATGCGGCAGTACAAGAGCTGGATTTTGTAAAACAAAAGTTTTATCATTCGCCAACTCCACTTTATGTGGCATAAAAACATGTATTTCTTGTTTTTGATCTAAGAGGCTTCCGATGCTACTGTGCTAATTTTTATCTGTTTTTCCTGTTGTTCATATACACTCCTGGAAATGGAAAAAAGAACACATTGACACCGGTGTGTCAGAAGCACCATACTTGCTGCGGACACTGCGAGACGGCTGTACAAGCAATGATCACACGCACGGCACAGCGGACACACCAGGAACCGCGGTGTTGGCCGTCGAATGGCGCTAGCTGCGCAGGATTTGTGCACCGCCGCCGTCAGTGTCGGCCAGTTTGCTGTGGCATACGGAGGTCCATCGCAGTCTTTAACACTGGTAGCATGCCGCGACAGTGTGGACGTGAACCAAAGGTGCAGTTGACGCACTTTGAGCGAGGGCATATAGTGGGCATGCGGGAGGCCGGGTGGACGTACCGCCGAATTGCTCAACACGTAGGGCGTGAGGTCTCCACAGTACAAGGATGTTGTCGCCAGTGGTCGGCGGAAGGTGCACGTGCCCGTCGACCTGGGACCGGAAGGCAGCGACACACAGATGCACGCCAAGACCGTAGGATCCTACGCAGTGCCGTAGAGGACCGCACAGCCACTTCCCAGCAAATTAGGGACACTGTTGCTCCTGGGGTATCGGCGAGGACCATTCGCAACCGTCTCCATGAAGATGGGCTACGGTACCTCACACCGTTAGGCCGTCTTCCGCTCACGCCCCAACATCGTGCAGCCCGCCTCCAGTGGTGTCGCGACAGGCGAGAATGGAGGGACGAATGGAGACGTGTCGTCTTCAGCGATGAGAGTCGCTTCTGCCTTGGTGCCAATGATGGTCGTATGCGTGTTTGGCGCCGTGCAAGTGAGCGCCATAATCAGGACTGCATACGACTGAGGCACACAGGGCCAACACCCGGCATTATGGTGTGGCGAGCGATCTCCTACGCTGGCCGTACACCTCTGGTGATCGTCGAGGGGACACTGAATAGTGCACGGTACATCCAAACCGTCATCGAGCCCATCGTTCTACCATTCCTAGACCGGCAAGGGAACTTGCTGTTCCAACAGGACAATGCACGTCCGCATGTATCCCGTGCCACCCAACGTGCTCTAGAAGGTGTAAGTCAACTACCCTGGCCAGCAAGATCTCCAGATCTATCCCCCATTGAGCATGTTTGGGACTGGATGAAGCGTCGTGTCACGCGGTCTGCACGTCAAGCACGAACGCTGGTCCAACTGAGGCGCCAGGTGGAAATGGCATGGCAAGCCGTTCCACAGGACTACATCCAGCATCTCTGCGATCGTCTCCATGGGAGAATAGCAGCCTGCATTGCTGCGAAAGGTAGATATACACTGTACTAGTGCCGACATTGTGCATGCTCTGTTGCCTGTGTCTATGTGCCTGTGGTTCTGTCAGTGTGATCATGTGATGTATCTGACCCCAGGAATGTGTCAATAAAGTTTCCTCTTCCTGGGACTATGAATTCACGGTGTTCCAGGAGTGTAGATCTGACGGGAACATAGCAGTCGCCATATTTTTAGGATACCTCGTCATTTCACTGCCAGTGCTTCTCCTACGTCTAACTATCAGTTGTAATAAAAGTCCTAGCACAGAATCCGATTGTTCCTCCTTTATAATGCTACTTTGCTAAGTGTGTAAGTGGTGTCATTCACCTCCTACAAACACCGAAGCGCCAAAGAAACTGGTACAGGCACGTGTGTTCAAATACAGAGATACGTATACAGGCAGAATACGGCTGTTGGCGCCGTTGTTAGGTCGCTTACTGCTGCTACAATCGCAGGTTACTGAGATTTAAGAGAGTGTGGACATAGTGTTATAGTCGGCGCACCAGCGATAGGACACAGCACCTCCGAGGGAGCGATGAAGAGATTTACCCGTCTGACCATTTCACGAGTATACTGTGAATATCAGGAATCCGGTAAAGCCGGCCACTGTCGCCGAGCGGTTCTAAGCGTTTCAGTCCGTAACCATGCGGCTGCTACGGTCGCAGGTTCGAATCCTGACTCGGGCGTAGATGTGAGTGATGGCAAAGGGTTCAAATGGCTCTAAGCACTATGGGACCTAACATCTGTCATGCGACCTCTAGACTTAAACCTAACTAAGCTAAGGATATCACACACATCCATGCCCGAGAAAGGATTCGAACCTGCAACCGTAGCAGCGCGAGATTCCGGATTGGAGCACCTAGAACCGTTCGGTCACAGAGGTCGGCTGTGTGTGTCCTTAGGTTAGTTAGGGTTAAGAATTCCTAAGCCTAGGAAACTGATAACCACAGATGTTAAGTCCCATAGTGCTTAGAGCCATTATAATCATCTGAAACTGGCATAACAACAAATTTCCGACTTCGCTGCGGCCGGAAAAAAACTGCAAGAACGGGACCAACGACGACTGAAGAGAATCGTTAAGTGCAACCCTTCGGGAAACTGCTGCAGATATCAGTGCTGGGCCACCAACAAGTGGCAGGGTACGTACCGTTGATCGATATGAGCTTTCGGAGACAAAGGCCCACTCGTGTACTATTGATGACTGCACGACACGCAGTTTTATGCCTCGCCTGCGCCCGTCAACACCTACATTGGACTTGTGATGACTGGAAACAATTTTCCTGGTCGGACCAATCTCGTTTTGGATTGTATGGATTGGATGGACGTGTACTGGTGTAAAGATAACCTCATGAAGCCATAGACCCTCTAAGCCAGCAGTGGACTGTGCAAGCTGGTGGAAGCTCTATAATGGAGTGGTGCGTGTGCGGTCGAAGTGATATGGGACCCCTGAAACGTCTAGATACGACTCTGACAGGTGACACCTACCTAAGCATCCTGTCTGATCACCTGCATCCATTCATATCCATAGTGCTTTCTGACGAACATGGGCAACAGCAGCATTACAATGTGACACCCAACACGATCAGAATAGCTGCAGAGTGTTTCTAGGAACACTCTTCTGCGTTTAAACACTTCCAATGGCCACCAAACTCCCCAGATGTGAACGTTATTGAGCATATCTGGAATGCGTTGCAGCGTGCTGTTCAGAAGAGATCGCCCCAAGAGATCGCCCCCCTCTCGCACTATTACCGATTTATGGACAGCTCTGAAGGATCCATGGGTCAGATCACTCCAGCACTACTTCAGACATTAGTCGAGTCGATGCCACTTTGTGTTGCTGCACTTCTGTGTGCTGGTGGAGGCCCTGCACGAAAGTCGGCAGGTTGTACCAGATTCTTCACCTTTTCAGTGTATTTCTTGCCTATGCTGAAAATTTCAATTACTTCCTCTAGTTAAATGCAAAATGTACTGTATTCTAATTTCTGCTCAATATTTGTTCTGTACTTTACATGTTTTCTTCCATTTTATCCATATTTTTCTTACTTTTCTATATTTTCATTGTTTTCCATACTTTTTTCCATGTTACTCTGTAGATGTGAAAGAATATTTTTGCTCGAGATCTTAACCTGCCAAATTTTCTTAGTATCCAATAGTGATTTTGATTAGTTCACTAAGCCACAGAGAATTTACCAATTGTCTGCTAGCTCATTTGAGCCTCTTCTTGAAAACGTCAACCCCCCCAAAAAAACCTCCTCCAACGCTCAGTGCTAATCACCGAAAAAATACGCTACAACACTAGTGGACTGACGTGGAGGTGGAGTGCTGACTTTAGCTAGCTGAAATACATGTTAATATAATTCCACAACCAACTAACTAGTAGATCAGCTTTTACTTTCCCGTATGTTAATCATACAGATTACATTGTAACTAAAGCTGTCAAAGCTTCGTATATATTCTTTAAGGGAGCAACACGTATGTAATAGATAAAGTTTATGATACTCATCAACTGCAGCCATCAACAGGCATAAAGCTGTATTTAAAATAACTAAAGACAATAGTCCACCACCACTTCAACCGTAAGTGTTTTAATGAAAGGAACCACTGCTTTTTAAACATGTACAGTACACCGATTTTTGGGGGGAAATTGGTTGATATAAATAATTTTTCTCAGAGGAACAGAGATGCTGTCTGGGTGAAGATCTCTCATGTCACATCACTATGTGGTAGAGCAGGGACACTTTTGCTGAACCGTCATTGTCACCTAACATCACTATGAATCAGACAGCTTCCGTGTGCCTGCCTGTGGTCTACGACTTTAAATGTTTAACAATTATTACAGCGCAGCAAAAGCACTTTTGCTACAAAGTGGGACTGGCCAGGGATTACTTCCTTTCAAATGATAAGAGCACATGGAAGTTGTCTTCTGTAGAAGTACACCTTCCAGGCTATCATGACGGAGTAAAGTTTACAAACAATGCTCTCTCTAACCATAGTTTAACTGAACGCACCTGCAATCTAGAAGGAAATTGTCAATATACATGAAATGTTTGTTATAAATAAGTTAACTCATAGAAGACTGTAATTTTGTAGCAGCACTTTTGGTAATGGCAGAAGACAATACCACACACAGTCTTACTCTACTAAAATATATTACTGGCAGTGGTATTATAAGCTTTTTCTTGGTGTTTATCATTGTTACGAATGTGTCCCCACTGCTCTGGTGGAGTAGAGGTTTTATTTCATAAGTAAACTTCGTTTCAAAATCGGTATCATCTGTGTATGCTCCATTTTTAATTTAATATTTGGTAATGATGGGAGGGAGTATCAGGCATCTACAGCAAGGGACTGACGTGTGTATTGTAAACTATATCTCCGTAATAATATTGTTACAAAACTCATCCAATTGTTCTGCTAGAATAAGTGCTATAAACTGTAAGCAATTTGCAATTCATATCTAGAGAAATTTTATAAGATAAGGAGAATTGTAGTTTTAATGGAACATTTGGTAATGGTGAGATGCAGAAAAAGACTATTACACTGTTAGTTGCGTTCTAGACTATCTTTTGGTGAATTTCTGTGTTTGAAACCAATCCCATCGCTTTACTGGAGCAACAGCTTTTAGCTGAAAGCAAATTGCGTTTTAAAATATGGAGGAGGTCTGTATTCCGGCAAAGACTGGAGTTTTCATTGAATATTTAGTAATGCGACAAGGTAGTGACACACAACAATACTCTACTAAAAGGGATAATTAACAGGTGTATCGTAGATTTTCTATGTTAACAAAGACTCCGAGACAAACACCCAGCTTGCAATGGTCTCTCTTTATATGCATTCTGATACAATGGTATGCTAAATATATTGGAAGCATGGAAAATTGTGTGGACAAATTGTAAAGCAGCTGAATCCCTTTCTTCCAAAACATCGATTACGTGAGGAACGCTTCTCTAAGCAGCCATCACAACATTTCACCACTCAGGCAGTAATTCCAGTGAGCAGTCAAAATCGTCGAATTGTTGTAAAAAGAATTGAGTTTTGCAGTTCACGTCACTGAACGTTATACGTGTCAGGCTACGATACAAGCAACGCTTTAATTACTCAAAATCTCCTCAGTTAATGGCAGCTGTTGCTGCAGTACATACGTACCGCGGAGAGGTTTAATGGAGCAAAAATCGGGATGTTATTCTGAAAGCAATATGTTACTCATGAAACGACCACAATGAAGAAAATTTATGTTCACCAACAGCCATACTCTCCAAGTGAACCGAATAGGTAAAGGATGTTAAAGTGCTATCTGCGACAGAACGTAAGTTGGCATGTGTCATCTTCTCAGAAGCAAAGATTTTGTCTGCTGAATTTTAACTCCTACTTCCTGTGAAGATCAATCAAAGGAAAACAAGGCTAATGATATGTAGTCAGATTAAATCAGGGGACGCTAGGCGAATCAGGTTATGAAACGAGACATTTAAAGTAGTAGATGAGATTTGCTATTCGGGCAAGGAAATAACTGATGATGGCCGAAGTAGAAAGAACACAAAATCAAGACTATCATTGGCAAGAAAAGCATTTCTGAAGAAGCGAAATCCGTTAACGTCGAATATAGATTTAAGTGTTAGGAAGTGTTTTCTGAAGGTGTTATTTCGAGTGCAGCCACGTATGCAAGTGAAACATGGACGATAAACAGTTTAGATAAAAAGGAAATAGAAGCTTTCGAAATGTTGTGCTAAAGAACAGTGGTGAACATAAGATGTGTCCATCACTACACTCTTGCAGGAGTATTGAACAGAACAGTGGAGTCAAGAGGTTTGTGGCTCATCTTGACGACAAGGAAGAATCAGCTGATGGGACACATTCTGACACATGAAAGGATCACCAGTTTACTAATGAAGGCTAGTGTGGAGGATAAAAATCTTAGTTGGGAGACCAAGAGATTATTACGGTAGACAGATTCAGAATGATGTAGGTTGCAGTAGCTATTCCGAGATGAAGAGGTTCGCACAGGATGGCGTAGCTTTAAGAGTTGCATCAAACCAATGTTCGGACTGAAGACCACAACAACAGAACATAGCCTAGTCATAAAATTTAGAAATTCTTGTTGCATGAATTAATTTAATATGAAATTTGTTCCCTTCTAATACGAATCTAACTTAAGGCCCAATAGTCGTCATTGAAAAGCGGCGACGTTGTTGACGTAAGACCACGTTATTGTTAAACGTCACTTTAAGTAAACATTTTGCGTGATAATACTATTTACACTCGGATTTCGTGAAACAGCGCAGACTGCAGGTTCGAGGGTTAAATTTTGAAACGTCATCACCCAGTCGACAACTTCGAAATGGCTTAAAAAGCTGAAAAATTTACAAAAGGCTTTATTAACAGTAATGCATTATTACGCATTCTATTACCCAATAAAGTTATAAATGAATTAAAAAGACACTTAATATTTTACAATAGAGTCAGATTAAAATGTTACATTCCTTAGCAGCAAGGCTCAAAGAAGAAGAAGAATTACTCAGTATCATATACATTGTTTTTTAACAGAAGGAAATCGAAAAGTACACACATGGTTAAGACACTTACTGGATGTTTATATTCTGCAACGTAATTATGACTCTAAAAGCGCTGGAATACAATGTTACGCTATATCGCCCTCTTGAATACAGAGACAGTGTCTACTGCAATACATGGGGCAGTCATTCAGCCACAGTTAATAGAACATAGAGATGTTTCCTTACAAAAAAGTCTTGTTATGGACTGATAATAATTGTTTGTTTAAACAGATCTGTAAAGCAGCAAGACAAGAATTACTGTCTTCATAATGCCATTTATTTTGGCGACTTCATGTCTACAGATTTGATGAAACATTTCAATTAAAAGGCTAGGTGTCTGGAATTATTTCTACATTAGATATTAATTTGAGCGAATTCTTACCAACGCCCCCCGCCCTTTTCCTCTCCTTTTTATGGATAGTCAGCATAAAGCCTGCGAGAATGGCAAGTTAACAAGTGACATTCGGCATGTGATTTAAAAGTCTCTGTTAACGTTGATGTTCCACTGAATAGTTGTCATTTCACGACATGTCCGCCCCCGGTAGCTGAGTGGTCAGCATGACAGACTGTCGATCCTAAGGGCCCAGGTTCGATTCCCGGCTGGGTAGGAGATTTTCTCCGCTCAGGGACTGGGTATTGTGTTGTCCTAATCATCATCAATTCATCCCCATCGACGCCCAAGTCGCCGAAGTTGCGTCAAATCGAAAGACTTGCACCCGGCGAACGGTCTACCAAACGGGAGGCCCTAGTGACACGATACTTACATTTATTTCACAACATGAACATAGATGTACAAATCGTCAGGCAGTATTCTAATTTTTAGTTGAATTATGAACTGATACAGATACCATAGTATAGGCACAATTAAAAAATATATTTTAGTACATAGATTTGTAAGAACGGGCATAGATAATGCTGGAATCTGGTGATACCCTCAAGATTCAGCTGACAAAGACAAAGTAAAATTGACCCAAGGCAATATGTAGGGAACGGTTTTTTGCTGTATGAGGATCCATTGTGATGGATAGGATACAGTCTGTGAGGTAGATGACGGAACAAGAAGGTTGGATGGCTCTCGGCCTAGTCTGGGTTGCATCTGAAAGTGGCTTCACCTAGCCTCTCATGATCAGGTTACATATAACAGTTGTACAAAGGGGTCAAAATAACGTAACACATGACTTACGAAAGTTGTGATGAAGAGATGAACTTCGTTAATATTCCAGAGATGTTTCACACAGATAAATATAATATAAATTAACCTGACTACATGAAATAAGTCCGTGTTTTTCCATACAGGAACATTTTTGACATCATTCTTTAAAGCACTGCTTAATGACAAATATACTTGAGCCATGGGGAACTGGCGCCAATGTTATTTTCTTCATGTATCGTTGAGATCGATTGTGGTTGAGCTAAGTTATCTTTGTTTCTCGCGTGTCTTATCTTCCGGGCTGGCGGGCGAGGCGAGTTGGTTGTTAGCCTTCGACGGGTAATCCTTGAGATCTCGAGACATCCGCGGGGAGAAGACTGTCAAAGGCGGCCGAACGAGTTTGATGACCGTTCCACGTTGTTGTGTGAAGTTGGTTGGGAGTTTTGCCGATATGGGCGGCTTGGAGATACACGTTCTGTGACTTCACTGTGAACAAAATTTCAAAGGAAGCGGTGAAGCTGTGGAACCCGCTCCCTCGTATTGTGTACGTGGTATGGAGCAATTCTTTATTCATCGCCGAACTCAGAGATTTTAAATATTATTATTGTGGAGAGACGTTCATATTCGAACCTTAAGACGGTGTGGAAGAGTTCAGGTAGACTAGTTAAATGGTGGCAGTTATTGAAAATTTCCTCGGCGGTTTTACTAGTGCTTTGTGTCTCTTGAAAAATGATTGTATGTTGCTGTTTTTAAAACCTGCACTCTGTTAATATAGGTGGTCATGTGTAAGTGAGTCAAACGTTCTGCCAAGTGTTCTATGTTTCAGAGTTATTGGGATGTCTTTGTGGGCCGGCCGGAGTGGCCGTGCGGTTCTAGGCGCTCAGTCTGGAACCGAACGACCGCTACTGTCGCAGGTTCGAATCCTGCCTCGGGCATGGATGTGTGTTTGTCCCTAGGTTAGTTAGGTTTAGTTAGTTCTAAGTTCTAGGTGACTGATGGCCTCAGACGTTAAGTCGCATAGTGCTCAGAGCCATTTGAACCATTTGTCTTTGTGATTTGGGCAGAACTTTTAAGTGTGCCAGTGCTTTGGCAGGGAGTGAAATTTCATCCGACGTGTAGGCCTGGCAGTGCTTAAGAACCTGGCGACTACCGGGAGTTCTTCACATATCGTCTTCCAGATATTAGTATTTAGCTTCCTTCCGTCAAGGCGAGTTAGGCTGGTAGATATACACTCCTGGAAATGGAAAAAAGAACACATTGACATCGGTGAGTCAGACCCACCATACTTGCTCCGGACACTGCGAGAGGGCTGTACAAGCAATGATCACACGCACGGCACAGCGGACACACCAGGAACCGCGGTGTTGGCCGTCGAATGGCGCTAGCTACGCAACATTTGTGCACCGCCGCCGTCAGTGTCAGCCAGTTTGCCGTGGCATACGGAGCTCCATCGCAGTCTTTAACACTGGTAGCATGCCGCGACAGCGTGGACGTGAACCGTATGTGCAGTTGACGGACTTTGAGCGAGGGCGTATAGTGGGCATGCGGGGGGCCGGGTGGACGTACCGCCGAATTGCTCAACACGTGTGGCGAGAGGTCTCCACAGTACATCGATGTTGTCGCCAGTGGTCGGCGGAAGGTGCACGTGCCCAACGACCTGGGACCGGACCGCAGCAACGCACGAATGCACGCCAAGACCGTAGGATCCTACGCGGTGCCGTACGGGACCGCACCGCCACTTCCCAGCAAATTAGGGACACTGTTGCTCCTGGGGTATCGGCGAGGACCATTCGCAACCGTCTCCATGAAGCTGGGCTACGGTCCCGCACACCGTTAGGCCGTCTTCCGCTCACGCCCCAACATCGTGCAGCCCGCCTCCAGTGGTGTCGCGACAGGCGTGAATGGAGGGACGAATGGAGACGTGTCGTCTTCAGCGATAAGAGTCGCTTCTGCCTTGGTGCCAATGATGGTCGTATGCGTGTTTGGCGCCGTGCAGGTGAGCGCCACAATCAGGACTGCATACGACCGAGGCACACAGGGCCAACACCCGGCATCATGGTGTGGGGAGCGATCTCCTACACTGGCCGTACACCTCTGGTGATCGTCGAGGGGACACTGAATAGTGCACGGTACATCCAAACCGTCATCGAACCCATCGTTCTACCATTCCTAGATCGGCAAGGGAACTTGCTGTTCCAACAGGACAATGCACGTCCGCATGTATCCCGTGTCACCCAACGTGTTCTAGAAGGTGTAAGTCAACTACCCTGGCCAGCAAGATCTCCGGATCTGTCCCCCATTGAGCATGTTTGGGACTGGATGAAGCGTCGTCTCACGCGGTCTGCACGTCCAGCACGAACGCTGGTCCAACTGAGGCGCCAGGTGGAAATGGCATGGCAAGCCGTTCCACAGGACTACATCCAGCATCTCTACGATCGTCTCCATGGGAGAATAGCAGCCTGCATTGCTGCGAAAGGTGGATATACACTGTACTAGTACCGACATTGTGCATGCTCTGTTGCCTGTGTCTATGTGCCTGTGGTTCTGTCAGTGTGATCATGTGATGTATCTGACCCCAGGAATGTGTCAGTAAAGTTTCCCCTTCCTGGGACAATGAATTCACGGTGTTCTTATTTCAATTTCCAGGAGTGTATATATATTGGTAGTAACCTGTTGTATTTTGACTTGTTTTCTTAAATATTGGGGATTGGCGACACGCAAAACCTTAAACTGCATAGCATCTGTTGAGATCCTTGTACAGGTTTTTCTAGTAACTTTTTATTAACATGTCTGAGCACGTGAACATTTATCTTTTTAAAGATCAGTGTTTGTGGCGTACTTTTGTTATTTCAGTGATCCTATCATGTTATGTAATGGAATATTAGCTTGACAGCAGTGTCCTAGTATTATTAAGTCACCCTTTACCTCTAATAGTTTTCATTATATCTATTTTGAGGGAACTGCTATATTGGAGTTTGAAGTTCGCAAGTTTGTAAGTAACCCTATTTTCTTAATTATGAATTGTTTGTTAGAGTACTGAGTACGTTGGGCTCAAGCTGTATTTGCGAAGTTTTATCTAGTGGCTCGTCCACAATTTGTAACTATCAACTTTTTTTAAACGGGTAATGTCAATAAAGATACGAGGTGCTGGGGTGGAGAAGAGTTTGTCAATCTTTAATTCAGACGGATCTTGCATGAGAACGAGACATGCACACGACCCCCTCCTTACCTACCAGCTAATTATTTATGCGCACAACGGTAACGGAAGGAAATGATAGTGGACACTTCTAGTCGGTAATATAAGGAGTGCACACTCACAATAATTTAATAAAAATCGTAATCTACTCAAAAAAGAGAACTTTATCATAATAAACAACAGTAAATGTGATTCTGCTCTATATCCACTAAATGATATGCGGATTAAATATCAAAATGAGATTTATTATATATCAGAATATAAATGCACACGTCCCCCAATGAACGATGGACCTTTCCGTTGGTGGGGAGGCTTGCGTGCCTCAGCGATAGACATGGCCGTACCGTAGGTGCAACCACAACGGAGGCGTATCTGTTGAGAGGCCAGAAAAAATTTGTGGTTCCTGAAGAGGGGCAGCAGTTTTCTCAGTAGTTTCAGGGGCAACAGTCTGGATGATTGACTGATCTGGTCTTGCAACACTAACCAAAACGGCCTTGCTGTGCTGTACCTGCGAACGCCTGAAAGCAAGGGGAAACTACAGCCGTAATTTTTCCCCAGGGCATGCAGCCTTACTGTATGGTTAAATGATGATGAAGTCCACTTGGGTAAAATATTCCCGAGATAAAATAGTCCCTCATTCGGATCTCCGGGCGCGGACTACTCAAGAGGACGTCGTTATCAGAAGAAAGAAAACTGGCGTTCTACGGATCGGAACGTGGAATGCCAGATCCCTTAATCGGGCAGGTAGGTTAGAAAATTTAACAAGGGAAATGGAAAGGTTAAAGTTACATATCGTGAGAATTAGTGAAGTTCGGTGACAGGAGGAAGAAGACTTATGGTCAGGTGAATACAGGTTTATAAATACAAAATCAAATAGGAGTAATGCAGGAGTAGGTTTAATAATGAATAAAACAGTAGGAGTGCGGGTAAGCTAGTACAAACAGCATAGTGAAAGCATTATTGTGGCCAAGACAGACACGAATCCCACGCCTACTACAGTAGTACAAGTTTATGTGCCACCAAGCTCTGCAGATGATGAAGAAATTGATGATATATATGATGAGAAAAAAGAAGTTATTATTGTAGTGAAGGGAGACGAAAATTTAATTTTCATGGGTGACGGGAAATCGAGAGTAGGAAAAGGGAGAGAAGGAAACAAAGTAGGTGAGTATGGATTGGGGGGAAGAAATGAAAGAGGAAACCGTCTGGTAGAATTTTGTGCAGAGCATAACTTAATCATAGCTAACACTTGGTTCAAGAATCATAAAAGAAGGTTGTATACATGGAAGAATCCAGGATATACTAGAAGGTTTTAGATAGATTTTATAATGGTAAGACAGAGATTTAGGAACCAGGTTTTAAATTGTGAGACATTTCCAGGGGCAGATGTAGACTCTGACCACAATCTATTGGTTATGAACTGTAAATTAAAACTGATGAAACTTCAAAAAGGCAGGAATTTAAGGAGATGGGACCTGGATAAACTGACTAAAGCAGAGATTGTACAGAGTTTCAGGGAGAGTATTAGGGAACAATCTACAGGAATGGGGGAAAGAAATACAGCAGAAAAGGAATGGGTATTTCTAAGGGAAGAGGTAGTGAAGGCAACGGCTAGTAGAAATCCTTGGCTAACAGAAGAAATATTGAGTTTACTTGATGAAAGGAGAAAATATAAAAATGAAGTAAGCAAACGTCTCAAAAATGATACCGACAGGAAGTGCAAAATGGATAGGCAGGGATGGCTAGAGGACAAATGTAAGGATGTAGAGGCTTATCTTACTAGGGGTAAGATAGATACTGCCTATAGGAAAATTAAATAGACCTTTGGAGAAAAGAGAACCATTTGCATGGATATCAAGAGCTCAGATGGAAACCCAACAGAAAGGTGGAAGGAGTTTATAGTGTGTCTATATAAGGGCGATGTACTTGAGGACAATAATATGGAAAAGGAAGAGGATGTAGATGAAGACGAAATGGAAAATACGATACTGCGTGAAGAGTTTGACAGAGCACTGAAAGACCTGAGTCGAAACAAGGCACCGGGAGTAGACAACATTCCTTTAGAAATACTGACGGCTTTGGGAGGCAGCCCTGACAAAACTCTACCTTCTGGTGAGCAAGATATATGAGACAGGTGAAATACCTTCAGACTTCAAGAGAATATAATAATTCCAATCCCAAAGAAAGCAGGTGTTGCCAGATGTGAAAATTACCTAACTATCAGTTTAATAAGTCACAGCTGCAAAATACTAACGCGAATTCTTTACAGACGAATGGAAAAACTGGCAGAAGCCGACCTCGGAGAAAGTCAGTTATTACTCCGTAGAAATGTGAGACAAAACTGACCTTACGACTTACCTTAGAAAAAAGAGTAAGGAAAGACAAACCTACGTTTCTAGCATTTGTAGACTTAGAGAAAGCTTTTGACGATGTTCACTGGACTACTCTCTTTAAAATTCTGAAGGTGGCAGGGGCAAAACACAGGGAGCGAATGGATATTTATAGTTTGTACAAAAACCAGATGACAGTTAGAAGAGTCGAGGGGCATGAAAGGGAAGCAGCGGTGGGGAAGGGAGTTAGACAGTGTTGTAGACTCTGCCCAATGTTATTGATTCCGTATAATGAGCAAGCAGTGAAGGAAACAAAAGAAAAATTGGAGTAGGTATTAAAATCCATGGAGCAGAAATAAAAACTTTGAGGTTCGCCGATGACATTGTAATTCTGTGAGAGACGGCAAGGGGCTTGTAAGAGCAGTTGAACGGAAGGGACAGTGTCTTGAAAGTAGGATATAAGATGAACATCAACAAAAGCAAAATGAGGATAATGCAATGTAGTCGAATTAAGTCCGGTGATGCTGAGGGAGTTAGATTAGGGAATGAGACACTTAACGTAGTAAAGGAGTTTCGCTATTTGTGGAGTAAAATAACTGATGCTCGATGTAGAGAGGGTATAAAATGTAGACTGGCAATGGCAAGGGAAGCGTTTCTGAAGAAGAGAAATTTGTTAACATAGAGTATAGATTTAAGTGTCAGGAAGTCGTTTCTGAAAGTATTTGTATGGAGTGTAGCCATGTATGGAAGTGAAACATGTACGATAAATAGTTTGGACCAGAAGAGTATAAAAGCTTTCGAAATGTGGTGCTACAGAAGAATGCTGAAGATTAGATGGGTAGAATGAGGAGGTATTGAATGGAACTGGGGAGAAGAGGAGTTTGTGGCACAACTTGACTACAAGAAGGAACCGGTTGGTAGGACATGTTCCGAGGCATCAAGGGATCACAAAATTAGCATTGGAGCGCAGCGTGGAGGGTAAAAGTCGTAGAGGGAGAACAAGAGATGAATACACTAAGCAAATTTAGAAGGATGTAGGCTGCAGTAAGTACTGGGAGATGAAGACGCAATCACAGGTTCGAGTAGCATGGAGAGCTGCACCAAATCAGTCTCAGGATTGAAGACCACAACAGCAACAACATAAATGCACATGATTGTCGACTCACACAGTACGTTAAAGGATAGTGTATACTGAAATATAATGAAACAGTTGGCTCGAGAACCAGGGGTCATACCCTCTGTGATGTAATAGATTGACGATAATGACTGAAGGTCCTAATGAATCAAATATTAATCTCCCGACTCTAAAGCAGTGTCGCAGTTAGTAGTGAGAGGTCAAATGGGATCACAAGGAGAAACAAGCAAGATGGAATTACAGCAAAGCGGACGTGCGTGCACTGAGAGATTCTGTATAAAATTGGTAAGTTCCTACAACGCCGGCGCCGCAAAATAGTGTACCAGTACTGAAATCCGCAGCACGTCGTCGGTAGGCAGCGTCCTGATGATGTAGGCACCGACTTGTGCCGTGCAGCAACTCTGTGTAAACGCCAGGCCACGACGGCTGTCCGAGAACTCTAAGTTCTTCCGAAAACGAGCGACCAAGTCGCATGACCGTCCGACTCCGAGGAAGATCAGATCCCGAATCAAGCTCTGTGATGCAATGCAAGCAATAAAGCCAGCACTGCTCAACTCCCTACTCTCCTCGAAAAACTGCGAATCAGCACTCAGTTCTGATTCCAAAATTGCCCCACACTCTCTCAGAGCTTCATTCGTGCCAATAGCGACCGTTCCCTCCAATTTCGAGCAGGGCTTTATGACGTCAACTAGCCTCAGTCTAAGTTGACCAATCATGCCTCTGCTGCTCAGCTGAGGGCACTGAACTTGCCGTTTGACCGACTACGAAAAGAACCTGCCTAGACCACCGGACATCCAGCGCCAGACAGTCACACCCAGCAGGGCACAGTCCACAAGTATTCTCAGAATCGACTGGACACTGCAGTCAGACGGTGTCAGGAATCTTCGTTCCGGACGCGCTAGAACGGTAAACATATAAACTGTGGCGACACTCAGACGTCTCGCCGGTCGTTTCGCCCTGCATACAACAGGCGAAACTCGATCGACGTCAGTCGTTCCGCCAGGAGCTAAAGCCTATTGCACGAACCCCTCAGAATTCAGGGAAGTGTAGCCCCCTAACCAGAAAGGCAGTGTGCCGCGTCCTCCGATGCTGGCCTCGCAGAGGCCACCCAGGGAAGTAAAACAACACGTTTAGCAATCAAGTGAAACGTATTTTTGAGCTCTCACTACAAATAATCTCATTACAACAAATGTAATCGGTCTGTTACTACCATGCAATGACATAGAACATTAATAAAATTCATGAAAATGGGAGGAGACATGCAAAAGATGGCTTGGAACGTCTCAAACTGTCTTAATTACAAATTGTGACTACCAACCATGATTCCATCCCACTTCCTCTTTTATGGTATTTAAGGTATGGTGTGTACGTGTGGTACAATTAATGAATCAAATATCAATACTGTGCTTTGAAAGTTCAATTATCACTTTGCATCAGCAGTCAATATCGATATTAGTCTCATACTACTAATGTCCACAAGGAGCACTGAGAAAGTATCACTGCCCAGCCAGTTATCATTTTCTTTACTGGACAGTTTAAAACAATAAAGACAGTGCGCACTGCACTCCACATCAACAACTGAGATTGTCTGGAACCGCCGAGGCACAATGTTTGCCACACATCTGTCACAGCCATGCAGTGGGAGCCAGTGCATACAAAACTCTATCCTCTCACTAGAGTTAAACTTTAACCTTCGTTTGAGCTCAACAAGTAGATAACAGTTGGCTGATTTCAACTTGGGTAGGTGCCAAATTCTTCACATTACTGTTCATCGGAGCCTACTTTTTCCCATGCACTAACGCCGTACTTACTCATAGTGTAAGTAGGCTGTTTAGGTTTTCTTATTGGTAACGCCACGTAGCGCTCTGTATGAAAATCACTGGCTGTGCTGTGTGCAGTCTGTGGCTTGTTTGCATTGTTGTCTGCCATTGTAGTGTGGGGCAGCTGGATGTTAACAGTGCGTAGCGTTGCGCTGTTGGAGGTGAGCCCCCAGCAGTCGTGGATGTGGGGCGAGAGATGGCGGAGTTGTGAGAGCCGATGACTTGGACAGAGACAGTAAATTTGTGAGACTGGATGTCATGAACTGATATATATAATATGACTTTTGAACGATATTAGGGTAAATACAGTGTTTGTTCTATATTAAAATGTTTGATTTGCTAACTACGCCTATCAGTAGTTAGCGCCTTCCGTAGTTTCAATCTTTTATTTAGCTGGCAGTAGTGGCGCTCGCTGTATTGCAATAGTTCGAGTAACGAAGAGTTTTGTGAGGTAAGCAATTTGTGAAAGGTATAGGTTAATGTTAGTCATTGCCATTCTTTTCTAGGGATTATTGAAAGTCAGATTGCGTTGCGCTAAAAAATATTGTGTGTCAGTTTAAGCACAGTCTTGTATAATTTTTCTAAGGGGACGTTACAATAGCATCTTACAATTTCACGACGCACTCACTAAAGCAAACATATTTTTAAATCTGAGTTCACTGTACCATAGCCTTCAGTACACATCGCTCAAATACACACGCATTAACCTCAAAGATCTCAATATTTTGTAAAATAGAATACAGGCAAAATATTTACGGGATAAATATGTACATATTTCTCTGAGAATCATACTCCTAATTCATAACCAGCAATTGACTTCCATATACAGGTATAGTTTACAGAATGAGTTGGTTCGCAGGAGAGCTTCTGTAAGTTTGGAAGGTAGGAGACGAGGTACTGGTAGAAGTAAAGCTTTGGGGACGGGGTGTGAGTCGTGCTTGGGTAGCTCAGTTGGTAGAGCACTTGCCCGCGAAAGGCAAAGGTCCCGAGTTCGAGTCTCGGTTCGGCACACAGTCTTAATCTGCCAGGAGGTTTTAGGTATAGTTTAGTTTCTGACTCCGGCCTGAGCTATGGAACATTGATATCCCTATGTATCTTACCAGGCAGATTAGCTGGGATAACATTATCCATTTATTTATTATACCACGAAATTTACCTTCGCATATTTGCATTAAAACAAATTGATGTGCAGAATCACAACACAACACAGAAAGAACAAACAGCAAGCCCAAAATAACAGCATACTAGCTTAAAGTGCCGACACAGATGTAACGATTAAGAGCCCGTGCACAATTAATACGAGGTGCATGCAAGTTCTAAGGCCTCCGACTTTTTTTTCTAATTAACTACTCACCCGAAATTGATTAAACTGGCGTTACATCTCAACGTAATTGCCCTGCAGACGTACACATTTTTCACAACGCTGACGCCATGATTCCATGGCAGCGGCGAAGGCTTCTTTAGGAGTCTGTTTTGACCACTGGAAAATCGCTGAGGCAATAGCAGCACGGCTGGTGAATGTGCGGCCACAGAGAGTGTCTTTCAGTGTTGGAAAAAGCCAAAAGTCACTAGGAGCCAGGTCAGGTGAGTAGGGAGCATGAGGAATCACTTCAAAGTTGTTATCACGAAGAAACTGTGGCGTAACGTTAGCTAGATGTGCGGGTGCGTTGTCTTGGTGAAACAGCACACGCGCAACCCTTCCCGGACGTTTTTGTTGCAGTGCCGAAAGGAATTGGTTCTTCAAAACATTTTCGTAGGATGCACTTGTTACCGTAATGCCCTTTGGAACGTAAAGGGTAAGGATTACGGCCTCGCTGTCCAGAACATGGCCACCATCATTTTTTCAGCACTGGTGGTTACCCGAAATTTTCTTGGTGGCGGTGAATCTGTGTGCTTCCATTGAGCTGACTGGCGCTTTGTTTCAGGATTGAAAAAATGGCTTCCACGTCTTATCCATTGTCACAACCGACGAAAAGAAAGTCCCATTCATGCTGTCGTTGCGCGTAAACATTGCTTGGCAACATGCCACACAGGCAGCCATGTGGCACCCACCTGGATGACACTTTTCGAATGTTCAGGTTGTCATGCAGGATTGTGTGCACAGAACCCACATATATGCCAACTCTGGAGGCGATCTGTTCAACAGTCATTCGGCGATCCCCCAAAACATTTCTCTCCACAGTCTCGATCATGTCGTCAGACAGGCTTGTGCGAGCCCGAGGTTGCTTTGGTTTGTTGTCACACGATGTTCGGCCTTCATTAAACTGTCGCACCCACGAACGCACTTTCGACACATCCATAACTCCATCACCACATGTCTCCTTCAACTGTCGATGAATTTCAATTCGTTTCACGCCACGCAAATTCAGAAAACAAACGATTGCACGCTGTTCAAGTAAGGAAAACGTCGCCATTTTAAGTATTTAAAACAGTTCTCATTCTCGCCGCTGGCGGTAAAATTCCATCTGCCGTACGGTGCTGCCATCTCTGGGACGTATTGACAAAGAATGCGGCCTCATTGTAAAACAATGCTGATGTCTCTACCTCTTTCCAGTAAGGAGAAAAATAATCGGAGGCCTTAGAACTTGAATGCACCTCGCAATACCACATTCATATGAGTCTGAACTACGTTATTACAAATTAAAACCTTCATCTATAAGTCGTGGAAACAGATATGCAACATATGTACAAATGATCAGTAGTGGAGACATTCGCTTAATTGACCAAGCTAGGATATCATTTAGTATAGAGCTGCTATGAAACACAAGTAGATATTCCTTACAGATAAATTCTTGATGCAATGGAAAGAGATAAAATGAAATAATTTACATAGTAATACGTCTACCAGAGAAGTGCCCTCCCATTTTATAAGGTAGAGGTTTAGTGACATTAAATAAGGTTACACCACAGTAATTCTGGTAAACAACCAGTAGTAGTGAAATCTTTCCCAAATCACGACTCTTGTAATTCATCCGAAAGCAGCCGCTTTCGCTAAGTTGTGGCGAGCAGTCGTGGAGGAGGAAGAGGCCGGACTCTCTGGGAGGAGCCCCCAGGAAGATGGGCACTGCGGCCATTCTGCAAGCACACAGTGGGAAGGCGGACCGACGCCTCGTCATGATGCGAAGGGCCCGTCTGACTACGAGAGACGAGCCGAGAGCTGATGGACACCTGCAGCCATTTGGACGGAACGCCAAGAACGTACGCGGGAGATTATTTAAGGTCTTCTGGCCTGCAGGCAGTCACTTTGCCTGTCTTATAAAACAGGGATGTGCTGACAATTCCAGCACCCCATAGAATGGGGGGGGGGGGGGGGGTAAAAAAGCGACGGGAATTGGAGCACGGAGGCGTGTGATAGAGGTCAACTTTCTTACGATGATGTTTTTCTCAACAGTGAGGACATTCCTTGTTAATGACAGACGCCAGCAGATTTTGAGGCGGAGCCAAATGATGACTCTGTCCAGGGCTCGCGAGAGGGAGCGGTTAGAAAGAATTGTTGTGTAGCTCCTCCCCCCTACAGGCTCAAAATGCAGGGAAACTTCTTAATAATGTGAAATAGTGAGATAGATATCGATTCACGAGCCACACGAAATCACACGCCGTATAGAAAATATCCACTCCGCACGAAGAGACGTGGCGACGAAACAGCGATCGGTCGTTGGTCAGTATTGAAAATTTCTTCCACCAATGACAACGCTGAAAGGAATAATATTTCGAAGAGGAGCTGAGCTGACAGAAGGGAGGAGAAGCGGGTGAGAGTCGTGGAGACAACGCGGAAACGAGAGGACATGGGCGCCCTTCCACGTAGCGCGAACACCCGCCTTCCGACACCGTGACAGCACAGCTTCGGCCACGCAAACGACAACGGGCAGACAACGCGGAGATCTTACCTGGGTCCCGCCGCGAAGCCGCGGTTGCTGATGAGGGCAGCCAACCCGTGCAGCACAGCTACGACACGAGGTGCCGTACCGAGACAGCGTCTGCCGCCGACATCAGTATAAGACGAACGATAACGAAGAATGGTGAGACGATACGTTCCCCCTTCTTTCCCCTTATCAACTGAGCCGTGTCCATGCCCAGTCAAATCGGCCGTGAGATTTATAATACTGTTTTGTTTTTACTAAACAGCACGAAAATGAATACATTTCTTTCGTGCCTTGATCATATAAACAATCTTTTACATTCATAAATGAGCTTATCAATTTTTACCCTTTGTTTTTGATTTTATTGAATTATTGATATCAATTAATTGTTGGTTCCTAACGTGCGGCAATCTCATTAGTCATCTGGCCGTTATTTTACGTCCGACAGCAGAAAGAGAGTAATTTCTCGATTTCACTACGTTTTTGGCGCCCAACGTGGTGCGACCTCATTGTTAATTTTCTTGGTACCTGATGTTACATAATACTGTCTCCATTTCACTAAATATTATACATTTCTCCTTTTGCAATGTTCAAGCAGATAGTCTTCAGTGCCATAGTTCATTACAAATACCCACGAACATTAAAAATCTCTTTACTTTGTGTCACTACTGGCTAGTATTTACATATAAGCATTTCAGTTAGGTATTGTGTGACACTCCCAGGGCAACATCAGGTTTTCAGTCCACCTCATGAGTGCAAATATTGTGGTGAAGATTCCTTAATTTGTGCACTAGCCATCTAATTCATTCAGAAGCACGATGCATATTAGTGCAAACAATATTGGTGCCTTTGGCTTTCGTAGAAAAGGTGATTTCCATGTGTAAATATAATTTTAAGGTTTTCCCCAAGAATCTCAGTTTAAGTCAATACCTAATAGACAACAAATTATTCGTCCTTTCCAAATGTTAGTAAAAGACAAACAAGAGAAATCATTTGTATTGAACTGCTTGGCTCTTGAACAGACTAACAAAAAACTACCTTCAGGAGAATAATGATTACCTTGTAAACTCTTTGTGAAGTGATTGCCAATTGCAGTGCTTACGACGCAGAAGAGATTTAGGACGGGGTTTCAGAAGTACAGTGCCTCCTGCCTGAAATCCTTGTATTTGCCTTACCTTGTCTTCCCAAGAGCATTTTTGTCTTGGAAGCTGTGAAAGACAATCTATTGTTTCATATATTTTATATTTCCTTTACTTGGGATACAGGTTGAGCTGACCTACACTCTATGGTATACAAAGGAAAACTGTTCGCTATTTGCTCGTACAGTGGTGGGTTAGTTTTTCGGTGATTTTCTGTTAAATAAGTAATTAAAGTTTCATCCAGCGATAGTCAACATCCTGGAAAGTTTCCATACTCCTACACATGTGCAAGGAATGTTATCGATAATTACTGTTTTCCATTACTAATACTCTCTAATTTGACGTTCGCTGAACCAGTTCATATAATTTCGGTGAACCCTGTAGTAACCGAGACAATTCGGCTGTTGCTATGTTGTCCTTTCCAGAACCATGTACTATTTCAAAATCGTGTTCCTGTGAGGAGAATGACCAACATTGTGTGGCGACCTTTGTGACGTCGTTCGTTACATACAAAAAATATACATATTTTATATATTTATTTTTTAATTTATCAGTATGATTCTTTCTCGCAGGGATATTGTCTTCTCTCATCACTTTTACTTACGTGCATAAGCAAATATGAAACGGGTTCTTCAAGGGCCTCAGTCATTCATGTACAAAATTTAGATTTTGAAGGCGATGACTAAAATATAGTTGCCGTTAACAGAATTGAAAATAATTTTGTTAATTTCTATTTCTTGGCTGCAAAGAAAGGCTTGAGAGAATTTCGATTGTTGCCGTGGAGCGGCCAAGATAAAACTTACTGAACTCATCGACTCTGTATAGCTTAAAAGAAAAAGAACTTTAAAGTAAATTAATTATCTGTTGCGATTTTAAAAGGTTCGTACAACGAAATCTCTAGCATATACATTTACTGTTAACACTTTGATAAATAAATTAATAGTTCAGCGTGTAATGGCCGGCCAGAGGCTTCTCTCAGCGCAAATTACTGAAAAACGCTTATTAAACATATTTAACCCCTATGAGGATTTGAGGTGACAACTATTACTAGGAAATTCATTTTCTAATAATAATAACAAGTTAATTTAAACAGAAATACGAATAACGTACATAAAATATGTGTAGCCGCTCAATGGCTGCCTTCTGTATAGCGGAACAAAACAGTGTCTGTACCACAAAATACGTCCTTCTTCTTCAGCCGTACAATCACGTCTCATTCGATCCTTTTTTATTTTCATAGACATTAAATAAAGATGGTATCTCTGCATATCAGTTGTCTCAAGAACATTAACTATATCTTTTACACTAATTATATTCATAAAATATGTAAACTACGATTTACAACCGCTAAAAATGTCAATATTTATGTGACGTACTGTCTAAATGTGAGGAGTGCGTAAAGCAATTTACATATAACAAGAAGACTTAAAGCTTGGTTATCACAGAAAACTTTGATATATTTGCCATGAATATGATAATTATCATATTCATATTATTATTAAGCTCTTTCAATTCTGCTGCTGAACTGGCTCGCACCAGAACATTCATGATTAGCAAAACATATTATATAAAGATCACATTTAAAATATTCATCGTTAAACTGAAATTCACGTGCCTCCAATCCTGCGAAAGAGTACAAGTGAAAGCACAAAAATCCTTTCATGTGTCAGCAATATATAAAATTTTAGAGATCACCACAACATGTTTAATTGCATCATGGCTTTCTTGACAATTCGTTGACCATTTTCAGGTACCATTTTCCTTTGATAAGCTTAATAATACATTAATGTTTAAAAGCTGATGAGGTATAAAAGCTATAAGAATTAAACATAATCCGAGGAATGCCTCAAGTTGTTTCCTAGTGGTGGAGTTGGAAATTTATTTTTGCACAAAAATATATCTCACTTCTTATTAAAGATATTAAGTCCATGTATTTCTAATATCTCAGCAGGTTTTCTGAATATCTATAATCTCTACCACCACCCCATCTCATGTCCATAATTGGAGGACGCAATGCAGCCTGATATAGTATATTAAATTGGTCACAGTCAGACAGAATTCTTCTGTCACTTCAATATCATGTGTTCTGTGGCCGCCACACTGTGTCAACAGCATATGGTGTTTCCTGTCATAAGCTCTTCTTCTTTTGTTTAAATTTAGTGGTCCTCAGTCCGCATGCTCAACATTCTGCAATGGAGGTACTTCTAGCTGTGTCATGAAGTTAACCTGACCGTCTTTAGATCTGCTGGAATTCTACAGCTCTGTGCATGGTGAAGTGAAATGAAAAGTGGCAAGTTTGGCAACACAAGATCGTATTAATGTTAATTTTCAATGAAAGAAATTAGTTGGCATAATAATAGTAATTATAAGTCGAATTCGCTAAGAAACGTAGACTGCAGGTTTGCCTGACAAATACTGAAACATGGAAGGCGATAGCATTCTTACTGTTTGTGATCTTCCTATCACCAACACAAACACATCCAACTGATTTAAAAGGTTGAAAAATATTTACAAAATGTGAGATTGTGCACTCTATTACCACATAAAACTGTAAAAGATTTTAAAAATGGTTATTGTTTTACATCATAATATAAACATCTAGCACTGAGGCTCAGAAGAAGAAGGACTACTCATTTTCAGATGTGTTATTTTTAACCAAAGGTAACCGAAAATTACATAGGTAATGAATAAACATTAACAGCAACACAAAATTGTGGAATATAATCCTGTCTCTAACATCATTAAACCACAATGTTTTGACTCACACTCTTACCATGATGCCATACACTAATAATGGATGCACAACACCGAATTTCATTTAAGAAGAACGTATTCATTGCTTCATAATACATTTGGAAACTGATATACATTGAAGTATTCCATATATTGTGTTTTGTCATGCATTATAGTTTTTAGAGCTAATACCATAACATTAGTAAATTTTAATAATTCGGCCTACAGGACAATGCCCATTTTAAAACACACACTATTACATCACCCATTAGTAATATAGGTATGATGGTAATCTGACGAGCTTATTTGTTTGAATATTGCATTATGCTACTTGTTTAACATTTAAAGGCTCAGCAAGAACAAATTTGTTATTAATAATGAATTCTAGATATTTATTAACTCAACAAATCTATTCATTTGTGAAAATAATGTGCTGAATAAGTGTTAAAAATTTAAAGGTGCATATATAGGTTTATCTTAGGATACAACACAGATCTCTGGGAATCTGTTAAAATTGTACAAAACACGTCAGAGTTGTATACAACAATTTTTATGAGAAGAGGGGTTAGTATTACTTTCAAGTTTTCTCATTACTTTGATTCTACTTGGGGGAGGGGACAGTGGCCTTTCTCTACTGGTGCTTCATCATGACCCGTCCACTATGGTCAACAGGCCTCAGGTTATGAAGGCAATACAGTTACTCAAGTAGTTAGTAGAAGGTGTAGACGAATCCCCATGCAGTGGTCCAGATTAGTCGTTTTCTCATTGGCAAGCGAAGTGTTTTGGATACCTATAGATTTTATAAGGAATGTAATGCTGCTCAAGCCTGATTTGCTTACGTAACTGCATCTGTTGTACGCACGAGTCTTATACTACTCCGGTTCCTTAGAATCTTGCATGTTTTTCATATACTGCACGTCCACTATTACGGTGGTCTTCAAACTGAATTTTGCTCACGCCTGTTTATTTTATTTTTTAATGGGTAGCAAGGGTGTTTTTGACAGATTAAAGCACATCGTTTGCAGACTTTAAATACGATCAGTTAAGACAGCTGTATCACCTAATGACAGCATGTCGTGATTCTATCCCCACCCCCGACTCCTGCAATTGCTATCATTTTGGTTCCCTGTTCCATAACTCTTCTTCATTGAGTGAAGAGGATGCATGAAAGCTTACAGAACTGCCTTAAAATTCAGTGAAGCAGTGGTTACTGCTTAGTTGCCAGTTCTGTTGCACCTCGTCTTTTTGGAAATTCCGTATCAGTCACATGGATTTGTAAATGGTTCCAGTTTCCATCAGTATTTGCTATCGCTGTTTTAATGGACCTCGTCAAAACTTTTTGCAACGTCGATGAACACAAATATATGTTCCTTCTTTCTTTCAAACGCTTTAATATGACGGGATGCTCGTGTAACTATTCCCCAACTAAAGATAAATTGGTTTTCAGCTGAAATAGCTGCCACATTCCCTTCAATTCTTCCCACAAGAATTGCCTTCAAAATTATTCAGACATGTGATAGAACACCGAGAGTTGTACACTGCCCTCATATATTTCTTAATATTTCCCCCAGACAGCAGTCCAACATCGTAAATACGACTCATTAATCCACACATGTAGCATTATGTCTGCACGAGCTGCTTTAATATGATCTGTGGGAACTACCTCGCCTCGAAATACCTTCATGTGCTTCAATAACTGAAGTGGGCGACAAAGTTCAGTCCATAGCGTGCTGCCACGGAAATCATAGTTACGCACCTGATCTGAATCTTGTGCTAGACTATATGGTAGCGGTCGGCAACTGGCAGGTCACGTTCCGGATCCGGACCGCGGAAGGTGAAAAACTGACCCAATAAAAATATTTTGAATGTATGAAATACGTACTCACATTATTTAAAAAATCATGTTTTCTGTGGCGGACAATTTGTTTGAGCACTACCCTAATATTTTTTTCTAGTAGTTTACAATTAACTGCTGAGTGTTCATGATTCTTAATGGTTCATTATGGGTAGTTTACATACATAGTATATGTACTGTGTAGCGCAGGAGAGTGCGTCACCCTGAAGAGCAGGGTGGAAGAGAGCAAGCTGATCCGCCGACACAGCAGGCTAATGTCGATTCGCATAAAAGCTCTGTACAAACGTATGCAGCACAAGAATTTTATTTAATTAACAAGACAATTTTATGAATCGGTTTCGGCTCTAGCGACCTCTGAAACCTCTCTTAAATAGGAGAGCGCATATTCATTTAAAGACCTTTTTTTTTTGCTAGTAGCTCGAACGACAGATTAAAGGTACCTTATGAAACTTCGGGCGGGTTCACTCGACAGCGGCTATCTTTGACAGCGATGTGCCTTCTTTGCGGTGCAGCTCCTTTGGTGTGCAGCGGCATACGCTTTGACATACTCCTTTGCAGTGCGCCGGCGCGTGCTGCGTACCATGAGCCGGTATTTTTATAAAGAACGAATCTAAATAAAGTAGGAAATTTTATCGCTAAATAGTCAGCAGTTGTTGTGATCTCGTACTCAGCGTTTCGTTATTACCGAGATATACAACGTTTCTTTTGCATAGGTATGGACCTTAAAAGGCGTAAAGTTGATATTGAAAATACGTAGTTTTTTACTGTGAAGACTGAACAGTATTATTTTACTCTGCCTGATAGGCATGGAGCTGTTCCACTTTGCTTCATATGCCACAGATTTGTCGCACTTGTTAATAGTGCCAGATTAAAGCGAGGCTACGAAACAACTCGTCAACAGGTCCATAAAAATTATCCTCTTAGTAGTGAAGCTTTTCAAGGAAAACTTCAGCCACGTCTATCTTCTTACAAAAAAAAGCATGGCCTTGTTCGTTCCTCTATGAGCGAGCAAGAAAAATGTGCACAAGCAGCGATACGTGTGTGTTGAACGCTTAATAAACACTAGAAACATTTTTCAGACACAGAGATAGTAAGAAAAGAATGTTAAGGTGGGCGTGGCACTTTTAGAAGAGAGAAAGAATGTTGTCGCCTTAATTCAAGGTACTGGAGTGTCGGTAAAAATTAATACAAAAAGAGTCTAAGTTTTTGCTCGAATATATGCTGAAGGCGTCTTGCTACGCCATAGCATTTGATGAATTAGGCCACATTGTTGATCAAGATCAAATGTTCATTTTCTTGCGATTCTTTTATACTGAAAGTAAAGAATTTAGAAAAGCCTTGTTAACAATGATGCCGCTGAAAGTCAAGACTAGCGGAGAAGGTTTATTCAAGACTTTCGATCACTTAGTGCCAAAACAAGACATTAGTCTGATAAAATTGTCTCTCTTGCAATTAATCGATTAGCAAAAAAGTAAAAGGATTAGTAAAGACAATGAAAGATATGAAAGCTGAGTGACTATCTTATCAGTGCACCAGAAAGACCTTTGAGGAAATCTTAGTGTGACTCAGAAAGAAGTAATGCACAGGTGTAAGTAGGCTGTATAGGTTTTTTTATTGGTAACGCCGCCGCCACGTAGCGCTCTGTATGAAAATCGCTGGCTGTGCCGTGTGCAGTCTGTGGCTGGTTGGCATTGTTATAATACTCGCCATTGTAGCGTTGGGCAGCTGGATGTTAGCGGCGCGTAGCGTTTCGCAGTTGAGGGTGAGCCGCCAGCAGTGGTGGACATGGGGAGAGAGATAGCGGAGTTTTGAAATTTGTAAGACTGGATGTCATGAACTGCCATATGTATTATGACTAATAAGGAAAATACATTGTTTGTTCTGTATTAAAATCTTTCATTTACTAACTATGCCTATCAGTAGTTAGTGCCTTCAGTAGTTTGAATCTTTTATTTAGCTGGCAGTAGTGGCTCTCTCTGTATTGCAGTAGCTTGAGTAATGAAGATTTTTGTGAGGTAAGTGATTTGTGAAACATATAGGTTAATGAAACTTCCTGACAGATTAAAATTGTGTGCCCGACCGAGACTCGAACTCGGGACCTTTGCCTTTCGCGGGCAAGTGCTCTACCAACTGAGCTACCGAAGCACGACACACGTCCGGTACTCACAGCTTTACTTCTGCCAGTATCCGTCTCCTACCTTCCAAACTTTACAGAAGCTCTTCTGCGAACCTTGCAGAACTAGCACTACTGAAAGAAGGGATACTGCGGAGACATGGCTTAGCCACGGCCTGGGGGATGTTTCCAGAATGGGATTTTCACTCTGCAGCGGAGTGTGCGCTGATATGAAACTTCCTGCCAGATTAAAACTGTGTGCCCCACCGAGACTCGAACTCGGGACCTTTGCCATTTGCGGGCAAGTGCTCTACCAACTGAGCTACCGAAATACGACTCACGTCCGGTACTCACAGCTTTACTTCTGCCAGTATCCGTCTCCTACCTTCCAAACTTTACAGAAGCTCTTCTGCGAACCTTGCAGAACTAGCACTCCTGAAAGAAAGGATACTGCGGAGACATGGCTTAGGCACAGCCTGGGGGATGTTTCCAGAATGAGATTTTCACTCTGCAGCGGAGTGTGCGCTGATATGAAACTTCCTGGCAGATTAAAACTGTGTGCCCGACCGAGACTCGAAATCGGGACCTTTGCTTTCGCGGGCAAGTGCTCTACCAACTGAGCTACCGAAGCACAAATCACGTCCGGTACTCACAGCTTTACTTCTGCCAGTATCCGTCTCCTACTTTCCAAACTTTACGGAAGCTCTTCTGCGAACCTTGCAGAACTAGCACTCCTGAAAGAAAGGATACTGCGGAGACATGGCTTAGCCACAGCCTGGGGGATGTTTCCAGAATGAGATTTTCACTCTGCAGCGGAGTGTGCGCTGATATGAAACTTCCTGGCGGATTAAAACTGTGTGCCCGACCGAGACGCGAACTCGGGACCTTTGCCTTTCGCTGGCAAGTGCTCTACGAACTGAGCTACCGAAGCACGACTCACGTCTGCAATGTTCGCAGAAGAGCTTCTGTAAAGTTTGGAAGGTAGGAGACGGATACTGGCAGAAGTGAAGCTGTGAGTACCGGACGTGCGTCGTGCTTTGGTAGGCTAGTTGGTAGAGCACTTGCCCGCGAAAGGTAAAGGTCCCTAGTTCGAGTCTCGGTCGGGCACACAGTTTTAATCTGCCAGGAAGTTTCATATCAGCGCACACTCCGCTGCAGAGTGAAAATCTCATTCTGGAAACATCCCCCTGGCTGTGGCTAAGCCATGTCTCCACAGTATCCTTTCTTTCAGGAGTGCTAGTTCTTCAAGGTTCGCAGAAGAGCTTCTGTAATGTTTGGAAGGTAGGAGACGGATACTGGCAGAAGTAAAGCTGTGTGTACCGGACGTGAGTCGTGCTTCGGTAGCTCAGTTGGTGGAGCACTTGCCCGCGAAAGGCAAAGGTCCTGGGTTCGAGTCTCGGTCGAGCACACAGTTTTAATCTGCCAGGAAGTTTCATATCAGCGCACACTCCGCTGCAGAGTGAAAATCTCATTCTCGAAACAACTTCCGGGCTGTGGCTAAACCATGTCTCCGCAGAATCCCTTCTTTCAGGAGTGCTAGTTCTGCAATGTTCGCAGAAGAGCTTCTGTAAAGTTTGGAAGGTAGGAGACGGATACCGGCAGAAGTAAAGCTGTGAGTACCGGACGTGAGTCGTGCTTCGGTAGCTCAGTTGGTAGAGCACTTGCCCGCGAAAGGCAAAGGTCCCGAGTTCTAGTCTCGGTCGGTCACACAGTTTTAATCTGCCAGGAAGTTTCATATCAGCGCACACACTGCTGCAGAGTGAAAATCTCATTCTGGAAACATCCCCCAGGCTGTGACTAAGCCATGTCTCCGCAGTATCCTTTCTTTCAGGAGTGCAAGTTCTGCAAGGTTCGCAGAAGAGCTCCTTTAAAGTTTGGAAGGTAGGAGACGGATACTGGCAGAAGTAAAGCTGTGAGTACTGGACGTGAGTCGAGCTTCGGTAGCGCAGTTGGTAGAGCACTTGTCCGCGAAAGGCAAAGGTCCCGATTTCGAGTCTCGGTAGGGCACACAGTTTTAATCTGCCAGGAAGTTTCATATCAGCGCACACACTGCTGCAGAGTGAAAATCTCATTCTGGAAACATCCCCCAGGCTGTGCCTAAGCCATGTCTCCGCAGTATCCTTTCTTTCAGTAGTGCTAGTTCTGCAAGGTTCGCAGAAGAGCTTCTGTAAAGTTTGGAAGGTAGGAGATGGATACTGGCAGAAGTAAAGCTGTGAGTACCGGACGTGAGTCGTGCTTCGGTAGCTCAGTTGGTAGAGCACTTGCCCGCGAAAGGCAAAGGTCCCGAGTTCGAGTCTCGGTCAGGCACACAGTTTTAATCTGCCAGGAAGTTTCATATCAGCGCACACTCCGCTGCAGAGTGAAAATCTCATTCTGGAAACATCCCCCAGGCTGTGCCTAAGCCATGTCTCCGCACTATCCTTTCTTTCAGGAGTGCTAGTTCTGCAAGGTTCGCAGAAGAGCTTCTGTAAAGTTTGGAAGGTAGGAGACGGATACTGGCAGAAGTATATCTGTGAGTACCGGACCTGAGTCGTGCTTCGGTAGCTCAGTTGGTAGAGCACTTGCCCACGAAAGGCAAAGGTCTCGAGTTCGAGTCTCGGTCGGGCACACAGTTTTAATCTGCCAGGAAGTTTCATATCAGCGCACACTCCGCTGCAGAGTGAAAATCTCATTCTGGAGATATAGGTTAATGTTAGTCAGGGCCATTCTTTTGTAGGGATTTTTAGAAGTCAGATTGCGTTGCGCTAAAAAATATTGTGTTTCAGTTTAAGCACAGTCATGTATAATTTTTCAAAGGGGACGTTTCATATGGCGATCCTGCCAGGGTACGTCACTGAAATCTTCTGATTTTTTTCTTGTAGTTTGTGTATTTAGAGAAGCTTTTGTTTATTGCTAGTGTGTAATTATAGAGAGAATTTCCTTTGCAGTTGTAGTTTTTCATTTGTTGTACAGTAAAACAGTTGTGGCATTCATGTAGGTTTGCACCAAGTATTTCGCAGCTGCGCTTGCAATTAACTGGATATTATTTTCACTGCTACCTTAATGTGTTCTCTTATATTTGCTCTTCGAATTGTGTTCTCTTATTTTTGCTCTTCAAATTGTGTTTTTCTGTGTTGTGATGTGAAATATTGTGACAATAATGGCGAGTTAAAAATGTTATACTAGGCTACAAAGTAAACTGTGAAATGACAGTGAAGACGAAAGCAGTGTGTTTTCACCACCATGTAATGAATTCACTAATGTTCAAAGTAATAATTTGGTAATAGTGCATAGGGAAATGGAGTGGGCTGCAAATATTGGTGTAGGCAGTGAAACAGTTAGTGTACAGGGAAGCATTATCGATCGATCGGTCAGCAACAGCTCGCGTCAGGTATCCGAAATGACAGGACACAATCTTGCAAATACTGTACATTCAGGTTTTGCGTCCTCACCGTTTTCTCAAATAAGTCAAGACACATTTTCTGCTTGTCAAAATATGAATGTTGCCGGTGCAAATGCACTGCCGAAAAGCATTGGGGAACAGATTCCAGACACTAATACATTATTATTGCAATTACTGCAACAAATGAAACGAAACCAGAGACAAACACAGCAACAGTTAGATGCAATGGAGTAAAATCTTCAAAAATTAGACACAATGGAACAAAATCTTCAAAAGTTGGACACAGTGGAACAACACCAGAGACAAACACAGCAACAGTTAGACACAATGAAACACAATCAGAGACAAACACAGCAAAAGCTTCAAACGTTATACATCACACTTGAACAAACACGTGAAGATTTTAACTACTGAGTTACATAAAACTGAATCGAAATCCCAAAAAATCTGTAATGAGGTAAAAACACAAATTTGTGAGCATTTCCAACCTATTTTTCCCGGCATGAAATGCATTACAGAATCATGAAGCAGCCATAAAAGAACTGCCAACTATTGTTCGTGAAAGTCACTACACCTTGCAAGCTAAATTGGACTAAGTTGCATCCACCGATTCGGTTACGGAACTTCCAAGAACTCAGGAAAACTTAAAGGACACAGTAGATTCGATTTCAACACAAATGGACACTCTGAAACTTGGTTCAGAAAAACACACTGAGGAAATGTGTTCACTATCGGAGAAAGTAGCCGAACTTTCAGATCACTTCATTAACTTATCTACAAAGGTAGATGATGGTCTGAATGATACAGAAGAGTGCGAACATATTAGGAAATTCAACAAAATCTAAATCAAATTAATACACAATACCAAAGAGAAATCCGGGAAGTGCAAGATCAGCTGACACAGGTAATACAAGAATTACGTATTTCAGAGGACACTCGCGCTCCAACACGGGAAGAGGGACTTAGAAATACGAAAAGCAACAAAATAATAACACAGGGCATTTCGGAAATTACGAAAGAAAGTGGCAAGGTGCTCCGAATTTTGAGATGGAACCGCCGACACGACGTAACAATGACCCATATGGTACCCGCCGACACGATGATTTTGACTATAAGCTGTTCATTACTGCACGTAAATTCAAAACATTTAAAAATTCTGGCAACGACATTCATCCACAAGCGTGGCTTCATCAATTCTCTCATGGTTTCCCCCCCCCAACTGGTCATTAGAGCACAGATTAGAATTTATGTGTGGCTACTTAGAGAATGAACCAGCTGTAAGAATTCGATCGGTCATTCACGATTGCCACAGTGAAGGAGAATTTTACCATGCCTTCCTCTCAGCATATTGGTCTCAAGCCACACAAGACCGAGTAAAACATGGCATCATAATGATGAAACATTTCGAACAATCTGAATTTTCAAGTCTTGTCAAATATTTTGAAGACATGTTACATAAGAATCAGTATCTTTCAAACCCATACAGCCCCTCAGAACTCATCCGCATTTGCTTAATCAAATTACCTGAACTTTTACGACAGATTGTTTTAGCAGGACGATGCAAAGACGACATTGAAGCTTTTCAGGAACTGTTACAAGAACTGGAAATTAACACTGACAATCGCTGAACGCGAAAACAGGAGCACAACAATTACAGGTCACATCTGTCACAATTCCGCGATGACAGAAATAATACACGACAAGGCAATTCGTACAACGTAAATCGTGACCAAAACATACACCACCTGTATGACAACCACTGGAAGAGTAATAATAGTTACAGAGAAAGATCGCATTTCCGTAGTAATGAATATGACAGAGGTAACCATAGAAACAGACAATATGGGAACAAAAACAATTATTATCAAGGGAGACAGAATAACTTCAGACGCAACGGTCCAGCGCGCAGTTACGATTCAGGGAGAAATTCTCCATCACATGACCGACAAACAAGAAACTATGTGAACTACCTACAAAACGACAGACCTGAATTCCATCAGAAATGGCGAGCTTCAAACAGGGCAGGGCCTTCTCGTCAAGGCGAATTTGCAGAAGTTAGGTCTCCTAATCCCAATAACGTCGCTCGCCAACAAAGAGATAGACAATGACTCGCTCCGCATGCAGCCGCGTGCGCCGGCTGGCTGAGAGAAAAAAACTTAAGCTAACCTTGAGCAAAATTCCAGTGTTCCTTACTGACGTAACCACATGATAATTGCGTTGAGACTGAAACTCTGCGCACTAGGAAGAGTAAAAGATTGCACCACATTTCACATGTAAAACCGTTTACTGAAAGATAATCTGCTTTTTAACTTTGTCTTTGCCATAAAATTTTTCACTTCACGCTACTAGAACAATTTGTCTTACTGAGAAACTGTTAACATGTAACAATGTTTTGAAGTTAACTATCCAGTCTAGAACCTAGGAAACATTTTTAAACAGAAATTACGAATGCATTGTTATTGTGAACAGACGACACAGTGTTGTTATTTGTACATTCTTGCATGTTAGTTGCACGATTACGTAACGAATATAAGGCTTACATACTTACAACATATACTGTTAATGAGATTTTAATGCAACATTTTGGTTTAGTTGAAAAGACATTCTTTATTTGAAGTACTTCCTGTGAGATTAAATATGATTTAGCATTTGGTTTCTTTTATAGCTACACGATTATATCACTACGCTACTAATGTGTGACACAATTTACATTGTGCTTTTACGGTGTATCTGTTTTATATCTGCACAGTTTTTCTGAATTCCTCTGGAAAGGAAAACATGTTTTAGTAGTAACTTTGTGGTATAGCTACAATGAGACAGCCTTTTCTGTAGCACAACAATACGTTACAATACAGTACTTACTTCAGCACGGCAATAAGCGTAGTAACTACGATATCTACACGCAAAGCATTTCACATTTGTTTATCATGAGGTAAGTACATTGACTTCTGCAGAACTTAGCTTTCGGAGGACGATAACTACGACACTTCCACAGAGATTATCTTACAACAAGACGCACAGTTTAGCGCTACAGTACACATAGTTGAGTGATTAATTTTGTACTTAAAACATTTATTTTTAAAGATATTTGAAGTACAACGATACAAAGGTTTTCCGTGATACATTTCATTCCATTGCTGTAATCTACAACACCTGAGGATATAATTACATTAATCCTCAGGGGGTACACGCTTACTTTGTGTACCATGTGTCTGGCAAGCACAAGGAGCCGTAGCTAATATGGTATTTGTTTATACTACTTTACACATCGGTACCATATTTCTCTAACACATAAATTACACAGCTATCTGATAATTTAACTGAGAGACAAACATTTTTTTTTACTACATCAGCGACACATGTTTACACAATTACACCGTTGGATAACTTTACACTTATGAAACTGTATTTTGTCTGTACTGTGTGAACCCTTCATATTTTTTCGGGACCATTGTGATACTATGAGAGCTTTGAATGACATATTTGGTATGAGATCCTGATTTTTAAAGTACGTTTAAAGCAGATAACACTTTTGAGATGAGCAAAAATTTTTTTTAGGTTTTGAAATTATTGCAGAAAGCTATGACGTTTTTGAGATTTGACTGAGGTGTTATGATGTTATTATTACGACGACGATGTGAATTATGCTGCTGAGGTATGTTTAAGCTGATGCTATATGAGTTATTTGGTTATGCTACATATCTGTTATGATGAAATATTGAAGAAGTGTCGACGAATATGTATATGTGTAATAAGGCAAGGAACAATGAGTAGTGGTTAGGGACTCTGGTTTGTGAAAAAAGTTGTTGGAAACCAAGAATCGTACTTTAAGAGTTATGAAATGTGTGTATATGTGTGAATGTATCACTATGCTGGCGAAAATTTTTTGGACACTAACATATTTATAGGATTTTATTTTCTACAAATTTGTAACGCAAATTCTCAACCTGTGAAAATATTTTTTCATGAGACTGTCACTGTAGTGGAAACTGCGGTCGTAAATATTTCGGTAAGAAAGGTAAGTGAGCGTGACGTAATGCGTTGTGAGCGGCCAGGTGTGCCAGCTGCCTTGAGAAAAAGTCATTACTGTGTGCCTTTTAGAGGCACAGCTGAAAAAAAAGGAGGGCATTAACCTCGCTGTTTACATTCCTTTGTAGAAAGCATCATAAATACGACACACCCAAACTTGAAAACATATGATTACACTGTGAAGCTCTTAATTTATGATATTTACTGAAATGAAATGATAAGAAACATTTTGTATCTATTGTCTTCTAGCTGAGAGATTGCTCATTTTGTTTAATATCCAGTTTCTATCTGCAATGCAGCATTGGTTAAAATAAAATTTAACAGATGTACTAATATCACTATTTTCTGTCTATAGACCCAGTAAAGAATTATTTTATGATGTACTTTCTTAGAAAAGAGATCACAAATAGACATTTCCCCTCACAGGAACTGCATAAATAATTTTTTTTACGATTTGGTAACTTATCTGCTAGCGTATGTTCTCGTAATGCATCACACCAGTGTTAAGATGTGACAAAGGTATTAAACATTTTTCTTGTAATATTTTTTCTGCTTCACCTTTGTCATGTTTAGATATACGTTATTACATTTGCTGCTGCTGTTTGCCAGGCATAATGTTACTGAATTTGACTTTGTATTACTCTGTTAAGCCAGCTTTACTACGGATTTATTTTTCTTGTTTGCCGCGCATTGCCTTATATTAGTTGTAATATTGCTGCTTGCTTTGACAACTTCCATTTTTTTTCATTGCTGTTTGTATTACATGTTTTGTGCTGCTGCATTGCGTCGTCCCTTAGTTTAGCATCTGAGCTCAGTAGGTTTAAGTTAGCTTAAGACAGGGTATACTATATAAGAAACTAACTATGATGAATTGAAAGAAAAGCATTGAGATGCTATAAGAAAATGGTTTGGCGAAAAAAGTAGTGTACAGTGGAGAAAAACTATTTTTGAAAGAGGATGTGAATAGAGTACAGAAAGCTTGCTTGGATAGGAAATTTTTTTTTGGCTATAGCAAATGTTGAAATGAGAGGGACGATTTATGGAATGAAGCTTTGGGTTGGACTGCAGTACCAAATGTTACCCTGAAAACAAACCCTGTCCTTTCCTATTGTGTTATCACACTATGTGTTTGTGTACCCTTGTGTATTTATTTTCTTCCTGTCTCTGTGTACTGTTTCATAGAATTTTTTCTCTTCTCATACTAAGCTACATTCACTATGATGAGGAATACTGTCATCCTCAAATATAATTTGCATTAATAATATGTTATTTACTTTGTAAACGTGTTTACACATTATTTATTCTGTTTTGTTCTAATGCTCATGTGTGAAGTTGATGTTACAAAAGTTATTCTGATCTTTTATGTAAGTACTTATGTCAAAATTCCTGTAACACTGATGTATATGTTATTTCGATTGTTTTGTAAAGCCTGTATTACTGCAAATGTTATCTGTACTATTATGTTCTTTAATTATGCATTTGATACCTTTGTTATTGTATTCTCATGTTATAAAATTGTAATTGACACCAGTTCATCAAATTAAGTTACTTGTATATTACATTTCACTGCACACGTTTCTGTTGGTCATAGTATATGGACAATATGTGAGAAGTAGGGACTGTTAGTGTTTGCACGTGTGTTAATAATCCAGCAAGGGACTGGATAACAGCATTGGGGTTCTAAGGACAATTCCAAAAACGTTGTGAGTGCACAAGTGGTTGTTTATGGACTTGCTATATTCTGCATAAGACTCTTTGATGGTGATTGTGCACCTGCACAGTCGCAACAGATGGCTGCTGGCCGTCTCTACATGGACTACAGTGGGTCTGCATCTTTGATGGGCCACCAATACCATTATTTCTACAAGAACTGCAGTGGGTCTGCAACTCTGGTGGCCCACCAATACCATAATCTCTACCAGGACTACAATGAGTCTGCTCTGTGATGACCTACCTACCAATATTCTTCAAAACGTCGACTGACTCTGCTGTGGGTTTGCTCTGTTGTGGCCCATTACCTGTGTGCATGACAAGAGTCAGCACTGTCTTTCCGTTGGAAGGACAACACCACTTCTTCAAGATGGCATGGAAATCCACAACTTCCGAGTGCATTTTCTTTTATTGCTCAGACTTTGAGAAAACCACTGCTATTTTAGTGTGATGAATGATCAGGACTGTCTTTATGGACTGTGAGAAAATTTTAGCTTATGACCAACATTGTATCGATAAGTGTGTGCATTTCATTTATTTCTTATTGTAATTATGAAAAAATTTTCAAATATGTATTGGACACTGCCCAAAACAATTTGTAAATTTTTTGTGGGGAGCATGGGGCTATGTAAGTAGGCTGTTTACGTTTTTTTAATGGCTCCCGCCACGTAGCGCTCTGTGTGAAAATCACTGGCTGTGCTGTGTGCAGTCTGTGGCTGGTTGGCATTGTTGTAATACTCGCCATTGTAGTGTTTGGCAGCTGGATGTTAGCGGCGCGTAGCGTTGCACAGTTGGAGGTGAGCCGCCAGCAGTGATGGACGTGGGGAGAGAGATGGCGGAGTTTTGAAATTTGTAAGACCGGATGTCATGAACTGCTACATATATTATGACTATTAAGGTAAATACATTGTTTGTTCTGTATTAAAATCTTTTATTTGCTAACTATGCCTATCAGTAATTAGTGCCTTCAGTAGTTAGAATCTTTTACTTAGCTGGCAGTAGTGGCGCTCGCTGTATTGCAGTAGCTTGAGTGAAGAAGATGTATGTGAGGTGAGTGATTTGTGAAACGTATAGGTTAATGTTAGTCAGGGCCATTCTTTTGTAAGGATTTTTGGAAGTCAGATTGCGTTGCGCTAAAAAATATTGTGTTTCAGTTTAAGCACAGTCATGTATAATTTTTCAAAGGGGACGTCTCACAGGTTAATCAAGATGAATAATTTTATGAAGCCTCGTCCTTCTCTTCAGCGTAGACAGTTCAAAGAGATTCTTTCTGAGTGTGATTCGGGGCATTTAGTCCTACCACAGTACAACAATGATCGTTGGCCAAGTTAGGATCAAGTGATACAACGGTTTTTGCAAACAGAAGAAGCAAAATCCTACTTAGAGAACTGGGATTCATAAGAAACAAGAAACCATTTGGAGCTCCTAGTAAACTAGCTCAGTACGCTGGCAGTAGCTGTCTAGGAACACTTTACGAAACATTTAAATCGCTCAGTACCGAGCTACAACGATATAGGAATTTAATATGTGATTTGATACAAAGTTTATCTTTCCGTCGCAAGCTGGATATCTGTGAAAAAGACCTTTCTTTACTCTGAAATTTTTTAAAAATATAATATAGTATCAAATGCCATCTTTTGACAATCTGTTAATGTAACATGCAGGATGGATTTAGCAGTTGCTTACATTATTTACACAAGCATAGTCTGTCAGACGATTTCAATCATACTCGTCTATATTAAGACCCTATCACTGACGGATAGAGAGGCTGTGGTAAGACATTTTTCTACACACTAAGTGTCACATTTTACAAGGTGAAAAAAATGTAGTTTTCCATTTGAATGGGCTAGTGCTGATGATAATCTCCTAACAGAGGCACTTTTATCACATTTGAATTTCAAATTGTCTGGTACCATCTTGAACATATCGTTTTCACCTATTTGCACCAACATCTAGAATGCACTACTTGTCCGTAAACCTGATCTCATCAACTGGGACGAGAAGGAATGCCAAAGACGGTCACAATTACTTATTTCTTCATTTATGTATTATGTGTTGGTGATTGATCAGGAAAGAGAGCGAATTATTAGCATTTGCCAACTAGAATATAAATAAAATACAAATGGGAACGCTGTAAGAAAATTTTACAAGTTACTCTAACAAATGTTCAGACTGACTTTACTTTTTCTAAACAAATGTGTAAAGGATTTCTCTTGAGAAAGGCTGCGAGAAACGAAATGCTGCGTTACACTCTAATATGAAAACGTGTGGTACCGTTTTATTTCTTTTATTCATGCCATATATAACTGCAATATCGGAGCATTTAAATCATTAGACTGATTCTTCGAGCTATATATATTCTTTCTTCTCAGATATAATTTTAAACAAAAGTGGCATGTAAAAATAAGTGCTCTTTTGTCTCATTATTCGCAGTTGGTTCACACAGAGAACAGGGAAGTTGTATTTATAACTCATCGGCTTCTGATTAGTAAAATACTAAAGAATGCGAATAGTCCTACAATTTACAATTATACTCATTCCCAGATCAAAACTGTGCGTAATGCTATCAATGAAAGTACTATCCAAGAGATCCAGCAGCAAGAAGGGCCCTCACGCACGATTTACCAATGAATCTGGAAGACGAAAGGATAACGTTCTACGAGTTGAACGTGGTAGGGAAACTAGAAAATCTGAAAAGGGAAATGCAATGGCTCAATCTAGATATAGTAGGTGTCAGTGAAGTGAAGTGGAAGGAAAACAAGGATTTCTGGTCAGATGAGTATCGGGTAATATCAACAGCAGCAGAAAATGTTATAACAGGTGTAGGATTCGTTATGAATAGGAAGGTAGGGCAGAGGGTGTGTTACTGTGAACAGTTGAGTGACCGGGTTGTTCTAATCAGAATCGACAGCAGACCAACACCGACAACGATAGTTCAGGTATACATGCCGACGTCGCAAGCTGAAGATGAACAGATAGAGAAAGTGTATGAGGATATTGAAGGGGTAATGCAGTATGTAAAGGGGGACGAAAATCTAATAGTCATGGGCGACAGGAATGCAGTTGTAGGGGAAGGAGTAGAAGAAAAGGTTACCGGAGAATATGGGCTTGGGACAAGGAATGAAAGAGGAGAAAGGCTAATTCAGTTCTGTAACACGTTTCAGCTAGTAATAGCGAATACCCTGTTCAAGAATCACAAGAGGAGGAGGTATACTTGGAAAAGGCCGGGAGATACGGGAAGGTTTCAATTAGATTACATCATGGTCAGACAGAGATTCCGAAATCAGATACTGGATTGTAAGGCGTACCCAGGAGCAGATATAGACTCAGATCACAATATAGTAGTGATGAAGTTTAGGCTGAAGTTCAAGACATTAGTCAGGAAGAATCAATACGCTAAGAAGTGGGATACGGAAGTTCTAAGGAATGACGAGAGACGTTTTACGTTCTCTATCTCTATAGATACAGCAATAAGGAATAGCGCAGTAGGCAGTACAGTTGAAGAGGAATGGACATCTCTAAAAATGGCCATCACAGAAGTTGGGAAGGAAAACATAGGTACAAAGGAGGTAGCTGCGAAGAAATCATGGGTAACAGAAGAAATACTTCAGTTGATTGATGAAAGGAGGAAGTACAAACATGTTCCGGAAAAATCAGGAATACAGAAATTCAAGTCGCTGAGGAATGAAATAAATAGGAAGTGCAGGGAAGCTAAGACGATATGGCGGCAGGAAAAATTGTGAAGACACCGAAAAAGATATGGTTGTTGGAATGACAGACTCAGCATACAGGAAAGTCAAAACAACCTTTGGTGACATTAAAAGCAACGGTGGTAACAGTAAGCGTTCAACAGGAATTCCACTGTTAGATGCAGAGGAGAGAGCAGATAGGTGGAAAGAATACATTGAAAGCCTCTATGAGGGTGAAGATTTGTCTGATGTGATAGAAGAAGAAACGTGAGTCGATTTAGAAGAGATAGAGGATCCAGTATTAGAATCGGAATTTAAAAGGGCTTTGGAGGACATACGGTCAAATAAGGCAGAAGGGATAGATAACATTCCACCATAATTTCTAAAATCATTAGGGGAAGTGGCAACAAAACCACTATTCACGTTGGTGTGTAGAATATATGAGTCTGGCGACATACCATCTGACTTTCGGAAAAGCATCATCCACACAAATCCGAAGACGGCAAGAGCTGACAAGTGCGAGAATTATCGCATAATCAGCTTAACAGCTCATGCATCGAAGCTGCTTACAAGAATAATATACAGAAGAATGGAAAAGAAGATTGAGAATGCGCTTGGTGACGATCAGTTTGGCCTTAGGAACAGTAAAGGCACGAGAGAGGCAATTATGACGTTACGGCTAATAATAAAAGCAAAGCTAAAGAAAAATCAAAACACGTTCATAGGATTTGTTGACCTGGAAAAAGCGTTCGACAATATAAAATGGTGCAAGCTGTTCGAGATACTGAAAAGAAAGTAGTGGTAAGCTATAGGGAGAGACGGGTCATATACAATATGTACAACAACCAAGAGGGAATAATAAGAGTGGACGATCAAGAACGAAGTGCTCGTATTAAGAAGGGTGTAAGACAAGGCTGTAGCCTTTCGCCCTTCCTCTTCAGTCTGTACATCGAGGAAGCAATGATGGAAATAAAAGGAAGGTTCAGGAGTGGAATTAAAATACAAGGTGAAAGGATGTCAATGATACGATTTGCTGATGACATTGCTATCCTGAGTGAAAGTGAAGAAGAATTAAATGATCTGCTGAACGGAATGAACAGTCTAATGAGTTCACAGTATGATTTGAGAGTAAATCGGAGAAAGACGAAGGTAATGAGAAGTAGTAGAAATGAGAACAGCGAGAAACTTAACATCAGGATTGATGGTTAATGAAGTTAAGGAATTCTGCTACCTAGGCAGTAAAATAACCAATGACGGACGGAGCAAGGAAGACATCAAAAGCAGACTCGCTATGGCAAAAAAGGCATTTCTGGCCAAGAGAAGAGTACTAATATCAAATACCGGCCTTAATTTGAGGAAGAAATTTCTGAGGGTGTACGTCTGGAGTACAGCATTGTATGGTAGTGAAACATGGACTGTGGGAAAACCGGAACACAAGGGAATCGAAGCATTTGAGATGTGGTGCTATAGGCGAATGTTGAAAATTAGGTAGACTGATAAGGTAAGGAATGAGGAGGTTCTACGCAGAATCGGAGAGGAAACGAATATGTGGGAAACACTGATAAGGAGAAGGGACAGGATGATAGGACATCTGCTAAGACATGAGGGAATGACTTCCATGGTACTAGAGGGAGCTGTAGAGGGCAAAACCTGTAGAGGAAGACAGAGATTGGAATACGTCAAGCAAAAAGAAACCAACAAACACGGCTCAAGATCAGAGAAAGGGGGAACACGAGATGGACATAATAGGAGGACTAAATCTGTAAAGAGAAAGGGAAGGAGGAGATAAACACAGTGAACGAGGAGAAGGAGGTACAGAGAGGAAGGGGAAGGAGGACAGAGCAGAGGTGACGGCTGGAGAGACTGAGAGGAACAGGAGATGGACAAGAGAGGGGGAAAGAGGAGACAGACAGACGTAGGGAGAGAAAGAGTTTGGACGTGCATCTAATTCCCACTCATATTTAGCAACTGTGAAACATTGAAGGGTTCGTTAATACTACTGTCATAATGAAAATGTGGAAACAAATGCTAGCCAATAGGTATTATCGTTCTACTTTAACCCTCTACGAAATCTAGCAATAATTCACAGCAAATACAATGGCTTATTGCGTCTTCCTTGTTTCTGTTATCCTATTCACATGTCCCTAGGTCCAAGTCTCCCATAACTCACGTTTAATCTGGAATGAACAGATGTTTCATTCTCTACCTGGGGTCCCAAAAAGGCTCAGTCAGAACTATAAATGTCCTGATTTCCAAATATGGTACTGGTTCATTATAATGATATGAATATATATACAACACATGAGCCATTGTCAGTGACTTACTCTCGCACTATGTCTAGTTCATTTGAGCGCTGTTGGTATTGTTGTATAATAATCGATATTCACTGTCCATGCCGATGAGTGAGTTCAGTTCCATAACTAGGTGTGTTATCACTGCTTTTGTGATGCCAAAAAGAATATGTTTGTTCTCACTGTGATTTTTTTTTTTGGTAGAGGTACGGAATTATTTGGTTGTATCAACAACATCAGGAGCATCTTACAGTGTACTGTAACTCTGAAAGGGCAATGCATAGAATTGTAATTATGGAAGTGAACAAACAGATTTTCTAAAAATCACGAAATCTTCTGAGAATATGACTGGTCTGTAAAATAATGGGTGTACGTAAACTGTATATGTAAATAGCTTGTTTTATTGTTTGTTATTTTCAATTATATTTATTCAGTACTATGCTCAATAGTGACAAACAAAATTAATTTTTTCAGGCGTTTGAAGTACCTCCTGGCCCTCATCTTATGACTGGATTACGTCCCGATTTGAGTAGCAACATTTATGGTGACCCTACCTACGCCCCAACAAGAAGTCTTTTCTCCACATCTCCTATTAAAAGTTTTATATATGACGGATACATTGTGCAAGACATTTGTAGTCGAAGACACAGAACTAAGAACGCATCACTGCTTGCCGTCAACTGGTCACGCTGTTGTCAGTACTGACTGCCGTCAGCTGGTCGCTCTCCACACAGCTGCAGCACTGCCCATGTGTTCCAGTTATCATGGCCCAGGCTGTAACAGCTCATGCGCTCTCTTACCCGGCGTGCACGGCCTCCTGGCTGAGGGCTGTGGTTGTATCGCCAGGCAGCTGCGGCGAGCAAGTGACGGAGCGTGACGTATAGGAAAACTGCCGCTCCTTTCCAAGTACAGCCTCGGCCACGGCTTTTTGCAGCATCGCTCCAATTCTGATGGTAATCTACAATCAATTAGAATTACAATCTGAAGGCCAGCTAGCAAGTAACGAGTTGGTTGTGCGGAAGTGGCGAGTATAACCTATTAACTAGTAAACTTTGCACAGCTAGTGATTTATTTATTGATTTACTTTTTGTTTTTACAGTTACCCGCACTTTGATCTGGTGAAGTTTGCTGCACCTGAACACAGTATAGTCTTCATTGTAGGTTCGTAGGGCAATGACCTTTCTATGTTTTTTAACCTTTTCATTGCAGTGTTTAGCTGCTCACAAAAGTATGTTGAGACTTAGGTGCACAAAATCTTAATGGCATTTCTTTATAGCCTCGGGAGCTTTTCTGTCTTTACATGTTGTACCACTGAGGAAAACTGAACAGTTTGTAGTCTCTGTCCTTCAACAATGCCGAATTTTTTTAAATCATTTACTCCTAATTCTATTACAGGTGGCACACGATCATGTCCAATCGAAAAACTAGGTCCGAAAAGGCCTTGGAAGGCCCAGTGATAACGACCGGCCGCCGTGTCATCCTGAGACCACATGCGTAACTAGATGCAGATATTTATTTATTTATTTATTTATTTATTTAACCTGGCAAGATTAGGGCCATCAGGCCCTCTCTTACATCTAACCAGGCATTCTACTTATTTTACAGTCATATGTTTCAGTAGGCATGTTAAACTACATCTAATACAAAAAGTGAGATAAACAATTAGAAAGGTACACCTCGAAAAATACATTATTGAAGAGAAAGATTTAATATAGGAGTGCTGGCAGCAGGGAGTATGAGGGAGACTCATGGTGAAGGGAGGAGAAGAATAGAGAGACATGATGAAACATAATTAAGGAAAATATAAAGGAAAAGGAGACTGCGTGGCTAATAGAGATAGATGAAGAGGAAGGCATCTCAGCAGCAAGATACGAGACGCTAGCTTTGCTATTTGACAGATGAGAGGATTGGCCTTGCACATTAATTTTGTGGAGAATTTTATGCGGATGATAGTAGGAAATGCTTCAACTTCTTCTTAAAAGCCACAGGAGATTGAATTTTTCTCAAGGTAAGGGGCAGTTTGTTCCAGAGGCGGACAGCGGCAACTGAGAAGGAGTTTGCAAAAGTTTTTGTTTTGTGAGTGGGCACAGTTAGGATACCAGATAAGAGTGACCTCGTGTTTCGATTATGATGGCATGACAGGTTTTTTATCTCTGAAGCTAGGTACTGGGGTGCTTGCGCGATGAGGAGTCGGTGAAGTAGACATAGAGTGTGGTAGTCACGCAGTTTGTCCGGCCGCAGCCACCCTATCTCGGAGTATGAAGCACTAACATGATCATATCGGCGAATGTTGCAGGTGTAACGCACACAGGCATTCATGGTTAGCTCTAGCCGTCTTTTGTTTTCACTACTCATGCCTTGTTGAATCACATCACAATAGTGGAGGTTCGGTAGAACGAGTGCTTGCACGAGCTGGCGTTTCAAGTCCTGTTGGAATATGTTCCGAAACTTTTTGAGAGCATAGAGACAAGCAGACGTCTTTCGGCACACTGCGACTGTATTCTCCGCCCAGTTGAGATGCTCGTCCAAAGTTACACCCAAGTTCTTCACTGTTTTCTGATATGGTATTGGAGTACCTTCGAGCAGAATAGGAGGTAGCCGTTCGCGGAAATCTGAACTTATTAATTTCTGATGGGCTATTAAGATTACTTGCGTCTTTTTTGCATTTAATTTAAGCCCCAGATTTTTCGCCCATGTCACTACTGAAGACAGATCATCATTCATCAGAGCGATTGCAGTGTTTACGTCTTCAGGTCTGACGCTTAGGTAGAGCTGGAGGTCGTCGGCATAGAAATGATGTTTACAGGAGGACAAAACCGACGAAATATCGTTGACATATAAAGAAAACAAAAGTGGTCCTAAGACTGATCCTTGTGCCACTCCCGAAGAAACATGTTTCCAGGAAGATTTTTCATTTGCGCAGACAACACATTGCTGTCTGTCTTTTAAGTAGCTTTCAAACCATCTCATTGCACTATCAGAGAAATTAAGCCGTTGCATTTTTCTGAGTGATATGTCAAAGTTAACAGTGTCAAAAGCTTTGCTGAAGTCCAGTAGCGTCAATATTGTTGCCTTTCGATTGTCGATGGCATATTTCAGGTCATCAGTTACTTTAATTAGAGCAGTGTTTGTGCTGTGATGTTTACGGAAACCGGATTGAAATTTGTCATATAGACTGAATTCATGCAAGTGTTCAGTGATTTGGTCATGAACAATATATTCCAGTGCTTTGGAAACAGCAGGCAGTATGCTAATTGGTCGGTAATCACTAGGCAGTTGCGGGTTTTCGACCTTAGGGATGGGTCGAATTATGCTTCTTTTCCATGCAGTGGGGTATATTCCGTTCACGAGGGAAAAATTAAATATGTCGGTTAAGACAGGTACTAAGATATCGGCAACATTCTTAATCATGGCTATACCGATACTGTCGTTGCCTATTGCATCAGAAGAGATTCTCATTATTGCTTTTCTTGCCGTATTTGTTGTTACATGTTTTAGATGGAAGGTATCGTTGTTAGTTATCCTGTTTGGGGATTCTTGTGGACGGTAATTATCAGCCGTGCTGGTATTCAGAGGTGCAGAGAAGAATTCATTTAATTCGTTAGCTGACACATGAAAAGTAGTTTCCGATTTTGCCTTTCCGACCCCCAAGCTACGGAGATTCTTCCATAGAGTCGTGGGTGTCAGATCGCTGCATACAAGGGAGCGAGCGTGCCTGATTTTGGCATTGCGAATGCATTGTTTCACTCTGTTCCGTAGCTTTCTGTATTCTGCAAAACGTTCGGGTTTCGGATCTGCCTTGAAACGCCTGTGGGCAGCATCCCTATTAGTCATCATTTGACGTAATTCAGCTGTCAGCCATGGAGCAGGAGATTTTCTTACACGAACTGTGCGCACAGGTGCATGTTTGTCATAGAGGGCAGTGAGTTTATGACCAAGTTCATTAATTTTGCCGTCGATTGTAGGTTCTCTGATTATTTGATGCCATGAGATTTCTGAGCAATCGGCTGTTAGAGCGTCAAGGTCAATACGTTTCATGTTCCTACAAGTTATGTAACGCGATTTGATCCTTGGGGGCTGCACAGAGTAGGCCAGGAATATTACATCATGTGCTGAGAGGCCAGGGGCCGATGATTGACCAACATCTCTTACTTTGTCAGTCTGTTTCGTTGCGATCACGTCTATAAGAGTATGACTGTGCGCCGTATGGTGTGTAGGCTGTAATGGAAGAATGTTCATGCTATTGCAACTAAACAATCTTCTTAGGTTTATTGCGGAGGGAGTGTCTCTTAGCAGGTCTATGTTCAAGTCACCCATTACGATGACATGTTCGTATTGACACTGAAGTGAATGTAATTCCGACTGGAAGGAACTCATTGAGCTTATTTTTGGCGGCTTGTACACGACGCCAGTCAAGAATTTCCGACTTTGTATATTTATTTCAATGAACATGAATTCAGCCTCTTTTTCTTCAGCAGGATTTGACGTACATAAGACTTTCGCTTTGAGATCTGTTCGTATATATGCGCCGACCCCGCCACCTCGCTTTTTTGATCTGTCTGCCCTAAGAAATGTGTACCCTGGGAGATGAATAGATGCAGAGGATATGTGTGGTTTCAACCACGTTTCGGATAAGAGGATTACGTGGTAGTTTAGTTGGTGGAAGAGGAGGCTAAGTTCTTCGTAATGCGCAGGTAAAGACTGAATGTTGCAGTGAGCTGCTAAAACCTCGGACGCGTTCCGCTGAGCAGCCTGGAGTAGGGTGGCAGACTGGTTTGTCCCTTTGTTAGGCACTACCTGCCGCGAGGGGCACTGACCGGTGTTTCCGCCAAGTGACATATTACAGGGGTGTCCGAGATTTTGCGCGCCCTGTTTGTGACTCCGCGAGAGCCGAAAGAAAAGCGACTGCAAGAGATTTCCTGAGGTTGCGGGAGTATAGAAAATGGATTAGTGGTATTCGGTGCAGGGAGAATATGACCAAAATGGTGACAGCTGTGTGTCACTGAGTATCCTATGTCGTAAGAGGAAAAATGTAATTAGAGTATTTAATCAGCTTAGGGTGGAAATAAGGGAAAGAGGAGTGATTTAAGAGGCCGATGCTGCCAGCAGAGAGAAGTAAGCTTAATATTTAATAGAGTATCGTAGGAAGCTAGAATTAAATTGAAATTTGCTAAAGTGATACTGATAGTGATTTTTGTTATGAACAAATTAAACCGAAGAGATGGTTGACTAATGAACTAAAGGAGAGACTAATAATTGCAATAGAACTATTACAGAATGGAAGAGAATAAACTGAGAAAATGAAAAAAGTATTAGCAGTAACTAAAACTAAGCAATGGCTACAGCTAAAGACACAAAAAAAATAGTAAAAAGTTAATACAGTTACAAAAACAATTAGTTGAAGGTACAAATAATTACAAAGTTAATACAGTTACAAGAACAATTAGTTGAAGGTACAAATAATTAAAAAGTTAATACAATTACAAGACTATATCTGAGTATAGGACTGTTAAAATTTTCAAATGGTGTTAAGTTTGACTTTTGGCTCGAGTAGATTCACTTAATACTATTTAGTTCTGTCATGTTTGTGACTGTCTTCTTTCCAGCTGCAGTCTTAATGATTACTCTGCCATCCTGAGTCCATACATTCTGAAGACCGAAATGGGATATGGCACTGTTTAAAATCTTTAGCCGCTCGTGTGTCAGATCTTCCCTTATTGTAATCCCTGTCCTTGCTAACTTCTTCTTCTGGGTAAAGATCTCAGCCCTTTTTCGGTACGACACAAATTTAATTATTATTGGACGAGGTTTGGTAGCACCTGGTAGTTTTCGTCCCACCCGGTGGCTCCTGTCAATGTCTGCCTTGGTCACTTCGACGCCTAATTTTTCACGCGCAACCTGTATAAGCAGGTTGTCCGTGTCTTCTTCTTTAGTTTCTGATACTCCAAACAGTCGCCTTTGGTACTGTTCTAGCTCGTCTGTGGCGGCAGATAGTTTCACTTCCAACTCTCGTGCCTTTTTCTCGTATTCAGACACAGACTTTTTTAGTGCTGTAATTTCGGCAGTATTGGCCTCAACAGTTTCACGCATTTTGGCCAATACTGCTGCCGTTACAGTATCTGATATGGTGCCTGCTATCAGATCGAGATTGTTTTTATCGCGAAGCGCAGCGTTTACCTCAGAGCGAACCAGTTCCGCTATACCGGGAGCCGCGGCCGCACCTTCCGCCAGGAGCAGGCCCGCCGCACCTGCTGCTTCCCCGCTGCTGGACGCGCTGCTGTTGATTCTTCTGTTTACCATTTTCTCGCAGATATTGGCGGAGCACAGAAAAAAAAAAATAGCACTACTACACAGAGCACTGTTGTTTACACGATTTCCACTTGTACTAGACAACACCACCTGCGAGAACACCTTCGAATTCGACTAAATTTCGCGAGCCGAACTTAACACGTGTTACACTGCAGCCGCCATATGGAGGGGCATGTGGTCAGCACACCGTTCTCTCGACCGTGTGTCAGTTTACGAGACCGCAGCCGCTACTTCTCAATCAAGTTACTTCTCAGTTTGCATGAAAATGGCGAAGTGCACCCCACTTTCCAACAGCGCTCGGCAGACCGGATGGTCACTTATCTAAGTGCTAACCCAGCCCGACAGCGGTTAACTTCTGTGATCTGATGGGATCCGGTATTACCACTGCGTCAAGGCCGTTGGTACAACGGAAAAAGGAACACCGAAAAATTTCGATTGCTTCTTTTAAGAAGGAAACAGTTTATTAGCTGATAAATTATATGTTGACAGTTTGGAAAGAGGATGTGAGAAGGTAAACTTAGAGAATCTGGGCGAGTGAAGGGCATTAGATCTCTATTCCCCATTACCCTTTCAAATAAACGCAGCTTATCTCTAAACGCCCTGAGGCGGTCACGCATGAGTACTGTTAACAAATCTTTCCACAGTAGCGACACATTCATTGTATTTAGATGTATCGTTATACCATCCAGAAAAGAATGGCCCGATATCGACTTTGTTTCCCTGAGCTAAGGAATGTGTACCCTTTCATGTCTAGAAACGAACAAAATCTCACACGGACTGTAAAAAGAAGAAAATATCAATACCCATACTCATGCTGAGTGAACAAACTGTGCTGTGGTAAGGTTTATCTCAATGGTCCGCTTCGATATCCCCAACAAAGTTTCACGGTGTCAGATCACATTGCCTCTTCATGAATGAAACCATGAATATCAGAGCTGTCCTTTCCACAGGAGACCTTCAGTGAGGGACAAAAGTGTTGCTGACGTCAAACCATATGGGCCGCACCATCTGTGTTTGTTGAATGATGTTTTCCCCACAGCAACTTCATTCTGTCACAGACTAGTAAACAGCTTCAAAATCATCCAGATCTTCTTTCGTGTAACTGTTATTACAGATCCACCAGTTCTTCCGTAACTTGCAGTTCAACGTCCTGGCCACATAAAAAAATAGCGACTTGAGAATCATTAGATAGAACTGTTTTCTCGTCGAATGCAATGGCAAGGCTGCAAAAATGTGAACTTTGTATTAAGTTGTGCCTTCAAGGCAGTAGCCATGACGAGGATTCGAACGGACAACGTTTGCTTTGTGAGACAGACGCCTCCAAAGTTGACAATTCTTTTGTAATTGTGTGTTTTCTACAGCTACCAGACATGATTTAACACCTCTCAAACACAATGGTTTTGTCCGTCAGTGCTATGATTTGAACAACTTGGCTACTTTCACTAAATACAGATTCATTTAGGTTTTATTCAGCAGCACTCATCTGAAGTGAATAGACACATTACAATAAATTAACTAATTTTTTACAGTTATTAGGAATCTTTAGCAACAATATTTTAACTTAAATATTCCTGAATGTTGTCCTTCAAATTGGAGACCAGTTGCATGCGAACATTCCCTATTACTTGATTGTAAGCTCTTGAGCCAATCAGGATGTAATTAGTGTGTAACTTTCATTTATTTGCGGAAACAAGAGTTTTGTGACATACCTGGCATTTTGGATGTCGGTTTCAAAATCCCGCGAGTGCTTCACACGGTTTACCTTACCCAGATACTGAATTAAGTGGTAAATACACTGTAGACAAACAGATTAACCATCTCGAATACTTTGTGGCCCGAGCTGTGCCTCCTAATAAGGAGAACTACATAATATCAAAATTATATAATTTGAAAGTGTTAAGGGAATCATATGAATACATTAATTTATACGACTAACAGCCAAGCATGAAATGCATCTGACAATTTAACAATCCCATTTGATATTAGAAAGCAACAATGTGTGCATTAACCAAGTGAAACTCACAGAGCTACTTAAAAGTCTGAGAAATGTGTCCTTTAGCCGCAACTGACGTTGTAAAGTGATCTGAGAGCTTGTAACTCAATGAACTCAGGGACTGTTGGCTTGGCGATTGCTCTGAGAAATTCATCCATCTAGCAAAGCAGTGCTGGATTTGACACAAGTAACTGCAGTGATTGGACTAAATTAAGAACAAAGTTAGCCCTAAGGTTCCGGTATTACTTATAAAGTCCATCGAAAATTTCAGCGTGAGGCGTGCACAATGTTACCGTCGCATCTGTCACTCTGACCCTGTTTCCTGTATGAAATCAAGATTTCTTCTAGCAGACATGGCAATCCACAGGCGTCCATACTCACTGTTCCTGCATGAACTCTGAGTTTTCCCGTTGAACCACACAGCATGCTCTTCCCTTCTCACCAAACAAGACATAACCGTCAATCGTTCTTGAGGAACACTAAGCCACTAATTGCGAATAGTGGAATAATGACGCTGTGAGGACATAAAATTAATTATGTGAAGTAATTAAATTGATAAATAAATTACCCCCACCCATGATGATGTCATGGGTTTTCCCAAGCCGGCCTGTGGATGACTTCCTCAACCTCTCAGGTTAATGCTCACCCCTTGTCCTCTCTTTCCCTCCTCCTCCCCCTCCCGTCGCCGCCCTTCCCCACCCATGTCCTCGTCATATAATGAGGAGCCAAAGAAACACATACACCTGCGTAATGTTGTGTAGGCCCCCACCAGCGTGCAAAAGTGCCACAACATAACAAGGAATCCACCAATGTCTGAATTACTGCTTGAGTGAATAGACACCATGAATCCTACAGGGCTGTCCATGAATCCGTAAGACTATGAGGGGCCGGAGATCACTTCTGAATGTCACGTTGCAAGACATCCCAGATATGCTCAATAATTGTCATGTCTGAGGAGTTTGGTGACCAGCGGAAGTGTTTAAACTAAGAAGAGTGTTCCGGGAACAAGTGTGTAGCAATTCTGAAAGTATGGGGTGTCGCATTGTCCTGTGGAATTGCACATGTCGGTCTGGATGCACAATGGGCATGAATGGATGGAGGTGATCAGACATGATGTAATATCCACGTTACCTATCAAGAGTCAGACATATCAGGATCCCATATCATTTGAACTGCTGTCGCCCTACACAACTACAGTGCCTCCACCGGCTTAAACAGTCCCCTGCTGACATGCAGAGATGGTGGGTTCATGAGGTTGTCTCCATGTCCTTACAGTCCATTTGGTCGATGCAATTTAAAACAAGATTTTTCCGACCAGGCACCACGTTTCCAGATATCAACAGTTCAATGTCAGTGTTGATGGGTCCAGGCAATGTGTAAAGCATTGCGTCGTGCAGTAATCGAGGTTACATGTGTGGGCCTGCGGCTCTGTAAGCCATTACCTACGATAAACCGTTGAATAGTTAGCGCGCTGACACTTTTGAGGCCCAGCATTGAAATGTGCAACAATTTGGGGAAGGGTTGCACGTCTGCCACGTCGTTGGTCACTTTCTTGCAGGAACTTTTTCTGGCCACAGCGATGTCAGAGATTTGATGTTTTACCGGATTCCTGGAGGGATTCCACTGGGGGCGCAATAACCCTGGGTTCAGTGTGGGGTGGCGGTACGGTGGGAGCACTGCAGTGATCTGTTGTGGGGGTGTGAACCACTGAGGGCTACAATGGGACTAAGCCACTCCGTCGTTTCTAGGTCCCTGGTTCAATGCACAATACACAATACATCTTCATAGAGAAACATGTGCCATATGCTGCTGCGTTCCAAATTGTACAATCTAATGACTCAAGTGTTAACTGCTACAAGTCTTGTGGTGGGGATAATCTTGCAGTTTGGCTTCTCTCTCAGCTTCATAAACTGTCATGGAAGATTGATAATCTTTATAGTGACAAAGTTTTCATAACAAAATCGAAGTAGAATGAAGATTTTTAGAAATATTTGTAGGCTGCCGTTAGATGCAAAAGCGGTAAGTCCTCGTACGGACAACGGTCATCATTTGGGGAAGATCCGATGCGCACTCGCAATATATGCAATTTGATGTAACAGTTACCAAGGCACATACTCGTATCTTTCCATAATATAAGCGGGATGACACTTACTTTTCTTGTTGAGTACTTGCTGATTCCGGCATGAAGAAGGATTAGTCCAGTGCTCTGCTTGAGAGCGTCGAGATATGTATTTCATTCTCTAAACGACTGATTCCGAGATTTACGTTCCACTTCCTTGACCCACAAAGCTTTATGCAAGCACCACTCCAGAAACTCGTTGAAACTCTACTTCGGGAGGATGTGCATATCACTCGAGCTGAGTTTCCCGACCAGGAATTGTTCCAGTTGGTGACTAGGCAGGGGGATTGTCCCCTACAAGTATCTGGATGGTATGGCAAAACTCAACGAAAGAAGATTACCCGACATAACTGCATTCCCCAGATACATTAGAGCCTATACCAAACACTTGCAGAACGTTAGAATGCCGTGAATGTCTGGCGGGAATTCTGCATCTCCACCTGGGCACACAGCTGGTTAGGACCAACTTTCAAGCAGTCCCACTGGGTGAAGGAGAAGTCTATTGATTTGAGTACGAGACAGAGAGCTACCGGCGTTTATGATTCTGAAACAGATTTTTATAAATCAATTAATAACTCTGTTTCGGTAAAACAACCTAGAATTTGAGGGAACGAGGTGAAATTTTGATTAGAACTTAATGGGATGTGCGTTAGGCCATAAGAAACTGCATCACGAGGCCAAATTTTAAGTGGACACCATGAGGACCATGTTGCTATGCAGATGTCGAGGATTGAAGTACAGTTTACGAAACCTATTTGTGTGAGGATGTGTTTTCTAGACCTATGCAAACTCTACATGTACGGATCTCTCTGTGAGTTTGTGAAAACTAATTTCGCAACTTCAAAGTTACTTTACATAGATACCGCTAGATTCATGTATTGCGTGAAGAACTGAGATCCACATGAAGTAATGAGGCACCACGATAATGAATTCGACACGTCCTCCTTTACAGCAGCCGGCCAGAATGGCCGAGCGGTTCTAGGCGCTGCAGTCTCGAACAGCGCGACCACTACGTTCGCAGGTTCGAATCCTGCCTCGGGGATGGATGTGTGTGATGTCCTTATGTTAGTTAGGATGAAGTAGTTCTAATTTCTAGGTGACTGATGACCACAGCAGTTAAGTCCCATAGTGCTCATAGCCATTTGAACCATCCTGTACAGCGGATAATCTTTATGGTATCGTTCCAGAGAGCACGAAGGGTATCACCTTATGAAAGACGAGGCGAATGGATTTCCGACTTTGCAGTTTGCCTATAGGTCTGCAATAAAAAATGCAGGCATAACGCATCTTCGAAGGTGCCTCCCAGAAATGGGCTAAATGCGTGCGCCGTAGGGAATCGAGAGCGCTCTCAGTCGAAGACTACAGTATTTTCGGCGCCTGTACAGCGGTGTTTTCGTTGCTGCACCGCAGCTGCCGCATATGGCATGGCAAACTAGTATTCGACTGAGAAGACACGAGGTGTACACTGTGCTGCATTCTAAAACCGGCCTATCGTCGCATGACGATAAAAGGGTCACTCGTGATTCAGAGACTGAAACTCGCTCTTACACTATCCACTTAATAGCGAGAGAAGGGATGAGGGACTCTGAGTGAGAGAGAGATAGATGAATGTGTGTGTGTGTGTGTGTGTGTGTGTGTGTGTGTGTGTGCTGTAAATATTTATTTATTTATTCCTGTTTTATGCATGCAATATGTGTGTGTTGGGAAAAATATAAAAAGAAAGTTAAAAATGCTAAAAGCGTAAAAAGAAATGTTTCAGTATCTCCACTGCTAGTCATCTACATATTTATAGACATAATGCGCTCTGCTTACAAGTGCAAATATTTATGCACACCGCATGCGTCATGTAAATGGAATAGTTTTCAAGTTTCACCTACCGCTAGTCATCCAGTCCGATTACTTTTTAAGTGTAGATGTATATAAACCTACCAATTTCATTGTACATTATTTCGTCTATTTGAGGTCAAAGTGCAAATCCATTCCACTTCATTTGTAAGTTTTTGCTATCTCGTCTGGTTGGGTGGAAAAGTGATCAATGCAGTTCATTTGTAAAAAAGAAAATAAGATTTTCGTATAGTGTGCTGGATCCTAAGAATCCCTAGTGAAAATTACCATTTCACCTGTTTGGGTGGGTCTGTGGGTTCATCCAGTTCACTGTAAATTATTTCTACTGTACGAGCGAAATGTCTTTATTATTAGTATTAGTATAAGAAAAAAAGTAGCTCTGCGTTAGTTATAGTCCTTTCTGCCTATGACACGAACCAAAATATTTCAAGCAGTACCATTCTGAATCTCTGACGTGAGCAAAATATTTGAAATGGTGTTACTTTGAACCCATGACGTGAGGCAAAATATTTCAATTACTGATACTTAGAATCTTTTTCCCAGTCGGCTTGGGGATTTTCTCTTCCCGTTGACTGGCTGCTTGTGTTTTCCTCATGATTTCATCATCATTCGTGAACGTGGCGAGATTGGACTGTGTAAAGTTCGGGACTTTGTACGAGCGCTGCTAGCCGCGCAGTCGAAAGCCCTGCAAACCCAACCCCATCATAATCGTCAACTTTGAATCTGTGATGTGTACCATAGGAACTCTCTCTGTAAACCATTTCAAACAGTGCTACTTTGAATTTGTGATGTAAAACAACATATTTCGAACAGCGCTTCCTTGGATCTCTGATCTGAACCAAAAATATGTTTGTAAAATATTCCAAACAGCTGTGACGGAACCCAAAGAACTCTATAAAATGTTTTGCGTAAAATATATTTTTATTGAAACAGATATGTCTGAATAAAAAATGAATTCTGTACCATACGTTTGTGTTGTTATTTCACAAGTCCCTACCCTCAGAAATGTATATACAGGCTATGCAAGAATCTCAAGGTATTAGGTTGAAGCATGAGAGGGGTGGAGTTTATGACGATGAAATGAGACTCTGCCTACCGTACTGCCTGTATTGGGTTATGAGAGCAGATAGCAAGTGACCCTGTCCGTTTCGAAACATGTCTAAAATTACTTCGCCAGTGCTTGAGGAAAATCAAAAACGCAGTATCTGAACTAAACTACATCGATCAAGGTGAAATCATCACATTAGGAACACATATATTATGAATTAAAAACTGATTTACTTCTCATGAAACTTAAAAGAAATTTTACATTCTCATAAGCAGACACAACACTAATTTCACACATCTCCTTCATCTGACTCGTTGGAGAGCAGGACACCTGTAGAATTCCAGGTCTTCCATGCCATTTTCTCCTTCCTCGTAATGTAAATGATATCTGTCTGATACAATAATCGAAGCGATGTCTCCTTATCTCTGTAGGGTATGCTGGGACTGTTCCAATGAATTACGTGGTAGAATTGTATTAACCACTTAGCTCATTTCTCATCATTGGAAAACATCATTGATGCCGTATTTTCTGAGAACGTCTCTATTATATATTTTTTTTATTATTGTGTTTCGATTCGCCCCAAAGGTGGCGGGCTGGCAGCAGCTTAGTGTGCCTCTCTTCAACCTACAGAAGCTGTTTTAAAAAGATGCTGATTTTAAATAATAAGTACAGGCGACAAAATCGGAGACTTAAATGGTAATATGCCGAAAAAATCGTGGAACATGAAAAATAGAACAAAGGGGTGATGATGCTAATAAAATACATATGAAGTAGACAGGTAAAATAATAGACAGACAAGTAAAACCACGGTGACTGTCTGGTTTCTGTTCGCAAGAGACATAAAATTCACACCCAGCGACAGCATGATTTCTGTTTGCAACACATTGGAAAGACGAACAACACTGAACATTCACTTCAACACTGCACTAAAAAGTTGACAAATATGACACACCACAGCCGAGGGCAGGTGGAGGGAACCTGGACAGATGCTGTTAAATAAATAGGGGGGAAGGAGAGGAAAAACGAAGGGGAGTAAGGAGCCGACGGAGGACGAGAACCCATAAGCTGGGGGGGGGGCAGACCGGACAGGGGCGGGGAAAGGCAGAGGAGGGAAATACAAAAGGACTTGTGGGGGGGAGAAGGGAGGTAGAGAGAGGATAGGAGGGGAGAAAACAGGTTGGAAGGGGGGAAGGAGGAGCCCTGGGAAAGGACAGAGGAAAGGAGGGGAAGGTGAGGATCAGAGTTGATAGGAGGGCTAAATGGAGAGAGAGAGGGCATTGTCTGTGAGGGGGAGTTGACAGAAGCCACCCTGGGAAAGGAGATGAAGGGTGTAGAGATGGAGGGTAGGGAGGACACAACAGTGAAGGCGTGACATCTCTATTACACTGAGCCATAACTTATCTCTGGAGCGATCAGCTATGTAGGCTCTTACTTGTGCATGCACTTGGCCACGATGCGACTGGTGGCAATCGCGTATTTAGGTGCGCAAAACGATTCAAAGGAGAATCTTAAATTAAACACCTTTCAGCTGTCAAATTTCCGTCCTTATTTTATTTGGCAACCAGTTTCAGCGTTATACTAGGCCGTCTGTAGTAACCATCTCTAAGTAGATGGACATACAGAAAGGGATTCGAAGGAGGATGGGTGCAGAAGCGAGACGTGGTGGAAGTAACCCTCGTTACCGAGAGAGGGCAGCGTCGTCGTCGTCGTTGCTGTACTGGTCGTGTCGTGGTCGGTGATGGGTCGTGCGAGCCCCGAGTTTGTTTTAGCCGATTGCAGAGTGGAGGCGTGGAATGAGACCTCGCTCTCATAGCGAAACTGGGTCCTTGCTACGTCTGGAAGACAGTGTGGCTCTGCAGAGGCCTCAATCCAACCGTGTGCATCCAATCACCGTGCTGCTGCCCCATTCATCTATGTTATTTAAGGTGTATAAACTGCTTTCCCATCCAGGATCGTTCTTATACGCTCAGCTGTTGTGCGGCCCTTTACAACTTTCTCGTTGAGCCCGGGTGCCTCAAATGTGCTGTCGTGTTTTGTGTGTGGGAGTTCCTAACCCTGTAGGTGCCGTTTTGCGTACAAGGACTACATGTGTCTATTGTGTGATTTACTGTCTCTAACTTACCAAAGCTGTGCAAAATGTACAAACTGAATAGAACTTACGTTTGGGAAATTATGCTGAAGTAGTGTTGGTTAATTTCAAGCTCAATGCCTGGCAAGTTCTATAAGCGTGACAGTGGTAAAGTTGTTAAGTTGTTTGAAGTATGTTGTATTGAGTAGCAGCCCTTGCAGTCTTAAGTGTGGGTCAGTCAAATTACTGGAAACGGTGGCTCTTGCTGTACTTTCTAAGGTACTGGTTACCTCTCCTCAACTGTGTGGAAAAGCAGCTCAAATTATGCAGTGCCGATTTAACTGTAATTTAAAAGTGTAATTTATCTTAATCCTATGAAAAGCTCTGCTTTTAATGCTTTGCGCACTGCAGGAGTATATCAATAAGCCTCTAACTTAGGACAATTGATGGCAATTTCGTTTGAGAACTTCCAGCTTATTGACTGTTTGCACTGCTGTATATTAATATCTAATATTTTCCAAGCAAAAGGTTGGTTGGCTTCACAGTTGGCTTAAAATGGGTTATGTTCTAATAGTTTGTTTGATGTGTTATATTAGAAATTTGTAGTTTTCTAAGGTGGCTGGCCGCGCTTCACGCGTTCACATGACAAGTACAACTAAGTGGGTCTACAAAAGCGGAAGGCTGTTAAATTTGAGCACTGTCGAAAATGATGCATGTAATTTAGCTTCAAGAAATGTTTTTCTAATTTAAAATCGTAACTTTTAAAAAAAATTTCGTGTTTTAAATCACTCAAAAATTTCAAACCCTTTCGGAGCTACCATGCTTGTTAATACTCTGTTAGTTTTGGGTAAAGTATTCACATTGAACAAGCAGGATATGTTTTCTTTTCCTAAATCTCCTTCCTTGTATCTTATTCAGAAACAAAAATAGCAAACCTGTTTGCTGCAAATGAGTTTTGCCTCAAGCTAAACCATAATTTCCAAGTTAAAAGAAATCGTTTCCTGAAGGAAGTAGCTGAAATTTTCTTTAAATTAGAATTAGTATTCTTAAACGTTACCCATGTTGCTTTGCAGGAGGTTTCTGAATTTTTGACTTTAGATATTGTTTGAACAAATAGTGATATGTTATGATTGTGTCTCTGTGGTACTATCAGTATTGGTTGTTTCGATGCCTCGTAAATAGTTCGTTGTTGGGGATCCTCTAGGAACTTAGTCTTTACATATCATGTACCGGCTTGTTCTATGTAAATTACAAATGCCACATACTTAAATATTAACTGTCTACGCTCATTATAGAAATCCTATATGTCTGCAGTGATGTTCCCACCTTGAGATACCATTGTGGAATGATCAGGGTTGAAGGAGTACCTGTTCATTTACACAGTTTGTAGCAAAACGTCGGTGTATGGGCTGCAGTTAATCATGCAGTCTTGTAGAACTAGAGAATGCGTTGCAGTAAGTTCTGCGAATTTGCCAAACATTTAATTTCATTTCGTATAGGTCCAGAGTTCTGTTTTCAGAAATCTGTTACGGTGATTGACGCCAGCTGCTTGAATTTTCATGGACTGAGTAGACATCCTTCCTCTTCTTAGTATGAACCACGGAACCTCACATACATGTAATTCTCTATACTGTGTCCATTTTCTCTACACTGTGTCCACTCTAGGCCAAGCCTGTTGTGATTGTGGACGTCCATCACATCCCAATACTCCATGTGCCCTACCTCCCATCTGTGTCAACTGTGGAGAGCATTATTCACCTTGCTCGCCAGACTGCAGGATTTCACAGAAAGAGAGAAAAATTATAGAATATAAGACCGTGGACCAACTGATCTACACTGACACTAAGAGGAAATTTGAGCGTCTACATCTTGTGGCTATGACCTCCTCAAATCCCACTGCTACGAGAACAGTTGTAGCTCCAGCAGTTCCTTGAATTCCTGTCGCCTCCCAGAACTGGGCGACTACACCTGCACCCTTAATGGTGGGGCACTCTTCCCTCCCTGTTGCTCCCACACCACCTACTTTGGAAGCAACACGCTCCCCACCAACCATCAGGGATTTCAGTCCCCACTTCTGTGTCAGAGAAGCATAAGGCTTCTTCAGCTCCTCTCTCTAGGAAGAGGACCCTTGCGTCACTCCCTTCCCACGTTTCTGCTAGTGGGAAAGATGACATCCGCAAGTGGCTGAAGAACCCAGAAGCACCTGGTCGTAGTGCTTCACGCTCATCCTCCGTCCCGGAGACTGAGTTAGTGAAGTCCTCCCAGCCAGGTAAACCCTGGGAACAGTGCGAGAAATCGAAAAAGAAGACCCCGAAGAACAAGTAACTCGCAGTGGCACCCACATCACCACTACCTCAAAGCTATCTATCTGAGGACGGGGTGGAAATTCTGGCGTCTGCTGAGGACCTGGATCTCACCAGACCCTCAGACAAAATGAATTTAGACTGCTTAGGCAAAACTTCAGCGCCAGCAGTTTACCCTGAGTCATAAACTGCCTCACTAAATTTTTCCTTAGCTTCCCAGTCTCACGATGATGTCATCCTCCAATGGAATTGTGACGGTTTTTCCCCCTCCTGGCTGAGCTACGGCAACTGATAAGCTTTAAACTTGATTTATCCATTGTCCTTTAGGAAACCGGGTTCCCAGCAATGCAGAATGAAAGCGCTGGACTATCAGGACAGAGTGGGTGAGGTTAGATTTGTGGAAAGGAGCGAAAATTAGCTGCTGTCAGTTACACTCAACATATAATTTTTATTAGATAAAACAGACAATAACACAAGTAAGATTTAAAAACTTTCAACGTTTTAATGAAAGAGCTCCTTTGATTTGATTTAAATTGGCTGAAAGACACGTAAAAAAATCCAGGGCCCAAGACCTGAGCATGGAGTTGAGGTCCAGGAGTTGTTCTGGATGTTGCACTTCTTTCAAAAAACCTTTTTTCAATAATATCAGGTTGAAGGCCACACATTAAGCAAGAACAGTGTTATGGCTTAAGGCCAGCTGAAGGCCGCAAATCCACCAAACAATTTAATGGCTTAAAGCTTTGCAAGAAGGGCTTACAATATCAGAGGCTGAGGGTCTTAGCTTAAACATTTCTTGAAAACTTCCTCATACCCGAAAAAATTACTTAAAGGCAAGATCAAGAGTCTGAATATTCAGTTTAAGAGAGATTAAAACTCGGCTGAGGGCCACACACCAAGTGGAAAACAATTTTTTGGCTTAAGGCCTAAACAGGAAACAACCTACAATCTTAATAATTTAAAACTCGGCTGAAGGCCACACAGAGTACTTAAGACTAAAAGGAAGTCACTATGTAAAATACAAGGAGCGGCGCTCAGAATGTTCCAACGGTCGGCGTGGAAAGTAACACTAACGCACGTTTAGGTGAGACAGGCAGCCAAACCGGCAACCTCTTAATCGGAAGGCAACCAAACTGAAGGCCAGCCGACAAACCAACCAAAAAACCACTTCCCCCGATGAGCAAAACGACAACAAGAATGCAATAGCACAACGTTGTGGATACTGGTGTCCAATCCAGCGAAGTCACAATAAACGCCCAAAACTACCAACATAACTCAGCTGTCGAACCACACGCCGTGCTGGACAGCAACAATATGACGAGGAAAATACACTGCCATAGTACATTAAGTAGGCACTCAACTTTAGAGTCCAAGATCGGTTGGCGACGAACCTAGTAACCCTCGCAAGAAGCACCTCACAATTCCAACCGCGCGTGTATGCCGCCAGCGCTTGCGCCCCGATTCCTCGCGATAGGGAGCTCCTCACTGCCCTGCGACCACCGACCGACTGCCCACCACCCAGAAACGGTTAAAAGATCAAATACACGTCGTCCGATGAGATGACCGAACGAACGAACAACCAACGGTCATTCCCGCATCAGTCTTCTTCAGTCCGACAGTGTAACTGTGTCGCCAGTGGTCGGCAAGTACTGGCTGTGCGCACCTCACTGGCGCTGCGTCCCGAACGAACCGCTACTCTGTCACGACTGTTGCTCGGTGCCCGACTGCACTCGTGGTCCATCTCCAACAGACTTCCAGACATATGACGACCGAGAAATACTATCGGTCAATCCACAGATGATACGACAGGACACTAATATATAAGTGCTGCTACTGTAACGCAAGGGCAAGTAAGGCATGAAGTTAGCGACACCAGTAAACGGAATAAGAAAACGAGGAGGCAATACTATAAGAGAAGATGACAAAATGAATACGGGATGAATACAAGCTGCCCACAGCTAATGGACCTCTGCCCTCCATGGCTATAACGGATATTACAGGAACCATACCGACTATAATCGAGTGTCAGGTGGAGTTTCGTTTATGTCTTAAAATCAGTCTGTAGTGAAACTGTGTCCCTTGAAACCCCCCTCTCGAAGCGGTGGTTGGCAGAATACGGACAAAGCAGGAAATAACTGTCTGCAATGTATGTCTTCCTCCATATGGTGCAGTACCCCTGAATGTATTAGCTGCACTGAATGATCAACTCCCTAAACCTTTCCCACTTTTGGGAGATTTTATCACCCATAACCCATTGTGGGGTGACACCCTGCTTACAAGCAGAGGCAGAGATGTCGAAACTCTACTGTCTCAGTTCGACCTGTCTCTCTTAAATACTGGAGCCGCCACACATTTCAGTGTGGCTCGAGGTAGTTACTCGGCCATTCGTTTTTCAACATGCTGCCCAGGACTTCTCCCATCAACCCACTAAGAGAGCACATGACGACCTGTGTGTAATGATCAATTCCCCATCTTCCTATCACTGCCCCAGCGTCTGGCCCACGGACGCCTACCCAGATGCGCTTTAGATAAGGCGGACAGGGAAACTTTCACCTCTGATGTCACCCTTGACCCTCCCACACACGGTAAAATCTATGTGATGGTTGAGCAGGTGACTACCACAATCGTTTCTGCGGCAGATAACGCGATCCCTCGCTCTTTGGGGTGCCCCGGGTGAAAGACAGTCTCTTGGTTGTCCCTGAAAGTCGCTGAGGCAATTCCAGAGTGTCGGTAAGCTGTACAGTGACATAAGAGGCACCCTTCCCTAGAGCATCTGGTAGCCTTTAAGTGGCTCTGTGCCCGAGTAAGCCAGCTTATAAAACGATGGAAACAGCAGTGTTGCGAGAGGCATGTGTTGACCAGTGGGTGCCATACGTCACCTTCCAAAGTCTGGACGATGATCAGACGTCTTTTTGGGTACCAGGTCCCAACAGGTGTCACTGGCGTTACCATCAATGGCGGGGAATGTGCCGACGCAAACACGATTGCCGAGCACTTCACTGAGCACTGTGCTCGAGTATATGTGTCGGAGAACTATCCCTCCACAACTCACATGCTCAAACGGTGGATGGAAAGGAAAGTCCTCTCGTTCACTACACGCCACAGAGAACCCTCCAACGCCCCAATTACAGAGTGGGAACTCTTCAGCGCACTTGCACATTGCCCCAACACAGGTCCTGAGCAGGATCGGATCCACAGTCAGATGATTAAACAACTCTCGTCTAACTGCAAGCACCACCTCCTCGTCGTCTTCAACCAGATTTGGTGCGACATTGTCTGTCCATCGCAATGGCTGGAGAGCACCATCGCTCTGGTGCTCAAACCCGATGAAAACCCGCTTGATGTGGATAGCTATCGGCCCATCAGCCAAACCAACGCTGTCTATAATCTGCTGGAATGTATAATGTGTCAGCGGTTGGTTAAGGTCCTGGAAACAAGTGGTCCACTGACTTCATGACAGGGCCGCTTCCGCCATGGTCGCTCTACCATTGATAATCTTGTGTCCCTCGAATCTGCTATGCAAACAGCCTTTTCCAGACGCCAACACGTTGTTGCCGTCATTTTTGATCCACACAAAGTGTATGACACCACCTGGTGACATCATATCCTTGCCATATTATATGGGTGAGGTCCCAAGGCCCACTCCCGAATTTTATCCGGAATTTCATGTCGTTCCATATTTCCTGGGCCAAGTTGGTGCCTTCCATAGTTCCTCCCCATATACAGAAGAAGGCGGACCTCCACCTGCATTAAGTGTATCACTATTTTTAGTTGCTATTAACGTTCTAACAGCCGCCGTAGGGCTGTACATCTCACCCTATCTGTATGCAGACGACTTCTGCATTTCATACTGCACCACCAGTACTGGTGCTGCTGAGTTGTGCCTACAGGGGACCATCCACAAGGCGCAGTCATGGGCTCTCGCCCACGGCTTCCAGTTTTTTGCAACTAAAACGTGTGTCATGCACTTCGTACCATTAATCCGGAACCAGAACTTCACCTTCATGATTATGCACTATCTGCTGCGGAGACATATCGAATCTTAGGACTGGTTTTCGACGCCTTATTGACTTGACCACTTCACCTTCGTCTGCTAAAGAGGAAGTGCTGGCAGCAAATCAATGCCCTTCGCTGCCTGGGCGACACTAACTGGGGTGCAGATCGCTGTACTCTGCAGTAGCTCTACAAAGCCCTTGTTCAATCCCGCTTTGGCTATGGGAGTCTGGTTTATTGTTCGGTGGCACCCTCAGCGTTGCGTGTACTCAACCCAAAGCACCACTGTGGCATTCGCCTAGCGACAGGAGCTTTTAGAACGAGTCCGGTGACCAGTGTTCTGGTGGACACTCTCCAGTAATGTTACAAAAATTGGTAGTTCTCCTGAGTATCAGAATTACCATCTCCTTTTTCCACCCATGGCAGTTCATCTGCCAGATCCGCGTCTCAGGTCAGGGCTAATGATTGCGGTTCATGTGCGATCCCTTTGTCTGAACTGGAGTCCTTCCCTTTACTACCTCCAATCTAGGTCCGTCCGCGTACACCTCCATGGTATACATCGAGGGCGCAGATTCGTCTCGACCTTCTGCATGACCCTAAGGACTCAGTTACTCCTGCCAGTCTCCACTGTCACTTCCTCTCGCTTCTTCACGTGTTTTGGTGCTCTGAAGTGGTTTACACCGATGGCTCGATGGCTGATGGTCATGTTGTCTTCACCTACGTCCACAGAGGCCATTTTTAACATGCAATGGCTGAAGTGTATTCACTGCAGAGCTGGTGGCCATCTCTCAGGCACTTCAATGTATCCGTTCATGCCCCAGGGAGTCTTCTGTGTACTGACTCCACGAGGATCCTACAAGCTATCGACCAGTACTACCCTCACAATCCTTTGGTAGCATCCGTCGAGAAGAACATCTATGCCCTGGATCAGTCCCATCGTTCAGTTGTGTTTGTGTGGACCCTAGGACACGTCGGCGCCCCAGGCAATGAACTTGCTGAGAGGCTGGTTAACGAACAGGCTACACGGAAACCGCTTTTGGAGATGGGCATCTATGAACCTGACCAGCGTTCTGAGGGACTCCCTAGGGTATTTTGGCTTTGGTAGATGGAATGGCATAACACTACACACAACAAACTGCATGTCATTAAAGAGACTGTGAATGTGTGGAAGATTTCCATGTGGATCTCTCGCAGGGAATCAGTTGTGCCTGCTGGCTCTGCATTGGCCACAATTGGGTGATCCACGGTTACCTCCTAGGCCATGAAGGCCCACCTTAGTGTCTGCGCGGCGACTCGTTGACAGTGGCCCATATTCTGGTGCACTGTCCCACTTTGACTGCCAGCGACGAAATCTTGGGTTACTGGACTCGTTGGCCCTAATTTTATATGACAACGCCTCGTTGGCTGATTTACTTTCAACTTTTATTCGTGGTGGTAGGTTTTATCATTTTATCTAAGTTTTTGTTCACGTCTTTTTTTTTTTTCAAAATCGCTCAAATGGCTCTGAGAACTATGGGATTTAACTTCTATGGTCCACGTCCTTAGTCCGTCTGTGTTCTCCACCCGAGTGCTTCTTGGGAAGAGGTTTTAATGTTTTGCAGAGTGGCTGGCTGCTCCTTTTTTATTTCCATGGTCAGCGAACCATGGTATCTGTTTTGTTGTTTTAATCTCTTCATCGCGTTTCTTGCGTTTCTGTGGTTTTCTTGTCCCCTTTGGTCCATTTACATGTTTGTTTTCCTTCATCGTTGTTGTTATTTATCCTTTCATTTCGTTTTGAGTTGTCAGTTTTAATTATCTTATTCTCACACTTGTGGCATTGTTTTATTCGGAACAAGGGACTGATGACCTCGTAGGTTTATCACTTTCATCCTCTTTTGATCCAACCAACCCACTCACTGCTTCAATCAATGCGTGGGAAACAATTCGCGCGTAATAGTGACGATCGATCTCTTAAAGTCAGACAGTACAAGACGGCATCTGTACCTCAACTGATAGGTGGATGCTTTATGCATTTCCTTATAAGTAGCTTCTTCAAGAAAATTTAGACGTGCATGATGCACAGATGCCCGCATCTGTAGGTATTAAAGTCTTGGTACCGATGAAAATTGTAGAATACACATCTTCTGCCAGTGAAGTATCATAGTAACTCTTTTGGCAGTTGCAAGACTCCAAATAAATCGAAATGGTAGACGTTATTCGTATTTTTATTAACTTACTCCACCCAGCGGGTTCCTGGTTCCCCAGCAACATCTACATTCACAATTCCACAGTCTCCAGATTGTTAAATGGTCTTCAGTAATGTATCCCACATAGACACACCATGAAGTCTTGGAATACTGAAGCTTTTCCTGATATGTATTTTGAAGTGAAGTACTTGGTAGGATAGCTAATAGGCTTTTTTATTTATGAAGAGATCTGGTCCATTTTTGTATGGTTCCAGGTATAGTACTTTCCTGATGGCTGCTGTTATGCGGTTATACCTTCTTGCATCCTCTATCTGAGCGTTATTCACCATTCTGGCAGTATCTGTAGCAACATCAGCCAATAACTATTAGGGAAATTGGGGCACAGGACATTTTTGATATCAGATTAATATGCAAATTAATAAAATTGATCATTTAACCATCCCCACATCTGACAACAACCACACATGCCGTAGGCCATGCCCACCTCACCCATAGATGATGTCATTCGTTCATCTCAGCTTACACGTGGGCCATAGCTGCTTCCTCCCTCCCACTTCCCACACCTACGCTATTGGCAGCAATTTCGAATTTTTGCAGGAATTACGGATTTTGGTGGGAATTTCTTTGTCCCAGGACTGTGCTCAGAGTAATTTGGGCTTATGCCGCTAGTTAGTTTAACACTAGCATCTAATTCGTTGACTATTCACTGAAGTGTAGGGACATTTGTCTCTAGCTCCGTAACTTCACGTTTGAAATTTTCCATCCATGTACAGACGCGTTCTCCTTCTATGTACACCTGTCCTCTCAGGCTGAGAGCCTGACACAAATGCAAACAAGTCTGTGTCGCAGTGTTTACTAACATACTCAGCAGTTTTTTTCCGTAAGTATACATGTAGAAATTCCTGGAAGTTCCCTGTATACCTACCATCATTCAGTTTTCTTGACTTGCCGGCCGCGGTGGCCGTGCGGTTCTGGCGCTGCAGTCCAGAACCGCGGGACTGCTACTGTCGCCGGTTCGAATCCTGCCTCGGACATGGGTGTGTGTGATATCCTTAAGTTAGTTAGGTTTAAGTAGTTCTAAGGTTTAGGGGACTTATGACCTAAGATGTTGAGTCCCATAGTGCTCAGAGCCATTTGAACCATTTTTTTTCTTGACTTACAGTAACAATAAACACGTACTCTGTGCGATTCCAGCAATGTGTACATCTCTTTATAGAATCAATGAATGACTTGTTGTTTCCTACATGCTCTTTTTAATTGTGTTTTAGATTCTAATGGTCTTCTCTGAAAGGTTTAGGGACATATGGACAGTATCTCAGCAACTGTTTCCGGATTCTGGAATGTGTCTGACTCAAATAAAATATGTCAGTACTCATATGATGACCAAAACACAAATATTGTAGAATGTTATCTTGGTTTTCCATAGAGACATCGTCAAATACGAACACTGTGTTCGGCTTTATTTTTCCTGGAGGGAGAGGGTGGGGGGGGGGGGGGGCGAGGGGGATTTCATTGCTTTCACTGAGTGTTAGGTATGTTACACTATCTACAGCGAGCAGTATCTTTTGCAGTGACTGGTACCCACGAAGAAACAGTGTTTTTCTAAATACACATACTTGCTCAAAGCGATCTCCATCTAGAATTGTCGGCAGTGATATGAGAACATTTGTCTTGGCGTAGCTGGATGGATGGACAATAATGTCATACGTTACCAGGAAAGAGTATCACATTCCTCTTAATCTTCCTGTATTCTTCCATACCTTCGCAGGACTAGTCACTCGCTACAAAGTCCTGATGCTTCACGCACCCTGTCATGATACCTACTACATCAGGTTATACAAAAACAGGAGAATTCGTCGCCGCTCTAAGCAGACAGTTATAAAACGATTTAGAAAATCAAGTTCGCCACAACAGCTGGGGACAAGAAGAACCACATACCAGTTAAGACTGTTGCTGCTACTGCACTTGTCGACGGACCTTGTGTTTTCTGTGGTTGTAAACTTAATTTTAGTATTGACATTAAGGATACTTTCGATCATGGTAATGGTTGGCTCACTGACTGTAGTGCAGTCATCTTACCGACTGACCTACCATGACTACATTATAATGAGTGTTGTGAAGTAAGCAATAACAGGCAGGATTTGCGATTATATATGTAGTTCAAAAATCGCACATAAGATGAAATTCATCAGAAAAATCAACATGTTATTTCCTCAGCTTCCTTAGTGTGCACAATTTTGCAAATAACGGATTCTTGTACATGTAGAATTCACCTTCAATTTCTCTCATGCTTGTGGGTTCTTCATCAGTTTATTTCGGCTCTCTGTTGATAAACTGGTGTAAGTCGTCCGTATCCACACTACTCACTGGGAGATAATCGACAAAATCCTTTAAACGTAGTCTTAACGCAGTGCAGCCATTTGTCCAATCTTTGGAAAACGCAGGATACTGCCATCCCTAGAACAAACATGTTTGTAACAGTGGAGTGTTGCAAATAAGTGATTCCTTGGCCTGAAACCACATGAAGTGCTGGTAAGGGGAAAACCTGTTTCATGAGACCTCTGGTGGAACTTTTGTGAACTTCCTCAATAGGTATGGGCTATTGCACACATCCACCTCTGACATATTGACAAGGCATTTCAAAGCTCTTAGAAGGTTCCAGAACAAGAAGTAAACTCTTCATTCGATCCCGCTATTTCACCATTATTTGCTGAAAAGTATTCTTCGTCTTACACTCTTTCATTATCTTTCCTTTCCTATAACTGTGTAGGGAGCTATCAATTCAGATTTCAGCTGCATGTTCGCGTGTAGTGTAGTTATTAAAAGCATCCCTGCATGTCACCAGCATCTCCTTAGTTGCACTCATGGATACTTTCACTGGAGCAAATGAGCATCTCTCCTCGTCCACCTCGCAATACTGACTTGACTTTTCTCAAATGGGGTATGTTCCAAAACAAGCATTCATCAACATGAGTTTTGAAATATAGCTTACCCCCATCCTGCCATATCTTCATTATTTCACGAAGCGTAATGCTTCTTCTCCATACATTCGTGCATATCATCGTTTCCCAAGCATCATGCACGTAACTAAGGACATTTCTCAGCTGTGTGATTACAGCTAATATAGCTATTGAACTCTTCGTTGTCTGACAGACATCTCGATCATTGATCACATAGTACAAAGTAAAGACTTGTGCATTCCCTATACAGCAACTCACCACTGAAGCTCCCTAACAAATGGAGGAGAGACGGGAGCAGGTGACAGGGGAAGAGGGGAGTGGAAAAGGGCAACAACATGCTCTAAAGGTTGTGCTATGAACTAGGTCAGTTGTTCCCCAAACCTCAAAGTGAACACACGAAATTTGATATTCCCGCCGCGAATAAACTTACATTTTCATGGCGTTTCTGGTGGTGGGAAGGTGGTGGACGGAGGGGATGGTGAGCGGACGGGTGAGGGGTCCGAATTCTCCAGATGGGTGAGAGAAAGCACGCACGTGCTGGTTGTATAAAACCCATAATATCATCAGGGTGTGGGGCTAATTAATTGATCAATTTAATCTATTTGCGTAATTAATTTGATATCAATTTCTTATTCAAAGTGTTCTCGTACCGCGATTACCCCAGTAATATGGTGTAATGGTAATTTCTGCAAAAAGCCTGCCAAGGAAACGCGTCGCTTTAAATATTCAATGACTTTTCTCTCCACCGCTCTTCTCTAAGAAACCTCAATGTATGATCCGTCTTACTGACATCACAAGCATATTTACCAATCGAACATTTTCCTGCCCATCAGCTAGCCTTGCGTTAAAGGTCCTCTGAAATTAAAAACTAAGCCTGAGGCTAGGCTCTCAGCTTACTCCAAACCGTGTTTCTTTAGGAAAGCGCTGGGCTATTTTCTGCTGAAGGGACTCTTCAGAACACAGTAGAGTGCTTGTTTTCCGGGATAAAAGTTCCTCTTCTCGGTACAGCTCAGCTGCTACCCAGCAGACGAGTCATAAACGAACAATAGCCTTGCTTTTCTTTACGTTGTTCACTGCCTTGACTGTCCCGCATTCATTGTGTTCCCTGGAAGAATGCAGCCTCAAAAAGCAAATAAAAAAGTACCTGTCCCATATTCAATGTTCACTGACTAAAAAATATCGCAACACCAAAAACATTATCATCGCAGAGTAATGAAATATCTGGAATACATTTGCTTACGTGCGATATGTGATTAAAATTCCAAGGTCTCAGGTTAACGTTAGTGTGAGGTAAGCTGTAGCAAATGTGAAACGCTGGTACATTAATAACCGCTGTAATCGCTATAACATTGAATGCAAGCGTGCAAGTATAGTGCTGTACAGGTGACGTATATCAGTTTCAGAGATGGTGTTCTGTGCCTGTGGGACTTGGACCGTCAATATAGGGACGGTTATGATGGTTGCGGATGACGATGGGGTTGTCTGATGATGTCCCATATGTGCTCGACTGGAGACAGAACAGTAGATCGAGCAGGTCATGGTGTCATGTGGACACTCTGCAGAGCATGTAGGGTTGTAACAGAGATATGTTGTCAAACGCTATCCTACTGCAAGAAGACACTCCCCTGGATGGCAGCATAACAGGTGCATCACCAGACTAGCGTATAAATTTGCAATCAGGGTGCCTGAGATAACCACGAGTGCACTCCAGACCATAAATCAAGGAGTAGGTCCAGTCTAGCAGAAAGACAGATTGAATGCAGGGGCTCAACTGGCGTGCTTCTAACTAACATATGACCATCGCTGTAACTGAGGCAAAAGCCACCGATAACACAACAGACCTCCACCCTGCCCTCCAATGAGTTCTCGCTTGACACCACTGAAGTGGCAAATGGCGTTTACTTTGGGTCAGTTGAATGCGCGCTATAGAGTGTCTGTCCCGGAGCTATCCTTGAAATCACCGAAATGTAACAGCTCGTGGTGTAACTGTGGTGCCAAGTGGTGCTCCAATTGTTGCTGCAGATGCAGTGTGATGCCAGAGCCACACACCAGACGATGCTCATCTCTCTCGGTAGTGCCACGTGGCCTTTCGGAGCCGCTGCCAAAAATGGTGTTCGGTGGCTAAATTCCTGTCAAGCCTTCCTTTGACATCACAAAAGGAAAATTCAGTTTCTCGCAGCCGTATTACACGACCTCGTTCAAACTCAGTGAGGTACTGCTAAGGGCATCTTTGTCACCTTAACGACTTCTTAACAAACATCAACGAACGAGGTCCAGTCTAAAAGGTCACATCACGTCGGTTACATCAAATTTTTAAAGCAAACCTGAGTTACATCCTCACAGTGGCGCTTCTATGGCCAGTCTTATGTGACTGGTGCTTAAGTTTAATACACATCTTTCAGATGTAAAAACACGCGTACCAACTTCCGTTCATGTCGCACAACTCCTTCTTGACGTTGCCATTTTTCTTCCGTCACTGTAGTTAAGATAAAACGTTTGGTAGAGATAACTACAGTGAATCACTGCAGCCTATGTCGCTTTTGTGAGTCATTATTGTAGAATTCTGCACCCCATTATCTTATTAATAGAGCATATGTCTGTCGTTTGACTTGCCGCTTTTCACTTCTCTGACACTCGAGAGGTACGTTTCCTTACTGAAGCAGGCAATAGGCATTAGCCGCTTAACATTTTTGTAGCTATCTCAATTGTATATCCATGAGAACTAAACAGGAGAAAGCGTATCAGCTCCCCTTACTACCGCATCTTCAAGCTGTGGCGACGACATACAAGAGCGCTCCTGCCAGCATGGCACTTCTAGGAACAGTTCCTCTTGTGACCCATAGCTGACTACGAACGTCTCCACAGTTTCCAGTCTTTCAAAATCGCTTTCCTGTAGCAAATTTTTTCTCAGACACTTTGTGTCAAGCTTAAAACAATCTTTTATTTCGTTATATTTTCTCTGACATGAATTTCAATCTTTTATTAAGGTAAATGTTGCTCTGAGTCCTTATTTCTGTCTCTGTGCGTATGATAACGGTTTATTTCATTCTTCAGGAAAAAGCAGATGGCTACATGATCGATCCTGTACCCACCAACGTACTGTGTATGTGGTCTCCAAGCCTGGTTGACATTTTTAAGAATTTTGACGATTTTTAAGTTTCTTTGTTGGATCATTATATGGATCTCATCCTGGTTTTTGTTTATAGATTTATGGGATTCATATTGGCATACATTTCCTGGCATTCATTTCCTTTGCCTATTTGAGCAACAAAGGCTTCCAGAGTCATTTTGGGAGTCTTCTAGTGTCATTTTGGTTTTGTTGGCAGGTTTTCACCAAACTATTTTCAAACTTACAAAAAAGTATCCCATTTTAGGTCAGTCTTTCTTAAAGCTTATGTTGATGGGTGCGTAGGTGTTAATCAGTGTTTTCTGGTTTTATTGGTTTTTTTCAGTACAAAAATACCATCAGAAGATGTGTAACTTCGGATTGTTCTTGCTTATATTGGCAATTAATTCTTCTGTTCTACTCGGAACAAGACGGTGCATTCCACACTCTCTTGTGTACTCATCTGTAAATGCTTCTTGGACAACAATGTCTTTTTATTTACTCATTTATTGGTTTTTGTTTGACAGACTTCTTGTACTAACAGAACTTGCAATTGTCCAAGATTACGTCAGGTACTTAATCATCACAGAGTCAATATAATTGGAATCTTGACAGGAAAATCGTTAGATTCTTGTCTTCTCTTGCTGTGCTGTTATGTTCACTGTATTTCTATGAAACTGGGTCCCATACACCATGAACAAGGATGTGTGGGCCGGCCACTGTGGGAGATTGGTTCGAGGTGCTTCAGTCCGTAACCACGCTGCTGCTACAGTCGCTGGCTCGAATCCTGCCTCAGGCATAAATGTGTATGGTGTCCTTAGGTTAGTTAGGTTTAAGTAGTTCTAAGTCTAGGGGACTGATGACCTCAAATGTTCAGTCCCATATTGCTTAGAGCCATTTAAACCAAGAATGTGTGCACTCTCTTGTACTTGCTTCTGTAATTTTGCCACAAGTGGAGTGCCCCATCAGTTGTGGCTTATGAACAGTTCAAAGAGACTCATCTGCCAGTTGCAGTGTGACACAGTTAATCGCGTGAATCCGGCCGTGAAGGGCTCCTCCTTTCGGTTTTTGCAGCTGTTTTGGCAGAAAGAATGAATTCTTTGGTGAAAACGCCATAAAAAAGGAGCAAAAGACAACGGTGAGTCAGGAGATGGATACATTAAGGAAAATCAGACACACATATAGACACTTAAGATTTAAAAAACGTATTACGAATGTCAAAGCCTCAGTTGAAATGCTTTCTCCATTGATTTCAGAAGTCTATAAGAATATGAGACAAACAGAAGAGCACAATTTAAACTTCAAGTAACATAACGCTATTTGGCCACACAAGTTTGTTTTAAAGTCAAAAATTTTTGTTTTATGTTCAATAAAACAAAACGTTACACACAAATTCTGTGAAGTGGTCCACAAGGCACTTAAGAACTTCATACAGGTAACTACAATGCTGCATAATACACAGCTCTTTCATTCAGATACATTTCTATTACCTTATACAAATTTTCAACATAGTAATGTATGTTAGGCCCAAGCATTTAAAGAACAGAAAGAAATAATAGTATGAAAATTGCCGCTCAGCATAATAATACTGACTATTATAAATCGTACTAGCAACAAGAAAGTAATTTTTTGATTAATAGAAATAAGAGTGACCTATAAATTTCTACATGAATATTTGTCTGAGAAATCAGTATGCATATCTGTTTCATACTTACTTGATAGTGTTGATTCGTTATAGGGATTTCACAGTGTTCACATTGCCTTTCTTGTTTGCAATGTAACTGACTCTAAAAGTGATATAGTGATTGTAGGTCTAGTACTTAATAGTATCAACGCAACATACTTCCCTAAATAAGAGTCTACTTGTTTACATATTGCAGCACAATTTGAAATTACCAGTATTTTGTCAAATTCACATGAATAAAATGTATTTGGGTGTAAAAAAAAAAATTTCTGGTTTTTTGTTGAAGGCTGTGGTACGTTGAACGCATTTGGCATGTTTTTATTCTCTAACCATTTTTTAAATTGATTATATTATATTTTATTATTAATTGTATTAATTCATAAAAAACGCTACACTAGAAAAACTTGGTAGGTGTAAACAATGTTCCCACACACTACTGCATATAAAAATTGAAGCCAATTTTGAGTATGCTAATCAAAATCTACATAGAAAGGAATCAGATTTTTATTGAAAATAGTGAACATTTTTAAGTACATTAGAATAGTTTAGGAAAAAACATTTTCCTGTATAAATCTCAGTGTGGTGTCCTCACCCCTATAAGTTTTCTGTGAAAAAATCAGAATTTAAAGCAAATTTCTTTGTCACAAAATTTATTACCATTACTTGTGGTTTGCTTATTCCTTTATATCTAAGTTTAATACCTCCTCCTTCAAAAACCGAAAATGCCAACCACCAATTAATTTTAAATCTGCCTGGAAAAATAAAATTTAATTTCATATTTCCGTTCCAAGTATATTTCATCTCCATATCTAATATTCAGATATTCACAGACAGTAATGTTGTGTGAAGATTGGTTTGTAGCTCATCAATATTTTTAAACAAATTAGTGTTGTTAGCATTGTTAAGCTTCTGCAGTAACACTTCTGTTTAAAGAGAACAGAAAGTTTTTAATAAACCCTGAAATCCTTATTTTACTGTATCATAATTTTCTAGGACTATTCTTTCATCATACTGAAATTAGAGTAATTTCTGAACAGTTTTGTTTATTAAAATTTTAGTATTTGTAATTCTACTTATTTTGTTGTACTCTAATCCTAACTTTTCTTTCACATCTTACCATACATTCACCATTCAGCTTTTGAATATTCATATAGTTTAAAGTGAATGCATTTATTTCTGTCTCCTTATTTTTAACATTTTTCTCAAACTAACAATGTATAAGTCCAGTTGATGTAAAAACCATAATCAAGTTATTTCCTATATTATGGATGAATCAACTTAGAACACAATCTGTTTCCACAGTATTTTTATCATTATCAATGTGTAATATACATTTGGTATCTGAGAACATAACAGCTGTTTTAGCTTATCAACATATCACGTAATATGAGTTTTGCAATTGATGTAGTGGATGCTATAACAAAAATATTTGTAGTCATAATATGTTCTACATAATAATCCATAAAGTAGATATTCATCTAAACCATATTATCAATAATCTAATTCTTGACTATGTCATGTAATTGGTTATCCAATAATGTCTTAAAAAGTTATTATAAATCTGTCGCATACTCAGATGTACTCATTTTGTCATTGTCCTAATTTTCTCCATAACGAATGTATACATTCCTTAGCAAAAGTTAATTTTTCTGGATTTTGTTTTAACTACTCAGGATCTAAATCAGTGCAAATTTTATTTCTTATATATATTTGGTATACATCTTATTACTTTCAAATTCATAGGGCGCTATTTCATGAAGTATTATTTATAAACAGCACATTGATTCCTTTTATAAAATACCACACTTCATAGATATCTAAATTTTCATAGGTCATTTCTATACCTCTATTTACATTGTCATTTGTCAAAGTTCCAACAAAACTTCTTTCATCATCATTGTGATAGCATCTACTGATTCTTTCTTTTGCAGATTTTATACCTAAAGGAAAAAAATGTTATTCATTTTATTAATCTTCGTTTGTACAGTGAAACTGGTACAGTCAATATTATTTTCAAAGTAATGTATTGGCACATATGTTTTTGTGGGATGCTTGCAGGATAGTAATCACAAAAATTTACAGTTCGATAGAGACCACACACATAAATATGTCTACATCTGATTTTTTTGTTAGCACCATCTGCTCTAGCTCTTAATTTCATTGCATTTGTATGGCCCCCATAAAAAGCAGCTTTTGGATTCAGTTGTTTGACAACTATAGGTAACAGTTTTAATTTCTTAATTACTTCTTCACTACTGAATTAAACCCATTACATTTCCTAATCTTTATTAAAATATATCCAGAATTCTGTATTTCTGTACTTCTTGTTAATGTCGTTTGATATAGGTTGCCTATTGGTCCCTGATTTTTGTTGTTAATAATTTGTCTTAATACTTTTTCACAAACATCACAAAAACAGCCATTGTACTGATAAACGTTATTGGCTTCTTTATCAAAGCAATCTACCCCTTACCAGAAACGATGCAGCCCTTTAACCTCCATATGTCTCTCCACATGTCCTTTCTGGAGACGATCACTGTGATTGGCCAGAACGCTCTCAACCTATCTCTAAACCAAAGCACAATCACAATGATAATGAAACACATTCAAAATACTGGATTTACATTTAAATAACTTGAGAGTAAATAAATATTCTGATGGCTGCACCATAAACAAGGTCTAACACACATTATTAAATATATAAACAAATCATATAAACATATATCAAAGGAATAGAAACAGAAGGTGGGCCAGTGGCCTAATGTCCCTGTTCTTTCTAAAACACAGTAAATATTTAACCAATTTCTTGGTGAATAGTATATATTGGATATAAACAAAACATAGATGAATACAAAATTTTATAGGTATGCTGATACCGCTTTATCGTGTAACTGTGGCATACTTATGGAGTGACACAATCAATAGTAATCGGCCACTTTGACCGCCAATAACTCATATACTATTCAAGTTATGTGCCGTAATTTATACCAATTAAGGTTTACCCAAATAGCTTTCTAAAGACATATTGATCTTGAAAATCGTATGAACCGTTTCGATTTATGAAATTCGTTGCTGGGTGTTACTCGTATAATTTATTGGTAGATACTAAACAAATTAATATAATGAAAATCTGATTACTCCATCAGAATCCTCGTGCAAATGATGGTAATGTACATTTTCCTGATTATATCATTCCTCTGGCTATTATTTCTGCATGAGCTGTCTAACCTCTGCCGTTATTGTTTCACAAAGTCCATCCTCTTGGGCACACCACAGTATACAAATCTTCTTCATCTGCATAACAGTGCTAACATGGAATTCTCAGCCATGTGTTCAGCCTGGACGACGTGCTGAGGACACCCCTCTTGTTCTGGCTAAAGTATGGAACCACACGGTTGCTGACGAGCCCTGGGTTGCAAAACAGTAAGTGTGGCCATGCCCATTCTGAACTATTTTCAAGGCACCACAACCCTCCAGTTACCTCACAGTTGGAATCACTGTGATGTGCCCTGATCAGCTGATGTATAAACACTGTTTTGTTTATAACATCAAAAATACATTTCAAGATGGCGAGTCTGATTCAAACGTCCAGTTTAGTTGAAAAGCGTTCTGCTGTTCGTTTCTTACTTGCTGAAGGTGAAAAAACAATGAATATTTCTGTAGACTGTCTTACATTCATGGTGAAGGTTGTATGAATAGTGCAAATAATTACAAGTGGGTATAGCAGTTAGAAAATGTTCGTGACTCAGTGACTGACAAACTCAATTCTTGCCAACCAGCTGCTGTTTCACCTCCCTCATTGTAAAGTCGAATTGATAACATTATTCATGTCGACTACTGTGTGATTGTGGAAATGATAGTTGATAAGGTCCTAGTTAGTACTAGTACAGTTCATAAAATTATCTGTAACATGCTGAAGTACCACAAAACATGTGCAAGATGGGTTCCAAGGGAGTTTACATGGCTACACGAGGAAACATGTTTGAGAGTGTGCAAAGACCAAAAGGAACGTTGTGAAAGGGTAGGTGAGCTCTTCCTTCAAAAAAGTTTAACTTTTGATGTCACTTTGGTGCAATATTATGAGCCACAATAGAAAACACAAAACATAGAGTGGAAGCACACCATCTCCCCTGTTAAGAAAAAATTCATACCCCAATATCAGCAGGATAAGTCATGTGGACGGTGGTTTTAGATGTTGGAGATCGAGTTTCTTGTGATTATCTCCAAGAGCAGCTTGCAATGAACAGCTAATACTGTTCAGATTTGCTTTTAAACAAGGTGGAGCCAGCCATGAAGGAGAAATGTAATCGATCTCAGAGAAGAGTTGTGATGCTCCAGCGTGACAATGCATGTCCTCATATCGCTCATCTAACACGTGAAACAATCGAAAAATGGTCTGGGTAGTACTGCTCCATGTCCTTTACAGTCCTGATTTAGCACATAGACATTTCAATTTGTTTGGTGAACTGAATGAGGCATTACGTGGGAACAAGTTACAGGACAATGAGGATGTGAGAAAGATTGTCAGATATTGGTCCAAACATCAAGATAAACAACTCTTTGTAGGTAGAAAAGAGAAAGCTTGTAGCACATGGGAACAGGTGCAAACATAGTCAAAGGGATTATGTTCAAAAGTAGATAAAAATTTATTATTTTAAAAATAAATGCATTTTTCTCCAGACCAATTTGTCTCTTTAGCTACTCAATAACCCTCATATATCTACATCAAAATTACAGAACTCATTAATTTGTTTCTTCAATCTCAACAAAGTTTTCTTTAAACATTTGACTACTACACTATTTTTAAATTTTATAGTGTCAGCAAAATAATGTTTGTTGTCTGGAATTAGACCTAAGTAACATTCATTCTTCTGTGCACAGTGTGGGAATTAAAGTTTCTTTAATTCTTTCAAATATAATGTTTGTGGCAACTTACTACGATTTCCTTCTATAAAATAGCTGCTACCTAAAATTTTTATTTCTAATTGTTTTATTTCCAATAACATGAATTTATTTCTTCTGTGATTAGTTGTCAAACAAGAATGCTACTTGAAAACAGACACTCAAAGTGTGTAGAAATTATAACAATAGAATCTAAACCTCTTCAGTTAACCTGTACAACATAATGAGAGAGAAACTGGATCAAAAGATTTTTGCAGAATTAATTACTGGATACACTGAAAAACAACAAGTAAAAGGTGTAGCAAATCTTTTATAAAATTTTAAAAAAATCTTTTTTACCTATATCAGATATACTGAACCACATTATTCAGTTCATTGTGGTAGGTGGATCATCCACTTTCCAATACTTTGAGAATCTGTGATTCACTGTCTTTTACTTATAGTGAAATAACATTGTATAATTTTTATGGTACATGGGTGAACGAATTGTTCAATTCACTTCATAACATAATATTTGGAATTATTGAGTTCTGATTAAAATAATTAATTTTATCACCAATAAAGAAAGCAAACAATTTATAAAATAATGTTATCCATATCACCTAATTAATTACGAAATCGCACCCATTTAACATAGAAATCTTCTCCTTTCTTTTCTAAAGGTTTCTCAACTGCATATGCATCTGAAGTTTTGTCTTCTGCAGTTCATAATCATGAAAATTTCCTTTTTTCACCATACAGTGCCATTATTGTATGTATCATTGGATTAGAATGAATCACATTTAATTTTAAAAATTTCTGTTCCCCATTTATGTATGTAATCTTTTTGAAACACATATTGCGGTTTGCTGATGTTAACTTTATTGTCAACTTTATGTTTATGTTACTATTAGATACAAAAAGTGTTGGCTTATGATTTCTTTCCTTTCCTTCAACTGACTTCAGTTTTATTCTTTAATTCCTTGAGAAATGGAATTCATCATCCGTCAGTTTGTAACTACCACAATGAGTGAAATTGATTCCTAATATTTTCATTACATGAAATATTTCTAGAAGAGATAGTTTTATTTCAGAAACAGATGAATAATGATTAATATAGCTTTCATAAGTTCTACAAAATCCTTATTGTGAAATGGTTTACCATTGCCTGTTCAGAAATATCTTAGTCATCTGTGCTTCAAAATTTTCTTAAAAGTTGGTGAAATATTTCTACTTCTTTTATATAGACTGGTATCAAGCAAGTGTATTTGAAATAAGTGTTGATTACAGTTTATATATACATATTATTTGTTTACTTTTGAAGTTCTTTTCAATTTACCATAAACCATTTGCAAGATATCACCTTGGCATAAACAATCTATACCAAGAAAAAGTGCAGCTCTTGTTTTAAACTCTTTTCTCATGTGTTTATGTAAGTCACTAATAAATTCTTCACCAATATTAGGAGTAAGAGATTTTCTCACAGCTTCTCCTAAAACATTTTGTAATGAATTTCCTCCTTTTACTTTTATATATTGCACACATTAGTTCAATTCTTTGTCTATACTTGATTTGTTGTTGTTCTATATGGATCATTTGTGTCAGTAAGTTTTTTTTACATTTTAGATACCAAATATTAAATTTAGAAAGTTTACACATTTATATAAGACTGAATTTCACCAAATAATATATGTTAGAATCTGCAGCAAAAGCTTTAAATTTACCATTTCATTTTATAGTAAGAAAATTTGATTTATGACAATTTTTATTGACTAGATAGCAGTACTTACTTCATACACATTATAAAACATATTTAAGTGAATGTGTTAATAATAAATCTAATTCTATGATGTGATTTTATGAATAACAACAACCTTTTACTGAAAATTATGTCTTCCTTCATCTACCAGTCTTAAAAGGACATTAAGTTTTTTGTTATCAAACAGATTTATTTCCAATTACCACATCTGTCGCTACTGTTATTTACAGTTATATATCTTTTTATGATAATCTTCTACACCACTATCCCAAACAGTATTTCTTTTACTGTATTGTTTAGAATGTTTTAGATTTCAGCATTTGTAATGAGACTATTTAGTCACACACAAAATTGTGGGTTGAAGTCAGTCTCCTTCAGTTGACACTAACTTATTTTGTAAATATTGTTTGCTTAGTGCATCATAATCACTTACAGCATCTTTTACATCTACCAGTCTATTACCTTTAAAGTCAGTGTAACTCTCTATAGCTTTAAAAATGTTACATTGAAATTCCTTAATGATGCCCTCTATTTTTCCATCTACTAATGATTTTAGTTCTGCACATTTCTTATAAACACCATTTGAACTGTTGCTGCAGTGTTTGATTAAATTTTTTGTTTTGTAATTTATTTATTTTCTAATATTTTATTCAATATCTTCTGTATTTGACTACATTTTTTACTATTTATAAGTTTATTTGTCTCATTGATCTAGCAGCTACCTTTAGGCAGTAGCTTACCTTGGAGAATGACCATTTATTAAATTCTAAATACCAATAAACTTGTAATTAACTGGAAACAATTTACACCAGTACATGCAAATAAGCAGAAATGGCTTCATTAAAATTTTGTTTTGTGGCATATTACAGATTAACCCTCTTCAGCAAAGATATTTAACCATTTGTTGAACAAGATTTCCTCTAAATGAATCATTTAAAATTTTTTCTTTATTATTGAAATATAAAATTCTATGTCAGCTGACACGATTACATGTATCTAAAGTATCTATCCCAGATTCGTGTTCCCTAGGATGACTAGGCAGTTTGATATGATTTTTCATTGTGTAGCAATTTTTTGTGTAACAAAAGTAATCAGTTAGGAGACATCAGAATTATTTATTGCTCTATTTTGTTCTGGTACCACCTTTCTCCTCCATTGCTATATTATATTTTTATTGTCCTTCTAATTGTGCATGGCCATGTTTCTTGTCCACTACTGCTTTCACAGTACCAGCTGCTCCGCCAGAAAGTGATCCAATAGTTACTAAGTATGGTAATTCTGCCAATAATAAGCCAAGAAATCCTCTATGTTTTGTTACTTTTGACCTTCTTTTTTTTTTGTTCATACTCGGTAATCATTTTCACAACCGATATACATGATATGAGTAAATTATCACCAGTTTTTTCTCTTTTTCCTGTATTAGTCATAAAGTTATCTGTGCTATGTAACTTATCACCCTTGAGATTAGTTTTAATTGATATTGGTTTAGTTTAGAGACTAGATAGTAAAGTATATTCAGTTTTGAAGTTATTCATTATATACATTAAAATTTTTACAAGGATAAATAATTTTGTAGTCCCCAACAGCTATCATCAATATCTAAGCCCTTACCTAATTTTTTCTTTCTATATATTATTCCTCTATCTATTGTTACTGTTAAGTTTTCTGCTGAGTGACACACCTCTTAAGATTCTTCCCCTCTTGCAGCTAGCTGAAACTCTCTTCCGCTTTGTGTCTTTTCTCTAAATCATTATTACATCTATATGCAATACCTGTTTTTGCAAGCTTCATCCAGCAGATATATTCCCTGACTTCATCTAGCTACTCTTTCATCTAATTAGGTTTCTGGACCACAAAGTTGGTAGCCTGGTAGAAGCATTTCATAAGGTAATTTATTAATTAATGCATTAATTAACCATTAACCAAATTATTTCCCAAAATGTATATGGCAAATTATTGAAAGCTACAGTCACATGGGGCTACTTTTGAATTGTTCATAATAAAATCGCTAAAAGTAATTTTTAATGTTTGTTTTATTCCAAGTGTTCATCATGTCAATTATTACTTCCTGTCCATTTTGCTCCATGTATTACTGCTTACCTATCGACCAAAGTTCTAATAACACAATGCTAACACATTTATTTGGTTTTGCTATATGTTTTTTAACTAAGCATTCATCAATTTTGTAATCTTCATTTGAATTGAAATTAAATGATAATTTTTTTGGAGAAAAGTATTGACTTCCCTTAAAAATATTAACGATTTGTATTTGATTTTAATTTATTTGGAGTATTATCGTAATATAATGCTCCTCAATTGTACAATATTTCTGCTTAATTTGATAAATGAACAACTTAAAAAGTGCCCCGCCCCATGTCATCAACAGTAATCTGTAAGTAAGTTAATCTATCCGTACCTTCATATTCCTTTCCACCAACAGTTAATTTATTTGTCTCTAATTTTATTGCTTTATTACCATTTTATTTATACATACCAACAGGTTTTAATTAAAAACCTTTATATTCATTCTGATTAATATACCTTTCTATTTCAGTCAGCTCTTGTGTTACCTTTTACCGACCTTTAATCTCTTCATAATATTTGCTCGACACATTCTGTATTTCTTTTTTACTTAAAATATAGGTGTGCTTACTAGGGTGACAATCAGACCACTGATATGTATATCTTTCATACCCTCATACATCTCCATATTGTTCTAAAATTGTATGACTATACGAAACCATTTGTTTTTCAGTGTCTCAGTTTTCTTTAATAGTCTTGTGTACATTATCACGAAAACCTTCGATTTATTAGTTTAATTTTTCGATTGCATCCATAACATGCTGATCTTCCTGTTATATAATTTTTTTTATTCCCTTGACGTTATGGTTGTTTTTTCCAAAACTTGAATCAATCTTCAATTTTTCGATTTTTCAGTTATTTCTATGTCAGTTTTCTTTTTAACAGTTTTTGCCCTCCACAGCTCTCTCTAATACCATTGAAGTCATTCCCTCATGTCTTAATAGATATCCTATTATTCTGTCCCTTCACCTTATCACTATTTTCTACACATTTCATTCCTCTCCAGTTCACTGTGGAACCTCCTCATTACGAGCTTCATCAGTCCACCTAATTTTCAACATTTGTCTGTAGCCACACATCTCCAATGATTCGATTCTCTTTTGTTTCGGTTTTCCCATAGTCCATGTTTCACTACCACACAATTCTGCGCTCTAGATGTACATTCTCAGAAATTTCTTCCCCAAATTAAGTTAGATATTTGATATCAGTAGACTTCTCTTGGACAGGAGTGCCCTTTTTGCCATTTCTAGTCTACTTTTGATGTCCTCCTTGTTCCATCATTCCTTAGTTATCTTACTGCCTAGGTACCAGAATTCATTCACTTCATCTACATCATGACCATCGTTCCCGATGTTAAGCTCCTCGCTGTTCTCATTTCTACTGCTTCTCATTACCTTCATCATTCTTCGATTTACTCTCAATCCATACTGTGTACTTATTACACTGTTCACCCCATTCGGCAGATCATGTAATTCTTCAACACTTTCACTGAAGATAGGAATGACATTAGAGAACCGTATCTTGATATACTTTCACTGTGCATTTTTATTCTACTGTCGAACCTGGTTTTTATTATTATCATTTCTTCCTTGATATACAGACTGAACAGTAGGGGCAAAATGCTATATCCTTGTCTTACACACTTTTTAATATGAGCACTTCTTTCTTGGTATTACACTATTATTATTCCTTCTAGGCTGTCATACATATTGTATGTGACCCATGTCTCCCTATGGCTTACTCCTACTTTTCTCTCAATTTCGAACATCTTGCTCCATTTTACATTGTCGAACGCTTATTCCAGATCGACATATCACATGAACATTTCTTGATTTTTCTTTAGTCTTGCTTCCATTATTAACTGCAATATCTGAATGGTTCTCTCGTGCCTTTACCTTTCCTAAAGCCTAACCGATCGTCATCTACTGCATCCTCAATTTTCTTCTTCATTCTTCTGTACATTACTCTTGTAAGCAACTTGGATGCATTAGCTGTTAAACTGATTGTGCCACAGTTCTTGCACTAAAGAGCTCAGTCTATCTTTAGAATTATGTAGATGATGCTTTTCTTCAAAATCAGATGGTATGTCGCCTAACTCATACATTCTATACACCAATGTGAATAGTTATTTTGTGGCCACTTCCCCCAATGGTTTTAGAGATTCTGATGCAAAGCCATCGGTCCCTTCTGCCTTATTTGATCTTAAGTCCTTCATTGCCCTTTTCAAATTCTGATTCTAATACTAGATCCTGTGTCTCATCTAAATTGGCTTCTGTTTCTTCCTCAAACACATAAGACAAATCTTCCCCCTGACAAAGGGTATTCAATGTATTTTTTGATCCATCCGCTCTTTCTTCTGCATCTAACAGTGGAATTCCCATTGCACTCTTATTGTTACCACGCCTACTTTTAATGTCAATGAAGGTTGTTTTGTCTTTCCTGCATGCTGAGTCTGTCCTTGTGACAACTAGTTCTTTTTCGATGTGTTAACATTTTTCCTGCAGCCATTTCGTCTTAGCTTCCAAGCATTTCATATTTACTTCATTCCTCAGCGACTTGTATATATGTATTCCTGAGTTACACAGAACACTTTTGTACTTCCTCCTTTCATTGATCAGTTGATTATATAAAGGAATAAATAATGATTTGGAGTCTCAAATTATTTTGTAGCTAGCTCTAGTGTACTCAAAAAACCCATATAAGTGAAATTTTTATATTCTTCTATATAGATTTTAATTAGGGCTGAATTTTTTTTTATATTTTTTTGTGAATTAATTGTAGTGTGTTAAAAACTTCCTTGCATTCTTAAATACAGTAGTATGTGGGTATGTTAAGCACACTTGTTGTGTTCTTAATGCTCAAGCATATTTAAGAATTAATTAAATTTCTTATATTAGATTATATTACATGAACTATTTATAGATTATGTTATATTATACTAATAAATATTTTCATTATGAATTATATTATTTTATCTTATGGAAATAAATTAAATTGATTGCTTTGTAACTTATTTTATTATATTATGTTTATAAAAAAATTCAGGGTAAATAATTAATCAATGTAATTAATGTAACTCATTTTTAAATCGTCCCTGCATTAAAAACATAAGTGACCTCAGTGTACACAATTAATTGAACACGCTTTTCTTTGTAGTACTGCCTTGGCATTGTAGGTTCTGCTGGTATCTATGATGTAGTTGGTGTGGTCTCATTGAGAACATTAACAGCACTTAATTCTGCAGATGGGGATTGTGAGTTCTCCATTTGCGATTGTTCACTTGAGCTTCATGGTGACATGTACAATTAAAACTTTATTTTCTTCCATGTGCCAGCAACTTTAGACAAACCGAAAAATACAGGGTATGGGTTTAGAGAGCGATAAGTCCTTCCAGGCTGTGATGGAGCTCTGGACAGAAATACATTGTTTATTCAAACCACATCAGCTGCTGAATGCGACTATTACAACTACAAAAACAGCTACAGTATTTTAATACGTATGTTAACTGATTCTGTGTGTTGTTTCCTGTATGCTGATTTAGAAGCGAAAAGAAGAAGTTCTGATAGAGGCATATATCAAAACAGCTCCTTGTACAACCCTTTTGTGACACATTCTCTTGCTATGCCAACTGATTTTGCAATCGTAAGGGGATTATACGTTTCCTCTAAAACCGCATTTGATGAAATCTTAAAGTCGGCATAATATGCCTCGAAAAGAAAGAATGCAAAACTATGGTGTTTCAAAGGTTCACAGAGTTGTAGAAAATACTTTCTTCATACATGTGAATAAATTAAAAGTATTTCAAGAAAAAATATCGTTAGAAAAGCAATAAGTGAACAAATTAGTACTAGCCTGCTGCTCGTTATGAAATTGTCTGTGCAAAAAGAAAAATCTTCTCTCGAGGCTTAGTTGGCTTCGAGTCTGAGAACCATCGTATTTTCCCTAGGTATTCGTGTCAAGAAGAAATTACTGTCCTACATAACCTTCTGCATATTGCTCCCAGACAACCACACCGACAGGCTCAACAAAATCGTGATTGATAATGTGATTACATTTATAGTAAATATGCTGTGCCCTGGAATTGTATACTACCCAATGACGTTCCAAATACAGAACTGTAGAGCAGGTCAGTATCAGTATTACGATCAGTTAATTCGTACAAAGTCAGCTCAATCTGCATTCGCTACAAAGTAAATGCATTCCTAAATATATTTTATGATATGAAAATAGTGTTTCTAATCCAAAATACTACAGTTTCTGTAATATACCTACTAATTTGTATAATCTTTATAAAAAAATGTTATTTCGAAAAGTTATGAAGTTTTTAAGAAGGAAACATAGATCTTTATTTCACTTCAGAGATTTGATAGCGTTGGGCGTTGCTACAGGAATTGCCACATGAGGTGACTGATCTTCTTTTCCCTAACTATAGGCCAAAGACCTTTCTTTTAAAGAATGTCGTCAGTACCTGCTCCAGACATTTCTCTCTCAGCTGTATTTTTTTAAAATTCTTGGAAATACCAACTCCTCAAGTTCTTAATTTTGCGATTATTTTCTTTAGCCCGAATCCTAGAATTTTTAGTGCAGCACAGATTCTTTTGGCAGCTGCCATTCTCACATCGCTATCTGTGTACTCTTCGCTGCCTACGTCATACAAAATTTGCTGAGCAGCGTAACGTTCGAGAAACTGTAAAGTTTACACTTTCTACTTCATCACACGACGTTTAGTGGCAGTTGACATCTTGTTGTTTTAGCTCTACATGTTTAGTATGATGGAACCACAGAAAGAGGCAAACTCACGACTCCAAAACAAACACGTCGGATTTTGAAGCGCATCCCTCACGCCTGTGACGTCAGGATGATACTCATTACCCCTCGTTCACAAGGAATGCGTCTCTCGCCATTATGCTTGGAGGTAACGTTTCATGCACCGTGAGAACCAAGCTTTTAAGCGCGCCAGGGCTATTAAAGTTTCTGTGTATGCAGCGAGTGACGTCAGCTTAACTGTTAATCATACTACCAAGAAATTACAGTGTTATTTGAACATTCTGGAACTCTGCAGCATATTAGCGAGCAAGGTATCTTGTTCTGTGGCTACAGTGAACATACATTCACTTAGACTTATCAGTGGGTAGAGGTTTACAAATGCTATGAAAATTCATGAATCAATATATTTGAATTAGTAGTTGCTTAACAACCATTGTACCCATGGTCTAGGGGTAGCGTCTTTGATTCATAATCAAAACGTTTTCGGTCCCAGGTCCGATCCCCGCCACTGCTTAAATTTTGATAAATTATCAGCATTGGCGGCCGAAGACTTCCGGCATAAGAAGTCAGCCTCATTCTGCCAACGGCCTTGTCAAAGAGGGCGGAGGAGCGGATAGAGGTTCAGGGCACTCTCTTGTCCTAAGGGTGGGAAATTGCCCCTAAAGGCGGAAGAATCAGTAATGATCAACGACATGAGGATGCAGACGGCAATGGAAACCACTGCATTAATGACACGTAACATGTATCCACAGGACATGTGGCCTGTAGTTGAAGGAGTGTCATGATGATCTCTCCATTGGCAAAAGATTCCCGAATAGTCCCCCTTTCGGATCTCCGGGAGGGGACTGCCAAAGGGGAGGTTACCATGAGAAAAAGATTTAATAATCAACGAAAGGATAATGTTCTACGAGTCGGGGCGTGGCATGTCGGAAGCTTGAAAGTGGTAGTGACACTAGAAAATCTGAAAAGGGAAATGCAAATGCTTAATCTAGATATTGTAGGGGTCAGTGAAGTGAAGTGGAAGGAAGACAAGGATTTCTGGTCAGATGAGTATCGGGTAATACCAACGGCAGCACAAAATGTTATAACAGGTGTAGGATTCGTTATGAATAGGAAGGTAGCGCAGAGGGTGTGTTACAGTGAACAGTTCAGTGACCGGGTTGTTCTAATCAGAATCGACAGCAGACCAACACCGACAACGATAGTTCAGGTATACATGCCGACGTCGCAAGCTGAAGATGAACAGATAGAGAAAGTGTATGAGGATATTGAAAGGGTAATGCAGTATGTAAAGGGGGACGAAAATCTAATAGTCATAGGCGACTGGCCGGCCGCTGTGGTCTCGCGGTTCTAGGCGCGTAGTCCGGAACCGTGGGATTGCTACGGTCGCTGGTTCGAATCCTGCCGCGGTCATGGATGTGTGTGATCTCCTCAGGTTAATTAGGTTTAAGTAGTTCTAAGTTCTAGGGGACTAATGACCACAGCAGTGGAGTCCTATAGTGCTCAGAGCCATTTGAACCATCATTGGCGACTGGAATGCAGTTGTAGGGGAAGGACTAGAAGAAATTGTTACAGGAGTCCCATAGTGCTCAGAGCCATTTGAACCATCATAGGCGACTGGAATGCAGTTGTAGGGGAAGGACTAGAAGAAATGGTTACAGGAGAGTATGGGCTTGGGACAAGGAATGAAAGATGAGAAAGTCTAAATGAGCTCTGTAACAAGTTTCAGTAAGTAATAGCGAATACCCTGTTCACGAATCACAAGAGGGGGAGGTATAATTGGAAAAGGCTGGGAGATACGGGAAGAGTTCAATTAGATTACATCATGGTCAGACAGAGATTCCGAAATCAGATACTGGATTGTAAGGCGTACCCAGGAGCAGATATAGACTCAGATCACAATATGGTAGTGATGAAGAGTAGGCTGAACTTCAAGACATTAGTCAGGAAGAATCAATACGCTAAGAAGTGGGATACGGAAGTTCTAAGGAATGACGAGAGACGTTTGAAGTTATCTAACGCTATAGATACAGCTATAAGGAATAGCGCAGTAGGCAACACAGTTGAAGAGGAATGGACGTCTCTAAAAAGGGCCATCACAGAAGTTGGGAAGGAAAACATATGTACAAAGATGGTAGCTGCTAAGAAACCTTTGGTAACAGAAGAAATACTTCAGTTGATTGATGAAAGGAGTAAGTACAAACATGTTCCTGGAAAATCAGGAATACAGAAATACAAGTCGCCGAGGAATGAAATAAATAGGAAGCGCAAGGAAGCTAAGACGAAATGGCTGCAGAAGAAATGTGAAGACATCGAAAAAGATATGATTGCCGGAAGGACAGACTCAGCATACAGGAAAATCAAAACAACCTTTGGTGACATTAAAAGCAACAGTGGTAACATTAAGAGTGCAACGGGAATTCCACTGTTAAATGCAGAGGAGAGAGCAGATAGGTGGAAAGAATACATTGAATGCCTCTATGAGGGTGAAGATTTGTCTGATGTGACAGAAGAAGAAACAGGAGTCGATTTAGAAGAGATAGGGGATCCAGTATTAGCATCGGAATTTAAAAGAGCTTTGGAGGACTTACGGTCAAATAAGGCTGAAGGGACAGATAACATTCCATCAGAATTTCTAAAATCATTAGGGGAAGTTGCAACAAAACGACTATTCACGTTGATGTGTAGAATATATGAGTCTGGATACGTACCATCTGACTTTCGGAAAAGCATCATCCACACAATTCCGAAGACGGCATGAGCTGACAAGTGCGAGAATTATCGCACAATCAGCTTAACAGCTCATGTATTGAAGCTGCTTACAAGAATAATATACAGAAGAATGGAAAAGAAAATTGAGAATGCGGTAGATGGCAATCAGTTTGGCTTTAGGAAAAGTAAAGGCACGAGAGAGGCAATTCTGACGTTACGACCAATAATGGAAGCAAGGCTAAAGAAAAATCAAGACACGTTCATAGGATTTGTCGAGCCGGAAAAAGCGTTCGACAATATAAAATGGTGCAAGCTGTTAAAGATTCTGAAAAAAGTAGGCGTAAGCTATACGGAGAGACAGGTCATATACAATATTTACAACAACCAAGAGGGAATAATAAGAGTGGACGATCAAGAACTAAGTGGTCGTATTAAGAAGGGAGAAAGATAAGGATGTAACCTTTCGCCCCTACTCTTCAATCTGTACATCGAGGAAGTAATGATGGAAATAAAAGGAAGGTTCAGGAGTGGAATTAGAATACAAGGTGAAAGGATGTCAATGATACGATTTGCTGATGACATTGCTATCCCGAGTGAAAGCGAAGAAGAATTAAATGATCTGCTGAATGGAATGAACAGTATAATGAGTTCACAGTATGGTTTGAGGGTAAATCGGAGAAAGATGAAGGTAATGAGAAGTAGTAGAATTGAGAACAGCGAGAAACTTAACATCAGGATTGATGGTCACAAAGTCAATGAAGTTAAGGAATTCTGCTACCTAGGCAGTAAAATAACCAATGACGGACGGAGCAAGGAGGACATCAAAAGCAGACTCGTTATGGCAAAAAAAGGCGTTTCTGGCCAAGAGAAGTCTACTAATATCAAATACCGGCCTTAATTTGAGGAAGACATTTCTGAGGATGTACGTCTGGAGTACAGCATTGTATGGTAGTGAAACCTGGACTGTGGGAAAACCGGAACAGAAGAGAATCGAAGCATTTGAGATGTGGTGCTATAGAGGAATGTTGAAGATTAGGTGGACTGATAAGGTAAGGAATGAGGAGGTTCTACGCAGAGTCGGAGAGGAAAGGAATATGTGGAAAACAATGATAAGGAGAAGGGACAGGATGATAGGACATCTGCTAAGACATGAGGGAATGACTTGCATGATACTAGAGGGAGATGTAGAGGGCAGAAACTGTAGAGGAAGACAGAGATTGGAATACGTCAAGCAAATAATTGAGGACGTAGGTTGCAAGTGCTACTCTGAGATGAAGAGGTTAGCACAGGAAAGGAATTCCTGGCGGGCCGCATCAAACCAGTCAGTAGACTGATGACCAAAAAAAAAAGACAACCATACGAACTAATTCTCTGTTAGATGTGTTTTTTTTATTGATGTCAAGGATGTAAATTGATTGAGGTACTTAAGCTTTAATTTACAATCCTATGACGAATTATTTGGGTTTTTCTTAAACATATGGCTTTACGTATTATAGGTGTTGCATCAAGCTCTTAAATCCACTCCATCAATTACGTTAAAGTGAAAACTTAACAAGCGACAAAAAGACGTATAAAAATCTTTACACAACTAAGGAATTCTGAAACTATGTCTCTTGCGTAAATCTCGTATTTAGTTCTGGAGATGAGATCAACGTAATTTTATGTTGCTGTCAATTTTTCTACGCGTCTTGGCTTGGTCCTCGGCATCTTGAAGTCCTTCGATATAACTCCCTCAGCTCCAGTCCTGTACAATGGTCGACTGCATCAGAAGCGATTTTCTTCCAGAGCTGTGTCACATCTGAGCAAAAGCTCCATTTCAAACGATGTGGCTATCGACAGGACGGCCATAAAAGATAAAATGAAGACACAGCCTGCTCGGTGCTCGGGGTCAAAACCATTCAGCTTTGACAGAGAATTACGTATGTTGGAGAGCGGAATCCGATAACGGACATGCAGTCAATTGCGTATGAAGCGAGTCTAACCTGTTTTTCGCCTCTAGAGCCCGTCATCGATTACTTTCATGACGTTATACCGCCGCCAGGGCGAGAGATTCGGGTTTTGTCTCTCGAACCACCCTGCCTGCAACGTTCCACGGCAGTGCCTGGGGACTACTAACATTACTTAGTTCTGCCTGCAAAAAATTTTATTTTCCGTATGATATTAATGTTTAAAGTTGTATGATGACGCACTCAAAGGCATCCCGCTTAGGCGTTCCACAGTTTTGACGATTTTTTCACTATAAAAAAAACTTCAAGAGATGCATGTTAACTAGAGTTTCCGGATGTAAACTTTCTGAGAATAATCATGATATAGCTTTTCGACTGTTTTATCATTTCGGAGATCATAGCTACAATAATGTATACCTTTAATTACTAATTTTAGGTTCTTGGCAGGAACATCTGCCAAATCATGAAACATGAAAACTCAGTCCTGATATATATGAAGTTGCTTCTATAACAATACTGGCTATATGTCTGGAAAGCATCTACACCCATGACTAAGCTTACTTCATTAAAGATCTGAATGAGCCTATTTCAAAACAAATTTGTACTAATTAATCATTATTAGCGGACACAGATTAGGTATTAAATTTATAATTACCATTTCTTACAAAGTAATTAAATAAACGGTGCTTCAGCTTCTTTGTTTTCAAGTGTAGTTTTCTTTGGGACCAAACTTCCGTTATTCTTTTAGATTGTTGTTCATTCTCGTCTTGTGCCCACTCACTTGAAATTCTTGCTTTCTCCTGTACTGAAACGCTGCAATTTCCACTGGTTCATTACAATGTCTTCTACTTCTTTTCGTTTTATATTTGTTTCAACGTCTTTCAGGTATGAGGTTCTGGCGTTTTAATTGTTTGTTTAGCTGAAGATTTGAATAGTTCATCCTTGGAACGCGTTTACAGAATTTTACTGTTATTTTCTCATAACATCTGTTAACATTTGAGCTTTCTGATAAAGTTATATATTAGATCATAATCTGCATTCTGATACTCCTAGTGTTTCCTACCATTGTTTTTCCAGTTTTCCTCTAATATTTTGTTCTGTTTTCATAATCAGTTTAAGACTTTTCACGACATAAAGAATTTCTGCTCTGACCCTTCCTTCGATATTTTTTAATATTTAGCTATAGAAGAAAACAATTTTTAGTATGTAGGTTTCTTATTTCAAACGCTCTCTGCATTTGATTTATTCAGCCCTCTTTTGGTGTCCTTTCTCTGATATGCATTCCCCTATATTTTTAGAAATACTACTTATGATACTGTATTATTTATTTTAAGTTTTTGAGGTGCATTACGGATTTTTATTGTGAACATTGTTTTTCAAACGATATTTGTAATCTTGCATTTGTCGCTTGAAGTTGTAGTTCATTGATGTGATCTTACGCAGTTTCAAATGAACGAGATTTTCACTCTGCAGCGGAGTGTGCGTTGATAAGAAAAGTCCTGGCAGATTGAAACTGGGTGCCGCGCCGAGACTCGAACTCGGGAACTTTGTTTTTCACGGACATGTGCTCCTCCATGTGAGCTACCCTAGCAAGACTCGAAATGCGTCCTCACAGCTCTAATTCTGCAAGCAATTCACCTTCTAGCTTCCAAACTTCATAGAAGCTCTTCAGTTTCATATAAATCTGTAATAAGCACCATGTCATCAGAAGATCGTAAACGATCTGCAGTGATGTTATCTGGCTTATTCCTAGTTCTATATCACTAGTTTTTATGGCGTTCATCCATTCTCTAACCACTTTCAAAACTTTCTCTAACGCACAGGTATAACTCAGCGCTAGAAGACATCTTGTATTAATGCTCTGACACATGCCCCATGTATTTTACTTTGGTATTACGTTGGTTGAGGTTGCTTCAATTATTTGTGTTGTTTTATTGTCTATTCCAAACTCTTTAATTTGGCAAATGTTATATTACTGTAAGTAGAAAATTACCAGATAATTAATGATTCTGAATTTATTTAATTCAGAGCTGTGCCTAACGTTACTGACTAATTTGTCGTGAGGTCTGCTCTTCCTGACCCTTCAGTGGGACTCTCCTAACTGTGGATCAAGTATTCTTCCTGTTCTGCTCAAAAGTGTGCAGGCCGCTTTTAACGCCTAGTGGCAGGAGGGAGAGCTTCTATAATTGTTAGTATCTCGTTTATCTCCCGTTTTTTGTTGGAGGTGTATTAGAGAAGATGTCCATCCAACTGACAAGGTAGTATTTCGTACAGTTCCTGAATTATTTTGGTTGGGAATTGCTTTAACCATATGAATTTTCGTTTTTAAACCGTTTCATGTTTTCTGTAATGTCTTCAAATGTTGGTAGCTTCAAGTCTGGCTCTCTTGATTTGTACTGTAAAAACTGATATCGTCCTATGGTTTGTTCCAGTTGTGTAATTGTTTGCCATATGTTGCTCGTATTTTATAGTTTTGAGAGTTGATGTATGTAGTTTTGAACCTTTTCAGATCATCAATACTTTGACTGCTACCTAAGTGCTTGCCTTATACCGTGGAGAAAGCGACTTTGTAGCGCTGTATAGCACTGCTTGGGCCTGGGCTGCTACCTGTGAATTACTTCTGCCGCACGTCCCAGCTCCCCTGTGCTAAATATTTAGGTTGACTGGGCGTAACCGTTTCGTCTGCCGTTCAGGATTTCCCTCCCCCCCCCCTCCCCCGATACAGAAAAGTACTGTATACCCTAAAACTTAACTTTTTCATTTCAAAAGTCTCTTAGAGAAATCACTGCAAAGAGAGGCACACAGATACATTTTACACGTAAGAATTATATCTTTTCTGAAATTTCTGCTGGGCGTTGTGGCCGAGCGGTTCTAGGCGCTTCAGTCTGGAACCGCGCGACCACTACGGTCGCAGGTTCGAATCCTGCCTCGGGCATGGATGTGTGTGATGTACTTAGGTTAGTTAGGTTTAAGTAGCTCTAAGTTCCATGGGACTGATGACCTAAGATGTTAAGTCTCATAGTGCTCAGAGCCCATTGAACAATTTTTTTGAAATTTCTAGTCGGACTAGGTTGAACTCAGGAACTCAAGAAATCAATGTTCTTTCATATGTGCTCTTCTGCAAAACTGCTGTCCTACATATTTTCACAACTGCATTGAAGAGCCAAATAAATTTGTAAACCTGACTAATATCGTGTAGGGCCCATGCGAGCACGCAGAAGTGTTGCAACATGACGTGGGATGGACTCAACTAATGCCTGAAGTGGTGCTAGAGGGAACTGACACCATAAATCCTCCAGGGCTGTCCATAAATCCGGAAGAGTACCATGGGATGGATATCTCTTCTGAACAGCACGTTGGAAGACATCCCAGATATGCTCAGTAATGTTCGTCTGGAGACTCTGGTGGTCAGCGGAAGTGTTTAAACTCAGAAAAGTGCTTCTGGAGCCACTCTGTAGCAATTTCTGACGTTTGCGGTGTGTCATTGTCCTGTTAGAATTGCCCAAGTCCAGCGGAAAAGCACTGTGCACATGAATGGGAGCAGGTAATTAGACAGGATGCTTATGTATGTGTCGCCTGTCAGAGTCGTATATAGATATATTAAGGGTCCCAAATAACTCCAACTGCACACGACTCAGACCATTACAGTGCTTCCCCCAGCATGAACAGTCCCATGCCGACATACAGGGTCTAGGAATTTATGAGATAGTTTCCATATCCGTATACGTCCTATGTACGGTACAATACGAGGCGAGGCTCGTCCGACCAGGCAATATGTTTCCAGTCATCAACAGTCCACTCTCGGTGTAGACGGGCTTAGGTAAGGTGTAAAGATTTGTGTTGTCTAGTCGTTTAGGGTACGCAAGTGGGCCTTCAGCTCCGAAAGCCCATATCAGTGATGTTTCATTAAAATACTTTATTATTCCAGTCTCTGATCACAAATGAATTCTTTAGACGATGACCGGTTTCAGTCTGTAATGACCATCTTCAGATCTTTTTTACACCATGTCCTAAGGTGATAAAATCGTCAAAACATATAAATATGCTATGCTGATTATATTTATATATCACTTTAGGACATGGTATAAAAAAGATCTGAATATGGTCATTACAGACTGAAACCGTCGTGGTCTGAAGAATTCAATTGTGATCAAAGACTGAAATAATAAAGCATTTTACAGTATAGGATCACTGTTTGTACACGCGATTATGTCGCATTTGGAAGATGTTTCATTAAATGGTTCGCACGCTGAGACTTGTTGATGGCCCAGCATTGAAATCTGGAGAAATTTGTGGAATCGTTGCACTTTTATCACGTTGAACGATTCTCTTCAGTCGTTGTTGGTCCCGTTCTTGCAGGATCTTTTTCCGGCCGCAGTGTTGTTGGAGATTTGATGTTTTACCGGATTCCTGACATTCACGGCTCTCTCGTGAAATGGTCGTACGGGAAAAATCACCGATTGGCTACCTGGTACATGCTGTGGCCCATCGCTTTTGTGCAGACTATAACACCACGTTCAAACTCACATAAATCTTGATAACCTGCCATTGTAGCACTAGCAACCAATTTAATAGCTTTTGTGTTAAATAGGCGTTGCCGACCGTAGCGCCGAATTCATCCTCTTTACATATCTCCGAATTTGAATACACCTGCTTGTACCAGTTTCTCAGCGGCCTCAGTGTATAATAATTCCAGGAAATGTTGAATCTATCAGTGATATCGCTCTAATATACTGACAGTCGTTGGGAAGCTCAGTAATAACATTGTTCGTTCCGCATTTATTGATACCTCTCAAGAACTGACTATGACACGGTTGCGTGCAGATGCTGACCGCTAATGAGATACTTATAATCCAATTTTAAGAAAACTAATTGCCAATTAGATTTGTTTCTTTCACGTGTTACAAAGTACGGAATTTCTTTCAGTTATTCGTGTCAGTTGCAGTGCTACAACCAGTTAAATAGAATACTGAGGGACGTTTTAAGATTTTTGATTATGGGCAAAGTCACTGCGTAGACTTTGGGTATGATTCGTTTTAGGACACTGATTTCACCGTGTGTAATATAGCTAACACTTTCTAAAGTGTTTTTAAAGCTGAGATCAGAGCGACATATATCACCGTTCTCAAGATATTGAGCTCAGCTGTACCTATTACATTTAGTGTTCTGGCCACAGCATCGTTCATCGTTTTGTGCTAACATCCATCTTTTCCGTAAACGGTTCAAGATGTAGGAACGAGGTTCCTTGAAACCGACAGCACCGAATGAGGTGCATTTACCATAATATGATGAAAACTATAAACTCTTATTTATCAAGATATAGATCTAATCATATTTTTATTCTGTAAAAAGACGTAATTTTAGCAGCGTTTAATATCTCGTTAAAATAATATTGTTGTATTGCGTACATTAATATTTTCGATATTGTGTGTGGATATACTCAGTTTTCATCGAAACCTATTTGCTCTTATCTCACAAGATGTAATTGCAATATAACTAAACGCTCAGTTGTTTCAGTTTGTATCAAAATCATTTGCTTATTTACAAAGTATACAATGCAACATAAGTACGTCTAATGATAGCAGCTTGCCATCTAGTCTCCCCAGCAGCGCTACTGCAATGGTATTCATATGCAGGACTTCTTCTGTTTTGTTTTATTCTGTTGCGCCTAGCACTAGGTTTGTTGCCTATCACCATGTTTATAATTTCTTTCTCTCTACAGAAAAGACGTACCATTTTCTCAGTCAAATACGGAGATGAAAGCAGGAACTCCAGTATGATCGTATCAGCAAACCCAGAGAGGCCGAACGATGGAAAGCTGCCGAGCGCTAATGCGGCTGCTTGATCGCTCTACCGTACCTGGCCGCTGAGTGGGTCGCGCTTTCACGCATCCGGAGCACACTGAGGCCTGAGCGGCTGGCCATGTCGGCGCGTCGTCGTGAAGCAAAGGCGCTGATAAGGCGTCGAGGGTGTGCACGTCTAGAGCTCCTGATCTGTGGATCAATGGCATCCATGAACTCATCACAGAAGCAAGTGACAAAAGCACGTGGTGCCTTAACACACCCAGAGCAGTCAAAGGACCCTACATTGTGAATCTAATTTTGAACGCTCTGTAGTTTTCCATTACATTTTCTTAATTCCAATTACACCATTGTCAATCGAGCCATCAGGTACTGTAGCGTCGTTCTGTTAAGGCGACATTATGTTAACTCCCTGCCTTCCGCCACTCTTATGATTTTGATTATTATTCATGATGTTCCAAGGTCTACTGTTTCAGTGCTAGATCACCACCAACACCAATCCCCCGCGTTTTCTTTTGAGTAGGATCGTTTAAATTATGAAAAGTTACGGAGCTAAGACACGGTCATTTTCATGTTCAATACCTGTTACACAGACTGTCATGGAGATAAATTAATGTACTTCTATTCGTAATAGTCAGGAAAACGATTTGTTACGTAACAGGAAACTTATGTTTGTTTTACGACTCACCTATTTGTATGCAAGATATTGAATACTGTACAGCAGATAAAGAAACAAAAGCTATATGTGAAGCATATACAATTTCTTGACTTGCTTGTTCGTCATGCCATAAAATACTTATCGATCTAAATTAGAAGCATACAGTAATGCGTTTTGTTCTTTGTATTTGGTCGTATGGGACGTCACATGACATCCGTTAAAGTTCGGTGATGATCCCTTCACTCAGTTATTTTTAATTACAGAGACCAGCCAGCTCTCTGACCGAACACACTGGGCTACCGTGCTGGCTTTTTTTTTGTTTTGTTTTTTTGTACGTTGTAGTTACTTCCATCTGCTCGGGGCGGACACATCCATTTAAGTAACACATCCATTTAAGTTCCTCGTTGATCGAGTAACTCAGTTTTTTTTTATTACAGAGCGTAGCTAAGCCTCTGACCGAACACGCTGAGCTACAGTGCCGGCGTCCATCTGACCCACCGAGGGCACAGAGGATGGTGCGACTGCAGGGTCTATCTCGAGCACACCTCCCACGAGACCCACATTCTCACCTTGTATGTCCACAGACTACATTCGTAGTGTCCCTACCCAACATGCTCATTACTCGTGGAAGACATTCTTACCAAGTCCCGTAAGAGTTCGGGTAATACGTGTACATCCGCACAGAAGAAGAAGGTCTTGGCCGGTATTGCCAGATCTATATACTTATATGAATATGGTGTCTATTCTTTCGGGCATGTCCGAAAGAACAGACACCATATCCATATAAGTACTTATCGATCTGTTATGCGAAATGCAACATGTTAACATACAATGACGATGACAGATGCGAGGAAAATGATGTACTTATTTCAGAATTTTTAGAAGTTGCCCTGATGGAAATAAGCTCCATACTTTTATCTACATCCAGCCAACAATGTATCCGTGCAATATTCCTGTTGTGCGTGTACATATTTTCCTTTTAACAGGATTTTTATTCCTTTTAGTAATTATATTGCAACGATGATAACAGTACAACGGTACTGATTCCCTCCGAACTTGTATTCTAAATCCCACAGATACGTTCATATACGGTAGAAAATTTGAGGAATGAAAGAAATTCATCATTTGTTTTCTTTTGAGACGGATGTTTGGTGTACATTCGCTTTAATGTAGAACATACTAAACACTGAGATCATATTAAAAATCATGTCGTCCTGATTTTATTTCACACTTGGAAATTGTTAAAAATTTAATACTTCTGGAACGTACTAAAGACCGATATCATATATAGAAACATGTCGTCCCACGTTTATTTCAATATTACAAATTGTCAAAAATATAATACTGTAAATGCTCTTACAGCTGAAGTGGCTTCATCACTCATAATGCGGAAAGTTTCTAAAGCAGTAATTTTGAGGAATACATAAATTTTTATACTGAGCTATTCCAAATCTTGATTTCGCGTTAGTGAGGTCCTCAGCATTTACACTATGTGATCAAAAGTATCCGGACTCCCCCAAAAACAAACGTTTTTCATACTAGGTGCATTGTGCTGCCACCTACTGCCAGGTTCTCCATATCAGCGATGTCAGTAGTCATTAGAAATCGTGAGAGAGCAGATGCAGCGCTCCGCGGAACTCACGGACTTCGAACATGGTCACGTCACCGGGTATCACTTGTGTCATACGTCTGTACGCGAGATTTCCACATTCCTAAACATCTCAAGGTGCACTTTTTCCGATGTGATAGTGAAGTGGAAAAGTGAAGGGAGACGTACAGCACAAAAGCGTACAGGCCGACCTCGTCTGTTGACTAGCAGAGACCGCCGACGGTTGAAGAATGTCGTCACATGTACTGAGAAGGCATCTCACTCAGGAATTCCATACTGCATCAGGATCCACTGCAAGTAATATGACGGTTAGGCGGGAGGTGAGATCTCATGGTCTAGCGGCTGCTCACAAGCCGCACATCACGCCAGTAAATGCCAAACGACGCCTCGCTTGGTGTAAGAAACGTAAACATTGGACGGTTGAACAGTGGAAAAACGTTGTGTGGAATGACGAATCACGATACACAATGTGGCGATCCGAAGGCAGGGTGTGGGTATCACGAATGCCTGGTGAACGTCTTCTGCCAAAGTGAGTAGTGCCAACAGCAAAATTCGGAATTAGTTGTGTTGGACGGTCTTGTTTTCCATGAAGGGGCCTTGCACCCCTTGTTGCTTTGCGTGGCAGTATCACAGCACAGGCCCACATTGAAGTTTTAAACATATTCTGGCTTCCCACAGTTGAAGATCAATTCAGGGATGGCGATTGCATCTTTCAACACGAACGAGCACCCGTTCATAATGCACTGCCTGTGGCGGAGTGGATAGGCGACTATAATCTTCTTGCAATGTACTGGTCTGCACAGAGTCCTGACCTGAACCTATAAAACTGTTTGCGGATGTTTTGGAACGCCGACTTCGTGCCAAGCCTCACTGTTAAACGTCGGTACCTCTCATCAGGGCAGAACTTCGTGAAGAATGGGCTGCCTTTCCCCAAGAAACCTTCCAGCATATCACTGAACATATGCCTGAGAGAGTGGAAGTTGTCATCAAGGGTGGGTGAACACCATATTGAATATCAGTAGTAGCGATGGAGGGCGTCACCAACTTGTAAGTAATTTTCAGCCAAGTGCAGGATACTTTCAATCACATAGCGTATATAGAAATTATTGCAAGCAACCATCTAACTTTCTGCTTTCCCTTCATGATTAGTATTTACTGAATTCATAGATTTCGTCTCCTTTATGCAGGCTACATCTTTGAATATCTATATGATTGCGATTTCAGTTGTATATACTTGGTAAACATTCATTCAATTGGCCTTTACACAAGACTTCAATAATACATTTTCGGTTGATTAATTGTAAGACCCTTTTTGAGAGGTCTATAATATTTTGTGTTCAGTACGCACACACATAGTTGTAGAATATTAAAATCGGCAGTATAACATTAATATCTTATAGGAAACGCGAATGGACGGATCTTTGCGCACTATATGAGTAATTTCAGTTCGCTATTTAATAATAATTATCAAATTTCCAATCGCTACTACCAGCTACAGTAACCTTGCAGTCAGTACTAAATGCATTGATTTGTTTAGGTGGAAATCTGTGTATGTTGCACTTGCAATAACTCTCTGGGCAGGGAACCCCAGTGCAATGTTATTTGATGACCAACCTGGTTTGTGCTTTGACATAATACAAGTGTTCATCGCTTCTGTGGCCGCTGTTCGAGTTTATAATTTGACTGTTTAATATAATCCTTTTTTGCTTCCCTGTGTGTTACTGTGATAATGCGTTTTGCCCTTCGTGTGCACTGTGATGACTGACTTGGTTTTAAGGATCGTTATATATTGTTGGGATTGCCTGTGCCAGTATATTGTGCGTTGCTAGTGTGTAACACTGGCCTTTAACAGATATGTTCTAGGGTAAGGTTATGTTTTGTATTTTGAAAGGAGCTCTGAGTTGGATGCCGAAGAACTGGATGTAAAGGCGTGTCGCCAGGGATCCGAGCCGGTTTACACGTAAGTGAAGGAGCCACTTACAGCGTTTGATATGAGAAAATATGTATTGACATATTCGTTGTAGCCTCCCTGTGGAATATAGTCTGTAGAGCATTGTCTGAATACTTTTTAACCTAAAAGTACAGCCCAGGATTAATCGCTCTGGCTAAAAGTTATTATAGCCAAACTATTTATAATAAAAGGTTGAAGGCTTTCTAGATGTCATATGTTAAGTGTGTTTTCCTACAAATATATGCGACTGAGCAGAGAAATACACTCCTGGAAATAGAAATAAGAACACCGTGAATTCATTCTCCCAGGAAGGGGAACCTTTATTGACACATTCCTGGGGTCAGATACATCACATGATCACACTGACAGAACCACAGGCACACAGACACAGGCAACAGAGCATGCACAATGTCGGCACTAGTACAGTGTATATCCACCTTTCGTAGCAATGCAGGCTGCTATTCTCCCATGGAGACGATCGTAGAGATGCTGGATGTAGTCCTGTGGAACGGCATGCCATGCCATTTCCACCTGGCTCCTCAGTTGGACCAGCGTTCGTGCTCGACGTGCAGACCACGTGAGACGACGCTTCATCCGGTCCCAAACATGCTCAATGGGGGACAGATCCGGAGATCTTGCTGGCCAGGGTAGTTGACTTACACCTTCTAGAGCACGTTGGGTGGCACGGGATACATGCGGACGTGCATTATCCTGTTGGAACAGCAAGTTCCCTTGCCGGTCTAGGAATGGTAGAATGATGGGTTCGATGACGGTTTGGATGTACCGTGCACTATTCAGTGTCCCCTCGACGATCACCAGAGGTGTACGGCCAGTGTAGGAGATCGCTCCCCACACCATGATGCCGGGTGTTGGCCCTGTGTGCCCCGGTCGTTTGCAGTCCTGATTGTGGCGCTCACCTGCAAGGTGCCAAACACGCATACGACCATCATTGGCACCAAGGCAGAAGCGACTCTCATCACTGAAGACGACACGTCTCCATTCGTCCCTCCATTCACGCCTGTCGCGACACCACTGGAGGCGGGCTGCACGATGTTGGGGCGTTAGCGGAAGACGGCCTAACGGTGTGCGGGATCGTAGCCCAGCTTCATGGAGACGGTTGCGAATTGTCCTCGCCGATACCCCAGGAGCAACAGTGTCCCTAATTTGCTGGGAAGTGGCGGTGCGGTCTCCTACGGCACTGCGTAGGATCCTACGGTCTTGGCGTGCATCCGTGCGTCGCTGCGGTCCGGTCCCAGGTCGACGGGCACGTGCACCTTCCGCCGACCACTGGCGACAACATCGATGTACTGTGGAGACCTCACACCCCACGTGTTGAGCAATTCGGCGGTACGTCCACTCGGCCTCCCGCATGCCCACTATACGCCCTCGGTCAAAGTCCGTCAACTGCACATACGGTTCACGTCCACGCTGTCGCGGCATGCTACCAGTGTTAAAGACTGCGATGGAGCTCCATATGCCACGGCAAACTGGCTGACACTGACAACGGCGGTGCACAAATGCTGCGCAGCTAGCGCCATTCGACGGCCAACACCGCGGTTCCTAGTGTGTCCGCTGTGCCGTGCGTGTGACCATTGCTTGTACAACCCTCTTGCAGTGTCCGGAGCAAGTATGGTGGGTCTGACACACCGGTGTCCATGTGCTCTTTTTTCCATTTCCAGGAGTGTAGATATAGGATAAAGGTTGAGTTATTTGTTTTTACCGTTTGTTGAAATTGGCGACAGGGCAATATTAAATATTTTGACTAAAACAGATTTCAGAACTGTAAAGATTAAATTACTTTATCGTTAACGTCTGATAAGAGGTAGCTTGTCTTCGTTTTTGGGTGAGTGACGTCTCACTTTACAAAAAAAGAAAAAGAAATTTCGATCTCAGCAGTCATTATTGTATTCATTGTTTCAGTCTGGTACCCTCTTCTTACCCCAGTGTGATACATGGGAGGCAAGTCACGTGTTATTTAAATTATTTTTTCTATTGTGTAGATTTCTAACTGTAGATCTTTGTTTTCTGTAAAACGATGGTTTTCTAATGGCTTGCTGTCTGTGAGATACTGCTTCAAAACGTTTTGTCATGTGAAATAGTGTGTATTAAAAGCGAGTTTCATAAATGTCACTGAACTGAGTCACCCCATTCTTTGTCCAACATCAGAGCCCATACCACGCCCCTCAGCTATGACGGTCCAGTGTAGAAACATTGGAAAATTAAAATATTGAAATTTTAGAAACCTTTCTAACTTGTAGGGAATAGTTATGTAAAAACTTTTCGATATCTTTAGACCTGTGCCAAAATAAAATACATGGAAATTAACAACTAGTACCATACTGTAACTTTCTTACAGTTGATAACCACGGAGCAGGAACCATTAAAAACTTAGCCTCTGTACGATACCTCTGTTTGCACAAGACAGTATCACCAGTGATCGCTACATGCTTTACTTAACTTGGAAACGTATGTAGCAACATTACATCAGAAAAAATACACTGGAGACATTATCAACACATTTTCTCTATTTGCGATCTTGGATATGCAATTGTATTTGTTACTACAATAAATAACGTGCGTTTTAGGATTTTATAAGTATTAATGTACACTAATAAGCTGTGGTCAAAGTAATTTGTTATTCAACAGTTTACAGAGGGCCAAGCGAAGGCACCTCTGCGTGAAATCACGATAGTTGTTGGGAAACTGTGAAGCGCCAATGACGTCAGTAGAATATTGTTAGCGTTCAGTTATTTATTCACAATGTTTTAAAGCTTTAGTTCTTCTGACGCAGCATTGGCTGTTGTTAACGCAACTGCCTGTTGGATTCTACCTGACATCTAACGCTTCAGCTCAGCGATGCACGCCCGAGAGGTGACGTCAGCGACTCTGTCGGTGGACCTGTGGCTGCCCAGTGCGAAGAGGTTGTCGCGCTCGCTACGCAGTGTACTCCGTCCCAGTCCGAACACTACCATGAAATACCTGGTGTCGGTAGTTATGTAGTTAGTTGATCCCTTCCCTATCCCTAGTAGGTTTGGACGCCTTCGCTCCATGACCAGTGACTTGTTGTCGGTAGTCATGTGGTCAGTTGATCTGTGCCCTATCCTTGGTACGTTTCAGCGCCTGAACGTGCCTTGGTCTTCAACAGGAACTTGGATCCCCGGAGGCCCTGTTGACGGCTTCCAATTGGAAGTCCGATACTGGCAACACTCTGCGATGTGGTGTTGTCGGAAATCAGTTTCTCCATCAGCCGATAGTAGACGGCGAGTAGCATGAAGTTAATCATCTTCAGCTAGCTTATGGACTGTGATGGAGCATCTGAGACGTAGACTGGCCATAGTACATTCACTTAACAGACTGTTAACTGATGTGTCGGTCCCTCGCTATGTGCCCTTATGAATTACATACTGTTTCTTGAAACATAACTTACGAGGTAACGGACGTGCCTGTATGGCTTCCTCTAGTTTTCTGTTGTCCTTTCTGCACACTGAGTCGTCGACCTGACCAACTTGCAACATAACGGCTTTGCTTGCGCATGCGTCTGTGGCATGACTTTAATTTGCCTGAGTGAGAATGAATAGATTGTTTCTGACTTCTACCCCTTACTATCCTGTGAAGTAACAAGTTTATAGCATTCCTTTGTGTGAATTTTTTACCTCAATTGCTCTAATTTGTTTAATATTTCTCGGATTGTTCTTTCGAATTTTCAGTTTTCAACAACAACTACACTTAAAGGAGAGACTTCTTTTAATACAGACTGGTCTAACACTGTCTAATGCGTTGAGTATTTTATTTCAGTGTCCATAGATTAACATTATTTGCTGTGTGAGTTAACGAGCACTGCGCTCTCATTTAAATATATGGCCGAAACAGTCAACCTACAGGAATTGTGATACGAAATCTGTTGTCGAGGACCGTGTGCCACAAAGGGTGCAGATTCACCTATAGGCGAAATTCACAAGCGTCTATTGAGACCTAAGGCTGTAGTGTAGGAGTGAGACAGAAAAGAATGTATGTTATAGGGAAACCCAGGAGAATCCGTTTGTGGCCGAGGAGACGTAGCAGTGTTAAATATGGCAGATCTAATATCGACCATAAAGGGAAACATATATGAAAATTATTTAATCTGTAGTTACAGAGGGAATGCAGCAACAGTAATTTTAATCTGCCATCCTCCATAAATATTCATAGTGAAGACAATAAAAACTGATTATTGATCATATCTACAGCAGTTTATAATTTACTGTTTTAGTGAAATTAATAAGTTCTTTAACAAAGACCCGAATGCTAAAATCTGAACGCTTTGGTCTATCTTAACGATCGACATTTCACATAGAGCCGCATCATTAAAATGACAAATGGTGTAAATATCAACTCTGTAACTCTGTTTGTTTAAATATATATAGTACATTTAAATTATCAGTATTTTCAGTTAAGCATCAGATCATCATTTCCTCCACACAAAACACATTGAACGATGACAGCATGTCACCTTATTGAATCATTAGGTAGTAGAACATTCGTTGTAAACTTCAGTGCATAATAGTTACTTTAGTTCTTTATTTATTAATCAGAAAGCACTTTGGTGCAAGGATACTGCTCGTGACATTCAAACCTAAGAAGGAAATTGTATTTGTTTAAGTATGTAACGTTTATTATGTTATGGATGTTATTGTTACTTTATTTAGAATATGAAAGTGCTCAGCTTTGATCATTTAAATATGTTAAAACGTAAAGTAATGTAGAATAAGCTGTAGCCAATCAGACGGAGGGCTTCAGCGAAGGGAACTGCGACAGTCAGTTGAGCGAGAATGTTCGGCGCGCGGGAAACGCGGCCGGGGACGAACACAGGACAGTTCTATTGCAGACGTGAAAGCGGACAGTTTGGCTAGAGACACCAAGGGGTACAGTTCGGATGTAGATGCGAAAGCGGACGATCGGTCTTTGGACAGCTGGGAAGTGAAGCGACTTAGACAATTTCGCGTTGTGTGGTATCGCGGGTCTTCGTCTCTGAGCAGTGAGCAGCCGTGCGCCTCGTGTGAACTCTAACTTTTCGCGAAGAAAATGAGGTGTAATATTAGACTTGAGATTGTGAATAATCGAACTGTGTCAAATGCATATGTGCTCGAGTGTAATACACTCCTGGAAATGGAAAAAAGAACACATTGACACCGGTGTGTCAGACCCACCTTACTTGCGCCGGACACTGCGAGAGGGCTGTACAAGCAATGATCACACGCACGGCACAGCGGACACACCAGGATCCGTCGAATGGCGCTAGCTGCGCAGCATTTGTGCACCGCCGCCGTCAGTGTCAGCCAGTTTGCCGTGTATGTTAACTTTCTATTTCGAAAACTTGCCATCAGACAGACAATTTAACCGAAGGGTCACAGGTGTCCAATTAAGGGAGGGTAATGGGGCACGTGAGGTTCAAACCCTAGACGAGTTTGAGACAAGTCGTTTCTACGAAGAGGAACCGCATGTGAACCCGAACCTCTTTGGGATATTAGCTCACAGTGTGAACAGTAATAGAATATAGATCATTTTCTTGAGTTACGACTGTGAAATATCGTTATATGTAGTGGACCACTTCAGTAAATTAATGGGTTATACAGCATATTTTGCTAACTTCTCTGTAGGATTTGGGACAGCATACCTCTAAGCAATATAAACTACGCAGAATATTCAAAATGGTCGGTTTTATGTCACACATGTCTGGAGTATCATGTAAATTAATGTGAATTCCCGTACGCCTCATTAGTACCATATATTATTACCAGTACACAAAGATGGTATTATTAATCTACTACAGATATTGCATTGAATACATGTATTAATAAACAATAGAACTGGGTGGGAAATAAATTCTTTATTTTATTTTCTGCGATTTTAAGCATATCCAAATGGAACTGAACCTTATAATAAAAATTATTTCGCATGACCTCCGATTAACGAAACGCCCTTGATCCCATCATTTTCTACATGTACCACGTGACAGGAAGGCTCTGATAGCATAGTAAAGGCCACGATTATCTGCTGAGGGAGGAGCTTGTGCAGCTAAAGAGGAATCGTGATGACTACAATGACTTCATTATTGAGACTTGATTACGACCATTACTGGGAGATACAGAAAATGTGACGGAGTCTCCCAGCAGATGACGGCCTCCGGCGGCAGAGTGTACGCTCTGTTGATGTGCGGTAACTGCTCCTTCCTGTTTCCTGCCTGTAGTGAGTGTCGAAACTACGGGGAAGTCGGTCTGTGTGACTCTCATGAGCATGGAGCGTAGTGGTCTTTTGTCGGCAGCCCGGCAGTGATGGCCGGATCCTGCTACCATATTCCAGGACAGCAGACAAGTGTGGGGCTGCCCCTTGCGCCCAGAGATTTAGACTGCAGGCACCAGTTCCTGTCCTACCTGAGGCAGACGAGTCTGCGTCATCGGCGTGGCACGGAGCGGCTCATGGTCGATGTTACAACACTGTTCAGCTGTTCAACAATGACGGGTTGGTTCGTGTGTCCTAAAATATTGCTTCTACATGCTGACTTCTGCTGTTTCCATCGGAAGTGAGTCACGCTGAATCGTCTAGAACTTGTCGGTGTCCCCGCCTGCCCTCACGGAGGTGTCGTAATTGGATTGCAGCACTCCTGCAGGTCGCGTCACACGTTGGCAGCAAGTGCCGTCTGTCGCCACAGAAGCGTTGCAGAGTCGCTGACCAGGCACTGCCCTCGCCGTCTGTGACCGACTTGGATATGGCGTGTTTCCGACTGGGCTCTCCCCTGCATGTCTGAAGTGGTCTTTTGTCGGTAGCCCGGCAGTGATGGCAGGATCCTGCTACCATGCTGGGCTCTCCCCTGCATGTCTGAAGACTTGTTCATAAGTTCATCCCTTTGAATTCCTCCATGGCAAGAAAAGGATATAGCGTACAATTTTACTAAAATAAGGAGACTAATTTATTTACACATGTGTGCAACTCATTTTTGACCTTCAGTACGCTTTGTACATTATTTGTCCGACTTCACTGGTACTTACCAAGATACAGATTTGGGGTAGACTCGATCTGGAAAATTGTGGTAGCTATGTATCCTGTAGGGGGTAGGTTACCGAACAGCTTTAGCATTGCATTTTCAGTTCCACTGTAATGCTAAAATTCACCTTCGGTGATGCGCAGAAGAGCTCGGGGAACCATAGTCAGCGTAAGGGTAACTATTGCCTGGATGTAATGTCGCAAGGTTCATCCATCGTGAAAAACGAATCAGTTAAATTGTAGACAACAGTGGGATGGACGATTGGTGCAGGGACTGGCCGTTCCCATTAAGCAAATGGAAGTAAACTGCCAGAAACTTTATAGCCAGGAAGTACCTGTAAGTCATTATCCACACTGACTTACGTAATACTGATTACGTAATACATGTTGTACGAAAATCGGGTGTCATACTGAGGTTGCTGGAAGAAACGTAAGGAAAAGTAATTCATCCACAAATGAAAACGGTTTACAAAGTAGCTGAAGGACCATTTTTTTTTTTTTAGTACTACTCATCTGTCAGGAGCTTTTTCAGGTTGAATTAATGAAAGAGGTGGCGAAATTCCAATGAAGGGTGGTACATTTCGTCATGGCACTCATACGGAGATGTTCAACGAACACCAGTGGCAGAAACTGTAAGAAAGATGTTGTGCGTCATGGCGAGAGTTACTATATATTAATCCAAGAGAGTAAGTTTTAGGCAACGTATTACTTCCTCCCACATACAAAGCGACGCGAACAAGGATTTAGATTTATTACACATGTTTACAAAAAATCATTCATCCATATCCTCTTCACGAAAGGAACAGAGATGAGGATGGGGAGAGATTTAACTGATAGAGGCGGATAAGTTCTGTATCCGAAACTAAATGTGCGTAATGGATTTCTTCATAAAAGTACTTTTCTCTACTGGCATATGGCTTATGTGGCCTGGGCTACCACCCACAGCGTGTGCATTTAAATAAACACTACTCTATCACCCCGTCCCATGTCACATAAAGTCTCTAAGCTACAATACAGTATCTAGCAACAATTTTTTCAGTGCCTTGGAAAATTCTCATTGCAGCCGTCGGCACACTGCTAACAGCTAAGGGGAAAGCAAATTCACTCATGCACACCGCGCAAATAATTTTTGTACTTAGTAATTTTTCTCAACTGCTATACACTTTTTAAAAGCATCAGTGTCTGCCGACAGAATGGGGCAGAGGCAGTGGTCGCCCATCTTTGTAATCCATTTTGAAGTGCATTGAGTGAGCTGCAGACACCATCCAAGGCACTCAGAGGGGTGTTAAATGTCAGGAGGGGCACCTGGTGCGATCCTAAAATGTCAGACGCTTGATAGCTGCCAGCTGGGACTGCTGTGTCAAGGGGGCATTGGCATGGTCTGCCACAGGTCGCTGTAATTGACTGTAACGAAGACATCGTAACTGCTCCATTCCTTCCTCCTAAACTGGCCAGTACAGCGCAAGCTAAATAGGCGCATGTGGGAATGGTTCAACATCGAGTTACGCCATATCAGTGCCCTTTGTTTAAGTACCTACACAGAGTAATTTATCTAAGCTCTGTACAATAATTACATTTTTAAATATTTATGTGTGCAGTGGTTTCCTTTTTTCTTTTTGATGTAATACTGCTTCACGAAGGTAGCTATAATTAAAGTGCAGCAACTCGCAGGGTTTCATTGTGTGCTGTAATTATCATATGGCAGCAAAATTCTATAAATATGCTAATGCGTTAATGTAGGCCTGATTTACGCTAGAAAAAAAATTCAGGTTCAGGCCACAGTGCTAACCTGGCGCTATACATCATCTTGTCGATGTCCACTATGCTCATATTGAACAAATTGTTTAAGTGGCGGTTAATAACGAAATCAACATTATGCCTTTCTCATTTGTTTGATGTTTTCTGTCTGTGTCCTGTGGGTAATTCGTTACATGTTGTAACACTTCTATCTGTGTTTCTTGCACCCACAGCGCCACGTCTTTTCCTGGAGCCAAAATCGGAGCTAAATTTCTCCAGAATAAATAGGTTCTCCATTAAAGCACTAGAATATCTATTACATTTCGCTACCTTACACCAACTAAAACTCACGCAGGGTCTCTGTGAGCAGCTGCACTTTTATTCTAACCATCAAATACATTTCAGAATCTTTCCTAATAAACACAATTTTTCCCCACTCTTTGTACACTCTAGTGTTGTAAGTAGGGCAATCAGTGGAACTATACTATAGTTCACAATGGCAATGATTTTGCTGACTATTTGACCTTCTGCCGACTTAGATCCACCATGTTAGATTATGATGTCATATTGTTAACTTTATTCAATAAATTTTCTGTGCCAGTAAGCCTCATCCGCTTCATTCCAATTATTAAACTTCCTGAGATTTATTACACACACAGTTGGTTTTGATTGGGGGGGGGGGGGGAGCGGTGATTAGGCAACAATGTAGTCTGCACCCTCTTCTGCTCAATTTATAACTCACCCAGTTAGTTTAGAGTGGAGGAGGGGGAAGGGAGTGGGGATCAGCCAACAATGTAGCCGGCACCAGCTTCTTCTCAGCCACACTGCCCTGGAGTTTAAGCCCATTGTAAGACTGTGTGTTATATGATCATGCAAAGGAAATATTTCCTAGAAGTGTAGAACATTAGCTTTGGCAGGGGTGCAGCGTCATGTGGCTGAGGGGTTTATTATCTTCCCACTGCATTCTGCAGCAATTCTGTATAGTTACATTCGCTCTAACACTGGTTGTTACGGTAAACTTTTACTTTTAACTCTCTAACTTTAGGCGCTCAGAATATCATTGTTATAATTTTAGTGCATTGAAAACGGAGTTCTATATTCTAGTTTCTAATTTCAGATAAGCTGACTTCAATTAATACAAAAAGATCGAGAGTCATTTCATCTGTTGTGCGTTCTCTTGACTGAGGTTGCTTGAAATTGTAGCTCTGATGGCTGATGTTTTTCTTTGTAGCAAGAGGTAAATCTACTCGTGGATTATGTAAACTATGCAAGCGACCAGGTTGATGGTATTATCAACTTCTTGTCTCCCATGCCGCACACTGCATTTTCATTTCTTCAGTTTATGCTCTTCGTAGCAACACTGTCATTGCTTAAGGGTTCAAAATAGCTCTACGTCAAGTATAAAATAGCATTACTGCATTACAATCGTACTAACAAAGTCTGCAAAATCTCAAACCTACCGATAAAATGTCGTAATCTTGGATATTGTCTAAGTATTATCGTAAAAAGTACCGATGGCCTCTGGTAGTTTGTTACAGAACAATGATCTGCTGATGATTTATTCAGTTTTTTACCACAGTTAGAAATGTTACCGTGGAAAGCCTGAAATGGATAAACCTTAAAATATACGACACAAAACACAGAGTCCGCATATGCAACATCATTCTGTTGTACTTGATGCTGTTTCCACTACACTTCAGTATGATGCCGTTGTCCCGCTGTTCCATTGCACTAATTGAAACCTCACACGATGTGCATTTCAGACAGCTCTTCATAAATAACTCAATCATTACTGTCACTTCAAGCGACGCTGATGCAAGAAGCAAACTCGAGACATAAACGCGTATACGTGGGGGTGCTTAAAGCGATTCCTACGACTTTTTGTTCGTTTCTCAATTTGGTCTGAGACTTTACATGTTATATATATTACCCGATTGGCTTTCCCTATTCGGTAAGGCAAGTCGCAGCCCTTTACCGCTAGAGGGTTCCGAATCGTAGCGTTAACATTGCGGGGTGTAAAGTAACTATGTTAGTGTGTGACAAACTAAGTACTGTAATCGAGTTTCTAACATCAGATAACACCGCTCCAACTGATATCTATGCAAGGACGAAATCTGAGTACGGTGATGACTGTATCGGTGGCCGGCCGCGTTGGCCGAGTGGTTCTAGGGGCTCAATCCGGAACCGAGTGACTGCTACGGTCGCCGGTTCGAATACTCTCTCGGGCATGGATGTGTGTGATGTCCTTAGGTTAGTTAGGTTTAAGTAGTTCTAAGTTCTAGGGGACTGATGACCACAGATGTTAAGTGCCATAGTGCTCAGAGCCATTTGAACCATTTGAACTGTCGGCGTCAGTAATGTGCATTTATGTGTCATTCGCGCGCGCAGTAAAAGAAATGGTGATTCTAGACTCAACGTGTGAGACAAGGGTCGAAGTGGACGGTCGAGTTTAGCAGACCTTGAACACTTATGAGGATTTCACTTTGATAGGGATGGAGTGGTGCAAGCAGATGTGAAGTTGCAGCTGCGTCAACTAATTAAATCATTCTACGCTGACGGCATCAACAAACTGGCGTATCGTCTGGAGAAATCTATTCATCGCCAGGGCGGCCATAGTGAGAATTAAATATGTAGACATAATGAATAAAGATGTAAAATGTTAATAAAGTTCGTTTGATTTAAAAATCTGTAAGAGTTTCCACGTATGACATACTCAGACTTTCAGCATGCCGTTGTAGAATGGAAATTCGAGGGCTAAAAATGTTGTGGATGTCACTGTTAGCAACCGAAACTACCGTAAGTGAATGGAGTAACTTTGTTTCCAAACAAAGCTTGCAGTGCCTATTGTCAACCTGTGAAATTTTGTGGGTACCTTTTGGGAAATGCAAGAAAAACAGAAATCTGTTTGCTCTACAATGAGCCAGTGAAAAATCTCAGTCTGTAATAGCAAAATTCCCAGAAAAAGTGACTGAGTAACCTGCAACCTTTTACAGATTAACTCCAGGCTCAATTTGTGCTTTTATTATAGCCTACTGTATAATTTTCTATCGCATTTCTTTGAGTGAAACTTGTATTGCCTCACAGTAGTAGCTCACTGAATGTAATCGACCTCTATCAGTAGACAGCAGTAATATGTGGTCAAGGAACAAAGCTATGATGAGTAAGATGCCAGTTGCATTTAAATCATGTTTCGACAGGACGCTGTTTTGGGAATGAGGGTGGTAAGTCAGTATAATGGAAACACTGGTATTCACCAGTACAGATTCATAAAGTAATGTACTCTCTACCGTTCAGGTAGATGGCAGAAAGCACCAGTAGGCGTCACGGTGATGCAGGTAGCTTTTCTAGGAAGGTTAAATTTTGATAGAGGCTGTTGTAGGCGTAGAAATGTAAATACGGGCTAGCATTCACAAAATCACCAACACAATACCACTCTGGTCAAGCAGCTTATCACCCCAGAAAGTTGGGTGTGAAATACTGGTGAACCGACAGAGAAACATTCCTTTGCCAAGTGTCCATTCCGATCACGTCGATTGGTCATATTATTTTTATATCCGTCAAACCATATACCTATGATCAATGAACTCGCGCCCTGAGTTTTCCCCCATATACTAGGTACACAATCCTTGGCAGTCTCATCGCGATCGTTATAGCACTTAGTCGTAATTTTTTAGTGCCGTGATATATTAGTAACACTCTCCATTATATTCCCAGACTTCTTCTCTCACCCTTGTATCTCACTCCTCCTTTCTGTCTTTCCTTCTTTCTCTGATTCTCTCCTACTAGGGGGTCGTAGTTTGTTTGGATTGACCAAGCTGTTGAATAATAAGCCATGTTGGGGTTCACTATCATTCTGAATACTGCTTTCTGAATGGGACATCTTTGCTCAGGTGCGGGCATCTCGAATCCACCCTCTGGTGGTCGTGGGTAATGATGTTGTCTTATACGGGTAATTATTATCCCCAAATTAGACTGATGTGAAGCCATTCCTTTTGGATTGAGAAATGCGACTTTCTTCACTCACCAGGATCAGTATTTGTGAGGCCATTCTCAGTTTCATTCAGAGCGATAAGTGTACCCTACTTGACATGACTGAACCCTTATAAACTAAGTACGTCACTTATGCTTTGTCATACATTAGGCCGTTTTAAGTATTTCTTATCCGAAGCACAGATTACATCATCACTCTGTGTATCACTGAAGAACAATGGTGCTGTTATTAAATTTTATGCTACAGCAGAATTCAGAAAAAGTGGCTCTTAGAGCTCCCGAAATTCTCGACTTTGGCCTCCGATAATACGAACCTCTTGAACGACATTCACTCGCATGCAAAACTTGCTACAGGCAGTGAAACTCTTCCTCGTCTTGCTGTGCTATCTTGAATATTCATTTGGTGGTCGCTGATTAACCAATTGGTGGTAAAGAAGTTTCATAGTGGTGAACACGGAACATTTATGTGTGAGTGACTGTACGTTTGTTATGAATCTTATGGCCTTGTCTCGATTTTTCATTTATTTACCAACATTTCTGTATCGAAAGTGTAACAGATATTGCAATGTTTTTTGTTGTAGTTAGTGGTTAAGACGAAATACTTGCAGTTAACGTCACTGTCTATTAGGCACCAAATCTAACGTAACAATAATTTACTTCGCAAACACATTCGTGGCATTCTTACAAAACAGGAATCATTCGAATTGTACTGAGCTCGAACATTTCACGTGAAATTTACTGAATCTATAGTGAGATACCTTTTCTTTGAAGGACTGCTTCAAATCACACTTGTTCGATTCTTGGTGTTGAACATTCGTGCGACTAACCTTCTTATTCGTTTCTGTTATAGTTTCTCGTGCCACTGCTTTCCTTAACTGATGTTTCCATCCAGCTCATTTCCACTTCATACAATTTCAGTGTAACTCGTTTCATTTTATTTTCTGTTCACTGTCCATCGGCAGACGAGTCCGTATTCCACCTCCGCATATACACGTACCCTTATAAAATATATTACAAAATACACTACTGGAAATGGAAAAAAGAACACATTGACACCGGTGTGTCAGACCCACCATACTTGCTCCGGACACTGCGAGAGGGCTGTACAAGCAATGATCACACGCACGGCACAGCGGACACACCAGGAACCGCGGTATTGGCCGTCGAATGGCGCTAGTTGCGCAGCATTTGTGCACCGCCGCCGTCAGTGTCAGCCAGTCTGCCGTTGCATACGGACCTCCATCGCAGTCGTTAACACTGGTAGCATGCCGCGACAGCGTGGACGTGAACCGTATGTGCAATTGACGGACTTTGAGCGAGGGCGTATAGTGGGCATGCAGGAGGCCGGGTGGACGTACCGCCGAATTGCTCAACACGTGGGGCGTGAGGTCTCCACAGTACATCGATTTTGTCGTCAGTGGTCGGCGGAACGTGCACGTGCCCGTCGACCTGGGACCGGACCGCAGCGACGCACGGATGCATGCCAAGACCGTAGGATCCTACGCAGTGCCGTAGGGGACCGCACCACCACTTCCCAGCTAATTAGGGACACTGTTGCTCCTGGGGTATCGGCGAGGACCATTCGCAACCGTCTCCATGAAGCTGGGCTACGGTCCCGCACACCGTTAGGCCGTCCTCCGCTCACGCCCCAACATCGTGAAGCCCGCCTCCAGTGGTGTCGCGACAGGCGTGAATGGAGGGACGAATGGAGACGTGTCGTCTTCAGCGATGACAGTCGCTTCTGCCTTGGTGCTAATGATGGTCGTTTGCATGTTTGGCGCCTTGCAGGTGAGCGCCACAATCAGGACTGCATACGACCGAGGCACACAGGGCCAACACCCGGCATCATGGTGTGGGGAGCGATCTCCTACACTGGCCATACACCTCTGGTGATCGTCGAGGGGACACTGAATAGTGCACGGTACATCCAAACCATTATCGAACCCATCGTGCTACCATTCCTAGACCGGCAAGGTAACTTGCTGTTCCAACAGGACAATGCACGTCCGCATGTATCCCGTGCCACCCAACGTGCTCTAGAAGGTGTAAGTCAACTTCCCTGGCCAGCAATATCTCCGGATCTGTCCCCCATTGAGCATGTTTGGGACTGGATGAAGCGTCGTCTCACACGGTCTGCACGTCCAGCACGAACGCTGGTCCAACTGAGGTGCCAGGTGGAAATGGCATGGCAAGCCGTTCCACAAGACTACATCCAGCATCTCTACGATCGTCTCCATGGGAGAATAGCAGCCTGCATTGCTGCGAAAGGTGGATATACACTGTACTAGTGCCGACATTGTGCATGCTCTGTTGCCTGTGTCTATGTGCCTGTGGTTCTGTCAGTGTGATCATGTGATGTATCTGACCCCAGGAATGTGTCAATAAAGTTTCCCCTTCCTGGGACAATGAATTCACGGTGTTCTTATTTCAATTTCCATGAGTGTAGTATCAATTGTATTTCAACAGGCGTCTAAATGGTGGCACTGAAGCAGCGATAACATACTTTATCGACGCAGATTCCACAGAATTTCATGTACTATCTAAGTCAACAGAGAAGTCAAAGAAGCTGCAGGGATGTGACCCACATTACCGCAGCTCTTTCAAGTTGCTCTACACAGCACCGTTCAATGTATAACGTCCACAGTGGAACAATTTCTCCTTGCCCAGTATGTATATATGCGAGAATGTATGAACACATTTAGGATGTGTGGTAGTGCTACATTCAGACGAAGTCTCAAAGCTACACGCTAGCTAATAGAAACAACATCAAAATGTCTCGTAAAAAATATGTGATTACAAAATAATAATGTTTGGTTCACTGATCATATCTCGAACTCGATGGAAGATTGACAAAAAAATCAGTCGCCAGTGTATAGGAGACTACGACGTAAGTATCCCCATCAGATATTTCACAGCGAATTATGCATAATCGGTACATTAAAAAGTATTAGAGTTAAAGTTTGGTAGGTAGCTGAGCAGTCAAAGTTAAATGTTATGGTAATGTCGCTTTAGACTTCACTAAAAACAGAAAGACAAAAATGAGCTGAACAATATCAAAAACGTGAACATAATTCAGTCCAAATATTGCTTGGTAGATAAGAAAATCGATTAATGAACCAACAGTATCTTAATTTATTATGCTGTGAATAATCGGAGAGATAAATTATTAGCACTAACGTTTAGTACAATAAGCTTCCTGCGATGGGTTGGAAATTTGTCCCCATTGGAAAAGGCACACCTTAAGTCTTCAATGATCACCAAAATTGACAATAAGCCCACATTTTACATATTAGACTTAAATACATTCTTTCCACCTACTGGTGCGTATTCACATCGAAAGTGAAACATCAATTTGATAACCACCACTTAGAGCTAAACAAGTGAAATTCCTTAAGTAAACCACTACTTCGAGGTACAAACATAATCCAACCTCGGAATTCAATGAAATACCAAAGAACGAGTGAATGGAATGAACATAGAAGAAAAGACAGTAAATAAATAATGGAACTAAAATAACAACAGAATAACATGATCTCTTAAGGGTATAATGATATCTCCCAGCCACCGTTTCTGTCCACCTTCTGAGAGATTTGGAAATTTGTGTTAAGTTCCTGTGGGACCACACTGTTGAGGTCATCGGTCCCTAGGCTTACACACTGCTTAACCTAAGTAAAACTAACGTACGCTAAGGACAACATACACCCATGCCCGAGGGAGGGCTCGAACCTCCGATGAGGGAAGCCGCGCTAACTACGGCATTGCTCCTAAGATCGCACGGCTACCAGGCGCGGCCCCACCTCTTTGGGACACAAGAGAGAGAAGCTACAGGCTTGCAAGGAAACGAAGTATCTACAGGTACCTTTAATTAATGCTCTCTGCACATAAATATTTGCGATTAATTACTGAGGCAGTGACGTACATAAATTTTAGGGTACTGTCTTACATTAATCCAAGCTGAAACGTTTCATTCGGTAGTGGGAAGGATTTAAAGTAGAATAAACTCACACATTCTTATTAACCTCCCCCCATGAACCATGGACCTTGCCGTTGGTGGGGAGGCTTGCGTGCCTCAGCGATACAGATGGCCGTACCGTAGGTGCAACCACAACGGAGGGGTATCTGTTGAGAGGCCAGACAAACGTGTGGTTCCTGAAGAGGGGCAGCAGCCTTTTCAGTAGTTGCAGGGGCAACAGTCTGGATGATTGACTGATCTGGCCTTGCAACATTAACCAAAACGGCCTTGCTGTGCTGGTACTGCGAACGGCTGAAAGCAAGGGGAAACTACAGCCATAATTTTTCCCGAGGACATGCAGCTTTACTGTATGATTAAATGATGATGGCATCCTCTTGGGTAAAATATTCCGGAGGTAAAATAGTCCCCCATTCGGATCTCCGGGCGGGGACTACTCAGGAGGATGTCGTTATCAGGAGAAAGAAAACTGGCGTTCTACGGATCGGAGCGTGGAATGTCAGATCCCTTAATCGGGCAGGTAGGTTAGAAAATTTAAAAAGGGAAATGGATAGATTAAAGTTAGATATAGTGGGAATTAGTGAAGTTCGGTGGCAGGAGGAACAAGACTTCTGGTCAGGTGACTACAGGGTTATAAACACAAAATCAAATAGGGGTAATGCAGGAGTAGGTTTAATAATGAATAGGAAAATAGGAATGCGGGTAAGCTACTACAAACAGCATAGTGAACGCATTATTGTGGCCAAGATAGATACAAAGCCCACACCTACTACAGTAGTACAAGTTTATATGCCAACTAGCTCTGCAGATGATGAAGAAATTGAAGAAATGTACGATGAAATAAAAGAAATTATTCAGATAGTGAAGGGAGACGAAAATTTAATAGTAATGGGTGACTGGAATTCGAGTGTAGGAAAAGGGAGAGAAGGAAACATAGTAGGTGAATATGGATTGGGGCTAAGAAATGAAAGAGGAAGCCGCCTAGTAGAATTTTGCACAGAGCACAACTTAATCATAGCTAACACTTGGTTTAAGAATCATGAAAGAAGGTTGTATACGTGGAAGAATCCTGGAGATACTAAAAGGTATCAGATAGATTATATAATGGTAAGACAGAGATTTAGGAACCAGGTTTTAAGTTGTAAGACATTTCCAGGGCAGATGTGAACTCTGACCACAATCTATTGGTTATGACCTGTAGATTAAAACTGAAGAAACTGCAAAAATGTGGGAAATTAAGGAGATGGGACCTGGATAAACTGAAAGAACCAGAGGTTGTACAGAGTTTCAGAGAGAGCATAAGGGAACAATTGACAGGAATAGGGGAAAGAAATACAGTAGAAGAAGAATGGGTAGCTCTGAGGGATGTAGTAGTGAAGGCAGCAGAGGATAAAGTAGGTACAAAGACGAGGGCTGCTAGAAATCCTTGGGTAACAGAAGAAATATTGAATTTAATTGATGAAAGGAGAAAATATAAAAATGCAGTAAATGAAGCAGGCAAAAAAGAATACAAACGTCTCAAAAATGAGATCGACAGGAAGTGCAAAATGGCTAAACAGGGATGGCTACAGGACAAATGTAAGGATGTAGAAGCTTATCTCACTAGGGGTAAAATAGATACTGCCTACAGGAAAATTAAAGAGACCTTTGGAGAGAAGAGAACCACGTGTATGAATATCAAGAGCTCAGATGGCAGCCCAGTTCTAAGCAAAGAAGGGAAGGCAGAAAGGTGGAAGGAGTATATAGAAGGTTTATACAAGGGCGATGTACTTGAGGACAATATTATGGAAATAGAAGAGGATGTAGATGAAGATGAAATGGGAGATACGATACTGCGTGAAGAGTTTGACAGAGCACTGAAAGACCTGAGTCGAAACAAGGCCCCCGGAGTAGACAACATTCCATTAGAATTACTGACGGCCTTGGGAGAGCCAGTCATGACAAAACTCTACCAGCTGGTGAGCAAGATGTATGAGACAGGCGAAATACCCTCAGACTTCAAGAAGAATATAATAATTCCAATCCCAAAGAAAGCAGGTGCTGACAGATGTGAAAATTACCGTACTATCAGTTTAATAAGCCACGGCTGCAAAATACTAACGCGAATTCTTTACAGACGAATGGAAAAACTGGTAGATGCAGACCTCGGGGAGGATCAGTTTGGATTCCGTCGAAATGTTGGAACACGTGAGGCAATACTGACCTTACGACTTATCTTAGAAGAAAGATTAAGAAAAGGCAAACCTACGTTTCTAGCATTTGTAGACTTAGAGAAAGCTTTTGACAATGTTGACTGGAATACTCTCTTTCAAATTCTAAAGGTGGCAGGGGTAAAATACAGGGAGCGAAAGGCTATTTATAATTTGTACAGAAACCAGATGGCAGTAATAAGAGTCGAGGGGCATGAAAGGGAAGCAGTGGTTGGGAAAGGAGTGAGACAGGGTTGTAGCCTCTCCCCGATGTTATTCAATCTGTATATTGAGCAAGCAGTAAACGAAACAAAAGAAAAATTCGGAGTAGGTATTAAAATTCATGGAGAAGAAGTAAAAACTTTGAGGTTCGCCGATGACATTGTAATTCTGTCAGAGACAGCAAAGGACCTGGAAGAGCAGTTGAACGGAATGGACAGTGTCTTGAAAGAAGGATATAAGATGAACATTAACAAAAGCAAAACGAGGATAATGGAATGTAGTCAAATTAAATCGGGTGATGCTGAGGGAATTAGATTAGGAAATGAGACACTTAAAGTAGTAAAGGAGTTTTGCTATTTAGGAAGTAAAATAACTGATGATGGTCGAAGTAGAGAGGATATAAAATGTAGACTGGTAATGGCAAGGAAAGCGTTTCTGAAGAAGAGAAATTTGTTAACATCGAATATAGATTTATGTATCAGGAAGTCGTTTCTGAAAGTATTTGTTTGGAGTGTAGCCATGTATGGAAGTGAAACATGGACGATAACTAGTTTGGACAAGAAGAGAATAGAAGCTTTCGAAATGTGGTGCTACAGAAGAATACTGAAGATAAGGTGGATAGATCACGTAACTAATGAGGAGGTATTGAATAGGATTGGGGAGAAGAGAAGTTTGTGGCACAACTTGACTAGAAGAAGGGATCGGTTGGTAGGACATGTTTTGAGGCATCAAGGGATCACAAATTTAGCACTGGAGGGCAGCGTGGAGGGTAAAAATCGTAGAGGGAGACCGAGAGATGAGTACACTAAGCAGATTCAGAAGGATGTAGGTTGCAGTAGGTACTGGGAGATGAAGCAGCTTGCACAGGATAGAGTAGCATGGAGAGCTGCATCAAACCAGTCTCAGGACTGAAGACAACAACAACATTCTTATTAACTGAGTAGGTGGTCCGCAAACCAGCAATGCAATATTGCCTCTGACTGAGCAAAAATTAAACATGATCGTTTGGTTCGGGCTGGCATGCACTACCTGTGACGCGAAGAAAAACCCTGCAGACAGTTGAAGCTCTGCTGGATACTCGGCTTGTGCGTAGTATGATCCGTACTGTACCCAGTCAGCAGATGTAGTCACAGTGTACTAGTCATTCACACAGAGAATATTTGTGCTCTGCCAGTATTGACATTTCTTAAGCTACAAAGTAGACAATGCTCATGAAACATTTTTCATAATGAGGTGACAAGAGGTTATTCGCAAAATACAAGAAGAAAGCCGCTTTGACTGGCCTAAGGTCAAATTTATTCCAACACGGAGGTGTCACTTCGTAATTCTGGTCTGCAGTAATTCGGAAAGACATTCTTTGGGTATGGAGTCAGCACCACATCCTGGAAAACTCTTCGTTTAGGAATATGCTTGCCGGAAGAGGAAGCTTCCCAGTAAAGCAAAACTTGGCTAAATGCAAATTTTTTATTCATCACTGCAGCGGAACTCATTTCGCATGCCATCATTTGTTCGTACCGCGCGCGGATATTGGAAACCGAGGGCCCGTCTAGCGTTTGCACACTGAAATTCATCTTCAAAAGGGACAGGCTGCCTGCGAAACGCCTCATTACGGCCTCTCCGCAGATCGATGCGGGTAGCGGCCTCACACCAACCTGAGGAAGGGCATTGTCTGCTCGTCGATAGCGCCGAAACTTCTGCGAAGCGGCTTTCACTTCTCGAACTTAGTTTCAACACTTAAAGCCGCAGTAGCGGACATAAGGCTTTACACTTAACATAATTATTCTAATTCAGACCACTGGCAGCTGTTAAGTTATTGATCTGACCGTTAGATATTTCAGACTGCGACCAAAGTGTTTTATAGAGGTACGAGTTTAGTAATTCAAGGAAAAGAGAGTACAAACAAATCACTGATACTCCCATTTAGTACGTTCACGAGATTGAAGAAATTTATTATTTCCTCTCCTGATTGTTCTAACCGTTTTGTGTCGAAACTGTCATGAAATCAAGTTTGGGGCGACTTCCCGTGAAGATTACTGCATGAAGACACTGGAAATTTTCAGATATCGTGATCATGCCCCATCAAGCTCTTAGGAACTGCTATCAGGTTAGTGAGTTACCAGTGAACGGGTATGCTATATTGTGTGAAGTAGTACATCACACAAAGTGTGTAACAGATTTTGATTCTATAGAGATTCGCTGGACGGAGTGGCCGAGTGGTTCTAGGCGCTACAGTCTGGAACCGTACGACCGTTACGGTCGCAGGTTTGAATCCTGCCTCGGGCATGGATGTGTGTGATGTCCTTAGGTTAGTTAGGTTTAAGTAGTTCTAAGTTCTAGGGGACTGATGACCTCAGAAGTTAAGTCCCACAGTGGTCAGAGCCATTCGAAACATTTTTATAGAGAATCAGTTGTACGACTACATCAATTTCAAGTAGTGAAGGGTACAGCAATCAGTCACAATGACGGATATTGCGTATATAGATTTCGGCCACTGTGTGTTCATCTCTAGTGCAGTAAATGTAAGTTAAAATGTTAAAATTGCTTGCATATGCACGTACACCCACAGTGACTACTCATGTCACAGGTTGAGTTCAGTTCTGTCATATGAATAGACCAGTGGTAATTGTGTGCGTGTACAAGTGTTTTTAATGTTTCAACTTACATTTACTGCACCGAATATGGCGGCACAGTGACCGAAATCTAGATATGCAATACATTTCATTGATACTGATTCCTGTAACACCTACTGCTTCTTTTTCTAAGTTGCGGTAGCTGTACAAATAAACTTTTACGTTACACGTTATTCACACTCAGGTACTTCTTTCAGTTCGTTTATTGGGATATCCCAAGTTGTTTTCCGTTCGATGTAAATCGAACTGTCTTAGATTAGACCTTAGTATGGTATTGGGAACGAGTACCCCTTGGCTTTCAGAACTGCAAAATCAATAGAAACTAACAGAACCATTGAAGAATCAGTAATATTAAAACGTGAAAAACATTACTAAGTCCACTACGGTGTAGGAAAACTGTTGGCATTCAGGACAGCTTGAACTCGGCTCCGAATGGATAATTGTAGGTCCTGTACGGTTTTCAAAGGAATCTTACACCACACTTCCTCCAAAATAGTTGCACGTTCTGGTAACGTTCACGGAGGTGGATAGCGACCGCAAACCCATTCCTCCAAAGTCGACAACGAAGGCTAAATAGCATTGAGATACTGTTTCAAAAGGCGCTCTGTCGTCTTGGAACACAGCGTCCCCATTGGGGAACAAACGTTCTATCGTGGGGCGGACGTGCCCAGCCAATATGGTCGTATAAAACTTGATAGTAATGTATAGTAGCCACAGGGACCATAGAATACAACGATATGACCGTCCTGAAGAGGCACGCGAGTGTGGCATTCAGTTCTGATGTGCACTTTGCAGATGTCGTCCTCCTATTTTTCCATTCAATTGTATTCAATGACCTTCCGTAACGTTCACTCACCACAGGCTTCCGTCTACGTTGTGACTTAAAAGATTGAAGTTTCTTGCGCTTTCCCTGTATGCGGTATATACACTACTGGCCATTAAAACTTCTACACCAATAAGAAAATGAAGACGCTAAACGGATATTCATTGGACAAACATATTATACTAGAATTCACATGTGATTACATTTTCACGCAATTTGGGTGCATAGATCCTGAGAAATCAGTACCCAGAACAACCACCTCTGACCGTAATAATGGCCTTGATACGAAGGGGCATTCATTCAAACAGAGCTTGCATGGCGTGTACAGGTACAGCTGTTCATTCAGCTTCAACACGATACCACATTTCATCAAAAGTAGTGACTGGCCAATTGTGATGAGCCAGTTGCTCGCCCACCATTGACCAGACGTTTTCAATTGGTGAGAGATCTGGAGAATTTGCTGGCCAGGGCAGCAGTCGAATATTTTCTGCATCCAGAATGGCCCGTACAGGACCTGCAACTTGCAGTCGTGCATTATCCTGCTGAAATGTACGGTTTCGCGGGGATCGAATGAAGAGTAGAGCCACAGGTCGTAACACATATGTGCGACTGCTACGGTCGCAGGTTCGAATCCTGCCTCGGGCATGGATGTTTGTGATGTCCTTAGGTTAGTTAGGTTTAAGTACTTCTAAGTTCTAGGGGACTAATGACCACAGCAGTTGAGTCCCATAGTGCTCAGAGCCATTTGAACCATTTGAACCGTAACACATATGAAATGTAAAGTTCAATGTTTAAAGTGCCATCAATGCGTACAAGAGGTGAACGAGGCGTGTTAACAGTGGCACCCCATACCACACGTCGGGTGATAAGCCAGCGATGACGAAAACACGCTTCCTATATTCGTTCACCGCGATGTCGCCAAACACTGATGCAACCATCATGATGCTGTAAACAGAACCTGGATTCATCCGAAAAAATGACGTTTTACCATTCTTGCACCCAGGTTCGTCGTTGAGAGCACCATCGCAGGCGCTCCTGTCTGTGATGCAGTGTCAAGCATAACCGCAGCCATGGTCTCCGAACTGTTCTTGCAGATGGTTGTTGTCTTGCAAATTTCCCCATCTGTTGACTCAGGAACCGGGAAATGGCTGCACGATCCGTTACAGCCATGCGGATGAGATGCCTGTCATCTCGACTGCTAGTGACACGAGGCCGTTGAGAACCACCATGGCGTTCCGTATTACCCTCCTGAACCCACCGACTCCATATTCTGCTAACAGTCATTGGATATCGACCAACGCGAGCAGCAATGTGGCGATACGATAAACAGCAATCGCGATAGTCTACAGTCCGACCTTTACCAAAGGAAACGTGATGGTTCACATTTCTCCTCCTTACACGAGGCATCACTACAACGATTCACCGGGCAACGCCGGTCAACTGCTGTTTGTGTATGAGAAATCGGTTGGAAACATGGAAACATTCCTCATGTCAGCACGTTGAAGGTGTCGCCACCGGCGCCAATCTTGTATGAAAGTTCTGAAAAGCTAATCATTGGCATATCACAGCATCTTCTTCCTGTCAGTTAAATTTCGTGGCCGCGCGGGGTTAGCCGAGCGATCTCAGGCGCTACAGTCGTTGACTGTGCGGCTTGTCCCCGCGGAGGTTCGAGCCCTCCCTCGGGCATGTGTGTGTGTGTTTGCCTTTAGGATAATTTACGTGAAGTAGTGTGTAAGCGTAGGGACTAATGACCTTCACAGTTATGTCCCACAAGATTCCACACACATTTGAAAATTTTTTAAATTTTATTTCTCGTATGTAGCACGTCATCTTCGTGGTGTAGCAATTATAATTGCCAGTAGTGTATATCTTCTGTGCGGTGGAAACCGTTGGTTACGGAGACCCTCAGAGTACGAGCACCAACAGTTTTCCCAAGTTCGAATTGAAAAAGTGTGTCGTCTGAAGAGAATAGGTGCAATGGTAAAGCTACCTCCTGGTGGAAGTCAAAAATTATAGCAGCGAAACACTGCCACGATTGACAGGCGTCGAGGAAGATGTGCCTTCAAGAAGTGACGTACGTCGATGGTGCTTGGGAGTCTGCTTACATCAGGGCGGAGACTGCTCAGCTACTCGGATAGATGCCTCAGATTGAGCAGCGAGCTAGTGTCGATAGTCAGAGCAGTATATTAAAGTTCATAGTTAAATGTAACAAGTGATAATTGACTGACATCTTAGGCTGAGAACACTTCTGCTAAGAACAATTATTCAGTACAAGACCACAGAACAGTTACGACTTCAGCATTACTGTTATTCGATGTAAAGAACAGTTTACCATTGATCGTTTTCTCAGATTACATCAGGCATAATCGACCCAAAAATTGAAATGGATGTCTCCAAAAGATAAGTATTTTGATTAAAGTGTTTTATTGGAACTGGTGAAGTACTAATCAAATTTAAGAACGTAGGCTTCCGCGGCCGGTGTCATAGTGATTAAAATTCTTCTGGATATCATGCCACGTCGTTGCTACAAGTTAACAACAATAATAATCTAAAACCGACGTTTCGGCAGAACTGCAACGGCCTTCCTCAGGGCATTACTGGTTTTGCATGGGGATAGGTGCTTCTATTTATTACAGACTATCGATATCTGACGTTGTAAGGAGTCAGGCAAATCCAACACCTTCCATGAAACCCGTGACATGATAAGCAAATACAGTAGTATGTCACATAACTCCGAATAAATCCTGGCATTAAAGTAACCAAAGTAATACGAGTAACGAGTGAGCAAATGGAATACCACTGACTAACACAAGAATGCCTAAATGCATGTCATGTGAGACGCAGTTCCGAGGGGAGAAACGAGAACAGAAGCCGAGAGCAGAACTGTGTTAAGCTGAAGGCCCTAAGATAAGGGACGGACACCCACGTCGCCAGCTAAACGCTAGGTCCACCCCCCAGCCCAGGTTAAAAGCTAGAGCCCTCCAGAACACAAAAAAGGCCACAGCACCCGCAAGTTTTAGCGTGAGACTTTTTCGTGTCTCTGTTACGTTGCAAACATTAAAAACATTTCCCAAAACCAAAAGTATACGGTTTCTCATTGGATAGATAGAATTTTTGTAGGCGGAGCTTAAGGTTAACATTGAGACCCTGATTGGTCAGATGAAAACACAGCGAGATTTTTTTAAAAACCAACTTCGGTAAATTGTAGTAAGGGGAAGTTAGGAGAGAGTTGCTTCCGAAACAGTGAGGTGAGCGGAACTGTGCTGCCCACCGCCCCCTGACGAACACCGATAAGGTAATGAACGCACACGATACTGCATAACAGACCCACTCAGAACTGCAGAAGTCTCATCTGTTACACCCCTTTTTGCGTAATACTAGTGTCGATCGTCAATTAAAGTTCATGGTGTTCACATTTGCCACTTGAAGTAAAAATCTGAAACGCGATGGTTTTCCCGTTGTATAGTTATTGAGAAGCCACATCAGCCACATTAATTAACGTCAAGTTAGGTAAGTAATTAAAGATAATTGAGGGTCACTGTAGACCATTTTGATAGTTTTCTCTCTTGTGAAACTTAATTTAAACCTGGATTATGAAGTAAAAATCTGAAACGCGATGGTTTTCCCGTTGTATAGTTATTGAGAAGCCACATCAGCCACATTAATTAACGTCAAGTTAGGTAAGTAATTAAAGATAATTGAGGGTCACTGTAGACCATTTTGATAGTTTTCTCTCTTGTGAAACTTAATTTAAACCTGGATTATAGATGTGATATGACATAGGTCATCCTTTGATCCATTGTAGAACTTGGAAACCCCCTCAGGGAATCTTTGTTCACATTTTGGTTGAATGCTGTTGGTTTTCACCATCCTGTATTAAAGCATTTCCTTTTATCAATACTGCAATTTATAAACAATGCTTTGTGAGTAGAATAAAACTTCCAATGGTAAACTTAACTGCTTTTTCGACGTTATTTTACCAGCTAACTAAAAATAGGAAAGCCTTGATCCCCTTTCACTAAATTTAGTTAGTATTAAGATTCTTTTACAGGGAGTTCAGTGGAGCTGACGCTGAAATCATTAAGTATTTGGTTATATCATCGCTAGTCTCACTGAACTCTTCTGAATTCTACATGTCATGTGTGGTCTGGCGTCTCCTTACCAGCAACAAGTCCCAGGTTCAAACTAGTCAATTCCCCAAAAAAACACACTCAGAGCGTCGTGGCGCGAAAGTGGTAGAGAGGCATGATGTAGAACAAACAGACACCACGCAGAATGTTAGATCGTCACTGTTGTAAAACTAACACATCACGTCTCTCTTCACTAACGTACCTATTGAGGAGACTATGCGCGTTCTACAGGATCCGATCCCACCAGATATTTGCGATCTGGTGCGCTTATGCCTGCCATCTACGAACTTCACCTGGCGGGAATATATTACGAACAGTTAGATTGAGTGACAATTGGTTCCCCGATCTCCCCTGTAGCTGCCGACATGTTCATGGAAGCCTTTGAGTAAACGGTCCTAGCTTCTGCTCCGTTACGTCCCAGTTGTTGGCTACAATATGTGGACGACACATTCGTTATCTGGCCTCACGGTGAATTGGAATTGGGAAACTTCCTCCAGCACTTAAATAGCCAGCACAAAAATATAATTTTCTCACATAAGACTGAAAACAATGGTACCTTGCAATTTCTGGATTTGGAAGTATACAGAGGTGCAGAAGGTAAACTGCGACACAAAATGTACCGGAAACCAACGCACACTAATCGGTACCTGCACGCGGAGAGCCACCCCAAGCAGCTCTAAAGTATTCTGTTAACTGCCCGAGCCTACCGGATAAGTGTTGAAAATAACATCAAAGAAGAATTAAAGGAGCTACAACAAAAGTTTCGTGCTAACGGCTATGATGACAACATCATAAGAAAGGTAGCAGAAAGCGAGCAGAAGACGAGAAGAAGGAAAAGAAGAGAAGATTCCACTAATACACTTACCACATGTAAAAGGCGTCAATGAACGGCTAGGCAATGTCCTCCGTTTGAAACCCATTTTTCCAAGCAGTCACAGGATCCACGAAATGATAGGTTCCACCAAGGATGTAGTTAACAGTGTTAACACTGCAGGTGTTTACGAACTACGGTGTTACTGCGGAGCTGCCTTCATAGGAGAAACAGGGAGACGTATCAGCTTACGAGTAGCAGAACATGAACGCTATGTTCGATTACAACAACACAATAAATCGGTGATAGCGGAACACCACCGTGACTGTGGACAACCTATCAGGTTCCAGGTAGCCCGAGTATTGGTGAAAGAATCGTCGATGCGAGAACGCCAAATACTGGAGGCTATCGAACTTACTAAGCAACTTGACAACAACAACAGAGAAGATGGCTACAAACTCCCGGCGTCCTGGCTACCGGCCATCCCAGTCCAACGGGCCGCGAGCGGTCGCGGGGCAGAAGCTACACGGGACACTGGCGTACCTGCACAAACAGCTGTATAGCAACTGTCAGTCCACTTTCGCGCACACCAGAAGGAAAACTTACCGACCAGAAGCCGAACGCTGATTGGCGGACAGCTTCCAATCATTAACGACATGGACATCCACGAATAGCCTCTTTCCTTCCATCTTCCCTTACATCATGATTAGCCAATCATATCAGAGGGCCAATTAAAATTCTTACAACAGTGACGTAAGACATCGATAGTCTGTAATAAATAGAAGCACCTATCCCCATTCTAAAGCAGTCGTGCCCTGAGGAAGTCCGTAGCAATTCGGCCAAAACGTCAGTTTTAGTTTATTATTGTTGTTAGTTTTTAGCAATTACGCGGCATAATACACAACAGAATTTTAATCACTAATAATCAGATGTTGTGCAAGATTATCGGCATTCTTTATAAGCTAAACACCGAGAACTGTCGTCTAGGACTGCTACAAGATATGTGAATCTCGACTAACAGTTTTTCAAAAGAATTTCCCCTTCACCTGCCTATGTAGACGTCCCTGCCGTTCCACCTGTCGCTGCAGCAATTACTTTTCTTCGTCCTTGCATCTAGTCGAAAGTGCTTAACCATGCCTTAGTCCCCACGGAACTAACAGAAGTCGTTCAGTTTCAGGCGCAGCATGTTGGACGACTTCTGCTCAGTGTTCAACAGATGACGAACTTACTGTCGTAACAAACAGTACCACAGCCAATTGCAGCACCCTACTTTCGTCTTTTTAATTACGTGGAAGAGGACTGGTAGGATTGTCAAGCTTAACTGGAAGTGCATTTGCCATATCCAGTGGCGAAAGCAGTACTGTCAGTCGTCGAGTGTCAAAGTACTGTGGACACAATTGAAGTTGTTTTTAGGCTCGATTTGTTTCTCTTGTTCGTAACGCAGAAGGTATTCAGCTTATCGTTAGTATTAAGGTGACAGAAACAGAACTCACATTGAAAGTGAAGATAATGCGTTTCACTCCCTTTGTGCAAGAGGCGTACTTCAGAATAAGATGAGGATGTCATGTCCACAGTATTTCTCTATTCATGATAGTTAAGCATTTCCATCTTGTGGAATGAGATGCTTCAAGTGTGGTAGTTTATATCACATCCAGACCATATGTTTACAACTGTGCGGGGCAAGGCGGCAGTCTGAAGTACGGACACAGTATATCTGTCAAGAAGTAAACGTTGCAATGGCTGAACCAAGGCGGCAGTCACAAACACCGTCTCGCATCTTCCATTTTGTGGTTGTCGTCTGTTGTAGTTCACAGGCAGAAGAACAAACATTTGCTCCACTTAGGAGTGGTTCATGAGATATGTTTTAATCGGACACAGTCAATGAAGAGGCCTGTGATCTGTTGGGTAGCCTACGGCTACAAAAGTCTACTTTGTTGCGTTATAATGGGCAAGAAATACCAGTTCTAGGTGTATGCAGTTTGCCAGCAACTTTTCATGATGTCACGAAGTGTATTCCATTCCACGTACTATGCCCTCGAAAAAGTGAGAGCATTTTTTGGCTTAGAATAGTTTGATTTGTTCGAATTGAGCAAAGAAGACAATATGTTACAAAACTGTGTATAAGTGGTTCATACTCGTGTTTCTGCCTTTTCTGCTAAATTCAGTGAACTTCTGGAGCCAGGATCAAAGGCTTCGTGGGGCACCATTCTGTTACAGGTAATGTGCAACCACAAATTTATTGCGCTAGGCCTGTTGGCTATTCCACATGCAAGCAGCTTGCAGATGAACTGCAACGATGGATAGACAGTTGTCTGATACAACCTGTTTCTCCAGACCCGTATGAATGCCCTCTCATTATACTTAAAAACCCATCAGGGAGTTTACGTCTGTGCGCTGATTTCAAATCCATGGTAAACCAAAAAAATTTTGTGTATTCTTTTCCTGACCCACGAACGGAGGAATTAATGGACATGTTGGAACTGCGCAGATTCTCTTGAAAGATAAATTTACGTGAGCCGAATTTACAGTTACTGCCGTACGAGCAGCCCAAGCCTTTTTGCGTGATCAATACTCACCTGCGGTTGTTCCAGTTCCTAAGTCTACCATTCGGAAGCGCTTCAACGCGTGCTATTTTTTAACGTTTCCTGTAACAATTGACAGTTTAATGCCTTTCATGTACGAACTGTCAGGATAATTTAGTTGTCATGGGTCGTATTCCTGCTAGCTTCAAATGTAACAGAGAAAAGTGTTCCTTTTCCACGAAGCATTTGAATATTTAGGACATGTAATAAATCCACTGGGTGGTCATCCTGCTGGTTCACGCTATAGTGAGATTAAATACTTCCTGTCACCCCTTAACGCCAAGGAGATACAGGCCATCATGGGGGATTAACCTTTTAAATTCAATCTATTACTAACGTGCCCCAAGCTGCTGCCCCACTTAACTTACTGTGCCGGAAAGGTGTTCCTTTTGTTTGGTGTCAAGAACATGGGGCACGTTTCAGCACTTAAACGACACTTTTGTTAATTAGTCGTTTCCTGATTTATTTTGACAAAGCTACGTGTCTTGTGCTAGCAGTGAATGCATATTCTTACGTGACTAGAGAAGTATTCTACCATAGAAATTGTTCGCCTAATAGATCCATTACTTTTGCATTGGAAACTCTCAACAGATCATAGTGCAGTTAAAGTCAACTTGAATATTTGCGATAGCGCTACCAAATTCCACCAATACTTGTACCGTCATAACTTCTATGTGATTATGAATCATCGGCTTTTAACAGCCTTGTTCAATCCTTCCAAAGCAATCCACCATGGACAAAGCAAAAACTGCAACTTCGGGCTTCTTTACTGTCTGATTACCGAAGTGAGGTTCTTAGTAGGCCCACTGCACAACTTCCGAACACTGACTTATTCTCTCGGTTGCTGGTGAGTAGTGACACAATGTTTAATTCGTCTGAGGAATGATGTTATCGCATTGACGCTCAGAATTCAGAAACTCTTAAAAATTTTCCTATTACTGTCGGCATATTGCTGAAGCAACTGATTCCGACCCAGATCTTCTGATAGTTCTGCAACACTTATACCACGGATGGGTACGTAGTTGGAAAGAAATTTCCCACCCAGTGACACATCGCTACTTTTCGGATCTCAAAAAGCTATCTGCGTGGTCAGGTGTTGTGTGGTGTTCCACTTCTCTAAACAGAGAACGACGATGCACAGGTTGTATTTTCTCACTCCTTCAGGTCGGAAGTTTTGTTTGTTAACATTGATCGCTTGGGTGGCATTCACACAAAGCAACTCGACCAACGCCGTTGAGCTGGGACGGACGTGAGGGGTCCAAATTCAGCAAACGCAGTCCAATAGCACAGGTTGTGTGGAAAATCAATCCGCTGCGCCTCACTGATTCTTCCAGTGGCCATGACCGTCCATAGTGTGGCCACACTTTCACATTGATTTTGTGGGTCTATTCTATAACATGTGAAGGTTGGTGGTGGTCGATGAAAACAGTAAATTTTCATTTGCTTTCTTCATGACATCCACCGCTTCTGTTAGTACTGTACTTGTTTGCTCTTTATTTAGGTCTCGTAAATATTCCCGAGGTCCTTGCCTTGAGCAATGGACCATAATTCACGTCAGTCAGTTTCCATCAGTTTTGTGTCGACAACACAGTGTAGCTAATGTTTTTTTCCCATCTTCAGCCTTGCAGAGAAGTTGAAAAGATCTTTCGAATGTTCAAAAACCATATGGAGAAAGTCCATTCCTCCCACAAAAGGGAGCAAGATGTATCAGTCCCTGCCACTTGTCTGAAAGTCGCCGGCAGAATTACCAAGTGACCATCGTCACCGCGCCCTGGAGCATCTTCTGTGGTCGCAGTAGGAACAGTTCGTTCTGTCGGGTCAGACACAGTTTCAACTGCAGAAGGAAGTTTTCTTCAAGCAACATTAGGTTTTCAACAGGTGGCCACGCTAAAGAGTCACCGCCTGCAGTGCAGAGATTCTGGATGAAAGTGAGTGGGTTTCTGGAAATTACCCACAGGGATGACGATGTATGGCACGGACACCGCAATGGAGGTAGCCCCTCAGGTTCTCGGCTGGAATTAAATCGGGGGGCTTGGTGGGCACTGGAGTACGGTAAATTGATTATGGTGCTCTTCGAATAACGTCAGTTCACTGTGAACTGTGTAACATGTTGCATGGTCCTCCTGGTAGATGACATTATGCCAAGGATCAGCGACTTGTATGTAGGGTAGGGCGTGGTACGCAAAGATATATGCATACTTTTTTGGAGCCATAGTGCCTTCCATATTGACGAGATTACACAGGGAACGCCACAACATCAAGTTGTAGTACCATAACCCTCCATCCTTCGACCTCGACGCTTCACTGATTGCTTCACGGCCGTACATGACAAAGGCCTATTGTCTGATAGAATGTAAAACGTGATTCGTTTGTAACGTCCACCTGTAGCAACTCAGAACAATACGGAAGGTGAGGGTGGACGTACCGCCGAATAGCTCAACACTTGGGGCGTGAGGTCTCCACAGTACATCGATGTTGTCGCCAGTGGTCGGCGGAAGGTGCACGTGCCCGTCGACCTGGGACCGGACGGCAGCGACGCACGGATGCACGCCAAGAGCGTAGGATCCTACGCAGTGCCGTAGGGGACCGCACCGCCACTTCCCAGCAAATTAGGGACACTGTTGCTCCTGGGGTATCGGCGAGGACCATTCGCAACCGTCTCCATGAAGCTGGTCTACGGTCCCGCACACCGTTAAGCCGTCTTCCGCTCACGCCCCAACATCGTGCAGCCCGCCTCCAGTGGTGTCGCGACAGGCGTGAATGGAGGGACGAATGGAGACGTGTCGTCTTCAGCGATGACAGTCGCTTCTGCCTTGGTGCCAATGATGGTCGTATGCGTGTTTGGCGCCGTGCAGGTGAGCGCCACAATCAGGACTGCTTACGACCGAGGCACACAGGGCCAACACCCGGCATCATGGTGTGGGGAGCGATCTCCTACACTGGCCGTACACCTCAGGTGATCGTCGAGGGGACACTGAACAGTGCACGGTACATCCAAACCCTCATCGAACCCATCGTCCTACCATTCCTAGACCGGCAAGGGAACTTGCTGCTCCAACAGGACAATGCACGTCCGCATGTATCCTGTGCCACCCAACGTGCTCTAGAAGGTGTAAGTCAACTACCCTGGCCAGCAAGATCTCCGGATCTGTCCCCCATTGAGCATGTTTGGGACTGGATGAAGCGTCGTCTCACACGGTCTGCACGTCCAGCACGAACACTGGTCCAACTGAGGCGCCAGGTGGAAATGGCATGGCAAGCCGTTCCACAGGACTACATCCAGCATCTCTACGATCGTCTCCATGGGAGAACAGCAGCCTGCATTGCTGCGAAAGGTGGATATACGCTGTACTAGTGCCGACATTGTGCATGCTCTTTTGTCTGTGTCTAGGTGCCTGTGGTTCTGTCAGTGTGATCATGTGATGTATCTGACCCCTGGAATGTGTCAATAAAGTTTCCCCTTACTGGGACAATGAATTCCCGGTGTTCTTATTTCAATTTCCAGGAGTGTATTACCACAGCCGTCGTTGACCCCTGTCATCTATGGCCGATGTTGCACTACAGTAGCCTTGGTGTTGCATTTGGATTGCGCCAAAATGTCACTCATAGTGTACTATAAGCACGGGGGCACGCAAACAGATCATAAACTTAGTCTTTTCCGAAATACTTCCACCCTTGTCCTGAAAGCCAGTGTCCGTGTCCCTTTGGACGCTTGATATATCGCTCTACTTCCACATAACGACAACGATTTCTCTGTCTACCGTATCTTCTAGACATCTTTTATAGATCCTTAACTGCTGACGCAGTCCCTGCTTGTAGTGATTGTTGAACATTGACATTGGGCACAGTGTTCACATTAACGTGAGTAGTCCATGTATTCTACATCTACATTTATACTCCGCAAGCCACCCAACGGTGTGTGGCGGAAGGCACTTTACGTGCCACTGTTATTACCTCCCTTTTCTGTTCCAGTTGCGTATGGTTTGCGGGAAGAACGACTGTCTGAAAGCCTCCGTACGCTCTCGAATCTCTCTAATTTTACATTCGTGATCTCCTCGGGAGGTATAAGTAGGGGGAAGCAGTATATTCGATACCTCATCCAGAAACGCACCCTCTCGAAACCTGGCGAGTAAGCTACACCGCGATGCAGAGCGCCTCTCTTGCAGAGTCTGCCACTTGAGTTTCCTAAACATCTCCGTAACGCTATCACGGTTACCAAATGACCCTGTGACGAAACGCGCCGCTCTTCTTTGGATCTTCTCTATCTCCTCCGTCAACTCGATCTGTTACGGATCCCACACAGATGAGTAATACTCAAGTATAGGTCGAACGAGTGTTTTGTAAGCCACCTCCTTTGTTGATGGGCTACATTTTCTAAGGACTCTCCCAATGAATCTCAACCTGGTACCCGCCTTACCAACAATTAATTTTATATGATCATTCCACTTCAAACCGTTCCGCACGCGTACTCTCAGATATTTTACAGAAGTAACTGCTACCAGTGTTTGTTCCGCTATCATATAATCATACAATAAAGGATCCTTCTTTCTGTGTATTCGCAATAGATTACATTTGTCTATGTTAAGGGTCAGTTGCCACTCCCTGCACCAAGTGCCTATCCGCTGCAGATCTTCCTGCATTTCGCTACAATTTTCTAATGCTGCAACTTCTCTGTATACTACAGCATCATCTGCGAAAAGCAGCATGGAACTTCCGGCACTATCTACTAGATCATTTATATATATTATGAAAAGTAATGGTCCCACAACACTCCCCTGTGGCACGCCAGAGGTTACTTTAACGTCTGTAGACGTCTCTCCATTGATAACAACATGCTGTGTTCTGTTTGCTAAAAACTCTTCAATCCAGCCACACAGCTGGTCTGATATTCCGTAGGCTCTTACATTGTTTATCAGGCGACAGTTCTGTATCGAACGCCTTTCGGAAGTCAAGGAAAATAGCATCTACCTGGGAGCCTGTATCTAATATTTTCTGGGCCTCATGAACAAATAAAGCGAGTTGGGTCTCACACGATCGCTGTTTCCATGTAGATTCCTACAGAGTAGATTCTGGGTTTCCAAAAACGACATGATACTCGAGCAAGAAACATGTTCCAAAATTCAACAACAGATCAACGTCAGAGATATAGGTCTATAGTTTTGTGCATCTGCTCAACAACCCTTCTTGAAGACTGGGACTACCTGTGCTCTTTTCCAATCATTTGGAACCTTCCGTTCCTCTAGAGACTTGCGGTTCACGGCTGTTAGAAGGGGAGCAAGTTCTTTCGCGTACTCTGTGTAAAATCGAATGGTATTCCGTCAGGTCCAGTGGAATTTCCTCTGTTAAGTGATTCCAGTTGCTTTTCTATTCCATGGACACTTATTTCGAAGTCAGCCATTTTTTCGTTTGTGCGAGGATTTAGAGAAGGAACTGCAGTGCGGTCTTCCTCTGTGAAACAGCTTTGGAAAAAGATGTTTAGTATTTCAGCTTTACGCGTGTCATCCTCTGTTTCAATCCCATCATCATCCCGGAGTGTCTGGATTTGCTGTTTCGAGCCACTTACTAACGTAAGACCAGAACTTCATAGGATTTTCTGTCGGTACATAGAATTTTACTTTCGAATTCACTGAACGCTTCACGCATAGCCCTCCTTAAGCTAACTTTAACATCGTTTAGGTTCTGTTTGTGTGAGAGGTTTTGGCTGCCTTTAAACTTGGAGTGAAGCTCTCTTTACTATCGCAGTAGTTTCCTAACTTTCTTGTTGAACCACGGTGGGTTTTTCCCGTCCCTCCATAATGTGGTTCAAATGGCTCTGAGCACTATGGGACTTAACTACTGTGGTCATCAGTCCCCTAGAACTTAGAACTACTTAAACGTAACTAACCTAAGAACACCACACATATCCATGCCCGAGGCAGGATTCGAACCTGCGACCGTAGCGGTCGCGTGGTTCCAGACTGTAGCGCCCAGAACCGCTCGGCCACCCTGGCCGGCCCTCCATTATGTGATAACTGTAGCAAGAAAAGGAAAGCATGTAAGTTCACTGGACAGCTGACCTGATCTTATTTGGCAATTCTGAAAACTAATACAAGTAATGTAAATCTATCTACTTATTGTCATGAAAGAATGATCTTCCCTTTCCTGTGTCATTGTCAACAAAGAGATATGCGACACTTCCCAAAGAGTCGAAAATTTCCTTTTGCATAGTACCGGGTACTGCTTCAGCATAATGACTCCAGCGCGCTCCCTGCAGTAATTTGCCGTGGACGATCTAAATTTGTGCCATCCTCGGCAAGAGCTACCGTTTATTCCGCAATATTTCCCTTAGACGGTTAGATCGTACAAGGTATATTGAAACGTGTTTTAAGCAAATGTCAACATTTTCAAAGCGCTGCAGTCTGTTCTTTAGTATATTGAAAAAACCGTCATTACAGCCCTTCTACGGTCACTATTACTGAGGAGTGCTCAGCACTGCTCAAGAAATATTGAACTTGTGAGAGGCCCTTAACAGGCTGCTGTAGCCAGTCCAGCGGAAAGCCGGCCGGGGTGGCCGAGTGATTCTAGGCGCTACAGTCTGGAAACAAGAGACCGCTACGGTAGCAGGTTCGAATCGTGCGTCGGGCATGGTTGTGTGTGATTTCCTTATGTTAGTTAGGTTTAAGTAGTTCTAAGTTGTAGGGGACTGATGACCTCAGAAGTTAAGTCCCATAGCGCTCAGAGCCATTTGAACCATTTTAGAACCAGTGGACAATAAGCGGTGGTTGCCCCCTCTCTTTAGCCGCTGCCGCAGTGGGCGGCAGCGCAGCTGATGTGACACCTAACACGTCGTTCCCAGCTGTCCAGAGGGGTGTGAACGTGGTGTCAGTTTAAAGTTTCACTGTGAAATTGAAAATATGAAACTGAATAACACTAGTTCATTCCTTTGAAGTACTACACCTGCTGCTTTTTTAAACGATGTGTAATGTAAAAAAGTTGAATGCGTACAGTGCCGTTTGCCCGCAAATTTTGAAGCTGCCGCTGATTATATACCTACAGGAAAGTGAGTACCGCGCCATCTATCGATAATTGACCTTATGCAAAAGCCGCATGCGGGTGCTACGTGTGCACATGGCTCATGTGGGTTTGTGAGTCTAGCCAACTCCACCTAAATAACAAGGCCACTCAAGTAGACTGTGACGTCACGAGTCTCAGGCGACGGGAGCCGGAAAACATTACTTTTATGAAAGCTACCAGCACGGAACTCATTGCAATGAAAAGACTTTGTAGTTTTAAAGACACGAGGCAACCAAATGCTTTATAGCGGTCAAAGTTATAATAAATGTCTTGTAGCTAAGACATTACTGATGATTGTACTATAAATACATTTAAAACTAAGTACAAGTAGCTGTTCTGCAAACTATCTCAGATGTAAAATAACGGATGTGTATCATTCTAGCAACATATTTATATATGGTGCATTAATTTAATAATAATGGTTGCTCAACATTACCATAGTTAACAACAGATTATATGAATAAGTAATTACTAGCTTTCAGATACGAACCTCAGCCAAGTATAAGCCAGGGGCACCTTACCGCATAAAAAGCAGTGTACTGCTGCTTCCAACACTTTTCTTTTAAAAAGAGTTCCAGTTAACGCGTACTTCAATAAGAAATTTTCAGTAAAGTAAAGTAGTACAACTTTATCACTGGAATTTTATTCATACTGAATTAGTTTTACTACTGCAACTGTAAACTTGTAACAAGTGCGACACTGGTAAAGTTTCTTGCCTTAAGCCCTTCGAAAAGTTCAAAAAAATGGTTAAAATGGCTCTGAGCGCTATGGGATAACATCTGAGGTCATCAGTCCCCTACAACTTAGAACTATTTAGACCTAACTAACCTAAGGACATCACACACATCCATGCGCGAGGCAGGATTCGAACCTGCGACCGTAGCGGTCGCGCAATTGCAGATTGAAGCGCCTGGAACCGCTCGGCCACTCGGGCCGGCGCTTCGAAAAGTCTTTGATTTTTTGGGTCAGAAATAATTAAATGAGCAGGAATTAGGTTATGAAAAAGTGTTTCTTCCCGTGCTTGGTTTAGTATAAAGATTAGGGTGCGTTCATGTGGTACTCTAAGTAGGCTGTTTAGGTTTTTTATTGGTAACGCCGCCGCCACGTAGCGCTCTGTATGAAAATCACTGGCTGTGCCGTGTGCAGTCAGTGGCTGGTTGGCATTGTTGTAATACTCGCCATTGTAGTGTTGGGCAGCGGCAGCTACATGCTAACAGCGCGTAGCGTCGCGCAGTTGGAGGTGAGCCGCCAGCAGTGGAGGACATGGGGAGAGAGATGGTGGAGTTTTGAAATTTGTAAGAATTGGTGTCATGAACTGATATATATATTGTGACTATAAAGGTAAATACATTGTTTATTCTCTATTAAAATGTTTCATTTGCTAACTGTTATCATTAGTTAGTGAATTCCGTAGTTTGAAACTTTTAGTTAGCTGGCAGTAGTGGCGCTCGCTGTATTGCAGTAGTTCGAGTAACGAAGATTTTTGTGAGGTAAGTGATTTGTGAAAGGTATAGGTTATTGTTAGTCAGGGTCATTCTTTTGTAGGGATTTTTGAAAGTCAGATTGCGTTGTGCTAAAAATAATGTGTTTCAGTTTAAGCACAGTCTTGTATAATTGTTTTAAGGGGACGTTTCAGTACAAAAGCAAAACAATCTCTACAGATGAGCTAATCTTCCTACAGTTACAGTAGTGACTGTACGTAAACTTATATGCTTATGCTTCAGTAAGTGGTTCAAATGCTTGCAATACTTACTGTTAAACGTAGGAACATGCTACTTCTATTTCTATCTCTAAATCTGGCAAACAGAACACAAACGCAACTTACCTAAGACTTTTATCTCTTTGCAATTCGTGGTATGCATTTCTTCAAAATAAGACTTTTACAATACTCATATGGGTGTGGCGTTAAGGCTATCCATTGATGTTGGTTGTTTGGTTGGTTTGTTGGCTAATTTGTGGGACATGAACAAACAGCATGGTCATCGGTTCCACCAAATTAGGAAAGCATGTGGAACGAAGTAGGCTTAGCCTTTTTTAAGGAACTTTCCTGTAATTTGCCTAAAAGTGCTTTAGAGAAATCACAGAAAATCACGATGGCCGGATGTGGATTTGAACTGTCGTCCTCCCGAATGTGAGTGCAGTGTAATACCCCTGAGCCATCTCACTCGGTTCCACTTATGTCTAGTGGATGTAAGATCGTCAGTATCTGTAGGTTATTCACATATTTGCTTTTCAATATATATATATCTTCTCTCTCTCTCTCTCTCTCTCTCTCTCTCTCTCTCTCTCTCTCTCTCTCTCGCTCTCTCTCCACACACACAGCCGGCCGCTGTGGCCAAGCGGTTCTAGGAAACAGTCCGGATCTGCGCTGCTGCTGCGGTTGCAGATTACAATCCTGTCTCGGTCATGGATGCGTGTGATGTCCTTAGGTTAGTTAGGTTGAAGTTGTTCTAAATCTAGTGGACTGATGACCTCAGATATTAACTCAAATAATACTTAGAACCATTTGAACCAAGCCATTTTGTTTACACACACATTAAAAGCGCTATAAACAGGACCATGTTTCTTAAAAGGGTGAAAATAACATCAGTGAGCTGTATTGTACTGTTGTTTTATCAGCTGAATCACGCTCTTCCTTTACAAATGGGACAAGTCACATAGAACTTAAGTATACGATATTTTCTTTCTTTATACATTAAACATTTTGCAATGCATATCACACTTTTCATTTCATACATAAACTGATACATGATACGGGCCTAGAGGCCCACTAGTCACAAATACTTTACCCTACCCCTTCAGGAATTCAAGAAACTTACTAATGTTTACACAAATACTCACTTTCGTGTTTCTATACAGACCACGCATTTTGCATCTCGTTGGTCACTTATAACAAGGATGCACTTTGATAGACAAAAATTATGTCACTGTATCGCACTCAAAATAATACTGTAAAACACATACACATACACATACACACACACACACGTACACACACACACACACACATACAGGCACACAGGCACACACATACACATACACATACATGTGAAATGTGGTGCAATCTTTTACTGTTCCTAGTACGCAGAGTTTCAGTTTAAACGCAATTATCATGTGGTTACGTCGGTAAGGAACACTGGAATTTTGCTCAAGGTTAGCTTATGTTATTTCCTCTGAGCCAGACGTCGCATGCGGCTGCCTGCGTTGCGAGTCATTGTCTGTCTCTTTGTGGGATTAGGAGACCTAACTTCTACAAATTCACCTTGACGAGAAAGCCCTGCCCCGTTTGAAACTCGCCAGTTCTGATGGAATTCAGGTCTGTCGTATTGTCGGTAGTTTATATAGTTTCTTGTTTGTCGGTCACGTGGTGGAGAATTTCTCCCTGAATCGTAACTGCGCGATGGACCGTTGCGTCTGAAGTTATTCTGTCTCCCTTGATAATAATTATTTTGGTTCCCATATTGTCTCTTTCTCTGATTACCTCTGTGATAGTCACTACCGCGGAGAGGTGATCTTCCCCTGTAATTATTACTACTCTGCCAACGGTTGTCATACGCTTGGTGTCTGTTGTCTGTTTTGGTCACGATTTGTATTGTGAGAATAGCCTTGTCGTGTCCAGTTATTATTTCTTTCATCACAGAATTGTGACGGATGTAACCAGTAGTTGTGTTCCTGTTTTCGCGTTCCGCGATTGTCAGTGTCAATTTCCAATTCTTGTAACAGTCCCTGAAAAGCTACAATGTCCTCTTTGCAACGTCCTGCCAAAATAATATGACTCAATTGTTCAGGCAATTTGGTTAAGCAAATGCGGATGAGTTCTGAGGGGCTGTATGGGTTAGAAAGATATTGATTGTTATGTAACATGTCTTCATAATATTTCGCAAGACTGGAAAATCCAGATTGTTTGAAATGTTTCATCATAATGATGCTATGTTTTACTCGGTCTTGTGTAGCTTGAGACCAATATGCAGGGAGGAAGGCACGATAAAATTCTCCTTCATTGTGACAATCGTGAATGACCGATCGCATTCTTACAGCTGGTTCATTCTCGAAGTAGCCACACATAAATTCTAATCTGTGCTCTAATGACCAGTTGGGAGGAAAACAATGAGAGAATTGATGGAGCCACGCTTGTGGATGAATGTCAGTGCCAGAATTCTTAAATGTTTTGAATTTAGTTGCAGTAAGAACAGCTTATAGTCAAAATCATCGTGTCGGCGAGTAGTATATCGGTCATTGCTACGTCGTGTCGGCCGTTCCATCTCAAAATTCGGTGCACCTTGCCAATTTCTTTCAAGATTTCCGAAATGCCCTGTGTTATTATTTTGTGGCTTTTCCATATTTCTAAGTTCGTCTTCCTGTGTTGGAGCGCGAGTGTCTTCTGAAATATGTAATTTTTGTATTACCTGCGTCAACTGAACTTGTACTTCCCGTATTTATCTTTTGTATTGCGTATTAATTAGATTCTGATTTTGTTTGAATTTCTTAATTTGTTCATACTCTTCTGCGTCAGTGATGACTACAGGTCTTGTGTCATTCAGATCATCATCTACCTTAGCAGATAAATTAGTTAACTGATCCGAAAGTTCGGCTACTTTCTTCAATAGTGAACACATTTCCTCAGTGCGTGTTTCTGAACCAAGTTTCAGAGTGTCCATTTGTGTTGAAATCGAATCTACTATGTCATTAAAGTTTTCCTGAGTTCTTGCAAGTTGCGTAACCGAATCGGTGGATGCTACTGAGTCAATTTTAGGTTGCAAGGCCTTATGATTTTCATGAACAGTAGTTTGCAGTTCTTTTATGGCTGCTTCGTGAATCTGTAATGCATGCATTTTCATTCCGCGAAAAAATGGGTTGAAAATGCTCACAAATTTGTGTTTTTATGTCATTACAGACTTTTTGACATTTCGATTCAATGTTATGTAATTCAGTAGTTAAATCTTCACGTGTTTGTTCAAGTGTGGTGTCTAACTTTTGAAGCTTTTGCTGTGTTTGTCTCTGATTTTGTTTCATTTGTTGCATTAATTGCAATAATAATGTATTAGTGTCGGGAATCTGTTCCTCTATGCTTTTCGGCAGTGCATTTGCACCGGTAACATTCACGTTTTGACAAGCAGAAAATGTGGCTTTTCGAAAACGGTGAGGACGCTAAACCGGAATGTACAGTATTTGCAAGATTGGGTCCTATCATTTCGGATTCCTGACGCGAGCTGTTGCCGACCAATCGATCGATAATGCTTCGTTGTTCACTAATTGTTTCACTGCCTACACCATTGTTTGCAGCCCTCTCCATTTCCCTGTGCACTATTACCAAATTACTACTTTGAACATTAGTTAATTCATTACATGGTACCGCCAACACACTGCTTTCGTCTTCAATGTCATTTCTCAATTTACTTTGGAGCCTAGTATTACGTTTTTCACACGCCATTACTGTCACAATATTTCATACGACAACACAGAAAAAAACACAATTTGAAGAGCAAAAATAAGAGAACACATTAACAAAGCAAATAATATCTAGTTAATTGCAAGCGCAGCTGCGAAATACTTGGTGCAAATCTACATGCATGCTACAACTGTTTTACTGTACAACAATGAAAGAGTACAACTACAAAGGAGATTCTCTCTACAATTATGCACTAGCAATAAACAAAATCTACACCAATTACACAAACTACAAAAGAAAATCAGAAGATTATAGTGAGGTATCCTCGGCTAAGGGTCCATATATGAAACGTGCCCTTAGAAAAATTATACAAGACCTTGCTTAAACTGACACACAACAATTTTTAGCGCAACGCAATCTGACCTTCAAAAATCCGTACAAAAGAATGGCCCTGACTAACATCAACCTATACCTTTCACAAATCACTTACCTCACCAAAAATCTTCGTTACTCGAACTACTGCAATACAGATACCGCCACTACTGCCAGCTAAATAAAAGATTCAAACTACGGAAGGCACTAACTACTGATAGACATAGTTAGCAAATTAAAGATTTTAATAGAGCACGAACAATGTATTTACCTTAATAGTCCTAATATATATAGCAGTTCATGACGTTCAGTCTTACAAATTTGAAAACTCCGCCATCTCTCTCCCCACGTCCACCACTGCTGGCGGCTCACCTCCAACTGCGCAACGCTACGCGCTGTTCGCATTCAGCTGCCGCTGCCCAAAACTACAATGGCAGACAACAATGCAAACCAGCCACTGGCTGCACATGGCACAGCCAGTGATTCATGGGGGACTTTGCCAATGTTTCCATGCACACTCCAAAGCAAATAATTTACGTATGGGTGTGGGGTACTACGCAGCCCTCGAATCAAGCTATATTCTATATTAGGATAACTTCTAGGGGCATGATATGCCGGTTGGTGGGTTTCAGTGGTTACCCATACATTATTTTGAGGGATCAGGTGGAAAGATATTGTGTCTGACGGCTTATTACGATGTGGGGTATGTGGTGGGGACAGATCTCATATAGCCTGTTAGTATGCATGAAAACAAGCGACTTGCCATTATGCCCAGAGCAGCAATTTTCGCGAGGAAGTACTATCCCTAAACTCGCGACCACTGTTGGGCACTAGCAGAGGTATGTAATTCATTATCATAATCTCCAAAGTTATCTCCCTCAGTCAGTCCCCCTGACTGAGTGAGTGTACTGCTATCCCCTCACTTCTGACGCAGTGTCACAGACTGACAGAAACTATGGCAGGGGTAAACTCTCATACATCTGCCACTTACACATCATCACTCCCGGCTCTTATATACTGCTTCGACTCATACATTGCAATAACTTCACGCAACACGGTGGTTTCCTGCCTTGCTGTTGCTCCACTACAAACAAATGGTACATGCAATAAGCCGCTATAGCTTTGGGCCATGTTTACTCTGCCTGGTCTACTGGCCGCCGACTGTTACCACACAGTGCCCGCGGCAACAGACTTGATTGCCCAACTGCGACATTACTAATTTTAAAAAAAAATCCCCCTTCCCTACCACTAAGATTAATGCTAGCACAGCAATATACCGGTTAACAACTAATTTAAAATGGAAAACTACAAGACGCAGAGCTCTTCAAGTGACAAAAAACTAAAAACTGTCACAGGAAGCAGTATTTGAAACAGAGAAAATTAAAACAAGAAACAATAATTTTAGAACCTTTTTGCTAGTATGTCGAGTGACTTATTAACTGTGAGGCTATATCACCAATTCTCAAAGTTTATAATTTCCTTTTATTACAGCCGAGGTTCTTTACACTAAAGTGCACGGTGTATATACATGTGTGCTGTACTGCGTTACTGTCACTGTATGATTCTCCCAGTCCCTCTGGCCCACTCTCCCTCTTTCTCTCTCTCTCTGTCTGTGCATGTGCGTGTGTGCGTTTGCGTGTAAAAGATTGCACCACATTTCACATGAAAAAACCGTTTATTGAAAGATAATCTGCTTTTTAACTTTGTCTTTCCCATAAAACTTTTCACTTCACTCTACTAGTATGCTTTGTCACACTGAGAAACTGTTAACATGCAACAACATTTTGAAGTTAAATATCCAGTCTAAAACGTAGGGAACATTTTTAAACAGAAATTACGAATGCATTGTTATAGTGAACAGACGACACAGTGTTGTTATTTGTACATTCTTGCTTGTTAGTTGCACGATTGCGTAACGACTATAAGGCTTACATATTTAGAACTTATACTCTTAATGAGATTTTAATGCAAGATTTTGGTTTAGTTCAAAAGACATTCTTTATTTGAAGTACTTTCTGTGAGATTAAAGATGACTTAGCATTTGGTTTCTTTGATAGCTACACGATTATATCACGACGCTACTTATGTGTGACACAATTTACGTTGTGCTTTTGCGGTGTATCTGTTGTATATCTGCACAGTTTTTCTGAATTCTTCTGGAAAGTAAAATATGTTTTAGTAGTAACTTTGTGGTATAGCTGCAATGAGACAGCCTTTTCTGTAGCACAACAATACGTTACAATACAGTACTTACTTCATCAAGGCAATAAGCATAGTAACTACGATATCTGTACGCAAAGCATTTCACTTTTGTTTATCATGAAGTAAGGTACTTCTGCAGAACTTAGCTTACGGAGGACGATAACTACGACACTTCTACAGAGGTTATCTTACTACAAGACGCACAGTTTAGTTCTACAGTACACGTATTTGAGTGATTAATTTTGTACTTAAAACATTTTTTTTGAAGGATATTTGAAGTACAATGATACAAAGGTTTTCCGTGATACATTTCATTCCATTGCTGTAATCTGTAACACCTGAGGATATAATTACATTATTCCTCAGGGGGGTACATTCCTACTTTGTGTACCATGTGAATGGCAAGCACAAGGAGCCCTAGCTAATATGATATTTGCTTACACAATTTTTCACATCGGTACCATATTTCTGTAACACAGAATTACACAGCTATCTGATTATTTGACAGAGAAACAAACATATTTTTACTACGTCAGTGACACATGTTTACGCAATTACGCAGGTGGGTAACTTCACACTTATGAAATTGTATTTTGTCTGTACTTTGTGAACTGTTCACATTTTTTCGGAACCATTGTGATACTATGAGAGCTTTAAATGACATATTTGGTATGGGATCATGATTTTTAAAGTACGTTTGAGGTAGATGACACTTTTGACATCAGCAGAGAATTTTTTTTAGGTTTTGAAATTATTGCAAAAAGCTATGACGTTTTTGAGATTTGACTGAGGTGTTATGATGTTATTATTACGACAGCGATGTGAATTATGCTGCTGAGGTATGTTTAAGCTGATGCTGTATGTCTTATTTGGTTATGCTACATATCTGTTATGATGAAATATTGAAGAAGTGTCGACGAATATGTATATGTGTAATAAGGTAAGGAATAATGAGTAGTGGTTAGGGACTCTGGTTTGTGAAAAAGGATGTTGGAAACCGAGAATCGTACTTAAAGAGTTATGAAATGTGTGTATATGTGTGAATCTATCAGTATGTTGGTGAAAATTTTTTGGACACTATTATATTTAAAGGACTTTGTTTCTACAAATTTGTAACGCAAATTCTCAACCTATGAAAATATTTTTATATGAGACTCACTGTAGCGGAAACTGCTGTCTTAAATTTTTCAGTAGGAAAGGTAAGTGACCACCTGCAGGTAATGCATCGTGGGCACCCAACTGTGCGACAGTCGCCTGTGAAAAAAGCCATTAGTGTGTGCCTTTCAGAGGCACAGGTAAAAAAAAAGAAGCCATTATCCTCGCTATTGACATTCCTTTGTAGAAAGCATAGTAAATACGACACCCTCAAACTTGAAAACATGACTACACTGTAGAGTTCTTAATTTATGATATTTACTGAAATGAAATGATGAGCAACCTTTCATGTCTATTGTCGTGCTAGTTGAAAGATTGTTTACTGCATTATGAAATGTCTTATGGCTAGCGAATGACATTTCATGCCTTGCTTTGCCTATTTTGTTTAATATCTAGTTTCTAGCTGCACTGCAGCATTGGTTAAAATAAAATATAATAGATGTACTAATATAGTTCTTTTATGCCTACAGATCCAGTAACAAAAAATTATGATCTACTTCCAAGAAAACGAGGGAACATAAATAGACATTTCCCTTCGCAGAAACTGCATAAATAATTATTTTTTTTAAAATTTGGTAACTTGTCTGCTAGAGTAAGTTCTCATGATGCATCACCCTAGTGTAAGATGTGATGTAGGTATTTAACATGGTTACTTTTACTGTAATATTTTTTCTGCTTGTGCTTTGTCATGTTTAGGTAAAAGTTCTTGCATTTGCTGCTGCTGTTTGCCAGGCAAAATGTTACTGAATTGGACTTTGTATTACTTTGTTAAGCCAGTTCTACTACGGATTTATTTTTCTTGTTTGCTGTGCATTGCCTTATCTTAGTTGTAATATTGCTGCTTGCTTTGACAACTTCCATTTTTTATTGCTTTATATTAGTTTTAATATTGCTGCTTGCTTTGACAACTTCCATTTTTTTCTCATTGCTGTTTGTATTAATTGTTTTGTGCTGCTGCATTGCCTCGTCCCTTAGTGCAGCATTTGAGCTCAGTAGATTTAAGTTAGCTTAAGATGGGGTAGGCTATAAAAGAGAACGAGTTGTAATGAATTGGAAGAAATACATTGAAAAGCTATAAGAAAATGATTTGGCCAAAAAAGTAGTGTACAGTGGAGGAAAACTATTTTTGAAAGAGGATGTGAACAAAATACAGAAAGCATGCTTGGTTGGGATATTTTTGGTGGAAACAAATGTTGAGATAAGACAAAAGATCTACAGAATGACGTTTTGAGCTGGACTGCAGTACCAAATGTCACACTGAAAACAAAGCCTGTCCTGTATTTTGTGTTATTACGCTATGTGAATCTGTGTTTGTCCTGTCTTTATGTGTTTAGGTAATAAGATTTCCGTTGTAAAATTTTTCTGGTAATATGTTATTTTCTTTGTAAAGATGTTTAGAGACTATTTATTCTGTTCTGTTTTAATGCTCATGTGTGAAGTTGATGTTTCAATAATTATTCTGATCTTTTATGTATTTACTTATGTCATAATTCCTGTAACACTGATTTATATGTTTATTTCTATTCTTTTGTGAAGCCTATTTTACTACTAATGTTATCTGTATTGTTATGTCCTTTAATAATGTATTTTGTGCCTTTCTAATTGTATTTTTATGTTTTAAATTTATAATTGTATAGACACCAGTTCTTCAAATTAAGTATCATTTCACTGCACACGTTTCTGTTGGTCATAGTATATGGATAATATGTGAGAAGTAGTGACTGTTTGTGTTTGCACATGTGTTGATAATTCAACAAGGGACTGGTTAACAGCATTGCTGGTTCTAAGGACAATTCCAAAAACATTGTGCGTCCACAAGTGGTGGTTGATGGACTTGCTATATTCTCCACAAGACTCGTCGATGGTGATTGTGCACCTTCACAGTCGCAACAGGTGGCTGCTGGCTATCTCTACAAGGACTGAAGTCGGACTACACCGTTGATGACTCACCAATACCTTTATTTTTACAAGGACAGCAGTGGGTCTGCACCTCTGGTGGCCCACCAATATCGTAATCTGTACCAGGACTACAATGGGTCTACTCTGTGTTGACCTACCAACCAATATTCTTCAAATCTTCGACTGACTCTGCTGTGGGTTTGCTCTGTTGTGGCCCATTACCTGTCTGCATGTCAAGAGTCTGTACTGTCTTTTCGTTGGAAGGACAACACTACTTCTTCAAGACTGCATGGAAATCCACTACTTCCAAGTGCAATTTTTTTATTGCTCAGACTTTGAGAAAAACACTGCAATTTTACTGTGATGAATGATCAGGACTGTCTTTATGGACTGTGGGAAAATTTTAGCTTTTGACCAACATTGTATCGATAAGTGTGTGCATATCATTTCTTTGTTATTGTAATTATGAAAAAATTTTTCAAATATGTAATGGCCACTGCCCAAAACAATTTGTAATTTTTTTGGGGGGAGCATGTGTGCTATGTAAGTAGGCTGTTTAGATTTTTTTATTGGTAACACCGCTGCCATGTAGCGCTCTGTTTGATAATCACTGGCTGTGCCGTGTGCAGTCTGTGGCTGGTTTGCATTGTTGTCTGCCATTGTAGTTTTGGTCAGCGGCAGCTGGATGTGAACGGCGCGTAGTGTTCCGCAGTTGGAGGTGAGCCGCCAGCAGTGGTGGACTTGGGAGAGAGATGGCGGAGTTTTGAAATTTGTAGGACTGGACGTCATGAACTGCTATATATATATTATGACTTTTAAGGTAAATACATTGTTTACTCTCTACTAAAATCTTTCATTTGCTAACTGTGCCTATCAGTAGTTAGTGCCTTCCGTAGTTTGAATCTTTTATTTAGCTGGCAGTAGTGGTGGTCGCTGTATTGCAGTAGTTCGAGTAACGAAGATTTTTGGTGAGGTAAGTGATTTGTGAAAGGTATAGGTTGATGTTAGTCAGGGCCATTATTTTGTAGGGAGTATTAAAAGTCAGACTGCGTTGCACTAAAAATATTCTGTGTCAGTTTAAGCACAGTCTTGTATAATTTTTCTAAGGCTACGTTTCATCTTTTCAAAACCATCCTCAAGCAAAGTGCACGCTGGTGTCCATATACAGTCTTGGTGTTCATCAAAATTGGGGAGGTTGAATTCCCGCCAAACATTCACGGCATACTAATAATATGCACTTCTTATGGCATGGGATGTGAAAGTTGTGGTAAATGCTGATGTGTCCGGTAACCTCATTTCGTGCAGTCTTGCCTTACTATCCAGATGCTCATAAGGGAAAACTCCTTTTCTAGTCCGTAGCTGAAACTTTTCCTCATTAGCTTATGCAGATCGGGTAATACGCATATCTTCCTGAGGTGGAGTCTCAACGAGTTTCCGGAATGGCGCATGCTTAAAACGTAGTGTGTCAAGGAAACAGGGCGTAAATTTTGGCGTTACTCGTTCAGAAAATGAAATATATTTTTCAACATTCTCATTCAGACACTGAAGTGATTTTTCTTCAGGCCAAAATTAATGAATTGCTCAACAAGACAGTGAGCGTCAAATCCACTTAAAGCTGTGAAGAATACGGGTATGTACCTTAGTATCTGATACTTCTAATTTCATACAATGTAGGCTACACCACGGAAATGTATGATGTGACAAAAGAAATTATTCAGATAGTTAAGGGAACTGATAATTTATTACTCATGGAAGAATGGAATTATATAATAGGAAAAGGAAGAGAAGATAAAGTAATAGGCGAATATTGATGGGGAAACGAATGAAAAAGCAAGCCACCTGGTAGAATTCTGCATAGAGCATAATTAAATCACAGCTAACACTTCTTTTAAGAATCATGAGTGAAGGCTGTATTTGTGGAAAGGGACCTGTAGACACTGGAAGTTTTCATATTGATTAAGTTATTGGTATACGTAAAATAGGGAACCAGATTTTAAATTGTAAGACATTTCCAGGGGCAGATGTGGTTTCTGATCACAATTTATTGGTGATGAACTGGAGACTACAACTGAAACAACAGCTAAATGGTAGGAATTTAAGGATATGGGACCTGGATAAACTGAAGGAACCAGCGTTTGTAAAGGGTCTCAGAGGGACCATTAGGGATCGATCGACAAGGACAGAGGAAAGGAATACAATTGAAGAAGAATGAGTGGCTTTGAGAGACGAAATAGTGAAGGCAGCAAGGGTTCATGTAGGTAAAAAGACGAGCGCTAGTAAAATTCCTGGGGATGCACAGGAGATATTGAATTTATCGATGAAAGAATACTGTATACTAATGCTATGAATGAAGTAGGCGAAAGAAAGTACAAAAGTCTAAAAAAATGAGTTTGACAATAAGTGCAAAATGGCATAACAGTGATGGGTAGAGAAAAATTTAAGGATGTAGAAGCATGTATCGCTAAGGGTTAAATAGATACTGCTTATAGGAAATTTAAAGAGAACTTTGGAGAAAACCTGATAATCAAGAGATCAAACGGAAAATCAGTCAGTAGCGAAGAGGGGCAAGCAGAAAGGTCGAGGGAGTACATAGATGGTCTATACAAAAGAGATGCAGTCGAGCGTAATATTATGGAAATGAAGAGAATGAAGAGGAAGATGAGAAGGGAGATACGATACCGAGTGAAGAATTTGACAGAGAACTTAAAGATTTAACTCAAACAAGGCCGCAGGAGTAGACAACATTCTAGTAGAACTACTTATAGCCTTGTAAGAGCAAGCAATGACAAGACTCATCCATCTGGTGAGCAGTATGTATGACACAGGTGAAATACCCTCGTACTTAAAGAAGAATATAATAATCGCAATTCCAAAGATGACAGGTGATGACAATTATGAACATTACCGAACTATCAGTTTAATGAGTCATCGCTGCGAAACCCAACACGAACTCTTTACAGGAGAACTGAAAATCTTCTGGAAACCTACCTCGAGGAAGATAAGTATCGATTCTGGAGAACGCAGGAACACGGGAGAGAATACTGACCCTACGACGTTTCATACAAGATGGGTTAACGAAAGGCAAACTTACGTTTATAGCATTAGACTTAGAGAACACTTTTGACAATGTTGTCTGGATTATTCTCTTTCAAATTCTAAAGATGGCAGGAATACAATACTGAGAGTGAAAGGTTATTTACAATTTGTACAGAAACCAGATGGCAGTTACAATAGTCGAGGGACACCAAAGGGAAGCATTTGTTGTGGAGGGATTGAGACAGGGTTCTCTCAGATGTTATTGAATCTGCTTATTGAGCAAGTAGTGAAGGAGATGAAATAAATATTTGGAGTAGGAGTTTAAGTCCAAGAAGAAGAATTAAAAATTTTGAGGCTTATCAATTAGATTGGAATTTTGTCAGAGACAGCAAAGAATTAGGGAGAGCAGTTGAACAGAATGGGCAGTACCTTCAAAGTAGGATATAATATGAACATCGACAAAAGTGAAATGAGGATAATGGACTCAGATAATGGCGGGAGAATTAGAACAGCAGATGAGACATTCAAAGTAGTAAATACGTTTTGCTATTTGAGAAGCAAAATAACTGATGAAGGTCGAAGTAGAAATGATATAACGTGTAGATTGGCAATGGGAATAAAAGTGTTTCTGAAGAAGAGAAAGTTGTTAACATCAAGTATACATTCAAGTGTCAGACTGACATTCCTGAAATTATTTGTATGGAGTGTTGCTATGTATGGAAGTGAAACATGAAGATTAAAGAGTTTAAACAACAAAAGAATAGAAGCTTTTGAAATGTGGTAAAAAGAAGGATGTTGAAGATTAAATAGGTAGGTGACTTAACTAATGAGGAGGTAGTGAACAGAATAGGGAAGGAGAGAAATTGTTGGTACAACCTGACCAGAAGGAGGGATCGGTTGACAGAACATATTCTGAAGCATCGGGGAGTCACTAATTTAGTACTTGAGTGAAGCATGTGGGGTAAAAATCGTAGTGGGAGACCAGGAGATGAACACAGTAAGCAGCTGCAGAGGGATGTAGGTTTCGGTAGTTATTCTGAGCTGAAAAGTCTTGCTCAGGATACAGTAAATAAATGGTTCAAATGGCTCTGAGCACTATGGGACTTAACAGCTGTGGTCATCAGTCCCCAGGATACAGTAGCACGGTGAGCTACATAAAACCAATCTTTGGACTGAAGACCACAGCAACATGCATTAGTACTGATGTTGTGTGTGGTATTTGACTGAGTGATTTAGCTAACCCTCTTTCTTCTATCTAGAAAACCGGGCCAGTGTTTCTCCCAAGCTAGAATCACGATACCACTCGACGATTCATGTACTATGGAATATAACGCCATTGTCACCCCAGATACAGTTCAGGACTTCCACCTCTGCAGCATCATGCTGTTTGGAGGGATGAGCCAACTCACTGCAGACTACAGTGTTACGTTAAATGGCATTATATCTCGGATCATCTAGGGCTTCGAGGAGCTCTTCCTCCAGCAGCAGGTGTCAAGCTTCTAGAAACCTGACTCAGTCGCAATGACCCCCAGCCGGATTCTCAACTCTAGCAAATGACATCCGGCCCTCAAAGGCCTTAGCAGGCGACTTGTGTTGTAGAGAGGTCATAATGCCGCTATTCCGATGTCTCCCATTATCAGAACAGGATAGAGCACTATTGCAAGCTACAGGATCATTGTTGTTCTGCTGTTACGGGACTACTGTGTGCAACTTTTGGCTGGGCGCTGGGATAGCGGCGGCTTCATGCGGAGGGTAGATCCCGAGGCACACATATCTTTGAATGCTGGCGATGGCGAACAGCCGGAGGAGGAGTATCAGGACGTGGCGGCAGTGAGCTACCCGGCTGTGGAGGTGGCGCTAATTGATGTTGCCGCATGTTGGAGCCTTCACCATCGGCAGCCTGGTGGATGGAGATCGTTGCTCTCACTGAGCTCCGTATGGACGCAAGAGGGTATGCGATGACGTGGGGGCCAGTACTACAGTAGCCGCCTCCTGTGCGGCAACGTGCCGCCCTGTGCACAGCGGTGCACGTGACTCAGGGGAATGTTTGATAACTGCCCCACAACCGCCGCTCAAGTAGCGCGTGCCACAGCAAGCTGTGCCATGGCAGTGATGCTCGTACCATTGTAACACACGAAAAACGGAAAACAGTTAAGTACAATGCTCAAGATTTTTTAAACATACGCTGTAAACAAATAACAACAGTTATATACACCATCACTCTGGAATAATAATCATGTGCTGTAACGATAAAGTTCACACTGTAATCACCTTTACAGTCTGGGTCGCATGACTGAGTAGTTCAGTGGATCTCTCTGATAGTTCCACAACCCGGTCAAATATTTCCACCTCTTTTCCAGAAGGAAGAGTTCACACTGCCTTTCAGCACCCACTCTATTATTTCACTATCGCCAGAATTTTTGTCGTTGTGGAGCCACTGCTCCATCTCCTGCAAGTTTCTACAGAAAAATATTCATAGTAAGAAACAACAAGAACAACAAAAAATCTGTACTTAATGTGTCTACAGTGAGATACTGATTATATATAAATAAGAAAGAAATTTTAAAAAATTTAAAAATATCATACCAGATGGGAATTTTGACTCCTGCTCATCTTTCTCGACGCATACCCCTACTAGAATATATTCCCTTCTCGATCCATAGCACCATCTATTACAGTGGATAATATATGTCTCACACAACAAAATGGTTCAAATGGCTCTAAGCATTATGGGACTTTACAACTGAGGTCATCACTACCCTAGACTTAGAACGAGGTAAGCCTAACTAACCTAAGGACATCACACACATCAATGCCCGAGGCAGGATTCGAACCTGCGACCGTAGCAGCCACGTGGTTCCGGACTGAAGTGCCTAGAACCGCTCGGATACCACGGCCGGCCCTCACAAAACGGTATACGGTGAAAACAAAAGAAAAAACCCAACGGCACTGTATTACAAATGTACTTTCGTCCTCCTTCCATTTCGGCTTTTCATCAGCTGCTCAAGGTCTTACACCTGATGCTCTAGTGCTGCAACAACGGGATCAAAGTTCTACAAACAATAGCTACGATCTGAATACATCAAGAGCTGTTTTCCGAACATGTAAACTATCACAAAGAATTTGGAGATGTACTTGCATGAGGGTAGCACAACTTCTTCGGCCTATTACCGAATTTTAGCTTCGAGCTGCTGCTGCTGCTGCACTAATGCTAGAACAACAGTAGAAATGTTATAAGCACTTGTTACGATCTGAATACTTTGTGAGAAGTTTTCTGAACATGTAAGCCATCACACTCAGAATTTTGAGATGTACTTACGTGATGGTAGCACAACCTCTTCGGCTTGCTGGGGAATTTCATCTTCCAGCTGATGTTATAAATCTGCCAACAATTCGGGAATGAATGCTGCAATAGCAAGAAAAACAATTTTCATAACAACTTGTTACAAAAATTTATCGCAATATCGAAAAATTTAAATATTTCGTTAAGAAGTTTTAACTGTCACAATTACTACTCATAATTTTAATAAACAATTACATGGCAATTGCCACAAGTTTGGCCATGTCCCATCACCACTACCGCTGGCACGACTGCTAGCTGGCCACTTCATATAGTAGGAATCAGATAGACACAGCCAGGTACTGTCGAATACTGATAACGATCGTGCCGGGGCTGTGCTTTAAATAGCTTCAAGCATTCAGACCGTACCCTCTATTTCGCAGAGGACCAATTGGAATCCAGAATGACATTCAAGCTAGCTATAACTTCCCTTATTTTCTTTAAGCAGGTTTGGTGTATGCGTTTGTGGAAACGAATGCAGTTCTGAAGGAGAAAAAAACTCTGTGGCAAACATCCTTTGCTTGCCGGTCAGTGGCTCGAAAATTGGACGTAACGGGTACCTTCAGGAAAACTCACTCTTTGTTTATTCTGAGACAAACCTGACATCATCTCATCCCTCAAAATACATGTTCTGTTAGACAGGGTGCAGCTATGGGAGGAGGTCGCTAACCTTGCCTTCTTTCTGTTCTTCATGCTAACTTGGTGCAGGTGGTTTCTTTGAGCGACAAAATAAAATCTGAGGAACTGATAGAGGTACCTTTTGAAAACATTCATCATTTGCCGGCAAGCGGATGGAAAATTAAACGCATCTGCTATCTTTAGAAGAACACGCTTTGTTCATTCTGTGACAGGCAGCCTGGTACGCCCAATGCCTGCTGCATCCCTCGAAATAGATGTTGTTGTTTTCGCAAGCGCACTGCTGTCGGAGGAAGCTGAAAACTTTCGAAAACAGGTCTTTTGTTTGTGGTAGATGGCAACCAATGCACGCCCAGGCTCTGACGGCGTTGTAGATTGCAATCGTCTGGTAACTGCTGGCTCCACCCCCCACCCCCCTGCAGTGTGGCAAACATGGACTGGATGACTGTTAGTGTGGGTGGAGGAGGCAGGTAAGTGCAGGAGTCCCCGTGCAGCCCACGGGAAACCGAGCCAAGGGTCACATGATGCTTCGTTAGTTACTTGTAACCAGGATCTGGCATCTCTAAATCCTCGACAAAGTTTTAGTCAATTTTCAATAACGAAAAAGAATAATTAGTCTATTCGGCTGATATAATTAAATGATTATGTATGTTTAGTTGAACTTTGACATTACACCTCGGACGTCTTTACCCTTCCCAATGGGTACACTAAAGTCTGGGGACATGTGTACCCCAGGCGTATACCACTACTTCATTTCAGCTAGCGAGGGTACTATCGACTAGTTTCACTCAGGAGAAAGAGTTAACTAAAACACTAAAAATGACTTCAGTTGCAAGTGTGAATATATGGTCCAGCTGAGACAAAAAGCTACAGACTGATTTCACTTGAAAAGAAAGATTGGAAAGAAAACACTCAGTGTTCAAAACTACAATGGCACGGGCCAACTGTCTCCATCCAGTTGTTCCCCAAGACACTGGTTTTACTAAAAAATGAGTAAATAATAATACAGCGAATGAAGTAGCTGCGCTATCAGAATAGAAATGCGGAAAACACAAGTCCGAGAACAATTTAGTGGACTCACCAAAACGAAACAGTCATACAATCTACAAAACAACAAAATATTCGATCCCAACTATGGATCGTCACAAATGTAAAATATCAAATAATAATGGAAAAGGCCCGACTATTCGAGGAGACAGATCAAAATGAAACAATTCTACAGTGTCAAGGAGTTCGTCGTCTATACCAAGCATATCCGCAAGAGATTGGCCAGCTAGAAGAGGCGTGTGGACGCTGTTGACAGGTTTGTAGCTCTGTATACTTCGAAACGGTGAGTCGAACTGCCCTTTGGCAGCAGTGCGCCGCCCAATAAAACCCGTTTGGTGGATGCATCTGCCGTAACTATTTTCTATCACGTGGCTGGTGACTGAAAGTAGTTCCAGTGCTGGTTTGGACCTCTGATGAAGCTGTTCGGGGGACTCAGTGAATGGGCAGCAGTCCCCGGCGGCTGTTGGTGGAGACGTGTTGTTGTGTTGTGGCCGACGGGAAATATTTGTGTTGACAACACAGACTACGTAGGTTTTCCTGGTGAATATACGTCCTTTGATGCAGGCATCCCGTGTTGGTTGGAAGTGAAGTGAGATGCCGATGCAGTAGGCGCTACAATGTATGTAATCGGCGGCCATAGCACCAAACCCATAAATGGCAACCAACTGACTCGATGCTTTTCATTCTGAAGCTACCACAGAATAATTATTTTGGGATAAATTTTTCAATAAGAATCGGATGAACAGATTGTTCCCCAGCAACGTACTAATTCGATCATTTTCATTCGGTTTTCCCCATCGCTACCGACTAAGACTAAAGTCTTTCGCAATTGGTGTCGTTTACTAGTAAATAGTTTAGAGGTTTTGTGCATTCAATTTCTGTTCTGCTGTACTCAGTGACCGTTGTGGGAGGTGCAATAAGGCTAAGAAGAATAGAAATACTATTTGATCCGGAGTTACTGACGCTTTGAAATGCACAGCTGCTGCGTACCTACATTTAGGAATCTCATTTTCTGAAGGAGAGAGCCTCGATGCGTGTCTCCGTCGTGCTGAGTTGAGTTTTGTTGTGGAAGCAGCAGACGGTAAATCAAACCGCCGTGCCGTAAACCAAAATTCGCGCACTGCAGTGCAGTGCCCGGCGCGGCCGCTGTGGAATCGAGCGCCGCAGTCGGCGCGATAGTGGCGCCGCTGTCGTCGGTAAATCACTCCGGCTCTGCCCTTATCGTGGCGAATATCCGCCCTTTAAACGCCGGCTAACCGCCGCAGTAAAGCAAATTCACTTGCTCTATGGCTCTGGAGCGGTAAGTTCCTCTTCCCAGCCATTGGACAAGGATTTCCGACCAGCATTCCCCAAGTCTTCGTACATGCTATCGCAGGCTAGTTCTTCGGTTTGAAAGTAGGCTCAAGCTGTCAGTAGAGAGGAAATTCCCTTTTTGGGACTCTGTTCATATTTGCCTACCTGTTGTTTTGAGGAACTAAAATTGTCTAATAATTATTAAGACGTATAGCTCATCTTTCCATTGATAGAAAATAATTTTGCGAATACGTACTATTATTGCAAAGAATGTAGCAATAGTGTGATAAAATGTTGAGAATACTTCACTTAATAATACAGTATAATAGATCATTTTTCTACGTGTCGATCACCTTTATTTGACAGATCACGCATCACAAAATGTCATTACCAGCATCTGCTTCAAGCACACAATATTTACCTTCAAATTTTATTCACTTTTAGTCTTCCACTTGGCTGTTCTCCTTATGGTGGTATACCACTATCCTGGAAACATACTTCACTTTTGTAGCTCACAAGTTTGTCACATAAGGAGATATTAGTTTCAGTTTGCAGTCTTTATACATTGGCATCTATTTTCGTGAAATAATCTCAATTCGTTACACAGAGTGTACGGAAATTACAATTACAAAGTTCTAGGACTTGTAGGACAGGGTGAATAATTAAGATTTTGAATGAAACCCATGTCCTGAAACGTATTTTTTCCGTGCTACAGCCACCTGATAAGGCGTCACTAACGAGGCCACTTGTACAAGTAATGTGTTAAGCGTGAAGCAGTACATTACTTATATTACAAATCCACTAATTAATAACCGAAGAAACATCGGCAATTGCTCGTGTAGACGTACACGGGTTCTCTTATACGTGATGCAATACAGCCTCTTCCAGTCCGGGTGTGCGGCGTCTCCTTGGAGCACCAGTCACAACTGCTGACGGTGAAGGCACCCTTTCAGGAAGCTGCTGTGTAATTGTGGCGAAAAGTGTGTGTGATGGAATCTGACGTTGTGGAGAACGGTCTTAACAAAGGTGACGATGGGTAGATCACATAACTAATGAGGAGGTATTGAATAGGACTGGAGAGAAGAGGAGTTTGTGGCACAACTTGTCAAGAAGAAGACACCGGTTGGAAGGCCATGTTCTGAGGCATCAAGTGATCACAAATTTAGCATTGGAGGCGAGCGTGGAGTGTATAAATGGTACAGAGAGACCAAGAGATGAATACACTAAACTGGTTATGAAGAAGCTTGCACAGGATAGAGTAGCATGGAGAGCTGCATCAAACCAGTCTCAGGACTGAAGACTACAACAACAACAGACGCATCATGACATCTCTAAATGAATCATGAACATTACCAATATTTCTACGTCGATTCTGATGGTGCAATCAGATTTTCAATATCTTTATTAGTTTAAAGTTTAGTATCTGACTGTAAAGTATACAAGCGACACCTAGCAACAAATTTCCAACATCTAAACGTTTCATCCAATTCCGTCGATAGACGTGTGTTTGGAAACCTATTAGTACTAAACGAAATTGGTATAAATTGCAGGCATGTAACTTGAATAGTACATGAGTTATTGGAGGTCAAATTGGCCAATTACTTTCGATCGCCTCAGGACATAAATACTCAACAGATATACGAAAAAAACTGTAGCAGAATGCTTATAAATATATTTATTCATCTATGTCTTTGTTTATATCCGATATATACTATTCATGAATAAATTGGTTAAATATTTACTGTGTTTAGGAAAGCACTGAGACATTAGGCTACTGGACTACTTTTGCTTGCTATTCCTTTGACATATGTTTGTTCGAGTTGTTTGTGTATTCAATAATGTATGTTGGACCATCTTTATGGTCCAGCAGTAGGAATATTTATTTAATTTCAAGTTATTAAATGTAAATCCAGGATTTCAAACGTGTTTCATTATGTTTGTGTGGGTGCGTTGGCTTGAAGACACGGCGCTCGTGAATGGGGAGACTGGATGGAAGAGAGAGAAGAGTTCTGAACAGTTCGCAAGAGGACGCAGGGAGTCCGGGACAGAACGGCGCGGCGGACGCACAGTCGTGAGAGAGACTTGGAGTGTGTGGAGGGTTTAGCGCATGGCCGCGGCAGGGGGATATCCTTGTGCACCTTTGAGATGACCGTGGCTTCTACAGTGAAGACGTAGTGTGCGTTCGGAAGTGAAATATCTCGTGAGCTATGTTGGTGTTCATAGCTAATTACGTGCAGTAGGAATCTATTGCTTCCCTGTTATTCAACTTACAATTTATTTAACTGCTGGACCATCGACACCAATAAGTGTTTTTCAGAAATGTATCACATTCTCAAAAGTACTTCTACTATCGTGCTCATCATTTAAGGGTGTTAACATAGTACCTGCAGATTTTATTTAATTGCAGTCTTTCATTACTACCTTTGTACGTTACATTCGCATTGTCGAGTGACAGGAACCTTTCACCATTCGATTTATGTGCGTATTCATAGTGTATACTGTAGATTCAGCAGTATTAGGCTGTAATGCGTCAACTGCGTATGCCAGCCCCTAGACTACGAACCAGTCAAGACTTTCAATATTTCAACACTGAATCAGAGGGAACGTAGCTGAGGGTCACACCACATCACATTATTTGAATGCCCAAAATTGGGGGCTCGTCCGGGATTTGTGCCCTGCAAAGTGGTAATTCGTTTGGTCTATGTTATTCAGCGTACCATGGGAAGTGTAAAAACCTTTGCAAAACCAGTAGAGATTTCTGTACAGTGATCCTCTCAGAAAACACAGTGTGAGATCGGTTTTTTCCGCAAGTGGGTTTCTGGAAATAGTGAAATTAGGCAGTATTTTTTTACAATTCACACACGCTATCAATAGAGGTCCTAATCTAGCACATAAAAGGCAATTTGCGTGGAGACTCAGAGTGTAAATAAGTTGAGAGCAGGGGACAGTAGCGGTTAGCGTGATTGGCGGACAGTGGTATCCGAGACGGTAGGAACATGCAGTAACTGGCAGCAACTGAAACTACATCAGGCGACTTTATCCAGTGGCTGACTCAGATCAACAGCAGTACGCCAGCAGCTTCTTCAAGTCTTCAAGTCTTCAATGCCGTGCTGCCACTACAACCACAACATCACCATGGCAGAGGGAACCATTTCAGATCAGATAAGTGCAAGCGAAAATAATGAAATACTGTTTAACTCTGAAGTTCAAGCTGCAATTATAGATCTCGTTAATACAAAACAGTCAGCTAGTATGTGTAATTCTGAAAATGGAAGTGAGCCGGGTAGTCTGATATCATATTACAGAAGTGTAACTAGTTGGGATTCAGCCGACAGTGTGGCCGTGCGGTTCTAGGTGCTTCAGTCTGGAACCGCGTGACCGCTACGGTCGCAGGTTCGACTCCTGCCTCGGCATGGATGTGTGCGGTGTCAAGTTAGTTAGGTTTAAGTAGTTCTACGTTGTTGGGGACTGATGACCACAGATGTTATGTCCCATAGTGCTCAGAGCCATTTGAACCATTTGAGCAGGAATTCAGGCAAGGGGAGATACGATGTGTTAGGTAATGCAAATGATTCAGGGAATGGCAAATAATATCAGTAGAATTCGAACAAATATTGGTAGAATGCGAACGGAAATAGGTTCCACCGTGAAAGAGGAAGTTGAAAAATTATGGGTAACCTTGAAAAAGTAATTGATGATTCAGTGGAAAAAGATCTTGGCGAAAAAATGGATAAGATACAGACGGAACTTGGGGGAAAGGTAAGCGACGGAATAAAAGCACAAGATGCTCATAAAAGCGATATAAATTTAGCAATTTGTGGCATTGCCCATCGTGTAGATGAGGAGGAGAAAGAAATGGGCAAAATTAAACATAATATAGATTCCAGTATAACTAGGGAAAATAAATTAAAAAAACAGATGCAACAAATAAAAGTGATTTAAATTTGTTAGCCTCCCAACAGACCACGGCGTTTATAAATATCCCTTGGCCAATACCGGATCTGTGAAATGTTACGCAGATGACGGAAGATATCACCCAGTAAATTTCTTGGATGTGTGTAGGGCCGCTTTCTTTCACAGCATGTCGGACGAAGCGAAAATAAAATACGTTAAACGGCATTTGGAGGGAGACCCACAGTCTTGGACAAATGTTAAATGTAATTCGTGGGAATCATGCAAAGAGTTCAAAAAGGGTTTTCTGAATCAAGTTTGGAGCGAGGCAAAACAGACGCAGAACCAAAATGAATTCTTAAACGGGCCGAGTTCCCTGTACGGTAATGGGACGGTGAGAGACTTTGCAAGCGCGAACTGGGCAAAATCTCGCACGTGAACAATCACCACGTTCAGAAAGCGATTAATCGAAAATTTGCAGTGGGATCTTCTACATTGTCCATGTGATTCCGTGGACAAATTTATAGAATTTGTAGAAAAATTATAGAGGGCTTTGTAGTTCAAACCTCAGTGCAAACCGGGTGGTAGTTATAAAAAGGTCATCTAAATAATCATCACCAAAATAATAATCGTGAGGAAAATCAAAGGAAATTCCAGTGAGATAGTAGCTGGAATGAGCAGAATGGTTGGAGAACGAAGAGGAGTAATAACTACCGTGAACGGGGTCCGAGTAAAGAACACAGGTTTGATGTGAGAAATTCGCGCCAGGTGCTGTCGCGTAACAACCGGTAGCGAAACTGATGTTTGTCACATCTCAGGTCTGGGGATGGCAATCTAAACAGGCGATGAAAAGGACTAGAGATAATGGTAATGGCAGAAATGTTGATAGGTTTGGAGAAAGGCAACAAATATGTAATATGGAGTATGCTAAAAAGGAAGGCTATAGAGGGGTCTCTTTAAATAAAAGCATGCGCAGACGTGGAAGCATAGATATCTGAAAGATTTAAGTAAAAGTAACGCGAATAAATTTCCGGGGAATGATGTAAGTTATGAATGTGTAAGGGTACCGTTACCGGTTTCGAATCGTTATGATTCATATTCAGACGGTTTTTATGCTTTCGTTATAACATATAGTGCGTTTTTTAGTAGATTAATTGCCCTAAAATATAAATAATACATAATACGCCGCACATATGGTTGCGTTACAGATTTTCATTGAATGTGACTTACGTGAATTGTCCCTTTGGAGTGTTGGTTTTCATTACATTCGTCCCGCAGATGTGAATACATTTCCACTGCATTCTTATCATTATAAGCGTAATTTTTTCTTACTGAACACTATAGATTTCTCGCAGACTAGATTTATAACACTCACGACATGTTTTGATACATATAAAGTACTTAAAACATACTTGTGTCAAAGATGCTATGATATAATGTAACATTATGAAGATGTCCCATGTTTTGAAAAACTTACTCACTTAAGCAACTGAAATGCCTTTTAATCTAGTGCAGAGAGACATAGATTTTATGAGCTTTAGAGCAATTACTTTTACATTAATTATAAAGTTATTCAATTTTTTAGTACAGTATACTTACAACACTTCATTATTTATTTACATTTAGCATCATGAGAATTGTAGTAACATACAAATTTGCTATTTGATCTGCAGATAGGCGTAGGAATATTATTTGATTTGAAGGATGGAAGATAATTTTAGGAAATTTTTCACGGAAGGGGTGTTAGCTACCTCCGTTTGTTCATTAAGGATTTAGTCTGGAGTGCTGTAAATACCTATAAGAGTACTTACGATAATCCAGGAATATACGAAATCAAATGCGATACGTGCCCAAAATTCTGTTTTGGACAGACAGGCAGAAGTTTTGAAGATAGCTACAACGAACACATTGATGCATTAAGGCTTGGAAACTTGAAAAAATCTGCGTTTGCCGCCCATATTGCTGAAGAAAACCATTCAGTGAGAAACATTGAGAACAACTTAAAAAATTTACATCTAGCAGTAAAAGGAGCCACTATGGATATATTAGAAGAAATAGAAATACACACACACACACACACACAGACAGACAGCATCCCAGACTATATCCTTAATGAACAAACCGAGTTATGTAACACTCCTTTCCTGAAAAATTTCCAAAAATTAATTTCCACCCTCCAAAATAAAAAATATTCCTACGCCTATTTGCAGATCAAGTAGCAAATGTATTTGTTACTACAATTTTCATGATGCTAAATGTAAATAAATAATGTATTGTCGTACCTGTACAGTACTAAAAAAGTGGAACAACTCTATAATTAATGTAACAGTATTCGCTTTAAAGCTCGCAAAATCAATTTCTGTTAGTACTAGTGTAAAAGGCGTTTTAGCTGCATAATAAATATATGATCTTTTTCCAAACATGAGACATCTTATAATGTTACGATATTTCATAGCATCTTTGACACACATATGTTTGTAGGCACTTTATATGTATCACAACATGTCGCGCGCGTTATTAATCTTTTCTGTGAGAAATCTAAAGTGTTCAGCGAGAAAAATTTACGTGTTCAGTGATAAGAATGCAGTGGGAGAGTATTCACATCTGTTGGACGAATGTAATGAAAACCAACACTCCAAACCGACATTTCACGTAAGTCACACCCAATAAAAATCTCTAACGCAACCATCTGTGCAGCGTGCTTATAATTATCTATTATGTATATTTTAGGACAATTAACCTGTAAAAAACGCACCATATGCTATAACGAAAGCATGTATACTGTCTGAAGATGAATCATAACGATTGAAAACCGGTAACGGTACCCTTTGAATAAAAGAACTGAAAATAAATTTTGGTGCTGGTTGCTGTCTCAACACCATCAATATTTATCTTCAAATAACATCCACGGTCTCCAACCACGTCATCATATGACAAAACTGCATTATTGGTGAATGGGTGGATCTAAAGCGTTTGTCAGATTGTGAATATGAGAATGTATGCAAAGTATGATCGGGAGTTAATCTGTATGAAAATTGTATGGAAACGGCAGTGTTTGCTGATTCTTGTCCGATCACAGTGGAAGGTAGTAAATCTGGAAGTCGCAAAGTTATATGATAAGGTACCAGCAATTGGTGTAATGTAGGTGCGTAGGATAAAGTTCTGTGCAATTCACGTAAAGTTACTTTGATTTTTCGACCGAGGAATCTAAGGTTTCAGTTGAGAAATTTTGTAGTGATTTAAATAGTTTACAACAGATAAGGTTGCTGAGATGATACTAAAATGTAGACTTCCACTGCCGGAAATGTCATGTCCATTATAATTACCCGGGCTGTTATGCCGTGGTCGGTTGATGAATTCTGTGCCAATTCGTAACGTTTCGTCCCCGTCTGCGGGGGACATCTTCAAGGGGATCTGTATCTTGATGGAAGGTCTAACACACCCATTGAGCCAGTAGCGAGCGAGCGGGGGACATCTTCAAGGGGGTCTGTAGCTTGATGGAAGGTACAACACACCCACTGAGCCATTAGCGAGCCAGTGGGTGTGGTGGACCTTCCATCAAGCTACAGACCCCCTTGAAGATGTCCAACGCAGACAGGGGTGAAACGTTGGGAATTGACACAAAATTCATCAACCGACCACGGCATAACAGCCCAGATAATTACAGTGGACGTTGTTGAGATGAATATATTTTGTGATGATGCTTTAGGCATCGATGTATTATTTCAGGAGAATAAAGTGTTTAACAGTGAATTGATGTGTTAATTTTGTTGAAGCTGCAAGTGTCGATGTTTTGGAGTGGAAAAACTGTAAAGCTGTGCATGCTGTGGTTAGTGAATTGGCGAAATGTGTGGAAGAACTAACAGAAAACTTAGAGAGGGTTGAAGTAAATAGTGTGGACGGGGATACTTTGTGTAATGAAGTTCGTATGAATTGGTATATGAAGGAGGAGTGTAATTCCAGGGAGACTGATTGGCTTTGGTACGGTAGAACGTTTAAAATTGCTAAGGTTATATAGAGAAAGGGCAGAAGTGAAAAGCTGTTGTAATCTGTAATTAGTGGCAGTAATTTGGGGGGATGAATTATATGTTTATTTGGGGATTGATTAGTAATTTGTTGGTTTAGTGTGGCACTGTATGTGTGCAAGAGGAGGAAGTTTTGGCACTGAGGGTGCGTGAATGTTAGTGACCTCGTGGATTTAAGTAAAATATGTACTGATTTATGCTTCGTGTAAGAGTGTCGCAAAGAATTTAATAGTCAATTTGAGGGGTATTAATATTGTAATTGTAGGTCCACGTATTTTTTGGTGCACGGAAGTAAGAAGGATTGATTAAAATCAATTATATACAACTCATGGGAATTTGATCTTACTGTGATTCAGTCGTTTGCCTTGTGACTTTGTTCCTAAAGAATCGTTTCCGTTTCCGCTGGAGGGATCTTTAGCGAGGATCCTGATTGGTATTGGGAAATCGTTTGTTGAGGTGTTTCATTGTGGCCAGATATGTCACGATAAACGGTGGAGCTCGGAATTCAGAAGCAAACACGATTTCTGCGAGGCACTTGGTATAACGACTGATGCGAGTTGATCAATACTTCGTGCTAAAATCCGTGTGAGCGTGTGTAGTGCGACAGAAAAATTAGTTCAAGAGGGCGCCATAAACCTGAGTGAGTAGCAGAAGAAGTGCTTAAAAAATCGTACATAAGTGCATTTATAAAAAAATTATATCTTGTCCAAAAAATTATTTATGAATAATCGAAATGCAGGCATTTATTTAACATGGCTTATCGTTCATAATTTGTGCTAGTTTAAGTTATTTAGAAATTCACGCTGCTTCAACAACACTACAAAAATCTTGTAAACAAATTTTGGCCTGACGTTTTAATCACTTAATTCTGTTCTTTGAAGTTAGTTTTATATGTATTGGTATGAACTGAAGGGTGCTACTTCTGAATTCAGTATAAATATTTAAAAGGTCGGGGAAAATTGAACACCAAGATCTAGGTTCTGGTTTATCGGAACATGTCGTTCCATTCCTTACAACTTTTTTTAGAGTCATCTGTCTTCGGAGTAGTTTGACAGGGTCCCCTACGATTTTCCTCTCCCGTGCCACTTCTTCATCTAAAGCATCACTTGCAAGCTACGTACACAGCTACTTGCTGGATGTATTACAAACTATGTCTTCCTCTATAGCTTTTTTCCCCCTGATGCCTTAACACATGCCTGTTATCCTGTTCCTCTTTCTTGTAATACTTTCCTTATACTTCTTTCTTCGAATATTCTGTGGAGAACCTCCTAATTCCTTACCTTATCGGTCCTGCGTAACATTCAACTACATCTAAAATGCTTCGTTTCTCTTCTGTTTCTTTTTTCTCACAGTCCATTTTTCACCACCATACAATGCTGCACTCCACTCTTTCTTCCTCAAATGAGGGCATAGTTTTGATACTAATGAACTTCTCTTAGATGGGAATGCTCTTTCAGCCAGTGAAAGTCTTCTTTTTATGATCTCCTTCCTCCTTCATCTTGGGTTATGTTCCTACCAACGTAGCAGATTTCTTAGCACCGTCTACTTCGTGATCACTGATTCTGAAGTTCACAGTGTTCTCATTTCTGCTACTTCACATTACTTCCATCTTTCTTCGATCTGCTCTAAATCCACATTCCGTACTCATTACACTGTTCATGATATTCAAGAGATCCTGTAATACTTCTTTACTTTCACTGAGGATAGAAACGTTATGAGCAAATCTTATAATTGACATCCTTTCACCTTGAAATTTAATCCACTCTTGAATCTTCCTTTCATTTCCGTAATTGCTTTTCCGATGTAGAGATTGAACAGCAGAAGGGAAAGACATCATCTCTGTCTTATTTCCTTTTCAATATGAGCACTTCTTTCTTAATTTTCGAATGTTATTTTTCCCCTCTAGATTCTTGTACGTATTACTTATTACCTGCCTTTCCCTATAGCTTACCCATGTTTTTCTCAGGATTTCGAACAGCTTGACTATTTTACATTGTCGAACGATTTCTCCAGGTCGCCAAACCCTAAGAATACGTCTTGGCTTTCGTTCAGTCTTGCCTCCATTATCAACCGCAACCTCTCTAATGCCCCTATCTTTCGTAAAGGCAAATTGACCGTCATCTACAACATTCTCAGTGTGCTTTTCTGTTCTTCTGTATGCCTTTCTTGTCAGCAACGTGGATGCATAAGCGACAATTCCCTCACCTGTCAGCTATTTCAGGCTTGGGAACCGTGTAGACGATGCTTTTCCACAGGTCTGATGGTATATCGCCAGCCTGATATATTCAACACGCCAACGTCAATATTCGTTTTGTTGGAGTTTCCCCTAATGAACTTAGAAATTCCGATGGAAGGTTATCTATACCTTCTGCCTTATTTAACCTTACGTTGTTCGTAGCTCTTTCTAATACTGGGTCCCCTATGTCTTCCCTGTCGAAACCTCTTCCTCCTATCACGTCATTAGACAGGTCCTCCTCTCATAAAAGTCTTCAGTGTACCCTTTCCACGTATGCGCCCTCTGCTCTGTACATATTTCACAGCATAATTTCCATTGGGCTCTCAGTGTTACAACACTTGCTTTAAATTTCGCCAAAGGTTATTTCGGCTCTTCTAAGTGCCCGCGCGATTCTAGGCGCCTCAGTCCGGAACCGCGCGACTGCTGGGGTCGCAAGTTCGTATCCTGCCTCGAGCATGGATGTGTGTGATGTCCTTAGGTTAGTTAAGTTTAAGTAGTTCTAAGTTCTAGGGGACTGATGACCTCAGATGTTGAATCTCATAGTGCTCAGAGCCATTTTTTCTTCTAAGTGCTGAGTCCGTCCTTCCGACTGTTACTGCTGTTCCTATTTCATGCAGAAATTTCTCCTTAGCTTCCTTGTACTTCATATTTACTTCATTACTAAGTAACTTTTACTTCTATGCCTCTGAATTTCCTTGATAGTATTTGTCTTTCCTCCTGTCATCAAACAACTGAGATACTGCTTCTGTTTCCCGTGGTTTCGTCGCAGTTTTCTTCATGTTTTTCTTTCAAACTTCTATCACTGTCATATTTAGGTGTGACCATCCTGCGTTTTTGTTGCTCGCAGTGCCACTATTTCAGCCATGTGAGCGCCAGTTTCCTCATGGATGGGATTTAGTTTCCCACAAGCAGCCTGTTGTATTCATTCGATATAGATTGAGATACGATAATATTCTGCTCTCCGTCTTGCCTCGATGGTACATTATTTACATTTCTGCTTTCGTCATGATAATTGTTGCGGAAGCGTAGTGGGCGCCTACCCTCTGTTTATCTACCACGGCCATAGCTACGATAAAAAGATCGTGTATTCTGAACCTCCATATTACTAACATTCATGTCTCCACGGTCACTAATTCTGTTGTTTATGTGATTGTTAGAATACCTGTTATTATTTTTCACCTGCTCCTCAGCAGCAATCTCAGTTTATACGGGCTCTAAATTTTAAATGAACCTGTACACATGATCCCTAGATGCGTATATGATTCTCTTCTGCCAGTAACAAGGAAGTTTACCTTCAAGTTCCGTGATAATCATTTCCGGTTTCATCTTTTCTGTCAGATGCGACAGCCGTGAAACCCACTTTATACAGAACTTTTTTACTGACTCACGTCCTGGAGCAAATTTTTAACCACTCAAAAACTCTATCAGGACATCGTTTTGTTTGTTGCCTGACCAGTGCTCACTACGAAATGCAGATTTAAATTCAGAAAGAGTTTTGCATCTTATCGTTATGTCAGCTGACTACCGCAAAGCATCCCCTAACAAATGACTTCTTATGGAAGAATTTTTCTCTCGTTCCGACCATGTGTTAGGCAAAACACTCCCAACATCACTCCAGAACCCAATGGGTAAATTTGTTTCTCTGGATCAAAACGTTAAATTGACGACATCAGAAGAAAGCGGCGTCAACTCAAACATCCAGCCGTGTAAGAAAAATCCTTATCATTATCGTCTTATAATTTCATAAAGTCAGACTTTACTTTCTTAACATCTTTATAAGAAGTATGCGCTTAGTAATTACTTCTTCAGATTTATTAAATCAAGTTATGTTTCGTGGCCTTTTCTTCCTGTCAACATCCCTTCCATAAGATCATCTGCGTCTTTGAAATCTTTGCGAACTTGGATAATTTAGCTTTTGAAAGTACTAGGCAATTTATTTATGCGTTGCCCTACTATGACTTGCAGATCATGGTAGTTATCATCAATTTTGTAATCTGAACTATTTAGTTTTGAGGTCATTTCGTCCTTTAATGCTTTATTACTATCCTTCAGTTCTTTGCTAATATCCATTAAATCTTTACTTTTAAATTCAGTGTTTCTGTTTAAATGTTTCCTATTTGATTCCATTTTATTGTTGATTTCTTTATTACTAGACTCAATCTTACTGCTGTTTGTTTACTATTTGATTCCTTCATATTGTTTAGTTCTTTACGATGCAATTCGAGTTTAGCAAACAGTAACAGCATCCACTTTGGTGTCTCTACACTGGCACTAGACATTTCCACTGGTTGTAAAGGAATTTCTTACGTTCCCTGACTTGGCTGAATTTCAGACATATTGAATTCAGTTTCATTGCCTGAGAACTCTAGTAAATTTATTTTTTTACTTTTTGACTTCAACGTCAATCACTTAATCAGAAAATGATTCTAACTGCGAAGTGGCGTTGAAATTCATTTCAGATTCTACTTCTCCCAAATCATGCTCCGATTTTGGGTTTATTACTTTGACGGGTCGCAGAAAATGGAGAGGCAAAAGACCTGCTAATATAGCAGGAAACTGATGATGGTGACTTTGAAGAACCATCCTCATTACATTCAGTTTCCGGTTCTGAGGATTCATCGTCACATATTGGTTCCATCTTAATTTCCACATCCTTCTAGTCAATGTTTTCCATTGGTAACAATTTACAAGTACCTTAAATATTCTTGACTTAAGTGCTGGCCGATGTGGCCGTGCCGCCCTAGGCGCTTGAGTCTGGAATCGCGTGACCGCTACGGTCGCAGGTTCGAATCCTGCCTCAGGCATGGATGTGTGTGATGTGCTTAGATTAGCTAGGTTTAAGTAGTTCTAAGTTCTAGGGGACTGATGACCACAGATGTTACGTCTCATAGTGCTCAGAGCCATTTGAACCATTTTTTAACTTAATTGCTTGACCTCGACAGACGATGCGGGACCGGTGTGCCATCAAACGTGATGGGACGCGCGGCGTTGTAATGTAGGCAGTGGCAGCATCAGCCCCAGCACCTGTCGCGGTGAGGATGGCGGTGAGCTTCGGCCACAGCAGTACCTCCAAGGGAAGCTGGGCACCGGTGAGCCCGCTCAGAAGCTTGCAGGGGGCTTGCACGTCCACGCACCTCCGTGACGTCGCACCGTCTTCTTCGGACCTCAGCGCCGGTGGCAGCCGCTATCTAGGGCCGTCTCCTTCCCTCCTTGTGTCACGATCAAGGACACTGTGGCTCACATTCACAGCTTAGTTTCCTCACTTGCCAGCTAAACTTAGCACTGTTCCTGCAATGGCCTCTGCGTATTTCACTCAGTAGTGTCTATCGAGTTCACTGTTTTGTACCGATAATTTTCCCTATTGAATTTCCTGGCCGATGCAACATGTGTAGGGCGGCGGGTCGACAATAGAATAAAAATATATTTTGTTCGCCGGCCTGAAAACTATTCTTATGCTCAGCGAGAAAGTAATGGAGGTTTCCAGTTTTTAAGTCCACATTCTTCTTGTAAACACCGAATGTTTCTACTCTCTATCTATCAACGTGATCAGGAACTATGATTATAAATGGAAGTTTTGAGTTCTGACTAATTCATATATTTGACACAATTTCACACGCACTACATAGTAATATCGGTGATGATAATAATAATTATAATTACAATAAAGATGTGTGTATCGTAAACAGCACTATGAGCAGTTCAGAGGCACCCTCTATGGTAAGATCCCATTAAAAGTTCTTTCGTCGTGACTTTTAATAATCAAATTTAATTGTTCGCCACAAAAGTGGAAAATAGTCTCACCTGTTGCCACTCGGTTTTGTTAACATTATGGGTGGCACTCAAACAGTTACTTCCGCGAAATGAAAGCGATCCAGAACGGTACAGAGTCACTGCGAGTTCAGTTCCTAATTGTACCGAAAAAAACGTGTTTAGTAGCAGCCCCTCTGTGAGGTCAACAGAGGCAGCGCATAACCCGTCGTTCGACTGACGCCGACTGTATGATAGCTCGGTGTGAAGTGTGTGTCTGGCCGTTTTTACATATGGGCGCAGCGGACGGCCGAAGGGAACATCTGACGTCATCTGTTGTATGACCAAGTAGCAGCATCTAAATGGCCGTTTCCTCGCACATACATATTTTAAAACACTGTAGTATATCAATTTACAGTCTTCGTAATTTTTATGCGAATGGCGTAAAGTTGGCTTTAATTACCGAAAAGTTTCATCTGGAATGCATTTTAACTTCGCCGGCTAGAAATCTTAGAATGGAACCGACAGGAGGACATGACCTGTGAACTACTCCTTTAAGACTCCTTGTATTGATTGTTATTTACATCAAAGTCATGAAACTTGTAATATCATCACTATTTAATAGATTTAATCAAATGTCATTAATATAAATGGTGTTTAATCTGCCACAAATAAGGAAGTTTTCATCCCAAATTTAGTTTCCAGTAAATTCCTTGAATACTGTTAGATGTAGCTTAATGGGTTCATACAGTTAACGTTTTTATATCGAACTGAAGCTTCATACGAATTTTCGTATTTCTGACTCTAAAATTTAGCGCATTCAATATTCCGCATATACGCCGACTTTGACTAAAATATTGCTCCGATGAATTCGAGAGATGTGACATTTCATTTTGACAAGATTTTCACATTGTGAACAATTTTAAGGTTTATAGATTATTATTTAGTGTCATTTATTTTTCATTTCAAAAACGATGTATTTAAGGGAACCGCATTCATCTGATCAGTCTGTGATTTAACAATTTAAACGTTAATATACTGCTGCATGCGTTGACAAAGTTTGGAAAAACTTCTTTCATTTTTAAATCCATTCTTTTATTGTGGTGCAATACTTGTATGTTAGGCACAGGAGCGCTATGATGACGTGGCTCTAGTACCAGTGAACTGGGGCTAGTCCCGGAGAATCTGTATCTCTCAGATTATACAACGCTCATTTGGCCGTTGCAGTAATCCGTGAGTCATCCGCGGTAAGCTGTGAGCAACGCGGAGCAGTGAGAGGGCATTGGAAGGAACAGAGCCAGATATTACACTAGATAATCTCGGGCAACATCAAACTGCTAAGCTGAGACTTTCTTTCGTCCCCGTACCTGCCACATATACGTGATCACTCACTTAATGGAACTGTTTTGCGAGTTTGTATCCCATTGTGTTTTAAGCCTGTGAACTGTTTCATTTTCATAGTTCATTCCCGCTTACTTCCATTCTTTGTGAGTAATGTTGATCGTTAACCGTTTCTCTCATTTGTTAAATTCGCTGTGTTATCTCTTTCATTATGCCACTTGGTATATTAAGGGATAGTTAATAATTTATGGAAATAAGCCACTTAGTGGCTGGATTCCTCGTCGAAGTGCACGCTAGTACATACTCCTGTGTCCTAAACTCGAACTGTTTCTTTGTCCTGTAAGACAATACGACTAAATGTATTAGCGAAGTGTGATTCTTGATTGGTCGTTCTGAAATCCAAAAAGTAAAATCTGTTGTAGGACCAAAATTAGGGCTAATAATAAATTGCAAATTCTTCGAAATTTAGACGATTCGTCACTCAGGGCTAATGAACACTTACTACACAGCTTATCTACACCAGTTGCTAGCAGGCGACGTGGCCTACTTTAATGAAATTACACTCCTGGAAATGGAAAAAAGAACACATTGACACCGGTGTGTCAGACCCACCATACTTGCTCCGGACACTGCGAGAGGGCTGTACAAGCAATGATCACACGCACGGCAAAGCGGACACACCAGGAACCGCGGTGTTGGCCTTCGAATGGCACTAGCTGCGCAGCATTTGTGCACCGCCGCCGTCAGTGTCAGCCAGTTTGCCGTGGCATACGGAGCTCCATTGCAGTCTTTAACACTGGTAGCATGCCGCGACAGCGTGGACGTGAACCGTATGTGCAGTTGACGGACTTTGAGCGAGGGCGTATAGTGGGCATGCGGGAGGCCGGGTGGACGTACCGCCGAATTGGTCAACACGTGGGGCGTGAGGTCTCCACAGTATATCGATGTTGTCGCCAGTGGTCGGCGGAAGGTGCACGTGCCCGTCGACCTGGGACCGGACCGCAGCGACGCACGGATGCACGCCAAGACCGTAGGATCCTACGCAGTGCCGTAGGGGACCGCACCGCCACTTCCCAGCAAATTTGGGACACTGTTGCTCCTGGGGTATCGGCGAGGACCATTCGCAACCGTCTCCATGAAGCTGGGCTACAGTCCCGCACACAGTTAGGCCGTCTTCTGCTCACGCCCCAACATCGTGCAGCCCGCCTCCAGTGGTGTCGCGACAGGCGTGAATGGAGGGACGAATGAAGACTTGTCGTCTTCAGCGATGAGAGTCGCTTCTGCCTTGGTGCCAATGATGGTCGTATGCGTGTTTGGCGCCGTGCAGGTGAGCGCCACAATCAGGACTGCATACGACCGAGGCACACAGGGCCAACACCCGGCATCATGGTGTGGGGAGCGATCTCCTACACTGGCCGTACACCTTTGGTGATCGTCGAGGGGACACTGAATAGTGCACGGTACATCCAAACCGTCATCGAACCCATCGTTCTACCATTCCTAGACCGGCAAGGGAACTTGCTGTTCCAACAGGACAATGCACGTCCGCATGTATCCCGTGCCACCCAACGTGCTCTAGAAAGTGTAAGTCAACTACCCTGGCCAGCAAGATGTCCGGATCTGTCCCCCATTGAGCATGTTTGGGACTGGATGAAGTGTCGTCTCACGCGGTCTGCACGTCCAGCACGAACGCTGGTCCAACTGAGGCGCCAGGTGGAAATGGCATCACAAGCCGTTCCATAGGACTACATCCAGCATCTCTACGATCGTCTCCATGGGAGAATAGCAGCCTGCATTGCTGCGAAAGGTGGATATACACTGTACTAGTGCCGACATTGTGCATGCTCTGTTGCCTGTGTCTATGTGCCTGTGGTTCTGTCAGTGTGATCATGTGATTTATCTGACCCCAGGAATGTGTCAATAAAGTTTCCCCTTCCTGGGACAATGAATTCACGGTGTTCTTATTTCAATTTCAAGGAGTGTATGTACTTGGGGACAACTTTCAAGGTATTTCTTCCTTTATCTAAGCAGATTTACTTTTATAATCCTCCCTGTTATTCTTATCATTAAGGAACGACAAGGGTTTCTGTTGAGCTTCAAAGTTCTATTTTACTTGGTTGCTTCTGTTGTCGTTACAAATAATTAAAGCCATTTTCGAACGTTTGTTTTTCGCCGTTCCTGAGGCTCCAGCACTTATTTCGCTTATGATTTTTTCAATAACATTCCATTTTCCATTTAAATTGTTACTTTCTGTTTCTATTTAACATGTTGCATTCTTGTTTTAGTTGTTCAATGGTTTGATCAAAAATTCTTCAGTTAGGTGCACCTTAAAAGTTCTTAGATCTGACTGGTTTTTTGTGGATTGTTTCCGGCACCATTTCTTACTAAATCGTGATCTGATGATTTTTCTAGGTTTCTGTAGATTTCTGTCCCGTCAATAATGACAGAGGTGTCGATGGAGCGCTAAGCTGTAACCATGTTTCTTCCCTTTTGTAGACTATTGTGTCTTTTATTTTTGAGCATCTCTTTTTATGTACGTTACCGTTTAATTTCTTTACCAATACAATGACGCAGAAGTTTTCATCTAAATCATGTGTATACATAAACAGTCTTTCCAAAAATAATGGAAACAATTTTTCAATTTTAGCTGCTTGAGATTGATATACATTTCACTTACAGTTATGTACTCTGAAAAACCTACAACGCTGACAGAGACATGAATCATCGACAATTTTGATTTTCATTAATGGTGCTATCAGGTATAATTCTATAGGGTTTACTCCATCTGAACACCTTTACCGATCACTGCTGTGCTAGATAAAATTGTTTCCGAAGTGTGGTATGTCATTATTTCAGCGAGCATCAATGTAAAATTTCTGATCCTGTTGATTTATAGTATGCGATAAGAGCTGATGACTCAATATCAGTTGCCTATCTAAAGAATCTGTCCTGTGAGGCTGGCAGTGGGAGGGACATTCAGATATCAACATAATAAGTGAAAGAGCAATTGTGAGACGGGTTCCCGACTAGATTACATTACATTGGAGTAGATTAATACTTGTTCCATAGATCATGAATACGACACTTCGTAATGATGTGGAACGTGTCAGGTTAATGAAAGATGTCTGTACACGATTTTACATTACACAAAATATTACATGACACTAATGTTTAAGTTAGTTGTTTTCCCTTCCTTAATTTATATCTAAAAATTCAACCAATGAGTAGAAGGAGTTGTCATCTAGAAATTCTTTTAATTTACACTCCTGGAAATTGAAATAAGAACACCGTGAATTCATTGTCCCAGGAAGGGGAAACTTTATTGACACATTCCTGGGGTCAGATAAATCACATGATCACACTGACAGAACCACAGGCACATAGACACAGGCAACAGAGCATGCACAATGTCGGCACTAGTACAGTGTATATCCACCTTTCGCAGCAATGCAGGCTGCTATTCTCCCATGGAGACGATCGTAGAGATGCTGGATGTAGTCCTGTGGAACGGCTTGTGATGCCATTTCCACCTGGCGCCTCAGTTGGACCAGCGCTCGTGCTGGACGTGCAGACCGCGTGAGACGACACTTCATCCAGTCCCAAACATGCTCAGTGGGGGACAGATCCGGACATCTTGCTGGCCAGGGTAGTTGACTTACACTTTCTAGAGCACGTTGGGTGGCAAGGGATACATGCGGACGTGCATTGTCCTGTTGGAACAGCAAGTTCCCTTGCCGGTCTAGGAATGGTAGAACGATGGGTTCGATGACGGTTTGGATGTACCGTGCACTATTCAGTGTCCCCTCGACGATCACCAAAGGTGTACGGCCAGTGTAGGAGATCGCTCCCCACACCATGATGCCGGGTGTTGGCCCTGTGTGCCTCGGTCGTATGCAGTCCTGATTGTGGCGCTCACCTGCACGGCGCCAAACACGCATACGACCATCATTGGCACCAAGGCAGAAGCGACTCTCATCGCTGAAGACGACACGTCTCCATTCGTCCCTCCATTCACGCCTGTCGCGACACCACTGGAGGCGGGCTGCACGATGTTGGGGCGTGAGCAGAAGACGGCCTAACGGTGTGCGGGACCGTAGCCCAGCTTCATGGAGACGGTTGCGAATGGTCCTCGCCGATACCCCAGGAGCAACAGTGTCCCTAATTTGCTGGGAAGTGGCGGTGCGGTCCCCTACGGCACTGCGTAGGATCCTACGGTCTTGGCGTGCATCCGTGCGTCGCTGCGGTCCGGTCCCAGGTCGACGGGCACGTGCACCTTCCGCCGACCACTGGCGACATCATCGATATACTGTGGAGACCTCACGCCCCACGTGTTGACCAATTCGGCGGTACGTCCACCCGGCCTCCCGCATGCCCACTATACGCCCTCGCTCAAAGTCCGTCTACTGCACATACGGTTCACGTCCACGCTGTCGCGGCATGCTACCAGTGTTAAAGACTGCGATGGAGCTCCGTATGCCACGGCAAACTGGCTGACACTGACGGCGGCGGTGCACAAATGCTGCGCAGCTAGTGCCATTCGAAGGCCAACACCGCGGTTCCTGGTGTGTCCGCTTTGCCGTGCGTGTGATCATTGCTTGTACAGCCCTCTCGCAGTGTCCGGAGCAAGTATGGTGGGTCTGACACACCGGTGTCAATGTGTTCTTTTTTCCATTTCCAGGAGTGTATTTGTAAATGTTGGTTGACTATCTGTCAGGCTTTTGACGCTGTTTGGTAGGTGACCAAAGACTTTTGTGGCAGTATAATTTACCCCTTTCTGTGCCACAGTCAGTACATTAGGTTTCAACATTTGGTTGTGTGTTCATAGTACTGCACCAAATGAGCCACGTGTGACACATTGCAATAGCGTCAGCCTAACGTTGACGTTATTCGACCTCTTTATGCTCATAACCTCCTTAACCCTTAAAAAATTACAGCCAACCATTGGGGGACGTAGTCTCCTCAAATGACGCCTCGAACAATTTTGAAAGGTCGCATGTCCAGTCTTACGTCACTTTCACTTTTTTTACTATTACAGTCTGACATCGATTGCGGACTGTGCTCCTGGGCATCTAGTTGCATTGGGTAATTAGAGGTGATTTGTTTTTCCTTACTTTGGTTAAGATTTTGTGATATGTACGTTCCGGTGGTGCATGAGGCGAGACATACTATTCGGACTCTTACCGTAGGGCCGGAATTGTAGGAAGTCGGAGCCAGCCAACTGCAGGTGGAGTGCCTGGGGGCTACTTTTACTCACAGGGCGATGACCAGCAGTGTCCCCCTGTTTGTGAAGGACGGCGTATTGTTCCCACCTTTAACCAGGACGCAATACGGAACTTGTAGGTCAACGATTATTTGCTGACGCCGTCTAAATAGTGCTCTATTGGGAGTGAACGCTTTTTTGAAATCTACAGGTATTTGCGGACCGGTGGCTGAGGAGACAGGAAAACGCTTCTCCACAGAATCAGAGATTGTATCAAGCTGATTGGAGCCTCACAGTTTATTGCCACTGCAGCCGGTATATTTTTGAGGCTTCTGGTTCGCAAATCAGATGATTTCCGTCACACACTCTAAAAGTAAGTATCATGAGTGGAAATCAGATAGTGACTTTAGCAGATGAACAGAGGGTGTCAGTAGCTTTTGGTGGCAAGCCACACCATCTGGGGAGGGAATTTGGCCTGGCTCGTGGAGAGCGACAGTGCTTGAATATTCAGATTATGCCCTTTGCAGCGTGCACTTCACTGTCTGAGATTTTTGAGGAAGTTCATGTGTGGGAACTGATCTAGAGAGATTTCATTCAGGAGAAACGTGCTGAATGCTTAACAGAATTCGCGCAAGTGTAAACACACAATGTACGTCTCTGAAGGATCGTTTGTGAAGGCAGATGTTTGTGGTGAGCGTATTTGCAGCTGTCTCATGCAGCGAAGCTGCGAGTCGCCTTACGCCCTCAGTGGCGTAATCTGTCGACTTGAGGCAGCAGCTTTCCACTTTGTGCATGATGCGCAGCCTTACTGTAGAGTTGTTCACAATCACTGCCACGTAAGATACGGTCAGTCAGAGTGTGCATACTCACCGAGGGTTTTCTTGCACAGAAAACACCAGTCCTTCATGACAACATTGCTAACCAGGCATTACTACTGACATAAGTGATTTACTGCATACCTGTTTCTATTGCAGTAATACATTTGTTACAGTGAATAACCTTTATTATTTCAATAAAGAAGATTCCTTGTTCATTTAATAATTTCGGTGCCCTGATGGGATAATCCATGTTGTTTACTGTTTTATCACAAGTTGCCAACGTACGGTTTACTTGAGCCACATATTGTTAAAATGCGTTAAAGGAATGCGTTACGCACAGATTTTAGTCGTGTGTCTTAAGGGGTGTTCTGTGTCTGGGGTCATTCTGGTGCAGAAAGTAATCATAGGTAACCCAAATTAGGATATCATCTAGACATCGTGTATAAATTTGTTTTACTTCCAGCACTTTCCTTAAGTTTTTTAGTTTGTGTACCAATTTAACAGACGTACAGCTATGTTTGACATCTATCTTTAGATATTGTTTCGTGATGTATGGTGTGACAGAGCCACTTGAGTCTCTGTTAATAACTGTACAACTAACTGTTCATTACAGCGTAGACATACAAATGTACAGATGATCCCGTTAGCACAAATGTTTGAAGTTTTCTATATGTGCCTGAGCTTTACCAACGAGTTAAGAGACGAGGTTAACCACACAATTAAAAGCAATCATACCGGAGTCAGAGAATACTTATTTTCTCCCTTCTAGACGTACTCTCACTCAAGATGGAATGAACTTCAACGGATTTCAGTTTGCTGCCTTTTTCCTCAATTATTTTGGAATAACGAGAACGAAACCGATAGCGATCTTCGCAGAACAACCACAGTTACCAATATACAATTAATCACAGACATTCTTTTACAAGCAGAAACCAATTTTTTATGAAATTACTAGAATTTACATAACACATAATACATACAATCATTTCTCCTAACTTAGTGAAATGAAGAAAAATGGGCATAAGTGTACTGCAGGAACACGGTACAACACGTCAAGCAGGTCATCCTTGGTAGGTTTTAATGGCGTGCAATAGGAATTCAAAATTTATCATTTTAGACTTTTAACTGCCATTATTTCTGAAACAACGTGTTAAGTAAGGTCAAAATTATTTCTTCGTACTTAAGACGCTATCTTCTGTTCTCTCCTGCGGTAATATATTCAAGAGCAATTGCTGATAGATGATGAATAAAAGTTTCTTCGGAGTTACATCGCCGTATTCTCTTATGGTTCACCAAGTCTGTCTTCTGCAGTATACGGAAAAGTTTCCTCTGAGATGATCACTATTAATTAATTGTAAGGTGTCAGGCAAATCCAACACCTTACATGAAAACCCTGACATAATAAGCAAATCTACTAGTATGTCACATAGCTCCGAATAAATCGTGACATTAAATTAACCAAAGTAATACGAGTAACGAGTGAGCAAATGGAATACCACAGACTAACACAAGAATGCCTAAATGCATGTCGTACCTTCCCACCGTGAGGCAGACGCAGTTCCGAGGGGAGAAACGAGGGCAGAAGCCGAGAGCAGAACCGTTTTAAGCTAGAAGGCCCTGCGATAAGGGACGGACACCCACGTCTCCAGCTAACCACGAGGGCTCACCACCCGCACGTTTTAGCGTGAGGCTTTTTCGCGTCTCAGGTACGTCAAGGACCACCCCCAGCCCATGTAAAAAGCTAGAGCCCTCCAGAAAAGCAGTATAGATCTTACGATAACACAAAAAGGGCCACTACCACCCGCAAGTATTAGCGTGAAAATTTTTTGGCGTGTCTGTTACATTCGGACCATCCTCCAGCCCATGTTAAATGGTAGAGCCCTCCAGAAGAACAGTATAGATCTCACGATAACGCTAAAAGGACCACACCAATTGCAGGTTTTAGCGTGAGACTTTTTAGCGTCTCTGTTACGTTGCAAACTTTAAAAAACATTGCCCCACCACGAAAAGTATAACGTTTCTCATTGGATAGACAGAATTTTTGTAGGCGGAGCTTAAGGTTAACATTGAGACCCTGATTGGTCAGATGAAAACATAGCCAGATAGTTTTTTTAAACTAACTTCGGTAAATTGTAGTAAGGAGAAGTTAGAGAGAGTTAGTTCCGAGGCGGCGAGCTGGATGGCTGGTGCGCCGGCCGCTGTCGCCCTGACGCTGCCTAAACACCGACAAAGTAATGAACGCACGCGATGCCGCATTTTTGAGCGCGTAAGGCTTCACTCAGAACTGCAGAAGACTCATCTGTTACACCCCCTTTTTTGCGTAATACTAGTGTCGATCGTTAATTAAAACTCATGGTGTTCACATTTGCCACTTGAAGGAAAGATCTTCAACGCGGTGATTTTTCTTTTATATAGTTATTGAGAAGCCACGTCAGCCACTGTAAATTACGACATGTTAAATTAGTAATGAAAGATAATTGAAGGTCACTGCAGATCATTTTGATAGTTTTCTGTTTTGTGAAACTTAAATTAAACCTAGATTATAGATGTGATATGGCATAGGTATTGTAGAACTTGGAAACCCATTCAGGAAATATTCGTTCACAATTTTTGTTGAACGCAGTTGGCTTTTACCATCCTGTATTAAAACATTTCCTTTTATCAATAGTGCAATTTATAAACGATGTTTTGTGAGTAGAATAAAATTTCCAATGGTAAACTTAACTGCTTTTTCGACGTTATTTTACCAGCTAACTAAAAATAGGAAAGCCTTGAACGATTTCCACAAAATTTAGTTAGTATTAAGATTCTTTTACAGGGAGTGCAGTGGAGCTGACGCTGAGATCATTTAGTATTTGGTTATATTATCGCTAGTCTCACTGAACTCTTATGAATTCTACATGTCATTTGTGGTCTGGTGTCTCCTTACCAGCAGCAGGTCCCAGGTTCAAATTAGTTAATTCCCTAAAAAACACACTCAGAGCGTCGTTGCGCGAAAGTGGTAGGGAGACACGATATAGTACAATCAGACACCACCATGAATGTTTAGAAAAATCCTGGCAGGGTCGCAATTATTTAAGGTTTGCAACGTAACAGAGACGCTAAAAAGTCTCACGCTAAAACTTGCGGGTGGTAGTGGCCCTTTTTGTGTTATCATAAGATCTATACTGCTTTTCTGGAGGGCTCTAGCTTTTAACATGGGCTGGCGGTGGTCCTTGACGTACTTCAGACGCGAAAAAGCCTCACGCTAAAACCTGCGGGTGGTGAGCCCTCGTGGTTAGCTGGAGACGTGGGTGTCCATCCCTTATCGTAGGGCCTTCTAGCTTAACACGGTTCTGCTCTCGGCTTCTGCCCTCGTTTCTCCCCTCGGAACCGTGTCTGCCTCACGGTGGGAAGGTACGACATGCATTTAGGCATTCTTGTGTTAGTCTGTGGTATTCAATTTGCTCACTCGTTACTCGTATTACTTTGGTTAATTTAATGTCACGATTTATTCGGAGCTATGTGACATACTAGTAGATTTGCTTATTATGTCAGGGTTTTCATGTAAGGTGTTGGATTTGCCTGAAACCTTACATAATGCCTGACATAATATCTGGAGATGATATTTACCCACAATTTCTTCACTAACCTCAGCTACTTTCCTTTATTAGATTAGTGCAACGGTCACAAATAAAGTGGTGTTTTGTTTGTTCACCGAAATCTTCACTCTTCAATCCTTTTACATTATGTTAGCTTTGAGTTATAAACAGAACACACTCATCGGACTTCACTATTGTTAAACACATTGTAGAAGTACTAAAATGTTGTTTGAGCCTACAAAGTAAAACCACAGAGGAGGGAGTGAACACAGAAGGTTTCAGAAATATGTCTATAAAGTGTTTCTTCAACAATAGTCTTCTAGGCGACCTCACATACCTGCAAACAGAATGGAAGAATATAGAATATTTACAAATATGGTACTATGGAAATGTGTGTGCATTTCAGACTCTATAAATATGTTCTTGCCAATATTTAAACATGATTTCGTTATACGAGCTACCCTCTTATTCGGTCGTTGTTGCATTGTCAGTGTGTGTCGTTGTAGTTACCTGCATGAAGTAACTGTAGCTTTTGTTCGACTGTTGCTAATCCTCTGGGCAAAGGTTACAACACGCTGTTCATATACCTATCAGAAGTTATGATTCGGTAGAAATATGAGGACCCCAGTAAGTCGTGTTGCTATACCCTGCTCGTAAATCTCCTGCTTTCACATTAGGCAGAGGCCCTAGATGTAAATGTGGAGATTTTCACAACCGCAACGTCGATTTCTCTGCAGAATTTTTCTTGGGCTGCCTTTTCCTAGGCGACTAATAACTCACCCAGTTACATTTTAATGATCTTTGCAAATATTTAGCATAAAACGGGCACGGTATTTCGATGTTTCCTGACGGATATTTTGGTGAATATTAGCTTCTCTGACCAGATATCCTTACTTGAAAAACCAGTGGATACTTTAGCAGCGGTTTCTCGTACCTTAGGTAATTTGGCTATTCACGGCTCTGCTAAAAAAGAATAGCTCGATAAAGTCGTAGGGTCTAGCCCTAGACTTTTTCTTTCGTGCCCAGCAATTAGCTTGCTGCATATAATAACCTCTGGCGGTGATCCTGCAGTCAAACAATGTATGCATTGTCTTGGATTGCGTATCAATAAATTAAATAGAGAAATAAATTTAAAAGAGTAAATACTTTTTGAGAACATATCTAGTGTACAATAGCGGTTTTTCTTCGTGCTTTAAAAGGAACATAAACGGTCTCAACCTCAAGGAACTCTTATGGTCACCTTTTTCGGTTAGGTACTATCTTCAGACCTCATACTATGTTGGTAGGCGGAAGCGGTGCACGGAGCAGGCATTACGAACATCACGAACGTCAACGAGTTTATAGTGTCCTTACGTTCACCGCTAGCGCCTACCAACATCGTATGAAGTCTGAAGATGGTTCAGCAACGTACTGAAACCGATGTCCACAAAAACAATGGCTTCTTGCAGTCGAAACTGCTTACGTTAATTTTAAATAAATGAATAACAAATAAAAATAGGTCTTTAAGAGTGTTTGTAGATGACATAAAAGAGACTAGACAATTTTTTTGAAGAATGGTTACTCAAGAAAGAAAATTTCAAATAAACGGGAAGTGGTGCAATGGTAACTTTTCCAAACACAAACAAAAGATATCCTTATAAAGTGTAACACAGTTGTGTTGAGAGTGTTACGAAAATGACAGCAGATGCTATAATTTATTTAGTAACCACTTAAATAACATCACGCTAAAGGCCTTGCCGCAGTGGTAACACCGGTTCCCGTCAGATTACCTAAGTTAAGCGCTGTCGAGCTTGGCTTATACTTGGATGGGTGACCATCCGGTGTACCGAGCGCTGTTGGCAAGCGGGGTGCACTCAGCCCTTGTGAGACAAACTGAGGAGCTACTTGATTGTCATGTAGCGGCTCCGGTCTCGGAATCTTACATACGGCCATGAGAACGGTGTGTTGACCACATACCCCTCCATATCCGAATTCAGTGACGACTATGGGCTGAGGATGACACGGCGGCCGGTCGGTGTCCTTGGAGCTTCCAGTCCTGTTCGGGAGAAGTTTAGTTCTTTTTCCCTTTAGTTAAATAACATCACATACCCTCTCATCCCTCGAAGTTTCTTTTCGTTTCCTCCCCTCAGATCAGAGTGCATCACACTTTAGTTACGCAGTGTCACAAGAGGAGTGGGTTACAGTACCATTACATTGGAGTTGTGGTGTTAACGACAACCTATGCGTAGGACCGTAATCCCCTAGTCCCGCTGCTACTATCCTCAGGCCAGCAGCGCTGGATAACGCAGATTGCAAGGAGTTTATTACTTGTTCTCAGGTGTTTGGTGTAAATGTGAAGTGTCTGCACTGTTCACGGGGCACAACGCGACTAGCCTCACTTTGGAGGATCATATGTGGTCGACCGGAAACTTTACGTCGATTATGCCTGCTCTCACATTCCTCTGCAATTCAGCATCGGACCACTGTCAAACCCAGATTCACCAGAAATATTGCCGGCCACACGAAGAACTACAGTGACGCCCATATCAAACTCGTTCAATAACGTATTACGCGGACTCACGTACGTGTGAGATCTTTGCCTTTCTCAGTGGTCGTTCATAATCTGGCGTTATTGACGCCTCTTAAACACCGTACCGAGTCTACAACACAAACAGCACTAATGTACATTGGTGGTGGCCGTTCTGCCTGTCACAGAATATCAGCTCCAATCATTTACAAATTCGCCAGTAATGCATACGTGTACGCAGTTACTTTGACATCCCATCATCTTCCTATGTACCCTACTTTTTTTATCAGACAATGTTTTATTTTATTGAATGACTTTGCCTCACACGTCTCTTCTGCTGACTACATTCGGAGGACATAAACTTGAATAGACAGAAAATATCTCCTCAGACTTACTGATACCCAGCTTACGGGCAAACTTTCTGATGTGCGAGTATGAGTCAAAATAAGAAAAAGTCTTTACTAAATATCGCCCCTAAAATCCATTGCTTTAGAACTGTGGGTACTTCTTGAGTAGAATAGAGGTGTTTCATATAAAAAACTTTGAACAATTGCTCACAGCTCATAACAACCTATGTTTACTAGACATTGTTCCTTGTTTTCATTAGCACTACCAACCCTAGCAGGAGATCGATATAGTTGTTGTTTACCCTACATACTGTACAACCTGTTGTCATATGGAAAACGTATTTTCATCCTGCAATTTTGCAATATGTCTTCGGATAAAAACAGTCCTATCTTATTAGTAGGGTGCTTTTACTCTGTGATTTCGAATGTCAGGAATGGAAACGAGAAACAAAGCAAACGTACACCGACAGGAAGAGATGAATCAATATTCGATACTCGTTACTGTGTAAGCCGAGATTGAAGGCCAATTTAACGCAAATTCTAACCTGGCGCATATAATATTGGCCATTGAAGAACGATACTTTATGTCGATGAAATTTTTTTCACGATACCAAGCTTTCTGCTTACAGCGTAGAGTAGTACACGGTACCACTACAGACCTGGAAATCAGTATAAACGCATGGACGTTTGCCACAAAATTGACGTTATCGGTTGGAATTTTATGCAATAGTATGAAATTCAGTATATCGACAAATGACGTCAAATGGTATCGCATCTGACGTCAGTACTGCAGACATAAGAGATTGAGGTGATAGAGGGTGGAACTCGCTATAAAAGCAGTCGACTCTGTGCGACTGCGTATGGTCCTTACTGCAGACAGGAAACAGAACCATTAATGACAATGAAAATTTTGTACGTAACCAACTAATGTGACAGTGCCTAGCACGAAACAGTTGTCACGGGATGAAAAGGCAAAAATTGGTACTTACAAGGTGACTGGTCTCCATAATCGTCAAATAGCGAAGAAGGTGACCTGTTGAAGTGCACTGATTGATAATTACGTTAGATTTGGGGGCAAAATATTGAGAGGAAAAAGTATATGGGAAAATTTTAAAACTATCTGCAGCATAACAATGGTTACTTTTTCGCCAAAAAAAAGGCCACAGACGGTTATTCATGTAAACCTGTTGCTGATGTACATTTTCCAGTAAGTGCCGGACTTGTACAACAAGTTTTGTCAGATAACGAACGTCTACCATTTAAGATATCTGTGCAGAAACTGCCGTAACACAAAAACATAAACAAGCTCGATGCGAGACTGATGTGAAATATTTGTCCTGGATTTCAGAATGGGATAAAGTGATCGTCAGTGATAAGAAGAAAGTTAATTTAGATGTTTTGGGATGGTTTAAATACTATTGGAGTGATCTGAGAATAGATATGCAGTTGAGGATGCTCAGAAATTTTTTTGGAGGCAATGCTATGATTTTGACAGGTTTTTGCGCTAGCGATAAGTCACACATTGCTTAGCTGAACGCTAGAGTTACATGTACACTGAGGAGCTAGAGACAGAACTGACTAGAATGTATGAGGACGTAGGGTGCGACAGTCTGTTTCAATAGGAAAAAGTAAAGCAATAGAACAAGAAAAAAGTTGTTTGAAAAGAAGGGTATCGAAGTCCTGGTCTTTCCAGCAGTAGCCCAGATTAGAAGCTCGTGGAAAACCTTTGGAGAATACTTGCATAGCGTGTTCATCACAATGAAAGGTAAGCTAAGCTGAATAGAGCTATACGAGAAGAGTGGGCGGGAACTGCAAGAACTGCAAACCCTAACGAAATTAAAGACGAACATAATTTTTAAGGTAATTGGAATGAACAGAGGTTGGGCAAAGTACTAACACTGGTATAAGACACCAGGAGAGTGAGTGTGTTTGTACTAATTTCCATCCAGGAAAAGCAAACGACGTTTTTTTTTTTTTTATTCGTGTTATGAAAGATACTACGAATTACGTCATGATTGCTTATGTATTATATGTATGCACTACTTTCATAATAAATTAAGTACGAGTAAACTTGAGACAATCTACTATTATTTTCATGGAACGCAGCCTATATACTGATTTTCACTACTGTAGTAGCCCACACAACACGTATCTCGCTGCCTGGTTCATGCGGTGTGTAGGCCAGAGCCGTCGGCCTGCCAGGTTGCACACTGTGCAGTCGTTTCCGGCTACGTTGAGTCGCTCTCCGTGCCGTTCCCTTCTCCAGCCTGACGGATTTTTCGATAAGGTCACTCTGCCTAGCATTCTGGCTCCCTCTGCGAAATTCTTCATTTATCCTCCTTTAGTAGTGTTTCAGCTGTCCAGGGGAATGTTGGCAGCATTTTGGTGACTCATGGTTCAAATGGCTCTGAGCACTATGGGGCTCAACATCTTAGGTCATAAGTCCCCTAGAACTTAGAACTACTTAAACCTAACTAACCTAAAGACATCACACACACATACATGCCTGAGGTAGGATTCGAACCTGCGACCGTAGCAGCCCCGCGGTTCCGGACTGCAGCGCCAGAACCGCACGGCCACCGCGGCCGGCTTGGTGACTCATGTCCATTATAATTATCCGGGCTGTTATTCATTGGTCGGTTGATGAATTCACTGTCAACTGAAACTGAATTCATCAACGGACCACGGCATAACAGCCCGGATAATTATAATAGACATGGCATTTCCGGCAGTGAAAGTCTACATTTTAGTATTTTGGTGACTGCTCCAACTTTGATAGATCGCTGTAGAGCGAGGTAATGAATTCTGCTTCATCTTCAAGCTGTTACCATAGCCATATCGATATTTCTGGTCATTGCTTTAGGGAGATGTGGATGAGATAGACAGAGAGGGGGCAATGAGGAATTGGAGGAAACAGAAGATGACAGAAAGTTGAGAGAGGAGTAGATGGTCAGAGAGAAAGAATGAGCAGTGTGTCTGTAAGGAAGAGATGCGCCAAGAGTAGGAGTGAGGGATAGATGTGCAATATATGAGTACAATACATCCTTCAGCGAGGCTGAAGGGATGAGGCTAGCCATTGTGTTGTATATGAAAGCAGTGTGCATGTGTGTATGACTCAATTAGTCTCCAAAACCTGAGGATGGATTTTAACCAAAATTAGCACAGTAAAAGTAGGCCACAAGAGTATTTCTCAGAGACGCAAAGTAAATAAATATGTATGTACGTCCAACATCACCTCTTAAATTGTAGAACTAATTTCAGTTAAATTTGGCTAAAAACCATCAATCCTCACTGTGATTGTGTTATAATCTCATGACTAAAATAGGAGTAGAGATAAAGAAATAATTATGTTTCCAGCTCCTGACATACATAGCCTGCCCCATTTGGTATGGATGTTACATGATTGGTACCAACCTATATTGTAGGGGCCTTGGTGGGTGAAGAGCATGAGAGGTAGAGGTGTTGAAAATTGGGTGGGCTGAAGGTTCGGAAAAGGTAGAGGAGATGTGCATTTGGTGGTGGGGAGGAGGACATACATGGTGGAGGGGCAGATTGACAGTGAGACAGTGTTGAAAGTGATGGGCACACATAATGAGGATAGAGAGAGGGCAGAAGGTAATGGACAGAGAGGAAGAACTGAAGCAGCAGAAGATAGACAGATACAAATATTGGTATTGGGAGGAGACAGACATAGAAAGGAGTGAAAGGATAGAACAGTTAGTTGGTGGTTGACACAAAAAGATGGATTGGGATGGAGAGGTAGATATTGGGGAATAAGGACACAGAAAGAGAGAAAGAGGAAATTTGTTGAACACTGAAAGATAGGGGAGAGTAGATGGGGAGGGAAGGACACAGTATCAATTGCACCAAGAGAGAGTGGGATGAGGAGATAGACATGTCGAGAAGGAGGAGGAGACATGTAGGTGGGGACGAGCAGCTGAACTGTGGATGAAGGAGCCTGAGCTGGAGAGACCAAAGGGGCAGATAATAATGACAGAAGAATGGGAGGGAGATACTGAAAGAAAGAATGGAGAAAGGAGTGTGCCCAAGAGAGAGGTGAAGTTTATGTGAAGAGGCAAAACGAGGGAAATAAAGATATGAAGACAGATTTGGAATGGGGAGGAAGATATGGCGATAGAGAGTACGAAATGTGTGCTATATCTTTCTCAGTAGCATTCACAAGACACAGGGAGCTGGAGGTGGATAAGGATTGGCAGGTAGCAGGAATTGGGCAGAGAGGGGGAAGGGTTGAAGGAGACAGGCACAGAGAGTGCAAAGGAAAATATTGACAGAGAGAGGGGACGGAAAGGAAAAGGGGGGAACAAGACTGATATATAGAGGGAGACTGGTAGACAGATAGGCAGAGGGAGAGAGAGAGATGGATGAGTAGATGATGGACAGAGGGCCAGGAAGTGAGTAGACAGAGAGGAGACGAGAGGAAGGGGGAAGAGGGGATGAGCACAGAGGGTGGAATGAGAAGATTGGCAGAGGAGTGGAAGGTACAAAGAAAGATGTGGGGCCAATTGTCAGAGAGAGGGGTAAGAGGAGACAGAGTGGGCATCAGTGATGTGTTATTTAGTGAGTAGGTGAGGATGACGTGAGCAGCAGGGAAGGGTCGAGAATGAGATGGACCAAGAGATGGGAAGGAGCACTGGGATGAGGACAGTATTTATATAAAGCAGACTGGAATCTCCTCCAAAGCCCATGGATCTTCAAACAGATATGAGACACACACATAACGTATCTCCTGATTATCAGGACTATGAAGTTTACAACCTCCTGATTTCAAGACAAGCCCTTTTCAGTTATCGACCTGGAAACTGCTTTCAGCAATATAAAATGGTGAAAGATGTTCGAAATTCTTGGGGAAGTAGGGCTAAGCTATAGGGCAAGACAGGAAATATATAGAATATACAAGAACAAAGAGGTAACAAACGAGTGGAAGACCAAGAACGGATCCTCGGTTTGAAAATGGGTGCAGTCTTTCACCCCTACTAATCGATATGTAAATCAAACAACCAGTGATGGAAGTAAAACAGAGGTTCAAGAGTGGGAGTAAAATTTATGGTAAAAGAATATCAGTGATAAAATTTGCTGAATGTGAAGAACAATTACAGGATCTGTTGAATGGAATGAACGGTCTGATCCGAATGAGGACTGAAGTGCATCGATCAAAGACGAAAGCAGCGGGAAGCAGCAGGAATAAGAACAGTAACAAACTTAACTCATAACGGGGGATCATGAAGGAGATGAAGTTAAGGAATACTCCTACCTAGGAAGCAAAATTTTAGGTTGACTGATAAGGTAAGGAATAAGAAGGTTCTCTCCGGAATCAGCGAGGAAAGGGTATGAAAAACAATGACAACAGGAAGAGACAGGGTGACATGACTTCTGTTAAGACATCAGGGAATAATTCTCGGGTACTGGAAGGAGCTGTAGAGGGTAAAAACTGTAGAGGAAGACAGAGATATGAGTACATCCAGCAAATAATTTAGGATATAAGTACCAATTGACACTCAAAGATGAAATTATTGTCACAGATGAAGTTTTCATGGTGCGCCACATCAAAGTAATCAGATGATTCATGGCTTAAAAAAGTAAAGAAAAGAAGCACAAAACCGGTTCTTCAGCCTGTGCAGTATTGCCCTGAATGATAGACATTATATGTAACATATGTATCAACTTACATTATCCGCTGCCTTTGCGGTGTAGCCTATATGTCAGAGACAAGAAACCGTATTCCAGTCCCTGTCATGTTGGCTTACCTGCACGATAGGCATATTGTAATAGAGATGTTTGAGCCAGTATTATCTACTTCCTTAGCATGGTACCTCATAAATCAGGGTCAAAAATCGAGTTTCACACCCACTGAACTAGAGTTTAAATGCCAATGTTATTGTCCCTGATAATTTCTACCTGACAAATAGACATACTAACTGAACCACAATGAGACGAACTTCTTACTCTCTGGGCAATTGCAGTACATTGGATACCATAATCAGATTGTTCAAACACTCTAGCCGTCTCTCTTCTTTATAGACTCTTTCTAAAGTGACAAAATCCTGTCTCCCTTTGACTAATTGTAAGCATCTCCACATATGGTGAATAAAAAACCACCAAAGTTCAAACAGCAACCTCAAAGTGAAAGCTCAACATTAATGAATCAAAAGAATTCACATCCAACTTTTAAAAAAGTAAAAGAAAATATAATCTTCCACTTAACGTCTGAGAATTCCTTACATAGTACCTAATTATTAAGGCTAATAATACCACAAGTCAAATTTTCTCCTCAATTCCAGTGACTTGCTCCATAGTACGAAACACAATCAAAGAAAAGACGTCATGAAAAATTTCAGTACAATACCATTTTCATCAAAAGTATCATCTGAATGATCCACAATGCCCAAGTACGCTAAGCACTCCACCAGATCAGTTCGTCACAAATTGCCCTTTTCACTGTCACATAAATAAATAAATGAGGTTAATCAGAGCCAAATGCGTTTAATTTCATTCAGTCATGCGAAAGTGCCTCATCAATAAACCCTGTGACACAACTCCTTCATCAGAATGTAGTTGCTGAGTGGAGGAGGTACTTTCTCAGTTTACCAAAAGTGAATTATCAAGATAAATTACGAATCAGGAATGCTATATTGTAACAAAATTGACGTCTGCAGAACACAAGAAGACTACCTGAAGTCGTTTCATTTACTAACAAATGAGTCACAAAGTTGACTAAAACAAAAAGCTATATCACGATTTTCATTAATTGACACAATACACCTGTAGGTAATGAACATTCACACTTGAAAACTTTTCCTTCATGGCCCAACTCATTAATAACAAATGAAGTCATAGACTGCAAGAAATACCATGTTTCACCGCGCAAAACTTCTATTTCACCTCTTAGTAAAGTGAAAGTTCCTGACGGATTAAAACTGTGTTCAGTCCACAACTCGATCTCACGACCCTTACCTTTAATGGCCAAGTGCCCTTTTAACTAAGTTACCAAAGCGCACAGATACTAGTGGAATGAAAGCTTTAACGACAAACTGCAATTCATGCTCTGGTAGCGTTGAAACGAGAGCACTTGCCCACGTAAGGCAACATCCCAAGATCAAGTCTCGGTTCGGCCCACAGTTTACTCTGCCACTTTTATATCAGCACACACTCAACTGTAGACAGAAGATTTCATTCTGGCATTGTAAAGTATCTGTCACCGTAGCACCAAGAGATTCTATAATATAACTGGATTATTTCATGCTGTAATAGTCACACAATAGGTCTAATCTCCTACTCTCTTAGCACTCTGCCTTTTTGAATTTCCAAATAAAGCACAATTTCCAGTGTAGACTAAAATTGAAATAAAGATTCTTGATTACATCCGAATTCCGGAACACACTTCCAATTTTCCACGCTATATTACTTCAGTTCCCAAAAAATGCAGCAACAGCCTAATCCCACTAATTTTTCTTTATAACAGAATATCGTATATGATAAACAATTCTGACTCTCATTGTTTCACTACAACAGCACAGTCCAACTATTCAATGAAGTACCACACAGTTGAAGTTAATATCCCTCCAGCTATATCAGTCAAATAACAAATGACACAAAACAACAGAAAACTGATGTTCCAAAGTATTATTACAGCAAATTAGCTTCAGAAAGACATACCCGTATTCAAATTTTCATAGATCCCACAAGTCACATAAATATTTTATAACAGGTAAATTTACTTGCAAATCAATAGCTGTACTGTAATAAAGTTTTGAACTCAAATTTTCATAAACAGTGACGTAATCAAGTGGAAACGTATATGTAAAAGTTAAGGTATACTTGAGTTAAAATGAAGAAACGGCCGTTGAAAAGCCCTCAGGAAAACACATTTTTTGCGTTAAGGCAGGCTCGACCAAATGGCACATTGGAAGACACAGATTTGATGAACCACTAACTGTCATGACTAGAAAGCGTAGTGTACCAGAAAGTTCACAATATCAAATACCGAGGAGGTTAACCGTTAATGTAAGTACCATTTGCTTGTCATTAATCACAAAGGCATCGAATTTAAATGCAGAAATTAGTAGTGATTAAAATGCCTTTTGTATATACATCAGTGTTCACCGAACTGCTTAAAGAAAATAGTGAAGGATCCAGATGAGATGAGCGCATTCCTGTGTTCACACAATCGGCGGGTGTGTGGGTGATTAGGATGGAGATCCTCTGTGATACGTAGGAGGTCCAGTGGAGTGCATTAATTTGTTGTGCATTATTTTGTTGTTACTGCTTAGTTTTGTTGCCAGGCTTGATAGGGTTATACAAAGGGCCTGAACAGAATCAGATACTGAGTGATCACTACGAAACACGCAGAGATGCCATATAATCCTAACAGATGTCGAAAGTGTCTCATGTGTCATTGTGGGCCTCCAGTTGGTAGGCTAGTCGAATCATCCCAATATCTGCTATTTGAGAACATTTGGATGTAGCGTTGTCCTCTTGATAGGACTGTAAGGCAACGAGAGGATAGGCGTACTCGTAGTCAACGTTCCGATCGACCCCTTCTGGCCACCAAAGGGATGGCGGATCGCCTTACTCTGCGCCAGACACATTATAACCCCTACTCATCTACACCAACCATTCGAGGACAAGTGGCACACTCCCTGCAACATCTTGTGTCATCCCACACTACTGATCGGACATCAACCGAAAAAAGTCCAGGCTGTTTCGTCTCATGCGCAGGTTCCCATTAACACCAGGGTCACAGTATTGTACGTTATACCACATGGATTTTATTACTTATTACTGTGTGCATTATTATAATATCGACCTTGGGTGATTTTTAAGTCTTTACAGATGCTGAAAATAATGTAGTAGTAAACGTCAATAAAGAGTAAAAAAAAACACGTGAAACACTATGGCTCGTGCTAATCTTCATCACTTCTACCGTTTATCTGTGTGTTTGTGGTGTGTTCTCGTAACGTTATGGTACATTTTGAACTTTATATAGATGGTGCATGTAACAAACGAACTCACGTCATTTTTATTCTCTGTGTTCGTTTTTTTTTTTCCAGCTCTTGTAACGACTTCAAAATGATCTGCAGTCGAAAACTGCAATACTAGATGTGGAAATAGTACATTTAATGAAGAATATGACGTCATATAAAAAAGCAACTGCATTAAGACTGCGCTCCTCGCGGGGAATACAGCTCATATACACATGGTCACTGTCTCAGGGAACTTGAACGAGAAAGCACCCGGTCACAGTGGAAGTTTGTGTCTGATTCATACTTGTGTGAATGTGTGTCTGAGTTTCCTGTTTAGGAGAAAGGACTATCTGAACATTAATATAATAGCAGTCTTCTTCACTGTGTCTGTCTGTGAGTCAGTGTCTCCTTCCTGTGGTGAGCAGCAGTCTATCCTTTCCATATTATTGTTTTTTTTCTACATTAACTTACAGATATCATATAAAGCCAGCAGCTGTGTACCTGGCGTAGCCTGAGTCCATCCGCTCCTTCCCCTCCCACTGGCCATCCCTCCTCCCTTCCTCTGTCATCTCCCTCTACCACTTCTCTCTGTCTTTCACCTCCACCCCGCACCCTCTGTTCATCTCCTCCTCCTACCTATCTCAGTCTATCTCCTCCCCCCCCCCCCCCTCGGCTTATCTCCTCCTCGTTCTATCGCTTGTTCATCTCCTTCTCCCCCTCTCTCTTCTAATTTCCCCCACTCTCTCTCCATCTCCTACCCCTAAATTTTTGTCCATCTCCTGTTTCAACCTCCTTGCCCTTCCCGCACTTTCTACCCATTTTTTTCTTCAAGTTATCACCCTCGCCCCACTAGGAGGGTTTCAGGAGTAACCCCACAGTATTTCTTTGGAGATAAGATGTAGTGGACAAAATTTGGTTGTTTTCAATCCAGGGGATTAGAATGAACTTCTTTCCAGCGGCTTTGCCAGGATACACACATATCACTAGTATGCCACATATATTTAACATATTTTACACGTAGCTGTACAAATATTGCACTTAGAGCTCCAGCCCTCCAATGTTTTCACATAGCTCCATGTTTATGACGCCATACTTCCTAAACTGTGTATCGTATAATGACCTGTTTTTTCAGGTATATTCAGTGGCGTATGTGAACTGTCTGAACATTTTGTTGCAAATAAAGTTTTGTTTGTAAAAAAGGAATAAATTAAAAGATCATCGTAGATTTTACTGCATCGCCTACGAAAATGTCGTAAACTATAAATTTCTTGTTTTCATCATTTTGCCTTGGAAGGCGGGGCGGGGTTTGTGCGAAAAAAATGTCTCGTAAATGTTTCAAATTACGTGCCATGTTTATTGCACGTCACTAAGTGCTCTTATTCTCAAATACTGGTGAATATAGCCTGGCTAATTAAGTGCCTTGAGCTACGCATCTTTTCCATCTCTACCACCATTTGTGTACAGTAAGTGATTTGTGCACCAACTGTGGCTGAGATCGATGAGAGCTGTGAGTTAGCGTAGTACTTTCCATCCGACACCATAGTACACAACTGGCCATTAAAATTGCTACAAGAAGAAGAAATTCAGATGAGAAACGGGTATTCATTGGATAAATATATTATACTAGAACTGACATGTGATTACATTTTCACGCAATTTCGATGCATAGATGGTGAAAAAACAGGACCCAGAACAACCACCTCTGGCCGTAATAATGGCCTTGATACGCCTGGTCATTGAGTCAAACAGAGTTTGGATGCCGTGTACAGGTACAGCCGCCCATCCAGCTTCAACACGGTACCACAGTTCATCAAGAGTAGTGACTGGCGTATTGTGATGAGCCAGTTTCTCGGCCACCGTTGACCAGACATTTTAAATTGGTGAGGGATCTGGAGAATGCGCTAACCAGGGCAGCAGTCGAACATTTTCTGTATCCAAAAAGCCCCGAACAGGACGTGAAACATGCGGTGGTGCATTACCTGCTGAAATGTAGAGTTTCGCAGCGATCGAATGAAGGGTAGAGCTACGGTTCGTAACACATCTGAAATGTAACATCCACTGTTCAAAGTGCCGTCAATTCGAACAAGAGGTGACCGAGACGTGTAACCAATGGCACCCCATACTATCACGCCGGGTGGTACGCCAGTTTGGCGATGACGAATACACGCTTCCAATGTGCGTTCACTGTGATGTCGCCAAACACGGATGCCACCATCATGATGCTGTAAACAGAACCTGGATTCATCCGAAAAAAATGACGTTTTGCCATTCGTGCACCCAAGTTCGTCTTTGAATACACCATTGCAGGCCCTCCGGGCTGTGATGCAGCGTCAAGGGTAACGGCAGCCATAGTCTCCTAGCTGGTAGTCTATGCTCCTGCAAACGTCGTCGAACTGATCGTGCAGATGGTTGTTGTCCTGCAAACGTCCCCATCTGTTGACTCAGGGATCGAGACGTGGCGGCACGATCCGTTACAGCCATGCGGATGAGATGCCTGTCATCTCGACTGCTAGTGACACGAGGCCGTTGAGATCCAGCATGGCGTTCCGTATTACCCTCCTGAACCCACCGACTCCATATTCTACTAACAGTCATTGGATATCGACCAACGCGAGAAGCAATGTCGCGATACGATAAACAGCAATCGCGATAGTCTACATTCCGACCTTTACCAAAGGAAACGTGATGGTTCACATTTCTCCTCCTTACACGAGGCATCACAACAACGATTCACCGGGCAACGCCGGTCAACTGCTGTTTGTGTATGAGAAATCGGTTAGAAACATGGAAACATTCCTCATGTCAGCACGTTGTAGGTGTCGCCACCAGCGGCAACCTTGTGTGAATGCTCTGAAAAGCTAATCATTTGCATAATACAACATCTTCTTCCTGTAGGTTAAATTTCGCGTCTGCAGCACGTCATCTTCGTGGTGTAGCAATTTTAATGGCCATTAGTGTACATTTTACGTACGCATGCGCGGCCTCTCCATCTATGTGCCCTATAGAAGATTTAAATTACGCAGCGTAGCAGCATATTTTATTATTCAGTGATTCTGTAAATGCTCTGCAAATGTAATAAAGTCACCTACCACAATACACTTAATAAACCCCGTGTTTTACATCCATCCTCTGCTTTTGCTGAGTATTAAATGATATCTGCATAATGAAATTGTATGCAAAAAAACTCGGTGTTTTATTGTTGATTATTTCATTTTGCAGCAAATTTAACTGCGCCATCTACGTTTACGTAGTAAGTTGGTTATGCTTTAGAGATGATGTTCTGTTTTATATGTTAATTTTTTTATTTTTTTAAACCTCCTTCTTTCACCTAGTTGCTGCAATATTACGAGTAGTTAAAACCTTATTTTATGACTGTTATAACAGTCTGTATTAGATATAACTCTATCGCATTATTTATCTGCATCTACATTCATACTTCTCAAGCCACCATACGGTGTCTGCCTGAAGGTACCTTGCACCACTACTCTTTGTTTCCGTTCCCTTTCCAATCGCTGACAAAACGTTGGAAAAATGACTATCATATATTCTCCGGTATCAGCCCTAATTTATCGTTATCTTACCTTCGTGGTCCCTAAGCGAAATGTACGTTGGCGACAGTACGGTCGTTGTGCAGGCAGCTTCAGATACCGCTTGACATTCACAGTAGTGTTCGTCGAAATTAATGTCTTCTTCCCTCCAGCGATTCACACTTGAGCTCCCAAAGCGTATCCGTAACACTTGCGAGCTTATCGAACGTATCGGTAACAAATCTGGCAGCTCGCCTCTGGATTCCTTCCACTTCGCCTTTCAGTCCCACTCGAGCAGCACTGAAGAACAGAACGCATTAGCGTGCTATATGCGGTCTCCTTTGCAGATGAACTACACTTTCCTGAAATTCTCCCTATAAACCGAAGTCGACCATTCGCCTTCACTACCGCAATCCTCGCATGCTCGTTCCACTTCATATCGCTTCGCAGTGTTACGTCCAGATACTCTAACAACGTGTATCAAGCAGGAATCTACTAATGCTTTATCCGAACATAAAGGATTCGTTTTTCCTACTCATCCTCATTAACTTACATTTTTCTACATTAAGAGCACGCTGCCATTCATCTCACCACCTAGAAAGTTTGTCTACATCATCTTGTACCGGCCTACAGTCACTTATCTTCGACACCTTTCTGTACACCCCAGAATTATCAACCAAAAATCGCAAATTGTGCTTACCCTGTCTGCCAGATCATGTACATATACAGAAAGTAGCAACGGTGCTATGACATTAGCAGGCCGGAGTGGCCGAGCGGTTCTAGGCGCTACAGTCTGGTACCGCGCGACCGTTACGGTCGCAGGTTCGAATCCTGTCTCGGGCATGGATGTGTGTGATGTCCTTAGGTTAGTTAGGTTTAAGTAGTTCTAAGTTGTAGGGGACTGGTGACCAAATCAGTTAAGTCAATTAGTGCTCAGAGCCATTTGAACCATTTTTGAACCTATGACATTTCTGTAGGGCACTCCTGATGTTGCTCCTATCTCCGATGCACACTGGCCGTCTAGGATATCATGCTGGGCTATATTGTTTAAAAGGTTTTCGAGCCAAGCACATGTAGTATGCTTATACCTTTTTAACAGTCTGTAGTGGGGTGACTAATCGTATGCGTTTCGGAAAACTAGGTAAACGGAATCTGTCTATTGCCCTTCATCCATAACTTGCAGTATTTCATGTACAGCATTTTTCGTGGACGCAATAACAGTTCCTTTCTTTCGCAAATTCGTTTGTCAAAACGTACACTATTTCCATTTTTACATTATTTCTACCTACTACGCAATTTTAAATGACAATGATTACTAAATTTTCTTGCATTCTGCTTCATTCCTAACGTTTTGATGCAGATAGGTGCTCAGTTTTTTGAACATACCACTTAACAGACACTGGATCTATTTAAACTTTCACGTTGTGTACTTGCACTTACACCTCGTGCAGCTTGTTTTAATATTGTAAGACGTGATCGTATTCTATTTTGCTTTCTGTGCCTGTGAAAGTTGCTACAGTTCCTTCGCGGCTTGTGTGTGTGTAAGAGTGTATGCGAGACATATGTCGTAGCTTCTGTGTACATAAATTATTATTTTATTAAAGCGTCTTTACTGTGGTACATCGGTGGGTTGTCGTGATTTAGCATGTTGGCTGATTTCTTTGATATTGTTTTTGGGGTGGCTAGTGGGATTTTTATCTATCTACTACATGTTTAATAGTAGAAATGTTAATGAATAGAATTATTTACAATGTTGTCAAACATATTTGAAAGGAAAATGAATTCTTACTGTGAGAGGTGAAGAATCTGAAATAAAGCAGGCGCATGTGCCGAAAAAAGAGTTTCATTATAGTCGCAAAAGATGAATATAACTTACATGACTTGGTTTCTTTTTTGTTTTAGTTCCTTGCTTCAGTATTCCGATATACACGCCAATTACTTACCAACAATATACACTTTATTTCCGGCCAGAGCACAGTACGGAAGATGGGTGCCCACACAAATCGGAGTTATTCAATGACCTTCTCTATATAGTCAGGCTTTGATGTCACACACCAAATATAGAACTAAGTTTTCGCCTTCACCGAAATGTCGGGCTGCCCTGTTTCATTCATCAGAAAGATGCTATTCCGAGAGCAATCGGTCGTTGCAATTCTTCGATATGCTGGTGACCTTTGTCGCTAGGGAGGAAAATTACGGAAATAATCCTTCGGATACGAGCGAGGCTCTGCAACGGAGCTGATTGGTTCTGCCGAAAGTAGGAATATTACGTCCGCACAGACGAGCAGAATGAATCGCTTACGATCTGTGCCCCGGTAGACCGTGGGCAGTTCTAGATATTGGCCGCTGACTGCAGAGCATAGAACGGAGACATACTGCGGAGAAGGACTTACGAGACCGATCTTTAGCTCCGGTGTAGTGAAAATAACGATCATTCATCTCCACTCCCAACATTTTGTGTCATTTCGTTAACTTATGAGAATGAACAAATTAACATTTTGTGTTCATAAGTATATCATCACTCATCATACATAACCACGGAATAAATTCAGTTTACACGAATATTTCCTCAATGAAATATTCTGAAACACTTTCACGAAGGTCTCACTTTTCACTGCAAATATCTATACCTCATTCTGGTGCTCTGGTCTTGAAGTTAGTATCGTTACTGAGAACTGTAGCCCTATTTTCTTGTAATTACGTTATTATCAGTGCGATACGTGTTGGGCGCATAAGTATTTCTTTTGTGTTATTTACTTTTAAGGAATAGTCATGATTTCAATCAATTCGTTTAACTTCTAAAAGTACTTTAATTGTACATTAATCAATAGATATTTTGAATTTTTATGTACTCCCCCTTTTCTGCGTTTATTTCTGGAACCACCTTTTTTTAATTATCTTTGTCAGGGAAAAAACTGCAATAATTTACCCACCTTAGTTAAAGTTTCAGTGGGGCTACAACATAAAGAGTGATAAAGAAACAGCAAAGGTCCCATACTCTCATTAGAGATGTATCACATACGAATGTCACACTGGAGTGGTTCGCTCACGTTTACAACAGATCTGTTAACGTCATCTTAATAATTTTCATGGCAATGAAATTTGTGATTTCATCCAGTGAGTATTTGCTTTCTGGTTATATACAGACTGACGTTACAGTCAGATGTCGCTGCATGACTTTCATTGGAATGTTTGCTGCCGTGTTTGCTAACAAAACAAATATCGTTACATAGTATGTACACAGTTTGTGTGCTCTTCCTCAAACACGGAACTTGACACTGAAGGCATGATGGTCCCACATATCTGTATGTACTTTCCACAACCCCACACTCTTCCAGCACGTCATTTGCAGTAGAAGTAGGTAATTCTGTCTTTTGACTGGTAGTCACCATAAAGTGATTGGACAGTGTATGTCTCATACACAAAGCAATGTAATAAACATTAATTTTATTAAAATAAGACATACAGTTCCAACAACACTTTTTATTATTTTGTAAACTTCTATACCAGTCGTAGCTACAATTCAGTGGTCTAGAGTTAGCGTCCTCGATCACACAAGACGTCTCCGGTCCCGGGTTTGAAACCCACCACATCTTAAATTTTGATTAATAAGCAGAACTGGCAGCCGATAAGTCACCCTTTTTCTGCATTTTCAATCAGGACGGAGGAACGGTAAGAAATTCAGGGCCTCTATAGTCCTTGGGATGGGAAACTCACCCCAAAGGCGGAAAAATCAGCAATGATCAACGCATGAGGAAGCAGAAGGCAATGGAAACCATTGCATCAAAGACAGATAATTTGTATCAATAGTACATGTGGTCTGTAACTGGAAAAGTGTCACAATGATCTCTCCATGGGCAAAAGATTCCTGAGTAGTCCTCCATTCGGATTTCCGGTGGGGTATTGCCTAAGGACAAATAACCTTAACAAAAAGATTGAACAACCAACGAAAAGATAATGTTCTACGAGTTGGGGCTTGGAACGTCAGAAGCTTGAACGTGATAGGAATCTAGAAAATCTGAAATGACAAATGCAAAGGCTCAGTCTGGATGTAGTAGAAGTCAGTGAAGTGAAGTGGAAAGAAGATAAGAATTTCTGGTCAGAAGAGTGAGGGGAATATCAACAGCAGCAGAAAATGGTACAACGGGAGTAGGATACGTTACGAATGGGAAGGTAGGGCAGAGGGTATGTAACTGTGAACAGTTCAGTGATAGGGTTGTTCTTATCAGAATCGCTAGCAAACGAACACCGACAACGATAGTTCAGGCATGTATGCCGACTTTGCAAGCTGAATGCGGGGACACAGAGAAAGTATATGAAGATATTCAACAGGTAATACAGTACATAAAAGAGATACAAATCTAATGGTCATGTCGGACTGGAATGCAGTTGTATGGGGAAGTATAGACGAAAAAGTTACAGGAGAAGATGGGCCTGGGACAAGGAATGGGAGAAGCGAAAGACTAATTGAGGTCTGTAACAAGTTTCAGCAAGTAACAGCGAATTCTCTGTTCAGGAATCTCAAGAGGCCGGTTGATTTCAGTTAGCTTACATCATGGTCAGAAAGAGATCCCGAAATCACGTACTAGTTTGTAAGGCGTACCCAGGAGCAAAATGTAGACTCAGATCACGACATAGTAGTGATGAAGAGAAGACTGAAGTGTAAGATATTAGTTCGGAATAATCAATGCGCAAAGAAGTGGGATACGGAAGTACTAAGGAGTGGTGAGATACAGCAATGATGAATAGTTCAATAGGCAGTACAGTTGGACAGGAATGGACATATCTAAAAAAGGCAATCACAGAAACTGGAAAGAAAATCACAAGTAAAAAGAAGGTGATTACGAAGAAACCATGGGTATCAGAAGAAATACTTAGTTGGTCGATGAATGAAGGAAGTACAGAAATGTTCAGGGAAGTTCAGGGATATAGAAATACAAGTCTCTGAGGAATGAAATGAAAAGGAAGAACAGGGAAGCTATGATGAAACGGCTGTATGAAAAATGTGACGAAATCGAAAAAGAAAAGATTGTCGCAATGACGCACTTAGCTTATAGGAAAGTAAAAATTAACCTTCGGTGAAAGTAGAAGTAAGTGCAGTAACATTAAGAGCTGAAAGGGAATTACACTTTTAAGTGCAGAGGAGAGAGCGGATGGGTGAAACGGGAACATTCAGGGCCTCTATGAGGGGGAGGATTTATCTGATTTGAAAGACGAAGGGACAGGAGTCGATTTAGAAGACATAGCGGATAATGTATTACAATCAGAATTTAAGAGAGCAATGGAGAACTTCAGATCAAATAAGGCAATAGGGATAGATAAAATTCCATCAGGGTTTATAAAATCATTTGTAGGAGAGCCAAAAGAACGACCGTTCATGTTGGTGAGTAGATTGATGAGTCTAGTGATATATCATCTTACTTCCGGAAAAACATCAACCACACAATTCTGAAGACTGCAAGGGGTGAAATGTGCCAGAATTATCGCAGTCCCATTAAAAGCTTATACATACAAGTTGCTTACAAGGGGAATATACAGAAGAAAGGAAAAGAAAATTGAGGATACGCTAGATGACAAAAAAAATGGCTCTGAGCACTATGGGACTCAACTGCTGTGGTCATCAGTCCTCTAGAACTTAGAACTACTTAAACCCAACTAACCTAAAGACATCACACACACCCACGCCCGAGGCAGGATTCGAACCAGCGGCTGTAGCAGTCGCACGGTTCCGGACTGCGTGCCTAGAGCCGCGAGACCACCACGGCCGGTCCTAAATGACGATCCGTTTGGCTTTAGAAAAGCTAAAGGTACCGAAGACACAGTTCTGACGTTGTGGTGGAAAATGGAAGGAAGACGAAAGAAAAGTTAAGACACGCTCACAGAATTTGTCGACCTGGAAAAAGGGTCGACATTTTAAAATGGTGCAATATGTCCGAAATTCTGAAAATAATATGGGTAAGCTATAGGGAAAGACGGGTAGTATTGAATATGTACAAGAGCCAAGAGGGAATAATAAGAGTGGACGACTAAGAACGAAGTGCTCGGATTAGAAAGGGTGTAAGGCAGGGATGTTGTCTTTCGCCCCTAGTCTTCACTCTGTACATCGAAGAAGCAATGATAAACAATAGAAAGACTCAGGGGGTGGAATTAAAATTCAAGGTGAAAGGATATCTATGAATTATAAATTCGTGGGAAGTTCCTATTGGACCAAACTGCTGAGGTCATCCGTTCCTAGGTTTACACACTACTTAGCCTAACTTAAACTAACTTATGCTAAGGACAACAAAAACACCCATACCCAAGGGAGTACTCGAACCTCCGACGGAGGAGCGGAGCGAACTGTGGCAAGCAGCCTCAGACCGCACGGGAAAGGATATCAATGATCCGAATCGCTTATGACAGTGCTATCCAGAGTGAAAGTGAAGGACAATTGTACGATCTTCTGAAATGAACGATCATTCTCATTTCAGAATATGGATTGACAGTAAATCGATAAAAAAGAAAGTGATTAGAAGTAGCAGGAATGAAAACTACGAGAAACTTAAGATCAAGATTGACGGTCACGAAGTAGGTGAAGTTAAGGAATTTTGCTATCTACCTTGCAAAATAAACGATGACGGACGGAGCAAGGAGGACATAATAATCAGAAGAGCACATTTCAAAGAGGGTATACCTGGCCTTGAGAAGTCTTCTACTATGAATCATAGGCCCTAATTTGGTTACGAAGTATCTGAGAATGTACGTTTGAAGCACAGCATTGTATCGTAGTGAAACATGGACTGTCATAAACCCGGGGACAGAAGAGAATTGTACCATTGGAGACGTGGTGCCACAGACGAATGTTGAAAATGAGGTGGACTTATAAGTAACGAATAAGGAGGTTCTGTCCAGAATCGGAGAGGAAATATATCCAGCAAATAATTGAAGATGTAGGTTGCAAGTGTACTCTAAGATGAAGGAGCTTCACAAGAGCGGAATTCACGGCCGCGGCATCAAACAAGACAGAAAACTGGTGACTGAAAAAAGAAAAAAATACAACTGAGTTGTAAATTAACTTTGAGGGTCAAAGGACACACAGAGGAAGTCAGGTGAGATAATGCAACACGCCACTTATAGTATTTCACACCATTACTCCACGTATGTGGTAGCGCCACACCTTAACGGTTATCTACAAATTATCTTATCGCGCCGAATTCAGTCAGCGCCAGACATTAACATGAGGAATAGGATACGGAGCCTCAAAAAGCACTTGCAATGTACCAAATGGTTAAATGCATCACCACGATATGCTGCATTGCCTAAAAGGGACTAGTGATTTCACTGTATTTTAAAATCACTTCTCTGTAATGTGGGCTATTTCGCAGAAAGTACTTTACACCTACAGCACCGCATTTGAGTAACCTGTGTGAGGGATCACACGCTTTCTACTCCAAGTGATCTAGATGCAGCAGAAAAGTTTTGGAGAGGAGTTGGATGTTTGCTTCTGATTTCCAAAATTATTGCTGAAGTTAATCTGCCTTGGATAAAGATAAGACTTGCGGCAGCTATAATTATCTGTCTGCATATGATATAACTACTGATGTAACATTGTTCAGTACACTGTCCTCAGTCGTCTACAGAATTATCTGCAGTTATACCCATTACATCCTGTCAGTATAATCTCTTTGGGTTGTTAGTGTGCTTGTATTTTCACTCTTCTACTTTTGTGGAAGATGTGATACCACTTCTGTCAAATAACATTTTGTTTTCTTTATAGTGCTTTGGTGCCCGTACAACAGGTAGGCTGGCAGCAGCACATTGCGCCGCTCTTCAGCCCAAGAGTTAACAATGATGAAACAGAGAAGACACATGAGTTTGAACAATCCTCAAGTAAAAAAAAAAAAAAAAGAAAGAAAAAAACAGTAACCACAGTAACATAGAAAAAGATGCCGTTCACACTCGATGATAATCCACACAACAAACTGTTGATACGACGCACAAACACTGATGTGAACGATGGAGCGTAAAGGTGAACACTAAACACTAAACACCACGGCACACACGAGAAACAGAGGGTGATGATCTCCAGGGCGCGAATGTCCACGTAATGTGTGCGAGTCTTGGACCTATCAAGAGGGAAGAAGGGTAAGGGGGAGGGAGAGTGGAGAGTAAAGATGCCAATGGCAGAGTAGATGGGAGGAGGATTAGAGGGACAGGGGTAGGGAACCCCAGGGGAGGAGTGGGAAGAAAGGGATGAGGGAGGGAAGGAGGAGAGAAGGGAGGAAGGTTACCCAAAGGAACAAACACAGGAAGAGGGAGAGAGGATCAAAGTTGGTAGGAGGGGTAGATGGAGGGGAGGAGGGCATCATCAGGGAGGGGGAGCTGGCGCAAGCCACCTTGGGAGAGGGTAAGGAGGGTGGAGAGAAGGAGAGCAGGTGGGACATGCGAACACAGGCGCGGCAGCGGACGTGGGTGGGAGAGCACGGGTGAGACAAGTGGGTGAGGAGGATCCAGTTTACAGGAGGTGTAGAGGATCCGTATCCATTCGAGGAAAAGGAGGAGGTGGGGGAACGGAATTAGGTCATACAGGATCCGTGTGGGGGAGGGGAGACGTATGTGATAGGTGAGGTGGAGTGCAAGGCGTTCAAGGATCTGAAGGTATTTGTAAAAGGTAGGGGGGTGGGGGGGGCGGATATCCAGGCAGGATGGGCGTAACAGAGGATAGGGCGAATGAGGGATTTATTGGTGTGGAGTATGGTGGACGGGTCCAGACCCCACTTACGGCCGGAAAGGAGCTTGAGGAGAGGGAGTCGGGAGCATGCCTTGGCTTGGATTGTCTGGAGATGGGAGTCCAGGAGAGGCGACAGTCGAGGATGACGCCAAGGTACTTAAAGCTGGGTGTGAGGCCGATATGACGGCCACAGATCGAGGAGGCGGAAGGAAGGGGTGGGTTTGCAAAAGGGGTGGTTTTGCATACAATGATCGCCTGGGTTTTGGAGGGATTGACCTTAAGCAACCATTGGTTGCCCCAAGCGGTGAACTGGTCAAAATGGAATTCGAGAAGATGTTGGGAGTGCTGCAGGGTGGGGGTAAGGGCAAGCAAGGCGGTTTCATCGGCAAACTGGAGAAGGTGGACGGTGGTTAAGGCGGCGGCATGTCCGCCATATACAAAAGGTACAGAAGGGGGAGAGGACGGAGCCTTGGGGCACACCGGCGGAGGGATAAAAGATGTAGGAATCCGTGTTATGGATGGTGACGTAGGAAGGACGTTGGGAGAGAAAGGAAGCGATCAGACAGACGTATGGGAAGGGCAAAGGTTTGGAGCTTGAAGAGGAGGCCGGAATGCCATACGTGGTCATAGGCACGTTCGAGGTCTAGGGAGAGGAAGATAGTGGAGTGACGGGAATTAAGCTGTTCGGAAAGGAGGTGAGCAAGGAGGAGTAGAAGGTCATCGGAGTCAAATAACAATGCTACCGACATATTTGTATCTGCTTTGTGCGACTAGTATAATCAGTCAAGATGATAAGTGCAAATATTTGAATCAAGTATTCGTATATACCATGTTAGGAATATTGTTGCACACTTAGTAGACTGAGAGAAACAAACAAAAAAATATATGTACAAGGTGACCACCTTGTGTCCATTGATAGTGATCGGGCCAATTATCTGACGAAATTAGCATTGAACGAAAAAGTAAGAAGTATAAATCTGCTCGAGCGTGATGGGGGAAAACAGATGGCGCTTTGCAAGGCCCACTAGATGGCACTGCCATAGGTCAAATTGATAGAAACCTTATTTCTTTAAATAGGTACCCCCATTTTAGTGCATATTCGTATAGTATGTAAATAGATATGAATTTTTGATTTGTTACATTTGTTTCATGTTGTGTTGGCTGGCGGTGTAATATTCCAACACAGCCACTTTAACGTTAAACGGAAGGTAACCTATTTCACATAAATGTCGACAATGTACAGTTGAAATAGAGTCTTGCTTAGGAAAATTGAGATTCAGTGACATGTTCTAGTATATAAAACCGTAGGTAAGAACGTTACTAATATCCTAAACATTTCTTCCGTAACTCAACCGGGCCTTCAGTCTTAAGTTTTATGTATCGCTTTCGAACACGCAGGTGGTCAAAGGGAAGAACTGATATACTATAATTGATGAACAGAAGTTATTCATCAAGGTCAATGGATGTATAAACTGCTAAATCCGCCATACTGAATGTTAATGATTCTAGACTGTGTGGAACGTCAACCACATTACTTGTCTTGGATATGTAGTCGTTTTCTGTAATATGACAGCTGCTTTGTCAGACCAGAAACATGTATTTTCGACAATCATGATTGAGTGAAATAAATGAACAATTAACAGCCAAATGGCGGATATTTCTTCTGCAAGATGGTCAATTAAATGATGAGAAGAAAAAAAGTCATTGTTCCGATGTTGCTTATGTATTCATTAACTACGCGCTTTTCGCTTAATTCAAGGTATCTTAAGATTGGCCAATAAATATTGAGAAGGAAGTTATGAAACGATGACAAAACATCAGACAAAATAAAGTGCCCTTTTCATGTGCAAATAAGAATAGTCGGGAAATATGTCCTCCCGTCATGTATTAAAAGCGTAACATCGGATAACCTTGCAGGAACACGTAATGCGTTCTAGTGAAGACACAGTAGGATGAGACCTGTACAATCTGTCAAGTGGTAAACGTGATAGGAGCGTCGTTTTAGGACGACGCAGTATATTTTACCATTTGACATACTGTACAGGCGAGATCCTGCCTTGTGTGCAATGGACCATATTACAAGCCCCGGCAAGGTTATTGCATGTTACGCATTTAATGCATGACGGGAGAATAAATTTTCCACGACCATTTTTTGCCAATGACGTGAGCATTTATATTGTTGATGTTTTATCATCGATGAATAACTTGCTTATCGTCATTTATCACCCAATCTGAAGGTGGCTCAAATTAGGCGAAACCCGTGTTGTTAGAGAACAAATAAACAGCAATTGCAGCATCGCAACAAAGACTATTTCTTCTCCTCATTCTACGTACTGGTTACTGTATCACCACGCCTTAGAGTGTAGAACTTTTAATCAATAAACTAAGCCGCGATGGGTAGCCACGCAGTCTCAGGCGCCTTTCCACGGTTCACACGGATGCCCCCGTCTGAGTTTCGAGTCCTCCCTCGGGCATGGGTGTGTACGTTGTTCTTAGCGTAAGTGAGAGGTAAGCAGATTTCCACGAAAGGTAGAGATCAGCAAAATACTGCCACTCTTTTCCTACGTGGCCGGTTATCAAGTCCCGGTGTGGTGGTGGCGCCTCCAAATTTCGGAGGGTGTGGTTATCCCCTCTTTGTGATTGGAAGCCTGCTACTCTGTGCGCACATGAACCATCCTAGTAGTGGTCGACGGCTGGAACTCCGATACCGACCATCAACGACAACACTCTAATAACGTCAAGGGACTGTACTCGATCCCTAACTTTCTGCTTTCGATTTCTCAGAGCCCTGTAACTTTTGGGTAACTGATGTGCAATCCTGTGCTAAGCTACGCGAGCAACAACTACGAAAGCAATTCTGTCTATGTTTGTGCAATGTTTGTTGCATCGATACCAGCATTAGTTTCGTTCAACCGTAGAAAAATGGTTCAAATGGCTCTGAGCATTATGGGACTTAACATCTATGGTCATCAGTCCCCTACAACTTAGAAATACTTAAATCTAACTAACATAAGGACATCACACAACACCCAGCCATCACGAGGCAGAGAAAATCCCTGACCCCGCCGGGAATCGAACCCGAGAACCCGGGCGTGGGAAGCGAGAACGCTACCGCACGACCACGAGATGCAGGCGTTCAACGGTAGACTACTTTTGCTAAGACGCTGAAAATATTGTGATACTCCAGTTTAATAACAGAAAGTAATGTATGTCATAAATGCAGGCATATACATATCTACAGACCAACTTCCAAAAGGACAGAACAGGTCGTAATCTAACAGCAGAACCTATCGCAACGTTTGCCTGATGTAACAACGCCAAGCTGAAAGAGGGTGTCTGGAGAGTAAGGTCACAGTCCTCCCGAATATAATAACGCCTGGCTGTTTTATCTAAATAAACCGACGCATCTCCACACACACACACACACACACACACACACACACACACACACACACACACACACACGCAATCGCCATTTTAATACTTCCAGGTGGCAAAGACTGTCTCTTGTTCCTACTACTGGACGTGACTTTGAAATTGATTTTCAAGGTTATTTGGAGGTTAAAGTAATTTTCACATGAGTATCTTAATATTTCCTTTAATATTTGAGAACAGGGGCAAATTCTATATTTCGGCGTAACATCAAAAACTGGCAGTCGGCCCGAAACGTTGCAGTAGAGAAGGCTGTGAGACGATGCCAGCCAATAGAATGCTGACTGGGAGGAAACCACGGCAGGATCGGCCTCTATACGAAGAGGACATAAGCGCCGCTCCACGTAGCCTCGGCCGCACTAGAAGAAGAGCCGTGAATTGTGACCTATATAAATTGCTTGCATTCGAAATTGTATATATCAATGACATTGATTACTTACATGCCGCCAATTGCTTGCGGCACTTCATTGTGAAAAGGCATAGTTAAGTATTGTGAATTGAGTTTACTGTAATAAACTCCAGTTATGAGGTTTGTGTGAATGTTTAGGTACCCCAGAAAACAGCTTCCTAAGCACCCTACATTCGACGAGTGGGCAGGATCTCACATTCTACGTATAAATTAATACAGTATTGAAGGTCATGGAAAGGTTAGGTGAAGGTCAAAAAAACGAAATTAAGCCCCTGTCACGTTTTCTGTATGTGTGTGAACTTTAATATCCGGAATTTTTGTACAGTTGTCACTAGGAGGGTAATGCACGAAAAATATTTGTATATTCAGTTTATTACCGCTACGCCGGCCAAGTCATTAGTTAGCAGATACGCTTTCCATACACTTGTTAACATCAATAATAATCGACAGACTAAACACAGTATACACACATAATTCGAAATACACAGTCACTGGAGACGCTAAACACATTGATGTGATCATTAAGAAGATAAGAGGTTGGTATTATCCATATCAGAGCTAATACGACTGTCGGATTTCCATTTATTAACGCCTGTGTTGTACTGTCTATCAACATTTCTGAGCAGCTCCTTTCTATCACTCTTCTACATGCATTTTTTCCACATTTAAGGTAATGCAGAATGTTCTTATTGTTTCTGTCACTCTTTGTTAGTTTACTGCAATTCTCTAGCCCATATCGATATATACCTTCTCGTTCTTCAGTATCTGCGAAACAAGATATTTGGCAGTACGATGTTGTGTGTTCTATCTCTGTTGGTTTAAAAGTTTTCTTCATTCTAAATATCCTACATACACAAGAACTCCACATGGTTTTCTTCCTTCTCCTTTTCGTCATCCTCGTCTGCCAATGTCAATAAATTTTGAATCTCAGAAGCTCCAATGTTTCGAATGTTTCTTTCTGGATAGGTTCCGCACATCGAGGACACAGATTTTTCTGCCTTTCATCCTCACATATTTCTCTGAAGTTAAAGTGCCGTTGTAGGCTTTGTATTTACTTTATACTAAATAGCAGGAAAATGACTCTTACTTATAGAATTTCAATTCTTATGAAAATATTTATAAATTTGTAGGCACGCCAAACTTTTGTATGTGCTTGATAAACTGGTAGTGTAGTTTCTGTGGCTTTCTGTATTTTGAGTCATAGCTGTTTTTCTTTCACAGTTTGCAATCTACGCCGTAGACAATTTAATGAAAAAGGTACCGAAAATTTAAGACTAGTTAGACTGTTGCGGTCAGCACTATTTTATTTCACGTGAGAGATTGTGTGTGTGTGTGTGTGTGTGTGTGTGTGTGTGTGTGTGTGTGTGTGTGTGTGTGCATGTGTGTTTGAATCAGCTGTTCTTTGAGGGCAGAAAACAAAGTTTAGTTCCCAAGAGCTGTGTATTCGTTTACCATTTCTCTTGCTTCAAAGAAGGCTTTCTGAATTTGGTAGTTTTCCTCAATGGTCTGTTTCTGTGGTGACTGGGGGGGGGGGGGGGGGAGCTGTTCTTGAAGTTCAGAATTCGTAGATAGTTGCTGTTATCTGTTTCTCTATGGTCCATGTCTAGAAGTTATTCTAAGAATATCAGGATAAAAAGAAGGAAAAGAACCTATTCATCAGCAAATTCAGAAATGGGTACAAGAGTGAAACTTCAAGATCAAAATCAACCCTCGTAAAGTTTTACAATCAATAATTTGCGATACATAAGGAATCGACAGAACTATCGTATCCGTATTTATATTAGGCACTAAGCTACATCAGTCGGGATAAGACATAAGTTTTATTTTATTTTAAAATTTGTTAATTTTCTTGTTGTCACGTCGACATAACAAAGAAATAGAGTCATTCGTTTGCGAATGTGGAGAGGAATGTACATCGAAAAAGAACACTATAATACATAAAACTGATAGCAAATCAATTAAGTCGAATCATACATAACATACACTTAATGTTGGTTTTTTTATCTTAATTTCATCCCTCACGTCCCATGAAATGCCTTTAATAATTCCAGTGAAAACGGAAATGAAAATAAATTACCTACTGAATATGACAGAACTTTGAATTGCCTAGTATATTAATAATAAATTGCAGGTAAAACTGACAATGTTGGGCTCATGTTTATTGAAAACAGTGTAATTTGTACAACGTATTTCTCGTTCCCAGGAACTCGATTTGCTAGAAATAGTGTGAAGGGAAACTAAAACTTTAGAAGCGAACAGTTGTGATGTTATGCTTGCCCAAGATAGGGAGATGTTACGTCTTGTTACAGGGAAATGACATTTTCCCCTTTGAGCGTGCGAAAAATCTCTTTCTTATCCTGCGGTGGCTTTGATCGCAGCGCACCGGCTACAGTCAAATCGCAGTCGCAATTTTATCAAGAAGAGCCCGAGGCGCAGCGAGTCCTGCGGCTTTCGCCGCCATTGTTTGCCGACAACCTAAACAAAGGGGCCAAGACAGCGGCACTCTCAGGTAATGGCCCTGGGGACAGGTTTGTGGAGTGGCGAGTACCACAAGAATAAAAGGACGATGAGAAACAGCGATGGAAGAACGGATAAACAGAAGAAAACACGGCTTAACGTTGAACCAGCTGAGACACAATAATGTGAAATCAAGAAAGAGAGAAAAAAAACAGTAAGGTATAAAGCTATCAGAAAATTCATTCAAGATCCGTGATAAAAAGATGTCTTTGTGGGTTCTATAAGATCATTATTTGAGGTAAGTATGTTAGTTTATGTTGTTGAGCAGCTAATTCATGTACTTAATCCTCATTCAGTAAAATGCTCATATCAACCTTTCAATGTTTGTGCCGTTAACGTCAGCAGTGACCTGTTGTTTTAGATAGCTAATAATGTTTAAAGTTTGTCTGTTGGTGATATTTTTCAAACTCGACAAAAATTTAAGTAAATCTCAAAATCATGGTGTATGTAAGCATCGCATGATGAGTGTTAAATTTTTCGAACTACAACGGATAAAAAATGGGATTGTGTAGTCTGAATTGTAGGAGTGTCGAACTTCTCAACATCGGATGGAAGGTGGTTGAATAAGGACACTAATAATTATGTAGAAAATAAGATAGCATATTAAGAAGTTGACTGTAGAACTTGCGACGGAAACAACGTACGAACAACACTGATAACAAGAAGGTTCAGTATCATAAAACATCCAGAGAATAACTGCCTTGCTTCAGAGCAGAGTCGTAGAGAGGCAGGGCCAATCGCGTGGGAGGTATCTATCAAATATTGGATGACGTAGGGTACAAGTGCTACTCTGCAGTGAAGAGGTTAGCATGAAAGAGGCAGTCGTCGTGGGCCACATCAAACCCTACAGCGAAGTTTCAGTACAGAAATAGGAGTCAATGAAAGAAATTCGATAACACGAAGAGATATCGGAGCAGCACAAGAGGAATTTATCTTATTCTTAAATTGCGTATGGAGCTTACATGAGCTATCGAACTTTGAGATTTATCGGTTTTACTTTTGCTGCCCTTCACCAATTAATGTATCGATAGTATAGAGGACGGAATGTCAATTACATTAATATACGAGTATAGCCATCCCATCGGAAAGAAAATCCCACAAAATTTATATGCCAAAGGAAAAGCTGACTACCTGGATTTAGTTTAGCTTTAAGGTACGACTATATTTATTTATTTATTCTTGGAAGAATCATTTGATATTTAAAGAGGATTTATCTATATTATGAAATGATACTAAGTAGTTAAAATATACAAATAAAACGTAGAAGGACGGTTTTCAAGCCTTGCTGAAAGAACAGTCCCGGAATTTTTTCATATGATTTAGGAAAACCTTGAAGAACGTAGATCAGCACAGCAGAACAGAAGCGAACTCCATTCTCCCTAATATGGAGTCAGTGTCCCAACAAACTGCACGGCTTCATTTCTTTGGTTTTGCAGTGACACGTGGAGTTGGGCTGGTGAAGAAATAGACCGACAGAGGAGTAATCTTCTGACAGGTGTTACTGGACAGTGGAGTTATTCTACTCACGGCACACGCAGTTCGGACTTCTTCGCCTATTTTCAAGGAGGGTTTGGGTCTTGTATTTTTGAGGACAGTGGAATTACTCTTTACAGAGCATCGCAAGGGATGAGTTATTCCTTTCCTTCTCTCAGCTGCACATAAAAAAGTCAAAAGTGTAGAGTTGACAGCATGGTCGAAATTTGTCTACAAGAACAGTGGTCATTATACACTCCTGGAAATTAAAATAAGAACACCGTGAATTCATTGTCCCAGGAAGGGGAAACTTTATTGACACATTCCTGGGGTCAGATACATCACATGATCACACTGACAGAACCACAGGCACATAGACACAGGCAACAGACCATGCACAATGTCGGCACTAGTACAGTGTATATCCACCTTTCGCAGCAATGCAGGCTGCTATTCTCCCATGGAGACGATCGTAGAGATGCTGGATGTAGTCCTGTGGAACGGCTTGCCATGCCATTTCCACCTGGCGCCTCAGTTGGACCAGCGTTCGTGCTGGACGTGCAGACCGCGTGAGACGACGCTTCATCCAGTCCCAAACATGCTCAATGGGGGACAGATCCAGAGATTTTGCTGGCCAGGGTAGTTGACTTACACCTTCTAGAGCACGTTGGGTGGCACGGGATACATGTGGACGTGCATTTTCCTGTTGGAACAGCAAGTTCTCTTGCCGGTCTAGGAATGGTAGAACGATGGGTTCGATGACGGTTTGGATGCACCGTGCACTATTCAGTGTCCACTCGACGATCACCAGAGGTGTACGGCCCGTGTAGGAGATCGCTCCCCACACCATGATGCCGGGTGTTGGCCCTGTGAGCCTCGGTCGTATGCAGTCCTGATTGTGGCACTCACCTGCACGGCGCCAAACACGCATACGACCATCATTGGCACCAAGGCAGAAGCGACTCTCATCGCTGAAGACGACACGTCTCCATTCGTCCCTCCATTCACGCCTGTCGCGACACCACTGGAGGCGGGCTGCACGATGTTGGGGCGTGAACGGAAGATGCCCTAACGGTGTGCGGGACCGTAGCCCAGCTTCATGGAGACGGTTGCGAATGGTCTTCGCCGATACCCCAGGAGCAACAGTGTCCCTAATTTGCTGGGAAGTGGCGGTGCGGTCCCCTACGGCACTGCGTAGGATCCTACAGTCTTGGCTTGCATCCGTGCGTTGCTGCGGTCCGGTCCCAGGTCGACGGGCACGTGAAACTTCCGCCGACCACTGGCGACATCATCGATGTACTGTGGAGACCTCACGCCCCACGTGTTGAGCAATTCGGCGGTATGGCCACCCGGCCTCCCGCATGCCCACTATACGCCGTCACTCAAAGTCCGTCAACTGCACATACGGTTCACGTCCACGCTGTCGCGGCATGCTACCAGTGTTAAAGACTGCGATGGAATTCCGTATGCCACGGCAAACTGGCTGCGGCGGTGCACAAATTCTGCGCAGCTAGCGCCATAGGACGGCCAACACCGCGGTTCCTGGTGTGTCCGCTGTGCCGTGCTTGTGATCATTGCTTGTACAGCCCTCTCGCAGTGTCTGGAGCAAGTATGGTGCGTCTGACACACCGGTGTCAATGTGTTCTTTTTTCCATTTCCAGGAGTGTATATTAGTGACGCATGTTTACACATTACACAGCCTGATAACTTCACACTTATGAAATTGTATTTTGTCTGTACTTTGTGAACTGTTCATATTTTTGCGAAACCATTGTGATACTATGAGACCTTTAAATGTTGTATTTGATATGGGATTATGATTTTTGAACTACGTTAGAGGTAGATGACAGTATTGAAATGAGCAGACAATTTTTTAGGTTTTGAAATTGTTGCAGAAAGCTACGACGTTTTTGAGATTTGACTAAGGTGTTATGATGTTATTATCACAACGACGATGTGTATTATGCTGCTGAGGTATGTTTATGATCAATAAGCTGATGATTTATGAGTAATTTGATAATGCTACGTATCTGTTATGATGAAATATTTAAGAAGTGTCGACGAATATGTATATGAGTAACATGGTAAGGAATGTTGAGTAGTGGTTACGGACTCTGACTTGTGAAAAAGGATGTTGGGAACCAAGAATCGTACTTTAAACAGTTATGAAATGTGTGTAAGTGTGTGAATGTGTCACAATGCCGACGAATAATATTTGGAGACTATTATATTTAAAGGATTTTGTTTCTCCACATTTGTAACGCAAATTCACGACCTGTGAAATTTTATATGAGACTGTCACTGTAGTGCAAACTGGTGTCGTAAATATTTCGGTAGGAAAGTTAAGTGACCACCTTTACATATTGCATCGTGGGCACCCAGCTGCGAAACAGTCTCCTGGAAAAAAGCCATTAGAGTGTGCCTTTCAGAGGCACAGGCGGAAAAAAAGAGAGGCTATTAACCTCGGTATTGACTGTTCTTTGTAGAAAGCATCGCAAATACGACACAATCAGACTTGAAAACATGATTACATTGTAGAGTTCTTAATTTACGATGTTTTCTAAAATTCCTCCTCCCCCCATGAACCATGGACCTTGCTGCTGGTGGGAAGGCTTACGTGCCTCAGCGATACAGATAGCCATACCGTAGGTGCAACCACAACGGAGTGGTATCTGTTGCGAGGCCAGACAAACATGTGTTTCCTGAAGAGGGGCAGCAGCCTTTACAGTAGTTGCAGGGGCAACAGTCTGGATGATTGATTGATCTGGCCTTGTAACAATAACCAAAACAGCCTTGCTGTGCTGGTACTGCGAAAGGTTGAAAGCAAGGGGAAACTACGGCCGTAATTTTTCCCGAGGGCATGCAGCTTTACTGTATGATTAAATGATGATGGCGTCCTCTTGGGTAAAGTATTCTGGAGGTAAAATAGTCCCCCTTTCGGATCTCTGGGCGGGGACTACTCAAGAGGCTGTCGTTATCAGGAGAAAAAAAACTGGCGTTCTACAGTTCGGAGAGTGGAATGTCAGATCCTTTAATCGGACCGGCAGGTTATGGAATTTAAAAAGGGAAATAGATAGGTTAAAGTTAGATATAATGGGAATTAGTGAAGTGCGGTGGCAGGAGGAACAAGACTTTTGGTCAGGTGACTACAGGGCTATAAACACAAAATCAAGTAGGGGTAATGCAGGAGTAGGTTTAATAATGAATAGGAAAATAGGAATGCGGGTAATCTACTACAAACAGCATAGTGAACTTATTATTATGGCTAAGATAGATACGAAACCCACACCTATTACAGTAGTAAAAGTTTATATGCCAACTAGCTCTTCAGATGACGAAGAAATTGAAGAAATGTATGATCAAATAAAAGAAATTATTCAGATGGTGAAGGGTGACGAAAATTTAATAGTCATGGGTGACTGGAATTCGGTAGTAGGAAAAGGGAGAGAAGGAAATGTAGTAGGTGAATATGGACTGAGGCAAAGCAATGATAGAGGAAGCCGCCTAGTAGAATTTTGCACAAAGCACAACTTTATCATAGCTAACACTTGGTTCAAGACCCATAAAAGAAGGCTGTGTATATGGAAGAAGCCGGGAGATACTGACAGGTTTCAGATAGATTATATAACGGTAAGACAGAGATTTAGGAAACAGGTTTTAAATTGTAAGACATTTCCAGGGGCAGATGTGGACTCTGACCACAATCTATTGGTTATGACCTGTAGATTAAAACTAAAAAATCTGCATAGAGGTGGCAATTTAAGGAGATGGGACCTGGATAAACTAAAAGAACCAGAGGTTGCACAGAGTTTCAGGGAGAGCATAAGGGAGCAATTGACAGGAATGGGGGAAAGAAATACGGTAGAAGAAGAATGGGTAGCTTGAGGGATGAAGTAGTGAAGGCAGCTGAGGATCAAGTAGGTAAAAAGATGAAGGCTAGTAGAAATCCTTGGGTAACAGAAGAAATATTGTATTTCGTTGATGAAAGGAGAAAATATAAAAATGCAGTAAATGAAGCAGGCAAAAAGGAATACAGACGTCTCAAAAATGAGGTCGACAGGAAGTGCAAAACGGCTAAGCAGGTATGGCTAGAGGACAAATGTAAGGATGTAGAGGCTTATCTCACTAGGCGTAAGATAGATACTGCCTACAGGAAAATTAAAGAGACCTTTGGTGATAAGAGAACCACTTCTATGAACATCAAGAGCTCAGATGGAAACAAAGTTCTAAGCAAAGAAGGGAAAGCAGAAAGGTGTAAGGAGTATATACAAGGGTCTATACAAGGGTGATGTATTTGAGGACAATATTATGGAAATGGAAGAGGATGTAGATGAAGATGAAATGGGATATACGATACTATGTGAAGAGTTTGACAGAGCACTGAAAGACCTGAGTCGAAACAGGGCCCCCGGAGTAGACAAAATTCCATTGGAACTACTGACGGCCTTGGCAGAGCCAGTCCTGACAAAACTCTACCATCTGGTGAGCAAGATGTATGAGACAGGCGAAATACCCTCAGACTTCAAGAAGAATATAATAATTCCAATCCCAAAGAAAGCAGGTGTGGACAGATGTGAAAATTACCGGACTGTCAGATTAATAAGTCACAGCTGCAAAATATTAACGCGTATTCTTTAGAGACGAATGGAAAAACTAGTAGAAGCCAACCTCAGGGAAGATCAGTTAGGATTCCATAGAAATGTTGGAACTCGTGAGGCAATACTGTCCCTACGACTTATCTTAGAAGCTAGATAAAGGAAGGGCAATTCTACGTTTCTAGCATTTGTAGACTTAGAGAAAGCTTTTGACAATGTTGATTGGAATACTCTCTTTCAAATTCTGAAGATAGCAGGGGTAAAATACGTGGAGTGAAAGGCTATTTACAATTTGTACAAAAACCAGATGGCAGTTATAAGAGTTGTGGGGCATGAAAGAGAAACAGCGGTTGGGAAGGGAGTGAGTCAGGATTGTAGCCTCTCCCTGATGTTATTCAATCTGTATAGTGAGCAAGCAGTGAAGGAAACAAAAGAAAAATTCGGAGTAGGTATTAAAATCCATGGAGAAGGATTCAAAATTTTGAGGTTCGCCGATGGCATCGTAATTCTGTCAGAGACAGCAAAGAACTTGGAAGAGCATTTGAACGGAATGGATAGTGTCTTGAAATGAGGATATAAGATGAACATCAACAAAAGCAAAACAAGGATAATTTCATGTAGTCCAACAAAGTCGGGTGATGGTGAGGGAATTAGATGAGGAAATGAGACAATTAAAGTAGTAAAGGTGTTTTGCTATTTGGGGAGCAAAATGACTGATGATGTTCGAAGTAGAGAGGATATAAAATGTAGACTGGCAATGGCAACGAAAGCGTTTCTGAAGAAGAGAAATTTGTTAACATCGAGAATAGATTTAAGTGTCAATAAGTCATTTCTGAAAGTATTTGTATGGGGTGTAGCCATGTATGGAAGTGAAACATGGACGATAAATAGTTTGGTCAAAAAGAGAATAGAAGCTTTCGAAATGTGGTGCTACAGAAGAGTGCTGAAGATTAGATGGGTAGATCACATGACTAATGAGACAGTATTGAAAAGGATTAGAGAGAAGAGAAGTTTGTGGAACAACTTGAGCAGAAGAAGGGATCGGTTGGTAGGACATGTTCTGAGGCATCAAGGGATCACCAATTTAGTATTAGAGGGCAGCGTGGAGGGTAAAAATCGTAGAGGGAGACCAAGACATGACTACACTAAGCAGATTCAAAAGGATGTAGGTTGCAGTAGGTACTGGGAGATGGAGAAGCTTGCAGAAGATAGAGTAGCATGGAGCACTGCATCAAACCAGTCTCAGGACTGAAGACCACAACAACAACAACTAAAATTCCTAATGAAACGATGAGAAACATTTCTACATCTATTGTCTTTCTAGTTGAGAGATTTTTTTACTGCCTTTGGAGACGCCATTTGCCTAGTGAATGACGTTTCACACATTGCTTTGTATATATAGTTGCCTATTTTGTTTAATATCTATTTTCTAGTTGCACTGCAGCATTGGTTAAAATAAAATTTAATAGATGTACTAATATCACTATTTTCTGTCTACAGACCCAGTAAAGAATAATTTTATGATGTAGTGTCGTAGAAAAGAGGGCACAAATAGACATTTCCCTTCACAGGAATTGCATAAATAATTGTTTTAATGACTTGATAACTGTTTTGCAGAGTAAGTTTTTGTGAGGCATCACTCTAGTGTTAAGATGTGACATAGGTATTAGACATGGCCATTTTTAGTGTAATATTTTTTCTGCTGGAGCTATGTCATGTTTACATATAAGCTATTACATATACTGCTGCTAGTTTGGCAACTTGCATTTTTTTCATTACTAGTTGTATTAATTGTTTTGTGCTGCTGCATTGCCTCCTCCCTTAGTTCAGCATCTGATTTCAGTAGATTTAAGTTAGCTTAAGAGGGGTAGACTATATAAGAGAATGAGTTGCGTTGAATTGGAAGAAATACATTGAGAAGTTTTACGAAAAAGTACAGAGATCAGGTATAGATAGCACTTTTTGAAATAATGAAGTACGAAAGGAGATCTCCAAGAAGTAAATAAAGTTTTGTTTGCAAGGCACTGCAGTAAAACAAACCCAGTCCTTTTCCTTTCTGTTAATCCGCAATCTGTTTGTGTACTCTTGTATATTTGTGTTCTTCCTGTGTTTATGTGCTTATCTGATGAGAGTAACGCTGTAGAATTTTTCTGATAATATTTTAATTACTTTGTAAAGATATTTAGACATTATTTATTCTGTTTTGTTGCTCATATGTGAAGATGATGTTTCAAAAGTTATTCTGATCTTTATGTATGTACTTATGTCATAATTCTTGTAACACTGATGTACATGTTTATTTCTATTCTTTTGTAAAGCCTGTGTTACTACAGATGTTATCTGTACTGTTATGTTCTTTGATGATGTATTTTGTACCTTCGTAACTGTATTCTTATATTGTAAATTTATAAATGTATAGACACCAGTTCTTGAAATTAAGTATCATTTTACTGCACACGTTTCAGTTGGTCATAATATATACACTGTATGTGAGAAGGTGGGACTGTTAGTGCTTCCATGTGTGTTGATAATTCAGCAAGTGACTGGCTAACAGCATTGCTTGTTCTAAGGATATTCCAAAAAGTTTTGTGAGTACACAAATGATGGTTTATGGACTTGCTACATTCTCTGCAAAACTCTTCGGTGGTGACTGTGCAGGTGCACAGTCACAGCAGATGCCTGCTGGGCATTGCTAGAAGGACTAGAGTGGGTCTACATCTTTGATGACTCACCAATAACATTATTTCTGCAAGGACCACAGTGGGTCTGCACCTCTGATGGCCCACCAATACCATGATCTCTACCAGGACTACAGTGGGTCTGCTCTGTGATGACCTACCTACCAATATTCTTCAAAGCTTCGACTGACTGCTCTGTTGTGGCCCATTACCTGTCTAGATGTCGAGAGTCAGCACTGTCTTTCCGTTGGAAGGACAACACTACTTCTTCAAGACTGCATGGAAATCCACTGCTTCTGTGTGCATTTTCTTTTACTGCTCAGACTTGAGAAAAAAAAAACACTGCAATTTTACTGTGATGAATGGTCAGGAATGTCTTTATGGGCTCTGAGAAAATTTTTGCTTTTGACCAACATTGTATAATATGTGTGTGCATTTGATATCTTTGTTACTGCAATTATGAAAAAAATTTATCAAATCATTATTGGCCACTGCCCAAAACAATTTGTAAAATTTTTTGTGGGGATCATGAGGGCTATGTAAGTAGGCTGTTTAGGTTTTTTTATTGGTAACGCCACATAGCGCTTTGAATGAAAATCACTGGCTGTGCTGTGTGCAGTCTGTGGCTAGTTTGCATTGTTGCCTGCATTGTAGTGTTGGTCAGTTAACTGTTAACAACACATAGCGTTGCTCAGTTGGAGGTGAGCCGCCAATGGTGGTGGATGTGGGGAAAGAGATGTCGGAGTTTTGCAATTTGTAGGACTGGATGTCATGAACTGCTATATACATTATGACTTTTGAACACTATTGAAGTAAATACATTGTTTGTTCTCCATCAAAATCTTTGATTTACCAACTATGCCTATCACTAGTTAGTGCCTTCCGTAGTTTGAATCTTTTATTTAGCTGGCCGTACTTGCGCTCACTGTATTGCAGTAGTTTGAGTAACGAAGATTTTTGTGAGGTAATTGATTTGTGAAACGTATAGGTTAATTTAGTCAGGGCCATTTTCTTGTAGGGGTTACTGAAAGTCGGATTGCGTTGCCCTAAAAATATTGTGTGTCAGTTTAAGCACAGTCCTGTATAATTATTCAAAGGGGACATTTCAACACACACACACACACACACACACACACAATTTAGAGAAGAAAAGAAAAAACACACAGTGCTATTCTCCATATAGCCGCTCCTAGGAGTAATTTACAGTGTCCTAAAAAGAGTTTGGAATGACGAGATGGGTTCTCATGTGGAGAAGACGCCCACATGTGGCCGTTTCCAGCAGTGGAGTTCTTATAGACAACCTGATAGCGACGGCGCAACTCGTAACAACACAGTTCAATTCGTTTACTAATTTGAAACGAAAATTTCGCTACATGGCACCCACTCATTTTTCCAGAAGTAAAAATTCAAGTAATTTGTCTATTTACATTATGTTATTTTAAAAGGAGAAGAACAGCAACTCACGCATTTCACTGTTGCGTCCCTGTTATACATTTACAGTTGCAGTGTATATCGTGAAAGAAGTAAGTAAAAGTTTAGCGACTAGATGAAATGCGGTTGGTAAGCCAAATAGAATTTCATAGACGGCAAGTCTTTTACATCCATCTGTCTTCCACTATGTTTGTTCAGTTGAAGTACAAATAAGGTAGTTTCATTAGACCAGGAAGAGTATAGTCTATGAGACTGTTGCATGCGATAGACAGTGGTTGTAATGCTGGATTCAGTAATAGATGCATGAAGTTTTTAGAGGTGATGGAGTAGAGTTGTTGGACTGCCAGGTCTGTGGCATGGGAAGGTTTATTGGTGACAGTTTGGTGACCATGGCCGGTCACGAAAGTAGGTATCGACAGGGAGAACGATGACTCCGCCTGGCACCTTCACACAGCAGAAATCGCGGCAGGGGACACAGCCTATGCCACTGGCTCCAACTGGCCATGAGAAGCAGTCAGATAGGGCCATAGCCTACTGTCCCAGGGGGCATAGGCAGAACACTTTTCTACTGATTTCGCTGGGTATGACGGACATAGACAACTGTTCTGAGCCAAGGAGAGGAGCATTTCGGTGATTCTGCAGCTGTTCTCAGGCTGTATCCTGGAAATCTCCTTGCAAGGTTGTTATCAGTTAGGCATGTGAAATCATTTAGCTCTTTCTGTCCGAAATGAGACAGCACTGCATGATGCCCCATTCTGTGTCATTGGGTGCGCAGTCGTGTTCCTTCGAGGAAACATAGGCACCCATGCCTTGGTGTTTCCCACATTCCCAAAGTAACAGTATGTTGATTGAGACACCAAACATGACGGCAGGAAACATAGCAGCGGATGCCTGTTCGATGTCGATGACGATGTGATAGGCGATTGGCGCGGGACAGCGCTATCTATTTTCACTGTGTCGCTATTAGCGTTTTGGCACATACTCTACCTGGGCTTACATGAAGTGTGGGGGAAGCGTGGTCTTGGCTTTTGGCGTGGAGGAGAGTGGCAAACTTTGGTCAGCTGGCATGGAACAGACAAGTTGGTTGTGTCTGGAGTCTTGGTGCATAGTTGTATGCGAATTGTATGGGGAGACACAAAATTAAACTAAACTCCGTCCTAACAAGCGTTTGGAGGCGCCACTGTACCGACATGCCTCCTTGTCATCCTAAGCCCCCAGATGTCACTGGATGCCGATATGGACGGTCATGTGCTCAGCAAACCGCTCTGCTGGCGCTATGTCAGTTAATGAGACCGGAGCCGCTACTTCTCAGTCGAGTAGCTCCTCAGTTTCCCTCAAAGGGCTGAGTGTACCCGGCTTGCACTCTACAGACCGGATGGTCACCCACCTCAGTGCTAGCCCAGCCCCACAGCGCTTGACTTTTGTGATCTGACGGGGAAAGGTTGTTGACACTTCGGCGTGGCCGTTGGACGAGAGGGGGAGATGGAGGTCCATAATTCAACCTGAGTCAGAGCAACACCAGCCTCTGCATTTGTTTTGCATTCGCATGTGGAGCATTCTGTAGCAACGGCACTACGAATCTTGATAGTGAATCTCATTCACTGCACCGTGCGCTCATAGCGGCAGCAATCGCTATTCAATTTAAGCACATTGTGCTAATTTGTTCCAGTCAACCGTTCACAAGTGCTAGTGAAATTAGTTACAGTCAGATCGTGTTGTCCATTTTAAAATAAGACTTAGAGTCAATTTGGCATCCTCCGTTCAACTTTGGGAACACTATTTAAGTACACTTCATTTCATTAACACAAGCATATATATGCTTGTGTTCATGTTGAGCTATGTTTCCATGTCAGTCATCATATCTTTTCGAAACAAATACGTCGTGATGTACCAGTATACTTCATTTTTTATGAACGCTAGCATAACTATAGTAGATTTGTTGAGCTATGGTGCCATGTCACTTACATTATTTCGAAACAAATCTGACCTCACGCTGAATTTAGGAAGACAAGGTTCCTTGATCACCGTCATTAATTTTGTTTAGGTGCCTGGGGAGGAATAGGAGCAGTCTCTGAATAAAATACATTTCATCTTTTTCAGATTCACTACACAGAGCCAAATAGATTCTCATTAGCGTTTACTTTCCATTAAGTCTAAATTTTACAGTAGTCTAAGTGAAAAGTGGTTATGTGTCTTGCAGATATTCAGATGCAGGTGGTTATTGGAGATACCCACATACCTGCACACCAAACAGTTAGACACTATGTCGAATGTGTGTAAATAAGAAACCACTAGGTGTTGCCAGTTTTGACTTGCGGTATGTTGTAGCAGGGCATTTAATACGTAAACGATTTAAACGGTAAGAGTTTCTCTGCTAGCAATTATGAGACAAACACATACAAGCACGTACAAAAGACAAATGGCTGGACTGAGAACGTAGTTCTGCATGAAATGTGGATGAAATAAAGCTAGGAAGGACATGTAGAAACGGTGTAGAGTGTGTTATTTAGGGTTCCTCAAAGAAGAAAAACACGTTAAGATATTTTATTACAAGTTAAGTGAACATTGTAGAGAGTATAACACGGTAAGCCACAATATTCTGAAGCGGCACCAGACGAATTAGGAAAGGCGGCACGTGCGTCGACGTTGGTCACGTATCTGCCGAACGTGACAAGCATAGATCAACGACTGAAGAGGCAATCGCCGCTATCGAAACTTCGCGACATTGGCGAAAACACCAAATAAATACCGCCGACAAACAGGCGTGAAATGGTCCTTTGAGATAGTCCTTCGACGGAAGGAGGAGACACGAATAATCTTCGGCTTGACGAATAAGGTTTTGGAACAAGAAATGAGAAAAGAGAAAAAATGAGTTCTGCAAAATTTTACCTAGTAATAACTCTGTTCGAGAATCACAAGGGATCGGATGACACGGGACAAATTCTGTTAGATTACATCATGGACGGAGAGAGATTCCGATATTGGATACTGGATTTTAGGGCATATCCAGGAGCAGATATAGACACCGTTCACATTATAATAGTGATGAAGAGGAAGATGAACTTTAAGACCTCTCTCAAAAGGACATTCACAGAAGGAGCAAAGGGAAACATTGGTACAAACAAGGTAACTGCTAAAAAAACATGGGTAACTGAAAAAATACTTCAGCTATTGGACGAAAGGAGGACCTACAAAAATATCCCGGGATATTCAGGAATACGGAAACACAAATCCTGAAGATTGAAATATATAGAAAGTGCAGGGAAGCAAAGACGAAGTGGCTGTATGAAAAGTCTTAAGACATCGAAAAACAAGTGATTTTAAGAAGGGGGACTCAGCATGCAGGAAAGTCAAAACAATCTTCGATGATATTAAACGCAACGGTGGTAACATTAAAAGTGCAACGGGATTCCACTGTTAAAGGCAGAGGACAGAGTGAATGTGTGGAAAGAGAAGAGAGAAACCCTCTATGAGGGTGAAAATTTGTCTGACGTGATAGAAGAAACAGGAGTCGATTTAGAAGAGACAGGGAATCGAACATTAGAATCATAATTTAAAACAGCTTTTTATGATATAAGATCAAATAAACCAGAAGTAATAGATAACATTCCATCAGAATTTCTAAAATCACTGGGGGAGGCGGCTACAAGTCAACTATTCACTTTAATGTGTAGAATGTATTAGTCTGGAGACATACCATCTAACTTTAGGGAAAAATGTCAACCACACAATTCCGAAGTCTGCCAGAGCTGACAGTTGGGAGGTTTAAGTAGTTCTAAGTCTAAAGGAGTGATGACCTCAGATGTTACGTGCCATAGTGTTTAGAGCCATTTGATGCGGTTTGCTGATGATATTGCTATTCTGAGTGAAAGTGAAGAAGAATTACATGATCTGCTGAATGGAATGAACAATCTAATGAGTACACAACATGGATTGGGAGTAAACCGAAGAAAGACGAAAGTAGTGAGAAGTAGTAGAAATGAGAACAGCGAGAAACTTAATATCAGGATCGATGGTCACGAAGTCGACGATGTTACGGAATTCTGCTACCTAGGAAGAAAAATAACCAATGACAGACGCAGCAAGGAGGATATCTAAAGCAGAATAGCAATGACAAAATGGCCACTTCTGGCCACGAGAAACCTACTAGTATCAAATATCTGCCTTAGTTTAAGGAAGAAATTTCTGAGACTGTGCATCTGGAGGCCAGCATTATATGGTAGTGAAACATGGACTGGGGGAAAACCGGAAGAGAAGAGAATCGACGTTTTTGATATGTGGTGATATAGAAGAATGTTGAAAACTTTAATCTAATCCCTTCTCATTTATTGTTTCAGTTTCTTGTGTTGTATCATCATTGCATAATGCTTCGTAACGATTTACCCACTCTTCTTCTTCAATATTGTTTACCCACTTTTCTTCTTCAACATTGTTTATTTATATCTCCTCTTTCTCTGTTGTATTTTTATGGTTTTTAAAACCTTATAGACTGTTTGCTGTCTCCCGCGAACACCATTCTCGATAATACAAATACATCTGCCCCTATTGTCTGGGTTTGACTTACCTGATACACGTTGAGAAATATTTCTTCTATCCTTATATGACTACATCTCTTCACATACCAGGTTGCTTATATATTTTGTATATCCACTCCAGTTTTCTTTAACAGCTTTACTTATAAGCTCATTCCAACTGTTTACTATCTTTATTTTCCTTATTGTTATCTTTTTGCCTAGAGCGTCTCCTAGTAATATATCACGTTCTTTAGATTTTGCCATTCCTATTCTATTTTATCTTTAGTTGCTAACTACTCATTCAGTTTGCTTTGTCAAAGAAGTTTGGTTCTGTCCTCTTCCTGCAAGCATACTTTATTAATGCTTCGACCTTATTGTCTACGTATTTATTTGGTCATTTTCTCCCATTTCACAAAAACATCTTTTCTAGAGATTAGTAGAAAATTACCTGACCCTATATCTCGTCCCTTCGACAAGATAGCTTATCATTTACTAAAATGTAAACAATTACTGATCTAAGACGTCTACTGGCACAAGTGTACTTATGTATATCTCTTTTCTTAAAGAGACAGTTTGTAATTTTTAGATACTTGTAAGTGGCAAAATCTCTTACTACATTTCTCTTTCCGTTGTATGCCCGTTCTCCAGTCGGCCCTGTGATATTTGTTACTGGAATATATCCTATTCTGGCATTGAAATCGCCGGTCATAATAATCTGATCAGTAGTACTGTTTTTATCCAAAGTCTTCTGCTGTTATTCATAGAAGGCTTCAGACCATTACATTTTTCTTTCTTCTGGTGCACATAGTTTACAACGGTGACATTGCCGCTTCTCAGTTTCAGTCTGACTATGAGTATTCTTTCGCACAGGTATGTGCAATCTTTGATCCATTCATCTTATCCCTTTAGAAGGAGTAATGCCTCACCTTTGCTTACTGTTTCATTTTGTTCGACTCCACTACAGAAAATTACATAAACGCTTACATATTTATTACCTCTCGTATTTATTTTCGCTTCATTGATTGCTAGAGCGTCGATGTTCGTGACTTTTATTATATTGGTTAGTCTAACCAAATTTTTGGGAAAATTCCTCTAATATTCTATGTTGCTACTTTGATATATCCGTTGATCCATTTTAGTTCGTCCTTTTCCTTCGCTGTGTCACTGACCTTTGAGACCAGCCTGTTTCGGTGGATCCTTGCGGCAATAGGTTTAGTGAGTGTTCCCCAAAGTTTGTTACCAGCTACCTGATAAATCCCCTTTCGAGGAGGACCGGGATTTTCCTTCGAGGTTGTCTCCCTTAGCCGATATATTCCGATTACTTAAAGACACCGGCAAACTCGCCTTTCATCCTCTGCCATTGACTACGTAAAGTACAGTCACTGTACACCCTGCTTTGAGCAAAGGTAAAACGACTCGTGTCTTTTGGGACGCTATAGTGGCATTTGTTGGTAGAGTTGCCTTCAGTTGTTGAAGGTCTGATTCATTCATAAAATTTTAGATTAAATTTCTCAGTGTTTTGATTCTGAACAGCTATCGGCAGCCTGAACAGACAATGAGATCCTTTGCCAACTTTCGACCAATAGAAGAGGAAAAGGAAAATGAAAGACACCGTCATGTCTTGAGCTTAAGCGTCATACGGGTAAAAAAAATACTGTTTGCCAAGGCACGCTGACAGAAAAGCAAAAAGAGAAAACCGCTGACATAAATAAGTGAAAGTAATGTCACATTTAACTAAGGGCATATGTGGCTGCAACCTACGTATTCCCAAGAGGGTTGCCCCGTATGAGAACTACAGTTTGTCTGGAATCTCGCCAGCTGACAGGTCTGGCATGGGTGACCCTACCAGCAGCATCGCACCTGCCAGCACACAAATAACCCAGTAACATTAAGGTGGTAGTCCATGTAGATACTGTAAGTGTATATATTGGTCTTGGGGTAGTGCCTTTCATTTAGAATTAAAACGTTTCATGTCTGTGGTTCGAATACCGCCGCTGCTTAAATTTTGACTAATAATCATCATTGCCGGTCGAAGACTTCTGGCATAAGAAGTCACAATTATTCTACCAACGGCCTTTTCTAGAAGGACGGAGGAGCGGACAGAATTTCATGGGTCTCTCTTGTCCTAGGCGTGGGAAACTACCGCTGAAGGCGGAAGAGTCAACAGTGATCAACGGCGTAAGTATGCGGAAGGCAACGGAAACCACTGCATTAAAGACACGTAACGTGTATCCACAGGATATGTGGCCTGTAATTGAAGATGTGTCATGATATTCTTTCCTTTAGCAAAAAATTCCAAATAGTCCCCCAATTCGGATCTCTGGGAGGGGACCGTTAATGGGGTGGTTACCATGAGAGAAAGAGTGAATAATCAACGAAATAACAACATTCTTTGTGTCGGGGCGTGGAATGTTAGAAGCTTAAAAATGGTAGCGAAACTAGATAATCTGAAAAGGGAAATGCAAAGGAATGAATCTAGATATAATAGGAATCAGTGGCTTGAAGTGGAAAAAAGAAAATGATTTCTGCTCAGATAAGTATAGGGTAATACGAACATCGGCAGAAAACTGTACAATGGGAGTAAGATTCTTTATGAATAGGAAGGTAGGGCAGGGAGTGTGTTACTGTGAAAAGTCCACAGATAGGGTTATTCTTATCGGAATCGACAGCAAGCCAACACCAACAACGATAGTTCAGGTATACAAGCCGACGCCACACGCTGAAAATGAAGACATAGAGAAAGTGTATGAGGACACTGATGAGGTAATACAGTATCTAAAGAGAGACGAAAATCTAGTAGCCATGGGGGACTGGAATGCAGTTGTAGGGGAAGGTGTAGAAGAAAACGTCACAGGAGACTATAACCTTGGGACAAGAAATGAGAGAGAAGGAAGATTAATTGAGCTCTGTAATACACTTCAGCCTGTAAAAACGAATAATACTCTGTTCATGAATCACAAGAGGAGGAGGTATACATGAAGTTTAAGACATTACTCAGTAAAAATTAATGCTCAAAGAAGTGGGAGACGGAAGTAATAAGGTATGACGAGATATGCTAGAAGTTCTTTAAGGCTATAGATACAGCAATAAGGAATAGCCCAATAGGCAGTACAGTTGAAGAAGAGTGGACATCCTTAAAAAGGGCTCTAACAGAAGTTGGGAAGGAAAACACAGGTACAAAGAAGGTAACTGCGGTGAAACGATGGGTAACTGAAAGAGTACTTCCGTTGACTGATGAAAGGAGGAAGTATAAACATGTTCCAGGAGACTCAGGAATACAGCAATACAAGTCGCTGAGAAATGAAAAAAATAAGAAGTGCAGGGAAGCTAAGACGATATGACCGCACAGTAAAATCTGAAGGAATCGAAGAAGAAATTTTTGTCGGTAGGACTGACTTAGCATACAGGAAACTTAAAACAACCTTCGGTGACATTAAAAGCAATGGTGATATCATTGAGATTGCAAAGGTTTTCTACTATTAAATACAAGCGAGAGAGCGGATAGGTGGAAAGGATACATTGAAAGCCTGTATGAGGAGGAAGATCTGTCTGATGTGATAGAAGAAGAAACAGGCGTCGAGTGAGAAGAGATAGGCGACCCGGTATTAGAATCAGGATTCAAAAGAGCTATGGAGGACTGAAGAACGAGTAAGGCAGAAGGGCTAAATAACACTCCATCTGAATTTCTTAGATCGTTGGGGGAAATGGCAACAAAACGACTGTTCATGTTGTTCTGCAGAATGTACGGCTCTGTCGACATACCATCTGACTTTCGGAAAAAAACATCATCGACACAATTCCGAAGACTGCATAAGCTGACAAGTGCTTCCATGTAGCTGACAAGAATAATATACAGAATAATAGAAAAGAAAATTGAGGATACGGTAGATGATCAGTTTGGCTTTAGGGAAGGTACAGGCACGAGATAGGCAATTCTGACGTTGCGGTTAAAAATGGAATCAAGCCTAAAGAAAAATCAAAACATGTTCATAGGATTTATCGACCAGGAAAAAGCGTTCGACAATATAAAATGGTGCAAGATGTAGAGATTCTGGGAAAAAAAGGGGTAAGCCATATGGAGAGACGGGTCATACACAATATGTACAACACCCAAGGGGGAATAAGAAGAGTAGACGGCCAAGAAAGAAGTGCTCGAATTAAAAAAGGTCTGAGACAGGGATGTTTCCTTTCGGCCCTACTTTTCAATCTGTACATCGAATAAGATGGAAATAAAAGAAAGATTCAGGGGTGGAATTAAAATTCAAGGTGAAAGGATATCAATGATACGATTTGCTGGTGACAGTGCCATCCTGAGTGAAAGTGAAGGAAAATTAAATGTTCTGAAACCAACGAACAGTCTCATAAATACAGAATATGGACTGAGAGTAAATCGATAAAAAAAGGAAGTAATCAGAAGTAGCAGGAATGAGAACTACTAGAAACTTAAGGTCAGGAAGGAATTCTGCTACCTAAGCAGAAATATAACGAATGACGGGCGATGCGAGGAGGACATCAAAAGCAGTCTAGCAATGGCAAAAAGTGCATTCTGGCCAAGAGTAGTCTACTAGTATCAAACATGGGCCTTAATTTGAGGAGGGAATTTCTGATAACGTACGTGTGGAGTACAACATTGTATGGTATTGAAACTTGGTCTGTGCAGAATCGGAGAGTCAAGGAATATGTGGAAAACACAGGGAGCGTTTCCTGGCCGCGCGCATGCGCAGTGATTTCGATGGCCGCGCATGTGAGCAGCCTGCGGTGACTCAGTTTGGTGCAGAGCCTGTGACCATCGTACATTGGCTGGGGCGACGCAGCACACACAGGATTGAGATAAGTAATATTATTGCCTTGGTACATATATACCGAGTATTTGTAAAAAAAAAAAAAAAAAAAAAAAAAAAAAAAAATATTAGGTCTTGCCGCTGTGTCGCTTGATTTTAGCCTTTGAATATGCCTATTTAGGCAAGCTGTTTTATATTTGTTCTGAAGAAGGCGTGGTTACCCACGCTGAAACCTAGGTAAACACCAGGTAGTTTGTGCAATCGAGGCGGATTTTTCATAATTATGGAAAGCTGCAACCTACGATTACTTGCTGATAGTTGCCGCGTCTGTGAGGTGATCATCGTTCGAAATAACCACGCTGTACTATGATGTCAACTCTGATCAAAAGTCATAGGCGGAGTTTAAATGTTTACGTCTGTCATCGGCAGTGGCAGCGGCGATAAAACCTTGTTTTTAGACATGCCGCTCGAAATTATATCTTCTGGGTAGAATAAGCCATAAACTATGACAAAGCATTTCGCTTACTACAACGAGAAAGTCCAGTTCGCAGAAATTACCCGGAGTTTAAAAAACAATGTCGAAGGTTTTTTCTATCGTGCCACACATATCGCTCCACGTTAATAAGTGCCTCGTGATCGTAGTAGATTTCGTAGATGTGTCGGTGAACTAGGAAAACCTTTTTCTCCTCAACTGAATGAGTTTCACAGATACACGGATAAAATGTCTCCAGAGAATAAAAGTTTCTAATAATTTATCGTTTGCTTACCTGCTTACATCACATACAGTGGTGGGTAGCGAAGTAAGGAAACCCTATTACCCATAAGATCGCTGTTTAGTTACAGCAGTGTGGCTAACATCCCCATACCGCTAGGACGACTGTGAGGTAACGTTTTTGTGAGGGACCTTGGGGGATGGGGTTGCTTGAGAGGTATGAGAGTGCAAAATTTCACTTAAATGGGTAGAAATTGAAGATGTTTGAAGGAAGTGTGTCTCAAACCAAGAGCCGGAGGGTTACTACTGTGTTAGGACATTTGGCTACAAATCTAACTTGGGGTCTGTACGTAGATGTATCGCTCAAAATCAATCTGTAATTGAACTAGTGGGATTGTTTGTCTACATGCAGAATAAAAACAAAACCGTTGTTCGGACAGAAGGTACTTGACGTCGCCGTGGTAACATGCGATGTTTACTGACTGTAGGTAAGTGTGGACTTTAGCAGTAAACAGTGTTTGTATGTTTTCCATAACTATTTTGTAGAATGAGATGATTGCAACAAACCAAGCCACCTTACGCAAACAAAATTCTTATAGTTTTATATACTTACAACAATGCATAAAATTAAGAAATATTCAGTAGATTTCAAACGAGCTGGCATAACAGCATCGAGCCACTGTTAACAGCTTGTTATTGTCTCGGCCCTTCAGAAGAAAATGGGGGGGGGGGGGGGTAAAGAACATAAGAGAGCAAGGCAGGAAGTGATAGGTCCCGAAAAACAAGCCAAAAAGAAGATAGAATCATCCGAAGGCAATCTATGGCTGATACCAGAAAATTATCCCAGGCAATACGCGATGAACTACTGGGTAAGCACGAGGTGAAGGTGTGTGTTCCGACAGTTCAACGCGTCGCTTAGCTGCTACAGATCTGAATGGCAGGAGACCATCGCGTAAACCTGTCATAAGTGCCAAATATAGTGAGACCAGGCTACAGCTTGCTAAAAAGGAAGCGTTATGGACTACTGAAGACCGGTCAAAAATACTATGGAGTGACGAAAGTTAGTTTAATCGCTTATGGCCAGAGAGATATAGTACGTTCGACAGCGGGAAAACAAGAGAAATGACAGATAGCATCAAGCTGCCACCATAAAGCATGGAGCAGGAATAAGCATGATGCGGTGCTAAATCTCACAAAGTGCTTTAGGTCTTCTCGTCGAAATTAGTGAAGTAATAAATATAATTTCTAAGGCTATCTCCTAAAATCGGATGTACTGCCGGTGGTCCGCGTCTTCCCAACACGATATTTCGACGTCGTAACGCGGCGTCTTCATCAGGTGTTCCCTGACACTGGTTGGCGAGCTGACCTCGTCCCATATTTATGCCTGGGCGCTGTGTGGTGCTCCCTATGCCGTCCGCGCCAGCTGTGGCCATTTCTGTTGGTGGTATCAGTCTCTAGGCGCTTCCTCTTCGGTCCGCGCCCGTTGCGGCTCTCTTCTGAGGTATCGGACGTCCCAAGGCGTTCCCTATCGGGTCCGCGCCCGATAGGCGTGATCCTAGCACTATCATGGCTCTGCTGAAGCTCCTTATGCTGTCCGCAACCGCGGCGAGTTTCTCTCGTGGCCGACCCATTGTCCTCGCCTTCCGAACCCGGTATGCGCCTGTGAGGTGCGCTTCCTGTGGCATCCGGCTGTTGTTGGAGCTGCATACTATGATGGCCATCCTCCAAGGAGCTTGCTGCCGCCTGATGTCGTGTATGCCTTTCTGTTCCGTTACTTATACCCTTGGACGTCTGTAGTTCATTCCTGGAGGATGGAACTTCTTTCCGTTGTTTCTGTAGTAGTTTCAAAGCAGGATTCCACGCAGTACTAAGCTGATATCCTGCTTCTCGGTTGATCAAGTTCTCTGTCATCTTGATTTCAATCGATTCATTAATGACACTAGCCGAGAATCGGGGGGTCTGAGCCAGGATCCTAGTTTTGTCATACTCCATGGTGTGCTCAAGGTCAAGGCAATGTTCTGCTATTGCAGATTTAGTTACCTGTCGTATCCTGGTGTGTCTCTGGTGTTCTTTACATCTTATTTCAACTGTTCTTGTAGTTTGACCGATGTAAGCCATCCCGCATTCACACGGTATATGGTGGACACCAGGTTTTCTTAACCCCAAATCATCCTTGACAGTTCCAAGGAGCGTCCTGATCTTGTTAGGTGGGCAGAACACACTCTTGATATTGTGTTTCTTCATGATTCTGCTGATCTTGGCAGATATAGGCCCCGCTTATGGTAGAAAGGCTACTTTACTGGTCTCTTCTTCCTGCTCCTCTTCTGTTGCCTCAGGTCGTCTGGTGGGACAGAGCGCTTTGCGGATGTCCCTGGTGGAGTATCCATTGTCTGTGAACACTCTTTGTAGATGTTCTAATTCCGCTGTCAGGCTGTCTGTGTCAGAGAGTGTTTTGGCTCGGTGCACGAGTGTTCTCAGCACTCCATGCTTCTGTGTTGGGTGATGGCAGCTGTCAGCCTGTAGATATAAGTCAGTGTGTGTTGGTTTCTAGTACACACTGTGGCCTAAGGTGCCGTCTGCCTTCCTCTTTACCAGGACATCGAGGAATGGGAGCTGACCATCACTCTCTAGTTCCATGGTGAACTTGATGTTGGGGTGTCTTGTGTTCAGATGGTCCAGGAACTCATCCAGTCTTCTCTTGCCATGTGGCCAGATGACGAATGTATCATCAACGTATCTGAAGAAACACGTCGGCTGGTAGGCAGCAGTTGTAAGTGCCTCATCCTCGAATTTCTCCATAAACAGATTCGCCACTACCGGAGATAAGGGGCTGCACATGGCCACTCCTTCAGTCTGCTCATAGAATTGGCCTCCACAAGGGAAGTACGTCGATGTCAAAATATGCTTGAAGAGATCCAGCAAGGCTCCGTCAAATGTCTCACTAATAATATCGAGTGTGTCCTGAAGTGGTACCCTGGTGAACAGAGACACCACATCAAAACTGACCATGATGTCTGTGTCCGAGATCCGTAGGTTGTTGAGACGTTCCACAAAGTCCAAGGAGTTGTGGATGTGGTGGACACACTTTCCCACATATGGTGCCAACATCTTCTTAAGGTGGGAGGCTGTAGGGTAGGTGGCTGCGCCGATATTACTGACAATCGGGGTAAGTGGTACACCCGGTTTATGGATCTTAGGTAATCCATACAGTCTGGGTGGTACCTGTGCTTTAGCTTTTAATTGTTTGACCACCTTCTCAGGCCATCCTGTTTCCTTAAGAAGAGACCGGGTTTTTCTGTCCACTCTATCGGTGGGGTCATTCTCTAATAGATTATAAGCAGGGTCCTCCAAAAGTTGACAGATCTTCTGGTCATAGTCAGTCTTCAGCAGTATGACAGTCGAGTTCCCCTTGTCCGCTGGTAACACCACGAAGTCTTCATCTTCTCGCAAACTCTTGAGCGCCATCCTCTCGTCTCTTGAGATGTTTGTTTTGGGCGGCCTGGCTCTAGTTAGCGCCCTGCATGTCTCTCTCCGAATCTCTTCTGCAACACTTGATGGTAGAGTGTTGACCACTTGCTCCACAGAGCTGATGAAGCTGGAAACTGGTAGTTCTCTGGGAGTGACAGCAAAGTTAAGGCCCATACCGAGTACTTTCAAGGTGACATCATCAAATGTGCGACCGCTCAGATTTACCACTGTGCGTGTGTCATATGTTGGTTGCACTCTATTATTCAGGCGCTCAAATTTCGCCATTTGTCGAGCTGTAGCATTGTGTTTGATGCATGCCGCCAGCGCCCACGATATACCATCTATCCTGTCCCAGTCTTCAGGTGCCAAATTGCTGGCTAGATCCAGATGTAGACGTAGTAGATCCCTGGAGGTGACGTCCAGTCTATGCCGCATGTCCCGGATCCTTTACCTCACCATGGCTATACTGGCACGATGCTTGATCCTATTAGCCGCCCTGGATGTGAAATGATGTTTAATCTTGGCAAAAACAGGCACCACGTCCCCTTCTCTGCATCTGAGCAGCAAGTTGAGAGAGCTTAACATCCTCTCTTTGCGCTGTCGTAGCTTGTCCAATAACTTCATTTTCATGCACGTTTCCTCCCCGTAGAGTCTTGCAATGTAATATCTAAGACTTTCCCGGCGATTTGTTGACATCTCGTAAAATCGGGTGTACTGCCGGGGTCCGCGTCTTCCCAACACGATATTTCGACGTCGTAACTCGGCGTCTTCATCAGGTGTTCCCTGAGACTGGTTGGCGAGCTGACCTCGTCCCATATTTATGCCTGGGCGCTGTGTGGTGCTCCCTATGCCGTCCGCGCCCGCTGTGGCCATTTCTGTTGGTGGTATCAGTCTCTAGGCGCTTCCTCTTCGGTCCGCGCCCGTTGCGGCTCTCTTCTGAGGTATCGGACGTCCCAAGGCGTTCCCTATCGGGTCCGCGCCCGATAGGCGTGATCCTAGCACTATCATGGCTCTGCTGAAGCTCCTTATGCTGTCCGCGACCGCGGCGAGTTTCTCTCGTGGCCGATCCATTGTCCTCGCCTTCTGAACCCGGTATGCGCCTGTGTGGTGCGCTTCCTGTGGCATGACCAAGCGATAAGTTCCATATGATAACTTTGGGGCGATCTGGACAGAAGTGTTTGCCAGCAAACCTGCACCAAGAAGGAGGTTTCTATAAAGAATTGTATAAGCAGTGGAAGAAGATTCCTCTGGCGCAACTGCTCAGGCTCGTGTATTCTGTGTCATGCAGGTGTGCTCTCCTAATACACCCAAAAGCGCTGTGCAACGAAGTATTAAGCCGAGAACATCATGAGTCTACACTTCATTATTTACTTCGTCTTAGTTTTAAAAAAATCTAATGTAGCACGTGTGATTAGTTAACTTGTGTTTCATTATTGATGCAAAAATTAGAACTATATGTTGTTGTTGGTGTTGTGGTCTTCAGTCCTGAGACTGGTTTGATGCAGCTCTCCATGCTACTCTATCCTGTGCAAGCTTCTTTATCTCCAAGTACCTAATGCAACCTACATCCCTCTGAATCAGCTTAGTGTATTCATCTCTTGGCCTCCCTCTATGATTTTTTACCCTCCATGCTTCCCTCCACAACTAAATTGGTGATCCTTGATGCCTCAGAACATGTCCTACCAAACGATCCCTTCTTCTGCTCAAGTTGTGCCACACACATCTCTTCTCCCCAATCCTATTCAACACCTACTAATTAGTTATGTGATCTACCCATGTAATCTTCAGCATTCTTCTGTAGCACCACATTTCGAACGATTGTATTCTCTTCTTGTCCAAACTATTTATCGTCCATGATTCACTTCCATACATGGCTACACTCCATACAAATACTTTCAGAAATGGCTTTCTGACACTGAAATCTGTACTCGATATTAACAAATTTCTATTCTTCAGAAACGTTTTCCTTGCCACTTCCAGTTTACGCTTTATATCCTCTCTACTTCGACCATCATCAGTTATTTTGCTCCCCAAATAGCAAAACTCCTTTACTGCTTTAAGTGTCTCGTTTCCTAATCTAATTCCCTCAGCATCAACCGACTTAATTCGACTACATTCCATTATCGTTGTTTTGCTTTTGTTGATGTTCATCTTATATCCTCCTATCAAGGCACTGCTTATTCCACTCACCTGCTCTTCCAAGTCCTATGCTGTCTCTGACAGAATTACAATTTTATCGGCGAACGAAAAAATTTTATTTCTTCTCCGTGGATTTTAATACCTACTCCGAATTTTTCTTTTGTTTTCTTTACTGCTTGCTCAATATACATATTGAATAAAACCGGGGAGAAGCTACAGCCCTATCTCACTCCAATCACAACCACTGCTTCCCTTTCATGTGCCTTGACTCTTATAACTGCCATCTGGTTTCTGTACAAATTGTAAATAGCCTTCCGCTCCCTGTATTTTACCCTGCCACCTTTAGGAGTTGAAAGAAAGTATTCCAGTCAACATTGTCAAAAGCTTTCTCTAAGTCTACAAATGCTAGAAACGTAGGTTTGCCTTTCCTTAATCTTTCTTCTAAGATAAGTCGTAAGGTCAGTATTGCCTCACGTGTTCCAGTATTTCTATGGAATCCAAACTGATCTTCCCGAGGTCGGCTTCTACTGTAAAGAATTCGTGTTAGTATTTTGCGGCTGTGACTTATTAAACTGATTGTTCAGTAATTTTCACATCTGTCAACACCTGCTTTCTTTGGGATTGGAATTATTACATTCTTCTTGAAGTCTGAGGGTATTTCACTTGTTTCATACATCTTTCTCACCAGATGGTAGAGTTTTCTCAGTACCGGCTCTCCCAAGGCCGTCAGTAGTTCCAATGGAATGTTGTCTACTCCCTGGGCCTTGTTTCGACTCAGGTCTTTCAATGATCTGTCGAACTCTTCACGCAGTATCTTAATTCTCATTTAATTTTCATCTACATCCTCTTCCATTTCCATAATATTGTCCTCAAGTACATCGCCCTTGTATAGACCCTTGTATATACTCCTTCCACCTTTCTGCTTTCTTTCTTTGCTTAGAACTGGGTTTCCCTTCCGAGCTCTTGATGTACATACAAGTGTTTCTCTTATCTCTAAAGGTCTATTTAATTTTCCTGTAGGCAGTATCTATCTTACCCCTAGTGAGATAAGTTTCTACATCCTTGCATTTGTCCTCTAGCCGTTCCTGGTTAGTCATTTTGCGGTTCCAGTCGATCTCATTTTTGAGACGTTTGTATTCCTTTTTGCCTGCTTCATTTACTGCATTTTTATATTTTCTCCTTTCATCAATTAAATTCAATATTTCTTCCGTTACCCAAGGATTCCTACTAGCCTTCGTCTTTTTACCTACTTGATCCTCTGCCACCTTCATTACTTCTTCCCTCAAAGCTACTCATTCTTCTACTGTATTTCTTTCCCCCATTCCTGTCAATTTTTCTCTTATGCTCTCCCTGAAACTCTGTACAACCTCTGGTTGCCACCTTTTTGCAGTTTCTTCAGATTTATTCTACAGGTCATAACCAATATATTCTGGTCAGAGTCCACATCTGCCCCTGGAAATGTCTTACAATTTAAAACCTGGTTCCTAAATCTCTGTCTTACCATTATATAATCTATCTGATACCATTTAGTATCTCCAGGCTTCTTCCATGTATACAACCTTCTTTCATGATTCTTAAACCAAGCGTTAGCTATGATTAAGTTGTGCTCTGTGCAAAATTCTACCAGGTGGCTTCATCTTTCATTTCTTATCCCGCCAGTCACCTATCACTATAAAATTTTCGTCTACCTTCACTATCTGAATAATTTCTTTCCTTTGATCATACATTTCTTCAATTTCTTTGTCATCTGCAGAGCTAGTTGGCATATAAACTTGTACTACTGTAGTAGGTGTGGGCTTCGTATCTATCTTGGCCACAATAATGCGTTCACTTTGCTGTTTGTAGTAGCTTACCCACATTCCTATTTTCCTATTCATTATTAAACCTACTCCTGCATTACCTCTATTTGATTTCGTATTTGTAACCCTGTAGTCTCCTGGCCAGAAGCCTTGCCCCTCCTGCCACCGAACTTCACTAATTCCCACTATATCTAACTCTAACCTATCCACTTCCCTTTTTAAATTTTCTAAGCTACCTGCCCGATTAAGGGATCTGACATTCCATGCTCCGTTCCGTAGAACGCCAGTTTTCTTTCTCCTGATAACGACATCCTCTTGAGTAGTCCCCGCCCGGAGATCCGAATGGGGGACTATTTTACCTCCGAAATATTTTACCCAAGAGGACGCCATCATCATTTAATCATAGAGTAAAGCTGCACTCCCTCGGCAAAAATTACGGCCGTAGTTTCCCCTTGCTTTCAGCCGTTCGCAGTACCAGCACAGCAAGGCCGTTTTGGTTATTGCTACAAGATCAGATCAATCAATCATCCAGACTGTTTCCCTTGCAACTACTGAAAAGGCTGCTGCCCCTCTTCAGGAAACACACGTTTGTCTGGCCCCTCGTTATGGTTGTACCTACGGTACGGCCATCTGTATCGCTGAGGCACGCAAGCCTCCCCACCAATGGCAAGGTCCATGGTTCATGGGGGGATGGAGACTATATGTTGTGTGCACAAAAAGGAATACTCATTATACAGATCTCAAATTAACACTCGAAAGTCCAGCGGAGATCGACTGACCGTTTTTTTTTTTAAATTTTGGGTTGCGAATTTTTTCAATGTAAAAAGAGTCTCTTCCGGTGATTTTAATACTATTAACTGCTATAGTGCAGGTTTAGTTTTCCGTAATTGATCTGTTTTGTAAATACGTAGGTTTAAGATAATTACGCATATACCATTGGTAACCGATGGCGGTTAGTTGACCTCTTTTCACAGAAATGCATTTTACATGGTTTACGAGTATTTGGCACTGCCGATAACGGACAATGACGACCACCGTTTTCCCGTCTATTGTTTTGGCGCTAGCAATGAGATGTTGTCGTACTAGCGGCCTGTGTGAAGTTGAAAATAAAGTACTGGCTGCTCATGAGCGCTAAAGCTAGATATGTTTTGAATGGACTTTGTTACTGTATTTGGGAGAAGGTGAAATTAGACTTGTGGATAGTAACCTGGGAGAATTCATTACACTACGTCTTATGGGGAACTGTTAATCAGACAGCTTCTTTATTTGTCTCTAAGCTGGCAAAAGAGCTGAAAAAGACGAATTCAAGTATTATTGGCACTACGAACAGGAGTAAGAAGGTGTGCCACCATCTATGAGAAAAGGACAATATGTCCTTCATTCAAGTGCTATTTTCAAGGTTGGTGATATTGCTCCTACATCTTACCAACGGAAGACTAGGAAAAATATCGTTATTCTTCGTTATTTGCACTCCAGATTAACAGTCGATGACGCTGCAGGAAAGAAAACGGCAGAGAAAGTTAGTTTTTCCAACAACGCCTTTAGCGTCAGCAGACGGAAACGTAAATTTACCGGAGGACCGTGAATTGAAGAGGACTGCATAATGGTTCGAAACCAAATTGTAACGAAACATGAGTGTTCCGATAATAACTTATTATTCGTAGGTAAGTTAACAACAAAACTATACATCTTTGGCATTTACATGGTGCGCGCTGCCAAGAGCTAAGAATAGCCGCCCCGCGGGACAACCCATTGACAGCTGCCAAATCTCCCCTTCGCCGTGGCCAGTGTACCGTTATGTGCCCTTGGAGGAGTGGCCCACTGACCGCCCTCATATACAAATACTTCCAGGGAGGGCAGCACTGTGCAGAGACTCAGTCCAGTGTAAGAAAGGAACATACCGGCCACCAGTGAATTATTCATTTCTTTTCAGCATAATGCAAGTAACACAAGTCCTGCTAAGTCATAGAAAATAACACAAGTCAATACACACAACATTGCGTCCTTCAATCAGGTGTTCTGCCCATAGAGTTTGTAACCTGTATTTGCAATTCACAATCACATAAACAAATATACATTTAAACATGAAAGAATGACGAAACACATTGAGTTCGCGGCAAGGTACACATAAGACAAAAGGAAAAAATACAGAATTGAAAACACGAATACACTGTTCACGTTTGTATGACATCATTTCTCCCTGCAGCTCCTGGGCGGCAGAATGACTAAATGTGGCTATCACATGCCATAATGTCATATCTTCCTTCTGCCAAGCTGGTCCTTCCCAACACAGGCGCATTATTTCAGATCTGCAGGAGACACTTCACGCGAAGTCAAATCAGCAGGGTTTTCCGACTGTAGACACATGGTTCCACACCGCAGCTTCTGTATTTTCTGTATCTGAGCGACACGGTTCCCCACAAATGTTTTCCACAGCGTGGGTAGAAATGCGAGCCCTACAAAACAGCCGGCCGCGGTGGTCTAGCGGTTCTAGACTCTCAGTCCGGAGCCGCGCGACTGCTACGGTCGCAGGTTCGAATCCTGCCTCGGCCATGGATGTGTGTGATGTCCTTAGATTAGTTAGGTTTAAGTAGTTCTAAGTTGTAGGGGACTAATGACCACAAATGTTAAGTCCCATAGAGCTCAGAGCCATTTGAACCTACAAAACAATAGGTGAGTCAGTCCACAAGTAAGTTCGTTCTATGTCTATACCCAGCGATCGAACAACATGCTGTAGTAGTTGTGACAGAAAGAGAGCACCACGGGTTTCCAGGTGGAGGTAAAAGGCAACCTTATCAAAGAAGATACTCGTGGTTTGGGTCTTAATAATTCGACACATGTGATTCCATGATGATTTCTTAATCGTACATACATACAACATCCGTATGCCCTCTCTGAACGATCGCAGAATCCGTGCAGTTGAGTGCTGACAAGTTTTCCTTCTGCAATGACTGTACGTTGAACACGAATATTATCTATCATTCGAACCTATCTGTATAGTGACTGCCACTTGCACTTCAACTCTTGAGGCAAGGTTCAAATGGCTCTGAGCACTATGGGACTTAACTTCTGAGGTCATCAGTCGCTAGGGGACTTAGAACTACTTAAACTTAACTAACCTAAGGACATCAATACACCTATACCCGAGGCAGTATTCGAACCTGGTACCGTTGCGGTCGCGCGGTTCCAGACTGAAGCGCCTTGAACCGCTCGGCCACACTGGCAGGCTGAGGCAAGGTCTCGTTTCACGTTAACTAAAGCTACCACAGACGTCGGGAGAAAAAGTTAAAAACAGTGGGACTGATTGAACCCAGAGGATCAAAAACGGATGACGTAACAGCTAGTACAATGCATTTTGTAAAGCTATAGACCTTACGTGCTGGCTTGACATTACAATTTGCAACTGATCAGCAGCTGGGTGCCAGGGTAAACCTAAGTTTCAATATCCTAGTCTTTATGAAGCCGTAAGGGTACTCGTGTCTCTCTTCACTCTGAGGGGATGTTTTCGAGGAATTCCACACCGTTACTGGACCCCTTCCGCAATGAGAAACTACCTTTCTTCAATAGTTCGTGAGATCTTGCTGGACTGTGATTGCAGCCTCTACTGTATCGCCACCTGAGATACAATCGTCCACAAAAAATCATAAGCTAGAATGTTTGCTGCCTTGTAACATCTGACCTCTTCAAGAGCTAATTGTTACAGACATCATACCGCAAAGAAAGGTGCACAGGCCATTCCGTATGTGACTGTCTTTAACTGAGATTCCTCCAGCGGTGCACATCAGTCACTCGTCCACAGTATTCGTTGGTAGCCGCCATCTTCATCCGCTACCAGAACTTGGCGATACATCTTCTCTATGTCAGCTGTGAAGGCAATGCGATGCATGCGGAAACGTAATACTATGGAGCAAAAACCTTGTTGAATCGAAGGTCCGACCATCAACAAACTGTTTAGCGCCAAATTTGAGCTCATTTTGGCCGAACAGTCAAAAACTAGTCGTGTTTCAGTATTCGAGCTGGCTTCCTTAAGAAGTGCATGATGTGGCATGTGGTATGAAATGGCAGCAGGTCTAGCATACGAAATATCATTAGATTTTGTAGAAAGGGAAAAGCTTAAAATACGGTGGAAACCTTTGTAGTCAACTGACCTCAATTGGGCGTTGTAGGGTTCTACCGTCAAGTTGTTTCGTTGCAGATTTCTCCGAAAGGTTTCTGAATTTGTTAACTGTACAAAACACTTTAGAGCGATAATGTTTGTAGGCATCTGCACTGTGTAATATCATTTAAATCGGATCGGATTTAAAATAATTAATCTTGCTAGAAGTCGGATTAGAAATATATTTGGCAACAGAGTAAGTGGTTGGATTGTCTTACTGTTCAAATGTTCAAATGTGGGTGAAATCTTGTGGGACTTAACTGCTAAGGCCATCAGTCCCTAAGCTTACACACTACTTAACCTAAATTATCGTAAGGAAAAACACACACACCCATGCCCGAGGGAGGACTCGAGCCTACGCCGGGACCAGCCTCACAGTCCATGACTGCAGCGCCTAAGACCGCTCGGATAATCCCGCGCGGCGATTGTCTTAACGGAATTGATTGTTTCTGTCCTTGGATCCTGTCACAGTCGTTTCTTTATGACCTAGAACAATTGCTTAAATGTGAAAACAGGATAAGATAATTAGCGTATGACCATGATTTGTGGTGGAAAATGCAAGTACCCCTACTGTAATCAATCATTGACTGTGGAGAAAACCGCAAAAAGGACAGTCTCCCGGCGCGTGTTGCTACTTTCTCAAGTAAATGGACTTTTAAGCAACGTGAAGATCAAGAACCAGTTCGGAAACGAATATGTGAAGAACACTGACTATAAAAGGGCATAGGAAGATAGGATGCATGTTAAAGTATGAATAAATAAATCTAACGATACCATCAGAGTCATATAAGGCAAGAAAGATGAGTAAGAAAAGGCTTTTTTTCTTCATTTCATGTATTCCGTTTTATATTTATTTATCTTTGTTTCGCATGAATCTATGTTTGTAGCATTTAATCTGTCTCTGTAATTATTTCTCACTTTCAGTGGCGTTAGCAGTATCATCAGAGAATCTTAAAAGTGATATCCTTACACAATGAATTTTTATCCACCCCATGAACCTTTCTTTTTCTTTCATCATTGTATCTTCGATGTTCAGATTGGACACCATAGGAGACAGATAGTAAATTCGTCTATCAATTTTTTCACTCTAATTACTTCTGTCTTCCACGTCCCATCTCACTGTTAGCACTTGGAGTTTGTGCCTGGTGTATATTACACGCTTCTCACTGCTGCTTCACATAATTAACGTAAGGATTTTGAAAAGTTTCCACTATATGTTGTTGAATACTTTTTATAGGTCTATAGATATTATAATGCTGCCTTGATTTTCTTAGGTCTTTTTATTGACAAGCGAAACACCAGATCTTCCTCCCTGGGACTTTTATCTTTCTGAAAGACAGAATGATCGCCGTCTAACGTTTCCTCAGTTTTATTTTCCATTCTTTAGTACATTGATTTTATCAGCTAGCTCTGCGCTGGTGTTGTTACAGTAGTTGTGCGATTTATCTGCCTTTGCTGTCGTCGAGAAACCGTCGACCACTGTACTCCGAAAGTCGATGGTATATCCCAGTCACTTAGGTTCCAGACACTAATTTGAATAGCTAATTGGTTCCATTTCCCATGCCATTTCATAAATTCCAAGGGAGCTGCATCTACGTCGTCAACCTTCTTTCACCACAGATCGTCGAAACTCTTTCAAACTCCAATACTAAATCTTCCACATCTTCAACGCCGACACTCATCGCTTCTTTTTTCACAGCAGACAATTCCTGCCCATCATAGCTTTTCTAAATGTATTATTTCTATATAAATGGCCTCTCCTCCGCGCTTATGACCGTAATTCGCTTTTTACTCATAACGTTACATACTTGCACTTAATTTCAACGAAATTTACTATGAATTGAAGAGGTCGGAGAGATAAAGTCATAAGACACATCGAACTAGTTTTGAAATACAGTGAGTTTAAAGTTCCACGGAGGTCTCAAAATGTTTGATACAAAATAGAAACCTTATTTCTACTGCAAACACTTGCTTAATACTTGCGAAGCATGTTGTTAAATAGTCAACTCTTTGCATGCTATCCAATATTAATTTTACAATCATTCTAATTAAGATGTAGTCACTGTGGCTTATGACTGTATCTCCCAAAAATTTGTTTATAACATAAAGTATGAATTTGTAAGGATTTAATTTAACTACTCTTACACAGCAAGCAGAATATATAATTTTTACACATTAATATATACATATCAGGTACCTGAGATGTATAAATTACTTTTTCATTGATACAGTTACATCAAGGAAGTTCCTCCACCTCATTATTGTACACGTTATTTTTAGTGCGTGATTAAAAGAAATCTTGATTTGCTGCAGGTATGTATGGCATAAGCGACAGTACATCATCAACTTCTTTCTGGTTAATTGGTAGTGGCTCTCTGTACTTTATTGGCAGCTAATATGGATTTGGTTCAACTAGCCTACCTTTCTTTTTGACACGAATATCCACTGATATGTAAGCTCCTAAGTCAGAATAAGAGTGCTTTACACTTACCTTGTAGGGATCTTCAGACTCAAACATAAATTGAGTGGCTTCACTGAAATGGTGGGGATCTCCAGACGTGGATTCTGTACGTTTTGAGATCGATGTCTTAAGGATTTCCAAACTTCTGAAGTCTTCTCTTTCCATTTTAGTTACAATGAAATGTTTTGGACTCACAGATTTTATTACTTCTGCCCATTCATCTGGAGTGTACACTATTGGACGTCTGTTTCTTGCATATCGTTCAATGCAACCAAAATCACGATCTCAAGGTAGCATGGTATGACCTACCACAGGGAAGTAATTATGGACAGAATCAAATCTTTAGGTACCAACAAGGGACCTTTCCAAAGCAATAATAGTCCAATTGTTCGCCTCACTCTTACATTTGTCTGTGATTATGTGGAGATGTTTTGTATGAGGAATAGTTATCTCCAAGTACTTCAATAAGCAGCTCCCAACCTCATCTGAACCCCATCCTCCATCTTTCTCGCTCCACAGAAACGTATAACCCTTATTTGATCCACAGTCGTGGATACCACAGTTGTATGTCCACATTTTCCTCTTCTAAAATGCTGGGTTAACTGTTAGTTTAGGTGTGGGGATGGTTTGCTGCATGTCCATTGCTATCACATGATACTCTTTCGAATTTTCTGTAGCCAGAGCAGTTAAAGACGCAATCATATTTTGTCATCTGTCAGCCTTTTTTAGAAGCAGTTCATATTGTTATTTCTGCCGGCCGCGGTGGTCTCGCGGTTGAGGCGCTCAGTCCGGAACCGCGTGACTGCTACGGCCGCAGGTTCGAATCCTGCCTCGGGCATGGATGTGTGTGATGTCCTTAGGTTAGTTAGGTTTAAGTAGTTCTAAGTTCTAGGGGACTGATGACCACAGATGTTAAGTCCCATAGTGCTCAGAGCCATTTGAACCATTTCATATTGTTATTTCTTTTCTGTGACTTCTGCTGCACATAATTCTGGGTTATTTATTGCAATTAGGAATCCATCAAATTTTGAAAGGTGTCACTTTTGGTAGTTTGAAACCAATGTTATATTCACATACGAAAATTTCTCTGACCTTACTTTCAGGTACTGCAGGAACCTGCTTTTCCTTGCAGTATTCTGAGTATTTATCTCGAAATAAGAAAGCAATTGTGAGATCACAATCCAGATACACTGAATTGGGGTTCTGCTGCCTACTGTAATTACCTTTATATTGCGGTATGGCGTTGAGAAATTCTGTAACACTTTGTACAGCTTTGTGTTGAAATTTATGTGGGTAGTTTCCATGTTTTCCTGAAAGAAAGAAAAGATGAGCTTATACCCTCCTCCTAATACAAATATTTGTATAGTACTCAGTTTGAGTACATCCCTAACTTATAGCATAGAGTAACATACAAACCTCTTCCATCTTCTTTTGGCACTTCAAACCCCTGCTTCATTTGATGTTGCAAATTTATCACTCTTCGTGCATGTATCTGTCAGCCATGAACCCTTAGGAAAGCCTCCTTGCAGATCATGACTTCTATTCCGCATACCCTCAGATTATATGAAAATGTAACATCCATGGATGATATTTTCTTGGAAGTATTTTTTGGATAGCTTTGAAAGAAATTATGACAAATATAACAAAATCAAATAAATATACAAGATATTAAACCATGTGTATTTAAATAGTGAACAAACCTCCGCTTTTTCAGTTCCAATTTTAATACAGCTCATCAGCTAAGTATTCTGCGCATTAAAGTTTCATATGTCCCAAAATGAATGAAAAATGTTTTCTTCCTCTGCAAGCAGTCTTGTGAAGCATTTATTTGAACAAGTACAGGGACTTGCTATAGCAGCAGCCTGAACAGTTTTGTGGGTTTTTAAAGACTTATACTGCTGATCAGCATTTTGTCGACTTTTTGCTTTATTTTTCTTCCACTGATCAATATTTCGATTTATTTTCTGTGAAGGCTTTGGTTTTTCGGGTGATTCTTCATTTATTCCACTTATTTCAAGCTGTTATATGAAGAGCAAAATAGTCTAAGAATTTGCGTGAGATACAGTCATAAGCCACACAAAATATTAAATTTCACTAAAATCACATTAATGAGAAAATATTTGTTACACACCTTTTGCCTTTGAAACTACATTATTGCACCATTAAGCAGTAATATAAATGTGCCTATCAAGTTTCATCACTAACACACAGGATGCCTGTCAAATGCGTTGGCAATGTTGAGAGAAACAAAGTCACAAGACACAGGAAATTAATCACCAGAAATAAACCATTTTATATACTTACCGAAACATCATCTGAGCTGGAACTACTGGTCGATGGATGCCAAGATTCATCACTGTCAGGATTCAAAGGGTAAAGTTCTTCACTTCCACTACTGTCTGTGTCAAATATGCGTTGAAGACCCGAAGACGCTTCAGACGTTCCTGAAGCACCTGCCATTTTGCCGAGGTGTGGCACTATGTATATTCTTGAAACTATCACCAGATGGCACAGCATAGAACTGCACTTCGTCATAGCCTGCCATCTGGTGCAGTAACTGCGAACTTTTTCGACACGTTGTGAAGGAGGCATTGCTAAGAATGCCGTAACATGAAAAACTCAATTTCGTGAAAGTTGTGGCTTATGACTATATCTCTCTGAGCCCTTCAATTTTATATTATATGAATGTGTCCAATGACGACCACTTTTTCCAATTTTGTCATTTATTATCCAGCAGTAATTTAGCTTTAGTTTCCCTTATCTTCCTGGTCACGTCATTCGCAAATGGCATATTGTGTGTGTGTATATTGTGTATTGAACCGGGCACATTGCCGTAGCCGCAGTGCTTCACAGCCCCCCCCCCCCCCCAACAGGCCACTGCAGTCCTCCTACCCCATCACCGCCCCACACCGAACCTAGATTTATTGTGCGGTTCGGCCCCCAGTTGATCCCCCGGGCACGTTCATAGCAGACGAGTGTAACCCGAAATGTTTGCATGGTAGAGTAATTATGGTGTACGCTTACGTGGAGACAGTGTTTTCGCAGAAACTGAGACGGAATAGGGTGAACCAGACCGCATTTGCCGAGGCAGATGGTAAAACTTTGCAAAAACAGACATAATGTCTTATGGGACAACAGCAATCAGTGAAATTATAATGTTACTTAAAAACCGTCTTGATTGCAAATATTTTTATTCATATGACCGGTTTCGGTTCATTCAGAACCATCTTCAGATCTGAAGATGGTTCTGAATGAACCGAAACCGGTCATATGAATAAAAATATTTGCAATCAAGACGGTTTTTAAGTAACATTATAGATGGAAAAACTCCTTAAAAACCATCTACAGGCTGGCACACCGGTCGTCGACACTAATCTGCCGAGCGGATTACTGACGGGGACCTGCACACCTTCCGCTTTGGAAGCAGCCCGTTAAACCGCTCTGCTAGATGGGCGGGCAATTGGCATAATACTGCAATAATATATTATCGCGTTCCATTTCTTCCCTGAACATCTCTGTATTTCCATAACTCGCTGATTAATTCAAGTACTATCTTTGAGCAAAGATATCTTCGTAGTCACCTTCCTTGTACCGACATTTGTCTGTCAAGCTTCTGTCTAGCTCTAAAATTAAATTCCTATTGCGTTCTTCATTACTACTGGAATATATCTAACAAATAACGTAGGACGTTGAGTGAAACTGCTCTTTTGAGATACAGGTGCTAGCTCAGTGGAGGAAGTCTTAGCGGACCGCATTTTACCTATCGTACCAGTCATAAAACTGTAGACTGAAACAAATACAGTTGCTCATGTAGTGTATAATTTTTTTCAATAAATATGCGAAGTCCAATCAACGTGGACTTCATGTACAGATTTTTCTGTTGTTGTATTTACTTTCATCTGATGAAGGACTGATATAAACCAGTGATCTATCGGTAGCGATACTGCAGTTGTGATGGAGAATAAAGAAACACTTTTAGAAATTTCTTTTTTCAATTAATAGGACCTTCGTAGTTTGGGAAAGGTAACTGGATTTGCCGCTGTGATGAACATCGCATTTTATGGCCTACTGGGATTCAGGAAAATGGAAGCTGACCAGGTGTGGTACAACTGCCGGGATATACGACTGAGTGAAATTTACAAAGCGAAAAACGCATCCGTAAAGCAGAGCAGTTGCACAATATTCAGCCGCGACGCTTTATGCCTCCCGGACAGGTACCTAGCTCCGAGAAACAAATGCGTGCAATATGAGAAATACAGCGTCGCTGAACGTATGTGTGGGAATTACCTTGCAGCGTTTGAAACGGACAGGTAAATAACAAAGCAGGAATATTTTATTTTTATACACGGTGAATGACACACGCAAGCCAATTACTTCACTAATTTGAAATACAAAGTTCACTTACATGCCAGAGTGCCGGCTCCAGTTACGTGTGATACTACAAATTCTTCTATGACAGAATATAAAAACGTGCAGTGCAATAAAACTATGTATGCACTATGAACACTATCCAGTGAACAGTTACTTGAAATAGAGAAAAGAGTACCAACTGCATAAACGGGTCATAATTAACACAGAATGCTGTACTTTGTTCGATTGTTCAGGGTCAATGTTTTGCCTTAAAAAATGGACGCAATCCCTTAATGTATAGCATAGCAATCAATTGAAATTCTGACGCTAGAACTGCACCACATTTTTCATAGAGTAAGACATGACAGATTCGTTCCATGTTCTTCCTCTTCAGCAGATGTAAGGTTATTGTATGGAGCATGAATGCTAAAAGATTCACTAGAATCGCACAACGAATTAAGCAATCTGTTAAAAGCATCTATACACTCAGGATACAGACAATTTTGGTTCCTCAATATTCTGCTAATACAACAAGTTTATAGAGTTCATCAAGCTCTCATGGAAACAATGGAAAGGATGGGAGGTAAAAAAAAACTAATTTTTGTTCATTTTTTCGAAACCCCGAAATAGTTTGTAGATTGCGACGTACAACTTTGAAATTTGGCTCAAATGTGCAATTCAATTTTGCCTGGCAGTTGCGCAAATCCGTGACGCCCACGCAATTTTACTCTCTGGTCCGCGGTACTTCAAACAGCAAGGTGTTGACACATGGGAAAAACTGGCCACAGTTCATAAATTCATTTGAGGTGTACGGTGAGTTCAGAACGTCACAATTGCACAACAGTTCTGTCCGTGGATGTGTCGCTCACTAGGAAGACAGTCACACCCCTTCCTTCCGACGTTTCACCCGTGCTTTTGTCATGTCCTTTGTGGAGGTCAGAATGACGACACCCAGCTTTGAAATGACCTCAAAGGGAGAAACTGGTAAAATGCGTGGTAGCAAGCCCCGACTTAGAAGCTTCTTATTCTCGGAAAACAATTGATTGTCGGAGGGAGGTTTACGCGAAACAAGAAAAATTCGGCTGTCCTGTGCAGGACGTCAGCATAAGCTTACCTAAAGACCATTTTCCCCTTTCGGTACATCTTCGGTATAAAAAATTTATACAAAATCTGACACAGTGGATCATAAATGCCTCGCTAATGGAAGGGCATGTGTAGTGGAGAGAGTGAAAACTCAGAAAAAACTCTTGGAATGGATACATAATATGCCTTTCTTTCCATAAATTAATAAACGTCACTCAGTCTTGCTATTAGGACTTTAAATGGTAACCAACATCAACAGATTGGCGAATACATGTTTGAATGCACCAAGGCAAATGCTAATCAAAACTGTTTTCTGAAGCACGACAGTACTGGTAGACACGTGTTACAGTGTACGGATCGTCTGATTGCTGTGGTAAGTGACTTATGAGTACAATAAGGAATCGTAACAGCAAACTTACTTACTTACGTCTTTTGCTTAGAATGACCGAGGAAAATGTTTCACACACACCACTAGTTAGAATCAATACCAAGAGGCCTCTGAAGCTGGCACGGAGGGCGCCACTGAAACGACTCCTTCCGCTATGGATTCAATTCCCACACGTTCCCCGTTTGACAGCCCTTAGGCGATGTCACCTGTCCTCATGCGCTAGAACAGCCATTAGGCACCGCTGGGGTGAATGGCTGTCCAAGGCTCTGGCAGGTACATGTCTGACTTTCTCAGAATAGGTGCCGAACTAGGAGGTCATACAGTTATCCTTTCCCGTTTTATTCAGGCACACATTAATTTTCCATCCTTCCCTGACTACGTCATGGTTGAGTATGAAGTAGAGGGTCCGAAAAAGGGCAATGACCATTTGTGCTTCGGATCACCAGATTTAGTTTCATGGTTTTAAACGGCGCCTACTGAAACATCCTGGCTGATTAAAATTGTGTGCCGTGCCGAGACTCGAACTCGAGATCTTTGCCTTTATTCCGTCTCCCTTACTCCACCTCTCACTTTTTTACTACTGGAGCTAATTTTATTCGGCTTGTGGTTATGGAGTGGGAGAGGGACTAAACACTTTTATCATAAATGTGGCACACCGTGGATCAAATTATTCCTTTTCCACATCTGCTCTGGATAATCATGTGTGGAACATTCACTTGCTACTGTAACGCAATCAAGAAATTAAGACTACTGTATCTGAACTTACTACTTTGCATCGTATTCAGAAAATTCAGTAATGAAATTCAAATGATCGTTACAGCACTGAATGTTGGTTACATTATGCAGTGGATTTTTCAATACTGTTAATTAGAACAGGGGCGCGGCTAGCCGCCGTTCTCTTAATCTCAGGGGAAAAAAATGTAAAATATTGCTTTAGTTTCACAGAGCAGACCTTGCCACAAAATGATAGTCACAACACAGTTATTCGTTATATTTTTTGTGGCCGCATGGAACATGTCGCATAGCACCTCCTAATCAAACTGGGAATGCACTGAATAATATGACATTGTCTTCCGGCACTGCAGGAAGCTGTAAGAAAATGTTAAATATTATTATGTTACCTCGCTTTACCGGCGAGGTGACTGCGATGCCTGAAATAAATATTTTTTAAATGTGCCGCGTCTGCGGCCGTTGGTCTCGCAGATTGGTATAGCGGCTTCCGCTAAATTAAATGCTGAAACTGTCTAAATAATTTACGGGACGAATTGCTGGCAACTTTACAAGTTAATTTAAAAACATATTTTCTCAAACTCTATATATTCAAACAAAAATGCATTAATTTTACACACCTCTTTACAACTCGCCTAATGGCGTATCTTAAGCTTCATGAACTAAAGACTCACGGCTAGCGATATGTTAATTGTAACGAACCCCAAAGTGAACAAAGAGATTATTGCAATGCTTTTTACTATTTATAATTGTACTGAATTGTCGTTTTTATCTGAGGCACATATCATAATCGGTAATTAATTTAACAAGATTTTCAAAAATAATAATATGTCATGGATTAAAAGTTAACAAATGCATGAAACGTCAAATAATTATCAATTTTCTACACACACACATAGTACATTCGTGAAATGTTTACACAGTCTTTCTTTATTACTTCACTTGGTCTTGTTTAAGTTATTTCTCCTTCGCCGTGTGCGTGGCAAAATATTGATACATCTAACTGGTCTTACACACTCGGAAAAATTTCAATCACATGCTTTTTATGACGACTGACCAGGAGACACTACACCTTTCACGGGCAAGTGCTCTACCAAGTGGAAGTTAGGAGACGAGGCACAGGCGGAAATAAAGCTATGAAGACGGGTTATGAATCGTGCTTGAGTAGTTCAGATAACAGAGACTTGCCAACGAAAGGCAAAGGTCCCGAGTTCGTTTCTCGGTGCGGCACACAGTTTTAATCTCCCAGGAAGTTTCATATCAACTCAAGCTCTGCTGCAGACAGAAACTTTTGTTTTGGGAGCCTAGTGGTTCCGCCCTGTACGCCACAACAGCGATTGCAGTCGCACTACACTCCAAAGGGGTCGGATCTAGTTCAATTGGCCTGCAGCTCCACAATGTCCTTACAGTAGGACAGAATGTGTAATGAATGGGGAGGGGGGGGGTCAGGTGTTTCGAAAGTTGGCAAGAACGTCGCCCTGTTTCTCACAACATTGTTAATTGTCGTTTTCGAAAATGAAACGTGTGAGATTCCACGTCCTAAGGAAAGGGTTAGTTTCACTAACGTCCTGAGCGCTTTCCGTGTAAATCCTGCACGTCGGTGAGTCTGAAATGTTTTCCTCGGCCACCCATAAGAAAACCGAGTTATGTTAACGCTGTACGGCAACGTTCCTACCTCCTTCTACATCTACATTTACATCTACATGATTACTGTGGAATTCACATTTAAGTGCTTGGCAGAGGGTTCATCGAACCACAATTATAGTATCTCTCTACCATTCCCCTCCCGAACAGCGCGCGGTAAAAGCGAACACCTAAACCTTTCTGTTCGAACTCTAATTTCTCTTATTTTAATATATTGATCATTCCTTCCTATGTAGGTTGGGCTCAACAAAATATTTTCGCATTCGGAAGAGAAAGTTGGTGACTGAAATTTCGTAAATACCTCTCGCGCGACGAAAAACGTCTTTGCTTTAATGACTTCCATCTCAACTCGAGTGTCATATCTGCCACACACTCTCCCCTATTACGTGATAGTACAAAACGAGCTGCCCTTTTTTGCACCCTTTCGATGTCCTCCGCCAGTCACACCTGGTAAGGATTCCACCCCGCGCAGCAGTATTCTAACAGGGGACGAACGAGTGTAGTGTAAGCTGTCTCTTCAGTGGATTTGTTGCATCTTCTAAGTGTCTCGCCAATGAAACGCAACCTTTGGCTCGCATTTCCCACAATATTATCCATGTGGTCTTTCATACTGAAGTTGTTCGTAATTTTAACACCCAGGTACTTTGTTGAATTGACAGCTTTGACAATTGTACTGTTTATCGAGTAATCGAATTCCAACGGATTCGGAGAGTCGTCAAGTGAAGTGACGAAATACCGGTAAGAGTAGGTTTGGCGATCTTCCCATTGCGTGATACATCCAAGATGGCGGTGGGCAAAAATGTTGGGCAATATGGTAACAATGTGCCATCATTAACCCACCTCAAACCTTGTGAGCTGCGGCCTATTTCTCGGATGTGCCGGTACATTGCTGTCTGAAGCGTCGCTGTACCTAAGGGTGACGTCACAGGGTTCCACGCTCTTGTGTCGTTTCAGAGGAAGGCTGTAGGCACCTTTGAGCCAAATTTCAAACCTGTGCGGTGTAAAGGGAGGCAGATACGGGATTTCTAAAAGGTGCCACTTTTTTGAGTAGTTTAGTTTGCTGTCTCGACCACTTTTTAATTGAGTCCTAGAATTATTGCACGAATGGCAGCAGATAATTCAGAGAATGTGGAGTTAAATGGAAATATTAAGAAATTTGGTTATGCAGCTGATCTAAACATCATTAGCGATAGGAAAGAAATTGTAACAGCGTTAATCAAGGCTAGTGAAGATGTAGGTCTAAGGAAAAGTGAAGACGAAACTAAATACCTGGTTGCTAGTAGAATGACCACAGGAGTAGATAAGAAAATGTTAAGAGTTGGAGACATGCAGTTCGAAAAAGTGAACACATTTAAGTATCTAGGCGTGGACATCACTTCGATAAATGAGATTGAATCCAAACTTTAGAGACATAACGGGCGGGAAATGTGTGGTATTTCCCATTGAATAGATTACTTTCATCACGGATATTGTCTAGGAATTTAAAGATTAGAATACACAATACTATTATTTTACCAGTTATGCTGTGTGGGTGTGAGACTTCGTCTCTCACTGTGCAAAATGAAAAGCCGTTTCGAGTATTTGAAAACAACATTTTGAGGAAAATTTTCGGAGCAAAAAGGGATGATATTAGCAGAGAGTGGCGAAAACTGCATAACGAAGAGGTTCACGAAATCTATTCAAACGTTTATATAATCAATATTATTAAATCACGTAGGCTGCGATGGGCTGGTCACGTAGCTCGAATGGATGAGGAGAGGGCAGCGCGCAGAGTACTGATAGGGCAGCTAGAGGGAAAACGACCTGTGGGGTGACCGTGGCGTGGATGGGAGGACAATGTGAAGACTAATTTGAGGAGCCTGGGTATTGAAGGTGAATGGAAGGAAATAGCCCAAGACAGGGACAGATGGCGAAAATACGTTGCTGCGGTAATGCACTCTCGAGTCCGGTATGACCAGTGAGCAAGTAAGTAAGTCTGCTGTTACGATTCCTTATTCTACTGATAAGTCACTTACCACAGCAGTCCACCGATCTGTACACTTTAACACATGTCTTCCAGTACTGTCGTGCTTCAGAAAATAGTTTTAATTATCATTTGCCTTGGTGCATTCAAACATGTATTCCCAATCTTTTGATGTTGGTTAAAATTTAAAGTTCCAATAACAAGACTGAGTGACGTTCATTAATTTATGGAAAGAAAGGCATACTATGTATCCATTCTAAGTGTTTTTTCTGAGTTTTCACTCTCTCCACTACCCATACCCTTGCATTAGCGAGACATTTATGATCTTCTGTGTCAGATTTTGTATAAATTTTTTCTACCGAAGACGTAGCGAAAGGGGAAAATGGTCTTTATGTAAGCTTATGCCGACGTCCTGCACAGGACAGCCGACTTTTTCTTGTCTCGCGTAAACCTCCTTCCAACAATCAATTGTTCTCCGAGAACAAGAAGCTTTTGAGGCGGGACTTGCTACCACACTTTTTACCAGTTTCTCCCATTGAGGTTTCCCGTGAGGTGGTTACGATAAAGGATTTGTATTCGCTCAAGTTCCGATCATCCTGTCTAAGTAGAGTAAAGCTTGTACCTGAGTGTGTACTTTCAACGGACTGCTGGCGGTAGCCAGTGATGTTGTTTTCCCGCCCGAGATTCTGTTGCTTCCATAATGACCTTGACGTGGAATCATCAATGTAACGCTGAACTGCCCTATGTACTTACTTTAGTTTACTCAGCCTGGCCTGTTGAAGAATGGTTCATGTCCTAGCACACTCCTTCCAGATTCTTAATATACGACAGTGACTCTTGTTCATCTAAGACTGCATTTAGAAGACACGAATGAAATAATGGCAAAACCGGCACTCGTGCTTTTCAGGGAGGTTACTGTTCTTCACTTGCCAGGCCGCATCAAATCTGTCTGTTGACTGATGACGAAAGAAAACGAAAAAAAAATAAATTAATTCTGTCTCGTCGCTCACCTCACCAGTCTGATATGCCTATAGCAAACAACCCCCCGTACAAATCTCTTCTTCTGTGAGTACCACATTTACATAAATCTTTCTTTTTTCAACGCATTCCTGAATTCCCACAAAAATTTTAGTTTTATACCGACCCATCAAATACCACAACAGTATTTTCCTGATGTCTTAAGGTATATCGTCTCGTCCCTTTTTATAATTACTGTTTTCCTCATTTCTTGACTGCATTTGGAAAAATTTACATATTTTTTCCATCCTACTCTAACATTCCACATCTTCTCTTTATCGAAGATCTCTGTAGTTTACAGATGCTACAGAAGATTTAATTTTTATTTTTCTGGAGACAACTAGATGCGTTCATTTGTTGTCTAAGGAATAAGCAGATCCTCCATGGATACGTCGTCAAACGAAGCACCTTTTGGCGCTACACTGTGGCCTTTACGTATTCCTTGAAATTTAACGATGGTACATATATTTCAGGAGCGAAATTGCTTTTGGAACAGATCTTACATGTTATTTCACTCACTAGTATTAGGCATGCTTAATGCCTACCATCGTGAGCAGTCATAAACAGCATCAAACAGATTTATATCGCAACATTAAGAGCATTTTGTATTATCCGCTCGTGCGATTCACTCCGCAACTAAGTGTACTTTGTTTTAATCGTCACTGCAGAATAAAAATGTGCGATACGTGAAGCCTTGTAGATTAAACACTGTCTTTCAGACCTTACTCTCCGGCCCCCTTCCCTACCTCCTAGCCCCCCTCCCCCCCCCCCCCCCCCACACACACACACACGTACAAACGCCAAGCAGTTTAAATCTTCTAGTGTCCCACTCCTTCTTTCGAAACGTCTCTAAAGTGTCGTGTAAACCTTTGTCAACATGTACTACTTATATAAAAGAAAAAGATTCTGATACGTTAGTGTGTTTCTACTGGATCGCTCTCGCCGTGGTCCGTGTGAGACTTAGTTGTCTGCACTATCTCCTTCATAAATTATATATTATATACGGACCTTCAAACGTCGAAAATCTCAGTGAGAAGTGTCTCTGGAAAATTATATTTAATTCTGTACTTTTCTAACAACTATGTCAAAGTCATTTCAGCACTGTATGCGTCATTAGCTTTAGCAGACACACCGTCTTGTCTAACATCGTTCCCGTTAATTCAAATAACACCTCACTGACCAAAGAATGAACATTACCCTCACGCTAGCAAGCCTGAATTTATCTCCACTTTCATGGGAAAATATAAAGAAAGTGATGGTATTAACAATCAGTCTTGTCGTATTATTGGTCTTAGAGTCTACGTTTTGATGTATAACTATCGCAACTACCAATACATACACTGTTTATGCTCGGTTACTTCACTTGGCTGTATCTCTTAGTCCCGTTTGGGGCCATAGGACGTGTATGACAACTCGCCATCCATCTCCTTCTGTGGGCATTTCCCTCGAATTTAACCAGATCTTTCAAAATTTCACTGCTTCCCCTTCAATATCCTCCTTCGCCTACATCTGGACCCACCTCTCTTCCTTGTTCCCTAGAAACTCTGTTCCATTGCCTTCCTCTCAGTTGCCTCGTCTGGATTTCTCATTGAGTACCCCATTAATTTCGACTTTAACATATCTAGCTCTGTATACGTACGTTCTTCGTTCTCCTCCATAGCTGCACATTAATTTCTTTTTCCAGCCATCAGATGTTCACGATGTGCCCGAAGCATCTAACTATGAAGTGATTTAACAAAGAAGTTACATTCGTGCCTACTGTCAAATGGTGCTGGCGCTCGGAGGAGAGTCTTGAAATTTGTATTAAAAATACCAATTAATGTTTACCTTGTGATGTTTCTGTTTCGGCAAATCGATGCAATTCTTCTAAAGCAGAAGACTCCGACACCCCACTAGAGTATTAGCGTATGAGTATTTCACTATAGTAGTTAAGGGTTAAGGACGAGTAGAAAAAGTTGTGGTGACAAAATATATCCAAGCCAGACTCTGGTTATAACCTCTGCTAGGCTCTATGAGATTTCCTATACGCAACATACAACATTTACAGCTATCATAAAGATGTTGATGATTATGATATACCATATTTCTGGAGCACCTGCCGCAGCAATTGATGTTCCACAAAATCGAAGATCCTTTAGAAATCTTTTTGAACGCAAGTTTTATGATTGCTTGAATATGTTTACTTTCCTCCAGTGTGATCCAAAATATGTTAGTACGATCAGTACAGCCGCGCTGTGCCCGAAAACCTACGTGCTATTTAAGTGAACCTTTAATCCTACTGAAAATAGTTTTGGTGAAGACCTTACCGGAAATTGACAGAAAAATTTTACTAAGCTAGTTGTTACCACCCGAAAAATCTCCCTTCTTTAAGAGCTTTGTCATCAACCTGTTTTTCTTGTCATTAGTGCTGTATATGTTGCTCGGTTACAAAACAGAAACTTTTTTCATTTGATTGTAGATAAGGATCTCCCTTGTCTCCTGGGAGAGGTTCCAATAAGTTAAATAAAAAATAAAAGATACTGCAACTCCCTTGGACGCTTTGTAGCTGCATATACAAAAGACCGTTAATACTGTTACTTTCTATCTGTAAAATGAATGATGAATTGTGCATCGTGATAATGAAACTGCGACTGCTGAAGGCTCGCTGGTTGGTGCGTAGACTTGCCACTCATGGTGGCGCCAGTATTGACGCTCTGCTACAGTTTGTGCTCCACGCTGCCCTCTGTAGTGGAAAATTTTCCATTGCCCAGCAGGATCTTGTACGCAGGTGTAGCCACCGTGATGTTCGCCACGGTTGGAACAGGCGCGGAAATGAAAGCCGGCTCCACCGTGGGAAAGTGTGCAGAGCTGCCGTCTGGTGGGGCGGCCTTCTCTTTTCTTTCCTTTAATCTTTCTTTTACTCTCCAGTGCTATAAGGCTGTAACGTGTCTTCCGGAGCCAGTAATATGCTCCAAGGACGAGTTAGGTAAATCGACTACAATATGGACAGTTATATTCACCGAAAACTGCTTCAATTGTGATAAGGGTTTAGGATACCTTAATGCTCAGTGCTATTCCACCAGTTTATTTTTGTTCTTCGGTTCATTCGAAAGATTTTTTTTTTTTTGGGGGGGGGGGGTATTGTTATCCGTTCTCTATTGATCGTACTTAAAGCAAGTAAAATGAGTAAAATGTTCAAATGTGTCTGAAATGTTATGGGACCTAACTGCTAAGGCCATCAGTCCCTAAGCTTGCACACTACTTAACAAAAATTATTCTAAGGACAAACACACACACCCATGACTGAGGGAGGACTCGAACCTCCGTCGGGATTAGCTAACATGAGTACCTCTTCATCTTGTTCTCAGGACTAGGTATCTCCTCGCAGATTAGAAGATATATTTTACTACTTTCGGAACCGTGTTTCAGTTTATCTTTCGGAGGTTCACATGAGAGAATTCGTCACCAACGGGTGGAATTAACAACGTGAAAGACTTTCAGAAACTGGAGACGTAGGTATTGTTTCTCGTAACCCAATGTTTTGATTCAAAATTTATGAATGATGTAACTCTAAGCTTTGATAACCATTACTGCAACACATATATAGTCAGTATTGTAACACATGAGTCATTAATTAAATCATAGATATCCTCCATATTGTAAAATAAGTATTTTTGAGACCCTTCAAATAAATCTGCACTTTTTCATTAAATTATATATGAAATTGTCTCGGACAATCAGATACGCACTTCAGTACACACGTAACAATTATCTTAGCGTTCACATTAAATCATGCAGACTGTACCGACACAGAGTAGAAAGTTCCTTTGTGTTCTTTGGAAACTTAAATCACATATGTTCCGAATGAGAAACAAAACTCAACATCATGTAAATGTGTGTAAGACTTCTCAGTTTAATATTAATAACACTATTTAGGGGGGGGGGGGGAGCATAAGAAGTAGGTTTTGTGCTACAACTGGCCAACACACTGCTTTACATTTAACTCTTGTAATACAAGTCTCTTAAACTCGTCAGTATTTCTGTAAATTCGAGATCGATTAAAACCAACCGATTTATTCCAGATCGATTACTGGAGACGAAAACGGCTTTCTTTTTCGTAACAGAAATTCAGCGTAATAGCAGTGGATACAGATTGCGACGGATATTTTACGTGCGTGCGTTCGATGCACCAATTGCGACGGATTATTACGTTGCTGCTGCAATGCAATTTCTTTTATAATTTTTGTTCACCTACCTCTTTACAGCGGTAGATCTTCGCACGTAAACTCGTGAATGCAGCTACTTAGGAGATCACAGAAAAGCAGTGTTGAGGAAACTGTAACCTCATAGCTACACGCCGGTGGCTGCTATAAGTAAAATTTGCTGATAATTGTCTATGTACTTTAAATAAATGATTCGGAAAGGGGATGTCACTCGTACTCTAACATGAAGTTCAAATTGAAACCTTCAATAGATCTTTATTGCCGTTAAGCAAGATCATTGGTCCACATTTACGAAAACTGATCACAGTTATCACCATACCTAAAACAGCCAGAAGTTTTACCCTCCCAAATTCAGAAACCAATTACTTGTAACACAGTCAATGATCAGCTGATTATTTCTGCACACGATATTCAATGGTTGTCTTTAGTAAAAGTGTATGCTCGCCATAAAATACTCACAAGGGAACCTTCCTATCGCACCTCCTTCAGATTTAGTTATAAGTTGGCACAGTGGATAGGCTTATTTCTTTCATGCTTCCACACAACTTCTTGCTATTTGCTCGATTGATCTGTGTCCAGTTTTTCAAGGCCTATGCACTGAGCCAACTTATAACTAAATCTAAGGGGGATGCGATGGGGAGGTTCCCTTGTCAGTAAGAATATTCTCAGTACCGCGACGCTATATAATTCAAAGTTCACTCGCGATTTTCGTCGGAACGAATTATCACAACATTCTAAAGTTTTCATAAACAGTTTCTGGTCACTACCAGATACCATTAACACTGGACCATAACGCGGAAGTCATCCGAAGACCTCATCTTACACATAATGCGAAAAGTCTCATCCAGCATAACCGCTTCGAATCAAGGCTAGCTCGCGACTCTCCTCTCAGTCTCCCACACTCAAAACTATATCTCCTTGCTAGGCATCCCACCGTCTCGCTTCTCGTTGGCTGTCAGCACTTACGACCAATGAGAACTCACTTCCAGGCCGCGGCTCGCGCCAAAATCAGGCAAGCACCAACCACTTCTCTAGGCTCACTGACGTCATCAAATTAAGTAAGACAAAACTCTCTAATTAAATAAACAAAACAAAATGAACTATAAGCTTTACACCTGGAAATTTATTATGTAGTCGCGAATGTTCTGGCTGTCTTATACATAAGCATACATACTTGGACATCCAACATTCACTAGTAGGGGAACCACTAGTGGATTCGTTCCCACGTCACAGACTTGGAACACTTGCGAGTTCCTGTAGAGAATCACATGAATGGTTCTTAATAATGCCGAAAGTCCCACATACTCTCACGCACGCATTCTCATTCACACCCACCCTAACACACAATACACATATTTACTTAGAATTCTTGAAATTATTATTATAGAAAAGTCACAGAGGTTTTCTGAAACTAAAAACTTTCCAGATTTATATATGAACACTAAGTGTTATCAGATCATTCTACATAGTCACTGAAGGTGAACTAATACATCACTGTATTTATTTAAATTCTTGACTGTCGGAAAATTAGGTATTTTTATGGAATTTTACTAACATCCAATATACAACTATTTATGATCTCAGACTTTCACATATTGTTTGTTTTCACAACAGAAGTATGTACATCAAATATGACGTTCCTCAGGTTATTCCTTTATTAGTTATTAATATATTTAGTTTCGTATAATGTAAGTGGTCTTCCAGCGCTACTCCACTGCTTTCACAAGCGCAGCTGCAACAGATGGTAGTGACGTCAGTCTGCAGGACACAACTCGTCCGTTACTGACCGTATAATACCTATGTGCTGTATTGCCCTTTCAATATTATAATATACTTTCTCTATCTCTTCATCTTCAGTTTGTGATGTCTGCATGAACACCTGAACTATCGTTGTCGGTGTGGGTTTGCTGTCGATTTTGACAAGTAGAACCCCATCCCCGAATTGTTCACTGTAACACACTCTTTGCCCTACCTACCTATTCCTAACGAATACTACTCCAGTTATTTTAGTTTCTGCTGCTGTTGATATTACCCTATACTCATCTGACCAGAAATCCTTGCCTTTTTTCCATTTCACTTCACTGGCACTGATCTGTCACTAATTGCTGTATCTAAAGCCTCGCATTTCCGTTTTCAGAATTTCTAGCTTCCTTACCACATTCAAGCTTCTGAAATTCGATGGGGGACTATCATGGAATCTTTCGCCAAAAGAGAGATCTTCATGACACTGTTTCAAGTACAGGCCACATTTCCTGCGGATACATGTTATGTGTCTTTAATGCTGTGGTTTCCATCGCCTTCTGCATCCTCATGCAATTGATCATTGCCGATTCTTCTACCTTCATGGCAGTTTCCCAACCCAAGGACAAGAGAGTGCCCTGTAACTCTATCCATTCCTCCGCCCTCTTTGACAAAGCCTTTGGCAGAATGAGGGTGACCTCTTATACCGGATGTCTTCGGTCGCCAATGTTGATCATTAATCAAAATTTAAGCGTTGGGGGTTTCGAAGCCGGGACCGAGAACGTTTTGATTACTAATCAAAGACGCTATATGCATGTGAAACAAGCATACATGGCAGAAATTATAATGTTTTAGTATAATCCAGCCTGAGATACCGTCGGCTGCTACGAAGGTCCCGACGTATCTTCAGATATCATGCAAAGAAGCTACAAGCGAATCGTGCTGCCAAAGAACTAAGTATCGACTGTGAGAGCAACTCGTTTGAATCAATACGTTTTCTGACGGCAACCTGTCGTAGGAGAGTCACTACCGGGACTTTATTACAGAGTGCAACCAAAGCTCATGAATTTGTGTAGAATCGTTAAGATTCAACACTCCGTATAACAGTGGTAAGGAAATGTAAATAAACCTGGGCCGATCGAATTCAAACTGATGATTATTAAAATTCTAAATGTAAGCCACTTTAGTAGGAAGAATATAATTATTCATACATAGACAAATTGGCGTTCTATGTCGCCCTAGAACAAAGAATTGACCCACAAAATATTAAAAAAGCCCACAATAATATCAAGATTGGTTTGATGAATGGGGCTACGGTTTAATTAGCTTTCTTACAATTCGGATGAACTATTGAGGAAACGATTTCTGGCCTAAGTGAGTTAAGATTCAGTGTTTTACAACACAAGTCATATTAAACTTCACAGTTCGCAATGCCTCGTTAGAGGCCTGAAGTCATTGCACTGAGAACATTTCGGCATGAGGCTGAAGACAAATGAACCACGCACCCAGCGCTGAAAAACTCGAAACAAGCAAGTCCACCTCTCTCTCTGTCTCTCTCTCTCTGCCTCTCTGTCTCTCTCTCATTTCCCCTTTGTCACATTCAGATGCGGTGCGACGTTACCAGATCGAGGCCGTGCTGAACTCGCATTGACTAAGACTCTGGTCCCCAACGAACGGGCCGAGACTAATCCCCCCCCCCCCCCCCCGAGACTCGTGACTACACCCACCCCCACCCCCCCCCCCCCCCCCGTCACACCACCACCCAACTTCCATTTGGCCAAAGACTGTCCACACATCAGACGTCGATTACTGGGCAAAGACAGTTGTAGTAATAAGTCCCAAATGAGGAAATGTGAAAATGACAGAAGATGTAAGTTGTTATTTGTGATGAGCAACGTTCAGGTCGCAAGGTGCTGTTTGTCACCTTTCGCCCTATCTAATTTGAACATGAGATCTCAATACCTTGCAGACTGGGGGCAAAATTTACAGTGGTAGCGAATGTAATACCTTAATGAACAGAAACTTCACAAGCTTCTGTCAATTTTGTGAATAGCTTATTTCGTAAGTCTTGTGAAATTCTTTAATGCAGAACCTTGATATCTGGCCACAGTGTTGTGCCCCATATGGTCATTAATGGATACAGCGTTTAGCGACAGATGTTAAACTTACCTGACATATGGATACCTACTCACGATGTCCATCGAACGTCTGATGAATCGTTCTCATACTATGGACGATACATTACCTACCAAATTAGTAAGACATGCGAGTCAAAACGAATGTCTTATTTTCGTCGTCGACACTAACAAACACTGGATGATATGCTTTCTTAGAAGTTTGCACTGATATGGTGTGCTTTTTCTTTGTCGTTGTAACGACCTCCGACATTGACGAGTGTTATTACCACAGTCGCTTCTGAGTTACTTAGTCGAAGACTATTCTTAGGTACTAGAATTCCACGACGAAGTTCTGTACAGCTCACGAGACATGTGGGCTAAGGTGCCTCCTACGCACAGATACGTGATTGTGGCGTACCGTGTCTGGGGGGTTACTAGAGAGAGATAATGAAAAGCATTTCTTCACAACTTCGGTACCAAATAGCGGAATTCACTGACCTGGCGAATATATGCAAAACAGTACTTTTGAAAGAAGGACTGCAGCTTTTAGAATTGACACATTTATTTTGCTACAAGCGTTAATTAGTTATTGTCATCTTCGTATTATTCTGTGATGAAAGAAAGGCACGAGAAACGTTAAATATTCAGCCAACAATGGTTTCGTCAGAAAATCAACTGAAAGCCTAAGAACTGTTTGTGACCTGCACGCTGGTCGTGCTGAAACGTTGCATTCGTATTGTGATGACAAAGCAGTTTTCGGTTACCAGAGGGAGCGCTTAAAGCGTTCAACGTTGGAAGCGACGCTGTAGTTGCCGGAATCCGGTGGTCTAAAGGCCCGTTTGAGCTGGAACTTAATTCATAAACGTGTTCATCAAAACAAACGAAACATTTTACAGTTCATTGCAGAGCGACCAGAGAGACACAGGAATTTGTAGTAACGTTAGTGTTGCTCGGCATTCTTTCAGGATCTCAAAAGCGACACGTGTGGCGAGAGAAGCGCCGTTGTACACAATGGCGCCCTCCGGGGAATTTTCTCTCCACCGCGTTCCGCGATACAGAGGGAATTTTCACTACGACTGCACCGCCCCCTCCCCCTCTATTCCCCCAACACATTCTCTCTGTCCCTCTCTCTTTCTCTCTCTCTCTCTCTCTCTCTCTCTCTCTCTCTGTCAGGGAGAGTGTGCGGACCTCCGCGCCGGCCCCGGTGTGAGGGAGGCTCAGAGGACTTGGAAAAGTTGCTCGCCGCTCCTCGCTGCCCGCTGCCTGCGGCCAGTGTTCACAGGTCATTGGGCTGCGCGCTGCCCTGAGGGCTTTGTGTAATCAGTGGCTACCAGAAAGGCCTGGCCCCCTCTACACACATTCGCGGTCACTGATGTGTGGGCACCACAGTGTTTCAGCGCACATCCAATCAGGGTTTTCTTTTTCGAATCAAACGCCTTCCCGTCACATACTGCGTGCTGAAATTCTGCAAACAGGTGTACAGTAGCAGTGGGAGTACAGTACATAATACTATACCGTTTCCTAAGCAAGAATGTACGTTTTTACTGGTTGTACAGCCGCAAGGGTAATGCCACAACGCTTTTCTAACGCTCAAAATGAAACACAACTACCCGCTAGTATACGTGACCTGCCACGATATAACGTGGGAAAGTACTAAAATTATTGTTCTTATGCGCACATTTTGTCGAACGCAATGCTCCCAGACGCATGGTGAGAATGTTTATGGAAGACAGAGAAGAAATGGTATAGGCAGGAAACGGACACTTTTTGATCCATAATGAAAAGTAAATGATAATTAATGTATAATTTAAAGTACTGTGTCATTACCCAAGTAAGGAAATACGTGCTTAATGGTCGTCCATCCGCGTAAGTTAATTAGCATACTTTTTACAGAGACATGTAACGTCTTATTCTTGTCAACAAAAGTCATAAAAAGATATGGATGCATGGATAATATCTCGGGAAACCACCTTTGGGAAATATTATAAATTTTGAAACTGTTGATGCTCCACTGTAATATCTATAGAATTACTGACTCAGACTTTTTGAGCTGAGGATGTTCCACAATAATACTTACTTTATAGTTAATTTTGTACCAGCTTTTGGCTCTCTAGTTCACCCCGTGACAACTTCATTCCAAACATATTCCCGAAGCAATGTGAAGAAGAATTTATAGATGTACAGAGACTGTTTCTTGAAATTTGTGTGGTATTTTATGACTAAACAACTATAAAAAGAAAACATACTGAAATAAACAGAGGAGACATTAACAGGTACATGAAATTACACACGTTGTATTATTTTGTACACAAGGATGAAAAATATAAGAATGTAAAAGCCAAAATAGTATGCAAATGAGTACTGGCACAGTCTACTATGTTGCATGGAGAAAGTAACTGGTCAGTGTGGGAACACACCAAAACAAAAAACCGACTAGGGGTGGGAGGGGGGCGGGCAAAGCAGAGGGGAGAAACGACTCAGTGGACCTCTCTAGATCTGCATGGTTCATAGATCATTCCGGGACCAGAACATAAAACTAAATAAAGTCTTCCTCTAGAAACTTGGCATGGATGTACGATGTATTTTTGTCATAGTAAGTGCCTGCTACTGACTGACAGATCGCGTGGAGAAATATAACGCCTTTTTGTGGATTACGCAACATTTTTCCCCTCCACTAACTCACGTAATTCGATATACCTACATCCTCATGACTCTGTACGAGGACTGTCAGAAAATGGAATGTGTCCACTCGACCTACAAACTAGAACAAGAGGGCTCTGACAGTTTGTGTCACCCAGGATTCTCTGTTGACGGAGGATGTTGTCCTGCTTAAGAAGGATCGATGATGGTTGCAATGACGTCTTTACTTAGGTTTGTGTAAAATGTTTGGTGGGCGGCACGGAGAATGTAGCGGCGTCTACCCCCCCCCCCCCCCCACTTTCCCTCCCCCCCCCCTCTTGGCGACCGCGAGCTGGTTACTCCGCGCACTGTGGCTGAGCTGTTACTGCGTTGATAGCTTACCGGGCTGCATCTTGCTCCCAGGCTAGAAGTGTAAATGGTCTTCTGCTGGTAGCCGTGCGAGGATAGCGATGGCTGACTCCTATCGCCTAAGCCTCCCGCTCGCGGTCAAGAGCGACGCAGTCGCTGGCATCATGACGCTTAGGCAGCAGGCAGCGTTTCGTGTCTGAGCCATAAGCGTGTGCGTCATTTGCGAACTGCGGAGTGGAACTCGCTTCACGTCACATCGCTGCCGAACTGTTCATCGATAATGGACTGGTTCGCGCGTCCTTACGTCATACTTCTCCATGCTGATTTCTGCTGTTTACATCGGTTAAAGTGTTACTCCTCACCTTGTCTCTCTATAGGCTGTGTGTTACTTTACCTGTAAATGGTATGTCGAGTGTAGCTGTAGAGAGATCTGCTAGTGATATTTTCATGGATATTAATAAATGATTTAAAGCCAACTCATAGACATTAAACTTTGAAAAGACTCACTACATGCAATTCAGAACCTGTAAAAAGTTTCCACACAGCATATGCATAAAGTATGAAAAAGAGCAGAAAGAAGAGGTTAACAGTCTTAAATTCCAGGGAATACAACTCGATAATAAATTCAATTGGGAGGAGCACACCAGAGAACTGCAGAAACGCCTTAACAAATCTGTATTTGCAGTTCGAGAGTTAGCAGACATAGGTGACATATAAATGAAAAAGCTTGCATACTTTGCCTACTTTTATTCCATAATGTCGTATGGTGTAACATTTTGGGGTAACTCTTCAAGTCAAACAAAAATTTTCAGAGACCAAAAGCGTGTAATACGTAGTATTTGTGGAGTAAATTCATGGACGTCATGTAGAAACCTCTTCAAAAAACTGGGTATACTAACCACTCCCTCTAGGTATATTTACTCCTTAATGATATTTGTCCTAAATAATACATCTCTTTTCCCAGCAAACAGCTCAATTCATACATACAATACCAGGAACAAAAATGAACTGCACAAGGACTTAAAAGCACTTACCTTAGTTCAAAAAGGGGTTCACTACTCAAGAACACTCAGCTTCAATAATTTGCCAGCAAACATAAAAAAAATTGTTACAAATAAAGATCAATTTAAAAGGAGCCTGAAAGACTTTCTAGTGGCCAACTCCTTCTACTCCATTGACGAAGTGTTTAACAGAAACAAATGATGTATTGTATGTATTCATACTATTAGTATTGTTATTTTAGCTAAAAATTTTTTTTTTTAAAAGTTGACATGTTCGATATCTACGAGGACCTCCTCAGCATGGATCCATGGAACGAAAAACTAATCTAATCTAATCTAATCTAATCTAATGTTCAGAACGAGTACAGATAACGAAACGTCACACAACACTTCCGGGATGAGATGCCGTTTAGCCTTCGAGTGCGGAAGGCATCCTCCGAGGACAATCGGCGATCTGAGCGCCGTATATACACTCCTGGAAATGGAAAAATGAACACATTGACGCCGGTAAGTCAGACCCACCATACTTGCTCCGGACACTGCGAGAGGGCTGTACAAGCAATTATCACACGCACGGCACAGCCGACACACCAGGAACCGCGGTGTTGGCCGTCGAATGGCGCTAGCTGCGCAGCATTTGTGCACCGCCGCCGTCAGTGTCAGCCAGTTTGCCGTGGCATACGGAGCTCCATCGCAGTCTTTAACACTGGTAGCATGCCGTGACAGCGTGGACGTGAACCGTATGTGCAGTTGACGGACTTTGAGCGAGGGCGTATAGTGGGCATGCGGGAGGCCGGGTGGACGTACCGCCGAATTGCTCAACACGTGGGGCGTGAGGTCTCCACAATACATCGATGTTGTCGCCAGTGGTCGGCGGAAGGTGCACGTGCCCGTCGACCTGGGACCGGACCGCAGCGACGCACGGATGCACGCCAAGACCGTAGGATCCTACACAGTGCCGTAGGGGACCGCACCGCCACTTCCCTGCGAATCAGGGACACTGTTGCTCCTGGGGTATCGGCGAGGACCATTCGCAACCGTCTCCATGAAGCTGGGATACGGTCCCGCACACCGTTAGGCCGTCTTCCGCTCACGCCCCAACATCGTGCAGCCCGCCTCCAGTGGTGTCGCGACAAGCGTGAATGGAGGGACGAATGGAGACGTGTCGTCTTCAGCGCTGAGAGCCGCTTCTGTCTTGGTGCCAATGATGGTCGTATGCGTGTTTGGCGCCGTGCAGGTGAGCGCCACAATCAGGACTGCATACGACCGAGGCACACAGGGCCAACACCCGGCATCATGGTGTGGGGAGCGATCTCCTACACTGGCCGTACACCCCTGGTGATCGTCGAGGGGTCACGGAATAGTGCACGGTTCATCCAAACCGTCATCGAACCCATTGTTCTACCATTCCTAGACCGGCAAGGGAACTTGCTGTTCCAACAGGACAATGCACGTACGCATGTATCCCGTGCCACCCAACGTGCCCTAGAAGGTGTAAGTCAACTACCCTGGCCAGCAAGATCTCCGGATCTGTCCCCCATTGAGCATGTTTGGGACTGGATGAAGCGTCGTCTCACGCGGTCTGCACGTCCAGCACGAACGCTGGTCCAGCTGAGGCGCCAGGTGGAAATGGCATGGCAAGCCGTTCCACAGGACTACATCCAGCTTCTCTACGATCGTCTCCATGGGAGAATAGCAGCCTGCATTGCTGCGAAAGGTGGATATACACTGTACTAGTGCCGACATTGTGCATGCTCTGTTGCCTGTGTCTATGTGCCTGTGGTTCTGTCAGTGTGATCATGTGATGTATCTGACCCCAGAAATGTGTCAATAAAGTTTCCCCTTCCTGCGACAATGAATTCACGGTGTTCTTATTTCAATTTCCAGGAGTGTATAAGCCATCCAGAGGGCGCCGCTGTCAATCGTGTGACGTCGGCTATGCTATGATCCCTGATATTGCCAACTTTCTCAATTGAAATTAATCGATTGTCACGCTATTGCTGCAATGTTGACATCCATATTTTATCCAGCTTAATACCTTCATCTTTTCTGCTAAAATTAAATCAGTGTTTGGCAATCTCAATGGTCTCTCTGTACATTCGCGCATAATAATGCGACGTCTTTGCTATGACAGTCGTCTCACTAAACCGTATTTCATGATCACCTTCCTGAAACACATGTTCCGCTACAGCCGATTTATCAGTTTGTCCGAGGCGGCAGTTCCTTTTATGTGCACCCATACGGTTGTTGATGCCTCTTTTTGTTGTGCCTGTTTAGACCTTCCCACAAGTGCACGGAATTTTATAGACACCTGGTGTAGCTAAAGGATGTCGTTCATCTTCTGAGGATCTTAAACATTCTTTTATTTTTGCCGTGGATCTGAAAAAAGTTTCCACATCGTAGTTGCTTAAAATTTTTCCAATGCGATCAGTTATCTTAATGATGAATGGTAAGAACACTTCCCCCTTGCGTTGGTGTCGGTCCTCGTCCGTCCTCGTTGTCAGTCTCGAGCGTAGTGCACGATCTGTCTCTTTGTTGGAATACCCATTGTTCTTGAAGATCTTTCTAAGGTCTTCAATCTCATCATGTAAGTGAGCTGGTTCACATATTTAGTGCCCCCTGTCTATTAACGTTTAAATCAACCCTCTTTTATGTCCTGCGTAGTGGTTAGAACCTTTCTGTAGCCAACGATCAGTTCGTGTGTCTCTTTTTAAGACCTTACGAACCAATGATCCGTCCTCTCCTTTTATTACAGTCACATCTAAGAATCCCTGGTGACCATCGATTTCCTTTTCCATAGTGAATTGAATTCTTGTATTAATGCTATTCAGATGTAACAGGAAGGCATCCAGTTCCTCTTCCCCATGGGTCCATATAACTACTGTGTTGTTGTTGTTGTCTTCAGTCCTGAGACTGGTTTGATGCAGCTCTCCATGCTACTCTATCCTGTGCAAGCTGCTTCATCTCCCAGTACCTACTGCAACCTACATCCTTCTGAATCTGCTTAGTGTACTCATCTCTCGGTCTCCCTCTACGATTTTTACCCTCCACGCTGCCCTCCAATGCTAAATTTGTGATCCCTTGATGCCTCGAAACATGTCCTACCAACCGATCCCTTCTTCTAGTCAAGTTGTGCCACAAACTTCTCTTCTCCCCAATCCTATTCAATACCTCCTCATTAGTTACGTGATCTATCCACCTTATCTTCAGTATTCTTCTGTAGCACCACATTTCGAAAGCTTCTATTCTCTTCTTGTCCAAACTAGTTATCGTCCATGTTTCACTTCCATACATGGCTACACTCCTAACAAATACTTTCAGAAACGACTTCCTGATACATAAATCTATATTCGATGTTAACAAATTTCTCTTCTTCAGAAACGCTTTCCTTGCCATTGCCAGTCTACATTTTATATCCTCTCTACTTCGACCATCATCAGTTATTTTACTTCCTAAATAGCAATACTCCTTTACTACTTTAAGTGTCTCATTTCCTAATCTAATTCCCTCAGCATCACCCGATTTAATTTGACTACATTCCATTATCCTCGTTTTGCTTTTGTTAATGTTCATCTTATATCCTCCTTTCAAGACACTGTCCATTCCGTTCAACTGCTCTTCCAAGTCCTTTGCCGTCTCTGACAGAATTACAATGTCATCGGCGAACCTCAAAGTTTTTACTTCGGCTCCATGAATTTTAATACCTACTCCAAATTTTTCTTTTGTTTCCTTTACTGCTTGCTCAATATACAGATTGAATAACATCGGGGAGAGGCTACAACCCTGTCTCACTCCTTTCCCAACCACTGCTTCCCTTTCATGCCCCTCGACTCTTATTACTGCCATCTGGTTTCTGTACAAATTATAAATAGCCTTTCGCTCCCTGTATTTTACCCCTGCCACCTTTAGAATTTGAAAAAGAGTATTCCAGTCTACATTGTCAAAAGCTTTCTCTAAGTCTACAAATGCTAGAAACGTAGGTTTGCCTTTTCTTAATCTTTCTTCTAAGATAAGTCGTAAGGTCAGTATTGCCTCACGTGTTCCAACATTTCGACGGAATCCAAACTGATCCTCCCCGAGGTCTGCATCTACCAGTTTTTCTATTCGTCTGTAAAGAATTCGCGTTATTATTTTGCAGCCGTGGCTTATTAAACTGATAGTTCGGTAATTTTCACATCTGTCAGCACCTGCTTTCTTTGGGATTGGAATTATTATATTCTTCTTGAAGTCTGAGGGTATTTCGCCTGTCTGATACATCTTGCTCACCAGCTGGTAGAGTTTTGTCATGACTGGCTCTCCCAAGGCCGTCAGTAGTTCTAATGGAATGTTGTCTACTCCAGGGGCCTTGTTTCAACTCAGGTCTTTCAGTGCTCTGTCAAATTCTTCACGCAGTATCGTATCTCCCATTTCGTCTTCATCTACATCCTCTTCTATTTCCATAATATTGTCCTCAAGTACATCGCCCTTGTATAAACCTTCTATATACTCCTTCCACCTTTCTGCCTTCCCTTCTTTGCTTAGAACTGGGCTGCCATCTGAGCTCTTGATATTCATACACGTGGTTCTCTTCTCTCCAAAGGTCTCTTTAATTTTCCTGTAGGCTGTATCTATCTTACCCCTAGTGAGATAAGCTTCTACATCCTTACATTTGTCCTCTAGCCATCCCTGTTTAGCCATTTTGCATTTCCTATCGATCTCATTTTTGAGACGTTTGTATTCCTTTTTGCCTGCTTCATTTACTGCATTTTTATATTTTCTCCTTTCATCAATTAAATTCAATATTTCTTCTGTTACCCAAGGATTTCTAGCAGCCCTCGTCTTTGTACCTACTTTATCCTCTGCTGCCTTCACTACCACATCCCTCAGAGCTACCCATTCTTCTTCTACTGTTTTTCTTTCCCCTATTCCTGTCAATTGTTCCCTTATGCTCTCTCTGAAACTCTGTACAACCTCTGGTTCTTTCAGTTTATCCAGGTCCCATCTCCTTAATTTCTCACATTTTTGGAGTTTCTTCAGTTTTACTCTACAGGTCATAACCAATAGATTGTGGTCAGAGTCCACATCTGCCCCTGGAAATGTCTTACAACTTAAAACCTGGTTCCTAAATCTCTGTCTTACCATTATATAATCTATCTGATACCTTTTAGTATCTCCAGGGTTCTTCCATGTATACAACCTTCTTTCATGATTCTTAAACCAAGTGTTAGCTATGATTAAGTTGTGCTCTGTGCAAAATTCTACTAGGCGGCTTCCTCTTTCATTTCTTAGCCCCAATCCATATTCACCTACTATGTTTCCTTCTCTCCCTTTTCCTACACTCGAATTCCAGTCACCCATGACTATTAGATTTTCGTCACCCTTCACTATCTGAATAATTTCTTTTATTTGATCATACATTTCTTCAATTTCTTCGTCATCTGCAGAGCTAGTTGGCATATAAACTTGTACTACTGTAGTAGGTGTGGGCTTCGTATCTATCTTGGCCACAATAATGCGTTCACTATGCTGTTTGTAGTAGCTTACCCGCATTCCTATTTTCCTATTCATTATTAAACCTACTCCTGCATTACCCCTATTTGATTTTGTGTTTATAACCCTGTAGTCACCTGACCAGAAGTCTTGTTCCTCCTGCCACCGAACTTCACTAATTCCCACTATATCTAACTTTAACCTATCCATTTCCCTTTTTAAATTTTCTAACCTACCTGCCCGATTAAGGGATCTGACATTCCACGCTCCGATCCATAGAACGCCAGTTTTCTTTCTCCTGATAACGGCATCCTCCTGAGTAGTCCCCGCCCGGAGATCCGAATGGGGGACTATTTTACCTCCGGAATATTTTACCCAAGAGGATGCCATCATCATTTAATCATACAGTAAAGCTGCATGTCCTCGGGAAAAATTACGGCTGTAGTTTCCCCTTGCTTTCAGCCGTTCGCAGTACCAGCACAGCAAGGCCGTTTTGGTTAATGTTGCAAGGCCAGATCAGTCAATCATCCAAACTGTTGCCCCTGCAACTACTGAAAAGGCTGCTGCCCCTCTTCAGGAACCACACGTTTGTCTGGCCTCTCAACAAATACCCCTCCGTTGTGGTTGCACCTACGGTACGGCCATCTGTATCGCTGAGGCACGCAAGCCTCCCCACCAACGGCAAGGTCCATGGTTCATGGGGGGGGGGGGGGATAACTACTGTATCGTCTGCATAACTATACCATCTGGCTGGTCTTTTTCTAGCTGTTTGCAGCGCCCGTTGTCAAACTTCTCCATGAGCAAGTTAGCCACAGGTAGACTAAGAGGACTTCCCATTACCACCCCGTCAATCTGTTCATAAAAACATTATTATATAGAAAATAAGTTGTTGTAAGGCAACGTTTGAATAATGCCAAAATATCATTAGGAAAAATGTCCGCTATAAATGTGATCGCTTCATTCACTCGAATCATGGTAAACAACAACATCAAAACTGACCGGGATATCATTAGGGCCCACACTAATTTCCTTAATAATAACGGTAAAGTGATATGAATTTTTAACATGACTGTGAGTTCCACCAACATGAGGTTTCAGGAGCGAGGCAAGGTGTCGAGCTAATTCATGGGTGGGAGAGCCTCTTGCGCTGACTATAGGTCTCAAAGCTACCAGCGGTCTATGGACCTTGGGTAACCCATAGAGTCTGGACGAGTAAGCTTGTCATTTAAACATTTGCTTCTTGTCGACTGAAGATAGCGAGGACACTTTCACCAAATGACTAGTCATTTTTAAAATCCTCGATGTCGGATCCTTCTGAAGTTGTTTCTAATTGTTGGGATCCAAAATTTCGATGATTTTTTCATGATAATCTTTACTCTTCATTACGACAGTAACGTTGCATTTGTATGCAGAAGGCACGATGACGTTTTCATATACGTTGATGTGCCTCAGTGCCTTCCTTTGTGCCTGTGATAGATTACTATTAGGTGGCTTACATGTGCGCAAGCTGACGTCACATGATCGACAGCGGCGCCCTCTGGATGGCTTATATATACGGAGTTCACTCGTGCTCTCCTTGCAGTTCACCGATTGTCCTCGGAGGGTGCCATCAACAGTCGAAGGCGAACGTCAGGGGAGAGTCTTATGTTTGGACCACAGCATCTCAGCCCGGAAGTGTTAAGTGATGACAACACCGGCCGCCAAAGCCTTCATTCTGTGAACAGGTAACGAATGTTTGGCTATCTCCTGAATATAACCACCTTGAACCCAGTCTTCGGAAAAACTTCTGTTGTTTCTGACATGACCTATTCCGAATATTCTGTAGCAGAATTTTAGGAGTGGAACTGTTTGATGTTAGCAAAACTCTTCTCGTATGAAGTTAAAAATATCACCCAAACACGTGTACAAATACACACTTGTCTTCTGTGATAGATAATCTGCCTGGTTTTCGAGCCTACTGGGGATAAAAACGACTTTCTCAACAATTAAATATGCACTCTAGTTGTTGTTGTGGTCTTCAGTCCTGAGACTGGTTTGATGCAGCTCTCCATGCTACTCTATCCTGTGCAAGCTTCTTCATCTCCCAGTACCTACTGCAACCTTCATCCTTCTGAATCTGCACTCTTAGTGGGTAAAAATTTTGTGGAGGGCAGAGTTTGGAATTCGTGGCGGGCTGCATCACGCCAGTCAGAAGATTGATGCCTCAAAAAACTTATCGTATAATGAAAATGGATAATCGTTCTGTGATCGAAACTCTTTCTCTGACTGAGACTGCTCACTAGTGTGTAATAAGGATATACTGTTCAGCCCCGAGCAAACAACTTTTCTAGCTTTACTACCCATACATGTTTCAGACACGTTTATTCATCTTCAGTGCATTTTATTTATCTGTTGAACTACATACAAACGAATTGTGCAATATAATATTTACTAGTTTTTGAGATTACAGTTTTTAAATTGGTGTAAGTACTGACAGAAATATCAACATACTGAATAAATATAAACCATATATTTTCATACTGGTGTTCCGAGGTTTGTTGATATTTAGCAGCCTTCCAGTATATCGCCTGCAAGTGCCATATACAAAAACCCATGGTGGAAGGAAACGGAGTGATGAATAAATACACGACAGTATTTAAAAGAATCCAGGTCTCGAGTCTAAAGGAATTATCGGAAGACCAAGAGAAACATAAACATACACACACCCACAGTGGCGAGCGCGCGTGCGCCCGCGGCAAGTAAACATACAGAAACGCTCATTCAAGTACGTAATGTCCCCACAAACCTGAAAATTCCCACCCAGGCACACGCGCAACCATATGGCAGAAAAAGTGAAAATTACAATGACAGCGAAACTGTGTGTGTTTGGAAGCTCCAGCTCAAAAACCTTGTAGAAGCATGAAAACACGTATTGTACAAAAAGCAAGTACACACATGTATATACATAGTCTGCTTCCTCGCCCCAATCAACATTTCACTAATCCTAATCACAGTCAGCATTCATTATAACATAGCATTACGAAAAATAGTACTGTAACGTAAAAAACGCTACTGCAGAGTAAAACAACGAATCTTTATTTATAAAACGACATAATATAATGACAACAGTGCTACAGAAAATGAGATAATTTGGCCCACAGCTTGAGGAGTAATGTAAGAAAGCATCTGAAACGTTTATTAAGTGCAGATGACATACTGGTAGGCAATAACTACAGCTGTGCTGTAAATACCAGAATTGTGAAGAGCAACACGTAATGTGTAGGTATATATTTATTCTCCATTTTAACATTTATTTCGAAACTTATAGTAAAGTAAATACGAGAATATCATAACTTGTAAATATCATAATTCATAAATTCTTTGTTTATTGTTCAAAAGAAAATAAAATCTACTGAATGTGGAAAACTCAAAAACATGTGCGGGCAGTGAAACAAGATGAACTGTGTTTTCTGAAGGCAAAACCACATGTCCTTACTACATATCACGAAGAAAATATTGAAAGGACTTGGAGCACATAAAGATTAACTTAGCGCCATGCCAGGAATTTCCAGGCAGCTCTACAACAAATTCTGAAGCACATAAAAATTTATATCAGACTATACCCAATATAAAATTCAGTTACATCTGTCTCTCTCATAATGTAATACATAAGAATGTACGTGTTACTGCAAATGGTATGACACTTTGAGCACAACATGTCGAGCACAAAGCAGAAATAGACTTGCTGAAACAGGAAATTAAATGTCTGCATTCTAAGAGAGGCACCCTCATCCTTCAACTTTTCAAGATTCATCTTGAAGTAGCAAAGTATATGAAAATTTCAGGTAAATTTATTGAAATCATGAACAGAGTCAGCCACCACACTGGAACTCCAATGAGAAACACTTGGGAAAACGAGAACTAAAACTAAAGTAAGTTATAGAGAGTAACACACCAACTAATATTAGAAACAATAAGGAAACAAACTCCCTGCTCCATATACGACAACTCAACCTTACTTACATACAATCCACAAAAGAAGAACGATATCCACTGGAAAGAGGACGTGAACTTAATATCAACGCAGAAGTTACACACAAGACAATAGAGAACCTAAAAGCAGAGAGTGAAAACATAATAAAACAGCAAGGAAGGAAGAACAACTGTGATTTCAGTCCAGGACTAGCAAGAGAGTTAACGCCAAAGCAAATCATGTCCGTAATAAAGGAAAACAAAAGTAATACACTGACTAGAACAAAAAAAGAGGAAGGAAACTCATCCAGAAAAATAACAGATAAAAGATTCAACGGAGCTCTCATCACAAAATCGAAACAAGAGCAGCACCATGGTAGTAATGAAAGAGTAAGAGTACTAAACTTAAATCATCAAGTTTATAGAAGAGAACAACATGATAAACAGTGACCCAGCATCAAAGATACCGGAAAAATACACAGACACTTCTTGAGAACATGTCACACATGTTCATAAAACAAGAGGTAAAATAACTAAAGCAAAAGAACCCCAAAGTACCCACAGTAATCAGTGCACGATGCATCTAAAAGTAGGATACAATAATACACCCACTCATAAATTACAGAATTACATCAATACCTCACCTAGAAAGCGAAACAAACACTTCCGTGCTGAAACATTGTTACATGTAAAGGACAGAAGTGTACGTAACCCTGAAGAGCATGTAGAAAAGTTCGAATACATCAACATATCAACAATAGCTAAACTCACGTCATTTGACTTCACATCCACGTACTCTAATATGCCCGCCACAAAAGTCGTCATCATAAAAACAGAAATTGGAACAATAAAAAGACATTCCCAAACCAATGAAACTCTAAAATTAATCACAGAACTATACCATTTCACATTTGATAACCACATCCGATAACAGCAGTATGTACTCCCCTTGGGATCAGGAGTCAGTGGAATCTTAGGCAATGTGTTCATAAATCACATTGAAAAGAAAAATTTTTGAAACCACAGTGAAAGCCAAAAATACATAACAATGTATTGATATGTTAATGTGTATCAATCACAACTTATGCGTTATAGAGGAAACTGCGACAGTGTAAAACATTGCCATAATCATATTAGCCGTAGATAATTCACCTCAGGACAAGTAGCTATTTTTCTTAGCCATCACAATTCATGGGCACTATGACCAACACCAATTTCCTACTTCCACAAAGTCAACAAGCACTAGCATAACTATTATTCAAAAAACCGTACCACTGACCACAACAAGGCTAGGTTTTTATATACGCTGCACGCACTCTCCTGAATTATGTCAACTACAAAAATGAGCTACAAATAATTAAACAAATAGCAGCTGAAAATAGATATAAAACGAACAAAGTAGAGAAACTAAATCCAAAGATTAAAAGAAAACGAAAAATGAACGCAACACACAGAAGCAAACATATCAACACCAATACGAAACCACAGACACTCGGAACACGCAGAACATAAACGCACAGAACACTAACACAGCCTACACATTTGAAATAACAATAACCAAAAGGATCACACCCTCCTGCAGCAGGGCAGCGGCTCACAGAATAGGCAACATACTCAGAGGACAAGGAATGAAAATTGCCTATAGAACGGGAAGCTGTATACAAAAGACTTTGAGAGCAACTGACTAACACAGACAAACGCAGCACATCTGGGATCTGCCATCTCAAGTGGCAAGACTGCAACCAATTCATATTAGATAAACCAGCAGAAATTTCATCAGTTAGACTGAGCACAGAAGGGCGCATAAGAGTAACAGTAGTCATTCGACATTTGCAGATAAACTCACGGACAAGAAACAGACCAGGAAACATAAGTACATTTTAAAAAATTCTTAAATGCGGTAATAGCCCCCTCCCCTCAGGAAACATAGCAGAGGGAAATGACATATTCAAAAAGCCGCAATGTAAGAGAAAGAAGTGATGAATGTATACACAGCACTAAGCGAAGCAAGCCCGTCCCCATCTCTACAGGAATTTTTAGAAGATCATGACACACACATACACACACACACACACACACACACACACACACACACACACACACACACACATGCACAGACTGACAGCTTAAAGTCATTGCAAAATTCCCGCCCACAATAACCAGAACAAGTTGTCGGAGCAAGTGAACACCTCAAAAACAGTTTTAGGAAGTTTCTATCAGATACGGTGTAGAAGCACGAAATCGCGAGATCAGTAAAGAGTACGTACACTGTTCTACATACATACTTTGCTACACCTCCCCAATAAACATTTCACTAAGTCTTATCACAATACTTTTTAACAGACATTTCCAAAAACAGTGTTGTAACTAAAAAAACGCTATTCAAAGAGTTAAACACCAGAACTTTATTTACAAAACAACATAACGCAGTGTTAATAGCACTATAGAAAACTTGATACTATCTAAGGCCTTTACGTTGAGAAATAACGTAAAATGCATTGATAAAAGCTGTGAATTGCAGATGACATACTGAAAGACTTCAAATATTAGACTTGTGAACATCATTATGCAATAGTAACGGATATGATTATTCTTCACGTAAAGATTTGTCAGTACCTATAGTAATGTAAACAGCACAATATGAAAAACTGGTAAATATCGTATTGCATAAATTATTTCTATATTGTTCACCGGATAGTAAATAAAGCCTACTGAAGGTGGAAAAACTGCTCCAAAACGTGTATGGATAGTAAAACGAGAAAAATTATGTTTGGTGGAGGCAGAACTGCCCTGTCTACTTACGTGTTCAAGTTCAATTGCCACCATCAATATTGCAAGTAGAGTCACCCAAAATTCCTTCAACGCAGACCTCACGACAATATTTCCTAACGATCATTTGTGAGTCTCTTCACAAAAAATAGCATTGTCTAAATTGTAATCTTTTCTAAAACATAAACATGTTGTTGTTGTGGTCTTCAGCCCTGAGACTGGTTTGGTGCAGCTCTCCATGCACATAAACCTGCATGCCCTCGGGAAAAATTACGGCTGTAGATTCCCCTTGCTTTCAGCTGTTTGCAGTACCAGCACAGCAAGGACATTTTGGTTAGTTGTAGAAAGCCATATCAGTCAATCATCCATAATTTGGCCCCTGCAAATACTGAAAAGACTGCTGCCCCTCTTCAGGAACCACACGTTTGTCTGGCCTCTCAACAGACACCCTTCCGTTGTGGTTGCACCTACGGTACGGCTATTTGTATCGCTGAGGCACGCAAGCCTCCCCACCAACGGCAAGGTCTATGGCTCATAGGGGAACATAAACATAACAGTAAGTAAAACCAATGACAAAGGAAAATTATGGAAATCGTTAAATGTGATGTACATGTATAGACAAACAAGTTATACAAATTCCAGGGAAACGTGATGATTTAGTCAAGAAAAAGAGCTTCATAAATTGAGAAAGTCGATAATGCGTTCGTCAATCTATGGCTGTTATGTAAGCACTTACTCGGCTTAGCGTTAATTGACAGAGTTTTTGAATGTCCTCTTGTGGGACATCGTGCCAAATTGGCGCGTTAGATCGTCGAAATCTGGTGATGGTTGCAGGGCCTGCTTGTATTGCGTCAGACGTTTGAATTTGAGAGATATCTGACGACCTAGGGATCAATGGCGGGTTTAGTAAGCACAAAGACAAGCAGTACAAACTCTAGCCCTGTGTGGATGGGCCTTATCTTGCTGAAATGTAAACCCAGAATGGATTACTGTGAAGGGCCACAAAACGGCTCACGGAATGTCGTCGTGGTACAGCTGTGCAGTAAGGCACAGTTCAAAACCAAAGGTAATTTTCTATAAAATGAAGTGGCACATCAGACCATCACTTCTGTATAATGGGCGACAGTCAGTTTGGCATCCAACCGTTGTCCGGGGCGTTTTCAGATACGTCTTTACTGGTCATCGAGGGTCATTTCGAAGCGGGGATCACTACTGAAGACAATTCTTCTCCTGTCACTGTGATTCTAGCCAGAATATGACCGATCCAACTGCAAACGGGCTTCTTCATGTACAGAGATCAAAATACGAGATGTAATTGGAAAGTTTTTAGAATGGATTCGCTACTGCTTACTGGTTTGGGGGGCAGGTAGAACACAGAGGACGGGGCGTGAGTCATTGCCTTGTCTTTGAACGCCCTCTGACAGGAAACTGCGTTACCTTTATTCAGTTTGTTGTGGCAGGTGGTTGAGTATTGGTCTGTTAGGGCTTGTTGCCGGTTTCTGACTCCGTGAAAATGGACGTAAAAACGGAGCAAGGAATTTTTGTGAAATTTTGTTTTAGAACAGGAAAATCAGCTTCTAAGACTTATGAACTATTAAAAACAACTTTTGGAGATAGTCGTATGAGCCAGTCAAATGTTTTTCAGTTTCAACAGATATAGAATTAGCCGCGAATTATTTGAAGATGAAACACGGTCCAGCCGTCCTTCCACTTCAAAAACGAAGGAAAATGTTGTGAAAGTTTGCGACTTAGTGGGCTCTGATCGTACACTAATTGCAGTTGCCCCATGGAAGAAATTTCTGACCAAGGAATTAACGGCTAACTCCAGTCACCACCCAGACGCTGTTGTAAAGCCCTAGGCTGCAAGATCACAATAAGTCACGTCTTAGCAGAGGCTGCAGGTATGATACAATCGCTCAGAACCGCAACGTCAATTGGTTTACACGCCTTAGGAAGCTGCAACAGCACTTCCCACTCACTGAAGGCTTCGAGGCATGGCCAAATGACGTAAAATACTTTTGTTGCTAACCATATTAGGAAGGGCTGTAACGTTTGGCGTTCAGCAGAAGGCTGTTGCTACCAGTCTTCGAGTGTACATTAACGAAGTCCGGAAACATCCCCACTTAGTTACGGGAAGGAATATGAATGTGGTTGGCTTGAGGCTCCCCGGAGGTGCAAAGCCACTCGCCAGATTGGTCGAGGTCTATAAAGTACAGAACGATTGGTGCGACTATAGACCGAGAGAAACAGGAACCGCCACAATATTTAAAAACCAGTGTTACTGGATTCATACGATTTCTGACAGGTCGTTGGGGCGACCACTCTGTGTCGCTCGTCAGTAGCCTCGCATAACTTAAAAAAAACTGTTTTTCTCACTCGGATTGCTGTTCTCAAAGTTCGTACTTTACAGTGCAGCCAGGGATTGCTGTTTCTGTTAGTTCTCAGCCTACGGACTCAGATACTGACTTCTATAGTGCAGCCTCTAGCATCCTTTGCTTTTTCTAATGTTTAGAATTAGCCTTCAGTGTAGTAGTTAGTCTCATTGCTAATAAATAGAGACCCCTGCGTACCCTTGCGCCTCCTGCTGCTTGCACCTTATCGAGATACAAATCCGCGCCTCTTACAGGTGCTCTGTGACAGTATGTGGCGCTAATCCATGCGATCAGACTGCCTTCATGGGGAGTTTATCTTTCTGCATTTGCTCTCATTCTTTCAGTCAGTCCTTGCCTAATGCTCGCTATGAAACTCTGAATAACCTCTGGATCTTTCTGATTACTCGAGCCCATTTTAAGTTTCTACCTTTCTGAAACGTCTCCAGGTTTAATCTAGAGTTCATAACCAATGAATTGTAGACAGAGATCACATCTGTCGCTGTAAATATCATACAGTTTAAAATGTAAATCCAATATGTCTGTTTATAATCAAATAACAGGCTGAAACATTCCAGCGTCTCTAGGTGCCTTCCAAGCATACAAACGTCTTTCATGATTGCTGAACGAAGTGTCAGTGATTATTAAATTATGCCCTGTGTAGAACTCTACGAGGTGCCTTTCCCCAAGTCCATATTCTGCAGCTTTTTTTCCTACTCTTCCTTGTCCTGCTATCGAATGCCAGTAACGCTTCATGGTTAAATTTTCCTCTATCTTAACTGTGTGAATAATTTCTATTATCTCATAATACGTTTTTTCAAACTATTTAACGTCTATCGTGCTATTTGTAACTTGTACATCTGCTTTGTGTGTGGCTTCATGTCTGTTTTGTTTACAATAACGGGTTCACTATGTTTGTTGGTCAAAGGGCTGTGAGCACTATGGGGCTTAATAGCTGAGGTCATCAGTCCCCTAGACGTAGAACTACCTAAACCCAACTAACCTAAAGACATCACACGCATCCATACCCGAGGCAGGATTCGAACCTCTGACCGTAGCAGCAGCGAGGTTCCGGAATGAAGCGCCTAGAACCGCTCGACCACTACGGCTGGCTCACTATATTTGGTCATAGTAGGTTACAAGCATTTCTATTTTTTTATTCATTATAAGAACTACTCTTGCATTATGCCTATATGACTATTTAGAACCCTTTACTCATCTGAGAAGAAGCCCTGGACATCCTGCCACCGAACGTCACCAGTTCCCACAGTACGTAACTCCAACCTGCCCATTTCCCTGTTAAAATTTTGTAATCTACCTGCCCAATTAAGAGACGTAACATTTCACGCTCCGACCAGTTGAATGACAGTTTTGTTTTCCCTGAGACGTAAATAGCGAATTATTCTACATCTGGAATATTTTATCCATGGGGATTACTTTGTCGATGAAGATGCCATCACCATAACCATATCGTGCAGCTGCATGCGCTCAGGAAAAGTAGTTCCTTGAATTTTCCCTTGCTTTCAGCTGTTTGCAACACCAGTACAGCAGGTCATTTAGGCTGTCAGGACAGTCAGTTATCCACTCTGTTGCCTCAAGAAATACTCAAAGCCTGCCACTCCTCTTCATGAACCACATGCTACTCTAGATGATGCACAGAGTCCCCTACATAGTGGCTGTGCTTGCCGTACTGGTTTCTTGGTTTCTGTATCGTTAAGACGCATAATCTATCCCACTTCTGCATGTCTCTGCTTCAGGACAGGGTATGACGATGGTTGAGGGGGGGGGGGGGGGGGTGTAGGAGCAGGAAACATTATACATACATTAATTTTATATTCATATAGTAATAGAATATGTTAAATATAATCGTTCAAGAATTAGACTACACAATACTTTAAAAGCTAGGGATTATTTTATGTTAAGGTTAGCTCTTAGCTCTATGAATACGTTCGGTTATAAAGAAATGATGCCTCATTTTTTTGTGTATTATAAATTAATTAGGTTTTATAACAAATAACTGAGTCTTATATTGCAATGATGCTGTCGTATCAACGTCTTTCTAATGTTAATTACTTCATTCTCTATTTGTTTACATACTGACAGAAAAAAATCGCAACACTAAGAAGGAACTGCGTAAGATAAACGTTAGTTTGTAGGCGTGTTTCTACAACTAGAAGAAATTTACGAAGGAAAATCACCAAACAGCCGTATATTTTAATACGATATTTTAGTTAGACAACCAGTTTCAACATCTCAGTATTGCAATCTTCAGGCTCCTATGCACTACATATGTATATAATCAGATACATCGATACTTCAATAACCAGAGCCATTAATGTCTCAATTCCGTGATTTGTAATGTTTACTTGTTTTCGAAGTGAACAGTCTCAATACGAAATAACGGAATCGAGGTACTGATGGCTCCATTTATGCAAGTGTCGATGTATCAGATTTTTTGTACATGGAATGCATATGGGGCTGAAGATGACATTACCGACATGTTTGTCTAAATGAAAAAGTTTCTCAAAATACAAGACTGTTCGGCGAGTTTCCTTGGTGAATTCACATACAAGTGTCGCTAGTACCGCGACTATGAGGATGCAAACTAATTTTGATTTGATGGTAACGGTCATGGTCGTTAGTTATGTTTGAGATTGGACGTAGTGAGTTAATGTTAGTCGAAATGCTTTTAAGGCACCATTATCAACGCCTCACTGAATTTAAGCGAGATCGTGTAATAGGTCTACGAGAGCTGGGTGTTATTTCTGGAGTGTTACAGAAAGACTGGACAGTAATGTTGTCACTGTGCTTCACTGTACTCCACAGAACGTACGGTCGTAAAAAGACTGGGCTCTGGACGGCCACGTGGCACTACTAAGAGCGAAGCCTATCGTGTTCGGAGTATGGGTCTGGCGCGTTGTACTGCATCTGCAGAAGCAATTTGAGCAGGAGCTGGCATCACAATAGTACATCGAACTGATATAAGTCGGTTACTTCAACGACAGCACCGAGCCATACGTCCTGCAGATACTTTGTACGGACTCCAAACAACCGCTATTTGTGACTTTAGCGGTGTCAAGTGAGTGCTTGTTGGAGGGCAGGGTGGAGGTCTTTTGTTTTTTCATCTGAAAGCTGGCTGTGAATCGGTGCCGGTGACGGCCTTGTGTTAGTTATAAGGAGGCCAGCTAAGGCCTCTGTCTGCTTGCTGGCCACATAGAACGTATAGTTATGGTATGTGGTGCGATTGCGTATGACAACAGGACCACGCATCCTGACTGCAAATCTGTATGTAAATCTTGTCATTCATGAAGGGTATTTTTTCCAACAGGATAATGCTCACCCACAGTCCATTATGTTAACGCACCATGCTCTACAGGGTGTGGACGTGCTGGTCGATTAACAGATCTGTCTCCAGTCCACCACATGCAAGACATCGTCGGACGACATATCCAGTGTCATCCACAAACAGCAGTAGCCGTCTCTATATTCATCCACCAATCGCAACAGGCAACGAAATCCACCCCACAAACTGACATTCGGGACCTGTATATCACAATTCGTGAACATTTACATGGTGCATCCGACTATCTGGTGGTTACACTTATTATTAATGTACCACCATTTCACATTTGCAGTGCTTTACCTCAGGCTTACAGTAACCTTTGGTCTTAGAGTATTAATTACTTAAATAGGTTACCTAGACAAAATTATTCCCTAAATGTCATCACTCTACACGAATTACGTTTTGGTATTGTGATTTACTCCATCAGTGTATATTTATTTTATGTAATACAATTTGTTTTGTATTGTCTACTGTAGTCCAAACAAATAAGGTCACAAAACTTCATAAGGACGTTTGCTTAAAGGTTATAATAACAATAGTATGAGTGTTACTCCAAAAGAAATGCACACTATTTTTGTAAAAATACAGTTTTCATTTTGCATGAAAGTCTTACAGTGTGCAGATACATCCTTCCCGCTTGTTTTCAAACTTAGTTCAATCTGTTCGCGTGAGTGGCGCCGTCACAGCATGTCTTCAAGATGGCTTCTACACTTGACGTTCGTCATAAGCAACGTGCTGTCATAGAATTCCTGTGCTGTGTAAACGAGACAGTGGTAAACATCCACAAGAGGTTGAAAAGGTGTATGGAGATGCTGCTGTCGATCACAGAACAGTTAGTCGGTGGGCAAGCAGGTTACGTGATGAAAGCAGGCACGGCAATATTGAGGATTGTCCTCGCAGCGGCAGGCCTCGTATTGCACACACTCCAGACTATGTGCAGAGAATTAACGAATTGGTGACTGCAGAGAGACGCATCACAGGGAACGAATTTTCACGCTACGTTGGGATATAGGAACGACGTGTATACAGAATACTGAAAGTGATGTCGTTAAAAAAAGGTTTGTACCAGGTGGGTTCCGAGGATGTTGACAGCAGCTCACAAAGAAACAAGAAAAACGGTATGCAGCGAACTTTTGGAACACTACAAGAATGGTGGAGATGAATTTCTTGGAAGAATTGTGACAGGTGATGAAACATGGCTCCTTCATTTTTCACCAGAGACGAAGAGGCAGTCAATAGAGTGGCATCATGCAAATTCGCCGAAGAAAAAAAAAGCAGAGATGCATTGAGCAATCATAGCCGATTTACCAGGGTATGGGATTCGACTAACACAAACTGGGTTTTTGGTAATAAATAAATTACAGAGACGAAACTAGCAGCAGCAGCCTAAAGTTTAAGGAGGTAGATGAGTAATTAAGTATTTATTTTTGTTTATATATGTTTCCTACCGAAAATCCGGTAAAAGCAAAATCACGACACAAGAACATTATTTGTGAAATAATGGTGGCAGATACAAAGGAAATTGGACTTTAAATTGTTACTGCTCGGAAAATTTCCGTATTTTTCAGTATATCATATATGTTTTGTATTTAGTTTTAGAATATTCGTAATTTTTGTCAAACATTATTTTGAGTTAGGCAGTCGTTTGGAGAGTAGATAGGGCGGCCATCATCGCACGGAAGTTGGGTTTGAGCGACGCTAAGAGACGGGCGTGCCACCCATTTAAGGGTAGCAGTGGGCTGGCAGACACGTTAGAAAGCGGTCAAGTGGAGCTTCGTATAGTGGTTTAGGACAGAAGACAAGAGTTTATTTTTGAATTTTGAATGGACTGTCAAGTGCCGTGATCGTGACATATCAATTTTAAAGTGAAGTGGTTCAAATGGCTCTGAGCACTATGGGACTTAATATCTGAGGTCATCAGTCGTCTAGAACTTAGGAATACTTAAACCTAACTAACCTAAGGACATCACGCACATCCATACCTGAGGCAAAACTCGAACCTGCGACCGTAGCGGTCACGCAGTTCCAGACTGAAGCGCCTAGAACCGCTCGGCCACACCGGCTGGCCTACAGTGAAGGGTGGTCACATCAGTTGTTTAAGTCCACCCTTACGTAAAAGCCCCTCAGACTGCATATTAAGTGTTTAGTGGACTACTGGTTCAAATTATAAATCAACATGACTCAATATTTTAAATTTCACAGCAGTACCTGCCTGCATTGTTATTTTTATATTTCAATTCATCTTAAAAGTTGAGTTTACAACAGGCATCAGCTGGAACCCAATGACAAAAAATGTAGCCAAACATTGACTCCAGCTACATCTCTGGGCCGCTTATTCAGGTTTAGTGTAACAAATATACACATTTACGTGCCATAGCAGTGGGGGCTCAAGCCAAACTATTCCAACTTCAATGAGTAGTGCCCACTACTATTGTACTCTGTTGCCTGGTCTCAGGCTTTCTCGTAAATGTTGTCAGATATATGGTTATAATGCCCATTCTTCCTACATGATCTTCAATTGACATTTTAAGTCAGAAAACGATGTAACTCATTTTTTAAAGAAAAAATGTATGTACTGTGACTCTGACTTCACTATTGTAGTGTCAAATAGGCAGTTAACTTTGTTTGTTATTAAATTTTATTTTGCTCTCTTTCATACATTTTATATCTCTTTGTAAGGGATAAAAAATTTTCGTTGCAGCATTTTGAGCCCCTTCTGAAGCTAAAGACAACCTTAACATGGAGCAGTTAATGTCGCTTTTCTTTCTGCTAATTTAATTGTGTACCTCATTGTTCAGTTTGAAGTACAGTTGGTTGTTTACAACAAATTTAATGAGGGAAAAAACAAAAGAAATACACCGTGAAGCTGTAGTCAGCACGTCCAACTCCTTGAACACATGTCTACAATGTGAACGTTTTTAAAATTAAAAGTGTGACATTATTGAGCGAAAATATATCAAGTTACTGATATGTACCTCTCCTTGATTTACAATGATTCTAAGCTCATATGTGACTAAACGAAGTTATTTTGGAACTACTGAATCATCTTTCTTCTAATTTAAATTTTCAGCAACATGGATTGTAAAAATTTTGACATCTCCACCATCATTAATATTTCCTCACCATGTGTCACACTTATTGTTGATGCAGTACCTCTATATGAGGGTGAGACAATTCCCCGAAAACCAATGAACGATACTTTCTATAAATTTGTTTCTGTACATATACTCGGATTGATTACATTACTAGTGTCAACTGCAATAAAAATTCTGCTTGTTGTATCCTAGACAGGAGATCATTTACATATATGAACAACAGTAGTGGGCATAAGATTGAACCTTGGGGAACCCCATACATGATTTCATCACAGTGTGAATGATGTCACTGGAATGTATTGCTTGAATTTCTGAGTACCACATTCAGCATTCTTTTGGTTTGATATGATATTATCTTTTGGTTGTCTATACCATCAATTTATCAAGGAGAATACGGTGAGTCACACAGTCAAATGCCTTAGTGAGATCGTGGAAAATACCAAATGGCGCTGATTTATTAGTTCATGCTTGTAAAATCTAGTGAGTGAATTGTGTGAATGATATTCTCAGTAGAGCAACCTTTCTGAAATCACCACTATCATTTGCTTAGGATACTGTTGTTGTCTCCTCTACAATACATTGTCTTCTCGGAAGTTTGGAGTATGATGTCAACATTGAAACAGGTCAGTAGTTACTGACATCTTATTTGACACTTTTATTAAAGAGGGATTTAACAACATCATATTTCAATCTCCCAGGAAAAATGCTTTGAGTTAGTGAAGAATTACATATTTCAAATAATATTGAGCTTATTACAAGGGAACACATTTTTAATACCCTGTTGGAAAACAATCAAAATCACATGAGCTTTTATTTTTGAAAGTATATATAATCTTCTCAATTTCAGCAGGAGGATTTGGCAAACCATTGATATGATGGAATTTTATGGAAGTTACATTTTCGACACACTGCTGTTATTTTCCTCTTAAAATGTTTTCCCTATACCTTCTGCTGTATTTATGGCTCTTCCATATAGTTGAATACTGATGTTATGTTGTTCTGTGGCTGACTTTCCTTTCTCTCGTTTGAATACATCCCATACAGCCATTAGGTTTGTCCTCAGAAGTACTGATTTCTAACATTAAATGCATATACCATAATTTTAATATCCTTTCTTAGTAATTTTAGTAGTTTCTGTAGTTTGCAACTACTGCAGGTACCTCCGTGTCCCTGATGAAAGATACATTTCTCCTTTCCTTTCACAACTTATCTTAATCCCTCTAGTGAACCATGGTTTAATGTCTTTCCTGATAACCTTATGCAGAAAACTGTTTTCAAATAATTAACTTTTTGTAATTTGGATTCACAGTCTGGTGAAATTTCTAGAAAGATGTCATTTTTATGCCAGTGACCGCTAAACGTTTTATTTCCACTATTGAATTTCCGGCCTTAGGCCATTATCAAGTGCAGATGTTTTGGCTTTAAGCCATACATAAAGTAGACATGGATTAAACCCAAAAAGACTGCAGCGGATAATGGCCTAAGGCCAAAATTGCAATAGTGGACATAAAAAGTTTAACTGTAACTGGGCCGGCCGCGGTGGTCTCGCGGTTCTAGGCGCGCAGTCCGGAACCGTGCGACTGCTACGGTCGCAGGTTCGAATCCTGCCTCGGGCATGGATGTGTGTGATGTCCTTAGGTTAGTTAGGTTTAAGTAGTTCTAAGTTCTAGGGGACTGATGACCACAGCAGTTGAGTCCCATAGTGCTCAGAGCCATTTGAACCATTGAACTGTAACTGGTGTAAACATGATGTCTTTCAAGTATTTTCAAACTATTATATGAATTAAATTTTATGTTAGCATTTAATTCATTATAAACTATATCCTTTGTCATCTCCTGTAAACTATTCTCAAACATAACTTATCTTGGAGTCATTAATTATTCTAACCGATTTCCACTGAGGATAATCTATGTTATAAGACACTATGCTATTTATCCTAACTAACTGAGCATCATCGTCAGAGAGAGCGTTTGTTACTCTAACTGTATAAATAGTTATATTCATACTTCGAGTTTCATCAAAGAAGAAATTATCAGTTATGGCACTAGCTGCCTTTATGCACTTGTATTGGAAAATTAATTACTAGGACGAAATATTCAGGTCCCAATAAGGTTTCCAGATCCTTTGTCTTATCAGAAAGATTTTGAAAATTTACATTGAGGTCACCACAGCCTATTAACTGCTTGCTGCTGTGAGACAGATACAACATGAGGATTCCTGATTTCTCATAAATGGTTCAAAATTTCCCTGTGTGGATCTGTATACAGTTGCAATTAAAAGTGAACTATTTTTCAGCATTAATTCATAAGTACACTTCTGTGTGCGGATCACTACTAAATTTATTTGTCTCAAGTTTTTGAATTTGTGTTCTGACTTAATGTACGTAGCAACTCCTCTTTGCTGCAACAGCGTAATATCTTATATGTAACTTGCCTCACCCAAAGGTTACATTGCACTCAGACAAGCACATGATGTCTTTACAGAGCTCTCTACATTGTCTCCCAGGCAAGAAACTCTTCTACATTTTTACTAAGTGTTCTAATATTTTGATGAAAGAAGCTAACCATATTTATCTGTACATTATTAAGCATCTTGTGATGTTCTTCTGTTATTTTATCTTCTATCAAAACAGGGTGCCTAGATCCTAGTTTTAACCTAAAAAAGTGTGCCCCTCTGACAGTAGTAACCGCATCAATCTTGTAATGTAAAGTTAAGCCAACCTATATGCCCCTCTCGCAATCAGGTGTAGGCGGTGCCTAGTATATTCCCATTTCCCAATTGTAGCAATTGTCAGTGCACTCATATGAGATTTTTCTTTCAGTCAGCAGTCAGCAATTCAGTGTTTACACAAATAATAGCAGAGTGTACCCAAGACTGACCATGGCTCTACAGGACCTCCAAACAAATCACATTTGTGTGTATAGTTGTTAATCCTATTTCATACCGGTCAAAAACGAGACACTTCAAGTGTGGATGAGGGTTTTTTTCATTTCCTTGGACAGCAAACTGACTGGTGATAGCCGATGTAGAGAGGATACTCTAAGTACTATACGCTAAATGGCAATGGCAAGGAAACCGTTTCTGAAAAAGATAGAGCTGGTAACACAGAATTTAAATTTAAATGTAGGAAGCCTTATCTGAAAGTATGTGTATGGACTGTAGCCAAGTATGGACGTGAAAACAGATTCGACAAGAAGATGCTATGAACCTCGGAAACGTGCTGCTACAGAAGAATGGTGAAGATTACGAAGGTAGAGCATGTAACTAATGATGAGGTAGTGAATAGAACTGGGGAGAAAAGAAATTCGCGGCACAAACTGACTAGAAGAAAGGACTGCTTGATAAGATGCGTTCCGAGACATCATGGGATCACCAGTTTAGTAATGGAGGAGTATCTGCGGATAAAAATCGTCGAGCGAGACTACGGGACGAATGCAGTAAGCAGATTCCCAAGGCTGTAGGTTGCAGTAAGTATTTGGAGATGAAGAGGCTTGCACAGAATACAGTAATATAGAGAGCTGCATCAAAGCATTCCTCACCCTTAAGACCACAACAGCAAATGATTTCGGACATTACACGTAAAATATTCAGAGATTTCGGTACTTTTGAGCAAAGCCAAAAGAATGAAATTATTACGTTTTACGCAGTTTTCTGAATAAAACTTTCTAAATATGGCTAAAAATAAGAATTCAGAGTTTTCGGACACTCTCGAACACAGCCTGAATGACTACAAATTGATCCATTACGTAATTTTTTGGGTATGTGCTTTTAAACATGTTGCAAAATATTAGGGGTAATGTGATACTTTTGAACATGCTCAAAGGTACTTCAAATTACACTTTGTACATAAATTTTCGGATATATATCTCTGAACACGGAAATTTAGACCGTTCAGAACCCTTTTAGCGCAGCAAAGATGAGTGCATTATGACCCTTTACAGAAGTGTTTGTACAAATACTATTGAACATGGTGAAAAAGGCTGAGACTGTTTTCGATTATTTCGATCAAAAACACTTCTACCCCCTTTGAGTAACTGTTTTGTTACCTATCTTTAAAAATAGCCTAAAAGAAGGTTCAGATAGAACTGATACTTTTCAGCACTACCTTTACATAACAATTTGGATTACTATTTGGAACATGAGGAAAAAAATAGTTCCGAGCGTTCATATCATTTTGAACGATAAGTTGGACGCATTGTGATTGGCCGTTTCATCGGAAAGATAATTTTCGTAGCATATTCTCGTGAAACAGCTCTCATTACGATCTATTACAAAATAACCATCTACCCTCGTGGTCTCGGACCGATACTGGTTTGATGCCTCTTTATTTTGAGTAATACTTTCGTCTTAGAGTACCTACTACAAAATACATCCGTTTCAACAGACTTACAATTGTCAGGATGTGGTATTTGCATAATCTTCGGCCCGCACTAAATTTTCGCCGTTAGTAAGTTGACGATTGTTTATGTCCCACCATGCGCTCTAATAACAGGTCATTCATTTACTCAACTTGTTCGATAATTTCCTTGCTCCTCAGTTCCATTTAGTAGAGGACAGTGTTGTACATTGGAGCACTTAATAGACAGTTGCCTCTAGCCAGAACTTTAACAGAAATGTAAAATAATTTTGAATTCATTTTGCAATGACATCATGCATTTTTGAGCTCCAGTCTTTCCTTCTGAAATTACAAACATTTCTCCGGAAAAGGAAGGTTTCCAAAATATGAAAATACCATTGAAATTTAAGTCTAACAATCGAGAAAACCCCGTCAGTTTTGTATTTACTGTAATACCCTATGTTTTACATCGTTACTCGTCTACAAATCAATAATCAATCACAGTAATCAAAGAAGAAGTATGATCAAAAACCAATTACAAATTGAAATAACATTTTGAATCAGAAGCCATGGGTAATGATAAAATAAGAAGTATTAAGACGTTAAGTAAACTCCATGCAAGTATCACGTGCTTCACCATACAATCTCTTCTTCTGTTTCAAGGAACAAGATGGTGCACGATGTACAAAGTGCGGCTTATCCATTCACATGTTTGGTAGCTAGTTTTAAAAAGTTACAGAATTTATCTCAGCCTAAAACTCTCTGACGGAACAGTTGACATCTCCTTTAATACACCATACAGCACTGAAATATGTTGAACGTGTAATATATTTTTCAGCCCATGGACAAAACGCAACCGCATATCTCACAACAGTCAGCTGAAAATGCAGACAAAGGCTTGTAGAGGTGACCAATGTGCATTCCTTCAAGCGATTTTAAGTTCAGTTTCTAGACTGAAACACCGACTAAGAAACATCATGCGTCCCTAGGTACCCTATCCTCCAGACACAACACTTTTCCACAGCTCTTAATTAGTTATTGCGACCTACCAAGCCAATCTTCAGAATGATTCTGCAGTACCATATTTCAAAAGCTTCTACACTCTCCACACTCTTCTTGTCTGAACTGTTTATCGTCCAGCTTATTATGTTTCACTGCATTCAACAGATCTGCCTAGTGCTTGGCAGTCTCTGAGAGAAATACGTTGAAGTTCTATTTCTTCTCCCCCTTTACAAATGTATCTTGGTTTCCTTACTTAAGCGTATGATAGAAAAATATCTTTTATATTTTAGCACTATTACGAAGAAGCCATTAAATTGTAAGGAATTCTTACATCATAGAAGGTGTATATGATATCAAGGAGTGAAGAATAAATGTTAATCGTAACTCAGAGGTATGCATAAAGTGTAATAAGCAAATTCTGTATTTCATGCATTCTTTCTTGGAAACAAACGATGCATTAGGTACTCCGGAAATCCTCTTTTGGTCTCTTATTTACGTTTCGAATTTCGATGTATCAGGAGATACATGTTGTTACCTCTGTGTCACATCTGATTTATAGATTATTAATCATTTTACCTATAATTACCTTTGTCTGTACCATAATACTTTTATTTAATGATGTTATATATTTCAGCTAGATGTATCACGGAATTGTGGACTCATTTTTTGAAGGCAGAACGACATATTCCTTATACAGTGGCATCGTGTAAGCACTTTATTTTCCACAAGTCTACCCTGCAGATCTATTTTTATACAGTGCAAATTAATATCCACTACTAAATTTTATGTTGGAGACAGTATAACTTTTTCGCAGTCAACAAGCTTTTAAACAACAATGACATTCAACAGCGACAAGAGCCTGGTCAATCAAAATATCATGAGGCACGAAGGTTAAAGTTTTTGAATGACTGTGATTCAACGCAACAGAAAATCTTATTGATTGGCGACTCCATGGAGTGTTCTGTGCACCACGACCAGATAATGGATATAATTGGAAGGAGAAACAGCAATGGTCGTATTTTTATGTGATCGCTCTAAGCTTGTTAATACCAGGGCCTAACAATTTTAATTGTATCTTACAGCACTGAGGATGATCACTAAGTGACCAAAATCGATTTTGAAGATAATAAAACGAAAAAATACGACCAAGGCTGTTTCTGCTTACAAGAAAATTTTATTGTTTTCCGATGTGTGTCATTTTATTAATAACATCATACTATCACATCTGCGGCGTGTTTTCACAAAGCAAACCTTTTCTTTACGCTTTAAATTTTTTTTCAAAGTTTAAATACGTTTCTCACTTCTATCTGCCTGTAAGGAAGGAAACGTTACAATTGGCGACGACCGACGGGATCGTTCCTGTGAAAATACAGGAATGAAAATGAAGGCCATCGGCGACTGCTTTGTCGTTGGTGAGAGGTGATGCCTGAAATTTAGTATTGCCGGCACACTCTTGATATTGTGGATCTCAGAGTATTGAATTCCTTATAGCTTTCCGTAATGGAATGTCCCATGTGTCTAGCTCCTCGTTAAAAGTCTATTAATTCCCGGCGTGTGGTTATAATTACGTAGGAACCTTTGTACATGAATCACCTGAGCAGAGATGAAAGCTCCGTCAATGCACTGACTTTCTACACCTTGTTTTCACCTTACTACCGTCATCTGTATATGTGATTATCGCTATACCATGACATGTCCCTTCAGTCTTAATCTGAAAGAGTTTAGAATTTGTGCCACTACCGAACCTACACAACTGCTTAACGTGGTTAACTGGGACACACTGATTCACTGTCTTGGATCCAAACTAAGCATATTCCCCTCACCAAAGACAGCAAACATGTAACCGCATTTTGCGCCGATTGGATTAATAGAGTTACTTTCGGCTTATCCTCCAGGCCAGAGATGTGGAAGCGACTTTTAGACGTCGTGCTTGTTCATCTCAAGTTCAAAACAGCATACGACTACTTGGATGATGTAGCTCGATACAGTGCTACCTCCCAAGAGGACGTCCAACATCTAAAACAGATTGAGATCCGGCTCCTTGCGGCTGTGATTGTTAAGCCATACAAGATGAATCTTGCCCGCAAACATATCTCTATTTTGGGGAACTTGGTATGAGGTCATGGTATCAGAATAGATCAGGGAAGACCGCTTGACTTGCATAAATCCCTCTCCCAAGAATAAAACGTGAGTCGCCCATTTTTCGACATGGAAAACTTCTTTAGGAAGTGTGTGCCTAACTTAGCCCAATTCGCCGCCCCACCCAACAAACTGCATAATGGAGAATTATTCCAGTGACGAACAAGTCAGCAACCAGTCGTTCACGTCCGAAGGGGGTCCTTGGTAGTCCGACAGTCTTGACCATTCCGGATTTATATCACCCCTTCGTGGTCCTAACCATCGCTTAGAATTCTGCGGTTGCTGCTGTTCTTATGCAAGAACAACGTGGGGCTCGTCAGCTAGTGGCTTAGGGCTAGAGGGCCCTTTCCCAGCTGAGTTGAAGGGTATGGATGGGAGGCCCAAGCAGTGATGTTAGACTCTGAAACATTTAAGTTCTATTTAGAGCTCAGCCAACCCATACTTTAGACTTATAGTCAGGCCCATCCCAGAAAACAGGGCAATTGCTCTGTGGGCTATACGAATGTGTGCATTTCGTTTCAATCTACGGCAGTTTAAAGCGTCAGGTAGTCAAACAAATGATGTGCTTTGCGTCATGTTTGAAGAAAGTGACAAGGAATACCAGGGGCAGGACGGGACTGAAAGTACAGGTTGGGCTCCGGCTGAGTTAACAGGGACACCGCAGCTCTTTGGCAATCGAAAGGAGAAACGGAAACAGGACTCTCTCGTTCAACAGATCAAACAGTACTCCTTTCCAGCAGATAGGTCCTGGAGTAGAGTTTTTATTGTTGTTATTATATACGGAAGGAAGTAATACTTGAGATTTTCCGGTATTTCCATCATTCGTCTGTTGGGGGTATCTTGTTATCCACAAAACGACCACGAAGAGCGTTTCAGAAGGCCGACCTTACTCAAGGATGTCAGCAGAGGACTGTAAGGCCACTAAGTCGTATCGTAACTCGTAGAAGGGGTTTCTTCAGCCTATGCTTGAGGTCAGACCCATGGAGTGGTTGTTTATTGATGACGTCGGACAGTTGCTGCTGACCCTGTACGGAAACCGCTACATTTTTCATGCTGTAAAGGCCTTTTCCAGGTTCTCGTGGCACGTTCCGAGCAGTCAAGTTGCAACCTCCTCAACTTAAAGTGTAATTCTGGAATTTGAATAGTAAGTTGAATTTTTCTTATTTTTTTATCGAAAGTTAGCTGTAATGTTCAGTCGCACTTTGGTGAAACGCTGTTGATAGGAGCTTAAAGTAACTGGGACGAATCATTAGCGTTAAATTGAGAAACAGGCTACTGAGGGAACAATGCAAAACAGAGGAAGAATATTAAGTGAAGTGAGTATGACACTGTCTCAAGCAACAGAAGATTCGGTAGCTAGTGGCAGCAACAATATGACACAAAGTGTTGCCGATAAAACTCCTGAGTCTTCTCAACTACCACCTATCGACACAAGGATATCCTTCATTGATCATTTCAGGGTATTAGAAGTGGCAAAACAAGTAGTGAAGAGAGCAACAGTTGAATTAGAAGAGCTAGGAATTAGAGCCATTTTAGAGAGAGAGCAGAGAGCCAACATTAACAAAAAGGAACAGACTGATATATGAGATATGATCATAATTGTACAGACAGTTGCATACCAAACTGAAGAAACTGATGAAGTCAAGAAGGTTAAAGACGTTAAAAAGGAGATCGTTCCAGAATGTGGTGAACATACAGTACACGTTAGAGACGAGTCGGAAGGTGTAATTCAGTGAGGTTTAATTAATGACAGATTTAACAAATGTAACTGTATTGAGAGCAGACCAGGAGAATTGTTGTAGAGAAGTAGTTAACGAAGTAGATGAAGTGGTTCCAGCTGTAGGATGACTGCACTAAGAGAGGACCAGCAGAATAGTGATGGGGAAATAGGTATGACCTTACCCGTTCTAAATATGAGTTAGTTGACAAGGTTTTGAGAGTTGTATTGATTAGACAACGATAATCACCCACTTTGGAGTCTATAGCGGATGTCGCAAAGTAATTTATGAGTAGTCCAGAGTATTCAGATAAAAAATCATATCCATGATGGTGAGAGCAAATTGACTGGTAATGAAAATACAAAGAGTAGAAAAGTCTTATTGCGCAGGAAGGATGGTGAAGAAATGTTCCACTTTGACATTTGTACCTTTAATTACCGAAACCAGGAACTGGGATGCAATAGGCTACAACTGGAGGTAATTTAGATATAAAGATGACATTCCTTAAACTGAGTACCTAATGAGTCCCATAATAAAACTGCCGAGTGATGAGGCGAGATTAGCCGACGACGAAGAGTCCGACTTCCCTGTTAGACAGATGGAAATCACAGGACTTTTTTTAATAATTGGACGTGCTTTATTTATTGTAAGTTTAGTAATTAGTTGGCTCGGAGGTGTTTTGTGTACTGGAGGTATGGTAGGAGAGTTTGCGATCACTGAGAGTTGGAATGTGCACATTTAGGTGTATGCATAAAATATATATACTGGTTCGGTGCGATCAGACGCCGTAAAGTAATTGTAAAATGTGACTTGACGAACGAGTTTTGTGGACTTTAAATATTACTGCGAACGAGAAGAATTTCAAGCAGAAACGAATTTATTTGCGCTAAGATTTTCAAGTATACTGCGGGCCGTACAGTGTGAAGAAGGTTTTTCATGGTAACACTGCAGAAACCCGATGATCAGTATCGGTTGAAAATCGGAGTAACGACTCCTTTCCCACCTTAATTTTTTTTTTTGGCCGGTTCGTAGTAATTGTAATATTATGGACGAAGAAAAAGAGAGAAAGAGTGATGAATAGTGTTTAGACGACCTGTACTGTGTTTCTTGGAGTGGTCATGAATTTGAAATTTGCAAGTGCCATGTGGTGGTAGTTATTGTATGAATTGCTTGCGCGGTGCACCAAAGAATAATCAAATGCATTGTGTTGCTATATATTACAGGAACATTCGAGATTCTGTGTGTGAACTATCTTTCTTTTGTCATCTTCTTCTGTTATTGGACTGGAAGAGAAAGGAAGGATTGTCTGAAGTTCATCTTGTTGTAATAGTCTATGTAAGTTTAAAAAGAAGAAGAAAATTTAGTTGTTCGTAATTTAAAATTTGTGTACGGTATTAAATAATGTATACTCTTCAACCTTACTTGTCGTGAGTAGGTGTGGCCTTAACGAAATATTGACCATTGTTACGCTCCATACCAGAAAGTAATTAGTAATTTTCTTTCAGCTCATCTTCGAGACGTGCCGCAAGTTAGGACACTAAACTTACTTTCAAATTCTACAATTTATGTTGCCGCCACGAATAATTTAATATATTTCGCTTTCAGATTACCTCAAGGTTGCAAGATAACGTCCCAGGCAGTAAGGCCTGGTCGTAGGATTCTAGTTCTAATGTAAGATTTCCTCTGCAAAAGATTATGCTTGTTATCTTATATTGGTATGCGAGACGAAACCACGATATGGAGTTGCGGATTTTATTACTTCAAATTGAACTGTCATACGAAATATTAACTGCTGCTATAAGCACATGAGATTTAACTATACTTTTGATACATATATATTTAGTAATATATGTGATGATTCGAGAAGACAATTAATTATTTATAGTCCCGTAACCGCCCAGAGTAGTAGCTAGTTTGCTGGTTGCTCATCCGCGTCGGGCTAAATTAAATTACATTACACTGTTCACAGTGTTATTAGAGTTATTTCCCTTTGGTTTTGACGTCACTGTATTAAAAGATATCGAAGCAGATATAATAAATTTAAAATTTTATTAAATTACGTTACAAACTTCCGACTGGTGCTTACGCCGTTGAGTCAGTATTGAAAGATTACAATAATGAGCTCATCAGACGAGACGTTGAGTGAATTTGCCATACAAAGATATTTCTAAATGTTATTAATTTGAAGCCAGTAATGAAATCCACTGCGCATTTTTTTCAGGCTGCTAAGGAGCGCCAAGGCTATGATGTTTTCTCAGATGTGATGGAGCGTCAAGGTTCTGTTGTAATTATGGTTTAGTGCACCGGTAGTGGCAGTCACCGTAAGATTGTTTAGGGAGGGTTAGTTCTGCAGCACGCCACGTCAGATAAATGTCTATGCCTTCAAGCAACTGATTACGTGAGATATTTCTGTGTGTGCTGCATATGCTGTTCGCGAGAGATGCAAATGTTATCTGGGGCAAGTCCATGTCATAATTTACAGAAATAATTTTTCCCATGGAGGGGAGATCTTGGAGAACACCATCTTAAAGTGAGGAAAAAGGTAAAATAGGGAATCTAGTACAGGTATGTCAAATAGTTAATGTAAACAGTTTTGCAGTTATTATGATTGCAGTTAGAGGCATCTATGCTGTGCGAAATCATCAGCCTTGTGGTAGGTTAACGATCCTAGCCTGTTTCAAGACTGTTCTATAAGAACGTAGATAAAAATGGAGTATTTTAAGTTCGTGATAGTTAAGAACAATAAATAACAGACTAAGCGACAGACGAACACCCATCATGTAAATCAGAGAGGGTGATTGTTTCCTCCACCATGTAAGGAGTGTATCAGAACTCTTCATTACATTGAAAACAATGTAGCCAACACAACGCTGTTCTTAGTGTTTTGTAAGATTGGAAATAGGTAAGCACTCAGATATCGATAGTGACAATCTGAGGACGAAACAATGGAGCGCGATTCTAAGCATTGTTGTTGTCGAGAGCTGGGCGACAAAAACGTGTCATGATGCCCTCACGTCGGTGAGTCCAAATCTTACAACATTCATATGGCCAAGAGAGATTTAGGTGTCTTAAGTGGAGTTGGAACGCCGTATTCCGACAATATTAAATTTAGTGCTGTGGATTCCCTGTATTTCAGGGACCCCTGTAGTCATTGACATGAAACTTTTACAGGACATTGAACTGCATGTTCTGAGTCTACTGAAATACAATAATCGCATTTCATCCACTGCTTTCAGAAATAGTGTTTTTTTAATTACACAGTTAAGATTTTGTGTACTTTTTGTACGTTATCCTAAATCATTTTCATTATACATAACATTATGTTCTTCTCTTACTTCAGCAGACTCAGGATATGTATGTTATTACTCCCTGCAAACTTGAATACTCTAATCGAATTGGTTTCTGTGATTTAGGGAACAATGCAACAGAAAATGTAAATTTCCAGGAATGGCTTGTCAAGTTTTAAAAGACAGTAACTCACTTAATATATGCTTAATTATTTATTTACAGTCGCTCAGAACGATCCTGCACCGTATTGTACATCATCCTCTTGATATTTTTCCAAGGTATTTCCTCTTTTCTCCTTTCTGGACTCCTTAGTCGCCAACTGTGCAGCGTACTCTGCTTCATCAACGCGAACCTTGTCCATCTGTTGAATTTCTCTGAAGTAGTTTGCTTCAGGATTATATCCCATATGCTGTAGCAGTTTCACCCTACCAATGTTTCCATCATTAAAGGCAATAACAGCATCACTGACTCCCCACTTCAGTGTCTCCATTCCAAATAAAAAAAATTTTCATATGCGAGTCCATATAAGATTTTTTAACGACTAATTGGGATTTTGAGACTGACCATGCAGACACCTCTTCAGTAATTCAGAATTTTCCAGGTCTCTTTAAATAGGTTTTCTATGATATCCAACAAAGCTACTGGAAGGGAATGTCTATGGGTATATGAACTATATCAGTACTGGGCATTGAGGTAATTGCACCATGAATTAGGTCTAGGAGGGCAAAGGTGGTGTACTGGTTTTTCATCAGTTGACAGTCTGTGGAAGAAGGTAGCTCATAGTGTCCGCTTCATTTTCAACAAATCCTCAGTATTATATCCAATGGCCATCCCATAATAATGCTCTAGTTCATCAATCATTTTGTCTGTCTGCCTGCCTCTAATAGTTTTACCAACAGAAAGTTCCTTCTTTCTCTAATTTGGTTTTAACTTCCAAAACCTGGTGCCTGCCCATCGTCTTCCGGACATGACCAACATATTCCAGTTTATAACACAGCAATCCACATCCTTCTATATAAAAAATACCGATTTGATTACATCTAAAATTAATGCACGTAAAAATTGTAATATTTTCAACGGGCGTAGATTATATTAAAAATAAAACACTTCACATGTGAGTTTATAAGTGATGTATACAAAGTATATCATTTTATTCGAAAAATTGCAGATTTTATAATGTGTTAAAAATCGGCGAATATAAAAAATACTTTTTTCAGTTGTAACTTCCCTTAACTACGCTTGAAGATGGAATTAAAGGTAAAATTCTCAAGCATAATGCAAAGTGTATTTGTAAGGTTAGACTCGTCATTGTTAGGTCGAGTTTGCTATAATCCAATGTTTTGCTTGTCAGTTAAAGAAGCCTCCTTATCCTGCAAATAATAATAACAATTCTCTTCATCCCATTTATAAATTTACTGTGGTTAGCAAATGTTAATTTAGTTTCCAAATAGAAGTAATTTGTTAATCTGGCATTCAGCCGTTATTGATACGTATGTCATTTTCAGGCACTTTGTCTTTATTAATAATTCTCAAACTATTATTGGTCATGATGATTTCTGATGATTTTAAGTGGACTTAATTCATAAAACCGCTACTCGCTAATTATTTAGTAGTTAAGAGGACCAAAGCATACTCCTTCTTGTTATATTCATTCTTAGTATCTACAAGCTTTAGGCGCTGCTGCTGCAAGCTGCTACGAATTACTGTAAATCACTTGGAACAGGCAGTCATCTGAAGAGTTCAGTGCAGAACTTAGAGCCAAAACACAGACACTGACACACTGCAATGTGTCATGTACTATAATCCACTAAATTCCGTTACAAAGGCCTGATTTAGTACCAGTTGTAAATTCTTATTTAAATACCTTGTCGGATAGCTTATCCAAATGTGTGTTTTAAGTGTTTCCTGTAACGATTTGTTGAGGGCTTGAAAGTGAAATTGACACTCATACAACACGCATACAGTGTTATCGAGGCTAGGTTCCTATTACTGTAAGCTCAGGTTTCTTGTCGAGTGCTTTTTCACTGACGACCGTGGCCACATTACTCATAAGTACGTTACACATTTGTTGTAGGTACGTTTCAACCATTACAGTAATTGATTGTACTGCGAGCCAATAACTTCTGAAGCATGCTTGTTCAATATATGTAAAGTAAATTCTCTCTAGCATCCATGGATACCTCAGAAATCTAACAATTAAATATATACAAATCGTATGTCCACAAACTGTGATTAACCATGCAAATAAACAACTAGTGTCGCGTGATCTGTCAATGTTGGTAGGTTTGTGTAACTTAACTATTCAGTAGCAGGTTTTTTCTGACATTCTTGTAAGGCCAAAGAGCCTAAACGAGTTTTGCTGGGCTACGGAGCCCAGGTCATATTTTAAGATATTTGTAAATAATTCGTAGAGAGTTTAAAGGCCTAAGAGCCACAGTATTTATTCAATTGTAAGACATTTATGAGGCTACAGAGCCGTAATTATAAATACAGTTTTACAAAATTGGCTAGGAGTACGTTTGGTCTTGTCAATATGATTGTCATCTGTTACGGCTTTATGTCGAACTTCATTATTGTAAGCCTAAATATCATGAGGTAAACTGTTCTAAGGTTTCTGCTTCCGACACAGCACACACGATTGCAAGTAAACACGAAGCGCTTTCCTGGGGTAGACACAGATGACGCAAACAGCAGTGACATGACCTTCAGCCAGTGGCAAGAACAGGAGGGGACACCTCACCTCAGCGCCTCCTACCTGGGTGCACCGCCCGCCGTCTTCATCCCTGGCGCAAGACGGACTGGAGTCCCACATTGATAACGGTCGACTCCCTCGAGAGATGAAAGTCATTGACAGCCGGTTTCTTCTCTGCCGGTACTGACACACTCCAAGCGACTTGGCCACGTTCGCTAAGAATGACTGTCTGTCTGGCCTATTTTCTGCAGACTGCGAGAAAGCACTACAGAACCGATGGCGGCCTTATAAACTGTCAGGTAGGCTGTCAGTCGATCTGACTCATACGTATACCTCTGTGGGATGTCTATGTAAGGTTCTATTCTTGAAGATTCGGCTACACACGTAGATATTACACATTTGTCAACGAACATCGCCTGTTGTTATATGCTTCACTACTGAGCACACCATTCAGAGACATGTAGAGTACCAGAGAACTGCCAGTATGCACGTCGTCTTTCTTAACTCAGTGTATGTCGGCGAATGAACATTTTAATGACGCTCATCACTGCTGGAAAACATTTGTCAATAACGAACTCACTGAAGAATGATCAAATCTAAGACAATGAAACTCTCGAATTGCTGTACATTGTTAGTGATGTGAAGAAAGATTAATTTCTGTAATGAGCAGAGCATGGATTTAAATTTTATGTTAGTTAGCAGGCTAATAATAGTCAAGGTGCATCATTTGAACGAATTAATAACTCTGCGCTTCTGATTTGTGTCGTGCTTCTGCAAGATGTTCTACTGGGACTGTGATAGACACTTCATTTCCCTGTTCAATGTATGTCGAACCGTCTCTGGAAAACAGTTAAGATATAATTGTATTTTGTACATCGTTTTCTATACTTCAGAGGGAAAAACTGCCCATTAGCCTCAATCAGTAATTATTGTTAGGCCTGATGAAGATTATTGCGGTTATTTTAACGCACAAAATCAGCCGTACTGCATATGAGTCACAACTGACTGTTTTGATTCATGTTTTAATTCGTGACTCACAATGTAATTATAATGCGCGCCATTAGCGGTTGTGGGACCTCTCTTAGAACCATTAAATAATTTTCGAAAGATTCTCATTTTCAAGTCTTTTGTCATTTTACGTATATACGAAGAAAATAATCGTACCTTACGGTGTTAATAATATGTGTAAAGTGTCATGTTTGCCTAAGAATTAGCATGCAGTTTGGAACTGGCGTTCCTGGTTTGTTTCAAGTTTTACTACACTCGTGGAAATGGAAAAAAAGAACACATTGACATCGGTGTGTCAGACCCACCATACTTGCTCCGGACACTGCGAGAGAGCTGTACAAGCAATGATCACACGCACGACACAGCGGACACACAAAGGAACCCCGGTGTTGGCCGTCGAATGGCGCTAGCTGCGCAGCATTTGTGCACCGCCGCCGTCAGTGTCAGCCAGTTTGCCGTGGCATACGGAGCTCCATCGCAGTCTTTAACACTGGTAGCATGCCGCGACAGGGTGGACGTGAATCGTATGTGCAGTTGACGGACTTTGAGCGAGGGCGTATAGTGGGCATGCGGGAGGCTGGGTGGACATACCGCCGAATTGCTCAACACGTGGGGCGTGAGGTCTCCACAGTACATCGATGTTGTCGCCAGTAGTCGGCGGAAGGTGCACGTGTCTATCGACCTGGGACCGGACCGCAGCGACGCACGGATGCACGCCAAGACCGTAGGATCCTACGCAGTGCCGTAGGGGACCGCACCGCCACTTCCCAGCAAATTAGGGGGGTATCGGCGAGGACCATTCGCAACCGTCCCCATGAAGCTGGGCTACGGTCCCGCACACCGTTAGGCCGTCTTCCTCTCACGCCCCAACATCGTGCAGCCCGCCTCCAGTGGTGTCGCGACAGGCGTGAGTGGAGGGACGAATGGAGACGTGTCGTCTTCAGCGATGAGAGTCGCTTCTGCCTTGGTGCCAGTGATGGTCGTATGCGTGTTTGGCGCCGTGCAGGTGAGCGCCACAATCAGGACTGCATACGACCGAGGCACACAGGGCCAACTCCCGGCATCATGGTGTGGGGAGCGATCTCCTGCAGTGGCTGTACACCTTTGGTGATCGTCGAGGGGACATTAAATAGTGCACGGTACATCCAAACCGTCATCGAACCCATCGTTCTACCATTCCTAGACCGGCAAGGGAACTTGCTGTTCCAACAGGACAATGCTCGTCCGCATGTATCCCGTGCCACCCAACGTGCTCTAGAAGGTGTAAGTCAACTACCCTGGCCAGCAAGATCTCCGGATCTGTCCCCCATTGAGCATGTTTGGGACTGGATGAAGCGTCGTCTCACGCGGTCTGCACGTCCAGTACGAACGCTGGTCCAACTGAGGCGCTAGGTGCAAATGGCATGGCAAGCCGTTCCACAGGACTACATCCAGCATCTCTACGATCGTATCCATGGGAGAATAGCAGCCTGCATTGCTGAGAAAGGTGGATATACACTGTACTAGTGCCGACATTGTGCATGCTCTGTTGCCTGTGTCTATGTGCCTGTGGTTCTGTCAGTGTGATCATGTGATGTATCTGACCCCAGGAATGTGTCAATAAAGTTTCCCCTTCCCTGGACAATGAATTCACGGTGTTCTTATTTAAATTTCCAGGAGTGTATATTTGCTATTACAAAACAATGAGTTGTCCATTATTATTGCATTATCGTATCTGGTCTGAACTTACGCCGGTCTGTATAGTTACGCTTCTGATTGAAATAATAATTATTGTATGATTCGATACACCTTCTTTACGTCATTTCTAATCCATCAAGTATCCTGCAGTACATAAAATTAAATGTAGCTACGGTGGTTGTATTGGCGGAAGCTAGTGTAGTGGGGTTAAATTATTTCCAGCTTTAATAGTCATCACTTGTATCTCACGTTTAAGAGAAGGTGCATAGACCTTTTTGTTTACAGAGTCTAATGTTTTAGTAGGCTACTGCTGTAGATCACTTGCAGTTAAAGTATTTTAAACGCATCCACCAAAGCCGAAGCTACTCAGTAACTTTGGTTTGAGCAGAAATTAGCATGTTTTCCTTAAGAGAGAGTTTGCCCATAACTCAAGGAAGCACAGTGATATTACAGTATTTAACGCTGTCTCACATTTCTCTCTGTTACGACAATTTAATGGCTGAAAAGCATCACATTTTAGTATAACCCATGAAGAAAAGGTTATATAATCTCCTTGGTTTGAAACGTAGTAGAACATTACGTAAGATCAATTTACGGTGTCTAGTTTGTACATTTAAATTTGGCATTTTTGAAGTCGAAAACGTATTATATTTGTGTCACTTACTATTGATGATGTGTTAAATGGCGTCACAATTACTGCGATGCACATCATATTATCTACGTAGTAACACAAGTGTTTCCATACGAGCAGTAGTCGAGAGGATTAGTAGTTATTTTTGTGATTTTCATTTGCTGGATGCTTGCTTTTAGACTTTTACAGATTTTTTTGGGTATAGAGCCACACAAGAACAAAAATGTAGCAAGAATTATTTAGTTTATATTTCGTTTGTCCTGATAATGTCTTCTCAATTGTCATTGCTTCTTTATCTGACACGTTTTACTGCAAATCAATTTTTAGCATATATCATTTTTTTCATTTATTCTACTACGTACGTGTTGTTCGATATGTTTTGCTGCAAATGTTTTCCTGTAATAGCTTAAAGACAGTGACTGATTTATTGCTGAAATTTAACAGCGTGGAAGGATTAATTAATTTTTAATTGATTTGAGTGTTTGTGCATCATAACGATAAGGGTGCATGAGTATGCCTGTACTGGTATTTCCCTGATACTTGAACATTATAAAAGCAATTGGTGTTTCGGAATATTTTATGCTCATTCCCTTGATAGAATAGTCGATCTCTGACTGTGCACAGTAATTACAATCAAGACTCAGCACCGCCAGTGGTTGTCCCTTTCATTATCTTCTTTCCGCTTCTCCCTTTTAGTATGGTGAGCGACTGCAGAGTTGGTAGTCTTTGAGCTAGCTGCGGTAAAAAGGTTCAGTGTCCAAGATTGGGTCTTATCTCAGGTACGTGCCACGGCGTTTTGTGGTCTCAGAAGTCCGACACTCTAGGCGGTGGACAGGAGGACGGCCTGCTAGAACAAAACACATCATTGTTCAAAGAACAAGAATCTAGACAGGTGACGCTTTAGAGAAAGTGGCGTGTGAGTCTCCATTACCTCAAAAGTGACGTCACAAAAAATATTCGGTTTCAATTTCCAAATCCAGCATTTTGATTGTGTCTTACTTTTCTTCTTCTGTAAAGCACTTCATTTCTCGACTGCTCCTACGTGCCAGGCACCTCACAGGTCTGTTTCGAAGTTGTCCAGTAGAGTGGGAGAGATTACTGTGCCTCAATCCCCAGCCAGTCTATTGGTTCAACAAAGCGTAAATCAACAAGAGTAGGTAATTGTTCAATATCTTCATTTAAGTCTTACTGGACAGAACTCGCAAAGTCTGGCACCCGCTGACAGAGGAGATTCTGGCTCTGACAGGACAGTGACATTTCAGAGCATTAACATCGAAGAGAGAGGCTCCTAAGGGTTTGTCTAGTAAAGACTGGTTGCTGGATGACGGATAAGGCGAGCACTGCGGCCGCACAGAGGGATATTTCCACTAGAGCGCTGTTTACAAAGAGGGAGCAGTATTCAGAGTCTCCAGCCGGCGCCGCACTTGCTTTTCACATTTACGCTACGTGATGCTATCAGCGAATCCGTGGGGCCGCGATAATACAGCGTTCAAGAGGCAGTCATTCTGTGTTAATGCTTCATAGCAACTCCTTGCTTTCAGTCGCATCGTAGCGATCTCATTGGTGTTCGAAGCTATTTTTCCGAATTCTTCCTGTAATTTACTACCCATTTTTACAGTCGCTGGTCGTATTCATGTTGTACTTGCGTCACTATAGTTTTATCACGCTCACTCACCTGTTCTAAGGTTACAGCTCACCAATAAAGCCCCTTCTCCAAGAATCAAATGTTTATGTGTTTATCTCAGTGAGTAACTCATGTGATTTACATTTAGGTAATAAACCTGTTATAGTGACCACTTGTTACTACTGTACATTAGATGATCCTTCCTCTCATTAAAATGTTTGTGTTCGTGTTATGGTACTTATACTGTCATTCTTGATCCTGCCACTGAGGCGTTGTCCTCCTATCTCGCCAAGGTTTCACAAAGGTGTGGTGAGAATTCAACAAACTGCGAATGGTGCAACTTAGAACAATACAACCAACCATGAGGATGTATAATTTTACTAAGATGCACACGATGTGGCGCGTCGCAGAAAAGCTCCGCTTTAATACAACAATTTACCTCATAGAAGTCCACCCCTTTGTTTTTTATGCATACAGCAGCGTGGTATTAGGCCACTGAGTACGCTAGCAGACGTTATTGATAGCAGGCGAAAACTAGTGCGACGCTTGTAGTTTTGACTGCAAAATATTGCATTAAGCCGAGAAATGTGTCTCGGGTGGCGGTGGGGGGTGGAGTGGGTGGGGGAGGGGGTATTCGGGCACTTACTTAAATAATAATTAACGAAAGAAGAGGAGTTGGTTCGATTGCTTGTGTTCAAACAATCCACCGCGAACCTCTCCCGATTTTTCGTGGAATATAAAAAAAATGGTTCAAATGGCTCTGAGCACTATAGGACATCACCTCTGTGGTCATCAGTCCCCTAGAACTTAGAACTACTTAAACGTAACCAACCTAAGGATATCACACACATCCATGCCCGAGGCAGGATTCGAACCTGCGACCGTAGCAGTGGCGCAGTTCCGGACTGAGCGCCTAGAACCGCGAGACCACCGCGGCCGGCTCGTGGCATATATCCACAGCCTTTTGGTTTCCAGCCACACACACTGCCGCCTTTAGCAATTATTTTTATGGAACAGAAAATGCTTGTTCCGGTAGTAAAGAACGGACATAGCTTGAAGCAGGATGGAGACAATGTGGACAGTGGTCGAATTTAGACGCCTGGCCACCTTGGCTCTGCTCCGCTCCCTCTCCCTCCAATTACTCCCCTTCTGCCTTTCACGGCGCTGGTCCCTCACATGGTACTGGCCTCAGGAAATTGTGTCAGTCATAAAGACACCCATTGTGGCTTAAATTGATGACGAAATCAACGCAAATATATTTTTCTAAATTAATAACTATTATAGCCAGCAAACAGTGACTTCTGACACACCATAGCTCAGCACAGCTCAAGAGATTCCGAAAAAGAGATATATGATTTTGCAGGAAAGAGTTTAAACAACGGCTCTCCTTCATTTATTCTCAGTGGCTTGGCAGTCACCACTTTCACAGCTTCTAAAATTTTTGCTGTGTTAAATGCAATCTTTAAATTTGGGTGGTTTGGTTGTGTGGGGAAGACCAGACAGCGAGGTCATCGGTCTCATCGGATTACGGAAGGACGGGGAAGGAAGTCGGCTGTGCCATTTCAAAGAAACCATCCCGGCATTTGGCTGGAGCGATTTAGGGAAATCACGGAAAACCTAAATCAGGATGGCCGGACGTTGGATTGAACCGTCGTCCTCCCGAATGCGAGTCCTGTGTGCTAGCCACTGCGCCACCTCGCTCGGTTCAATCTTTAAACAGTTAACAAATACTTTTATCACAAACTGATCTTTTAATATTTAGTCATATTTTTCTTATTAGTTACAAGAGTAAAATTAGAGGAATAAAATAATGACATGAAATACCTAACCACCCTTATTAGTTATCTTTCAGCAAGGCGACATCTGTAGTTTCTTTTATTAATTACGGATCTTCCCTTCCGTGTACGTCACCAAAAAAACTGACTAAAGTATATAGTGGCATGCAAAACAACACACCTGATGCTCCACAATGTGTAGGCTTCTTAGGGGTTCTGTTTTGTATTGTGTATTAAACCGGGGACCTAGAAACGACATATTGGCTTCGTCCCGCCGTAGCCTCAGTGGTGCGCAATCAAACAATAGGCCACAGCAGTCCACCCACACCATCGCCGCCCCTTGCCGAACTCAGGATTAATGTGCGGTTCGGCCCTAGTGGGTCCCCCGGGAACGTCTCATAGCAGATGAATGTAGCCCTAAATGTCTGCCTGGTAGAGTAATGTTAGTGTGGAGATGTGTTTGCACGGCAGTCGCCGACATAGTGTAACTGAGGCGGACTAAGGAGAGCCAGCCTGCATTCGCCGAGTTAGATGGAAAACCGCCTTGAAAACCATCCACAGGCTGGTCGGCATACCAGGCCTCGGGGCTAATCCTCCGGCTCGGAAAGCAGCGCGTTAAACAGCGTGGCTTACCGGGATGGCTAAATTTAAACGGTGGCGGGTTTCGAACCCTGTTTAAATACGCATAGTCAGTACAATATATTTGCCCGTGGACCACAAATAACGATGGTCATAAAATTTAAAAGACAGTCTGAGTAATGTGTTTCCTCGACTATCACAAATAACGAAACACATTTCAGCCAGATAGATTTGAATTACTCACTATCCAAGAATCCATTGTGCTTACTCTACTCGCTAAACATTTATATTGCATTGTTCGTTTCAAAACGTTGGTAACATTGTGGCTGCAAATCGAAGGTACAGATAATTGAGTATTCAGTATATGTTCTTGACTGCTATGTGCGGGTCCGTTTCCTTTACTGCAACTTCCACAGTTCATTCTTTATATCTGTAAACTGTCGATTTTCTTTTTATTAGTGTGGTAGTTGTCAATATATTTTAGCTTTTGTTCTAAGATGGATAAATTCGTTATAAGAGCGAAACGTATACTCAGTCAAATAGCTGACAGCGGTTGCAGCGTTGAAACAACCCCAGTAAAAATCACAACAACGCTTATTTCATCACTTGACGTCTATAAAAATGATGTTGAAGTTGAAATATCTGCGAGCGGGTCGAAAAAACAGAGAAATTCAAAATACAATATTACAGTGAATCTTATATTAAATACCGATTCGTACTATATGTCATCCACCACTTCCCCTCTGCTTTATTTTCAAGTAAAGTATGTCGAATAGTTCTGTGAAGCAATCATTACTCCACAGAGACTTGGTAATCCGTCGCGGTGATAATTTTTTAGAAGATTTAGGTAAAAATTCACATGCAGTACCCAGTTCACAGGATCAAGAATGGAAAAATCATATGAATTAATGTTGCTAGTTTCGAAAAGTAAATGACATTGCACTGCAATTGAATCTATTATTACACCTTGTTCTTTTTATTGTAGCACAAAAACGTACGTAAAAATTTCACTAAAGTAATAAAAGCAGTTCCGAATTCTGAGCAAGTGTAGGAGGTACAGTCCATGATGTAGCACAGGATGTACACAATTATCAGAAAATACTTCAGGAAAGAATATTTTTAAAATTCATGATAACTTTTTAATATTAAAACTGAATTTATTTTCGAACAGGTGTATAAATAGGGCAACCACTGCTGTTGATTCATTGGCAGGTAACGAAAACCCTCCTATTGTTCAAAATCGCTAAATGAAGCCAATAATAATTTGACATAGTTGCATTATACAGAGAGAAAATCTGGAAGCGTGAAAAGTGCAAGGACAAGGCAGCTACACACACTCGATCGTTCATGCACACACGTAGGACGCATATTGATTAGTCTTTTCGATCGGAAAAGTCACATAATACGTTTCTTCCTATTTTTGAGTCACCCGGTTTGATGTGTCTATCTCTAATTCGTCTCCTGTACCAATATTTTCATTTCAAACTAGCAATTGAAACCTGTTAGTTCTGCTTTCTCTGGATTTTCTAGTCTCTAAAGCCCCCTGTGCTACCTTGGAAGCTATTCCCTGATATCTTAGCAGATGCTCAACCACCCTGCCCCTTCTTTTTGTCATTAGATTTCCTATAATCCTTTTGTCACCGATTCTTCGGAGAAACACTTCATTACTTACCTTATCAGCTCACATTACTTTCAACATTCATCTGTAGCGCTCAAATGCTTCGATTCTTTTCTAATCTGGTTTTCGCACATTTATGTCTCACTGCTGCAGAATTCTGTGCTACTAACGTGCATTCTCTGATGTTTCTTCCTCAAATTAAGACCTCTGTATAATGCTAGTAGACGTCTCTTGCCCAGTAACGCCCTTTTTCCAGTTCTAGTCTGCTTTTTCTTTTGTACCCTAGGAAGCAGAATTCCTTAACTTCATCTACTCCATGGTAACCAATTGTGATGTTAAGTTTGTTGCTGTTTCCATTTCTTGTATTCCTCATTACTTCTGTCTTTCTTCGAGTTACTCTCAATCCATATTATGTGCTCAATGGAGTTCTCATACCATTCAACAGATCCTGTAATTCTTCTTCACTTACATTCAGGACACCAGTGTCGTCAGCGGAATTTAATAATCCTTTCCCCTTGAATTTTAATCCCAGTCTTGAAACTTCCTTTTATTTCGGTCATGGTTTGTTCGGCATACAGATTGAACATCAGGGACAAAAGGCTTAATCCCTGCCTTACACGCTTTGTAATTCGTACACTTCGTTCTTGGTCTTCGACTCCTAAGGTTCCTTTTGGTTCTTATACATATTGTATATTACACGTCTTTCCCTATAGCTTACTTCTAGTTTTCTCAGTATTTCGAGTATCCTGGAGCATTTTATACTGTCGAACGCTTATTCCAGATCGACATACCCCCTTCCTTCCATTATCAAACGCAACACTAGAGCCCTCCTCTCTGGTGCCTTTAGCTTTCCTAAACACAAATTGGTCATCTTCTAACAGATCCTCAGTTTTCTTTTCTTCTGTTCTGAATGTTATTCTTGGCAGAGACTTGGACACATGAGCTGTTAAGATCACTGTGCGATAACTCTTGCAAATGTGTGCTCTTAAAGTCTTGGGATTTGTGTGGATGTTGCCTTTCCGAATGTTTTATGGTGTATCGCCAGTCTCATGCGTTCTACTTACCAACGTGAATAATCTTTTTGTTTCAACTCCCCCCAATGGATTGAGAAATTCCGATGATGTGTCACCTATCCCTTCTGCCTTACATGATTTGAAATCTTCCAAAGCTCTTCTAATTTCTCATTTTAGTATTAGATCCCGTCTCTCTCTTTCCCAACGACTAGTGTTTATTGTTCTACCAATTCGTCACATAAGTCGTCCCACTCATAGAGGCCTTTGATGTACACTTTCCACCAATCTGTTTCCTGATCTGTGTTTAATAGTGGAATTCAGATTGACTGTTAATGTTACAGCCCTGGTTTTTAATTTTATCCAATGTCGTTTTAACTTTTCTATACGCTGAGTCAGTCCATCCCACAACCATTTATGTTTTGATATCTTTACATTTTTCTTGTAGCTATTTCGTTTTGCCTCACCTTGACTTCATACGTGACTTGTATTTCTGTATTCCAAAATTTCCCAGTACATTGTACTACCTTCTTTCATCGAGCGACTGAAGTATTTCTTCCGTTGCCTATGGTTTCTTTGCAGAGTCCTTCCTTGTACCTAGGTTTCTCTCTCCAAGTTCTACTTACTCAGTTATTCACTAGCTACAGCCTCTGAGAACTTCAAGCGTATCTCTTCATACCTTAATATTTCCGTATTCCACTTCTTTGATTATTTATTCTTCCTGACTAGTCTCTTAAACATCAGACTACTATTTATCGTCACCAAGTTATGATCGGCCCCTGCGTACGCCTTACGATAATGAAAACCAATCTGGAGATGCATTTTGAAGATAAGAGGGGATCTGTCAGTGAGCTTATCTGACGGCTATATTCAACAAATCTGACGGGCTCAGTCTTCAACTCAAAGGCATTGACACAAAAGTGTATTATAATTTATTTACTAAGTAAAGGGGTTTTGTTTTGGATGGAGTGTGTTAATAATGGAAATACAGCAGTTTTCCCAACTGTATTGGATCATAGAGGACAAAATGAAATTAGTGTAGCTGATGGACTACAGAAAATAGCCAGATTCCACCTGCAAAAGTTCATGTAACTGTCTTCAAATGGTTTCTACAAACTGAGAAATACGATGATAGACAAGAATGGATCACAAATACGATTTGTATCACCACCATCAGACCCTCTCATCCTCCTGTGAAAGTAAATGGAAGTCTTTCCAAACGTGTGTTGGCAGTTCACTGGAAATGAAAATCTAAAACATGTCAGTTTCTGATGTCTGATGTGCTTCACTCAAGCAGTCCGCTAATTTTAGTGACATTCTTATTACACAGCTTCTTCCACTTTGCTGTTCTTATTTGTGTGAGTAGGTTTTCGCTTCAATCCAAAATCACCATTCATACTCTTATTAACGAAGATTCAGTCACGAACAGAGGAGCTGGTGTCTATAAAACGAGCTTAACCGTCTCATTAAAGGATCAGAAATATACAGAAATTCATATAACTTTTTATGTCGTATGTATTCTGTCTGTAACATAAGTCCTACACTTAACTTATACACTTATAGCATAATCCTACTTTTTGTACTATTTAATAACCTATACATTTTATGATCTATTTGTGATACTTTAACGTATATTTTGAATTAAGACTAACTCTAGCGTTTGGCCTACTTCCTAGGGCCGAGGCCTAATGGTAGAGTCTGGAATGGAAAACTGCCTGGCTGTTAGTGGAAAAAAAGGATCAGTACCACTGCTGCATATTATTTCTTGGTAAACATTTTAAGAAACGTCAAAGAATGCATTTGAAGGCATAATCCGACATAGGCACAATCGACCAGTCACAAGCAACCGTCGTTGCTAGGAACCACAGCTTACGCGGAACCACATGGAGCAGACCAAGGAACACTGCACTTTGAGTGTTGATTCAGTCGCAAAGGTCAAAGCGATTACTCAGAACCAATAACTCACGAAACCGAAAAATATTTCTGTTGTATCATGCAACTCATTTGCTTCTGCATTACTATTATTACTGCATTGGCAGTACTTTATTATGTATTTATAGACTGAGTAGCACACCTCATTAAAAGGACTGAAATCATATTTTGAATTTGGGATTTGTGCTGTAATTTCTGGCATAACGTATGATACACGTGTTTCGACACTCTGCTTGTAATAAGACTGCACATTCGAGAATAACGAACATAACTGGCAGTATATATTATTGCTTACTTAATGTTTTCGACCATAGACAGATAGGATTCTAAACGTCTCTCGTCACATTTAAGAGTTGTGCGTGTACTGCAGCTTTCTGTTTGTGTTGGCTTAATGGATGCAATCATGTATACTGTTTTATTGTTTTTGTGTCACACACACAGAAATACGATGTATACCTGCGCACATGTACTAGCGATGTATTAGAATGTGAAATGCAACTCGAAGCTTAAGATAGGCAAGTAACTTGGGTTACAAAGTATAAGTGTAGGTATATGCAAGAGCGTGTAGCTATCTACATCTACATTTACATGGATACTGTGCCAATCACATTTAAGTGGCTGTCGTACCACCTTCACAAGTCTCTATTATTCCAACCTCGTATAACGAGCGGCAAAAATGAACACCTATATCTTTCCCTACGAGCTCTGATTTCCCTTATATTATCGTGGTGATCGTTCCTTCCTGTGTAGATCGGTGTCAACAAATATTTTCGCATTCGGAGGAGAAAGTTGGTGATTGGAATTTCGTGAGAAAATTCCGTCGCAACAAAAAACGCCTTTCTTTTAATGCTGTCTTTCTTTGAACTTTTGCGATGTACTCCGTCAGTCCTGTATGGTAAGGTTACCGCAACGCGCAGCAGTATTCTAAAAGAGGGCGGACGAGCGTAGTGTAGTCTCCTTGGTAGGTCTGTTACATTTTCTAAGTGTCTTTCCAATAAAACGCAGTCTTTGTTTAACCTTCTCCACAACATTTTCTATATGTTCCTTCCAATTTAAATTGTTCGTAATTGTAATAACTAGCTATTTAAGTGAATTTACGGCTTTTAGATTAGACCGATTTACAGTGTATCCAAAGTTTAACGAGTTCCTTTTAGCCATCATGTGGATGAACTCACACTTCTCGTTATTTAGAGTCAACTACCACTTTTTTCACCATTCAGATATCTTTTGTACATCGTTTTGCAGTTTGTTTTGATCTTTTGATGGCTTTATTAGTCGATACACGACAGCGTAATCTGCAAACAACCGAAGAACACTCCTCAGATTGTCTCCCAAATCGTTTATACAGATACAGAACAGCAAAAGGCCTAGAACACTACCTTAGGGAATACAAGGAATCACTTCTGTTTTACTCGATGACTCTCTGACAGGAAATCACAAATCCAGTCACGTAACTGAGACGATATCCCATAAGCACACAATTTCACTACGAGCCGCTTGTGTGGTACAGTGTCAAAAGCCTTCCGTAAATCCAATTGAAGTACAAACCATTTAGAAGGAATTACAGGTGCTTCAGTGTGGCCCACGTCTAAAAATGTCTACTTTCGCGCTGATGGTGTGGTCCCCCCACAAAAACAAGATTTTAAAAAGTTTCCAAAAGACACCAATGGCGGAAATCCTTTATACCGCACGTAACGAATTACGACGTATTAGGCTCCAGAAGATTAATTCATTTAATATAAATATATGATGACGCCAGCGAGTTAACGAAGATAGACGTCATTGCCGAAAGTGTTTCAATGATATCTTCAAGTACTTGTATCTTCAAATAACCTTATAGGTCGGGCAACCACACTAAAATCTTGTACCTAATTTGAAGAAAACTCAAACAATTTAAAATCAGAAACAGTAAAGTGAGTGAATATCCAAACGCACAGTAGCTGTTTATTGTATTTCCACTGTATGATTACCGGTTTCATACCCTGGAGGTATGTCCTCAGGTCAGATAAAACTAACATTTCATGTGCCACTAATTCCAAGGTACAAGTGCGCGTAAGTGTCCTGTGTGGTTAGCGCAGGAATGTGTAGTTCTGTCTGACGTATACCATTGTATTTTAGTATTTTGACGACTACCAGGGAATATCTCTCTTTTAGTTGTTTGTTTCTCCTGCGAATTTTGATGATGGTTTTATCGTATCATACTTGGATTGTACTGTCCGGGCTCGGCTTCTGACTGTTTTTTGGAGGTGTATTAGTGATCCTGCGTGATTCGTACCGGATGCTCATCAGATGTTTCGTCCAAGGTTTGGTCGAGGTGTGACATCCTTTACGCGCAGTTGTACCTTGGAGTTCATGGCACATGAAGTATTAGTTTTATATGACCTGAAGATTTACCTCTAGGTTATAAAACCGGTCGTCACACAGTGAAAACGCAAAAAAGAGATATTGCGGATTTGGACTCAGTTTTAATACAGATTATTTAACCATCTCTGATTTTAAATTGTTTGTTTGTCCTTCACATTATGTATCTGTAGTGGTGCTGTAGACTGTTATTTCCCACACTGGTTCTGTTTCACACCAACTTTCATAATAATGGTCTGCCAACCCCATTAGTTTTGTCATCTCATCTTCGAAACCTCCATTTAAGTGTCTCATAGTAAGGACTCCCTCAATTTGAAATAAACGCAGTAAGAAGCGCTGTAATCTAGATAATTCTGAGGCAACGGATGTACAATTTCTGTTAAGTTTCTTCAGGAAACTTATATACTTTATGAAGTGACTGCGGTGTCTGTCAAACAGGACAATGACAGTTTATATCTCTTTTCAGAGGGCGGCAGCATTTAATAATGTGTCTTTAGCCTTCGAACAAATAATGAAGGAATAATTAACCAAGTAATGCATAGCTGTGGAAGACTTGCTACCAGATGCATAAAAACATCTAAGGTAGGTCTTAACCCAGTTAAGGATACAAGCTAGATAGTGGTAATGATGGTAACCGAGAACAAAACCCATCGCATCTCCGTGACAATGTGATTGGTGACCACGCAAAGTTAGAGGTGAAAGTTATAAAAATTTTGTGAAACAGCTTGTGTATACCCTTTGAGGTTGATGGCTTAGTGTTTATAAAACTCTATAATCTTAATGCAAGTATTCATTCATACCTTCTTTGAGAATTCTTCTCCTCAAACGTAGCTACCAGTACTTGCTCTCTAGTACTGTGTATCGTGGTATTGCTTATTGTTTTAGAATCGTGTAAAAGCCAGATAGTGCACCACTTGTACTTTACGTCCGTCATTTTACATTTGTCGACCTTTACAATGACATCATATACACTAAATAATAACTAAATGCTTATCTCATTGCCGACAGAGTGTTATCAACTAACGATAAACAACTCAGAAGGCGTATTCCTGTGCTTAGCGTGTACTAAATGACTCCTTAAAATATATCTAATTCATTAAATACTACAAAGAGAGTTATTTCAGGATGTTTTATCCAAAAGAAAGCTTCATCATTCCATTTTAACACCAGAATGTGGGACTTCCATGAGTACTCGTATAATACATGCGTCCCCGCAGGCCAGCTAATCAGAATTAATTTTTTCTGTTTCACGGGATGAAGAAAATTTAAAACTTTCTGCCAGAATAAAACTGCATGATGGACGGGCTGTGGCTAAGCCATTTTTTCGCAATGCCGTTTATCCAGGAGTACTTGTTCTACAAGAGGTAAATCTATTACTGACTGAGTTATCCAGTCACGAACCTGCTCCCGAGCTGAATTTCCGCTGATGCTCTTCACCTACTTTTGTCGTGCGGGGTAGCCGTGCGGTCAGAGGCTCCTTGTCACGATTCATGAGGCTGGCCCCGTCGAAGGTTCGAATCCTCCCTCGGGCATGTGTGTGTGTTGTCCTTAGCGTAAGTTAGTTTAAGTCAGATTAAGTGAAGTGTAAGCCTAGGGACTGATGACCTTAGCATTGTCCGTCCCTGGTACCCGAGTGTTCAGCACAACGGAATGTCATACCTAACGGCTCGGGTTCGATTCCGCGCTGTGTCGGAGGTTTTCTCCGCTCAGGGAGTGTGTGTTGTGTTGTTCTTATCATCATTATTTCATCCCCATCCACACGCCAGTCGCCGACGTGGTGTCAACTCGAAAGACTTGCACCACGCGAACGGTCTACACGACGGGAGGCCCAAGCCATAAAGCCTTTCCATTCACCTCAGCAATATACCATATATTTCCCACTTTCTCCTACTTTTAGGACTTAACGGAAGCTCTCCAGTATACAATGAAGGACTATAACTCTCCGAAGAAATGTTACTGTGGACAAATGGTTTAGCGATAGACTTGGGGGATGGTTCCTGGAATTGTCTCTTTAATGGAGTATGTCCTCACATCAAGTTTCCTGGTAAACAGAATCTGTGTGCCAATACTGCTGCTTTTCGCGGGCAAAATCTTTAAGACTGCGATTCGACTCTAATTCCTCTAGAGTACGGCTAAGTCAGTTATCTGTAATATCATTTCTTCCAGGACTTACAATCTCGAAAGTTCTCCAGGTGAGCTGTGAGGTTTGAAAAGAAGGTGAAAGAGGCTACTAGATACAAAGCTGTGAGGAGGGGTAGTCGGTCGTGCCTGGGTAGCTCAGTCCATAAGAGTATATAAGTACGAAAGGCAAAAGTTCTCGCTTCGAGCCCCGGTCCAGCTCGGATTTTCAATCTGACAGGAAGTTTTTAGCTCGATAAAATATTTTGTGTGCTATTCTTGTTAATATGTGCGAGAATACAGAGGTGTAGATTGAGAACATAAAACGGAGCAGAATAGTTCATATCTACACAACTCAACTTTTTTTTGCTCGCTAAGTCAAGACACTTTTTGATGTTGCATATTTGCTTCGTTTATGTGTTTTCCTTTTACAGTTTTCCAGCTTGCTTCTAACAGAATATTTCCTTTTCAGCTGTTGCCTTCTGATGGCTAGATGTAATGCCGTAAATGACTACCAGTACCTCTACCTCTATACGCCGCATCAGGGATTGTCTTACTCTCTACGACATTGTAGCTGTCTGTTGTATCTACCGAAATGTTTATTTAAAATGCTAGCGAAGAAGGCCAATTCCCACATTATGTCAGAATGAAATTTTCGCTCGGCACCGGAGTGTGCGCTGATATAAAACTTCCTGGAAGATTAAAACTTTATGCTGCATCTTTGCTGGATCTTTGCCTTTCGTGGGCAACTGCTCTACCACGTTTGTTACCCATGCATGACTCACAGCTTTATATTCACTCGTACCTCGTCTCCTACCTTCCAAACTCTGCAGAAACAAGTTTCGCAGGAGGGCTTGTGTGAAGTATGGATGGTAGGAGACGACGTATTAGCAGAAATACAGCCGTGAGAACGGATCGTTGGTTGTCGGCACGGTAGTTCAGCGTGTGCGGACCAAGGGTTAGCTCCCCACTGCAATAAAAATAAAATTGAGTAATTGAATCAACGGTGAACTTGAACGGGTGTCTCTGGACGTCCGGGCCGAACAGTTACAACGAGCAATAACGAACAAAATGAGATCAATTTAAAAAAAGGCTCATAAAACACTTACCCATGAAAAGGAAAGGTCATCAGTTCGATTCTCGGTCCAGACGTTCAAAGCAATTGCCTGCCCTTGGGGTGGGAACTCCTCCTAAAAGGCGGAAGAACCAGCTCTGATCAACGGCATGAGACTGCAGAAGCCAATGAAAACGTGCATGAAAGGCATACAATGTCTATCCATACGATATGCGTCCTGTAATTGAAAAAGTGTCATAATGATATCTGCATTGTCCGGACTAGTTCTTCTTCGGATCTCCAGGAGGCGACTGCCAAGGGGTAAGTGGCCATGATAAAAAGATAGAATAAAAAAACTATAGGGTAACGTTGTACTTGTCGTGACGTGAAATTCCAGAAGTTTGAACGTGGTAAGGAAGGTAGAACATCTGAGAAGGGAAATGCAGCAGATGAAGTGAAATGGAGAGAAGATAAGAATATCTGGTCAGACAAGTATAAGGTAATATCGACAGTAGCAGAATATCAAATAACTGGAGTAAGATTCGTTATGAATACTGAGTTACTGTGAACACTTCAGTGATAGAGCAGTTCTCATCAGAAACGATAGCAAACCGAAACTGACCACGATAATTCAAGTATACATGCCGACACTGCAACCAGAGAATGAAGAGATAGAGCTAGTGTCAGTTAGTAGCAGTGAATACTCCTTTAAAGAAACAGAGGCTGTCGCGTATACGTGGAAAAGGCTAGGAGATACAGGAAGATCCGTTAAATTACATCATGGTTTGGAAGAGATTCCACAATGAGATACAGGATTGTAAGGCGTACGCAGGAGCAGATATACACTCAGATCACAATATAGTACTGATAAAGTGTAGGCTGAGGTTTAAGAGACTAATCAGGATTAATCAATGCGCAAAGAAGTGGCATTGATAATGCGATAATGAATAGCTCAGTAGACCAGTTCAAGAAGAATGGACATTTCTAAAAGGCGCAGTCATGGAAGATAGAAAGAAAACATAAGTACAAGGTAGGTAACTGAAAGGAATCCATGCAGAAGAAACACTACAGTTGATCGACGAAAAAAGAAGTACAAAAATATGGAGCGAGGTTCAGAAATACGAAAATACATCTCACTTAGAAACGATATCAGTAGAAGCTGTAGCGAAGATAAGGCAAAATGGTTGTATGAAAACTGTGGAGAAATGGCGATAGAATTTATTGTTGAAACGCGTGACTCAGCACATAGAAAAACCAAAACATTTTACAGTGAAATGAGTTCAACGGGAATTTCACTGTTTCGAAAGAGGACAGAGAGGGTTCGTGAAAAATGCACACTGAAGGCATCTATGAGGGGAAGGGCCCATCTGATAACATATTAGAAGAAGAAGTAGGGGCCGACGAGGAAGAGATCCGTTATCGGAATCAGACTTTGAAAGATCTTTGGAAGACTTTAGTTCATGATAGGCAATTCTGAGTCCTTAGCTACATGCTGACTGCAACACAAAAACGTTTCTTGAAATGTCACCCAAAACTAATTATTTTACAGCACAGAAATTAAATACTTCTCCAGAAAACGTGCTGTGGTAAGAATAGTTATTCTTGAACGCTGTGTTAAACAACGTAGTCCTGAAAAACGTGAATAATACCAAAACAGTTAATCATGTCCCTCGTTTTATGATATAACTGGTAGTATAAAAATTCCAGGAAGCCACTATGAAGCGTACTAGGTCCGAGCAGAGCACGGAAATGTTAACGATGACAAAGTCCAGACGCGCTGAACTGGTACAGTCCGATCACCAGAGGTGTGACGTCTTGATTGAAGAGCAGCGGTGGATGCCGTACCGGACGACGACGTGTAGTTCACCGGTTGCGGTTTGGTGATGTCACAACCTTCTGGTGCCCGGGCACGATCTTAATTCCCCAAAGTTAACTGAACCGTGGTACTACTCAGTTCATTAGAAAATCGAAAATTACAATCTCGCCACAGTTATTTAAACGAAATAGGAAGCCCGGACTTACTAGTGATGGACAAGCTTGTGATTGTTTTTCAATTTTAATTTGACTCAAAACAGACTTTATTATAAACTTCATTTCGGACACTTGCCCTCTTACTGATGCAATATACAAATCTTCACTTTAACTGAATTACATAAAAACGAATAAGAATCATATGTTGTATCCGCAACCAAAATCATAGATAGTAAGCACGGTGAATAATCAATCATAAACGATCGTTCTTGTTTAACCATATGTCAAATGACTATTAACACTTCCAACCCAAAGTTACACAGCCACATAATAGCATAACGTCATTAAAAAAACAAAGATCTTAAAGCTTAATAAAACTGAACTGCCACATAAAGGTCCACAGTGAAACACGCTTATGGGCCGACCAAGGTCGCAAAACTGGCACACAGTAAAAATAACAAGTAGCACATTCAATAATGATACACAAATGATTAACATAAGTGTTAAATAAGAATGGCTAGTAGTAACTCAACCAGTAAAATAATTTGCAGAAACGCTAATATTAACGAAGTGCCCTCACTTAAATTCAGACAACAGCGTTAAGGCCCACACCAATATTCGGAACAAAAACGCTGTGGCCGGCAGGCAATACGAGCCTTCACTCCCCACGGCTTGTGCATATACTCACTAGCATGCGGTACATATCGATATATAGTCGAACCTGCCTCACAATGAGCGGTCCTGACAAGAACCCATAGCCTCACTGACGCCAGGAAAGGAGCAGACTTAACAAATGACCTGCAGTACAACTAGACTGCAACGCAAACAAGGTCAAATCATAGCCACACTGGAATATATAATAAGCATGCCCCCAAATTCTTATGGAGCAATACTCTAACATCACCCGTCTCCCAGTAAACTAGCAGGAAACTTAGAGATCACTTCCAGGTGCCTTAAGGCACTTTCAACATTAAATAAACAAAGAAAATCCTGCAGTGACAAATGATTAAACCATTAACTGTATGGCTGCCGGCCGCGTACACATCAGCAACCAGTCCCGAAGCGGTCAATATGTCCTAAAACAAGTTAAAACTGGCATGAAAACCACTTAAAACACACACTCCACAGATGATGAGAAACAAATGAGGAACATCAGCCTCTTTAAAATAGCCACTGTGGAACCAAGTTCAGAACCATCTCTGGCAGCTACCCAAGCCAAAATAAGTTTCAACAATCTTCTTAGTTAAACACAGAATAAAAGTCATACGTAACTTGAAGCTTGCAAATTTCGAGCTGGGAAGCTCTTCAGCGTGAGAGGACGAACCCACGACAATTCTTCACGTCAAGGCGCTCAATAATCGGTACCGTACATACGGCGAGACAAAAGACAACGGCGACGAGCACGGAGAGACCCATGCACCACGGTTAGGGACGCGGGCTTGTTATCAACACAAGTTGGCTGGTTGAACGCCGACCGGAGACTCTCCGTCACACGTTCACCCGGAAAACCTCTGGGGGGGGGAGCAGTCAAAAATAGCAAGACAGGCGAATATCGGTATCAGCGATGCAAAAAATGGTTCAAATGGCTCTGAGCACTACGGGACTCAACTGCTGTGGTCACCAGTCCCCTAGAACTTAGAACTACTTAAACCTAACTAACCTAGAGACATCACACACATCCATGCCCGAGGCAGGATTCGAACCTGTGACCGTGGCATCAGCGATGCAAGTACAACACCTTAGCGCCACCCACCACGTCTCATTAACAATACTACATTTTCTGCTTGGCTGCTTGGCGGGGTCACGGAAGCTGAAAATAGTCTTCATCGTCACATGCTGATGTTTGCCGCGTGCAATTGATGTTATGGCGCGGCCGCCGGGGCCGCAGCCTGATGGTGTGCTCGCTGGCTTCTTGGCACTGCCGCGATTCGATTGGAGCCACGGGCGTTTAAATTGTGAGGCCGGCAGATATTCGGCCGCCAGCGATGCGCCGTAGGCGAGCCACCGCTATGGGTAGTGGCGACAAAACGAGAGTACACGTTGGCTGGAATGTCGAAAATAAAGTACGCAGATTAAAAAATCTGCAAGATATGGGTTTAGTCTTTTGCTACTACTGCTCATTATCTACATCGAAGATGCAATGACGAAACACTAAAGTGTGGGATTGAAAGTCATTTTGGAACGATAATAGTGATAAGATTCACTGGTGACATTGCCTACCTGCATGAAAGTGAACAGGAACTACAGGATTTACAGAACGGAATAAAAAACCTAATGATTACAGAACTTGGAATGAGAGTAAATCGAAGGAAGAGGAAATTAATGAGAAGAAGAAGAAACGAGATCAGCGAGAAACTTTACATCAGAATTGGGCATGACGAATTGGGCAAAGTTAAGAAATCTTGCTACGTGGGCAGCAAAATAACCGACGACGGACGGAGAAAACAGGACGTAAAAAGCAGACTAACACTGGCAAAAAGGGTATTCCCGACCAACGGAAGTGTACTGTTACTAAAAGTAGGTTTTAATTTGGGGAATAAATAACTGAGAGTGTGTTTTAGAGCACGAAATTGTATGGTATTGGGACTTGGACCTTAGTAAAACCAGACGGAACAGAACAGGAACGATGCACCTAATATGTGCTATATAATAATGTCGAAAATCCGCAGAATCGGTGAGGAAAGGAACATATGTGTAAACTCTGACAAGAAGGGACAGAACCACAGGGTATCTGTTAAGACACCAGGGGATAACTGCCATGGTACTAGTCACAACTGCAGAAGTTGAAGCTGTACAGGGGGATAGACATCCTACAAATAATTGAATATATGGATCGCAATTTCTGCTCTGAAATAAAAAGGTTGGCCCACGAAGGGAATTCGTAGTGGGACACACCAGATAAGCCACAATAGTGATGAATCAAAAATAATAGTGTTAATGTTTTTCAAATGGGAATCCAAGGGACTTTTGAAACAGTTTAACATCAAAATTTTTGGCAGCATATCGTGAACTTGTAAACACTAGGATGATGTTTTCCTACCTGAAAATGATCCGTAAAACAAACGTTTTCAGTTCCTTCTTTTTTCGCCTTTCCTTAATTGCTTTAAATTCGCAGAAGTATGTTCCGTCCATGCAACTAATTGAAAGCAGTTTGTTTATTGCCATACGGGTTTCGCTTCTTTTACTTGGGAAGAATTTTCAGTGGCCTGTAATACATGTTTCTTTCCATACATACAATAAACGTTTTAAGTGGCAGATAAAATATGCTGCTATGTTACAATTGTCGTCTTTTGGTCTTGGTTTTTAGATCACAAAGAACTTCTGTACGACAAATAGGCTAATGTGAAAGTATCGTTCGATGTTAGTTACGATTTCTAACGCTGTTAACTCATGGATGTGGTTCTGGAGATGTGTTCGTTACTTTCCATGCTCCAGCTGGGCGATTCCTGGCATTCTTTCGCCCACATTTCAAACACCGCATATACCACTTGCACTTTCCATTTTGTGATCAACATATGTGTATTAGGTGCGTAGTGTTACCAACTGATGCTGTGTGTTTATCTGTCGTCTTTTATTTGTGTTGTGTGTGTGGTTTGTTATTCCTCATTTATCGTATATATATATATATATATATATATATATATATATATATATATATTTCCTGAGTGTAATTGTATCATTCTTTAAGGTGATCTTTTTAATGGATATTGCCTTGTGTGTGTGTATGTGTGAGTGTGTGTGTGTGTGTGTGTGTGTAATTCACTGATGTGTGTGTGTCTTCTGAGTGTCTTTGTGTGTGTGTGTAATTCACTGATGTGTGTGTGTGTGTGTGTGTGTGTGTGTGTGTGTGTGTGTGTGTAGGAGACAGAGATAGAGAAGGGGGGAGGGAGATTCTTTAATTACTTATCTTGGTTTCATTTCCGATTGTTATTTTTTTGGTGGCTAGCATGATCAGACTTATTGCTTATATGGTTTTGGTCGTTGAGTAATTTCTTTACCGTTGCAGTGGCTCTTTGTATGTGAAAGTTTTCTTGCAATGTCAGGAGCTTTCTGTTGTGATTATTGACGCTGATAACTGTCGTGTCACATTCCATGTTGGATGGTTCGAGTCCATGATTTATTAAGTGTTCGGCGAAGATTGAATAGCTAGTTTTATGTGTCCAACTTCTTATAAATCCTGTATATCTACACTCCTGGAAATTGAAATAAGAACACCGTGAATTCATTGTCCCAGGAAGGGGAAACTTTATTGACACATTCCTGGGGTCAGATACATCACATGATCACAATGACAGAACCACAGGCACATAGACACAGGCAACAGAGCATGCACAATGTCGGCACTAGTACAGTGTATATCCACCTTTCGCAGCAATGCAGGCTGCTATTCTCCCATGGAGACGATCGTAGAGATGCTGGATGTAGTCCTGTGGAACGGCTTGCCATGCCATTTCCACCTGGCCCCTCAGTTGGATCAGCGTTCGTGCTGGACGTGCAGACCGCGTGAGACGACGCTTCATCCAGTCCCAAACATGATCAATGGGGGACAGATCCGGAGATCTTGCTGGCCAGGGTAGTTGACTTACACCTTCTAGAGCACGTTGGGTGGCACGGGATACATGCGGACGAGCATTGTCCTGTTGGAACAGCAAGTTCCCTTGGCGGTCTAGGAATGGTAGAACGATGGGTTCGATGACGGTTTGGATGTACCGGGCACTATTCAGTGTCCCCTCGACGATCACCAGAGGTGTACGGCCAGTGTAGGAGATCGCTCCCCACACCATGATGCCGGGTGTTGGCCCTGTGTGCCTCGATCGTATGCAGTCCTGATTGTGGCGCTCACCTGCACGGCGCCAAACACGCATACGACCATCATTGGCACCAAGGCAGAAGCGACTCTCATCGCTGAAGACGACACGTCTCCATTCGTCCCTCCATTCACGCCTGTCGCGACACCACTGGAGGCGGGCTGCACGATGTTGGGGCGTGAGCGGAAGACGGCCTAACGGTGTCTGGGACCGTAGCCCAGCTTCATGGAGACAGTTGCAAATGGTCCTCGCCGATACCCCAGGAGCAACAGTGTCCCTAATTTGCTGGGAAGTGGCGGTGCGGTCCCCTACGGCACTGAGTAGGATCCTATGGTCTTGGCGTGCATCCGTGCGTCGCTGCGGTCCGGTCCCAGGTCGACGGGCACGTGCACCTTCCACCGACCACTGGCGACAACATCGATGTACTGTGGAGACCTTACGCCCCACGTGTTGAGCAATTCGGCGGTACGTCCACCCGGCCTCCCGCATGCCCACTATACGCCCTCGCTCAAAGTCTGTCAACTGCACATACGGTTCACGTCCACGCTGTCGCGGCATGCTACCAGTGTTAAAGACTGCGATGGAGCTCCGTATGCCACGGCAAACTGGCTGACAGTGATGGCGGCGGTGCACAAATGCTGCGCAGCTTGCGCCATTCGACGGCCAACAGCGCGGTTCCTGGTGTGTCCGCTGTGCCGTGCGTGTGATCATTGCTTGTACAGCCTTCTCGCAGTGTCCGGAGCAAGTATGGTGGGTCTGACACACCGGTGTCAATGTGTTCTTTCTTCCATTTCCAGGAGTGTAGTTTTGAAGTTCCTGCTTGTCATCCGCAGATATACAGATTTACATTCTTGGCGCTCTAACTTGTATATACCTGCTCCTTGGTATTTATCTGGTTTGTCTGTTGTTTTCAAATGTGATTGGAGTGTGCTTCTTGTCCCGTAAGCTTGTGTAATCCCTGTTTCTTAAGTATATTTGCTATCTTGTGTGTTGCTTTGTGTTTATATGTAAGAGAGTACCATTTTTTCTGCAATTCGTGTCATGAATGTTATTGTTTTGTGTTTATGTGTTTGCCGTAGTGTCTGTGGAGCCTTTGCTGTTTGTGTTGCCTGCTTGTTTTCATATATCTTTAGTTGTCTTTTAATTTTTGGTTGAGTTCTTGTACTCTATGGGTGCTGTAACCACTGTATTAGGCTAAGAGTTGAATTGTTTGTAACTCTTTTTCGTAGTTTTCTTTGCTGAATGGGATATTATTTAGTCTGTGCAACATGTGTCGTAGGAAAGCTAATTTTTGACCTTGTGGTTGGTTGGTTGAAGCATGTATAACTATGTCTGTGGCTGTTGGCTTTCTGAATATGTCAAATGTATGTTTATTGGTGTCTCTCTTTGTTGTTATATCCTAGAAATGTATTTACTTTTGTGTACCTTCTTCCATGGTGAACTGAATATTTTTATGTGTATTGTTTATATCTACATGAAGTTTATTAATTTTCTCTGATGCTTCATCTACCACGCTAAACTAAAAGCAGTTGGCCCAGGAAATGTTAGTAGGGCTACATATTATACGTTTCTTATACGAATTCGTTTCATAGCTGATATTTAAGTTGATTTTATTGTTATGAAACGAAACAACGTTACAAATATTGTGAATACTTGGTTGATAATTGTAAGTGGGGACATTATTTGACGACGTTGTGTTGCAGCTTAGTTTGGCAGGAAATTACATGTTGTGTTCCGCACCTTGAAGCAAGACATGGCGTTGCCATTACGGGAGTCCAAGCTGGAAGCGTGGATAAGCAACGCGCCAGATACTGCGTGATGGTCAGGTGTGCGCGGATCCCACGTCATTCCACGGAGCTGACAGCAGCTGCTGCAAGGCTGTCTTTGTCGAGGACAGCTGGCCATCAGCTTCCCGATAGCCTTGACTTGTAGTTCATCCGTCTCTCGTGACATGTTCGTTAGGATGCTGCGCAGAGGTCGGTATCTTATGTCCTCCGCTTGGTGCTATCAAACGCTTCCTCCTACTAATGTGCGATAACGTCAGAAGCCAAACAGAACAACAAGCAAATTGAACGAGAGTAACATCTTAACTGAAACTAAGATAAGAAGTTCCTAATGCCCGGCACTCAAGTATTTCATCGGCATCAAACTTTGTGGCAGACTACTCTTTACTATTCGACCCATTATCACTGGAGAAATGATTATGTTTCTGTCATAAATGTTGGGATACCCAAATGTTTTTCTCTTTTGCGTTATTTGTCAGTGTACTCCGCTTCTCCCTTACAAAGAGCTTCTGCAAGTGGCTGTTAATGTCCCACATGCTCACTAACGTGGAGTCCGCAGTTAACATTTTCACAAATAGAGTTGTCTGGGTCCAAGTAGCGAGCGCAACTCCATTACGGATTTGTTGGGTGTCCTATAGTTCGTTTGTGGGAGTTAGACGGTGGTTACACAAGTAAACTGCTCTCTACAGCGCTTTTCGTCTGGTGAATTTGCAGGAAAACGAGCTGCTTTCAGTTCCAGTCGTTTTCCTAATCGTATTTCACGAAGCTGTTAACGTAAGTACTCTTCTGTTCATTCCCTCGTTGCAAACTGGGAAAATTCAGTGCACAGTGAATAGTGCATACAGAAAAAATTAAGTCCCTGTGTACTGTTGGAATATACGCCAGAGACTACTGTCCTGCTGGTTGCTAGCAAAGCATTTCCCACATAAAAATTGCTCTGGTAGCGCAAGCGAAATTATTAACAGCCCCCAATTTCATAGATTGTTGTAATTTAGAAAATAGTTCATGTGAGTCATATCTCGTCATCTGATAGGTAACTAACTGTTTATTCTTTCATTATGTTCATAGATCGTCACCAAGCTTTCTAAACTCAGTGCATGGTCTGATGAGTGGTATCAGTCAATCTTATTGTTACCATGCATGCATTGCCTGCGATTAAGTATTTATGACATAAATACAATAGAGCGATATCTTGCACGTCGCATCTATGAGTAAGTAAAGGTAAAACATATTGGTATGTAAACAGAAATTCATAAGAATAAAGATTATTAATAATAGTAACGTGCTATCTAATAGTTTGCGGAGATATTCCATACCCAAGCACTTTAAATGTGTATATTGGGCAGCTCATACATACAAAATACGGGTAACAAACACAATGCCAATATGGCTAAACTTTAGCTGCACTGCCGTTCAGTGTGGCCGAGCGGTTCTAGGCGCTTCAGTCTGAAACCGCGCGACCGCTACGGTCGCAGGTTCGAATACTGCCTTGGGCACGGATGTGTGTGATATCCTTAGCTTAGTTAGGTTTAAGTAGTTCTAAGTTCTAGGGGCCTGATGACCTCAGATGTCATGTCCCATAGTGCTTAGAGCCTTTTGAACCATTTTTTATCTGCACTGAACAGTCGTAACAGTGGAAATTTTGGGCAGGACATAGCTTGAACCCGGATCTTCTGCTTGATACGAGCGGTGGCCTTCACCACCCCAGCCACTACAGATACTGAGAGTCTCGTAAAGGAGCAGACTTATGATTAAATTCGAAGCTAAGTTATTAGGCATAGAGTGCCTGTGTTGTTCTAACGTACTTCACAATGTCCTTCAGGCATGTATGCATGAAATAGCACTCCTAAAAGACAGTGCGGAGAAATTGTTTAACCATAGCCTATCGGTTGCTTTCAGAACGAAACCTTCAACCTGCAGTGAATGACCACGGGTTTTAGTTTCAGAAATATTTCAATGACGTGCTTCCTTCCACAGACTGAACCTTTCTTTCTGGAAACAATCCATGCGATACTTCTTCGCCATTTAAGCGTATTCGTTTGTTGGGTGATGATTTTCATGATGCTCTTTCTCCTTCATAGCCTATTGGCCACCCCTTCTCCATAATTGCTGTCGTTATAATAACAAAATTTAGTTTACTTCCTCCGGTTATGACATTTGTTGAGTTTTGGGTCTTGTTGCGGCTTTGGTCGCCATAGTTTCCTGCGTGAATGTGTGAGTAGCGACCACACAGGACGCAGAAACTTTCTCCAGTTTGTATTCCAATAAAATCCCATCTAATGATTTAGTTATTTCTATAAACAATACCGCTGTTTGAGCAGTGAGTATCTTTGCAGAAAATTCTATTTCATTGCAATGAACCATTACATATTAACCTTGGATTTGGTAGATAACACTGGGTATTTACACTCCTGGAAATTGAAATAAGAACACCGTGAATTCATTGTCCCAGGAAGGGGAAACTTTATTGACACATTCCTGGGGTCAGATACATCACATGATCACACTGACAGAACCACAGGCACATAGACACAGGCAACAGAGCATGCACAATGTCGGCATAGTACAGTGTATATTCAACTTTCGCAGCAATGCAGGCTGCTATTCTCCTATGGAGACGATCGTAGAGATGCTGGATGTAGTCCTGTGGAACGGCTTGCCATGCCATTTCCACCTGGCGCTTCAGTTGGACCAGCGTTCGTGCTGGACATGCAGACCGCGTGAGAGGACGCTTCATCCAGTCCCAAACATGCTCAATTGGGGACAGATCCGGAGATCTTGCTGGCCAGGGTAGTTGACTTACACCTTCTAGAGCACGTTGGGCGGCACGGGATACATGCGGACGTGCATTGTCCTGTTGGAACAGCAAGTTCCATTGCCGGGCTAGGAATGGTAGAACGATGGGTTCGATGACGGTTTGGATGTACCGGGCACTATTCAGTGTCCCCTCGACGATCACCAGAGGTGTACGGCCAGTGTAGGAGATCGCTCCCCACACCATGATGCCGGGTTTTGGCTTGTGTGCCTCGGTCGTATGCAGTCCTGATTGTGGCGCTCACCTGCACGGCGCCAAACACGCATACGACCATCATTGGCACCAAGGCAGAAGCGACTCTCATCGCTGAAGACGACACGTCTCCATTCGTCCCTCCATTCACGCCTGTCGCGACACCACTGGAGGCAGGCTGCACGATGTTGGGGCGTGAGAGGAAGACGGCCTAACGGTGTTCGGGACCGTAGCCCAGCTGCACGGAGAAGGTTGCGAATGGTCCTCGCTGATACCCCAGGAGCAACAGTGTCCCTAATTTGCTGGGAAGTGGCGGTGCGGTCCCCTACGGCACTGCGTAGGATCCTGCGGTCTTGGCGTGCATCCGTGCGTCGCTGCGGTCCGGTCCCAGGTCGACGGGCACGTGCACCTTCCGCCGACCACTGGCGACAACATCGATGTACTGTGGAGACCTCATGCCCCACGTGTTGAGCAATTCGGCGGTATGTCCATCCGGCCTCCCGCATGCCCACTATACGCCCTCGCTCAAAGTCCGTCAACTGCACATACGGTTCACGTCCACGCTGTCGTGGCATGCTACCAGTGTTAAAGACTGCGATGGAGCTCCGTATGCCACGGCAAACTGGCTGACACTGACGGCGGCGGTGCACAAATGCTGCGCAGCTTGCGCCATTCGACGACCAACACCGCGGTTCCTGGTGTGTCCGCTGTGCCATGCGTGTGATCATTGCTTGTGCAGCCCTCTCGCAGTGTCCGGAGCAAGTATGGTGGGTCTGACACACCGGTGTCAATGTGTTCTTTTTTCCATTTCCAGGAGTGTACTTTGGTTTATCTTAGGGTACATTGTGATCTGCACATAACGGAGATCTACACGTGAACTATGTTCTGCGCCCTATGCAACAAACGGACGTACTTCTTCATCTGAGTTAAAGTTCTGCATGAGACACATTTTTGAAGAAAACATTACTAACTCCACTAGCTGTCGTTCCATCCTGAACAATGTTTTCAATTCCGACATTTTCCTTTTCCTAGCGACTGACGTCTTCTAACAGCTTCAGTTCCACCACAACTTAGAAAAATTTACATTCTTTCTAAGCCAAATTCGAAATTCGTTCTGATGGCCCAAGTTCTATTGTTTGGCGGTAGCTTTGCTTTCTTCATAACGCAATCCGTGGTCGTACAATCTGGTTTCTGGAAAGACTTTTTACTTCCGCAGACAATTTGTTGCCTTTTTTGGCTTTCTACAAGTGTGACTGGAGATGTACTAACTACGACGAACATTTGGTCTTGATAAGACTGTGTTTTTGTCTAAGAGTGGGTTTCCTGCCTTCCGTAAGTTGTCCACTGCAACCCAAATTACTCCCTTGAGTTACTCAAAAATTGGGATTATCATTAGATTTCTCCACACACATCATGTTCTAAAGTACAACTTTAAGCACTAATTTGCTGAAGATCAAATAAACTTGGCGAGCAAAGGTCTCGGAACTGATTTTCCCTTTTGAAGATGTGACATTTTTTATGCCCAAATGTTGTGATAGGATTTGGCGTATGGCAATGTCTGTTACAGATTGGTTAGCTTTGAGCATGCAGTAAAGCGCCACATAACCGACATTGAATGTGGTATGAGAATCTATGTAGGACACATGGGTCATAGCATATCGGAAAATACATAGCAATTTTGATCTGCTATGTCAACAGTACCTAGGATTGATCCTATCGTAGAGATAATGTCTCCACCTGAGCGAATATCCTCAGAGAACGATTGCAGGTGTTTGAACACAGTATGTCACGTCGCAATCTGCAGAACCAAGTGGGCGATAGACGGTCCACCGCTAGTCAGACCAGTTTGTTTATACTCTCTTTGTATGCCCCGCTTACATCAGCATGAAGATAGGGCTAAAGGGTGAGACTGAACTATTTGAAAGCGGTGGAATTTTGGAAGGTGTAACGCTATCTTCGATGTCATAACGTACAGATTTTATTCTTGTCTGTGGATTCTGAAACTTTTGGAACCGAGGACACCTTTACTACTAGGGACCATTACCTTGTTGTATAATAACAACAGTGTTCAAGCGCCTGTAGTGGCGCCCGTCTTCGTGGGTGCAGAGTCCGTGTTGGGCTCCCGTAAGAAACGGTCGCTCGTACTCGCGTCGCTGGAAATTAGAATCAAGACGTGGTAGAGACATAAGAGTTGAAAGTGACGTGCCACATCGTAGAAAAAAAGTGTTCTAGTAATTTAGTTACTGCGGAGAGAGTAATAAGGGTGCTTTATCGCCAATAGAATGTGTGTAACATGGACGTCTACAACATCTTCGTTCGCAGTGGTTCGGGAGAAGATGACGAATTCTATGTCACCTAAGATTGCTGTGTATCGAGGCGACCACCACGACGATACACGAGGCCGGCGCACGTTGCCGCATCTAGCATATCACCACAACATGGCACCTAAATTTTCATTAACAAACGTTATTGTTGTGTTGTGGTCTTCATTCCTGAGACTGGTTTGATGCAGCTCTCCATGCTACTCTATCCTGCGCAAGCTTCTTCATCTCCCAGTACCTACAGCGACCTACATCATTCTGAATCTGCTTGGTGTATTCATCTCTTGGTCTCCCTCTACGATTCTTAACCTCCACGCTACACTCCAATACTAAATTGGTGATCCCTTGATGCCTCAGAACATGTCCTACCAACCGATCCCTTCTTCTAGCCACGTTGTGCCACAAACTTCTCTCCAGTCCTATTCAATACCTCCTCATTACTTATGTGATCTACCCATCTAATCTTCAGCATTCTTCAGCAACACCACATTTCGAAAGCTTCTATTCTCTGCTTGTCTAAATTACTTATCGTCCATGGCTACACCGCATACAAATACTTTCAGAAACGACTTCGTGACACTTAAATCTGTACTCGATGTTAGCAAATTTCTCTTCTTCAGAAATGCTTTCCTTCCCATTGCCAGTCTACATTTTATATCCTCTCTACTTTGCTCCCCAAATAGCAAAACTCCTTTACTACTTAAGTGTCTCATTTCCTAATCAAACGTTAAGTGTTGCAATAATGCTACTTGCGCGTATTTTAAAATTTGTACAGTACGTCAAATTTTTCGCTTATTTGGTATGTGACGAATTTATGTGAAGGAAGATAGTTAGGCTTTTTTTAATTTGATATTCAAACGTAAAAATAACGTCAATAAAGGAGCAAATACTAGCCTATTGTGTTGAGGGATATCAAATCGTCAAAGGAGAATGCAGTAATGCAGGGGTCAAAGTTTCCGGTTTGGGGACGTGAATAATAGAGAATCGATAGACATTGTACGATCATGTGAATGAAGCCGGAGTACAACATCAGTGAGATAGACCCGCAAACTAAATGAATTAGAGGAGAGATACCTTGCTAGCGTCAGCCATGCTCAAGGATCGGTGAATCGGATATATTGGCACTAATCAACGCGACAATGGAAAATCAAGAGAAAACTGCAAAAGAATCCCAAGACAAAATCAAACAAAGTTAGCAGAATATCAAAAAGATAACGTGTAGGAAACGTAAGCATTTAAGCAGGATAAAGAAAAAACTGCGAATATGTTTGACGGTCAGATAGAAATGGCGAAGAAATTCGGGGACAAGAAGAGAAGCACAGAAGTATGAGAAGATGCACAGAACACACCTGCTATTACAGAATTTACCTTACTTATGGACTAACAATAATACGTTGCTTTAGACATCTACTTGTTAATGTCTGGTTCCGAACTTCATATGTCGAGTAGAATACCAGCTATTGTGACCTCTAGTGACGAAACGAATAAAATATACCCAGAGGGTGACGGTACTCAATGAAATGATAGATAACATTTCTGGTACGGAAGCTGATAGAAGCCCAGTGGACGCACAACATATTTTAAAATGGAATATTCCCGCAGGGGATATGAAGATTATCGTCAAGGAAAAATGTAGTAAACAATTATGAAACAGAATCAAGATTTACTAGAAGAATTTCAGAGTTTCTTACATTATGAGAAGAACATTGACGAGATGTTGTTTGGGAAGCAAGAATTCATCGAGCAAAGAATTTTAGAAAATGTTCTTTGATAAATACCAGTATGAAAGTAAGAAAAATGAGATATTAAATTTTCTTTGCGGTGAACGATCCGATCAGAGACACGGCAAAATGTATGCGTAGTTTATGTAAAAAGGATCAGGAAGGAATCAGTATTATGTGAGAAAGTATAAGGAAATAGCACTGTACTCAGGTAGCCCATGAAGTTTCTCACCTTTCGCCTAATGCAGTATCTTGGGTGGTGTAGCGGATGCCACGAAAACCCGAACAATGCGAGGCGGAAAAGAAGGTACGGGAGTCAGAAGCAATCCATGTAAAGGAATAAGTGACTACCGTATCAAATAATTATTGGTCGCTGTCTTACCGAGAGAAACATACAAAGAAGTGGAATGAGAGTGAAGCGATCTGCCAAGGCAGAACGCGTGTGAATGAACTTGGGAGAATAAGTAGAGCTGGTGCCCTATTGTCAGTCAATTTTTTGCAAGGTCGTGAATGTTACACAGTGTAACAGGAGACGAAGGAAACGCGAAGAGAGGTCGACACAATTCGTTGAGAATGTTGTACATATGCTAGAAACCTGAGTGGCTCTTGCGAATATAAGAACCCTCAAATATGTATCAATAGTGATTTGTTTAGTAATTGAGTACTGTTTGTTTTAAGATACTTAAAATGTGTTAGACTAGTATGAATGTAGGCTGCCGTTATGAGGAACACTTTCATTTTCTTTCTTTTGAGATTCTGTAAATGCAGCACTTATGCAATTAGGAATGACATGGGCAGTACGTCTTTTGATTTTTTGTTATGCATACAGTCACTGTGCCACTTATTGACAAGTCTTAGGAGCCGCCGAAACGACACGGGAGGGGGTCTGTGATGCAATGCAATTCCCTATTCCTCCTCGCCACGTTCCCTGCAACCCGGCGAGGCGACCCCCATAGTTATGACTGTGCCTCCACTCTATGCTGCTATAACGACGACGTGTGTGCAGAAAGGCTGCAGTCAGGTCGGCGACCTTCGGACACACCATTGGTTGTCAAGCAGTACGCCGCCATCCTGGTCGCCGCAGGTCACAGACTACCCCCAATATCTCTGGCACCGGAAAAAGTGTCCCCTGCTTACTCCCGTCATATGAAAAACAACTTCCAGCCGGGACGCCGGATACGATGCTGAACATTGACAACCACAGAACCCGCCTGTCTTTTTCCACAGAAATGGCACAATCAGCTGCTACGCCCATCAGTCAATGTGTGCATTATTAAATGTGACACGTGTCATAGTGCAACATACAAAAAACCATAAGAAAAAGAACATATATACGTTAAGTAAGGGAAAATTACTCAAACAGCCAAAGAAATTATTAAATTAAAAACAGGAGAAAAATAATAAATAAAATGTTGTTGTTGTCGTTGTTGTCTTCAGTCCTGCGACTGGTTTGATGCAGCTCTCCATACTGCTCTATCCTGTGCAAGCTTCTTCATCTCCAAGTACTTACTTCAACCTTCTGAATCTGCTTAGTGTATTCATCTCTTTATCTCCCTCAACGATTTTTACTCTCCACGCAGCCCTCCAATGCTAAATTTGTGATCCCTTGATGCCTCAGAACATGTCCTACCAACCGGTCCCTTCAATCTCATTCCCTCAGCATCACCCGACTTAATTCGACTATATTCCATTATCCTCGTTTTTCTTTTGTTGATGTCCATCTTATATCCTCCTTTCAACGCACTGTCCATCCCGTTCAACTGCTCTTTCAAGTCTTTTGCTGTCCCTGACATACTTACAATGTCACTGGCGAACCTTAACATTTTTATTTCTTCTCCATGGACTTTAATACCTATTCCGAATTTATCTTCTGTTTCCTTTACTGCTTGCACAATATATAGATTGAATAACATCGGGGACAGGCTAGAACCGTGTCTCACTCCCTTCTCAACCGCTGCTCCCCTTTCATGCCCCTCCACTCTTATAACTGCCATCTGGTTACTGTACAAATTGTAAATAGCCTTTCGCTCCCTGTATTTTACCACTGTCACCTTTAGAATTTGAAAGAAAGTATTCCCGTAAACATTGTCAAAAGTTTTTTCTAAGTCCACAAATGCTAGAAATGTGGGTTTGATTTTCCTTAATCTATTTTCTAAGATAAGTCGTAGGGTCAGTATTGCCTCATGTGTTCCAACATATCTGCGCAAGCCAAACTGATCTTCACCGAGGTCAGCTTCTACCGCTTTTCCCATTCGTCTGTAAAGAATTCGCGTTAGTATTTTACAGCTGTGACTTATTATACTGACAGTTCGGTAGTTATCACATCTGTCAACACCTGCTTTCTTTTGGATTGGAATTATTATATTCTTCTTGAAGTCTGAGGGTATTTCGCCTGTCTCATACATCTTGCTCGACAAATGGTAGAATTTTGTCAGGACTGGTTCTCCCATGGCCGTCAGTAGTTACAACGTAATGTTGTATACTCCCGGGACCTTGTTTTGACTCAGGTCTTTCAGTTATCTGTCAAACACTTCACGCTGTATCGTATCTCCCATTTCATCTTCATCTTCATCCTCTTCTATTTCCATAATATTCTCCTCAAGTACATCGCCCTTGTATAGACCCTCTATCTACTCCTTCCACCTTTCGGCTTTCTCTTCTTTGGTTAGAGTTGGGTTTCCATCTGAGCTATTGATATTCATACATGTGGCTCTCTCTTCTCCAAAGGTCTCTTTCATTTTCCTCTAGGCAGTATCTATGTTACCCCTAGTGAGATAAGCCCCTCTAGCCATCCCTGCTTAGCCATTTTCTAATTCCTGTCGGTCTCATTTTTGAGACGTTTGTATTCCCTTTTTCCTGCTTCATTTACTGCATTTTTATATTTTCTCCTTTCATCAATTAAATTCAGTATTTCTTCTGTTACCCAAGGATTTCTACTAGCTCTCGTCTTTTTACCTACTTTATCCTCTGCTGCCTTCACTACTTCATCCCTCAGAGCTACCCATTCTTCTTCTACTGTATTTCTTTCCCCCAATCCTGCCATGTGTTCCCTTATGCTCTCCCTGAAACTCCGTACAACCTCTGGTTTAGGCAGTTTATCCAGACCCATCTCCTTAAATTCCCACCGTTTTGAATTTTTTTCAGTTTCAATCTATAGTTCATAAGCAACAGATTGTGATCAGAGTCCACATCTACCCCTGGAAATGTCTTACAATTTAAAACCAGGTTCCTAAATCTCTGTTTTACCATTATATAATCTATCTGATACCTTCTAGTATCTCAAGGATACTACCATGTATATAACCTTCTATTATGATTCTTGAACCAAGTGTTAGCTATAATTAAGTTATGATCTGTGCAAAATTATACCAGATGGCTTCCTCTTTCATTTCTCTCCATATTGGCCCACTATGTTTCCTTCTATCCCTTTTCCTACTACAGAATTCCAGTCACCCATGACTATTAAATTTTCGTCTCCCTTCACTACCTGAATAATTTCTTTTACCTCATCATACTTTTCATCAGTTTCTTCATCATCTGCAGAGCTAATTGGCAAATAAACTTGTACTAATGTAGTAGCCATGCGCTTCGTGTCTATCTTGACCACAATAATGCTTTCATTGTGCTGTTTACAGTAGCTTACCCGCAGTCCTATTTTTATTCATTATTAATCCTACTCCTGCATTACCCCTATTTGATTTTGTATTTATAACTCTGTATTCACCTGACCAAAAGTCTTGTTTCTCCTGCCACCGAACTTCACTAATTCGCACTATATCTAACATCAATCTAATGATTTCCCTTTTTAAATTTTCTAACCTACCTGCCCGATTAAGGGATCTTACATTCCACGCTCCGATCCATAGAACACCAGTTTTCCTTCTCCTGATAACAATGTCCTCTTGAGTAGTCCCCATCCGGAGATCCGAATGGGGGACTATTTTACCTCCGGAATATTTCACCCAAGAGGACGCCATCATCATTTAACCATACAGTAAAGCTGCATGCCCTCTGGAAAAATTACGGCTGTAGTTTCCCCTTGCTTTCAGCCGTTTGCAGTACCATCACAGTAAGCCCGTTTTGGTAAGTGTTGCAAGGCCAGATCAGTCAATCATCCAGACTGTTGCCCTTGCAACTACTGAAAAGGCTGCTGCCCTCTTCAGGAACACACGTTTGTCTGGCCTCTCAACAGACACTCCTCCATTGTGGTTGTAACTACAGTACGGCCATCTGTATCGCTGAGGCACGCAAGCCTCCCCACCAACAGCAAGGTCCATGGTCCATGGTTCACTCACTATATAACAAAAACACATAATTTACCTATTCCCAGTTTTCAATTTACTTCACAAAAGACATATAAGGTACAATAGTACAGACTACTAAATTCCGGCTTCACTATTTCAAATAATCCAGGCATGTATATAACTATTACTTACACTATCTTACGCTTTCTCGGTACCCATGGCTCTCCTTGCCTTAAGAACATGCTCTCTCTGCAGTTTGTGGCGTAATTCTCTTTCTGATGGCATACCCAGAAAACTAAATCATGCAATCCAATGGATGAAGCTGGATGTACTTGTAAATTACACTGTGTGCATATCACAGATGGTGACAATTCAGCGCTTAGATCTTTACCTAATATTACAACTGAGTGTATACTTAATATGGTGAAAAACAGGACTGTAAGAATTCTAGGATACAAAAGTACAAGGATTCCTTGAGTGAAAATCCAGAATTGGAGCAGCTACTTAACTACTATGCTGCTGCTCAAATGAAGCCACAATTACAGTCACTATTTGCTTCTCTCACTAGAATGAAGTGGACCTACTTCTTCTTCATTGATCAACCAGTCGCCAAAAAATTCCTCTTCTGATTCCAGAATGTAGCGAAAATGTTGGGCAATGACCATTACTGGATGGAGGGAGCTGTTTTTGTGTTCGTCAGGTATCGTATGACTGCCACCTGCAGTGTCCTGGGTTTATAAGACGGCAAAGCAGACTGGGGGATTATGGATGGCTGCAGAAAAACCGTCAGTGAACATAACAGTTCTTTGTTATTCCATTAGAGTGTGTATATTCTGACACCATCCCATGTTGTCCCTGCATCAGATCTGAATACCTAGCATACATCCCAGATGTGTATGTAGACAACTGGAAGGCAGGCTGCGTACTTGCAGAATGCCAACTCAGCAGATGGTGATGGGGCAGTAGGTGAGTGAAGCACTCGAGACACCTCTTCTGTTAACAACAGGTAACCAGAGGTGTCTTCTACCATTAGGATTGGTAACAGCAACGTTCAGAGTCAAACTGTCTACTATTGCATTGAGAGCAGCAGCTGGCGGGCAGGATGGAACCGGTTGTCCATTTGTGCCTCAGATCATGAGGCAGTGGCTGGTTGCTTGGTGGGCGGTCAGATAGATGTTAAATTTTCGGACCCCAGGAGCAGTTATGCCATAAGCTCAGCATCATGTGGAACACACAGTCTAGCTGTACTATTGACTGTCTCGGTAGAATGTTGGCACATGACACAGCACTGCCATATCGATAATCTGCTCTCTTGGCCCAGGGGTTTCAATACAGCTGTCTGAAGCTGAGCACATGCACATGGAAAAATTGTCTCTGCTGCATTCCCAGGTCATACAGAAGTTTCTTGAACGGGGGCTAGTACTTGAGGCTCGGCTGTCATCATATAGGAAGCAGCTGAACTCAAGCTCCAGCAAACTAATGAAAAACATTTATTTACTGTTACTAAGGAGCTTTCATCTAGTTCAGAACGTTGATAAAAGCCAGAGGATTACAACTGGCAACATTATCCTTCTTCGAGAACATGTCTCGCCTCAACACAAGTGGAAAAGGGTGAGAGTAAATTACTTTGCTAGGATGGAGTTCATTGAACTCTGTAGCAAAGAGATATTACCAAGCCAATTGTGCGTGGTTGTAAATTCCTAAGGGACAAAACTGCTGAGGTCACTGGTCCCTAGACTTACACATTACTCAAACTAACTTAATCTAACTTAAGCTAAGAAGAACGCACACTCCCATACCCAATGGAGGACTTGAACCTCTGGTGGGAGGGGTCCACACAATCTATGACAAGGCACTTCTAACCGCGCAGCCACTCTGCGTGGCGCCTGGATGAGGAGGATTTCATGGCACAGTAGAATTATTTATTATAATATCTTTGTATGACTCTGTTTCTCTTTGGTTTAAATAAATGTCCTTGTACTTGGAATGGCAAGTAGTGATTATTATGTATTCAACTCAGAGGAATAACTAATAATGATGACTGGTTAGCCAGCCAACTGGGATTAAGTTTTTGTGTCGTTTCTCACATATTGAGGAGGTACCTCCTTCCCACCTCGGATATATGCTATTTAGAAAACGTTCTTACACTTTCAAATGAGATTTACTCTAGAAACAGAAAAGTTGGGTGTACAGATTCTGTCCTGTTTGATTAACCTGACACTGATGACCACAGTATAGTTTCTCAGAACACATAATAATCATCAGCCTCACCACCACTTATTTACCCTGTGGTCGTGGCCTTGTAGATTAAGTGCTTCATCAACAATTGGTGCCTGCTGCATTCTCTGCAGAACTGCTTCCTTCCAACTGACTATATTGAAAGTTTCCACATCTTTCTTTACATTGACTTCCCATGTGTTTCTTGGGCTACCCACAGATCATTTTGTTGTTGTGTGGCCAATAAATGTTTACTTAGGAAGCTGGGTTTCTAGCATACAGATAACATTACCTGCCCATTCTAGTAGTCTGCTCTTTTGATTTTATAAAACATTGAGCTCGTTCATGATCTCATAAATTTCATGATTCCTTTTTGTTCTCAAAGTATGTCCAACACTCATCGGGCCCCACATTCTTCTCTTAAGATAGTGTACCGTATTTACTCGAATCTAAGACGCATCGGGAAAGTGAGACTCGAGATCTAGGTAAAAATATTTTCCCGAATCTAAGGCGCACCTGAACTTTTAGACTCGAAATTCAAGGGGAGAGAAAAGTTTTAGGCCGCACCCCAAAATCGAAACAAAGTTGGTCCATTGTAATATGAGAGACAATTTAGGTCGAATGAATGCCGATACAGCTACAGTAGTTTGGTTCGAGCCATAAGCTCAGCAGTTAAGCTTTACCAGGTAGCCATTGCTATGCGTCAGGCGCTCCGTCCCTATTTATACGGGTACCCTTCCTTTTCCACGTGCTTCATTTGGTTTGAATTGATTTCTTAATTTTCTTTGATCTGATAAGTGCCATTCTCTTTGTTATAGGTGTTTACGTCACTGAGATGAAAATCATTACTGTACTGTGCATTGTTTGTCGCATTCTAATAATGACTGTTTACGGGCTGTCGCCGCTCGCAGCACGGCTTGCTTTTGTGCGCGCTTCCGCCGCTTACAATAAAAAAAGGACAGAAATTGTCACATTTTTGAAACAGTGGAAAGAGACTGCTATTTCTTGTTACTTACACTGCTGCTTTCTTTGATAATGATTAACAAAAACCAAATAATAGACTGCTTAGGATAGATGATGTTCTGAACGAGTGTTTAGCGAAAGTTTTTCTCCGTTTGAAAATCTTTGCAGACGCCTCTTTAGTAATTACATTCTGCACAGAAATTAGAGTCATTCCAGATTTAAAAATCTAGTCAATTGCGGTGCTTCATTTCTGACTGTATCACTATTAGGCATAAGAATAATACGAATATAAACATGACATGATATGTATATTCTTCCGCGTTTGCTCACTCTAGTTTCGTTGTTTATTAGGCAGACAGAATTTAAATGAAATAGCAGCAAACATGAAAGAATACATGGCAAATTGCTTATATTCGTATAATTCTTAAGGTGAAGACAATATTGCATATGGTTCACAATTCATAAATGTTCCTATTAGCAACCATCTCTTCTCACAGTTAGGAAAAAATTCAGAACGTAGAGTTGGCCATACTGACAAACATCTCAGTCTTGTCAGTCGGATTCTCGTAGTAAATTGAAATGCTCCTACATTCGAAGATGAACAATTCGGAATTTTTATATACTTCGTTGGAAAATGTATGAAAATGCAGTGGTCGAAACTCGGGGCGGAGAGAAAAGCTAGTCTTCCACCTTTTTTTTTAAAACTTACTTACTGACACAGAGGTTTCGGCGCCAGTGTTTATCTTTGTGCCTGCAAAGCATGCCTGTGTAGCGCTACATAAATAATAAAGTAAATAATAAATTAAAATACCAAATACAGTTGTATTCGTAAGTGTCTTATTTCAGGAAAGACCCCTTCAATTCTTATAAACTTTATTTCTTGATGTTTTTCAAATGCAAATATTAAATTTCCTACCTTTTTTACATTATATCGAAGAAACTAAACGTTTATCTATCTCTTCATGTAAACTAATATTCTTCACCTATTCTCGGTATGCATGCTGCAGATTGGGATCCTAAGACGTTCCAAAACGCTGCGCATTAAAACGGAATCTTACAGTGCTCATAAGTCGGTTTCTGTTGGTGATAAGAAGGTAGTATCATGTTGAAACGTCCCCTTAGAAAAATTATACAGGACTGTGCTTAAACTGATACACAATATTTTTAGCTCAACGTAATCTGACTTTCAAAAATCCCTACAAAAGAATGGCCCTGACTAACATTAACCTATACCTTTCACAAATCACTTACCTCACCAAAAATCTTCGTTACTCGAACTACTTTAATACAGCGAGCGCCACTACTGCCACAGCTAAATAAAAGATTCAAACTACAGAAGGCACTAACTACTGATAGGCATAGTTAGCGAATGCAAGATTTTAATAGAGAACAAACAATAAATTTACCTTAATAGTCATCATATATATATATATATATATATATATATATATATATATATATATATATATATATATATATATATATATACTCCTGGAAATTGAAACAAGAACACCGTGATTTCATTGTCCCAGGAAGGGGAAACTTTATTGACACATTCCTGGGGTCAGATACATCACATGATCACACTGACAGAACCACAGGCACATAGACACAGGCAACAGAGCATGCACAATGTCGGCACTAGTACAGTGTATATCCACCTTTCGCAGCAATGCAGGCTGCTATTCTCCCATGGAGACGATCGTAGAGATGCTGGATGTAGTCCTGTGGAACGGCTTGCCATGCCACTTCCACCTGGCACCTCAGTTGGACCAGCGTTCGTGCTGGACGTGCAGACCGCGTGGGACGGCGCTTCATCCAGTCCCAAACATGCTCAATGGGGGACAGATCCGGAGATCTTGCTGGCCAGGGTAGTTGACTTACACCTTCTAGAGCACGTTGGGTGGCACGGGATACATGTGGACGTGCATTGTACTGTTGGAACAGCAAGTTCCATTGCCGGGCTAGGAATGGTAGAACGATGGGTTCGATGACGGTTTGGATGTACCGGGCACTATTCAGTGTCCCCTCGACGATCACCAGAGGTGTACGGCCAGTGTTGGAGATCGCTCCCCACACCATGATGCCGGGTGTTGGCCCTGTGTGCCTTGGTCGTATGCAGTCCTGATTGTGGCGCTCTCCTGCACGGCGCCAAACACGCATACGACCATCATTGGCACCAAGGAGAAGCGACTCTCATCGCTGAAGACGACACGTCTCCATTCGTCCCTCCATTCACCCCTGTCGCGACACCACTGGAGGCGGGCTGAACGATGTTGGGGAGTGAGCGGAAGACGGCCTAATGGTGTGCGGGACCGTAGCCCAGCTTCATGGAGACGGTTGCGAATGGTCCTCGCCGATACCCCAGGAGCAACTGTGTCCCTAATTTGCTGGGAAGTGGCGGTGCTGTCCCCTACGGCACTGCGTAGGATCCTACGGTCTTGGCGTGCATCCGTGCGTCGCTGCGGTCCGGTCCCAGGTCGACGGGCACATGCACCTTCCGCCGACCACTGACGACAACATCGATGTGCTGTGGAGACCTCACGCCCCACGTGTAGAGCAATTCGGCGGTACGTCCACCCGGCCTCCCGCATGCCCACTATATGCCCTCGCTCAAAGTCCGTCAGCTGCACATACGGTTCACGTCCACGCTGTCGCGGCATGCTACCAGTGTTAAAGACTGCGATGGAGCTCCGTATGCCACGGAAAACTGGCTGACACTGACGGTGGCGGTGCAGAAATGCTGCGCAGCTATCGCCATTCGACGGCCAACACCGCGGTTCCTGGTGTGTCCGCTGTGCCGTGCGTGTGATCATTGCTTGTACAGCCCTCTGGCAGTGTCCGGAGCAAGTATGGTGGGTCTGACACACCGGTGTCAATGTGTTCTTTTTTCCATTTCCAGGAGTGTGTGTGTGTATATATATATATATATATATATATATATATATATATATATATATATATATATATATATATATATCAGTTGATGACATCCATTCTTACAAATTTCAAAACTCTGCCGTCTCTCTCCCCACATCGAATACTGCTGGCGGCTCACCTCCAACTGCCTAACGCTACGCGCTGTCCACATCCATCTGCCCAACGCTACAATGGCAAGTATTACAACAATTCCAGCCAGCCACTGACTGCACACAGCACAACCAGTGATCTTCATACAGAGCGCTACGAGGTGGCGGCGTTACCAATAAAAAAACCTAAACAGCCTACTTACATAGGCCCCCATGCTCCCCACAAAAAACTTTTACAAATTGTTTTGGGCAGTGGACAATAATCATTTGATAAAATGTTTCATAATTACAATAACAAAGATATCAAATGCACATACTTATTGATACAATGTTGGTCAAAAGCAAAAATTTTCTCACAGTCTGTAAAGACAGTCCTGATCATCCATTATAGTAAAATTACACTTTTTGTTTTCTCGAAGTCTGAGTAGTAAAAGAGAATGCACACGCAATTTGTGGATTTCCATGCCATCTTGAAGAACTAGTGTTGTCCTTCCAACGGAAAGACAGTGCTGACTTTTGACATGCAGACAGGTAATGGGCCACAACAGAGCAATCCCACAGCAGAGTCAGTCGAAGTTTTGAAGAATGTTGGTAAGTAGGTCGTCACAGAGCAGATCCACTCCAGTCCAGGTAGAGGTTACGGGATTGATGGGCCACCAGAGATGCGGACCCACTGTAGACCTTGTAGAAATTATGGTATTGGTGGGCCATCAAACATGCAGACCCACTGTAGTCCTTGTAGAGATGTCCAGCAGCCATCTCTTGGGACTGCGCAGGTGCATGTTCACCATCGAAGAGAATACTGCAAGTCCAAAAACCACCCCTCGTTCACTGACAATTTTTTTTGAAATGTTCTTAGAACGAGCAATGCTGTTATCCAGGCCCTTGCTGAATTATTAACACACGTACAAACACTATCAGTCCCTACTTCTCACATATTGCCCATATACTATGACCAACAGAAATGTTTGCAGTGAAATGTAACTTACAAGTTACTTAATTCGATGAACTGGTGTCTATTACAGTTTTATAACATAAGAATACAATAACAAAGGTACAAAATACATCATTAAAACATAATAATACAGATAACATTTGTAGTAATACAGGCTTCGCAAAAGAATCTAAATAAAAAATACATCAGTGTTACAAAAATTATGACATAAGTACATACATAAAAGATCTGAATAACTTTTGAAACATCAACTTCACACATGAGCATTAGAACAAAACAGAATAAATAATGTGTAAACATCTTTACGAAGTAAATAACATGCTATTAATGCAAATTACATTTGAGGATAACAGTATTCCTCATCATAGTGAATGTAGCTTAGTAGTAGAAGAAAAAAATTCTATGAAACAGAACACAGAGACAGGAAGAAAATAAATACACAAGGGTACACAAACACATAGTGGGATAACACAAAAGGAAAGGACAGGGTTTCGTTTCAGGGTAACATTTGGTACTGCAGTCCAACCGAAAACTTCATTCCATAGATCGTCCCTCTTATTTCAACATTTGCTCCAGTCAAAAAAAAAAAAAAAAAAAACAACTATACAAGCATGATTTCTGTATTCTGTTCACATCCTCTTTCAAAATAGTTTTTCTCTACTGTACACTACTTTTTTGGCCCAACCATTTTCTTATAGCTTCTCAATGCCTTTCTTCCAATTCATCATAGTTAGTTTCTTATCTAGTCTATCCTCTCTTAAGCCAACTTAAACCTACTGAGCTCAGATGCTAAACTAAGGGATGACGCAATGCAGCAGCACAAAACAATTAACACAAACAACAATGACAAAAAAATGGAAATTGGCAGAGCAGTTGCAATATTATAACAATTATAAGGCACTGTGCAACAAACAAGAAAGAAATACGTAGTAAAACTGGCTTAACAGAGTAATACAAAGTGAAATTCAGTAGCACTATGCCTGGCACACAGCAACAGCAAATGCAATAACTTATACCTAAACATGACAAAGCTCAAGCAGAAAAAATAGTACACTAAAAACAACAATGCAGATAAGGGAAATGTATATTCACATTTTAATGTCTATATAACTGAAGTGGTGCACCACAAAAACTTATTCTATGAAATAAATTACCAAGTACTTGAAAAGAGAATTATGTATGCAGTTAGTGTTACTTGTCCCTTCTTATTGTTCTTTCCTTTCCAAGTGCTCCTTTTTTTGAAGAATGTGGATCATAAAATTATTGTTTAACAGATCTGTTGACATTAGCAAATGCAATTATTTTATTTTATAAAACCAATGCTGTAACACAGCTGGAAAACAGATATCAAATGAAATAAGCACTTATGCAAAGTAAAGAATAAAAACATCATTCAATTGTTATGTGGCATTTCGTAAGTCAGTAGAAGTTCTCTCAACTCTCGTAGAAAGACACTTGTCATAATCAGGTGTGCAGATGTAAGGATGTTTCCAAGTAATAAGCGTGTCGTATTTACGGTGCTTTCTACAAAGGAATGTCAATAGCGAGGATAATGGCCTCTTTTTTTTCTCCACCTGTGACTCTGAAAGGCACACACTAATGGCTTGTTTCCAGGTGGCCGTCCCCCAGCTGGGTGCCCACGACGCATTATGTGCAGGTGGTCACTTAATTTTCTTAGCGAAATATTTATGACACCAGTTTCCGCTACAGTGGCAGTCTTATATAAAAAAATTCACAGGTCAAGAATTTGCGTTACACATCTGTAGAAAGAAAATCCAATTGATATAACACTGTCCTAAAAATTTTCGTCGGCATTGTAATACATTCACGCATTTACATACATTTCATATCTCTTAAAGTACGATTCTTGGTTTACAACCACCATTTTCACAATTCAGAGTCCCTAACCACTACTCTTTATTCCTAACCTTATTCGTCGACACTTCTTCAATATTTCATCATAACAGATACATAGCATAATCAAATAACTCATATACCATCAGCTTATTGATCATAAACATACCACAACAGCATAATACACATAGTCGTCGTAATAATATCATAACACCTCAGTCAACTCTCAAAATCGTCGTAGCTTCCTCCAATAATTTCAAAACTTAAAAAAAATTCCCTGCTCATGTCAAAAGCGTCATCTGCCTCAAACGTACTTTAAAAATCATGATCCCATACCAAATACATGATTGAAAGTTCTGATAGTATCACAATGGTTCCGAAAAAATATGAACATTTCACAAAGTACAGACAAAACACAATTTCACAAGTGTGAAGTTATCCAACCGTGTAATTACGTAAACATCTGTCACTGATGTAGTAAAGTAAATGTTTGTCTCTCTCAGTTAAATGATCCGACAGCTGTGTAATTTATGTGTTACAGAAAAATGGTACCGATGTGTGAAGTTGTATAAGCAAATACCAAATTAGCTAGGACTCCTTTTGCTTGCCAATCACATGGTAAACAAAGTAAGTGTGTAACCCCCTGAGGATTAATGTAAGTATATCCTCAGGTGTTCCAGATTACAGCAAAGGAATGAAATGTATCACAGAAAACCTTTTTATCATTGTACTTCAAATTTCTTTAGAAATAAATGTTTTAAGTACAAAATTAGTCACTAAAATACGTGTACTCTAGCGCTAAACTGTGCGTCTTGTTGTAAGATAATCTCTGTGGAAGTGTCGTAGTTATCGTCCTCCGAAAGCTAAGTTCTGCAGAAGTCAATGTACTTACCTCATGATAAACAAAAGCGAAATGCTTTGCGTATAGATATCGTAGTTACTACGCTTATTGCCGTGATAAAGTAAGTACTGTACTGTAACGTATTGTTGTGCTACAGAAAAGGCTGTCTCATTGTAGCTATACCGCAAAGTTACTACTAAAACAAGTTTTCCTTTCCAGAAGCATTCAGAAAAACTGTGCACATATAAAACAGATACACCGCAAAAGCACAGTGTAAATTGTGTCACACATTAGTGGCGTCGTGATATAATCGTGTACCTATCAAAGAAACCAAATGCTAAGTCATCTTTAATCTCACATAAAGTACTTCAAATAAAGAATGTCTTTTTAACTAAACCAAAATGTTGCATTAAAATCTCATTAACAGCATAAGTTGTAAGTATGTAAGCCTTATAGTCGTTACGTAATCGTGCAACTAACAAAGAAGAATGTACAAATAACAACACTGTGTCTTCTGTTCACTATAACAATGAATTCGTAATTTCTGTTTAAAAATGTTCCCTAGGTTCTAGACTGAATAGTTAACTTCAAAACATTGTTGCATGTTAACAGTTTCTCAGTGTGACAAAGCATATTTGAAATGTGAAGTGAAACGTTTTATGGCAAAGACAAAGTTAAAAAGCAGATTATCTTTCAATAAACGGTTTTACATGTGAAGTGTGGTGTAAACCTTTACTCTTCACAGTACTCAGATTTTCAGCTTGATCGCAATTATCATATGGTATTCGTCGGTAAAGAATACTGGAATTTTTTTTCAAGGTTAGCGTCTATGTTATTTTTCGCTGAGCCAGCCGGCCCACGTGACTGCCTGCGGTGCGACTCACTGTCTGTCACTTTGTAGACGCGCGTCGTTATTGGGATTAGGAGACCTAACTTCTACAAATTCACCTTGCCGGGAGGGCCCTGTCCTGTTTGAATCCCGCCAGTTCTGATGCAATTCAAGTGTGTCGTTACGATCATATCGTCTGTCGTCATGTCGGTAGATTCCATAGTTTCTTTCTTGTCGGTCACGTGGTGGAGAATTTCTCCCTGAATCGTAACTGCGCGCTGGACCGTTCCGTCTGAAGTTATTCTGTCTCCCTAGATAATAATTATGTTGGTTTCCACATTGTCTGTTTCTCTACTTGTCTCTGTGACTGTCATGAACGCGTAGAGGTGATCTTTCCGTGTAATTATTACTACTATTATTATTACTCAACGGTTGTCATACGGTTGGTGTCTGTTTTGATCACGATTTACGTTGTACGAAAAGCATTGTCGTGTATTATTTCTGTCATTGCGGAATTGTGATAGGTGTGACCTGTAGTGATTGTTTTCCTGTTTTCGCATACCGCGACTGTCTGTGTCAATTTCCAATTCTTGTAAGAGTCCCTGAAAAGCTTCAACGTCGTTTTTGCAACGCCCTGCCAAAATAATATTTCTTAAATGTTTCGGCAATTTCATAAAGCAAATGCGGATGAGTTCTGAAGGGATGTATGGGTTTGAAAGATATTGACTCTTATGCAACATGTCTTCAAAATACACTCCTGGAAATGGAAAAAAGAACACATTGACACCGGTGTGTCAGACCCACCATACTTGCTCCGGACACTGCGAGAGGGCTGTACAAGCAATGATCACACGCATGGCACAGCGGACACACCAGGAACCGCGGTGTTGGCCGTCGAATGGCGCTAGCTGCGCAGCATTTCTGCACCGCCCCGTCAGTGTCAGCCAGTTTGTCGTGGCATACGGAGCTCCATCGCAGTCTTTAACACTGGTAGCATGCCGCGACAGCGTGGACGTGAACCGTATGTGCAGTTGACGGACTTTGAGCGAGGGCGTATAGTGGGCATGCGGGAGGCCGGGTGGACGTACCGCCGAATTGCTCTACACGTGGGGCGTGAGGTCTCCACAGTACATCGATGTTGTCGCCAGTGGTCGGCGGAAGGTGCACGTGCCCGTCGACCTGGGACCGGACCGCAGCGACGCACGGATGCACGCCAAGACCGCAGGATCCTACGAAGTGCCGTAGGGGACCGCACCGCCACTTCCCAGCAAATTAGGGACACTGTTGCTCCTGGGGTATCGGCAAGGACCATTCGCAACCGTTTCCATGAAGCTGGGCTACGGTCCCGCACACCGTTAGGCCGTCTTCCGCTCACGCCCCAACATCGTGCAGCCCGCCTCCAGTGGTGTCGTGACAGGCGTGAATGGAGGGACGAATGGAGACGTGTCGTCTTCTGCGATGAGAGTCGCTTCTGCCTTGGTGCCAGTGATGGTCGTATGCGTGTTTGGCGCCGTGCAGCTGAGCGCCACAATCAGGACTGCATCCGACCGAGGCACACAGGGCCAACACCCGGCCTCATGGTGTGGGGAGCGATCTCCTACACTGGGCGCACACCTCTGGTGATCATCGAGGGGACTGAATAGTGCACGGTACATCCAAACCGTCATCGAACCCATCGTTCTACCATTCATAGACCGGCAAGGGAACTTGCTGTTCCAACAGGACAATGCACGTCCGCATGTACCCGTGCCACCCAACGTGCTCTAGAAGGTGTAAGTCAACTAACCTGGCCAGCAAGATCTCCGGATCTGTCCTCCATTGAGCATGTTTGGGACTGGATGAAGCGTCGTCTCACGCGGTCTTCACGTCCATCACGAACGCTGGTCCAACTGTGGCGCCAGGTGGAAATGGCATGGCAAGCCCTTCCACAGGACTACATCCAGCATCTCTACGATCGTCTCCATGGGAGAATAGCAGCCTGCATTGCTGTGAAAGGTGGATATACACTGTACTAGTGCCGACATTGTGCATGCTCTGTTGCCTGTATCCATGTGCCTGTGGTTCTGTCAGTGTGATCATGTGATGTATCTGGCCCCAGGAATGTGTCAATAAAGTTTCCCCTTCCTGGGACAATGAATTCACGATGTTCTTATTTCAATTTCCAGGAGTGTATTTGACAAGACTGGAAAATTCACATTGTTCAAAGTGTTTCATCATCATGATGCTAAGTTTTACTCGGTCTTGTGTAGCTTGAGACCAATATGCTGAGAGGAAGGCATGATAAAATACTCCTTCACTGTGACAATCGTAAATGACCGCTCGCATTCTTACAGCTGGTTCATTCTCCAAGTAGCCACACATAAATTCTAATCTGTGCTCTAATGACCAGTTGGGAGGAAAACAATGAGAGAATTGATGGAGCCACGCTTGTGGATGAATGTCGTTGCCAGAATTCTTAAATGTTTTGAATTTACGTGTAGTAATGAACAGCTTATAGTCAAAATCATCGTGTCGGGGAGTAGCATATTGGTCATTGTTGCGTCGTGTCGGCGGTTCCATCTCAAAATTCAATGCGCCTTGCCAATTTCTTTCATAATTTCCGAAACGCCCTGTGTTATTATTTTGTGGCTTTTCCGTATTTCTAAGTCCCTCTTCCTGTGTTGGAGCGCGAGTGGCCTCTGAAATACGTAATTCTTGTATTACCTGTGTCAGCTGATCTTGTACTTCCCGGATTTCTCTTTGGTGTTACGTATTAATTTGATTCTGAATTTGTTTGAATTTCCTAATTTGTTCGCACTCTTCTGTTTCATTAAGGACTACCGGTTTTGTGTCATTCAGATTATCATCTATCTTAGCAGATAAGTTAATGAACTGATCGGAAAGCTCGGCTACTTTCTCCGATAGTGTACTTATTTCCTCAGTGTGTTTTTCTGAACCAATTTTCAGAGTGTCCATTTGTGTTGAAATCGTATCTACTGTGTCCTTTAAGTTTCCTGAGTTCTTGCAAGTTGCGTAACCGAATCGGTGGATGCAACTGAGTCCATTTTAGCTTGCAAGGTCTCGTGATTTTCACGAACAATTGTTTGCAGTTCTTTTATGGCTGCTTCGTGATTCTGTAATACATTGTCATGCCGCGAAAAAATAGGTTGAAAGTGCTCTCAAATTTGTGTTTTTACGTCATTACAGATATTTTGACATTTACATTCACTGTTATGTAACTCAGTAGTTAAAGCTTCACGTGTTTGTTCAAGTGTGGTGTCTAACTTCCGAAGATTTTGTTTCATTGTGTCTAACTGTTGCTGTGTTTGTCTCTAATGTTGTTCCATTGTGTCTAACTTTTGAAGCTTTTACTGTGTTTGTCTCTGATTTTGTTCCATTGTGTCTAACTTTTGAATATTTTGTTCCATTGTGTCTAACGTTTGAAGCTTTTATCCCATTTGTTGCTTTAATTGTAATAACAATGCACTGGTGTCTGAAACATGCTCCTCTGTTCTATTCGGCAATGCATTTGAACCGGCAATATTCGCAGCTTGAAAAGCAGAAAATGTGTCTTGATTTATTTGAGAAAACGGTGAGGACGCAAAACCTGAAGCTACAGTATTTGCAAGATTGTGTCCTGTCATTTCGGAATCCTGAGGCGAGCTGTTGCCGACCGATCGATCGATAATGCTTCCCTGTTCACTAATTGTTTCACTGCCTACACTATTATTTGCAGCCCGCTCCAATTCCCTATGCGCAATTACGAAATTACTACTTGGAACATTAGTTAATTCATTACATGGTGGCGCTAACACACTGCTTTTGTCTTCACTGTCATTTCTCACTTTACTTTGGAGCCTAGTATTACGTTTTTCACACGCCATTATTGTCACAATATTTCACACGATAACACAGAAAAGCACAATTTAAAGAGCAAAAATAAGAGAACACTTTAACCTAGCACTGAAATTAATACCTAGTTATTTGCAAGTGCAGCTGTGAAATACTTGGTGGAAATCTACATGCATGCCAGAACTGTTTTACTGCACAAAAATGAAAAACTACAACTACAAAGGAAATACTCATCAATAATAACGCGCTAGCAATAAAGAAAAACTACACTAATTACACAAACTACAAGAAAAAATCAGAAGATTCCAGTGAGGTATCCCCGGCTAAGGGTCGACATATGAAACGTCCCCTTAGAAAAATTATACAGGGCTGTGCTTAAACTGACACACAATATTTTTAGCGCAACGTAATCTGACTTTCAAAAATCCCTACAAAAGAATGGCCCTGACTAACATTAACCTATACCTTTCACAAATCACTTACCTCACCAGCGAGAAAAAGAAGGGTAGCTGCAGTAAAATGTTTCTGTCCGGGCACAAATATTCAAATACGTTTCTGTTTGTTTAAATGATTGTGATGGAATGCAGGGTACCACCTGCCTCATTCTTACTTCTGCAGTACCTTTAAATCATTTCCCTAAAGTTTTGGCATGTTTGTTAGCTGAGAGAGAAAAAGGAAGTCGCCATGCGTGGCAAAGAGACGGAAAAGCAATAAATGCTGGAAGATTGTAGACAGCGGTTGTGTTACATAAAACAGCGAAGAGGATAATGGCATTGTGAGAGGAACTAAGGGACACAGTGGCAGTGGAACACAGCTGACTGTGACAGAACAGTGCTGGGAAGAGTGAAGAAGACAGTGACGGGAGAGGGTATACAAATAAAGAGGAAGAGATAGAGGAAGTGGGTGAGACTCAGTGATAATGAGAGATAGAGTATAAGACAAAGACAATGAGGAAGAGAGAGAGAGTGACAATGAGAAGAGACAGCAGAGAAGGAAGGAAGAAATGAGGTATTAGCATTAGAAGAGCGCAAGAAGAGACAGTAGCGGTCAGAGGATAATGTAATAGTAGGACAGAACGAAGGGGACTGTGGAGAACGCGACAGAGAAACAGAGATTATGACAATGAGATGGGATGAATGACTGGGTGAGAAAGGGCGGGTGGGAGTGGATGGATGTGAGTGACTTACAGTGATGGACTTAGTGTGAGTGAGCGGCAGTTAAGGGAGCTCATGAGAGTCTGAGGTGAAATGCATGTAGCGCAATTATATTAGCGTGCCTAAATTTTGTGTAAAATGTTTAGATGTGCTGAGGAAGGTAAAATGCAGCTGGTAACTCACTTTTCAATCAAGAGTCTTTTGAATAAACGGAAAATATTCACCTTTTTTGAGCTCCAATTGGATCATGTTTTCGCTGTTTAGTACTATACAAGTTATCAGCACGTTGTTTATTGTTGAGATATAAATATGTCTGATTTTTCCCTTTGTGCCTACAGAAGTGGCAGCTTATGAGAACACAAAATTTCGTTGATTGGAAGTATTAAAGCAGGTAGTGAATGTTCTTGTGCTTTGTCTCAAATTTTGTTTCTTTTCCGACACAGCGAGAGTATATGAGTTGGATTAACACGAGAGTGATGACATTTTCTTGACTCCTTCTATGCTACGAGTAGAAATTTTATCTGTTATAATATTCCTTTGCCATATGCTGAACAATGTTTAAATACAAAAAATCATTGAGGTATCATAATTTGTAATCTTAAGGAAGTCTATTTTTACAGTATGTTAGTCACAAAAAGTATGTTCAGTGACGTTGTTGTAACCGCAGAAAAGCCAAGTCTAAATGCAGTTGTTCTCAGACGATACACCAGATATCATACGGGGAGATAGAGTTAACAGGGGACGCCAGGCGTGTCAGAGGGGTCACAAAAGATAACGACGCAGCCAGATAGCCGAGGCGGCGGTCCAAGCGGCCAGGCAGCTGCGCGTGATAAGCAAGGAAGCAGACTCAGCTATTAAGATAAAAAGGGCGCTCTGGGCAGGTCCCTTAATAAGCAATAACTTACAGTATCAACACTCTTGGCTAGAGGGAGAAGTCTGGGAGCGGAGAGAGAAAGAAAGAGGGCCCTAGGTGGGGACCGCACTACGTCATGAGGAGCCAATGAAGGGCTCAGGACGCAGTGCGTGACCATATAGGGAGAGGCCCCTCTACCCCTCCACCCAGCTTCTGAAGAAAAGTACTGAAGTTAATACTAAAACAATCCCTAATAAGGAAAAGTTGCACTCGACGCTACGTCATGCCAAGCGCTGGCGGGGTCGAAGGGGAAGAGCTAACAAAACTCGGAGGCACGCCGCTCCGGGGATCTCTCTCTCTCTCGGGTTTAGGCAGCGACGGTAGTCAGCGTGAGTAGCAGCCGACTTGGGCTGAGGGCGGGCTGCAGGCAGACAGTTGGAGATAGTCGCCGATGAGCGTTTAGGCAGCGACCGCGGGACTCTGATGTAGGGTGCTAGTGTGGGCAGCAAAGTGCTGGAAAGTTCTATCAGGCAGCCAGAACGGTGGAAGTCAGTCACCGTCTCTGAAATGGGCTTGGCTATTCTGTAGGTACAATCACTACGCAGTTAGGGTGATCTGTATTCTTTATGAATAAATTAGAACTTTTATAACGTCCATACGAGTTTACTTCTACCAACATCCTAGCCTTGTACCTTCACACCAGGGAATTTAACATCTTAGCCAGATCAAAAGTCTCCCTCTTAATTAGGTCAACCGGCTAATTCCCGTTTACGAACCGTGTCGCTCAATCCCTCGCAAAAACCACGCTTGGGACGCGACATAAATAAAAGTTTTGGTGCCAGGTGTGGGGTACCACAAAGGCATATAGGCAAAAAGGAGATAGGAGCCAGTAGATTTTGCTACAGCGACTGTGGCAATTAGCAGGAAGTTGTGGCGACTCGCAACTTTCAGCATTAGTAGCCCCACTACGACAGAGTCCAGAGAAGTAGTCCTCGCGGGTGCAGGGCAACGCAGGATAGCGGCAGCACGACGCGGAGCGATGAGGCACAGAGGTGCCTAAGCAGCCAGCGTTCGAGACCGGGGGTCCGGGCCGAGCAGCGGCAGCAGCCGTAGCAGCGGCAGCCGAGGCGAGCGACGGGGTCGGCACAGCCCAGCAGAGCGGCGGCCGACGCATCGCGGCAGCGCGGAACAGCGCGGGCATATAGAGCACAGAGACAGCGCGGAGCAGCGCGGCACAACGCGGGACAACGCGGATCAGCGGAACAGACGGCGCACCACAAGAGAAGCGGTACATATAAAATTATATTAAGAATTTTGTATCTTGTATTGTAAAGTGCTAACATAGTTAAGTTGGTAAGATGGCCCAAACTAACGAAGTTCCGTCATCCTCCAGTAGCGGTAAGATATCAGTGAAAGAAGCCTTGTGTATAGTTCCAAAAGTGTTCGAAGGAAATAAGAGAGATCTTAGGGAGTTTATTGAAAATGTAGACGCTGCATTTGAACTTGTGAAACCGGAGGAACACGAAACGTTACTGAAGTTTGTTAAAGCCAAAATAACCGGAGAGGCCAGATCGAGGCTGCAAGTAAGGGAACGCACGGGGACATGGCAGGAAGTAAAACATGTTCTAGAGGAAAATTATGCGAGTAAGCGTACCATTGACTACTACGCGTGCAAGATATTTCAATCGAGACAGGGACAAGGAGAGCCAATTGCGACATGGGCAAGCCGAATAGATGAAATGCAAAGGGATTTCAGGGAATCAGTAAGCAGAGTTACGGCTAGGGAGAACTTAAAGGGCGCAATAGAACTGGTTGATTCACTAGGAAGAGCATGCTTTATACAAGGGTTAAGCAATGATAGAATACAGACGATAGTAAGAAGTAGAGGCGATGAAATCACGCTAGCAGCGGCCGTGGAACTAGCATTGCAAGAAGAAAGTGCAATACTGTCAATGAAAGAGCGGGGACTAGCCCCAAGAGTAACTTTCAACCGGGGAAAGGAAACGGTGAAGAATACCAGAGATATTAGAGATTTGAAATGTTTCAATTGTGGATTGAGAGGGCACATGGCAAGCAAGTGTAGAAAGAATAGGCCAGAGGGAAGAGTACGGATAAAGACGGGCAAAGAGTTTACGAATTTTTGTTACGGGTGCGACAAGCCAGGACATACAGACGCGGAATGCCGGGTAAGATTAAGAAAAATTCAGCCGATAGATACAAGAGACTTTAGAGGAAATCATAGGGAAGCTGATGGAGGGTTACGAGAGTGGAGGTGCCCACAATGTAATCTACCAGGGAACTGTGGAGTTCCGTGTACGAGGGTAAAAGACGTTGCTTGTTTCAAGTGTATGCGGCCGGGACATTATTCGAAAGATTGTCACGCAGGGCCCTGGCACGCATGGAGAAAAGGCAGGGTGCCAGTATCGAGCAAAACCGGTAAAGTGGTGAAGGGAAACTAAGAGGCGGCAAGGCCGCACAGTCGGGCCTTGTTGCGATAGATAAACCCTCAGTTAGGGTAATCGACTGTGCAACAGAAAATGACGTTTTGGTTTTATACTGCATAGAATTAAAAAGATATTTGAAGTTGCTAATAGACACTGGAGCACAGTTGTGTCTGCTCAAGAGAACGAGTATTCCGATAAATAGTACACTTGCAATTAATGAAGCGGAAAGGCTTCGGCTAAAAGGTGTAACCAGTGAGGCCGTCAGCACAATAGGTACGGTACAGGTACACTTAAGTGTGGACGGTTCTGAGCAAGTAGGGCAAAAATTTCACGTGTACGGGAGAGGATTAGATATTCCGTACGACGGATTGATAGGCAGAAATTTCTTGACAGAGCATAGAGTTAAGTTAGACTATGCAGGTAAAATAGTGAGACTAAAAGGGCGAGATATACCCTTAGTAGTAGAGGAAGAGCCAAAGGGACATGAGAACGAAAAAGATTCAGAAGTAGGCGGGGAAATAGGGCCCCGAGAGGAAAAAATAATGTTATCAAAGGTGGAAGGAAATGTAAAAAGGGGAATCGAAAAGGAAATGATTATTCCTAGGCAGGAGATTGCACAAGGGGTACATGTACCTGAAGCGTTAGTAAAAGTGCGAAATGGGAAATGCATAATAAGTGCATTAAACTTGTCAGAAGACAGAGTGCAGTTAGGAAACGTCAGGTTAATGACGGAAGACTTAGAAAAAGTAGGGAAAATACGCGAAGTAAAATGTTGTACTAATGTCATAGGAAAGACAGAAAGTCGTACTAGTGTGTTGCGAAGGCAATTAAGAATGGATCATTTGAACGCTGAAGAGAAAAGCGCTCTAGCAGAGGTTTGCGCGGAATACGGAGATGTATTTCATCTACCAGGTGACAACCTGTCCTATACTTCCGCAGTGAAGCACAGAATACCGATTGCACCGGAACACGCGGGAAAGGTAGTAAACGCTAGACCGTACAGGATCCCGGAAGCGCAAAAGGAAGTGCTAAGGGAGCAAATAGAGCAGATGCTAAGAGATGACATAATTGTCGAGAGTAAGAGCGCTTGGAACGCACCGTTACTGTTAGTTCCAAACAAGCTAGACGCTAGTGGCAAACAGAAATGGAGAATCGTAGTGGACTACAGACGATTAAATGATATCACTGTAGGCGATGCATTTCCACTACCGAATATCTCCGAGATACTGGATCAGTTAGGGCAAGCTAAGTACTTCTCGACGCTTGACCTCGCAAGCGGGTACCATCAAATATTGACGGACGAGAAGGACCGAGAGAAAACGGCATTTAGCTCAAACTATCAGCATTACGAATACAAACGAATGCCGATGGGACTGAAGGGAGCCCCAGGATGTTTTCAGAGACTGATGAATACAGTCTTGGCAGGTTTACAAGGAGTGAAATGCTTTGTATATCTAGACGACATAGTATGCTATGGGAAAAACCTGCAGGAGCATAACGAAAAGCTCCGAGAAATATTTGACAGGTTGCGAGAGCACAATTTGAAGCTGCAACCAGACAAGTGTGAATTCCTGAGGAACGAAGTAATCTTCCTAGGTCATTGCATCACTGACAAAGGAATATCACCAGATATGGCGAAAGTGGAGAAGGTGAAGTTCTTCCCACAGCCAAAGACAACTAAGGAACTAAAAGGGTTTCTCGGATTGATAGGTTACTACCGCCGTTTCATTGCTAACTTCAGCAAGATTGCGAAACCTCTCCATGAGCTCTTAAAAAAGGGAGTGGAGTACCGATGGAGCGAACGTCAGAACAATGCGTTTGAAGAACTAAAAGAGAAATTAATAAATCCTCCGTTACTTCAGTACCCTGACTTTACGAAACCGTTCATCATTACAACGGATGCGAGTAACGCAGCCTTGGGTGCAGTGTTATCGCAAGGTAAGAAGATTGGCGAAGACTTGCCCATCGCATATGCATCCAGAGCATTGAACAAAGCCGAACTAAATTATAGCACAACGGAAAAAGAGTTGTTGGCTATAGTTTACGCAGTAAAACAGTTCAGACCATATGTATATGGCAGAAAATTCACTGTAGTGACAGACCATAAGCCACTAACGTGGATATTTAGTGTCAAAGATCCGAGTTCGAGACTCCTGAAGTGGAGACTGAAACTCGAGGAGTATGATTATGAAGTAATATACAAGCCAGGAAAGTTAAATAGTAATGCGGATGCGCTGAGTAGAATAAGGCATGAAGGGAAGGAAGAAATAGATGCGAAGCAGAAGGTGGAGACAGAGATCTCGGCAGCAAAAGCAAATGGGGAAGAAAGTTCCGTAAACGTGCGGCAAGCACAAGTGTCGAGTGAAATAGAACAGGAAACGGATAGTGGTGAGGAAATTAGTCCCGAAGAAAAAGAAAATATACTAAAGGAAATGCATGACAATCCCTTGGGAGGTCACCAAGGAATGCACAGGACACTCGAAAGAATTGAAGCATACAAGCAGTGGCGCGGAATGAAGCGTGACATTGAAAATTACATTAGGAAATGCCCATCGTGTCAAAAGAATAAAAACACGCAAATGAAAACTAGGATGCCCTTAGATATTACAGACACAGCAGAAACAGTATTCGGAAAGTGTGCGATGGATATAGTGGGTCCACTAGATGTATCTAATACAGGAAAAAGGTACATGTTAACATTCGAAGACGATCTGAGTAAATTTACCTTAGCAATCCCAATTGACAAACAAGATGCCGAAACAGTAGCTGAGGCATTTGTGGAAAACGTAGTATTAAGGTATGGAATTCCATCAGTATTATTAACAGATCAAGGGTCTAACTTTCTGAGTGATGTATTTAAAAGTGTATGTAAATTGTTGAAGGTAAAGCGTATAAATACTACAGCGTACCACCCTGAATCAAATGGTGCACTAGAAAGAAGTCACAGAACTATTGTAGAGTATCTCAGACACTTTGTAACAGGAGATCAAAGTTCTTGGGACAAATGGGTACCGTATGCAATTTTTGTGTTCAACACTACACCACACAGCAGCACAGGATACACACCATTTGAATTACTATACGGAAGAAAGGTTAACATACCAGGAGTACTGCAGCAAGAAACACAGCAGGTAAGTTACAATTATGAAATGGAATAAACTAAGAGCGAGAATGCAGGAAGCCCACAGAGTGGCCAGAGACTCGATTATAAGAAGTAAGAAAATCAGTAAGGAACAGTATGACATGAAACAAAATCCAAAAAACTTCAAGGTAGGAGATAAAGTATTACTGCACGATGAGTCGGTGAGACGGGGTAGATCTCGGAAATTAGATTCACAATGGAGAGGTCCATTTGAAGTAGTAAAAGTGGAAGGTCCTAACGTAGTAATAAAAGTTAAAACAAATAAGGAAACAAAAGTACATGCCAACAGGCTGAAACAATTCTTTTAAATTTCAGGTATGGCACTCAAGTGGCAGGTCGTGAAATTCGTCATAGTGATAACAGCATACTACATCACTGCATCAGAGCATGCAACAAATGAGTACCAAGTGACGCCATTTCCGAGTTCATCAGGACTATATTACGATAATAGAGGACAGCTAGAAATATAGAGTACCACATGGAGAATAGTCACATACGCAAATCTAGATATAATAACAGAAAGGTTTCAGAATGCAGAGAGGTATGGTAGGGCAGCGGTACAAAGGTGCCGAGAAACACTAACACAATTAAATGTAGGATTAATAGAATGCAGGGTACTAGACCAACAAGTAACCCATCATGTGGAAAAAATCACAGGATTGCAACTTTTAGTACAGCAGCTAACGAAACACGAGACCAGAAGGAAGAGAGGAGTATTCAACTTCGTCGGGCAGGTAGGTAAAATACTGTTCGGGACGTTGGACGAAGCAGATGCAGCATACTATAAGGAAAGAATAGACGCTATGGAGAAAAACTCAGAAGGGTTGTTGAGGCTAACAAAGGAACAGGTGGCAGTGGTAAGAGCCACATTGGCGGGAGTAAACAGGACGGTATATACACTAGAGTCAAATGAGCACGTTCTGAAGACAGGTATGCAAAGACTAGAACGATTCATGAAGGAATACGTGAAGGAAACCGATATAGGGTTTAAACGTGTAGCGTCCTTCGCCACAGTAACAGAGCAAGTATTACAACTATCGGCAGTGTTTGGTCAGATCGAAGAGGAATACGAACAAATGATAAATGCCATTGTAAATGCTCAGAAGGGAATACTACAGCCTCATATAATTAATCCAGTCCAAATTGTAAAATACCTAAGTTTAATACGGGAAGAACTAAAAGATGTAAAGTTTCCTGTTCCTCTTACGGAGTCCTCAGGTTATCTATTGTTAAGAATAACTGATTTAGATGTTTTCATCTCGGGTAGCATACTAGGATATGTAATTAATATTCCATTAATAAATAATAACAATTTCAATTTGTATAGAGTACTCCCACTACCAAAAGAAATTCCAAACATGAAAGGTAAATATGTGTACATACAGCCAGAGAAAGAATTCTTACTAATAGATGAATCCAAAAGGCAGTACGCGAAACTTTCTGCGGAGGAACTAAAATGCAAGGAGCTAAGTAAAAATAGGAGACTGTGCAAACAAGCATTCGCCTTGCTGTCAACATTCGACCACGAAGAGTGCGAAGCCAAATTGTTGCAACCGGTAAGAGAAATTCCGGAAGATTGTGTGCGAAAAATAGTCGCACTGAATCAGAGCCTTTGGACTCATCTAAACAGTAACGAATGGCTATATGTAGCACCGAAGGAAGAAGGCTTAACAGTATTGTGTGGAAGGGAACCACCAAAGGACCTAGTAATAAAAGGGGTAGGAAAAATTAGTTTTTACAGTAAATGTAAGGGGTATGGCACTAGAGTGTTCATACAAACAGATAGAGTGATCCAGAGTAATGTGACGAAGAAAGACATAGTTCCCCAGATCAATCTAGAATTCGATTGTTGCGTGGTAAACAAGGAAAAAAGGAATGTCTCAACGTTAGCATTAGATTTGCCATTGGACCAGGTAATAACACAGTTAGACGACTTGAAAGTCGCAGGAAAAAGACTGGATGATGTCCAGAAGATGGTAGAGAGACAAGAGGAGGAAATGAAGTACTCCAGGTACTTCACACATTACTCCATAACTACGTATGTAGCCATATCAATAGTTATTCTAATCATAATAACATGCAGTTGTAAAAACTGTAAATGTTGTAAAGACTGTTTTAAAAGTATATGGAAATATTTTGAAGACAGTGATTGTTGTGGAAAAGTATGTATAAGAAATACCATAGTGAACCAATACCCAGAGACTAGTTCAGCTAGAAGACACAGTAATAAAGAAACTGAAGAGATAGTAATTTATGAAAGATGTGGAAAAGACCAAGGTGATACGGTCGCTTTCAGAAACAGACGTTAAATAACTGTATTTGAAATGTGTAATTGAAATGTAACTGTATTTGAAATATGTAATTGAAATGTAACTGTATTTGAAAAGTGTAATTGAAATGTAACTGTATTTGAAATGTAATTCTAATTGAAATGTGAATGTATGTATCAATGAAAGAGTCTTTTGATTTTAATGCAAATGCTTTTGACATAACTGAATGTTAGGCATGTATAATGTAATTGTATTATTGTGTGTTTAATGAATTTGACTTTACTAAATGAAAATGAAAAATATAACATATCAGATGCTAATGTAATAAACAAATCTGTAAAGCATGTAATGGAAAAAAAAATAAAAGAGTCACAATTGACGCTACTCTGAGGAGTAACGCCTATTTCCCTGGCGGGGGAGGTGTTGTAACCGCAGAAAAGCCAAGTCTAAATGCAGTTGTTCTCAGACGATACACCAGAAATCATACGGGGAGATAGAGTTAACAGGGGACGCCAGGCGTGTCAGAGGGGTCACAAAAGATAACGACGCAGCCAGATAGCCGAGGCGGCGGTCCAAGCGGCCAGGCAGCTGCGCGTGATAAGCAAGGAAGCAGACTCAGCTATTAAGATATAAAGGGCGCTCTGGGCAGGTCCCTTAATAAGCAATAACTTACAGTATCAACACTCTTGGCTAGAGGGAGAAGTCTGGGAGCGGAGAGAGAAAGAAAGAGGGCCCTAGGTGGGGACCGCACTACGTCATGAGGAGCCAATGAAGGGCTCAGGACGCAGTGCGTGACCATATAGGGAGAGGCCCCTCTACCCCTCCACCCAGCTTCTGAAGAAAAGTACTGAAGTTAATACTAAAACAATCCCTAATAAGGAAAAGTTGCACTCGACGCTACGTCATGCCAAGCGCTGGCGGGGTCGAAGGGGAAGAGCTAACAAAAGAAATCATACGGGGAGATAGAGTTAACAGGGGACTCCAGGCGTGTCAGAGGGGTCACAAAAGATAACGACGCAGCCAGATAGCCGAGGCGGCGGTCCAAGCGGCCAGGCAGCTGCGCGTGATAAGCAAGGAAGCAGACTCAGCTATTAAGATAAAAAGGGCGCTCTGGGCAGGTCCCTTAATAAGCAATAACTTACAGTATCAACACTCTTGGCTAGAGGGAGAAGTCTGGGAGCGGAGAGAGAAAGAAAGAGGGCCCTAGGTGGGGACCGCACTACGTCATGAGGAGCCAATGAAGGGCTCAGGACGCAGTGCGTGACCATATAGGGAGAGGCCCCGCTACCCCTCCACCCAGCTTCTGAAGAAAAGTACTGAAGTTAATACTAAAACAATCCCTAATAAGGAAAAGTTGCACTCGACGCTACGTCATGCCAAGCGCTGGCGGGGTCGAAGGGGAAGAGCTAACAAAAGAAATCATACGGGGAGATAGAGTTAACAGGGGACGCCAGGCGTGTCAGAGGGGTCACAAAAGATAACGACGCAGCCAGATAGCCGAGGCGGCGGTCCAAGCGGCCAGGCAGCTGCGCGTGATAAGCAAGGAAGCAGACTCAGCTATTAAGATAAAAAGGGCGCTCTGGGCAGGTCCCTTAATAAGCAATAACTTACAGTATCAACACTCTTGGCTAGAGGGAGAAGTCTGGGAGCGGAGAGAGAAAGAAAGAGGGCCCTAGGTGGGGACCGCACTACGTCATGAGGAGCCAATGAAGGGCTCAGGACGCAGTGCGTGACCATATAGGGAGAGGCCCCTCTACCCCTCCACCCAGCTTCTGAAGAAAAGTACTGAAGTTAATACTAAAACAATCCCTAATAAGGAAAAGTTGCACTCGACGCTACGTCATGCCAAGCGCTGGCGGGGTCGAAGGGGAAGAGCTAACAAAACTCGGAGGCACGCCGCTCCGGGGATCTCTCTCTCTCTCGGGTTTGGGCAGCGACGGTAGTCAGCGTGAGTAGCAGCCGACTTGGGCTGAGGGCGGGCTGCAGGCAGACAGTTGGAGATAGTCGCCGATGAGCGTTTAGGCAGCGACCGCGGGACTCTGATGTAGGGTGCTAGTGTGGGCAGCAAAGTGCTGGAAAGTTCTATCAGGCAGCCAGAACGGTGGAAGTCAGTCACCGTCTCTGAAATGGGCTTGGCTATTCTGTAGGTACAATCACTACGCAGTTAGGGTGATCTGTATTCTTTATGAATAAATTAGAACTTTTATAACGTCCATACGAGTTTACTTCTACCAACATCCTAGCCTTGTACCTTCACACCAGGGAATTTAACATCTTAGCCTGATCAAAAGTCTCCCTCTCAATTAGGTCAACCGGCTAATTCCCGTTTACGAACCGTGTCGCTCAATCCCTCGCAAATCCCACGCTTGGGACGCGACAACGTAATTTTTGTAGATTTGTTTGAATATGCACTAATAGTAGTATGAACGGGATGTGATGTACTCATATGCTGTAAAGGAATGTCTTATATTTTTATTGCTGTTTGATCTAGTTATATAACAAATCTAATTTCTATGTATATCACAAAAATGCAAAGATTGGAAATTATAGTATAGGGAAAGGAGATTGAAGTGTACATGATATTTATGTGGTATTATAAAGGGCACTCAAAAAGTTTTGAGCAGTCGTCACTATTTTTTTTATATTTTTTTGCAGGAGGAGAATGAAATTTATTGTCAACATACTTGGAATAGTTCAAAAAGACTTCGGGCTTGCAGCCGGTCGTCGTAAAATTCATTGCACGATATTTCGGCTGGAAAACTGCCAGTCATCTTCACGTGAGCCGAACTAGGACTGACGAAGACGTTCGCCGCTACAGCTTATATAGTGCGCTGATAGTACTGCCATGCATGCGTTGCAATTGCGGAGACAGAAGGTCCACACCGCCTAGCGGCGGTTAAACAGTCTGACGGTGTCGCCATGGGCAGCCCTCTGTCTCCTCTGGTGGCCAACCTCTATGGAGGATTTTGAGGAGAGAGCACTTGAATCAGCGGTCTGTAAACCACGATTTTTGGCGATAGGGAACTAACACTTTCATAGTGTGACCCCACGGAGAAGAAAAGCTAATGGAGTTTTTTCATCATCTTAACTCCATCCATGAGAATATTCGATTTACTATGGAACTAGAGAAACATGGCTGCCTTCCATTCCTGGAGGTTTTGGTTAAACGGAAGAGGGACGGCACTGTGGGACATTCTGTATATCGTAAGCCCACTCACACTGATTTGTATCTGCATTCTTCAAGTTGTCGAAACCCATCCAGACCATGAGTGTACGTAAAATCCTTGTACACAGGACCCACACAGTGTCGGATGCAGAGAATTTGGCTAAGGAACTGGCACATTTGAGGACGGTATTCAGAGACAATGGGTATTCGACCCGGCCAGCTAACATGGCCTTCTCAACTAGAGCCAGGAACCGGGAAGTGGGTAAAGAGGAGGAGGCGCCCCCTAGCTTTTCATCCATTTGTCGGAAATATCTCCTTCAAGATATCAAGGATTCTTAATCGTTTTATTGTGAAAGTGGTTTTTCGTCTGCCTTCTAAGATTTCGGATTTGCTGGGATCGGTGAAGGATGATTTGTTACTGTGGAAGGCGGGAATTTACAAAATACCGTGTGAATGTGGTATGTCCTATAGAGGATAGACAACGCGTACAGCGGAAGAGCGTTGTACAGAACATCAACGTTGCACTCGCCTGCTGCAACCCAGTAAGTCTGCAGTTGCGGAACATTGTATTTCTAAAGGACATTCAATGGAGTACGACAATACTTCGATTTTGGCCACTGCAACAACTTTTTGGGACTCCATTATCAAAGAAACAGTTGAAATACGCATTGCGGGAAATCTAACGAGCCGTGACAGTGGTTACCAATACAATAACGCATGGATTCCCGTCATCTCCGAAGTTTTGCTCGAGACGAAGACGCCAGAAGACTTCGATAGCTGCGGCCAGCGACAATACCGACGGCAGGTGAGTACTGCAGTTTCATCAGCGAGGGTGCTGTCGCTGGGCGGTGTGGCCCTTCTGTCTCCGCGATTGCAACGCATGCGCGGCAGTGATATCAGCGCACTATATAAGCTGGAGCGGAGAACGTCTTCGTCAGTCCTCGTTCGGCGGTCCTGAAGATGGCTGGCAGTTGTACAGCCGAAATATCGTGCAATGAAGATTACGACGACCGGCTGCAAAACCGAAATCTTTTTGAACAGTTGATTCGCCGGAAAAATTTCAAATTTTACATACTTGGGACATTTAGCTATACATTGAGCCCCCTCAGTGTAGTCTCCATCAGCTGTGATGCATCTGGCCCGACGTTCTTTCCATGATGGAAATGCACTTTGGTAAAATACTGGGGATTGACATTTACACCATCACTTGACACAGGACATAAGGTCTTACTTACTATCAAATGTTTTACCGCAGAGGTGGGCCATCAGACGACCAAAGAGGTAAAAATCAGACGGAACCAAGTCCGGACTGCAGGAAGGACGAGGAACAATTTTCCAACATATTTTTATGTATTTCTCCTGTGTCATAAGGGCTGTGTGGGTTTTGGCATTGCCATGGTGTAGTCTGATGAGCTGAACCAGAAGCTATGGTCTGTGGGTCTTGATTGCACGTCGCAGCTTGTCCAATGACAAACAGTGGCGGTCCCGCTTAATTGTGGAGTCTTGTTCCGGAAAGTCAATGAAAATGACACCACATTGATCCCAGAAGAAGGAGGCCATCATATTTCGGTCTGCTCTAGAGCGAAATCACCTTCTTTAAACATCTGCAACCACCGCTGGATGCACTGTGTCCTCCCCATAAACAGGGAGCAACATCCAGTGAATCGATGTGGCAGAGACATCGCCGGTCTTCAAGAGGAACACCATCACCGACTGTTGTCGCAACCTGATATCTACTTCACAGTGTATTATAGCTCACCTATAAATGTAAGAAAATACTTTTACGCCAACTTATAGCTAAATTTCCAAGTATGTTCACAAAAATTTGATTCTCCTCCTGCAAAAAATAAATAAATAAATAAATAAAATTAGAGACGGCTGTGCAAAACTTTTTTAACGCCTTTTGTATAGTAAGGCAACTTGGACGGGAACCATTGCTGCATTGTTCACTGGTTGTTTATTTCTTTATGAATTTCGTTGGTAAGTCAAAATTACTCAGCAATTTGTTTTCTTTTTCCTTGAGTTAAAAATTTCTGCCTCGTGTTTTTGAAAAAATTCTACTGCCAGATGTAAGAATTTCTGCTTTATTTGTTGTCATAGCGCATCGATACCGTCCCCTTATCACAGGATTCTGGAACTTTTGTAGCAGAGCACACGTTTTCTCTGATGGAGAAAACGACGTTACAGTCGGCAGCGAGGCGGCCGCGGCCGTACCGGCGACGACAGCTACTGGCTCAGACGAGCTCGGCTCAGGAGAGGGACAGCACTGGAGCAGAGGGGACGGAATACAGCTCGCGCACCTGAGGAGAACAGTAGCGTCGACTTCAGCACCACCGTCGAGGAATCCACAGATGCCATCAAAGGCGTCAAATTGGCAGAGAAGGATGAGGCCTTGAGGCAATAGCGCACAGTCCTTGCGCAAGGCCTACGATCAGCAGAGAAGGTTCAAACCCAAGCGAACGCTTCCGCAACCATGCAGCTGGGCGTTCGGGTGCCTGCCCCTCCGACCGCCCCTGCAGCGCCGCAGGAGAAGGGCGCCAACAAGACAGCCGCCGCCCCAACGATAACGGCAGCGACGCCGAAAGCCATGGGGGCAGCCACTGCATAGGAAAGAGAAGACAATAGCGCAGCATACGTCTCAGATGCGCGAGAGAACGGCCTGCAACTCTTAGACGAATCTGCGATCCAGTACGCCGAGCAAGCAGAGCTTCTGGAGGAGCAGCTGCGGCATAACTGCGCCACGCAGTAGCAAGGGACGCAGTTCAGTACCAGTCTGGTGATGCAGTGCCAAGTCATTGACGACAAGGCGCGGTAGAGGGATTAAAGCAGCGTACTGCGCTGCCGCGCCGAACTCCTTTTATTATAACGACCTATGGCACTGACACGGTATCATCTTGCACCAAACCCATCATCTTGCACCAAACCCACCATCTTGCACCAAACCCACCATTAACATAACCTACTCTAGCATGACTTGTCGCAGTCAGCAAGATACTCGTTGCAGCTCAAACTTTTTTTTTTTTTTTGTCATCAGTCCACTGACTCGTTTGATGCGGCCCGCCACGAATTCCTTTCCTGTGCTAACCTCTTCATCTCAGAGTAGCACTTGCAACCTACGTCCTCAACTATTTGCTTGACGTATTCCAATCTCTGCCTTCCTCTACAGTGTTTGCCATCTACTGTTCCCTCTAATACCATGGAAGTCATTCCCTCATGTCTTAGCAGATGTCCTATCATCCTGTCCCTTCTCCTTATCAGTGTTTTCAACATATTCCTTTCCTCTCCAATTCTGCTTCGAATCTCCTCATTCCTTAGCTTATCAGTCCACCTAATTTTCAACATTCGTCTATAGCACCACATCTCAAATGCTTCGATCCTCTTGTGTTCCGGTCTTCCCACAGTCCATGTTTCACTACTATACATTGCTGTACTCCAGACGTACATCCTCAGATATTTCTTCCTCAAATTAAGGCCGGTATCTGATATTAGTAGACTTCTCTTGGCCAGAAATGCCTTTTTTGCCATAGCGAGTCTGCTTTTGATGTCCTCCTTGCTCCGTCCGTTATTGGTTATTTTACTGCCTAGGTAGCAGAATTCCTTAATTTCATTGACTTCGTGACCATCAATCCTGATGTTAAGTTTCTCGCTGTTCTCATTTCTACTACTTCTCATTACCTTCGTCTTTCTCCGATTTACTCTCAAACCATACTGTCTACTCATTAGACTGTTCATTCCGTTCAGCAGATCATTTAATTCTTCTTCACTTTCACTGAGGGTAGCAATGTCATCAGTAAATCGTATCATTGATATTCTTTCACCTTGTATTTAAACTCCACTCCTGAACCTTTCTTTTATTTCCATCATTGCCTCCTCGATGTACAGATTGAAGAGTAGGGGCGAAAGGCTACAGCCTTGTCTTACTCCCTTCATAATACGAGCACTTTGTTCTTGATCGTCCACTCTTATTATTCCCACTTGGGTGTTGTACATATTGTATATGACCCTATAGCTTACCCCTACTTCATTCAGAATCTTGAAGAGCTTGCACGATTTTATATTGTCGAATTCTTTTTCTAGGTCGACAGATCCAATGAACGTGTCTTGATTTTTCTTTAGCCTTGCTTCCATTTTTAGCCCTAACGTCAGAATTGCCTCTCTCGTGCCTTTACTTTTCCTAAAGCCAAACTGATAATCACGTAGCGCATTCTCAATTTTCTTTTCCATTCTTCTGTATATTATTCTTGCAAGCAGCTTCGATGCATAAGCTGTTAAGCTGATTGTGCGATAATTCTCGCACTTGTCAGCTCTTGCCGTCTTCGGAATTGTGTGAATTATGCTTTTCCGAAAGTCACATGGTATGTCGCCAGACTCATATATTCTACACACCAACGTGAATAGTCGTTTTGTTGCCACTTCCCCTAATGATTTTAGAACTATCGCAGAGGTTTGTTTCCCTTGGTGCTTGCCTCGGCACGTTTTTCCCCTCTGCCCTTCAAACCACTACCCTTCATTGAATTTTCGACCCAATATATCTCCAGATGGGCGCGTATTAATGGTTAATCTTAACCAGACGTACGCAAATCCTGCGAGACCTCACTTTAGTCCAAATTAACCCTTATGCTGAGATGGCAGTAGGCCTTTTGTGTTGGGCATAATACCGGTGTGGGCGTGGAGGGGCCCCACCTCTAAGGAAAAGGAATTGCGCAAGTGGTCACGCACTGTCTTAGCGTTTAAGGAGAGTCAGTCCAGGGCTCCCAGAGCGGATAATTAGTATCAAGAAGTGGTAGAAAGATAAATATGAGTTGAAAGTGTCATGTTGTGTCTTAGAATCAAAGTTCCTAGTACTTTATTCGTTTGGATAAAATGGTTCTGGATTAAATATGAGATTTATGGAAGAAATAGTGTTGTGTTTGTGAAACAGTAATTGTATCGGAGGAAAGTATTTACAGTGCAACGTAAATGAAAAGGCTTCCATAATCAATGATCACCTGTTTAATCTGTGTGTAAACGCAACGTAAGAATGGCTAATTCAGTGTGAATGTGAAACAATCATAACTGATAAAACAATCCTGGACAAATCATAGGTATTATCAGGTAAATGGTTTACTTACTGAAAGGAGAACAAAACAAAGTAGTTTGAATTGTAACGCGATTATCTCAAATGATATTTCCCAATTTTCAACTAAATATCTTTAATACTGAGGGGTCCACAAAAATGTAGACATCCTTTGATAGTTGAAGTCTGTGGAGCAAAATGACTTAACGTTGCAGTCTTGCGTGGTATCGTAGTCCATAGTCTACTCAACCACTCTTGGATACCGCTTTCCAGCTGATGACTGCAGCAATCAATGAAGGAAAATGTCGTTTCAACTACGGAAGGCAGTATCGAAGTATACTGGAAGTACGAGAATATGATGGCAATGGTGTAATGTGCACGGGACTCAGTCACCAACAAGTATAACAAATTGTCGTATTCGGAATAAGTTTTAAGTGGATAGTACTGTTCAAGATCCGTACAAGGAAAGGCCTGAGCGAACAAAAACATCAAAAAGTCCAGCTTCCAGTTCTGCTGTGTCAGAACATTTTACTAGGTCACCTAACAAGTCTATAAACGAGGGCACATGAACACGTGTAAAGCCGATCAAGTGTATCTTGAATTCTGAAAGCTGCAATGTGGAAGGTGCACATTTCAAGACAGCTGAACGCTATGAACTAGGCTCCAAAGAAGTACGCTTCAAGACCTGGCTGCTCCGCAGATCCCCAAGTGACTAAAACAGACCTCTCGTAAGCCAACAACAAATAATGTTTCTTCAGTGCACTCAATATCGCTGCCTGTTTTGTATGTTGTCAGCCAGAAACTCCTCACGTTGGTGGCATGAAACTCTTGATGTTCCACTGCTCGTAGCGAGCATCCAGGAACAGACCACCTGGGGAACTAAAATAATACTGGGTAGGGCACCCATGGTGCATTCGACGCTGCTTTCCCTGAATTTTCTCTAGCAGCCGTCCACCGTCTTCCCAGATGCTTGCTTCAAGACCCAACCACTATGTTTCACGATACAAGACTCTTTGACTGTTGCTGCAGTCGTTCACTCGCCAACACTGGGGGTGCTGTGAAGATCTGCTTTGACTGACTGCACACCCTCTGCAGCACCTCCACAAATATCTCCAACAGTGAAGGGGCGTCGGAGTTTGACACTGAGATCATGGTACAATGCCTTGGAAGAAAAAAATGCGGCATGCCAGCTTTCACAAAGAATTCTCGAGAGTGATGTCCACTATTGCACAAGTTCTTGAGCCGCTTCAAAGCCTACAGGATGTTTTGCTGATGAGGCTCTATTTTGCTGCGTATGCTTTCCCGGGGGAGACTGGTTAATGGGTGGGGGAGGGAGGGGGAAAGGGGGGTATCTGACCGAAAACACACGGCGTGCCAGTTGCCGGTGGGCCCTTGTCTCGACAGCATCGTGCGTTGAGTCGGCACGTCACAAAGTCGTCGGTCGTGGCGCAACATGCAGCAAACGATCGATCAACATTATGCCATCAACTTTTGTGGGAAAGTAGGAAAATCGGGTACGGAAACGTTGTGTATCTGTCGGCAAGATTATGGCGATGATGGCCTGTCAAAAGACCAGTTTTCCATGAGGGCGAAAAGGTTTAAAGGGGATCGGGACAGCGCTCAGCACGAGGACCACTCTGGATGCCCGTCAAACAGCAAAACTGTCGAAAACATGGACCACGTGCGCGTCATATTCAAGACTGACTGTCGGATGAGTGTCAGGATGACAGCAGACGACCTCAGACTTAATAAAACGACAGTGCACAAAATCAAAATGGCTCTGAGCACTATGGGACTTAACATCTGTGGTCAACCATCTCCTAGAACTTAGAACTAATTAAACCCAACTAACCTAAGGACATCACACACATCCATGCCCGAGGCAGGATTCCAACCTGCAACCGTACCAGTCGCAGGGATCCGGACTGAGCGCCTAGAATCGCTAGACCACCGCGGCCGGCGCACAAAATCACCACCAAAGAATTGTCGATGAGGAAGATCTGCGCCAAGATGGTCCCAAAGATTCTGTCAGACGTTCAAAAGCAAGCACGTTCGGACGCCTGCGGAGACAGTCTCCAGAGCCTTGAAACTGATCCGGCATTTTTAGATAACACTATCACAGGATACAGAACCAGGGTGTTTTAGTACGACCCGGAGACAGAGCGGAGAAGTGCCGAATAGCACACTGGAGCACTCCATTTCCAAAAAGGCCTTGCATGCGCAAATCGAAGTTAAAAGCCATCCTGATTGTGTATTTTTACGTGAGGGTCGTAATTCATCATGAGTTTTAGCCAAAGGCCAAACTGACTGTGCTTTTATTGCAAAGTGCTCATGAGACTGGAAGCCAGGTTCCATTACATGAGGCCAGCTATCGCCAGTGATTAGAGTCTCAGTCATGACAACACACCGGCTCACACCTTCATGATGCCGACCAGCTACTGGGCCATGAAAAGGATTCCAAAAATTGCCCAGCTCCCTACAGTCCAGATGTGGTCTGGCAGACTTTTTTGTTGTTGTTGGCTAAACTAAAAACTTCCCTGAAGGCACCGTCAAGGGAGCAGATCCAAGCCTCCACGACGAGGGCTTCGAAGGCCATCCTGGACTCAGCGTTCGCGGCAACGTTTGAAGCGTGGAAATTTGGCATGGCGAGGGTTGTTGACTCTCAAGCGTCATACACTGAAGAATACTAAGTGGTTGTAGCGATATCTACAATAAATGTCGATTCGCAAGCTAAGTCTCATTACTTATTATACAACCGCTGCAGTACTGTAAGCCTTATGTGGCAGGTATTTACGACCATAGTACTGCAGAAGCGTGTTCCGAAAGCTATTAGCGTTTTTCGATAATATTGGCATTCTTTTGTTCTTTCAAATATTATCTGTCTTCACATTTCTCTCTACAATCTCTCACACGCCATTAGTAATGTGAGTATGCATAGTAATCAGCAGAGCTGATGTATTTTTCAGGACAGATAAAAGGAACAATTGTCTCATATACTCCTGCCTTGTGTATGGCGATTTGGATGGCGTGTCAGTTACGAAGGATCAAAAGGCATGATAGAAATTTGATTCCGTTTCTTGGTGAAAATGTCACTGACCAGGAAAACGTTTGTTTAGTTTCCGTAATTATATGCCTATTATTCATCACGACCACAGACGCCCATAACTGACTTTGAAACATCAGTATGCTGCTCCATGTGTTAGGCGCCGCTTGAGAGATTTTGCCGAGTAAATAGTAACGACACTTAGCAGGTGATTGCGACGCGCAGAGGATCTCAATGTGATAAGGTGTCTGGAGTGCAGAAGATCAGATAAATGTTCAAATGTGTGTAATTAATAAGGGACCAAACTTATTACGTCATCGGTGCCTAGGCTTACACACTACTTAAACCAATTTATGCTAAGAACAACACACACACTCATGCCCGGGGGAGCACTCGAATGGCAACTCTAACCGAGCGGCCACTCGGTGCGACTGGTTCCTGTATCAATCATTATATTAAACCAGTCGCTTATTAATTGTTACAGTGCTTATATAGATGGATTGATACTAGCCATCGTTCACACGGTGCTGCTGTAGCTGATTTTTACTTATTTCATACCTTGATTGGAATTGTATCAATATCCTTTCTGCCGCCTGTGGATTTTATCGCATTCCTAAATGTTGCTAAATTTGGCACAGATTACTGCGGTTCATCTATTGCTAGATTTATCACTTTTATTTGATTAATTCTTTAGAAGTAAGTTTCAAGTTGACTGGATTTATACATTGTTAATAGTTCAAAATGCAAAGTTTATCTTATGTATAAGGTAGGCTAATTCTTCACCACATGTGCTTGGTTGCAACCAAAAGTAGTCTTGCTCTCTCCATTGCAACTAGATGGTTTGTTAAATAGTATTAAATATTTCATTGTAGAGACTTACTGTATTTACGGCACATAGGCCACGTGACTGGGTGTGTTCCGATAGAGAGGTGATAGAATAGTGTCAGTACATCCCTTGGACGTGATTAAGAAAATTAAACAGTTATTAATTGTGTTTGTCACGAGTGAAATTCAGCCGTTTATTCAGTGGTTGGATGTTAAATTCTTGAGACAGAACCTTTGGTTCACTACTGTTCATTAATATTTGTTTTGACATCTTGGATATTCGGGAATCCAGCCGGATGTTCGCGTTGTTCTCGCACGATATTTCAACAGCGTGCCTGGCTGTCTTCTTCAGGTGCCACCTGAGACTGGACCTTGGGTCGATCGAGTCCAGCATTTATGCCTGGGAGGAGCTAGGCGCTCCCTAATCGGTCCGCGCCGCGTCGTATGTTCCATCTGAGGTCCGCTCCCCAGATTCGGGAGAATCCTGCTGATCTTGGTAGAGATAGGTCCGGCATATGGCAAGTATGCCATCTTCTTTGCCTCTTCTGGTTCTTCTTCTGGATCCTTTGGCCAGTTGGCAGGTTGAAGTGCCTTCTGGATATCTCTAGAGGAGTACCCATTCCTGCTGAACACTGATCGTAAGTGTTCTATTTCTGTGGCCAGACTCTCAGGATCTGACAGAGTTTGTGCTCTGTGGACCAGTGTTTTGAGCACTCCATTCTTCTGAGCCAGATGGTGGCAACTGCTGGCTTGAAGGTATAAAACAGTGTGAGTAGGTTTGCGGTACACACTGTGTCCAAATGTGCCATCTGCCTTTCTCTTCGCCAGAACATCCAATAATGGAAGTAGTCCATTCTTCTCCATTTCCATTGTGAACTTAATGTTCGGATGGCAAGAGTTCAGATGTAGCAGGAACTCATCTAACTTCCCTCTACCATGGGGCCAGATGACAAAGGTATCATCCACATGCTTTAAAAAGCACTTGGGTTGATATGTGGCTCAAGAGAGTGCTTCCTCTTCAAACCTTTCCATAAATAGGTTGGCCGCCACTGATGATAGAGGGCTGCCCATCTCCACTCCTTCTGTTTGTTCATAAAATTGACCCCTATGTAGGAAGTACGTCGATGTCAGTACCTGCCTAAACAGGTCAAGGAGAGCCGCATCGAACTTCTCTCCAATAAGCTCAAGTGACTCCTTCAGTGGTACACATGTGAAGAGAGACACCACATCGAAACTAACCATGATGTCTGTGTCTGTGATGTGTTGCTGGCCCAGTCGTTGTAGGAAATCCTCAGAGTTCCGGATGTGATGTGCACATTTACCCACATGTGGTGTCAACATCTTCTTCAGGTATTTCGCAGTAGGGTAAGTTGCTGGATCAATATTGCTGACAATAGGTCGCAGTGGAACCCCATCCTTGTGAATCTTGGGGAGTCCATAAAGTCTAGGTGGTGTTTTCGCTTTGGGACGCAGCTTCTTGATGACTTGTTCAGGCAGGCCTATCTCCTTCAACTGAGTCCTTGTCTTTTTGTCCACTTTCTCTGTAGGGTCGCTTGCTATTCACCTGTATGCAGGATCCTCCAGAAGTTGTTGCACCTTTCTGTCATATTCTGTTTTTTGTAGGATGACTGTGGAGTTCCCCTTGTCTGCGGGCAACGCCACAATGCTGTCCTCCTCCCGGAGTCGCCTCAGTGCCACCCTTTCATCATCTGAAATGTTGGATTTGGGTGGCTTGGTGCTCAAAACACTGGTCCACAGAGCCCAAACTCTGTCAGATCCTAATAGACTGGCCACAGAAATGGAACACTTCCGATCAGTGTTCAGCAGGAATGGGTACTCCTCTAGAGATATCCAGAAGGCACTTCAACCTGCCAACCGGCCAAAGGATCCAGAAGGAGACCCAGAAGAGGCAAAGAAGATGGCATACTTGCCATATGCCGGACCTATCTCTACCAAGATCAGCAGGATTCTCCCGAAATATGACATCAAGAGCATATTTGGCCCACCCACCAAAATTGGGGCTATGTTGGGGAATGTAAAAGATGACCTGGGGCTACGCAAGCAAGGTATTTACAACATACCATGCCAGTGTGGGATGTCATACATTGGCCAGACCACCAGAACTGTAGACATCAGGTGTAAAGAACATCAGAGACATAGCAGACTCAGGCAGGAAACTAAATCAGCCATAGCACAGCATTGTCTGAAACTTGATCATTCAATGGATTACAATGACACCAAGATTGTGACACAGACCTCAAGATTTTGGGACAGTGTCATTAAAGAAGCAATTGAGATTAAGGTCACAGACAATCTAATCGACCGTGACTCAGGATACCAAATCAGCACTGCCTGGAATCCAGCACTTGAGCTTGTGAAAACTCAACGCAGGACGCTACGGGATTCTGCTAGAAATACAAGTGGAGTCCGAGAAAAAAGCCGTGAGACAAGGTGTTGGATATTAGAGACCAGATCTGACACACCCCAGATCATGAACTCGACTTCAGAAGACGGCCAGGCCGGGCGCGGACGGCGGAGGGAACACCGGCGACCAGAGAGGGACAACGTAGCCGCCTCTGGCGGGCGTGGACCTCAGATGGAACATACGACGCGGCGCGGACCGATTAGGGAGCGCCCAGCACGCAACAGAAGTGGAAACCGTAGTACCCAACATCTCAAATCGGGTCTGACACGCCTCAAATGACAACCAAAACCGTTGAGGACGGCCAAAACAGGCGCCGACGGCAGTCGGAACATCCGCGACTGGAGGGGTCCGTTGAAGCCGAGTCTGCCGCGCGGACCACAGAGCGTACTCACCAAGGGAGTTGTCATTGACTACGCTAGAAAGGAAGAAGAACCCTCCAAGCTCCCTCCACCGCAGCCGGCGCAATGCGGGCAGTGCCTGGGCTTTGACCACTCCACGGCGAACTGCAAGGCCCAGCCAAAGTGTCCACAGTGCGGAGGTGACCACAAACTTACCCGGTGTGATGTTAAAAACCCGAAGAAGTGCTCAAACTGCGAAGGCGACCACTCGGCCTTATCTTACAAGTGCCCCAAGCGACCGAAAGTCGCTGAGAAAGAAGAACTCCGTGCACAGATCAAAATCATGGACGAACCTGCACCCATCCCACCCGCAGAAGAACTTCAGCAGGAGATGGCCCTAAAGAATGACTTCCTCCGGATCCTCACTGGAGCACTCGTCAGTCTCTTCCAGGACCGGCGGGAGGAAATAGTGAAGACTGTGAATCAGGTGTCACAGCAAATTCTACACAAAAGCATCAAGGCAACCCAATCAGGAGTCTGTCTACACGTAACAGTGGCAGACAGGATCAGTCCGGCAACACAGCTGGACATAACACACACCCCGCAATCACCTACACAACCACAGACACCCACCACACAAACACCCAACCTCCAAAAACACCCACACAACACCACACACCAACCACACAAACACCCCAACCGCAATACGCACCCACACGAACACTAAGCATACCACACTCACATACTTCCAGAAACAAGACCTATTAAAAACCCAAGTCGCGGTTCGAACATGGCCGACCACCATCAGATAAACCTCCTCTTCGCCAATGCGTGAGTGGTTAAAGATAGGAGAACCTTGCTCATGCACACACTATTGCGCAACAACGTACACGTGGCCGGCATCGCCGAAACGTGGCTGTCTGATGGGAAGCAGTGCAATATACCGAAGTTCAACTGCTTCCGCAAGGACAGAGACGGCAGAGACGGCGTCGCGCTATACGTGCGCAATACAATAGCGGCAACCGAAATCCCTCCCCCCGCACAGCTTGGAGACATAGAGATCGCCATGGTCAAAATAAGGGGCCGCAACGCAAGGACTGTGACAATTGCGTGTTTATACAATCCTCCAAATAACCCTCTCCCGATCCACACGATACGACACCTTATGACGAAAGACAGATTCATATTACTAGCAGACCTAAATGCGCGACACGAGAGACTTGGTGACCACAGCACAAATCTCAACGGACAAATCCTCTTCGACCTTTTGACTACCGAACCTGTAGACCGTCTCCCCATCTACCAACCCACTTTTATTGGCCACCGAGGAACGTCCGCGCCCGACCACATCCTGTACAGCCCTACCATGAGCGACACAATAGCCAATGCGGAAGTCGGCAACTCCATAACAAGTGACCACCTTCCCATCCTCTTCTCCAAAAACGCAATAGCCCCACCGAATCCCTCACCAATCAGACGAACTGTACGACAGTACTCAAACGCCGAGTGGAATAAGTACAAAGACGTACTCGAACAAGAACTATCCATCCCCATGACCGTGACAGACCACCACGACCTTGAACTCGCCACGACGAAAATAGAATCAGCTTTTAAACACGCAATCGAGGAAGCCATACCGCAAATTACCATAGACAACTGGAAGCCTACTATCCCCCGACAAGCTCTCGACCTTATACAAAGGAAAAAACGACTACAAAGAGAGATGAGACGAACCAACAACCCGAACTTACGACAAACCTGGAACCGACTGAACAATCGCGTCAAACAGATCATCTCGACACATCGACAAAGACAATGGGAAGAAACATGCGAGAGACTTAACTACAGAAACGGAGGACAATTTTGGAAACGATTCAAAACACTGACGGGACAAAGAGCAACAACTACAAACACATTAATTACAAACAACGAGCCAACGACAGACCCACAACAACAAGCTGACATTTATAAAGACGTGCTAGAAGAAGTATACTGCTTCCCACATGACAACAACTTCGACGAAGTCTTCAGACGAACAGTAGAGCTCCGACTCCCACGACTACTTAACACACAGTAGAGACAGAAAACGAAAACTCTCTAACCAAACCTATAACTGACAAGGAAATAATGGACGCGATACTGACGGGACGGAACTCAGCGCCTGGCCAAAACGACATACGACGAATTCACCTACAAAAGGCACCCCTCCTTACCCTCATCCCTATCCTCTCTCTCATGTTCAACTATTGCATCAGCACAGAGACCATCCCAACTGCCTGGAAAACAAGCAAGAGAATCATGATCCCTAAACCAGACAAACTAAGAACAGACCCACGATCCTACAGACCCATCTCTCTTTTAGACGTACTGGGAAAAACCTATGAGAGAATCATCACAGACAGACTCAAGACATATGTAGAACAGAAATAACTCATTCCCCTGATCCAAGCTGGCTTCCGCAGTAAGCACTCCACGAATGATCCACTGTTGAAACTCGTGAACGGAATCACACAGGGCTTTAACAATGGACGGTGCATCCTCGCAGTATTCCTGGATATTGAGAGGGCGTTCGACAAGCTATGGCATGACGGACTCCTGTACAAGCTGTGCTAGATGGGGATCCCTATCAAAATGGTCCGGCTCGTAAAAGCATACCTCACCGACCGAGTGTGCAAGACACTTGTATACAACGCCTCCTCCCAACCTTTCACCCCACAAGCAGGAGTGCCACAGGGCGGCATCCTGTCCCCACTGCTGTACGCGCTGTACACAGCAGATATACCGACCACCCAATCCCCAGACGAAACAATAGCCCTTTACGCAGACGACACAGCTTATTGGTGCACATCACTCAGGACATCAACTATACAAAGAAAGACGGACGTATACCTAAAACGACTCGAAGACTGGATGAAAAAATGGAGAATTAGACCAAACCCAGCAAAGACACAAACTGTACTCTTTCGACACAGAAACTTGACCAAAAAGAGACAACAAAACGACAACGACATACAATTGACACTCTGGAACACGCCACTCAGACTTGTCAACACGGCCAGAAACCTTGGCGTGTTCCTAGACAAACACATGAACTGGCTGACTCACCTGAACTACCTTCTCGACAAGACCAGAAAACGCCAAGGACTGATACGAGCCGGCCGCGGTGGTCTCGCGGTTCTAGGCGCGCAGTCCGGAACCGTGGGACTGCTACGGTCGCAGGTTCGAATCCTGCCTCGGGCATGGATGTGTGTGATGTCCTTAGGTTAGTTAGGTTTAAGTAGTTCTAAGTTCTAGGGGACTAATGACCACAGCAGTTGAGTCCCATAGTGCTCAGAGCCATTTGAACCATTTTTGACTGATACGACAAGTACAAGGACGCCTCCGTGGCTGCAGCATGGAAACAGCCGTACACACATACAAAACCTTTATCAGACCTGTCCTTGAATACGCTGGGAGGCATCCCGCACACGGTAGCAGACAGACTACATAGCACGGAACGACGACCGCCCCGCAACCTCGCGAGACTCCCGGCAAGGACGACCAGCAACAACGTATACGAAATAGTTAATGTAGAACCACTCCAGACACGACTGACAAAACTGCGCGCAAACTACGAACAACGAATACTAACGCAAAGACCTGACATGGAAAACCTAATTACAACAAGACCTCATACTCAACGACTCCCCAAACACAAATATATCTGCCCAGCGCGTACAGTAGCACAAAACACATCAACCCACTTCCCAGATTTAGCCCCCACTATGGAACCGTTGATAACCCATACCACTACCCCTCCGCACCTAGACGTCAGACAATGAAACATGACAGACACATAACACGGAAACCAACACCCAACCACCAATCACATCACACACTCACTCTCCCTCCCTCTCCTTCTTCTATGGCACACACACCCTCACACACACACACACACACGCACATACACACACATACACACATACACACACACACACACACACACACACACAAAACCACAAGACAACTACACTCGCACACTTAAACTAGCCGGCTTACTCTGCAACTACTCAATCCTGATCTGCCACTGACAAATAAGACAATATGAAAATAGGAAATAGCCATAATCGTACAACAAAAACTAGTAACAATAGTAACACCATTATATGTTACCCATAGACTAACTTCAAAAACCTCTTCTCATTTGCTCTGATCCACAACCGAACACAGACTTAAATCAAGAAATATTACACACAAATCACACACAGAAATTCTATTACTATTCTATTATTATAAACATTGTAAACTCTAGTAAAATATACATTGCGAAACCAAATATAACTCCTAATTATGTCTCAATGTTAAAACCTAGCACTATATACTTTGTTAAACCGAAATATAACCTTGCTAAATATATATATTTGTTAATGATGTATTATTATATTATTTGTTAATCAAAATGTATACTGATAATCACCACAAAAAGTGCAAAAAAACTTGTAAAGCACCTTTCTGCAAGCACTTCAATTGTAATAAAAATAAAATTCTAAATCACGCCTATGGCTAAAAAGTGCAATGCAAGCACTAGAATAGCCCGCCCTCCCGCTTAAGGGAAGGGAATGAAATGTGCTAAGAAAAAAAGACCCAAGGACCAGTCTCAGGTAGCACCTGAAGAAGACAGCGAGGCACGCTGTTGAAATATCGTGCGAGAACGACGCGAACATAAGGGTGGATTCCCGAATATCCAAGATGTCAACAGATCGCCGGGAAAGCATGAAGAACTACAATATTTGCTTTGCTGCTTACTTTTGTATATGTATTGTCATAAAAGTCATGATTTTTCATATGTGTACTGTGTAGGAAGTTATTCAGACATATGTGCGGATAGCTAGGTAGTGCTGTTGTCAGGCCCGAATCTACGATATTTTGGAACGGACCGAGGCAAAAACTAGATAGTGGCGCCCCCCTCCGCCCGTCGCCCCGTCGAGCGTTTGAGACAGAACGCAGTTTTTTAAAAAAAAAAATCTGTTTCTCAGAAATATGTCAATTTGGCAGCGCACATCTTTCTGAGTTTGATATGTAGAACATATATGTTCGAGGAAATGTAAAACATTATTTGATCTTAAGTGGAGCAAACTCTTCACACAGCGATCTTCTATCACTTAATTCCGCTTCGTGAAATTCAAAGTGTATATTTTATGATACCAGCAATGAAACCTATAATCAGGACAGTGGAAAGTAAAATGTCCCTTCTTGCCTCTTTTGCTCCAAGTCGGCAGGTTTGGCACCCTACGATTACTTGTCACTGAGAGAATAAGAACTCTTCAGAAAATTTGCACTCTTTATTGATTATTAGCTATTAACTTTCTTTCTTGTGTGACACAAAATTAAATATAGGAAACATAAAACCAGTGAAGGCAAGAGACAAACAAGACAGTACACATTTCTTCAGACCTTAGGTCACAGTATTTGTTTCTCGCTAATCTTGCTACAGCTTTACACGACGTGCTTTGCTTTCGCGAAAGAATCTGTTACCTCATCAAAGTTCGCCAACGTTTTGCTATATGAAAAATCAAAATGTCGTTTTGTATTACTGGAAATGTTCTTAATAGGAATCATTGATTACATTTATTTTTTCACTGTCTGCTAGATAAAACGAAATAGGACTTTCTAATATTTCAGCAATTAGGACACATGCCAAATAAGCGTGACTGTTTTGGCACAAATTGTTATTTTGAAAACACAAAGGAATGTAATTCACGAAGTACCAATATCACATGCCTATTAGGTCAACTGCAGGCAAAAATTTTTATGTTAGGAAATAATTTCACATTCCATTCGTACGCTTCAGTTTCCAAAGTAAGAGATTGAAAAATAATAGTACGAAATTTTTATATAAATTAGGGATCGTCATAATCTTCCATATAATTTGTATGATCATCCTGTTTTTTCTCCCGCCTTGTTCTGACAAACAATCTTATCATACTTATTCTGTAACTATTACTGTGATACTCAAAATTTATTCTCGGGTTAACTTAACTACCCATGCCAGAATCATCGGTTTAGTTATCCAACGTTTATTCTCCGATTAGGCCTTATTACGTGTTCGTAATACGTGTTTTCCACACTATTCTGAGAACATAACTTAAGCGGTAGCTAACTGGGGACTGTACAACTGACCCTCAGTGGTGTAGCGATCTGTCGAAAAAAAATTTTCTTTCAAAATTTCATTTTCTTACATACACCGTGAAGATAACATGTAATCTTTCTTACCGCTTATTCCTATTACTCGTTTAGCTTCTGTGTCGTAGTCTGATCCATGGATTTCGTTAATAATTATAACAACGCTGCTCATACGAACACCCAAACAACCACATAAACAAACACTCTTTAGGGTTAACTGCGCTCAGATTGTTTAGCCCCGTCCCCTTTTTGTCTGCGGGAAAGATTATTTCTAGATGTGACGGGGTTTCCCCTGGTAGAGATACTACGCACACTATGCACGCATTCGAAATCAACTAATGATTCTATCAGGAATCGCAATTAGTTCCAAAGTGTTAAAAAACCAACAGAGACGCGTTTCTAAAGCATTTGAATAATCGCTAGACCCACATGCGCTGGATGTTAGGCGCTTTGGAAAACCAAGTTTTTTTCTTGAAGAATATGATTTTGGCGTCCCCTGAAATTGCTGTCCAGGTCATATACCTAGGTTCTCCCCCCGCCCACCCCATCCCTCCCCCACCCATTAGATCCAAGCCTGTCTGTGGTAGTTGGTATCTTAACTGTCATATGTTGATAATCACAGTAGAGCGAAGTATATGGTTCAGATGGCTCTGAGCACTATGGGACTTAACTTCTGCGGTCATCAGTCCCCTAGAACTTAGAGCTGCTTAAACCTAACTAACCTAAGGACGTCACACACATCCATGCCAGAGGAAGGATTCGAACCTGCGACTGTAGCGGTCGCGCGTTTCCAGACTGTAACGCCTAGAGCCGCTCGGCCGCTCCGGCCGGCAGAGCGAAGTATAGTTAGAGGCGTTGCCACAAGTCAGACATACATGAAGTATTATTTTGCAATGTAATTTTTTTGTATGATCTAATAGCGGCAGAGTGCCAGAAAATTGAAAGTGTATGTTGTTGCCAAATTTCATTTTTTTGTATTTTACACTTTTCTTTTGTCGTCAGAAGAATGTTTCGTGCTTGATTATCTTATATCTTAAGTTCCTTCAAGCTACAGAGACTGTACTACTGTATAGTAGTCTCTCAACTGTCCCGCCTAATGTGGTATAAGGTCAAGCCAGATAGGTCATAGTTTTATAAATTCTCTCCTCCGACACAAGTCGTACCATTAAGGACACCATTTTTTTCAACGTAACCCACCTCCATTAACATTTCATGACTTGTTACGTAATACATGCTTGTAATACGTGTTCGTTATGCCTACACTGTACCCTTCAAAAATTATTACAGGAAACATAAAACGATTTGAATTGCAAAGTTTGGATGTCTGATTACACACGTGTAAAGCCAGGCCTAAGGAAAAAGATGAAACTTGGGGTTCGAGGTTTTAAGAAAGTCTCTGATAGATCATTTCCCTCCATTAGTCATCTTCCGTGCTGCAATATTCCTCCGCTTACACAAGCAGGTGGTATCAGATGGCGTTGCTTCCTCCTGCTCAGTGTTCCACTGCAGCGCTACCTCAGTCCTCTTGGACACTTTGGAATGTGCAATGAGGTTTCTCCTGTCTTCTCAATTTTCTTTCTCCTCTTTTGTTACTTCCTCCAGTGTCCCACATTATCGTTATCACTTAGTTCATCAATGTCATCATATTTAATCCTTTCTGTGACGTCCTCTTCCTCGACAATCTCAATGCCTGGTACATTTTTGAGCAGCGGAACCGTATCATCATTTTCATCTTCCATTTCAGTTTGACACGTGGATTCAAAGTTAAAAAAGTCCATCTTTCTGATCAAAAAGTGTTTTCAAATATCTTACAATGATATGTTTGTAATAGCTTCCTACGCATCTCCCAACCACTTTATGGTATGAAGCAAGTGCAAGTCAGTTTTCCTCAGAATGGTTACACCGTCTTCATTACTATCAATTGTTTATGTCAACGAACTGAGAAGACGGTGGCCTAGTAATAAACAAACCGCTTCCTCTTAGCTGTTCACCCCCGAAAGATAAAGCTTCCTGACGTCCTCTATGCTTACGTTTCAACATTGTCGCCGGCCGCGGTGGTCTAGCGGTTCTAGGCGCGCAGTCCGGAACCGTGCGACTGCTACGGTCGCAGGTTCGAATCCTGCCTTGGGCATGGATGTGTGTGATGTCCTTAGGTTAGTTAGGTTTAAGTAGTTCTAAGTTCTAGGGGACTAATGACCATAGCAGTTAAGTCCCATAGTGCTCAGAGCCATTTGAACCATTTTTCAACATTGTCTCTCTTACAATGATTTCATATCTACTAGCTTGGGAAACACACTACTTGTCAGTTTCTTCTCAGTTTTTCTCCCTTTCTCCAACAGTAATGTTTCCTACCTCTCCAAAGCAGCAGTTCTGGCTGCCACCGCAGAATACATTCTCATTAAAACACGTAGATTGTGATTTATAGTCACTACAAGGCATTTATCACTCATATCGAAGCCTTTAATTAAAACACAAAGGACTGCACCAGAGAACAATGCACGAATGCGCTCTGTTTGGAAATATGATATGCAGGAATGAAATAACACTGGGTTGACAAGAGAGCTGCTCTCTATGTGTACTCAGTGTTCTTTGTGAGCACTGCAAGAGCGTTTCTAGGCAGAGTGTTTCCAGTAACTTAGTGAACATTAACATTACAATGTGTACCTTATAATTGTGACTCCAGTTGTTCTAGAAGCACAAAAGACGAATAACAAGTTCTGAAAGGCCGCATTGCATATTAGCTGGCACGCGATTGCAAATTCTTTGGAAAGCGTTATAGTGATCTCTCTATTAGCAAAATATCCAGACTCGTCCACCATTCGGATCTCCTGGACGAAACTGTCAAGGAGGAGGAGTCCATGAGAAAAAGAATGAATAATCAGTGAGAGGATAACGTTCTACGAGTTGGGGCATGGAATGTCAGAAGCTTCAGCCTGGTAGGGGGGGCTCGAAAATCTGAAAGGGGAAATGAAGGGATATATTGAGGTTCAGTCAAATGAAATGGAAAGAAGAGAAGGATTTGTGGCCAAAGGAATGTTGAGTGGTATCAACAGGAACAGAAAACATTATAACGGGAGTAAGATTTGTTATGAACAGGAAAGTATGGCAGAGAGTGGGTTACTGTGAATAGTCTTGTTCCTTGGTCTTAATTGACAGCGAAACATCACAAACCACAATATGATCGGTATACCGGATGATCAAAAAGTCAGTATAAACTTGAAAACTGAGTAAATCACGGAATAATGTAGATAAAGAGGTACAAATTGACACACATGCTCGGAATGACATGGGGTTTTATTAGAACCAAAAATATACAAAAGTTCAAAAAATGTCCGACAGATGGAGCTTCATCTGATCAGAATAGCAATAATTAGCATAACAAAAAAGACAAAGCAAAGATGATGTTCTTTACAGGAAATGTTCAATATGTCCACCATCATTCCTCAAAAATAGCTGTAGTCGAGGAATAATGTTGTGAACAGCACTGTAAAACATGTCCCGAGATATGGTGAGGCATTGGCGTCGGATGTTGTCTTTCAGCATCCCTAGAGATGTCGGTCGATCACGATACAGTTGTGACTTCAGGTAACCCCAAAGTCAATAATCGCACGGACTGAGGTCTGGGGACCTGGGAGGCCAAGCATTATGAAAGTGGCGGCTAAGCACACGATCATCACCAAACGACGCCATCTGTCCGACATTTTTGAACTTGGTTTTTTTTACTCTAATAAAACCATATGTCATTCTAAGCATGTGTGTCAATTTTTACCTCTCTATCTACATTATTCCGTGGTTTATTAAGTTTTCAAATTTATACTGACTTTTTGATAACCCGGCACATGCCGACACGGCAAGCAGAAGAGGAAGAGACAGAGAAATAATGTGAGTATACTGAGTAGATAATTCAGTATGTACATGAAGAGGTAATTCAATATGAAAAAATACGATTCATTGGGTTCTAGAATGCGGTTGTACCGGGAGAAAAGCAGGTTACGGGAGAATATTGGCTTGCTATTAGGAATGAACGAGGAGAAAGACTTATGCACTCAATTTCAGCTAGTAATAGCGAATACTGTGCTCCTCAATCACAAAAAGAGGAGGTACATTTGGAAAAGGCCGGAAGATACAAGGTGATTTCAGTTGAATTTACGTCATGATCAGGCAGAGATCCCAAAATCATATATTGGATTGTAAGATGTACCCAGTATCAGATATATGTTCAGATCACAGATAGTAATTGTGAAGAGTAGTCTGAAGTTCAACAAGGTAACAGCGAAGTAACCTTGGGTAACAGAAGTAATACTTCAGTTGATGAAAGAAGGAAGTGCAAATACGTTTAGGGAAAACAGGAACACAGAAATGTAGGTCTTTTAGGAATGAATGGTATAGGAAATGCAGGGAAGCTAAGGAGATATAGCTGCTTTAAAAAAAGAAGAAGCGGTCAAATTAAAAAGGGTGTTCACTTGGAAGTAGTCTTTCGCCACTGCAGTTAAGTCTATATATCGAAGCAAAGATGGGAATAGTAAAAGGAAGATTCAGGAGTAGGATTAAAATTCAAGCAGAAAAAATTTCAGTAATAAGATTCGCTGATGAGGTAGCTATCGTCGTGGAAGTGAAGAAGAACTACCAAGGCTGCTGAATGAAATGAACGTAGCATTATAGTCCAAGGAGCGTTGAACAAGCAGCAGTGGCAAAAAAGGCATTCCTGGCCAAGAGTAGTCTACTGTTATCAAACATAGGGCTTAATTTGGGGAAGAAATTTCTGAAATTACACTTTTGGAGCAAAGCATTGTACGGTGGTGAAACATCAACTGTGGGACGACTGGAACAGAAGAGATTCAAAGTTTTTGAGATGTAATTGTACAGGAGAATGTTGAAAAGTAGGTGGACTGATAAGGTAAGGAACGTGAAGGTTGCCCATGGAATCGTTGAGCAAATAAATATATGAAAAACAAAGACAAGAAGGAGGTACATACTGATAGTTTGCTACCGAGCTCCGTGGGTTTCGAATCCGCGCCAGACGGCGTGTACCTTGATTACCACTAGAGCCCTCTGCAGCCGTTGTGTCAGACCACGTGGTCCAAGCGGCCAATACCGATATACCATATCATGCATTTGAGCTCTCCCTTTCACTCAGCGAGGTGGTCTCATATTCCCACGTGTCTCTCGATATCTCGCTTACAGACATCATGTTTACTTTGCTTATTTCCGTGTACGAGTGGACGTTGTTGATTTCGGGAGGTTTTCGCTTGTGACCCCGCTGTTCTAGCGTGTTGTTGTTCTTGGTGTCTTGCTCGGTCGTCTGTCATTGTGTGTGTCCATCCTTTCCCGTTCATCCGTCTTGTTTGTTCTCGGGCCGCTGCGGTTAGTTCGTGCCACGCTTTCGTTGACGGCCACCCCGCGACCATTCCGGTCGCTGTTACAACAGATAGGACTTGGGTTAAGGTATCAGGAAATAACCTCCATCGCACTGAAGGGAAGTGTAGAAGACAAATACTAAAGAAAAAAGACAGAGCCTGGAATATACACAGTAAATAAATTATGATGTAGAGTGAAATGAAGGGGTTGGCAAAGTTGTGGATTCTGTGGCGGGTCACATCAAACCAGTGAGAAGACTGATAACTTACGAGTAGCCCATGGGTATGCTTCTAGTCACTAACGTCCGTTCGCTAGCCTTACCTAACTTGGAGGGTAAGATTCTGTTTGTGATCTGAGGGCGTCAATGGTCATTTTGACCTTGATAAGTTTCAGACGTTATTGGAACATCGTCCTTTCCCATTTCAAACTGACAATCGTCCCCTTAGATAATGGGCAGGCCTGAGCGAAGTGGAAGTATTGCCATCAGAGAAGCACTTACCATCCCGGCAACCAGTTTATGTGTCAGCATATCAGAGGCTCAGATAATTATGTGTAGGATACTTAGAGCACAATGTTTGGGGGTGACTTTCAGCCCTATATCAGAGGAGATCTTTAGGAAATCAACCCTATATTGGGTGAGACTTTTAGAAGATCCACCCTATGTTAGTGGAGATCTTTAGATATCTCTGGTCGATCGGATGAAGCTTATAATGGCGAATGCCCTGTGTCAGGTAATTCAGATGCATCACGATTAGGATCCTGAGCGTAGGCTGATTACAGAAATGCTTAGGGCGAGTACAGGCATGAGCTGGTATCACCTAAAGAATAATGTACTGTGTTGGATTAGTTGGTGCGACTGAAGTAGTGCCCCCATCTGGGCCCCCAAATATTCGTACATTATTACGTGTGCCACATTGGATCTCATTTGGGAGTATTTAAAACGCGGACGAAAATCTCAGAAAACTTTCCCTGTAAGTGGATGTACTAAAACATTCGATAGGTAGACAAAGCATTTAGGCTATGCAGGATGAATTAACTGGAGTTAATTGAAGGGGTCGTCCGGAAGAACCACTTTGGAAGGAAAGTGAATACAGAAACACTGATGAATAATGAGATGCGTTTGGTGTTTACTGAAGCTGTGGATACCACGGTATGGAGTACCACAGCAGGTAGTTCAGATGACGTCTTTATAAAGAGCTAACACAGTTGCCGGAAGAAAGGGAACTGTGAAGAATCTTGGGTAACAGGAGACATGACTACTTTAGTTGATCAACAAAAGAAAGGAACACAAATATATTTGTGTGAAGACAGGAATACAGAAACACAAATCGTTAGGAATAAAATAAACAAGAAATGCAGCGAAGCCAAGGCGACATGACTGCACGGAGATTGTCAAGAAATCTAAAAAGAAATGGTCGTCGGAAGGACTAATTCAGCACATAGAAAATTCAAGGAATACAACATTCACAGAAATGTAAAGGGAGCAAACAGAGTGCAAAGCAAGATTTGGGATCAGATAAGCAGAAGGGGTAAACCATTTTTCATCGGAGTTTTTAAACTCACTCGGCGAAGTGGCAACCAAACGAATACTCAGGTTGGAGTGTAGGCCTAGAGACAGGCGACATACTATCAGACATATGGAAAAATATCATCCACACAATTCCGACGATAGGAAGAGGAAGTAAACGAGTGTATTTTCGTAAAATCAGCTCAGCAGGACATACATCAAAGCTACTGACAATAACAATGTACATAAGATTGAAAAAGAAAATTCTAGATCACTTAGATGACAATCAGTTTTCCTTTAGGAAAGGTAAAGGCACCAGAGAGTCCGTTATGATGTTGATCTTGATAATGGAAGCAAGACTGTAGAAATATGAAGACTTCTTCATTGACCTTGTCGACCAGAGAAAAACTGTGAACATTCTTAAGTGACGGACGGAGTTGGAAATTCTGTGAAAAAACAAGAGAAACCTATGGGGAACATCAGGGAACGTACTGTATGTACAGAAAACAAGAGGAGGCAATGTGATTCAAAGATCAAGATCGAAGTGCTCCAATTGTGAAGTTTGTAAAGACAGATGCAGTCTTTCGGCCTTACCGTTGTCTCTGCATCGTAGAAGCAATGACGGAAACGAAAAACAGGTTCAAGCGTGATATTAAACGTTAGGGTGAAAGAAAGAGTATCAATGATCAGATTCGCAGATAACATTGCTATCCTCAGTAAAGTTGGAGAAGAATTACAGAATCTATTGAATGGAATGGTATAATGACTATAGAATATAGACTGAAATTCAACCGAAGAAAAACGGAAGTAACGAGAAGCAGCAGATATGAGAATGGTGAGAAGTTAAACATCGAAACTGGTGATGACGATCTGGACTAAATTTAGGAGTTCTGCAGCCTTCGAAGAAAAAAAAAAAACAATGACTACCAAACTAAGGCTGGTATAAAAGCAGACTAGCACTATCAAAGGAGGCATTCTATCCAAAAGACGTCCACTGGCGTCAATTATAGGCCTTAATTTGAAGAAGAAATTTCTGCTAATTTACGTTTGGAACACAGCTTAGTATGTTAGTGAATCAAGGAAAACCGGGTCAGAGGAGAATCGACGTGCTTCGGATCTAATGCTACAGAATAATTTTGAAAATATGGTGGACTGATAAGATAAGAAATGAAAGTTTCTCTGCGGAATCGACGAAGAATGGAGAAGTTCTGGTATTCGCTGCTTGCAGCCCATATTTAGCGTCTCATGTTTCGTAACGCCACGACTTTCAAACGGGACATGTTCACAAGCTTTGCTTTTGGGATGAATGTAACACGTCCAACTACCGCACCGCACCAATCTGTTTTTCACAAAACGGGTCAATCATAGCTTGAGGGCGGTAGTTAGAGCTTACCGCCATTGTGATCACTCTCTCTAGGGTCATTTCTTTTACTCGCTTTCCTTTGCTTTTAACATCCCAGTTCACGAAGTCCGCTAGGAAATTCTGGTATCTGTCAATCTGTCATATTTCTTTATAAGCCCAATGATACACTGACTAACTTGTGGTACGTTAAAAATCCGGGAAAAATCTGGAGAAAGACCAGGTACAATTCTAGGTCCACATATGCTATTAAGCTTAGAAAACGCTATGTCGGGATACGGCCAGCCTCACTTAAGCCATTATATATGATGTGAATTCGCTACTACGGTGTTGTTAATAATGCTGCTGGCAAAATAAGTTTAAGATGCTGGTCCAGTGTAGAGGATCTGCAGAGGTCATACGCGGTGACGATGCTGGTCAGTGATGCGGAAACTCACAGCATACCAAGGGTTCACTTGTCTCAAACAAAGCCCTGTTGCTTTCATAAATTTAATGTTTATATCAATATAAAATTTAACCATAATTATCAGTTGCAGCTACCATTTTGTCTATATCTAGTTTGTTCCTGTAATCAAGTCTTTTTTTTCTACATATCAGTTCAGTTTCTGGTATGAGCCCCACTTTGCCTCCCCTTCCCCCCAACCAAAAGGAATCTCAGTGGTGGGGAAGATGTGTCACCATTCGGCATGTTCATTATCACTCATGGCTCGCAGACTTCTAATCACCGCTTTGCTGCTCCTCAACTTAGATGGCGCATCTTTCGTCACTTACATGTTAAACCTTTCTCATCACCATTGTATAATAATTTCCAATTAATTGTGTAAAACTTCTTCTATATTTGCTCCTTACAGCTACATCGTCGTAGTTAACGTTGCCTGTTTAATGAGTAACGCTCGCTTGGGTTGTATTCCTTTAGGACTTGTTATAACAGGACTTTATAACAGAGCACCTTCCCTGTTTCTTCCCAAATCTTTCAGTAATATCTCAGATCCTATTGATTTTGCGGACTATGTTATCTATACGAGGTCGTCTTGAAATAATGTGGAGAATACTTCGAATCATGTGACAGTATTTTAGTCAAGTGTGCCAATCTGTTTAGGATGCAGTTCAAGAATATACCGTATATTATATTGAAAAAAATACGACTGTCGTATACAGAGCCTGGAATATACACAGTAAATAAATTATGATGTAGAGTGAAATGAAGGGGTTGGCAAAGTTGTGGATTCTGTGGCGGGTCACATCAAACCAGTGAGAAGACTGATAACTTACGAGTAGCCCATGGGTATGCTTCTAGTCACTAACGTCCGTTCGCTAGCCTTACCTAACTTGGAGGGTAAGATTCTGTTTGTGATCTGAGGGCGTCAATGGTCATTTTGACCTTGATAAGTTTCAGACGTTATTGGAACATCGTCCTTTCCCATTTCAAACTGACAATCGTCCCCTTAGATAATGGGCAGGCCTGAGCGAAGTGGAAGTATTGCCATCAGAGAAGCACTTACCATCCCGGCAACCAGTTTATGTGTCAGCATATCAGAGGCTCAGATAATTATGTGTAGGATACTTAGAGCACAATGTTTGGGGGTGACTTTCAGCCCTATATCAGAGGAGATCTTTAGGAAATCAACCCTATATTGGGTGAGACTTTTAGAAGATCCACCCTATGTTAGTGGAGATCTTTAGATATCTCTGGTCGATCGGATGAAGCTTATAATGGCGAATGCCCTGTGTCAGGTAATTCAGATGCATCACGATTAGGATCCTGAGCGTAGGCTGATTACAGAAATGCTTAGGGCGAGTACAGGCATGAGCTGGTATCACCTAAAGAATAATGTACTGTGTTGGATTAGTTGGTGCGACTGAAGTAGTGCCCCCATCTGGGCCCCCAAATATTCGTACATTATTACGTGTGCCACATTGGATCTCATTTGGGAGTATTTAAAACGCGGACGAAAATCTCAGAAAACTTTCCCTGTAAGTGGATGTACTAAAACATTCGATAGGTAGACAAAGCATTTAGGCTATGCAGGATGAATTAACTGGAGTTAATTGAAGGGGTCGTCCGGAAGAACCACTTTGGAAGGAAAGTGAATACAGAAACACTGATGAATAATGAGATGCGTTTGGTGTTTACTGAAGCTGTGGATACCACGGTATGGAGTACCACAGCAGGTAGTTCAGATGACGTCTTTATAAAGAGCTAACACAGTTGCCGGAAGAAAGGGAACTGTGAAGAATCTTGGGTAACAGGAGACATGACTACTTTAGTTGATCAACAAAAGAAAGGAACACAAATATATTTGTGTGAAGACAGGAATACAGAAACACAAATCGTTAGGAATAAAATAAACAAGAAATGCAGCGAAGCCAAGGCGACATGACTGCACGGAGATTGTCAAGAAATCTAAAAAGAAATGGTCGTCGGAAGGACTAATTCAGCACATAGAAAATTCAAGGAATACAACATTCACAGAAATGTAAAGGGAGCAAACAGAGTGCAAAGCAAGATTTGGGATCAGATAAGCAGAAGGGGTAAACCATTTTTCATCGGAGTTTTTAAACTCACTCGGCGAAGTGGCAACCAAACGAATACTCAGGTTGGAGTGTAGGCCTAGAGACAGGCGACATACTATCAGACATATGGAAAAATATCATCCACACAATTCCGACGATAGGAAGAGGAAGTAAACGAGTGTATTTTCGTAAAATCAGCTCAGCAGGACATACATCAAAGCTACTGACAATAACAATGTACATAAGATTGAAAAAGAAAATTCTAGATCACTTAGATGACAATCAGTTTTCCTTTAGGAAAGGTAAAGGCACCAGAGAGTCCGTTATGATGTTGATCTTGATAATGGAAGCAAGACTGTAGAAATATGAAGACTTCTTCATTGACCTTGTCGACCAGAGAAAAACTGTGAACATTCTTAAGTGACGGACGGAGTTGGAAATTCTGTGAAAAAACAAGAGAAACCTATGGGGAACATCAGGGAACGTACTGTATGTACAGAAAACAAGAGGAGGCAATGTGATTCAAAGATCAAGATCGAAGTGCTCCAATTGTGAAGTTTGTAAAGACAGATGCAGTCTTTCGGCCTTACCGTTGTCTCTGCATCGTAGAAGCAATGACGGAAACGAAAAACAGGTTCAAGCGTGATATTAAACGTTAGGGTGAAAGAAAGAGTATCAATGATCAGATTCGCAGATAACATTGCTATCCTCAGTAAAGTTGGAGAAGAATTACAGAATCTATTGAATGGAATGGTATAATGACTATAGAATATAGACTGAAATTCAACCGAAGAAAAACGGAAGTAACGAGAAGCAGCAGATATGAGAATGGTGAGAAGTTAAACATCGAAACTGGTGATGACGATCTGGACTAAATTTAGGAGTTCTGCAGCCTTCGAAGAAAAAAAAAAAACAATGACTACCAAACTAAGGCTGGTATAAAAGCAGACTAGCACTATCAAAGGAGGCATTCTATCCAAAAGACGTCCACTGGCGTCAATTATAGGCCTTAATTTGAAGAAGAAATTTCTGCTAATTTACGTTTGGAACACAGCTTAGTATGTTAGTGAATCAAGGAAAACCGGGTCAGAGGAGAATCGACGTGCTTCGGATCTAATGCTACAGAATAATTTTGAAAATATGGTGGACTGATAAGATAAGAAATGAAAGTTTCTCTGCGGAATCGACGAAGAATGGAGAAGTTCTGGTATTCGCTGCTTGCAGCCCATATTTAGCGTCTCATGTTTCGTAACGCCACGACTTTCAAACGGGACATGTTCACAAGCTTTGCTTTTGGGATGAATGTAACACGTCCAACTACCGCACCGCACCAATCTGTTTTTCACAAAACGGGTCAATCATAGCTTGAGGGCGGTAGTTAGAGCTTACCGCCATTGTGATCACTCTCTCTAGGGTCATTTCTTTTACTCGCTTTCCTTTGCTTTTAACATCCCAGTTCACGAAGTCCGCTAGGAAATTCTGGTATCTGTCAATCTGTCATATTTCTTTATAAGCCCAATGATACACTGACTAACTTGTGGTACGTTAAAAATCCGGGAAAAATCTGGAGAAAGACCAGGTACAATTCTAGGTCCACATATGCTATTAAGCTTAGAAAACGCTATGTCGGGATACGGCCAGCCTCACTTAAGCCATTATATATGATGTGAATTCGCTACTACGGTGTTGTTAATAATGCTGCTGGCAAAATAAGTTTAAGATGCTGGTCCAGTGTAGAGGATCTGCAGAGGTCATACGCGGTGACGATGCTGGTCAGTGATGCGGAAACTCACAGCATACCAAGGGTTCACTTGTCTCAAACAAAGCCCTGTTGCTTTCATAAATTTAATGTTTATATCAATATAAAATTTAACCATAATTATCAGTTGCAGCTACCATTTTGTCTATATCTAGTTTGTTCCTGTAATCAAGTCTTTTTTTTCTACATATCAGTTCAGTTTCTGGTATGAGCCCCACTTTGCCTCCCCTTCCCCCCAACCAAAAGGAATCTCAGTGGTGGGGAAGATGTGTCACCATTCGGCATGTTCATTATCACTCATGGCTCGCAGACTTCTAATCACCGCTTTGCTGCTCCTCAACTTAGATGGCGCATCTTTCGTCACTTACATGTTAAACCTTTCTCATCACCATTGTATAATAATTTCCAATTAATTGTGTAAAACTTCTTCTATATTTGCTCCTTACAGCTACATCGTCGTAGTTAACGTTGCCTGTTTAATGAGTAACGCTCGCTTGGGTTGTATTCCTTTAGGACTTGTTATAACAGGACTTTATAACAGAGCACCTTCCCTGTTTCTTCCCAAATCTTTCAGTAATATCTCAGATCCTATTGATTTTGCGGACTATGTTATCTATACGAGGTCGTCTTGAAATAATGTGGAGAATACTTCGAATCATGTGACAGTATTTTAGTCAAGTGTGCCAATCTGTTTAGGATGCAGTTCAAGAATATACCGTATATTATATTGAAAAAAATACGACTGTCGTATACAGAGCCTGGAATATACACAGTAAATAAATTATGATGTAGAGTGAAATGAAGGGGTTGGCAAAGTTGTGGATTCTGTGGCGGGTCACATCAAACCAGTGAGAAGACTGATAACTTACGAGTAGCCCATGGGTATGCTTCTAGTCACTAACGTCCGTTCGCTAGCCTTACCTAACTTGGAGGGTAAGATTCTGTTTGTGATCTGAGGGCGTCAATGGTCATTTTGACCTTGATAAGTTTCAGACGTTATTGGAACATCGTCCTTTCCCATTTCAAACTGACAATCGTCCCCTTAGATAATGGGCAGGCCTGAGCGAAGTGGAAGTATTGCCATCAGAGAAGCACTTACCATCCCGGCAACCAGTTTATGTGTCAGCATATCAGAGGCTCAGATAATTATGTGTAGGATACTTAGAGCACAATGTTTGGGGGTGACTTTCAGCCCTATATCAGAGGAGATCTTTAGGAAATCAACCCTATATTGGGTGAGACTTTTAGAAGATCCACCCTATGTTAGTGGAGATCTTTAGATATCTCTGGTCGATCGGATGAAGCTTATAATGGCGAATGCCCTGTGTCAGGTAATTCAGATGCATCACGATTAGGATCCTGAGCGTAGGCTGATTACAGAAATGCTTAGGGCGAGTACAGGCATGAGCTGGTATCACCTAAAGAATAATGTACTGTGTTGGATTAGTTGGTGCGACTGAAGTAGTGCCCCCATCTGGGCCCCCAAATATTCGTACATTATTACGTGTGCCACATTGGATCTCATTTGGGAGTATTTAAAACGCGGACGAAAATCTCAGAAAACTTTCCCTGTAAGTGGATGTACTAAAACATTCGATAGGTAGACAAAGCATTTAGGCTATGCAGGATGAATTAACTGGAGTTAATTGAAGGGGTCGTCCGGAAGAACCACTTTGGAAGGAAAGTGAATACAGAAACACTGATGAATAATGAGATGCGTTTGGTGTTTACTGAAGCTGTGGATACCACGGTATGGAGTACCACAGCAGGTAGTTCAGATGACGTCTTTATAAAGAGCTAACACAGTTGCCGGAAGAAAGGGAACTGTGAAGAATCTTGGGTAACAGGAGACATGACTACTTTAGTTGATCAACAAAAGAAAGGAACACAAATATATTTGTGTGAAGACAGGAATACAGAAACACAAATCGTTAGGAATAAAATAAACAAGAAATGCAGCGAAGCCAAGGCGACATGACTGCACGGAGATTGTCAAGAAATCTAAAAAGAAATGGTCGTCGGAAGGACTAATTCAGCACATAGAAAATTCAAGGAATACAACATTCACAGAAATGTAAAGGGAGCAAACAGAGTGCAAAGCAAGATTTGGGATCAGATAAGCAGAAGGGGTAAACCATTTTTCATCGGAGTTTTTAAACTCACTCGGCGAAGTGGCAACCAAACGAATACTCAGGTTGGAGTGTAGGCCTAGAGACAGGCGACATACTATCAGACATATGGAAAAATATCATCCACACAATTCCGACGATAGGAAGAGGAAGTAAACGAGTGTATTTTCGTAAAATCAGCTCAGCAGGACATACATCAAAGCTACTGACAATAACAATGTACATAAGATTGAAAAAGAAAATTCTAGATCACTTAGATGACAATCAGTTTTCCTTTAGGAAAGGTAAAGGCACCAGAGAGTCCGTTATGATGTTGATCTTGATAATGGAAGCAAGACTGTAGAAATATGAAGACTTCTTCATTGACCTTGTCGACCAGAGAAAAACTGTGAACATTCTTAAGTGACGGACGGAGTTGGAAATTCTGTGAAAAAACAAGAGAAACCTATGGGGAACATCAGGGAACGTACTGTATGTACAGAAAACAAGAGGAGGCAATGTGATTCAAAGATCAAGATCGAAGTGCTCCAATTGTGAAGTTTGTAAAGACAGATGCAGTCTTTCGGCCTTACCGTTGTCTCTGCATCGTAGAAGCAATGACGGAAACGAAAAACAGGTTCAAGCGTGATATTAAACGTTAGGGTGAAAGAAAGAGTATCAATGATCAGATTCGCAGATAACATTGCTATCCTCAGTAAAGTTGGAGAAGAATTACAGAATCTATTGAATGGAATGGTATAATGACTATAGAATATAGACTGAAATTCAACCGAAGAAAAACGGAAGTAACGAGAAGCAGCAGATATGAGAATGGTGAGAAGTTAAACATCGAAACTGGTGATGACGATCTGGACTAAATTTAGGAGTTCTGCAGCCTTCGAAGAAAAAAAAAAAAACAATGACTACCAAACTAAGGCTGGTATAAAAGCAGACTAGCACTATCAAAGGAGGCATTCTATCCAAAAGACGTCCACTGGCGTCAATTATAGGCCTTAATTTGAAGAAGAAATTTCTGCTAATTTACGTTTGGAACACAGCTTAGTATGTTAGTGAATCAAGGAAAACCGGATCAGAGGAGAATCGACGTGCTTCGGATCTAATGCTACAGAATAATTTTGAAAATATGGTGGACTGATAAGATAAGAAATGAAAGTTTCTCTGCGGAATCGACGAAGAATGGAGAAGTTCTGGTATTCGCTGCTTGCAGCCCATATTTAGCGTCTCATGTTTCGTAACGCCACGACTTTCAAACGGGACATGTTCACAAGCTTTGCTTTTGGGATGAATGTAACACGTCCAACTACCGCACCGCACCAATCTGTTTTTCACAAAACGGGTCAATCATAGCTTGAGGGCGGTAGTTAGAGCTTACCGCCATTGTGATCACTCTCTCTAGGGTCATTTCTTTTACTCGCTTTCCTTTGCTTTTAACATCCCAGTTCACGAAGTCCGCTAGGAAATTCTGGTATCTGTCAATCTGTCATATTTCTTTATAAGCCCAATGATACACTGACTAACTTGTGGTACGTTAAAAATCCGGGAAAAATCTGGAGAAAGACCAGGTACAATTCTAGGTCCACATATGCTATTAAGCTTAGAAAACGCTATGTCGGGATACCGCCAGCCTCACTTAAGCCATTATATATGATGTGAATTCGCTACTACGGTGTTGTTAATAATGCTGCTGGCAAAATAAGTTTAAGATGCTGGTCCAGTGTAGAGGATCTGCAGAGGTCATACGCGGTGACGATGCTGGTCAGTGATGCGGAAACTCACAGCATACCAAGGGTTCACTTGTCTCAAACAAAGCCCTGTTGCTTTCATAAATTTAATGTTTATATCAATATAAAATTTAACCATAATTATCAGTTGCAGCTACCATTTTGTCTATATCTAGTTTGTTCCTGTAATCAAGTCTTTTTTTCTACATATCAGTTCAGTTTCTGGTATGAGCCCCACTTTGCCTCCCCTTCCCCCCAACCAAAAGGAATCTCAGTGGTGGGGAAGATGTGTCACCATTCGGCATGTTCATTATCACTCATGGCTCGCAGACTTCTAATCACCGCTTTGCTGCTCCTCAACTTAGATGGCGCATCTTTCGTCACTTACATGTTAAACCTTTCTCATCACCATTGTATAATAATTTCCAATTAATTGTGTAAAACTTCTTCTATATTTGCTCCTTACAGCTACATCGTCGTAGTTAACGTTGCCTGTTTAATGAGTAACGCTCGCTTGGGTTGTATTCCTTTAGGACTTGTTATAACAGGACTTTATAACAGAGCACCTTCCCAGTTTCTTCCCAAATCTTTCAGTAATATCTCAGATCCTATTGATTTTGCGGACTATGTTATCTATACGAGGTCGTCTTGAAATAATGTGGAGAATACTTCGAATCATGTGACAGTATTTTAGTCAAGTGTGCCAATCTGTTTAGGATGCAGTTCAAGAATATACCGTATATTATATTGAAAAAAATACGACTGTCGTATTTTTTAATACATGTTACATGTCATAAGAGTTCCTGGATATGCTGAAAAAAGTAAGTGCACCTGCAAAGTCATTTTGATCGAATGATGGCATATACCAAGTGGGGGACAGTAGATACACTGGCAGTGGTTTCAACATCGTCCGCCAACAAGTAGCGTAGTGGCATGTCTACCAGAACGTCATCTGTGTTTGCCCGTTAATACGGAACGCTTACAACCTTCGCAGTGCAAACGTGTGAAGCAAAGATGAGACCATAGCAATGATTCCCACTCGTGCTTCCTGCACGAACCTGAGACGGTTTGAAAGGGGTCGGATTGTGGCTTTGCGGGTGAAGAGGTGGTCCTTTCGGAGAACTGGCGCACCAGTTGGACGTGCAGTACCATTTGTTCAACGATGCTGGTATCAGTAGTCACGTGAACATTCTCACAGCTGTTGACGAGGTTCTGGACGCCCGTGCAGCACAGACGCTCGCCAGAATCAAAGTATCGTATCAGTGGCAGATCGTGTAGCTACCACAGCACTGATACGACGGCTTGTGAGCAAAGACGTGTCGAGGGAAATTGTTGGGAACCGTTTGTTAGCCGTGGCGCACTGACCGTGAAACTCAAAGTTCTCTGTAACAGGTGCAGCAACTTCTCTGGCCAGCATGATCTCCGGACTTATCTCTAATCGAGCACCTGTGAGATTCGATAGGACAAGAAATGAATCCTACGACACGTCAACCAACATCTCTTCTAGAACGACTTGAACAGGTCGATCGACTGGATGCCGCATTCCCGCCCTGGACGCTGCAGCACGTATTGAGTGTTTCAGAGTGGGTCGGTACCTGAGAGCTCAGGACCGCTTGTGCTACTGATCTGTAAAAGTTATCATTTCGTGTATTCCTTATGGACTGTTGCAACAATACATCTTGAGTGAATTTGAAACCTCAAAATGTTCTGCAGCATTTTTTAATTTTATTTCATTTTTGTCTTGCACGAAAATCCTTTAACGAAAAAAATCCATGTGAGTGATGGTTGTGTTAGTTTGTCTGTCTCCTGTAGTTAAGGGTCTGATTCAAGCAAGTGCCACTTACTGTGGGCGAAGTATCGTCACTCTGTTGAAAACTACAGACAAATTTGGAATTTCACGCTGAAATAGAAAATGATGCCGATTATTCTTTCTGGCACTTTGTGCCGCTAATGAAATAGCACCTTATCGCATGGATTCTAAACACCTATATACGTACAGTAAACTTGAACGCAGTCTTAAGCGACGACAGCGTAGCTTCTCTCGGAATTCCAATAGTCTTGGAAAGGAACTCTTGCCATTTCCAATTCTAAGTGAACTAATTTTTTCATATCTTGTGATGGAAAATCATACATTAACATAACACTGTCACACAGAAAAGAAAAACCATACGTCATCTTCACAGAGTTTCTAACACACAGGGAAGAAACCAGTAACATACACTCCTGGAAATGGAAAAAAGAACACATTGACACCGGTGTGTCAGACCCACCATACTTGCTCCGGACACTGCGAGAGGGCTGTACAAGCAATGATCACACGCACGGCACAGCGGACACACCAGGAACCGCGGTGTTGGCCGTCGAATGGCGCTAGCTGCGCAGCATTTCTGCACCGCCGCCGTCAGTGTCAGCCAGTTTGCCGTGGCATACGGAGCTCCATCGCAGTCTTTAACACTGGTTGCATGCCGCGACAGCGTGTACGTGAACCGTATGTGCAGTTGACGGACTTTGAGCGCGGGCGTATGGTGGGCATGCGGGAGGCCGGGTGGACGATCTCCTACACTGGCTGTACACCTCTGGTGATCGTCGAGGGAACACTGAATAGTGCACGGTACATCCAAACCGTCATCGAACCCATCGTTCTACCATTCCTAGACCTTCAAGGGAACGTGCTGTTCCAACAGGACAATGCACGTCCGCATGTATCCCGTGCCACCCAACGTGCTCTAGAAGGTGTAAGTCAACTACCCTGGCCAGCAAGATCTCCGGATCTGTCCCCCATTGAGCATGTTTGGGACTGGATGAAGCGTCGTCTCACGCGGTCTGCACGTCCAGCACGAACGCTTGTCCAACTGAGGCGCCAGGTGGAAATGGCATGGCAAGCCGTTCCACAGGACTACATCCAGCATCTCTACGATCGTCTCCATGGGAGAATAGCAGCCTGCATTGCTGCGAAAGGTGGATATACACTGTACTGGTGCCGAAATTGTGCATGCTCTGTTGCCTGTGTCTATGTGCCTGTGGTTCTGTCAGTGTGATCATGTGATGTATCTGACCCCAGGAATGTGTCAATAAAGTTTCCCCTTCGTGGGACAATGAATTCACGGTGTTCTTATTTCAATTTCCAGGAGTGTATATTGAGCTGATTCATCTACATTATTGACATACTACTCTCACGTAAGGTATTATTCGCCTCCTTACGCTATTATCCTCAAGCCTCACAAAATACTCAATCCGAAATCAAGGGAGAAGGTTATACCTCTCGAAACTATATGACACCCAAAAGACTGCAAAAAATTAAGTTCCGAAAAATGTGCTGTAGGGCAGGCTGTGCCACACTGACGAAGCAATAGTAGCCATATAATTTAACTACAAGCAGAAACCGACTATTAAGTGCACGGTTCGTCTTAAAGCAGTCTCATAAATGGAAGCGTAGGAGGGAGGGAACGCTTCAGCCTTCTTGATTTACTGTATACGAGAAGGGCTTCAAGGATTAAAAAAGGGTCGCGGTTCATAAATAAACGCCTCAGCATTTCGGGGCTTTACGGGGACCCCGTCGCTACGGCGCAGAAGGCCGTAGGCCCGACCCCTCCTCTCCAGCGACCCAACGCCGGCGTCGCGCATTGATTTACTGTTGAGAGTTCCTGCCCGCTACCCTTTAGCCTCTGTGGTCATCTGCGAAGGAAATGCAGCCCCGGAGACCAAGACCATTAATCGTACGTTACGACTGCTCGGAGATCTCTCATTCGACTCCGACGTAAGGGCTGCTTTGCATGTTACTTAAAGGGTTCTTCGTGGTCTTGAAAAAATGAAAAGTACAGCACGCCAATGCGTTTCTTTTCTGACGTTTCCTGGTACTGTGTTACATTTAACGAATCATACTGACTTGTCAAAAGTTATAGGAAGGCTACTAAAGCGCATGCGGAGCATTTGCACAGTCCTCGGAGAAATAGCATCATGACACTGCGTATATCTCTCAGCGGTGACCTGTCTAACAGAGGACTGTGATCATCCAGTGTGTCTCTGCGAAGCTGACTTGACATCCCTTTTTCGAACAGTCTTAGTCCTCCTGTGCGACGGATGTAGATGCATCTTAGTCAAAACTTAACTCAGAAACTCTGATTCTTGTGTATGCTGTGATCCATACGTAATTCACCAATTATTATCATCAGGCGTCCAAAGTCCGTTAATACGCGAATTTCTGCCACGTTTACTACACAGGTATCAGTAACAGAAGTACTCATTCATTACCCAGGAAGTAGATTGGCAGGAGATCTGTCTACTTAAGGCTCGTGTTTGGTAATAGGAGCCTGGGTATAACATCTAACTGCAACATTTAGCAATCATCTATGCACATTTTCAAATGGAACAATCCTTCCTATGACTTTCGGATGCTATCTTTACTGCATATATATTTTTATGATTAGATAACACTTGACATTGTTAGTAATTCTGGAATTGTTAGTAGTCCAATGAAATACCCTGCACACTTCTGCGACTTTCTTCTTAGTTCCATTTTTGTGCTTTCAAATTCTCTCTTTCTCTCTTCAGGAAGCTTGAGTTGCATCCTACAGCGAATCAACATGAAACGATGCTTTTTATAGGGTGGAACCACTTAAGGAGTTTCAAAAATCCGATTTTTTTGTTGCATAAATCCTTATCCTAACTATCCAAAAATAGGCTGTCAATATTACAAAGCGAAATTCGCATTTGTTTACATTTTATGAGCATAGAACCGAGTACACGTCGGGTACATATTTGTAGATTTATCAAGGGATGAATTAATGGAGAGATGTTTAGGTGGCCTCACGCAAAATGCGAATGAAAGTTTTAATTCCACTATTTGGCGATTAGCTGCTAAACACTTGCACTCCGAACTAAAAGTGCTTCAGCTGGCATCGTATTTAGCAGCGGGCTTGTTCAGTGAAGGAAATACATCCCTTCTGATGGTCATGAATTGTAGGTAGGAATTATAGTAGGCATGCAAAGCTTCAATTTGACCAAACAAATAGATAACCAGCACACAAACCGGCAGAAACGACGTAGTTCATTGGAATCGAAGGAAGGTCGGAGAGCTCGGAAAGAACTATTGCAAGGGCGACACAAAGCCTAAGAGGAAGTAGAAGGCTTACTATGTGGTGCTGGATCGCTGATTAATCGGTAAGCATTTAACATTATTGTTAACTTCCTTGAATTTCTAGTTTCCAAGATTTTATCTTTCAAACGCGTTTTTCTCGAAACGCCTTTTCTCACATCTGCGTGCAGTCTAACTCAAAAAGTATAGAACCGATCATTATGAAAATTTATACTATGATTTTTTATAAAATTACGAAATATATGAGCCGACTTGTGAGACGATATCATGACTTTAAGGGTACTTTTCTTTCCATATTTAGAGAAAAAAATGGCGAAAATCGAAGTAAAATGTTCCGACGCATGAAAAATGTATTATTTTTATAATTTCTTGCATAATAAGTTATTAGTGTAAAATCAAAACCTTTTTAATTTCAGATGAAAGTCGGAATGGCTTCACTGAACGCAATTGAAGTATACTCACGAACTTCAGCGGACATCACAGGGTATCTTTGTTATTTTTGACTGAAACTATCAAAAAATCGCAAAGACAGATTGAAATATGAATGCTATTACGTGTGATTTGATTAAATTCTCATTAATTCTTTCCACCCGAAAAAATTCCCAAAAAGTCAGTGTCAAACAGCTTCCTAATGTGGTTTACCCCCTTGATTGTAGAAATGTCTTGGTTTAGATCTCCAGAGCTTGTTTCACGCGTTAGCAGTGTTGCACATACAATACTTCATGATTTACCTGTGTGGCATCAGTACTCAAAGAACACCCATTTCGCAGACAACAGTACCAAAAAGCAATTTAATGTCTATCAGTGTGCAGAGGGATGGTATGCTCGTGGATGCTAGTGGATACAGGAAACGAATACAAGAGACCGCGTCACTACTCAGTGAGCACCTGGGGAATAAACTACCTTCGCACGTTACACAAATTAGGTTAGCGCTTACAGTATAGGAACAGTTACAAGTTTCAAGTATGGAAGGTTATATATGATATATTCTTCATTATTTCCATGTTCTGACAAACTTAATAAAAACCAGCAATGTTTTCTCATCAATGTAAAAATAGAGTATACCTTATTAATACTTAATCATTATAAATTTAAGTACTAGATCTGTTTTAGGAATAACAACTTACAGTACTTACAACCTGTCGTTTGTATTACCTGCAGTGTTATGCCACACTCCAAAGCCGAGTTAGCTACAAGAGTGGATTGCGGCAAGTTAAAGACAAAATTATGAATACTTTCGTCTTTATGCAACAGTTCTCACATGACATAGAAAATTCAGTGCCCCATGTTCTAATGCTTGAGACTTCCAACTTCTCATGTTGTCAAAACTCCAATGAGACTATTTTTACCGAGTTTCCTAGATAAAAGCTAATTACATTACATTTTCTTAATATGTATGAAACCTACCAAACACTCAATATTGCAGAAATGCGCACCAGTATGTAGTAGCTAACGTTCTTCAACTGTAATTTTTTAGTCTGACGAATATCATTAACTGTTATGTCCTTCATTTGTTATTATAAACACACAATTAAACATTAAGTATAATATTCTTTTCTTTGTTTTCTCAGAGACTCTTCCATCTACAGGTTCAAATGGTTCAAATGGCTATGACCACTATGGGACTTAACTTCTGTTGTCACCTGTCCCATAGAACTTAGAACTACTTAAACCTAACTAACCTGAAGACATCACACACATCCACGCCCTAAGCTGCGACCGTAGAGGTCGAGCGGTTCCAGACTGTAGCGGCTAGAACCTTTCGGCCACTCCGGCCGGCCATCTACAAGTGTAGGCTAATTAGCTACAATGGGAACCCTGACGTGACCCTCTCAACAATGCTTTTATAATTTTTCAGCGAAGCATAGATCATCAATATCAACTCATCCAATATATATATATATATATATATATATATATATATATATATATATATAAACTTAGTCCGTAGCTCGTGGTCGTGCGGTAGCGTTCTCGCTTCCCGCGCCCGGGTTCCCGGGTTCGATTCCCGGCGGTGTCAGGGATTTTCTCTGCCTCGTGATGACTGGATGTTGTGTGCAGTCCTTAGATTAGTTAGGTTTAAGTAGTTCTTAGTTCTAGGAGACTAATGACCATAGATGTTATGTCTCATAGTGCTCAGAGACATTTGAACCTATTTAAAACCGAGCGAGGTGGCGCAGTGGTTAGACACTGGACTCTCATTCGGGAGGACGACGGATCAATCCCGCGCCCGGCCATCCGGATTTAGGTTTTCCGTGATTTCCCTAAATCGCTCCAGGCAAATGCCGGGAAGGTTCCTTCCAAAGGGCACGGCCGACTTCCTTCCCCGTCCTTCCTTAATCCGTTGACACCCATGACCTCGCTGCCTGGTCTCCTTCCCCAAACCAACCAACCAGCCTATTTAAACTTACTAAATCTCATGAGAACTGTATGATAATGGACACTTAACTCTCAACAATCTGTTCATGAGCCTCTCAAACTGTAGCAATTAATAACCTTAATGTACATGTTACAACAACGGTAACTACGCACGTAAATTAAATTTGCAGGCCTCCTCCTAGGAAGCACTCGATTTTATACTTTAGATACTATCAGTGGCGTAGAGTTCCTATTACGAAAGTTTCTTCTTCAGATGATGAATTTTGGAGGTTTAAGGATGAACTAAGTAAGCTGCCAATTTCGCCTAAATGGAAATCTACAAGTGAAATGAACCAGTTGGGGAATTTTATTCTTTCTGTGCCCGTGTAGCCTAAAGAATCTCGTTTGGTAAATCAGTATATGTATTCGGTAGTGTGTATTTTTCTATATTTTATTTTTCTATATTATATTTAGTTTCGTTTGAAGCTGGAATCCATAAATATGGCCATACGGTTGCATTATTTTTCATTACTGGTAAGTATATTAGCCCCTGTTGATGATTTCTAACCCTTGACTACAATATGGAATATGACAGACGTTTATTCAAGAAGATTTGTAGTAAATATCATGACTTAAACGTATGCGACCACGAAAAACGAATAACAAACGAGAATTCTGGTAGATAGAACGATTGAAACATACGACAACTCCTGATGATGAAAATTTCAGTTAAGCACTGTACTACAAGTTATTAAAGAGTAATTTTCCATAAGAGTTTCAAATATTACTGAAGTCATTAACAAGAGGGTCAGACACAGATGCATAATAGTGTAGAGGCCACGGATGTAATCTCTTCTGCGGTGGAGAAAAGAAGTATGTGAAACTCAGGAAGTAACTCCACCTCCTTCAGTGAAATGTGAGTTCATAGTGGTAGTTGAGATTGTAACCGAGAAACGGATAACTAGTAATACATCCCTATTTGAAACATGACTTAAACGTATGCGAGCACGAAAAACGAATAACAAACGAGAATTCTGGTAGATAGAACGATTGAAACATACGATAACTCCTGATGATGAAAATTTCAGTTAAGCACTGTACTACAAGTTATTAAAGAGTAATTTTCCATAAGAGTTTCAAATATTACTGAAGTCATTAACAAGAGGGTCAGACACAGATGCATAATAGTGTAGAGGCCACGGATGTAATCTCTTCTGCGGTGGAGAAAAGAAGTATGTGAAACTCAGGAAGTAACTCCACCTCCTTCAGTGAAATGTGAGTTCATAGTGGTAGTTGAGATTGTAACCGAGAAACGGATAACTAGTAATATATCCCTATTTGAAACATACTTTTTTATGTCAGGGTCAGACGTGTGATCTACATCGGAAGAGAGGCTGTGGACCCCCTGATGCTGCAGTGAGCAACAGAGCTCACCAAGCCGTCATCAGCAGGTACGTACACATGGGCAGCAACGCACATGAGCCGCTGCTGGTCTGTCTTGGCTGTGGAATACAGCATGTGCTAGGATCACACTCAAAATGTAGGCTCTTAGTATTATCAACATTGAAGATGTGTGTCCACACTGGGCAGTGATCAATGTCGATTGAAGTCTCCAAGACCTAGAACTCAGTGACAGCCAGACCAGGCCGCCTCCAGTACTACAGTCTCAAACAGGTGTCCCACTGGAGAGGTGGCCACCAGCAAGGGTGTTCACCCAGAGGGAGAGCCAGCAATGTGACACCACTAAGTCATCTACATACGGTCCCTAGCACAGGTACCTGATTGCTGCTGATGAAGGCAGAGATCTTGGCAGATGACTATGTATCTCCTCTGTCTTTGTAGTAGTCTGCACATAAAAGTCAGCAGCTGATAGAGGAGGAAGTATTAACGTCGACAACTCAATATGGTCGTGTACAGAGAACTTTGGTGCGCATCTGGGACAACTGAGTACATCTGAGAATCTAGGTCGGATTTTAGGGGTTTTGGGTCTCCTGCCCAGTACTTCTCCAACACCATCACCACCATCTTTGTGAAGACAATGGGCAGCAGCAGCATCTGGGTGTCTCCATTGGGTGGCGATGACTTCATATGTTCTGCTCTTCTTGTTTACTCAGCTCTTCAAAGAGCTTAACACAGCTGCAGTATAATCCAACTTCACCCTTCAGAGGGACTGGGTAGGTTTTCCCACTGCAACAGCTTCCTTCCTACTTTACAGTGCATGGTCACCATAATGACGGAACCTTTCTTTTTGTGACATCATTTTGGTTTACTGTTGCCAGGCGCTTCAAAGCTCCATACTAGGGCGTGGCTCTACACTTATCCCTGCTCCGAGATATGTGATCTGCAGATTTGTACCCATTTAGACACCTAGACAAACGCCATTGAACAAATGTTTTACAAGAGTTTGGAAGGCAGCAGACGAGATACTGGCAGAAGTAAAAATTTGACGACCGGCCGTGAATCGTGCTTCGGTAGCTCAGACGGTGGAGCACTTGCCCGCAAAAGGCAAAGGTCCCGAGTTCGAGACTCGGTCGGGCACACAGTTTTAATCTGCCAGGAAGTTTCATATCACCGCATACTTCGCGGCAGAGTGAAAATCTCATTCTGGAAGCATCCCCCAGGCTGTGGCTAAGCCATGTCTCCGCAGTATCCTTTCTTTCAGAAGTGCTAGTTCTGCTAGGTTCGCAGGAGAGCTTCTGTAAATTCTGGAAGGTAGAAAACGAGATACTGGCAGAAGTAAAGCTGTGAGGACCGGGCGGGAGTCGTGCTTCGGTAGCCTATGGTGTGTTCGGTCAGAGGGTTAGCTGCCCTCTGTAATAAAAAACTGAGTTCACCGATCAACGAACGAAAACGGGTGTCTTACGACGTCCGCCCCGAGCAGATACAACGAACGAAAATTCCCAAATTGTTTCAATCTCAGTTTGTTCTCTTTCGTTCGTTGTATCGTTGGGAACTGTAACTTTAAATTCAAGTTTGATATCATATCTATGACTCTATATTTCCCCTATTAATATGTACATTTTTTTTCGTTTTACCCTTTAGTACGTAGAGAATAATCAGCATAACCTACTGACCAATTATATACTCAGGTAAGTTACCAGCACGTCATTCCATTTGCTGCAGATGATCAAGCACATTCATATATGCTTTTTTGAAACTTTTCCAACATCCTGTAAAATATTTGCCAACTTCTTCATCAAACTTCTATTTTTTCCCATCTTTAGGATTAATTGTTTCAAAAGGAGACAGCATATTTCTACTTTATACTACATCATATGATGAAAATCAAAGGCTGTCATTTATTTTAGAAATACGTGGAACTATTATACAGGGTAGTTAAACGTCCCAATCATGATGACTGGTCACCAAATAATATCTTGCTTACTCTACAAATGATGCGTTCCAATCTTCCGTTAGATTGGGGTTGCGAGGGACTAGTGCTTCGTTTCTGAATTGAAGATAAATGGCATAGTTGCTTAGAGTCTCAGACATGAAGTTTGCTGCTGGACCTGTAACTACCGTGTCTGGAAACAGTAGTTTACCATCGCCTGTTCAACCATACACGCTTGTCGATTCAGAAGCGCAATCACTGTTGCATACTGTGAAAAGTATATTCCGGCGGTTAACATGTGGTGGTTACCCGCCAGCGTTAGGGGGCTCAAAATATCCATTTTAGACGACTTGCATTTATCTAGTAATCTTTGGAGTGGTATGTTTTCTTGACTGGTAACAGCACATTGTGTAAATCATACACCGTTCGTCAGACACTGGTCAACGACCTGCCTCCTTGTTCTCCAGCAGTAATGCTTGGGATTTGACTGTCAGTAGTTCTTCATCCTTCATGACCTGCTAACACATGGCTTTGCATCTCATTGTAGATTTTTCATTGCTGTGGGTATTAGTGTATTTGAATGATATTCCAGCGTTATATAACCGATTTAATGCCCCATAGACTATTATAACCCCTTATCACTATGAATATCTTACCCTGCAGTTAACAATGGAGTAGGTAAAACAAAGATGGTCGAAGTAGAGAGGATATAAAATGTTGACTGGTAGTGGCGAGGAAAGCGTTTCTGATGAAGAGAACTTTGTTAACATCGAGTACACATTTACGTGTCAGGCAGTTTTTTCTGGAAGTATTTGTATGGAGTGTAGCCATGTATGGAAGCGAAACACGGACATTAAACAGCTTAGACAAGAAGAGGATGGAAGCCTTCGAAAGGTGGTGCTGCAGAAGAATGTTGACGATTAGATGGGTAGATCACGTAACCAATGAGAAGGTACTGAGTGGAAATGGAAAGGAGAGAAATTTGTGGCACAACTTGTCTAGAAGAAGGTATCGGTTGTTAGGACACGTTCTGAGCCATCAAGGGATCACCAGTTTAGTACTGGAGGGCAGCGTGTAGGGTAATAATCATAGAGGGAGACCAAGAGATTAATACACTAAGCAGATTCAACCTGATGTAGGTTTCAGTAGTTACTCGGAGATGAAGAATCTTGCACTGGATAGAGAGCGCGGAGAGGTCCATCAAACCAGTCTCTGGCCTGAGGACTACAACAACAGCTACAGGAAATACAACGTATAACAGTCCATTCTCTTTCGCTGAAATCAGGTACTTACGATCAGGTTTATTCAATAGTTTCCTATTACTTGTTACTGGTTGTTCTATTCGATAGATTCCAGGTTACTCGAAGCTAATGATGGGATGAATTATTTTATGTAATCTAGTAATATTAGTACTCAACTAACTGTTGGTGTATATTTAGATTTCTCTAATTCAGTCCGATAGCTGGTTGACCACTGGAATTTAACAGACGTTTTAATACGTGAATCTTCAAGAAGTTAGAGGGAAACCTTGACATAATTTCTAAAGTAATTACTAAGGTCTCGAAATAATTGAAGTTATTCCATTGTCTGCGGTGGTAAGAAATCACAGACGTCTTCTCAGTATCTAACAAAAAAAAGTGCCAAATGCAATCTCTGAAATATTTGCTTGAGTCTTTGTGTGTGCTCATCTACGTCTACATCCACATGGATACTCTGCAAATCACACTTCAGTGCCTGGTAGAGCGTTCCTCACAAGACCTCCACAACAATATTCTACTATTCCAATATTGAATGGCGCGAGGAAAAAGCAAACACATGTACCTTTCCGTGCGAGCTCTTGCTTTATAGATTTGATTTCCCTTATTTTATTATGATGTTCGTTTCTCCCTATGTACGTCGGCGTCAACAAAATATTTCCGCATACGGAGGAGAACATTGGTGATAGAAATTTAGTGAAGAGATTCTTCTGCAACGAAGAACTCGTTTGTTTTTACGGTGCCCATCATAAGTCCTGTAACACGTCAGTGACACACTCTCCCAATTTCGTAATAATACAAAAGGTGCCACCCTTCTTTGAACTTTTTCGATCTATTCTGTTAATTCCATCTGGTAAGGATCCCACAGCGTCCTGCAATTCTGCAAAACTACATGGACAGTCGTGTTATAGGCAGTCTCTTTAGTAGTTAAGTTGCGCGTTGTAAATGTCCGCCCCGGTAGCTGAGTGGTCGAATGTCAATCATAAGGATCCGGGTTCGATTCCCGGCCGTGTTGCAGATTTCCTCCACTCAGCGACCATCATCATTTCATCCCCATCGACGCGCAAGTCGCAGAACTGGCGTCAAATCAAAGACTAGCACCCGGCGAACGGTCTACCCGACGGGAGGCCCTAGTCACCAGACATTCATTATATTATCTTGTAAATGATCTGCCAAAAAACAAAGTCTTTGTTTTGGCTTCCCCACAAAATTTTCTATGTGTACTTCCAAATTTAAGTTTTTCATAACTTTAATTCCTAGGTATTTAGTTGAATTTACGACCTTTAGGTGTGACATCTTTATCGCGTAACCGAAGTTTAACTTAATCATTTTAGAACTCATGTGGATGACATCATACCTTACATTACTTAGGGTCAATTGCCTATTCTCGCACCATACAAATATCTCTTCTAAATCGATTTGAAATTTGTCCTCATCTGACGACTCTCATTATCTGGAAATAATGTAAGACGACTGCTCAGATTGTTTCCTTATAAACGTTTAAATAAATAAGGAAGCGCAGAGGGCCTATAACACTAGCACGGGGGAACGCCAGAAGTCACGCCGGTTTTACTAGACGACTTTCCGTCAGTTAAGAAGAACTATGACCTCTCTGACAGGTAATAACGAATCCAGTCGGATGACTCAGACGATATTCCATAAGCACTCAATCTGACTACAAGCCACTTTTGAGGTACTGTGTCAAAACCCTTCTCGAAATCTAGAAAGACGGAACCAATTTGCAATCTCTTGGCAGTAGCACTCAGAATATCGTGTGAGTAAAGAGTTAGTGGTTTCAGAGAAGGATTGAGTTTCACAGGAATTATGTTTTCCATGTTCCGTGTTGACTCTGTGTCAATACATAGTTCTCTTCGAGATAATTCATAATGTTGGGACACAGTATTTGCCGCAAATCCTTGTTGCATATCGACGTTAACGATATGGGACTTACTCCTACCGCCTTTCTTGAATATTGATGTGACGTGTACAACTTTTCTGTATTTGGGTCCAGACATCTCATCGAGCGAGCGATTGTGTATGGTTGTTAAGTATGAAGCTATTGCATGCCCATACTCTGACAGGAACCTAAGATTAGATTAGATTAGATTAGATTAATACTTGTTCTATAGATCAGGAATACGACACTTCGTAATGGTGTGGAACGTGTCAGGTTAATGAAAGATGTCTGTACACGATAATACATTACATAAAATATGGCATGACACTGATGTTTAAGTTAGTTTTTTTCCCCTCCCTTAATTTATATCTAAAAATTCAGCCAATGAGTAGAAGGAGTTGTCATCTAGAAATTCTTTCAATTTGTTTTTAAATGTTGGTTGACTATCTGTCAGGCTTTTGATGCTGTTTGGTAGGTGACCAAAGACTTTTGTGGCAGCATAATTTACCCCTTTCTGTGCCAAAGTCAGATTTAAGCCTGCATAGTGAAGATCATCCTTTCTCCTGGTGTTATAGCTATGCACACTGCTATTGCTTTTGAACAGGGTTGGATTATTGATATTCGGTCTAGAACGGAAAACTTGTTTTTATTAAGTGCTACAAGTTGCTTCACTACTCTATGCATATCTATTTCTAAGTGACAGTTATTCATGTTGGCAGGTGTTCTTCATTCGAATTCTGCAATATTTACTTTCTCTCCTTTGGTGAAAGAATTTCAGAAAGCTGTGCTAGGTAACTCTGCCTTAGCAGCACTGTCATATATAGTAATTCCATTACTGTCGCGCGGAGAAGACATTGTGTCTTACCCCTGGTATACTTTACATATAGCCTATAACTTCTTTGCACTTTCTGCCAAGTTTCAAGGTAAAGTTAAGTTGTCGAAATTGTTATAAATTAAAGTGCATGCTAAACTTCGAGAGTCAGTCTAGGAGATATTACGTTTGTTTATATTTGGCATGCTCTTTCATTGTTTCTGCAACAGTTTTCTGACACATTTTGTGTCAGCTCGACGGTCAATGCGAGATGTTTTTTTAGTATATACATTGAATCTCTGAGTCGAAATTTGGAAGAAATTCCAAAGAGATATTGGTCGTATATGAAGTACACCAGCGGAAACACCGAATCGATACCTTCCCAGTGTGATAACAATGACAATGCTTCTAAAGTAGAGTTACTAAACATTATTTCCTGAAATTCCTTCACCAAAGAACACGAAGCAAATATCGGAGAATTCGAATCAAGGACAACTGCCAACATGAGCAACTTAGACGTAGATACCCTTGGTGTAGCGACGGAGCTTAATTAGTAAAGTCTGGCCCACTTGTCTAGTTTATATGCCAGTCAACTTCCTTTAAGAGTGTGCTGATACAATAGCTCCATACTTAACAATCATACACAACCGCTAGCTCGTCGAAAGCCGCATACTCGAACACTGGAAAGTTGCACAAGCCACACCAATAACTAAGGAAGGAAATAGGAGTAATACGCTGAATTACAGACCCGGATCACTAACTTCGATTTAGAGTACGATTCTGGAACGTGTACTGTGTTGTCTCATTAAGAATTACCTCCAATAAACCGATTTATTTCACAAACAGCACGCATTCAGATAATACGTTTCTTATAAAACACAGCTAGCTCTTTGTTCTCGCGAACTAATGAGTGCTGTTGATAGGGGATATAAAATTGATTCCACATTTGTAGATTTCTAGCAGGATCTAGACATCGTTCTGCGCCTGTTGTCGGTACACCTTTGTAGCGACCCATCTGTTTCCTTGACTCTCTGTATGCGATGGTGACACCACCGAGAACGCGTGCGGGGCACGCGAGAACCGGGAGGAACAGTCCGGATGGAACATGAATCTGGCGCTGACCAGATAACAGAAGGTGGCTTTTCGGCGAAAGCTACAGTATTACTGTTTGGAATCAGAACCCTGATGCATGAGCGTGAGCTTGGCCCTGCTGACATGGAGGGAATGGGAAACGACTACCAGGCCACAGTGGTCGAATTCTGCAACTGAAACTCCTGGAAGAGGAGCAGTATTTCTATGTAGCTACATCTGGATGTGCAGCTGAGATTTAAGGATCGTTCTTCAGAGTTCGCTCTTGAGGGTGTTAAACATTCGCCGTATGCTGTGGGCATTTTGCGCAGAAGTATTCGACTAATCAATTTTACATTGTCTGAGGCTCTTGAAACGTATGATCACACCGTGTATCATTAGTATGTAACAATTTAGTGAACTTTACATTACCGAATTACCGTTACGATAAAGCACAGTAATGTAAAGGCTGTAAAATCATCCAAACACTTAGGAATTACAGTTATGAATAATTCAATTTGGACGATCACACAGATAGTATTGTGGGGAAAGAAAACCAAAGACTGCAACTTATTTACAGAAGTATTAGAAAATGCAATAGGTCTACTACAGATACTGCTTACATCTCGATTGTCCGCCATCTTTTAAGGTGTTACTCCGTTGTGTGGGATTCACAAAGATGGGACTGAGAGAGGACATCGAGATAGTTCAAACAAGGACAGATAGTCTTGTATTATCACGGAATAGGGGAGAGAGTGCCACGGGCATGATACCTGAATTGTGTTGGTAATAATTAAAACAAAGGTGGCAGGATTTTCTCGTGAAATTTCAATCACCAACATTCTCCTATGATTGCAGAAATTTTTGTTGACGCACCTCTACATAGTGAAAAATTATCATCATTATAAAATATGGGAAATCAGGGCTCTCATAGAAATATGGAGGTGCTTGGTTTTTCTCTCGTGCCGTTCGAGAGTGGAATGGTGGAGAAATACCTTGAAGGTGGTTCGATGAACCCTCTGCCAGGCACATAATTGTCAGCTGCAGAGTAATCATGTAGATTTAGATGTAGATGGGTAGCAGAGATTTGTTTAACAGTAGCGAGGACGAGTAAGTGCTCATAGATGTTAAGGCATGCTCGTTAGAGCCCATGTGTACTAAACATCTTTTTCTTGTTTTGGTCCATACTAGTATTTCTGAAAATATGGAAAATAAGGAGTCGCAACAGTATTTTTATTGCATTTTCTTGTTTAAGTGAAATTGTTTTCACTTATCTTTAAGAGTAGATGTAATAGTCTGCCCGTGAAATATGTTATTTGTAATAGCAAATAAGAAGAAAGGGCTTAAGTACGTAAAATATAAAATCCTAGAGTTATAATGTTAGTTCGTCGGAGAAATGTGTGTAATGATAGGATTTTCTCTGTAAATTAATACTCGTTTTTGTCTTATATCCATCACCATTCCATTCCTTCTTTTACCTTTCTTCCCCCTGGCTTTCTGCTGTTGTGACGTTAAATTAATGTACAAGTTTTTAAACAATAATTCTCTTTAAAGTTATCCATACGTTGTGTAACAGTTCTTTTTATTTTATACTAATGATACTCTTTGTGTTATTAGCAGGTGTTTTAGTGCAAAGGCGGTTGAGTTTTATATTGTATGGACGGAAATAATCGGCTTCGGCGAAGTTTGCTTAGCCGCCATTCCGGTCTTGTCATTGAGATAGCTACGGACTGTAGTTATTAATCAGAACCTGCTTGTTTCTTAGCTCTCGAACTCCGATTTTGCAGCGTGAACAATACTGACGCACTTGAGAGACTGAAAAGTTCTCAGAGTTGTGAAACTATGAAAACAGTCAAGTTATTCGACTAACACTTAATATTACATATAGGTTTATAACTTTGAAGTACTCGTAAATCTATATCTCAGGCTTTGGAAAGCTAAACTGGCGACCACTGTGCATGTAATTTTATTTCAAAATGTATGTTCTTCGTGACTGCTTCTTTTTCCGTGTAAGCCGAAGATAAATAAGTACGGTGTTTATATGGTGTGTTCTCCTGAAGGGATGAAAACTCATTCGTTTTAAAAGAGAACGAAATAGATTTAAAACCAAAAGGAAAAGGCATGACATAAGGAGAAATTTCAACTGGCATATTTTTTCGAAGACATCGCTGTTAGCATCTACAGCACAATGTTAAATAACACATAACTCATTCAGCAGTAGATAGTAGTGCTGGGTTTAGTAGCAATAGAATCCCTTGTTCGAGGCTTTTAAATTGGAAGAATTAATCATTTCAAAGTTTTGTAATTATTACGTAATTGATCCACGTATTGTAAATAAGACTACCATGTAACGGATGACCGTAATTAGGCACTCGCAACTTGCAACAGTGGCCTGAAATTGTCTTTTAAAGAAGTACTTTATAATGCATAGCTCAGGGATCTCTATACCAAACGAATGTTGAGTTCGAACTGTCTGAGTGTGCTGGCGAAAGATTTTCGTATTTCGTTCCTTGACTAATCGCAATATGGCTGACACCAAATGTCACCAGAACACAAAATGAAAACTTTTTGATTCTGAATCCGCATCAGACTCTTACATCGCTTGTTGTTATAAAGTTCAAAGCCAGAAATAAGTAAAGAATTCTTTATCACAAAAATACCGATGGAAATTAGTATGCCTAACTATAAGTTTCGTGTTCTGAGATCATAGTCCTGCATCCGGGTAGTATAGAGACTACTGTCAGAGCTGCGTGTAAATACGAAGTGTGAGCTGTTTACGTATTAGCTGTAATGGGATGAACAATAGTTTCGATGAACTGGATTGCATTTAGTACGGTTTTATCGAGAAAACAATTCATTATTGTGGCCTCTTCAATCCCGCAAACTGAATCTGATCATTAACGAAAGGGAGAATACGCAACTGTAGATATAAATGATGATGATGGCAGTGACTGGTGAAATTACCTCGCTAGCTACAGGTGGGACTACTGCGGAACCTGTCAGCGCCAAAACAGATCTTATCTCATTAACTTTACAAAATCAGTATGCCATGGCTTGTAATACAACCACACTGAATCAGTAAGTGGGTACAACTGAACAGAGTCTAGGACGTGTGAGTCAACAACAAGATAGCCTATGTAATCAGGTTGAGCAAATAACTAGGAAGGTCAGGAATCAAATGATCATTGCTATTCGTGTTATCAAAAGTGGCAAGCCGATCTAGAAGACATAACCAACGAGATTTCAAACTTGAGAGCCGCCATTTCAGGTATTCTTTACTCTGTGGAGAAACTGACTGAAAGTCTTAGTGCTTTGCAACTACAGCAAGATGTTTTGCAGTTGAGCCTTCAAGGGGTAGGAACCCAAGGAGAGCATCCCTCCACTGACCATGAAATAAAATAGTATGTATTTCTGAAGGAATAGGACGAACAAATAACTGAAAAATTAAATTGAGAATTACAGAAAGTCCTACAGCAAATTATTAGCCAAGTGTGTTTTCAACAGAGCACTTCTGCACTAGCTGTAAGAGATAAAATATGACACGTGCAGAATCTTTAATACAAGATTGACCAAAATTTCAAGAACATGTCCAAAGTCACCTTAAAGATCAGAATGGTAACATACAAAACACATTAAACACAGCGAAGAACCACATTACGAATGATTTATCTCAGGCAGATGATCATTGCTGTATACAAGATTGACCTAAATTTCAAGAAAATGAGCAAAGTCACCTTAATGATCAGAATGGTAACATACAAAACAAAGTAAACACAGTAAAGAAACACATTAGGAATGATTTATCTGAGGCAGCTACAGTATCTGAGACTTCTGATGACAATCATAGTCCAGTGCCCAACGAAATTACTGTTGCTGATAAAATGCATTGTAGTAACCATATGCCAGAAGACCACGTTTAAGTAGGAGTGTGGGGCCATAAACCACTCTTTCTTTCGTTTTGCCGGAACAGAGTCTCCTGAAACTTAGGCCGTTCCAGATATTAATACCGGAAAATAAATGTATACATCTGGTTATTTCTGTTTTATTAAATCTTTTAAGTGTTGCCGAAGTTATGGACTGACCAACAAGGGGTACAATATATCACGGGTCTGGTGCATGGTGAAGCCACCCTCTGCGCAACTGCCACTGCTACATATGGTTACACATATGAACAGTTTAAAAATGCCTCTTTGGTAAAATATTGTTCCAAAGGCATTCAGGAGAGACTGCGAAAATAACTATTTAGCCCAGAGCCATATAATTTCAAGCAAGGAATATACGTTGAGAAATATCGAATTATGACTCGCTTCCGAGATGAACCAGTAACCCACAAAGATATATTACCAAGTACTTCAGATTTTACAACATAAATTGCCGATCGACATCACAGAAAAGCTCCTGAATCAAACTTAAAGCATTTCTTGCCTCTGCTACCAACTGATTTAACAAACGAAGACATTAGAACTAGCAATGATGATAATAATGATCGAAATGGCAGTGTCTTAATTGAGGCCACGCTGTCGTTCCAGCAGTATAGCAACAGTCATGAGAGCAACGGACCGTGCCGCTGGATTTGTCACGCAGCCCGCTGGCCCCTCATGTGTAGGGTTGTAGTGGATACGTGAATGGAAGTTCTGAGAACCATGAGAAGACGAGGGCTGTTAATAGGCTTCATGCTAGATGTCAGAATAATGGAGCACGCCCCTGGAATAACCATGTTAGCAATAATCAAAGATATTCCTGTGCACAAAATCAATTATGGTTTACTGTAAGTGATGACAATTCAAGTAACCAGAGGCATTCTAGTCAAAGGAGTCAGCCATCTTTCGGCGTGAATGTCACTAACAACCGAATATGGGATCGAATTGCTACGGTAACAGTGGCGAAATCGGATTCCTGTGGTCATTTTGTTGACGTCACAGACGTTGGACATTCTGTGACTGTAACTTCAATAAACTAGACTTAGCCTCATTTATCCCCCGAGTGGTACACCTGAAGAAAAACAGGAGATGACAGTTGATGTATGCAGGACTTTTCAAACAACAGAGATTCCACATGACGTCAATTACCTGTCAGCATATTTCACTTCTAAAAAGATTAAAGGACTCTCTTCACACTGAGATCTTAACTAATACTTCCACCAAGTACAGATGTAGACAGTAAAGAACGAGGTGAGAAATTACTTATTCGGTTAATCACCGCTGAATACTTTCAAATCATGGATGAACAAAACTAAAATATTGATCAACAGCTATTACCTTGCTGTTACGAAATGAATGACGTCCTAACTTTTCTCTGAGATACTCTGCTTGTATTTTTGTTATATGAACTTTAATGTTATTTTATAAGCAACTGAAATGTACTGGTACACAGTATTAAGTCGGTACACATTTGTTACGGCGAGTAAGGAGGTATACGACCACTGTAATTTTCAGATTAAGTATGTAAAGGGAATCTAAGTCAAACGGCATGGCCCAAATGACTAGTAAGGTGCAGTTTGATCGGGAATATGTAATGTTACCAAAGGATACATGGATCGACCTTCCATAAGGCATCGAAGGGCTTGTAAAAAGGTGTGTAAAGGTTTTTAAGTAATGAGCATGTGATAAAGCAAATATTGTCACACGTTGAACAGGTAATGTTGTCAACGTCAGCTAAAATGTAAATATTAGCAGTCTTAGAGGTCTCCATGAATAAGTAATGCGGTATCAAACGTCGATATTAGTTGTACTGTGTTAACTGATAAAATAAATATTAATACTCTAGCGTGTTGCTCTGATCATATAAACTTCGAGTACACGTCATTTGCTTTATTTATGGATTTATTTTCTATCCATACACTGTCAAATTAAATAAGCTCTTTGTTGTTTCTAGGAATCCTGCGTACTTGGTTCGCTTGACAAACAATCAAACAACTCATGTTAATGAGCTTTATTACAAAAAAAATACAATTCTTAACTTCGATGGTTGTCCCACAAGCAAGGGGCGACATACAAAATAATGTCTCCTTCAGAATAGACAAATACACGTCTGTGCTACATAGAGATTCGTAACGAAGTCGCTAACGTCGACGTTGCTATCGAAGTCGCTAAACTTGAAGCTGCTACTAAAGTGCCTAATCTTGACGCTGCTATCCAAGTGGCTTCCACCAGTCGGAAGCGGCGCTTATGTTACCTTCACCTAGTGGTCGCTGCTGTCGCGTTGTCGTCCAGGAAATGCGTCGGCTAGTCGTGCGGTTGGCTGACTTCTTCTCACATTCGTCTCTTCTCCTTCGTTATAGACTGCCGTGCTGACGTTTGACTTTACGCCGTAACACCTTTCACGTCAGGATGTTCCTTTTGCGATAGTGCAGGACGACTTGGCAGGAATGTCACCACTTTACATGACTGATGCTCACGAGAATTTGCGGTCGCAGGAACAAGCGATCCAAACGGCTACGTGGCTCTACCACGTGGCACTACCCACATGACACTAACAGACAGGTCTCTGGCACATCGAACTGCTTCTGCAGCAGTACTTTCAGCAGTTGTTGAGACCATAGCGACACAACCAACTGTTACAGATTCTTTATCTCAAGCAAGGCGTCTTGTCAGATGCCCTGTAGCGTGCGTTCCACTGCCCCAAACCATTAGCGATTTCAGCAGTGTCAATCCAGAGCACATTGGAGGATGGGTGGACGTCTGTTGCGTTTCCTGATGAAAGCTGGTTCTGCCTCGGTGCCAGTAATGGCCGTGTGTTTTTTAGGAGGAGACCAGTGGAGGACCAGCAACCAACCAGTCTCCGTACTAAACACACTGGATTTTTGTTATTAGTCATCAGTCTTCTGACTGTTTTCATGTGACCCGCCACCAATTCCTCTCCTATGCAAAAATCTTCATCTCAGAGTAACTACGTCCTCAGTTACTTCGTGGATGTATTACAATCTCTGTTTTTCCCTGCAGATTTTGTTCTCTACAGCTACCTCTAGCACCGTGGAAGTCATTCCGTGTTGTCTTAACACATATCCTATCATTCTGTCCGTTCTCCTTGTCAGTGATTTAAAAATATTCTTTCCCTCTCCGACTCTGCCCAGAACCTCCTCATTCCTTACCTTATCAGTCCACCTAATTTTCAACATTCGCCTGCTGCACCACATCTCAAATTCTTCTATTCCTTCCGTTCCGGTTATCCCACAGACCATGTTTCGCTACCATAAAGTGCTGCGCTCCAAACGTACAATCTCAGAAATTTATTCCTCAAGTTAAGGTCTTCGTTTGATGCTAGTAGACTTCTCTTGGTCTCGAGCGCCCCTTTTGCCAATGCTTGTCTGATTTCAATGTCCTGCTTGTTCCGTCCATCATTGGTTATTTTTCTGCCCGCGCAGTAGAATTCCTTAATTTCATCTACTTCGTGACCATTACTCCTCATGTTAAGTTTCTCGCTGTTCTCATTTCTGCTACTTCTCAATACTTTCGTCATTCTTCGATTTACTCTCTGTCCATATTCTGTACTCTTCAGAGTGTTCATTCCATTCAGCACATCATATAATTATACTTCACTTTCACTAAGGGTAGCAATAGCATCAGCGAATCATTTCATTGATATCCTTTCACCTTGAATTTTAATTCCAGTCCTTAATCTTTTTTATTTCCATCATTGCTTCTTCGAATTACGCATTGAACAGTAGGGGCGAAAGCGTATTTCCCCGTCTTATAATCTTTGTAATCCGATCATTTCGTTCATAATCGTTCACTTCCATTGTTCCCTCTAGGCTCTTGTACATATTGTACATTACCCGTTTCTCCCTATAGCCTACCATACTTTTCTCAAAATTTCGAATATCTTTTACCATTTTATATTTTTAAACGCTTTTTACAGACCGACACATCCTCTGAATGTGTGTTTATTTATCGCCAGTCTTACTTCCATTATCAACTGCAGCGCCAGAACTACCTCTCTGGTGCCTCCACATTTCCCAAAGCATAACTCATCGTCATCTAACACATCCTCTATTTTTTTTTTCGTTCTGCTGTATATTATTCTTGTCAGCAACTTGGATGCTTGAGTTGTTAAGCTGATTGTTCGGCAATTGTCGCAATTGTCAGCTCTTGCCGTCTTCGGAAATGTGTGGATGATATTTTTCTGAAAGTAAGGTAGTATGTCGTCCGACTCATATATTCTACACACCAAAGTGAACGGTCGGTATGTTAGCACCTCCCCCAATGATTTTAAATGTTCCGATGGAATGTTATCTATCCCTTCTGCCTTATTTGATTTAAGTCTTCCAAAGCTCTCACAAATTCTGATATTAACACAGGTTCCCCTGGCTCCTCTAAACTGAATACTGTTTCTTCTTCTATCACATTAGACAAATCTTCGTCCTCATAGAGGACTTTGATGTATTATTCTCACCTGTCCGTCCTCTCCTATTTAACAGTGGAATTCCCGTTGCGCTCTTAATGTTAACCACTCTTGCACCTAATTTCCCTGAAGTTTGTTTTGACTTTCCTATGTGCTAAATTAGTCCTACCGACAATCATTTCTTTTTCGATTTCGTCACGTTTTTCATGCAGTCGTTTCTCATCAAGTTGTATTTCTATATTCTTGAAGTTCGCTTAAAATTTTTGTCTTCCTTCGTTGACCGAACAGTTGAAGTATTTCCCCCACTACCCATGGTTTCTTGGCAGTTAGCTTCTTTTTACTTATGTTTTGCTTTCCCACATCTGTAGTTGCTCTTTTTAGAGATGTCCGTTATTTAGTTGTATTATCTAATGAGCTCTTCCTTTATTGCTGTATCTGTAGCCTTAGAGAGCTTCAAGCGTATCTCGTTCTTCCATCTTACTTCCATATCCCACGTCTTTGCGTATTGATTTTTCCTGGCTAATCTCTTAAACTTCAGCCTACTCTTCATCACTACCAAATTGTGATCTGAGTCTATAGCTGCTCCTGGGTGTGCCTTATAATCGAATATCTGATTTCGGAATCTCTGGATGACCATGGTGTAGTCTAACTGAAATCTTTCCGTATCACCCGGCTTTATCTAAGTGTACTTCCTCATCTTCTAGTTCTCGAAGAGAATATTACGTATTACTAGCTGATATTTACTACAGAACTCAATTAGTCTTTCTCGTCGCTCATTCCTTGTCCCAAGCCCATATTCTCCTGTGCCTTTCCTTCTACTCATTCCCCTACAACTGCATTCCAATCCCCCATGACTCGTAGATTTTCGTCTCCTTTTACGTATCGCAGTACTCTTTCAGTATCCTCTTACAGTTTCTCTATCTCTTCATCGTCAGCTTGGATCTCGTCATGTATACCTGAACTATCGTTGTTGGTGTTTGGTCGTGGTTCTGATAAGAACAACTATGTCACCGAACTGTTCAGCATATCATGCTCTGTGCCCTAAATTCCTGATTCGACCTGTCGTGCTCTCGTTCGTTAACAGCGTTCCAGGAGATGTTTTCCAGCAGGATAACGCTCACCCACATACCACTGTTGTAATCCAACATGCTCTATCTGTTTCGACGTATTGCCTCGGCCTGCTCGATCAGTATATCTGTTTCGAATCGAGCACATATGGGACATCATCAGACAACAACTGCAGCATCGTCAACAACCAGAAATAAAAGTCCCTGGATTGAGAGACCAAGTGCTACAGTCATGGAAATTCATCCCACAAGCTGACGTCTGTCACGTGTACAACGCAATTATGCACGTCTACATGTCTGGATTCAGCATTCCGACTAGTTACACCGGTTAAAATGTACGAGCATTTCCCATTTGTTCTTGCTTATCTCGCTCTTACATTAACCTGTAATCATTACTTAAATATGTTACTTAATAAATGTATTCCATAAATTTCATTGCTCTAAATTAATTATTTATTGGTGTTGCAATTTTTTCGGTCAGTGTATAAGGGTGCATCAAATTATGACACAGTGTTCTTTACTGTAGATGCTGTAGATAAATACTTTTGATTAAGTGAGAGGGTGAATCGTTTCATATTCTTTGTGAATTTGTTTTCTTGCACTCTTTTCGTCTTTGGAAAAAGGGACTGCCACGGCTCCATTGCATGGAGGCTGCTGGAAACATGCATGTGACACAAGTTTCCTGTACCGTATTATCAAAATTGCCAAACACTGCGTATAAGCTACATCAGAGTGTAGTGTATTTTAAATGTTGTGTATTCATACCGTTGACACTGGAATGCAGCCAAGAGTACGTCATGTTTGGTCACCCTCAAACGGATGAAACCTGTATTAATGCACTCACTCAGAGGATATAAATTGTATTTTATTAATTAGGTGACAGTTTTTCCGAACTCGTAGTTTACTTGCTACACATATTTCTGAATTCTGTTCCTTGCACGTCACACCATATATATTTTTTTTTAAATCTTATTAACATTCATTCATTTTATCTTGCCATTATATCTAGTTAGTCCTTACATCGTAAGTACCTTACTGTCATTCAATGATGACTGCGAATATGTCCCAGGTTTTCATATTATCTATATGTTGACTTATGTGTAAGTACTTTTTGAGTTCTTAAATGTTCTACAGTTATGAAAATCGCTCCGACCAGTTATATCGTTTCCGGGTATAAAACTAAGCAATTTATCACAAGTTCCTTTCTCGTTTATTTCACTATAATGAATTCTTTTAATACAGATTTCCTGTGTTATTGTAGGGTGTTATCACTCGTAGTTTTCTCTGGTCCACTAGATTGTTGAGCTTTATTTTCTGTTTAGATGTTGCAGTGGTATATGTATTGACACTAGCATTATAGGTTGAGAAAATGCTGTTTTTTAGATTAGTATTTGTGGGTGCAGACGCCATCATACTGTATGTGGATGCACTAGGCCAAGACCTGCTGTCGTAATTCGCCAGCACAGCTGATCCTAATCTACACATTCGCCTCTCTGCCTAGTTGCATAATGTTGACACACAACCCCATGAATATACCTGGCGCAGTTATATCAGCAGGTATCAATGAAAAGGCCGTCAACCAGGTCCCAATCCAGAATAAGCAAAACAAAATCAATATTAGAACGGATTTAATTACGACAAACACACTCTTTTGCTACATATTACATTCTTTCTGAAAATACAATTTATGTCATAAGCTAACTATTTGCCCTAAAAGGGTTATGCCACAAACTGAGACTCAGTGTCAATCAAGCAAAGCTACTGATACAGAGAGGCTCACCAACGTTGTGCATCACTACTAAACATATCGATGAACAAGCCTTAGCCATATGCTGCCCGGGAGGGACAAAGAACCAGTGTTGATTTTCGAGCGATATCGTCACTACAGTGGCAGTCACAAGGAGTGCTTCTATCAGCCAATCAGGAGCCGGGAGTGCCCTCGGTGATACTTGAGTATTAACAGTAATTTCATACGCAGCAGACTTTACGGTCTGCGTTATTTTATACTACACTCCTGGAAATGGAAAAAAGAACACATTGACACCGGTGTGTCAGACCCACCATACTTGCTCCGGACACTGCGAGAGGGCTGTACAAGCAATGATCACACGCACGGCACAGCGGACACACCAGGAACCGAGGTGTTGGCCGTCGAATGGCGCTAGCTGCGCAGCATTTCTGCACCGCCGCCGTCAGTGTCAGCCAGTTTGCCGTGGCATTCGGAGCTCCATCGCAGTCTTTAACACTGGTAGCATGCCGCGACAGCGTGGACGTGAACCGTATGTGCAGTTGACGGACTTTGAGCGAGGGCTTATAGTGGGCATGCGGGAGGCCGGGTGGACGTACCGCCGAATTGCTCAACACGTGGGGCGTGAGGTCTCCACAGTACATCGATGTTGTCGCCAGTGGTCGGCGGAAGTTGCACGAGCCCGTCGACCTGGGATCGGACCGCAGCGACGCACGGATACACGCCAAGACCGTAGGATCCTACGCAGTGCCGTAGGGGACCGCACCGCCACTTCCCAGCAAATTAGGGACACTGTTGCTCCTGGGGTATCGGCGAGGACCATTCGCAACCGTCTCCATGAAGCTGGGCTACGGTCCCGCACATCGTTAGGCCGTCTTCCGCTCACGCCCCAACATCGTGCAGCCCGCCTCCAGTGGTGTCGCGACAGGCGTGAATGGAGGGACGAATGGAGACGTGTCGTCTTCAGCGATGAGAGTCGCTTCTGCCTTGGTGCCAATGATGGTCGTATGCGTGTTTGGCGCCGTGCAGGTGAGCGCCACAATCAGGACTGCATACGACCTAGGCACACAGGGCCAACACCCGGCATCACGGTGTGGGGAGCGATCTCCTACACTGGCCGTACACCTCTGGTGATCGTCGAGGGGACACTGAATAGTGCACGGTACATCCAAACCGTCATCGAACCCATCGTTCTACCATTCCTAGACCGGCAAGGGAACTTGCTGTTCCAACAGGACTATGCACGTCCGCATGTATCCCGTGCCACCCAACGTGCTCTAGAAGGTGTAAGTCAACTATCCTGGCCAACAAGATCTCCGGATCTGTCCCGCATTGAGCATGTTTGGGACTGGATGAAGCGTTGTCTCACGCGGTCTGCACGTCCAGCATGAACGCTGGTCCAACTGAGGCGCCAGGTGGAAATGGCATGGCAAGCCGTTCCACAGGACTACATCCAGCATCTCTACGATTGTCTCCATGGGAGAATAGCAGCCTGCATTGCTGCGAAAGGTGGATATACACTGTACTGGTGCCGACATTGTGCATGCTCTGTTGCCTGTGTCTATGTGCCTGTGGTTCTGTCAGTGTGATCATGTGATGTATCAGACCCCAGGAATGTGTCAATAAAGTTTCCCCTTCCTGGGACAATGAATTCACGGTGTTCTTATTTCAATTTACAGGAGTGTATTTTATACACGACGTGCACTACTTAGCAAAAAATTGCTGACTCTGCATCAGCCTACGCTATTTTCTCGATAGGAACAGGACTTGATTTTACTACGCCGGATGATGCAACTAAAATGCTGCCATATTGGTCATTTTTAGAAAGAAAGGACTAATAGCTGAACATATCTTTCAATGGAGTAGTTTCATAATACTTGCGGCCTTGAAAAGTAATTAATTTACCCAGATGAGCAGGTGGGGGAGATATGCTCATTGTCCGTACGTCTTGCATATTTTAACTGTTGTAAATAATAAACAGAACATATACAATTCAAACTGAGGTCTCTGATTCAGTGATTACGTTTCCTGGCAGATAACAGCTTTTTAGGTGGTGAGGCAACCAGGACCATTGTCCACTGCACCACTAGACCCGGGGCGTCAGCTCGGTGGGAGAGTTTCGCCGTGGCGCATCTCTCCCTCTTTTTAGACAAGTCTTATGTGTTCCTGTCGTCCTCACTAAGTCTCCCAAGCTGCTTTCTCCCGGTCCCTCCTGCACGTCGGCTCCCAAAGCCCTCACTTCGCCTGACAATAATCTGGCTAATATACAAACGCATGATTCTCAGCAAAGTGTACTGATAAAATTCTGTCGAGCTTCCAGCCTCGTCACATGGTTTAAGATGCACGAGTTTATTTTTCAGCCGAAAGTTCGTGGATTTTAAACTACTTGGCGCTGCCGGATACTCGAGACAATTTTATCAACAATCCTTATTTATTTGTTCTAATACAATGTCAGTTAAATCCGAATTGTAAATCACTTAACTGAACAGCACAACTCATAGTGCGGGAAGTACCTTAGAGGTTGGTCCCTAAAGAGTTTTGCGCCTTATGTGCCTTACAGTCCAACGGTACATAGCACAAGTTGAGGCTGGGATTTATTTTATTTACAGGTAAGCATCGTTCTGGCGATACGGTCTGTTTACTCAGAGTCCCCGTTCCCTGTGACACGTGATGCTCTGGCGCCGCAGTGACAGGCTGCATGCGGTGCGCTACAGCCCCTCTACAGGGGAAGCACTCAGCCAGCCGTTGACAGAGTACTAGAAGCGCGCGGCTCGATCGTCTAATCTGCACTCTGCCGCAGCAGCGTCAGCTGTCTGGCGCGCTCGCTATGCGCCACCGACCGGGCTTCGGGTGTAGCTTGCGGAATGCGACTCAACTCCCAACAGCCCATCACTGCTTCCTCACCCGAGGTTCTTTCCCGCTCGATCATAAATTTGCCATATCACACTTTCTCCGTACGAAGTGCTGACGCAACCAGGTATTTGGCCTAGGACATACGTCACACCACTGTGAACTGGTTTGGATACATTGTCCCCCGACCCTGCTCCTGTGTAATGCTTACTGGGTGAAACTAACGTTTTCTTACATGATTCATTGTTTAATCGCTGGACTATAGTGCACAGGTCTTGAATAATAGAAGAAAATAACAATAGCTGTTATTTCACAGAGACACAACCAGAATTAAATGTCCCTGTATTGAGAGACCAAGTGCAACAGGCATGGAAATTTATCCCACAAGCTGACGTCTGTCACGTGGACAACACACATGTCTGGATTCAGCATTCCGACTAGTTACACCGGTTATTAATATACGAGCATTTCTCATTTGTACTGGCTTATCTCGTTCTTATATTAACCTGTAATCATGCGCTATTAACTGCTTAAATATGTTACTTAGATAAATGTAGTCCAGAAATTTCATTACACTGCATTAACTATTTTTTGGTGTGACAGGTCCTTAGTCTATTGGTGCCTCACCCATCCCTCTTCTTATACTCCTCCCACTCCCCCACCTCCTCACCCATCCCTCAGGGAACTCCCGTCGCTGGTACAAGCACACTTGTAACATTAGTTTCGCCGACCAATGTTTCCCTGAAAAAATAGTACACAGCTATTCGTCAACAATGATCATCTCACACTTTTCGTCACATTTATTCTATTTTTGCATAAATCTGACTATGTCAAAGCAATAAATTCACATTTAATGTCAACTGTATTTTATACACATTGACAGAAATAAATCACAACACCAAGAAGGCGTTGTACGAGATAAATCAAATTTGGTAGTCGTGTCTGAAAGATTATGTATATTCAGATTTAGCGCCATTCTCGTAATGGTTGCGATGGTAGTACCGCTACAATAAAGCTAATCAGGTTTGTTTTAAATACACCGCCTAAAAACTATCCACAGACTCGCCGGTTCACCGGACCTCGACACAAATCGGCGGGGCCAATTCGTGCCGGGGACCAGGCGCTCCTTCCTGTCCAAAAAGCCGCGCGTTATACCGCACGGCCAGCCGAACTCTTAGCATAACTGCCGATAGTGTGGACAGCCATGAAGGGGTCATTTGCGGACTACTTTGCTTTCACCTTGTGTTAGCGGAATGGGACATCCTTCCGCCGAAAGGCACCAAAACGTGACACGCCAGTTACACAGCAAGCTACTAAGGTGCCATTACACAGTTGACTTCAGTGCCTGCAGCCAGTTTACTACAGTACTTTGATGACTACCTCCACACTTATAAAATGTGTCGCATAAATCTGTAACAATGCTAAGTACCATTTGTAGTATCCCGGTTATTTCTTATTGTTTCCTCATTTCTGTTATAGTGTCGTCCCATCGAACAAGTCAGTAGCCAGGCATCGAGCTACCTACAACGAAAATATTATTTTCTGCGATTTTTCATATTTCGGCTAAATTACGATGAGGTAATAAGAGTCATGGGCTACCTCGTAATATCGTGTCGGACTTCCTTTTTTCTGGTGTAGTGCAACAGCTTGACATGGCTGTAAGCGTTAGTTATCTTTGAGATTATACGTGGCGAACTGATTTAATCAAGAAAGGGGACACTGAACGAGAACTTCATTGAAATTTGACTTTTTCTATTTTCTACTCCATAATGTACTTTGTACTTTCCTGATCGTTTTGGTATGTAACACATTAAAACCAGACAATTGTGAGACATTCAAATAATATTTTGAACGTTGACGTGTGACTGCCAAATTTCGCATCTATGCATATTCTGCCACAGTTGAGCAGTCGTATCGTGGAAACTACAGAGTCTAGCAGGCTTTGAATTACTTTGTTTTGTGCCTACTGCTACGACTCAGAAGTTGGCATTGCGAATAAACAAATCAGTCCTTTGTTTCTGATACCAGTTTTCGTTGAAAATTGTGTGATTATCGGCTATTTTTGTAGTAAGCTGACTTCTATTGCTTTTCATACATAAATAAAATGACTAAGCGTAAAAGTAGCTTCAAGAAACGCAAATTTGTGGGTAACAGATAAGTGAGGCCTGCATTTTCTTCTGAAGTACCTGAATACAGGTGTGCTAGCAGTGAAGGAAACGATGATAATGGTTCTGAAGTGAGCACTCCCCACTCCCCACCCCCCAAGTGCATCGGAAAGGAAAGTAACTTTAGAAAGGCGTGATATTTATAAAACTAATGATATTATGGACAACGTCATTATTTATGTGTAAATTCCACCATAAGTGCTGTCTGAAACTGTCTCTTGCCGTCTTTGTCGTGGTGAAGTTCAACTTTGCATGTTGTGTGGTGTCGAGTGCCTAAATATGCGTTTGTTGGCCTTAAGACTCTTAAAGTTAGCAGTGTCTGATGCTGTAATAAGTTGTAATGGTCGGAACTATGTAAGACGTAAGGTTCTAGAGAAGTTAGGGTTCAGATTTGGACAGAACACACCTAAAGGAATGCGGGAACTGGATGAGCTTCGTGTAGATGAAGCAGTTAGCTGCTCAGCAAATGGCAAAACAAAAGCACGAAAGAAATGGAGGAGTCCAGCACTGGGCTGTTGTGACATTGACGAAGAGACAGACTTTGGGCCAGGGTAATTTTAGTGCATAAAAGATGCAGAAATTTAAGTCTGTATAACAATTTGTAATAAAAATGTTTTATACCTCAATATGTCTGAACTAAATTTTTTGCAATAAATGACCCGTTTCCCAAGAAAGTACTGATGGCAGAGACATGAATTTTTCACAACATCCCAAGTATGAGATTCAACATATATGGAACTAGGATCATTAAAATTTTCTTTTTATGTTCATTTATTTACAAAATTCTGTCAAAATATTAAGTGTTTGAAAAACAGGTAAAATTCCTCACAATACAATTAAAGTAATAATGCTAATTCAATGTGTCTAGAAAGGTGCATTGAGTAATTACGAAAAATTGTAAGTTGGTGTCTTAAGAAGTTTCTAAGTTAAAGGGTGACAAAATTCGATAATTTAACATTGGTGGCATAGGACAGACAATGTCCCCTTAAGGTGACAAAGACACTATTGTCAGCACCTTACAGGGTTTGAAAATTTGAATGGAGTCCCGTAAAAGGGCTATGAGAAGCAGGCTGTTCCTTCGGTCGTACTGCAGAAAAATTTGGCAGGAACCTATGAACTGTACATGGTTGTGGGAAGCGGTGGTCATAAGAATGTACGATCACAAGAAGACCTGGCTCCAGATGGCACATGGCACGACCGATAGGAAGAATATCGTGTTTGACGTATGCCTCCAGCGTATCGTACTGCATCTGCAGCACCCAAATTGAGCAGCAGTTGGCACCACAGTCAGACAACGAACTGTTACAAGTCGATTCCTTCAAGGTCAGCTCCGAGCCATGCGTCCTGTAGTCTGCATTCCACTGATATCAAACCCCTGCCATTTGCGACTTCAGTGATGTCATACAAGAGCCTATTGGTGGTCAGGGTGGAGGTCTGTTGTGTTTTCTAATGAAAGCTGTTTCTGCCTCAGTGTCAGTGATAGCTGTCTGTCAATTAAAGGAGGTCAATTGTGGGCCTGCAGCCAAGCTATCTGCAGGCTAGACACGTGGGACCTACACCTGGGCCTATGGTCTGGTGTGCAATTTCATATGACAGCAGGATCTCTCTTGTGGTTATGCAGCCCACACTACAACAAATTTGTACGTCGATCTGGTGATTCGAACTAATGTGCTCCCATTAATGAGGAACATTCTAAGGAGTGTTTCCAACAGGTTAAGGTTCGTTCACATACCGTTGTTGTAACGAAACATGCTCTACAGAGTGTCGGCATACTGCTTTGTCCTGCGCCATCACCATATTTGTTTCAGTACCATCCACTACCAGTATTAACCGTTCTTCTACCGATCAACCGAGAACTGCATTTCAACATATAAAATATGCAGCGCCAACAGTGCTTTTAGTGTTTCGACATAACACTTGTATGTGGATACACTTAACAAAACTATGTTCCTGATTAAATAATATGCTACAATATATACAGTGTTAACGTACATAAACCTTTGAACAAATGTCTTAATACACTCCTGGAAATTGAAATAAGAACACCGTGAATTCATTGTCCCAGGAAGGGGAAACTTTATTGACACATTCCTGGGGTCAGATACATCACATGATCACACTGACAGAACCACAGGCACATAGACACAGGCAACAGAGCATGCACAATGTCGGCACTAGTACAGTGTATATCCAGCTTTCGCAGCAATGCAGGCTGCTATTCTCCCATGGAGACGATCGTAGAGATGCTGGATGTAGTCCCGTGGAACGGCTTGCCATGCCACTTCCACCTGGCGCCTCAGTTGGACCAGCGTTCATGCTGGACGTACAGACCGCGTGAGACGACGCTTCATCCAGTCCCAAACATGCTCAATGGGGGACAGATCCGGAGATCTTGCTGGCCAGGGTAGTTGACTTACACCTTCTAGAGCACGTTGGGTGGCACGGGATACATGCGGACGTGCATAGTCCTGTTGGAACAGCAAGTTCCCTTGCCGGTCTAGGAATGGTAGAACGATGGGTTCGATGACGGTTTGGATGTACCGTGCACTATTCAGTGTCCCCTCGACGATCACCAGAGGTGTACGGCCAGTGTAGGAGATCGCTCCCCACACCATGATGCCGGGTGTTGGCCCTGTGTGCCTCGGTCGTATGCAGTCCTGATTGTGGCGCTCACCTGCACGGCGCCAAACACGCATACGACCATCATTGGCACCAAGGCACAAGCGACTCTCATCGCTGAAGACGACACATCTCCATTCGTCCCTCCATTCACGCCTGTCGCGACACCACTGGAGGCGGACTGCACGATGTTGGGGCGTGAGCGGATGACGGCCTAACGGTGTGCGGGACCGTAGCCCAGCTTCATGGAGACGGTTGCGAATGGTCCTCGCCGATACCCCAGGAGCAACAGTGTCCCTAATTTGCTGGGAAGTGGCGGTGCGGTCCCCTACGGCACTGCGTAGGATCCCACGGTCTTGGCGTGCATCCGTGCGTCGCTGCGGTCCGGTCCCAGGTCGACGGGCACGTGCACCTTCCGCCGACCACTGGCGAAAACATCGATGTACTGTGGAGACCTCACGCCCCACGTGTTGAGCAATTCGGCGGTACGTCCACCCGGCCTCCCGCGTGCCCACTATACGCCCTCGCTCAAAGTCCGTCAACTGCACATACGGTTCACGTCCACGCTGTCGCGGCATGCTACCAGTGTTAAAGAGTGCGATGGAGCTCCGTATGCCACGGCAAACTGGCTGACACTGACGGTGGCGGTGCACAAATGCTGCGCAGCTAGCGCCATCGACGGCCAACACCGCGGTTCCTGGTGTGTCCGCTGTGCTTTGCGTGTGATCATTGCTTGTACAGCCCTCTCGCAGTGTCCGGAGCAGGTTCGGTGGGTCTGACACACCGGTGTCAATGTTTTCTTTTTTCCATTTCCAGGAGTGTAGTACATTGCTGACAAAAGGAACAAAGCAAAACTTGCTACATTTTGGCAAACAGAGAGTAGGTCAGGTCATATAAGTCAGATGTGCAATGTCTAGAGGCGACAGGTTCACACTGTTCTATTGTACACCGTCCAGTCGTATTAGTGTGACCACCTATGAGGAGCCTGCATTGCTATCTTTTGGTGCGCGGACGGAGAGAGTCGATGAGGTGCTAGAAGGTACCGAATGGAATGTAGAGCCACGCCTAGTCCAGTGGCGTGTCCAGGTGTGCTAATTTTTTCCGCTGAGTATCCAAGGCGCAAACAGCGCGATAACGGTGGTCGCACAGATACTGTATTGGGTCAAAATCCGGGAGTTTGGTGGTCACGTAAGTATGGGGAGCTCAACCTAGTGCTCTTCGAACCACGCAGCAACACTATGAGCTGTGCGACACTTTGTTTTTTCTTGTTGGTAGATTCCATGAGGCTGAGGTTACACATGGTTCCCAAGGTTAGATGCATACTTGTGTTGATCCATTGTGCCTTCCAAAATGACATCACCCAAGGACTGTCAGGAAAACATTCCCCAGGTAATAACGCTCCCTAATTATATCCTATCAGACGTTTCACTCAATACATGCCAACGGCTCTCTGTCCAGTAGAACATAAAGCGTGATTCGTTTGTAAAGGCCATCTGTGGCCACTCAGTGAACTTGCAGGCGTGACATTCACGTGCACTAATCATAGCCTTGTCGCAGTTGAACAGCAGCCAGCATGGGCGCATGAAGAAAGCACCTATTGCAGAGGCCCCTACAAAGCAATGTTCCCTGGGCTGTCATTGAGTAGACGCTGTTGGTAGCTCCTAGGTTTATCGGGGACGTCAATTGCTCAGTTGTTAAACATCTGTTCCCTTGTCTCCACAGCCGTCGTTTACCTCTGTAATAAATGTTCAACTGTGTACCATAGTCGCCTCAGTATCAGTCTTCGATAGCACCATTTTTCCATACATTTCCTATATTAAGCACGGCGGCATGTTAACATTTTAATAAGTTAGCCATTTTGGAAATGCTTCCGCCATTCACCGAAGGCCAATGACCATAAGACTTTGGACGTCAGATAAGTCTCTGTTTCCGCATTACGACAATAGCTGCAGGGTATTCCTCGTCCCCGAACACGATTTATATAGTCTTCACTGCAAGTGCCGCACTTTCCGTCTGTGGTTAATTATTGCACACTAATTTTATACGTAAGCGACTGGACTTTCTAGGGCGAATTGTTCTACCTTAGAAATCAACAAGCAACTTCGGTCGCAACCGTACCCAAGAACATCAAATACGTGACGAATCTAAAATATCTGCAAAGACTGCTTTTTCAGCCTTCTGTGCCCACCAAAAAGGAAACTAAATTAAATAGCTTACTGAGATTTGGAGTCCTCAGAGCCACTCATTCTCAACATTAGCTGTTCACTCCAGCTTTGTACATAATCTTCACTTACTTGTTGGTCACAGAGGTTCCTCATGGATCCCAGGGGTAGCAGGAGACTCACTGGATCTGACAGAAGCAAATCGTTGAAGTAACGGCACATTCTTCCCCACTTAGTCAACGCAAAACAGCCCAAGGAGTGGAACTGGATAACACAGCACAGAACCAGTCTCTCAACCAATACATGATGATAGGCGCTACAACTTGGTCCCCATTGCTAAGAAAGAAGACCAAGAAGCCTTAAAATATCCGTCATGGATCATGCAATCCCCAAAATATTTATGGAGAAAGGACCACGTTTATTCCTGTGGTAACTCAACCGGAGAGTGCAGCATTAGAATATTACGTCGATAAATATGGTTACCAATTCAAAAAATGGTTCAAATGGCTCTGAGCACTATGGGACTCATCTGCTGTGGTCATCAGTCCCCTAGAACTTAGAACTACTTTAAACCTAACTAACCTAAGGAATATCAGATCTGAAGATGGTTCTGAATGAACCGAAACTGGTCATATGAATAAAAAAAATTTGCAATCAAGATGGTTTTTAAGTAACACTAAGGACATCACACAGATCCATGCCCGAGGCAGGATTCGAACCTGCAACGGTTCCGGACTGCGCGCCTAGAACCGCGAGAACACCGCGGCCGGCGGTTACCAATTACATACAGCTTAGAGGGCCAACACACAACATGAGTGACCACCGGCTTACCTAAATTTAAATTCAGACAAATGATTTGTCACCTTTTATTTCACAGATCATCAGCAATTTATTCCTCTTTGTTGTAACTGTATTAGTTCCATTTTTGCTTTGTCTTTGTTTGATTTTGTGCTTAACTTTGAGTTGCGAAAATGGCGCGCAAAACTGCTAACAGTGCATCGTGATGTGCAAGGAGTGAAAAAGCTGACTCGAATAATTTGACCGATTATACTAGCGACACTCAGTATAATAGTGATAATCCTCTAATTACAGATAATCAGTTTGTGCCGATCACTAGTAATGATTTTGATGCTAATGATGAGCAAACAGATTCAATTGTGTCCTCTGTTAATGTAACGACAATTGATGACGCGGCAAGTTCCGAACGCTGTCCAGTTTGAAACACCTGATTTGCAAAATTTACGTAGTGAACAGATAATTGTTTCTAACGAAGGTGACCAATATACACAAAGCACGTCAGATTTATTTGATTCCGCTGTAGTGACCAACACAGCATGTGCAATTAGCAAACCTTTTTGTGAATCAGACAATGACCAAATGGTTATACAAAACGTGACACATGCAGATACACCATCACACAGCACACATAATACAGCAGCTAATTTTGGCACGGATCGAGTTATGGCATTATTGCTACAACTTAATGAAAATCTCAAACAACAAAATAATGAATCGAACAAACAACTAAATGAAAGTCTCAAACAGGCGAATGAAAAACAAGACAACAATTACAAACAACTTAATGAAAAACTTGACAACAATTCCAAACAGTCGAATGAAAAGCAAGATAATAATTACAAACAACTTAGTGAACCGATTACAGCCGTTGCCGTGCAATGTCATGATACTAAAGAACAATTACGTGAGGAAATTAAAGCCTTTTGCTAGAAACAGTAGTGAAGAAATTAGATCTGTTGTACAAGAATTAAGTAATACACAAGCAGCCACAACTAAATTACTTAGAGATGAAATTAGTGCAGTCACTAAATAATGTTCTGCAAACGTAACACACTTAAGCGACGAGTTTAAATTAACGTCAGCAGAACTTTCACGCACACTGGATGCGAAAGTAGACAAGAAATTCGAACAACAGAACAGCCTAATTGACGAACGTTTTAATCACCACCTACAAAACAGTGAAACACGTTACCGTAAATTCATACAGGAACAGAACAAAGTAAAGAAACTAGTCATGGAAACAATTACTGCACAGAGACAGGAAGATAAGCGTAAATTATTTACGAAAGCAAAAACATACGTAGACAATAACATTGCTACAGTATCAGACGAAACCAATACTATTAAACAGTTGAACACCGAATTGCATGATGAAATATCCTATCTTAAAACAAAAACACACACACACACACAGTAGACTTTCAGACAGTGACCATCAGACTTGAACAATTAGAATTAATACAGTATCCCGATGCCATTAAAGCAGACGTTAAGAAATTGAACAAAACTACCCGTAAAATCCAAACACAAATTAATACTTGTGACACTAAAAATGATGATCAGGTTAAAGCATTGACTGAAAAATTTGATGAATTGGCCAGTCGTATTGACGTTAACGAAAATAACAATGACATCAAATCAGACGATACGTCACCAGTTTCGTTTAATCAAACACCCGAATTCCGAAATTTACAGACGCCGATTAGTGAGATAGTTTCGTCCAATAATACATTACGTAGAAAATTGTCATCTTTACAGCACGAATTGACGGAGATGAAAAATATTTCAGCCTTTAACACATCACAGTATACGCCACTTTCCGAACATTTCTCACACTCACACAGCCAGTACAATTTAGGTAATTTACAGAGAATACGTGACTTAGATTCCGAACAGTCACAGACAAACAGATTATCATACAGTCCTAAACCTGTTCAGACATTCAGAGACGAAAATTTTGATTACAAGCACTTTCTGTCCGTTAGGAAATTTAAGGTATTTAAAAATGATAGAACACAGATTCACCCTTTGGATTGGATACAACAATTTAGCTTTGCTTTTCCACCAACTTGGCCCGTGACACACAAACTTCAATTTATTTGCAGTGTTTTAGAAGGCGAACCGGCAACTCGTATGAGACCGATCGCGAGACAGTGCTACTCGGTAGAAGAATTACAGAATGCCTTTCTGTCAGCGTATTGGTCGAAGACGACACAGCGCGGAATCAAGGATCAATTAATTAGCTTACCAAATTATGAGAACTCAGATTTTCCCACTGTCACGCAATTTTTGGAGCACATGGTCCAACAAAACCAACACTTAAGTAAGCCATACAGTGAATCAGCACTTAACCAATTATGTATATCTAAATTACCACGATCGTTAAGAGTATCACTTTTAACAGGTAAGCAGAAAGAAAATATTTCAGCATTCAGAGATCTGTTACAGCTTTTGGAAGTTCAGCAATCAGACTATTCCTTCATTAACAAAAATTTTTCACATCATAACCAAGGCAAACAAGCATACGGAAATTACGATCAGCCACGCTATTTTAATAGCAAAGGTGATAGACGGTCCAGGAATGACAACCGCCAGAACTTCGGGAACAGACAAAATTTTAATAATCAGTATCATCATAGTTATCAGCAACAGCAAAGACATTTTGGCAACAATAGAGGCATTTCCCCAGAACATCAACAAAACCAGTCAGTTGGCATACCTAACCAACAATGTAGTATGCAAGATCAACCAAGCTTTAATGTTCCGTCGCCTACACGTATAGCATCGGCTCCACCAAATAGTAGCGCACAGCAACAAGGAAATCACTGAGTACAGAGAACACACCTTTTCAACTCACATCGCAATGCGCCGTATAGCAATGATTATTATGACAGACGTAAAAGTAATGAGCACAGTTTTCAGCGTAACAGTCGGTCTTACCAGCAGCAGAATCATCGGCAACAATAGATTATCATGAATGAACCAGACAGTAGATATCATCCCGAACGTAATACGTCAGGGAGAAATAGCAGAACAGTACAAATAGTGGAAATGCCACAGCATCCTCCCGCTAATAACAGCACATCAGATAGAATTTGACTAGATACAGTACAGGTTGCATCTTCCAACAACGTAAACACTACTTTTGACACGCAGAAGGTTATTCACGAGAATGTTATTACTTTTGACGACATCCGAGACACTCTTTTGCATGAAAAACCAGTTATTCAAAAAACCATTTCCCACCCTGTCATTGAAGTAAAGATTGGATCATCCACATTTTCGGCAGTAATCGACTCTGGATCACCTATGTCAGTTATAAATGAGGAAACTTTCAACGCTTGTAAGAAAGAGAATACTTATCCTACATTACCATTAGGCAAATCTAAAGTAAAAGGAGCAGTATCTGGTAAAGGTGTAGATGTAAAATTACAGACACACTTATCATTTTGTATTGCAGGTCATACGTTCCACTCAAATTTTTGGATTGTTCCCTTATTGACAACAGACGTTATTTTAGGTACGAATTTTTTGATACAACACGACGCAATTATTGACTTTCGAAATTCCTATTTAATGTTAAAGGATGGAAATGTACAAATGGCATTAGATTTTCAGCACTCTTTATCTGCAGAAGAACAAACAATTAATCGGACAGAGGTCATTTCTGCATCGCGTAACATAGACTGTCATTCCACATTGTTCACAGATACGTATGTTCACAACTACAATACACCAGACGAAGCCGACTATAACGTTATGCAAATGATTTCTGATAATGTTAAACAGAGCAGCACAAATACAGACGACGAACGTACGCAACTACGCAAAATTCTTTTACAGCAAGCTCCAGTTTTTGACAACATCCTGGTACTATGTACGGTTTTATGTATGAATTTCAAGTTTAACAGCACGACACGTTTAAAGCCAAACATTATCCCATTCCGTATATGCACAGAGAACAGGTTAAGAAAGAATTGCAAGCTATGCTTGACCAAAGTATTATTGAACCAGCAGTTAGACCGTACATAAACCCGCTCCATATTGTTAAGAAAAAGGATGGCTCTCTTCGCCTCGTACTTGATTCACGTCACATCAATGACATTATTATTAATGAAACAGATCTCCCACAAACACTAGAAGAACTTCTACAGAAATTTCATGGTACTGCTATTTATTCCACATTAGATTTGAGATCGGGATTTTGGCAAATTCAGCTCCATCCGAACTGCAGAAAGTACACAGCATTTCTCTGTTTCGGTGACTGTTATCAATTTTGCAAGTTACCGTTCGGTTGAACAATTTCTTCAGCAGCACTTATTCGCGGTTTGAATACTGTACTTCCGACAGAACTTAAAGACAGAATCACAACGTATGGAGACGATATTCTTATTGCAGAAGCTAACTGGTCTGAACACAATTTGATTCTGGAACAACTGTTGCAAATTTTTCATGCACAAGGACTCACAGTTAATCTTAACAAATCGCACTTTGGCAGAACTTCCATAAAATTTCTTGGACAAGTAATTTCAGCAGAAGGCATTGCGCCTGGCCCGGAAAAACTTCAAGCTTTACATGACATTGCTGTTCCAACGACAAAGAAACAATTACGCAGCTTTCTGGGATTAATTAACTTTTTCCGTAAATTTAGTCATTACTCTGCTCTAGACTCCCCTAGATTATGCCAACTGACGGGTAAAAACACTAATTGGTCCTGGGATAGCCAAGCGCAGTCTGAATTTGTCAATCTGAAACAAGCTTTGTTGAACGCGCCACTTTTATCACACCCAGATCTCACTAGAAATTTTTCCATTGCCACCGACAGTTCTAAAACGGTTTAGGGGTACACATTTTTCAGGAAATTGAAGAAGGTGGTAATACAGTAATTAAAAACATCGCCTTTGCAAGTCGCATTCTGTCATCTGCTGAACGCAATTATTCTGTTACAGAACTTGAAACATTATGTGTTGTATGGGCATTTTCTTTATGGAAGACATACTACCGTTTACACAGACCATAGAGCTATCCAGTTTTTACTTTCCGCTAAATTTACACATGACAGATTAAGCAGATGGAAACTGTATTTACAGGAATTTAATTTTACAATTGTTCACATTCCTGGTACACAAAATGTTGTAGCACACGCACTATCCCGTTCTCTCTGCAACAATCGGCAAGACATCGCAACCAACTGCTGCCAAGCAAGTTGTAGCCTCATGTATATTCAACAAGTCGCATTTGAAAACTTCATTTCATCGCCACTACGAGACATAGCACAAGAGCAGAGTAAAGACAACGTATGGAAAGAAATTAAACACCTTTGGCAAGATAAGAATAACGTTACCATTAGAAACCATTACACGGTACGCAATAACATTCTGTTTCGCCGCTCTCACCCTGACAGCAACAAGTGGTTACTATGCATTCCTGACGAACTTGTTAACAAATTAATTTGGTGTACTCATTTGAGTTACGGACTTTATGGAGCCAGAAAATGTTTTCTTATACTGAGACAGAACTATTATTTTGCCAACATGGAGAAACGTATTCGACGAGTTTTAGCGTCATGTAAAATCTGCCAGAAAGCTAAATCAGACACGACTTCACATATTCCTCCGTTACATCCCATTATACCCGTTAAATTGAGACACATGGCCGCTGTAGACATTTTTGGACTGATTCCCAGAACTAATAGAGGTTTTTGCTACATCTTTGTCGCTATTGAACTCACTTCGAAATTTGTTACCTTCACTCCGTTACGCAAAGCTACTGCTAAATCTATTTCGAATGCATTTGTAAACCATTTTTTATTTCATGTAGGGCATGTATTGAAAGTAATTTCCGACAATGGACCACAATTTCGATCTGCGATATGGACACGTATGTTACGAGCTAGAAACATTTCTCCGATCTATATATCCAAGTATCACGCTTCTTCGAACCCTTGTGAACGACTGATGAAAGAAGTTGGTAAACTGTGTAGAATGGACTGCCACAAAAGACATATTGATTGGGATACACACATACTCTCATTCCAGGATGTAATTAACTCCATACCAAATGAATCTACTATGCTATCTGCGACTGTTATATTGAAAAAATTTTGAACAACCTACCAAAATTAAAGAATTAGTATCCTTTCCTACATCTCGTCGACTACGCCACCATGAAGTAATTGAGATTGCGCTCAACAACATCAAACGTGCCGCAGAGCGCCGGAGAAGACAGCAAAAACAGGTTTGTACACGCCGTGACTTTCACATTGGACAGAAGATTTTAGTACGCACACACTATTTATCCAACAGAGGAAAGAGTAGATACAGTAAATTTGAACTTCTATACGTAGGTCCATACAGAATTCGCAGCATTCCTCATCCCTATGTGGTACATGTTGAAACTTTGAGAACCAGAAGAAGCAAAGGCAATCACCATGTCTCCAATATTAAACCCTTTATTGAATGAACATACTTTATGATTTATCACATTTTAATGCCTTTTCCAGTTATTGATATGAACACTTACTGATGATTATCATATTTTTGCCTGGCAAGTGCCCGGCAAGGTAAGGTTAGCAGGTCACTTTTCTTGTCGTTATATATCAGGCCGTGCACATTTTCGGTTTTTTGTGTATGTGTGATTGTTTTCCTATCGAAAGTAGAATATTTGTCTGTATGCACTATGAAATGTTTAAGATGTAACAAACACCAGTTGACATTGTCATTTTGCATTATGATATCTCAACATCTTGACTATTTTACATTTTTTGCTACTACATTATGATACTGTGTTAAATTTTTTGCACTTGAAAACTGTCTATGTTTTTAACCTAATACGTTTTCTGTCATGATTTTTTGCCTATTCTAGATTTTTTTGGCACTACATTATGATGCTGTGTATACATTTTTTGCATTTGTAAATTGTCTGTATTGTTGACCTAATATGTTTTCTGTCATGCTATGCTGTATGCTTAATTATATTACTAGAAACAAGTTTTTATTTAATGGGTACATGAATTACATGCAAGATATTAATCCATATTCATCATTTTTCAGAGAGAAATACCGTGTAAAAGAAATGAATTAAACAACCACAGTGGTTTACTAGGAAATGGAAATTTTACCATCAGAATGAAGGAAAGTAAATGCAATATCTTGTCATGAAGAGTAAATGGATCAGAATTAACAAGCATTAACCAGAATATACTGTACACATCGTATGATAGCAGTCTTGACTAATTATTTTTCTTTCAGAATATAAAGCGATTGATGCAGACTGTCAGACAGAACTACAGATGTTAATTTTAGTGATGAAATATGCTAGAAGTAAGAAACTCTATACTGTATGAAGTAATCAATAGTTGTATGAGGTAGATGGTAATATGAATATGCATAAAGAAGTGTCTATTTTTTGAAGATGATAATAAATGATGATGAACAGTTATATGAAGAATATGCCAATGCGAATAATGAAGTTTTACTTTGCAGGTGATAATAGTGATGAAGTTATGGTAAATATGAATAATGAAGTTTTTCTTTGCAGATGATGATAATATTTACTGTTAGTTAAGAAATGCCATGTAGTTATTTAAGTATTTGTGGCAATTCCTTTTGACAGTAAGTCTTATGTGGCATAGTATAATGACTGAATGTTTTGGAAAAGACAGCTGCAGTACATACATATTAAGTACACGTTTCATTACCTGTTAATTCAAAGTTCACTATATTTCTGCGTAATATGCATTTCTTCTTTCAGCTCAATAATCCTTTTTGCATTTTTTTCAGGAGAAGCGTTTCGTGACATAATATGCTATAAGTAGTTAGTTATTAAACCTGTTCTAGTACTTGCATTTTGTTACCCAGTTGTGTCTATCATTTATGAATGTGATCACATATACTGTACTTGTTTCATAACCTTGCTACAGCTGATTCATGACGAATGACGTTAATAATCCTTATTTCCAGCAATAAGTCAAAAGCAAATATTTTCATGCCACACCAATTAATTATCGATCCCAGGGCAATGCATTCCTAACAAAAAAAAAAGTATTACGAGTCCCAACTATTTCCAGTATATAACTAAATAATGCTACCAGTTTAAGATATATTTTTAGTCCTAAAGATAATGCAAATTTTCTGTATATTGATTCCATTATGTCTATGTATTAGTGGACTACCGACCTTGAGTAATAGTTCTGATGTCTTACATTTTATATATGTCTTATGTCACTCACATGATATCGTATATAAACACCAGTAGCTTGATGCTACACTCAATAACTCCTGTTTAAATGATGACTTGTGAATAACACTGAATAATATTTTGTAACACTATATGAATACTTTGTAAGTAGCCAATGTACCAATACACTATATGAATACTTTGTAACTAGCCATTGAATGTCAATAATTCAATAGCTCCTGTTTTAAATGATGACTTGTTAATAACACTGAATAATGTTTTGTAACACTTTATGAATACTTGGTAACTGGCCAATGAATGCCACTGATTGACTTGTGAATAACACTGAATAATGTTTTGTAACACTATATGAATACTTTGTAACTGGCCAATGAATGCCACTGATTGACTTGTGAATAACACTGAATAATATTTCTTAAAACTATATGAATACTTTGTAACTGGCCAATGAATGCCACTGATTCAGTCAAATGAGTTATGAATAGTGTTTCGTAATACTCAATATTGTTCATATCGGTTGATACACTAGTGTAATTCTGTGATGACTAGCATAAGACTTAATGTGTGCTTCACCTTCTGACCTAATTACTACAATATCCGTTTATCCTGTCCATCCTCATGATCATGGAGCACTAATTGGTTTTGGTACTAATTCTACGTTGCTGTAAGAGTATGGATTCTACAAGAATATGGTGTTGACATATCAAGCTGTCCACCACTTTGAACGATGGAGATGTTATTATGGTCCCACTGTTTGGTGTACCTAATGTACTAGCAAAATGATAACATTGAATATTAATACAACATTTCAGTGTCTTGGCTACACTGATAAATACTTCAGGGAAGAGGACTTCAGAATGTCTCACTTGGTGTTGTGCTTCTGTAGAAAGATATGGACTTTCAGTGCAGCTACGTGCAACCTATTGTGCTACAACCATGATGCAATCCTTCCCGTTCCTTTTCTAGTTCCTGAAAAATAGTAAAGGCTTATACAGTGCATTTAAATTCTTGTAAAATGATAAAAACTTTTATCGTGCTTGTGCACTCTATTTTGTTAATACATTTTGTTCTCATTGCGTATATACTTTGTCATTTCTGAATATGTTTTGTACTCAGTGCATGTGCACTCCATTTAATTTCTTAATATGTTCTGCAGTTATCAATTATGTATATACCCTGTGATTGTAGCCTTAGTAACTAAATAGATTATAAAAAAAATTTTTTTGATCATAGCAAGTCCAACTGACTCACCATCGCAGCCAAATTTTTGCCCCCAGTGGAGGGTTATGTAAGAGGTCCATAATTAAAGAATTTGTTGCTAGCGCAATCGAGCTGATGTAATTTCGATGTATTGCTCACGCCCAGCCTGCGATATGTAAGCTAGAAGAGAATCTGAGACCAAAGAGCAGTATTGACTGCAGTAGGAACTGTGTAACAGTAGGAGTAAGTTGTTGCTAGCGAGCAGTCGTGTCTGGTGTATCGTGTTGGCTGGGCCGGTCGTGTGCAGCGATGGCGGAGCCTGAGCCTTGTAGGATAAGGGAAAAGCAGCCTCGCGCATATGTAGTATTGTTACATCAAGTCCCATGTAAATGTTTTAAAAAAATCTTTTAATAATAATCTTTCTCATAAAAATAACTTTTGTCATTTACCTCAATTTAAAGGATTTACTAATTTATCAAATCCTTTGCAATCCCAATTATTGGAATTCTTTCCTTTTTTATAAGACAAATCTATCGGCCAGCATTGCACTTAGCTGCGCCAGGAAAAATTTCTTATAGGAGCAGATATACACGCGTTATCCGGCGACCTAATTAAGGTAAGATTATTCAGCTTATTCAGAATAATGTATCAGGGCCATGACGCAGCAGTGCTGACGTCCAAAATTTACCAGGTTAAATTGACTGTCAATTATTGAAAGATTATATGTCCGTCACATTGTATTATATTTTCACTGTTGGGTAGTTACGCTATGTGAGAATATTATTCATATTATTTTATGTTGTTGAGAGGTTACAACATGCGCAACTAAGAATGCCTCCAGAGTAGCGTCTGCCACTGATGCGAGACATGCATTTCAAGGATAAAATTGTGGCATTCCCAATTTTTGGATGCTCTTTTCAGAGAACCGCCAAACAAAAAGTAATGATCGAAGGGATCGCTTCGTTAATAAGGGGTCCAGGGATGCCAGTGGCCGTATTCTGGCTGCTATTTCATTTTTGTGCAAGAGATGGAATTCTTCCTACATGTCGGCCGGGGTTTCTGAAGACGGCATAATGTAAAGCTAAAACTGGTACCACGAATATAATAAAACTTGAAATTTACACAGCTACCGGCCGGTGTGACCGAGTGGTTCTAGGGGCTTCAGTCTGTAACCGCGCGACCGCTACGGTCGCAGGTTCAAATCCTGCCGCGGACACGGATGTGTGTGATGTCCTTAGGTTAGTTAGGTTTAAGTAGTTCTAAGTTCTACGGGACTGATGACCTCCGGAGTTAAGTCCAATAGTGCTCAGAGCCATTTGAAGGCATTTGCACAGCTGAAGGAGTTTTGATTTGACAGCTGAGATCCCGTAACAACCCCGTATAAAGATGAACTTACAGAGAATCGCCACACAAGTTGAACATACTGGGTAACTTGTGCAATGTCACTGGATCAGTAGTCACGTGAACATACTCACATCTGTAGGAGAGGTTCTGGACGTACAAGCGGCACAGACGCCCACTGGGATCGTCGTACTGTAAGGGAAACAGTGGCATATCGTACAGCTAACACAGCACAGATACAAGGGCTTGTGAGGCCAGACGTGTTATTAGCAGTGGGACTACAGGCACGGACACCTTTAGCCCATCTTCCACTCAGGCCACAGCATTGACGTGCAGGACTCGACTGGTGCCGTAAGAGGATGAAGTCTAATGAAAGCAGATTCAGCTTGAACTTACGTGGTATTAAGTTGCACCTACGACGTAGACCTGGTGAGCGCTGCCTCCTAGAGTGCATTCGTCCAAGACACACTGGCCTCTCCCCAGGCCTTATGGTCTGTGGAGCGATGAGCTGCAGCATTCGTTCACCTGTCGCCTTTCTCTAGGGGACGGTAATCAGCGCTCGGTACGCGTAGAATGCTGTTAGACACGCTCTTGCTACAGGAAGGTGATGTTTTGTTCCAACACGATAATTCTCGCCCACACACTGTCCGTGAAACTGTTCGGCAAGACATGCAGCATCTGCCTTGGCCAGCAGGATCCGGACTTCTCTCCAGTAGCTCACTTGTGCGATGCGATGAGACGAGAAGTGTCTCGTGCGACTAGTCAACCGACAACTCTTACGGAACTAGGTGAACAGGTCGAGAGGGCGTGGCATATTGTATCCCAGGACACTGTTCTACATCTTTACGATCGACTGAATGCCAGAGCCAGTGCTTTCAATGTGCCCATGGAGGCTACACCACGTACCGCTGTCGGTGTTTCAGGTTAGGTCGATATCTGGTAGTTGAGGACCGCTTGTACTGATGAACTGTAAATCCAATCATTTCATGTACTCCACATGCCCTGTTACAAAAATAAATCTTGACTGACATGAAAACCTCTAAAAGGGTTTGCTAATTTTTTTCGGCAGAGTAATTCGATTACTTGATAACTTCATTGCTCGAGCATGAATTTCCAGTAAAGTGCAGTCCAGAAAAATGCATATTTTGAAAAATTTTCGTCAGCAAGTTTGAGAAGTACTTGCGTCTTGCAATTTGTTTAAGGATAGTAATAACAATACATTTCGACAAAGTAGACAGTCTGGAACTGCACTCCATCTGAATCGGAAGTGTGTACCGTCTATTCCCAGTGTTTCCCTTACTACTATGAGTGTGAACATGAGCTCAATAAATTGTAGTCATCGGAGAGTGTATATTGCTGGGGGGGGGGAGGGTTAATAGTGTTTTGTGGCTACGTTTGTAAATTCGGTGTTTATGAGCAGATTTTCCTGTCGTTATTCTCCCAACTTCCTGTCTTTTGGTGCTTCTACATGGGTTGTTTAGAAACATATTACGTAGAGTGAGTTTTTGAATGTGTTTACCTCGCTGGAATGTACTCTGCTGACTGTCAGGATGTCAGCCCATCAATGTAGGCGGGAATATGAATGGTATCCTGCTTCAAACGCTGTTTATTTCCGGTACAATTTGTTGTCATGTCACTTTACTCTCCGGAAGTGAGCTAAAACTCTTGGTGCCAAATCGGAAGCACTTTTACTATAGTTTATTTCCTTTAGGGGAAGAAGGGTAGATTGTCTAGCTTCACGTGCGTATTAAGTTAATTTCTCTTGCGAGAGCCTCGCCTTAGGTAGTAAACTTCAACAGTAGTTGTGTTTGTACAGGCGGACCTGACTTGCCTCACTCCAGTAGCACATCTGTCCTCGGGGTACAATGCTAATTAATGAAGTTGTGTTCCGGATTCTGCATAACGTGAACGGATTTTGCATAAAGTGAACAGATTTCGCATATCGTGATCAGGTGTAAAGGGTCCTAAGCAATTTATCCCATGTAGAGCCTCCTTAATGATTCTCTAGCTCTTTACTGTGACACGGGATTTAATATCGATAAAGTTCAAATCTGAGTTACCACATCTAGAAGTTACTCGATAAATGACGTTGTAGTTGGCAAGGATTAATAATTGTGGTTCACAATCTCGTGTCGCGTAATATGCAGAGTGTTCGGAAATTCCCGTTACAAATTTGTAGGACTTTGCAAATGGTTCAAATAGCTCTGAGCACTATGGCACTTAATATCTGAGGTCATCAGTCCCCTAGAAAGTAGAACTACTTGAACCTAACTAACCTAAGGATATCATACACATCCATGCCCGAGGAAGGATTCGAAACTGGGCCCGCGATTCCAGACCGAAGCGCCTAGAACCGTTGGGCCACAAGGCCGGCGTAGGACTTTTCAGAGTAGAACAGTGAAACTGTCAGAAAAAAAGGCTATACGTTGCAAAATGTGGGGTAGAAGATTTTATTTTTTTAACTCGTTCATATTGTTGGAAAGGTTAGAAAACCAAAATATTGCCAACAAAATTTCTCTTGGGAAAACTTTCTGCAGTCAAAAAACTTCGAAAACGTCGGATTTTTTTCAGTTTTTTCAATCTATCTGTTTCATTTGCTCCTATCACTTTGACGTCTATTTCTTTAAAAGAGCACAAAATTCTCTACAAATTTGATTCTTACCATTTTTCTCTACTCCCAGTATCTAAGGCACTACAGCGCGTCAAAAAATAGCAATTTTTCAAATTTCGAGCAAAGTGGCAAATTACCTAATTTTTGAATTCTGTTATTTCAGTTTCTATTTGTGTAGTATAAACATATTACTCATCATGTTATTCATTGGAATTTACCATCTCATTCTGCTCCAGGGCCAGGAAAAACAGATTCATATTCAGTAACTACGAACACATTCACGTCGGATTGCGTGAAGTTTATTTGTCTTACAATATGTAATACGATTGCATGCAGGTGCCGAAGATTTTCTACAGTTAATTGACGTTAATGATCAGTTATAAGAAAAAGTACGTAGGAATTGTTATTTAGCGGAAAGAAGTGTATTTATTCTTTGGCGGGCGGAAGGCGATTATCTCTGGTGATTGTTCACAGCTCGCTGACAGCTATTAGCACACAACAATAAGGGTCCTACAGTTTGGAGTCGCCTCCATTCAGTATATGTTGTGGTGCTGAAAATGAGTATATCTGGCATGAATTTGTGTTTCATTTGCGAAAAAACTGTGGTGAGTGGTGCACGCAATGTGAAAAAGAAAGGAGTGAGCACACTTATCGATTGTAGTGCTAAACGCTGGGCGTCTGCTCACACCCGTTTTATTGAAGCGGATCGATCAGGCAATTGGAAACTACATCTTAAAAGCGTGCCAAAAATGCTTCCCTACTTCCATTCAGCTGGATATTTTATGTGCGCTAAATGTGGGCACCTATACTTACAGGATATGTTGAGACTCGAGGAAAAAATGGATTTGTCAGAATATGAGAAGTTCACAACGAAAGGACATTTTACAGTCCGGCGATCAGAAAAGTATTGCTCAGGGGTTCCTTCTGACATGACTATAGAACAAACATTGATGAGAACCATGAAGAGTTCTAGAGGTCTTACTTCGGGCCGAGGAATTACGGATAGTGTATTAACAAGATGGACATTGGGTATGATTCACATGCAAAACATTTGTGGAGAAATTGAGTCGTATTGCGAAGTGAGCGCAGTAACATCAGAACAGCATGTAGATGCAAGAAGTTGTCGCATCGAACAAGATGGCATAGACTTGCGTAAGCTGCGTGATTGGTTTTCAGTGCACCCTCCCTTCCCTGAAAGCGATTTTATAATGTCTATCAGCAGTGGTGTTGTCGGAACGTAGGATGTTAATTGTCATATGTGTCACGAAGATGGTGGAAAAGGCATGATAAGAGTAGTTGGTGACAATTTCCACGAGTTAAGTTCCGTAGAAAAGATAAAGTTGTGACACTCCTTTCTGCGTTCAATTCTATAAAAGCTGGGAGCACTAAAATTACTCCTGTTGATCCTATAATTCTTTTCCAAAGGATTTGTTTAATGAAACAAAGCGAAGAAGAGTTAGAAGCCTTTCTGAAATATGAACTTGCTCCTTACCCAATGTCCCTATTCTCAGAAAAAGGCATGCGAAAACGAACAAAATCTTCATTCTACAATGCCTTCGTTCCAGTGGAAGATGTGAAGTCGAGTAGACCGAGTAAATTTTTTGTCATTGATGGAGGGTACTATACCCACAAAGTGACTTGGACTCGAAATTTTTGCTCCAAGTCAATAGCCCAAAGCTATGTTTCTTACCTGCAATGTCATTCTGGATCTCAGTTTGCTATTGTATTTGATGGGTATCCATGTGAGGGAGATAAATGCAGCACAAAGGGTTCTGAGAAGATTCGTGGGTCTAAAAAACATTCTTCGGTTGACGTTGTGGTTGAATCAGAGATGGTGAACCAAGTCCCTCAGGACAAGATCTCGTACAACGACCGAAACAAGATGCGTTTGATCACACTTCTTAAAAAGGAATTTCTGGAGTATAGCATTGAAGTGCGCCAGGCACAAGAAGATGCTGACGTTATGATTGTAACATCTGCCATTTCAAGAACCATAGATTTTGGGAGTGTTGTCACTGTAGGAGAAGATGTTGACCTCCTTGTGCTCATGACCGGTTTGGGGCAAGGCATTGAAAACTAATTTTTCTTAAAGCCCAGAAGAGGAAAATACAGAAGACAAGTGGTTTTCCACTGCATTTTATAAGTTTGACAGTGAATATGTTCTGTTCACTCACGCCTTTAGCGGATGTGACACAACATCAATTTTTTTTTGGTTATGGTTAAACTAAGTGCTGCAATATTGTTGCGAAAAATGGACACCGAAGCTCAGCGCATTGCACGTTCAATAAACCACATGCTACCTGTGAAGAAATAATAACAGCAGGAAAACAGGTTACTATCGCATTGTATAGTGGAGGTGTCAGCAGTTCCCACACACTAGACCATTTGCGGTACCAGCTATTCGCGAAGTCTGCCACAAAAAGCAAACTGAATCTTGCACGGTTGCCACCTACACAAGATGCTGCACAACATCATTCGTTGCGGACTTACCAACAAGTCCAAAGTTGGATGGGAAACTGGAAACCTCCTGACAAATGGGGCTGGAATCACAGTGACCACGGTCCAATACCCGTTATAATGAGCCAAGATCCAGCACCTGAAGCACTTCTCCACATTGTTTCATGCTCATGCAAGCTGAACTGCGACGGAGTGTGCTCCTGCAGAAAAGCGGGATTGAAATGTTCTTCAATTTGCAAGAAATGTATTGGGGTCAACTTTGAAAACGTGCCAAAATTTTTATATGAAGACAGTGAAGAAGATGTTATGGAGGATGTTGAGGAAACCGCTGACGAAATCAACGAACTTGCTGAGGGTGACTCACTGTTTAAAGAAGAGGTCAATCTGGGATCAACTCTTTGTACAGACCCTGAATCCGCAACTCAAGGTATTGCTGGTGACACTGGGTAACCTGGCCCATCAAAACATTGGAAATGATGCTCATATCTGCCTCAAGTGCGCTAAGGTGCGATATTACAAGTATTACACACCCAGAACTGTCAACATTTTTTATTAACTGACAACGTATTTTAATTGTAATAAAGCTACTTATTTTTAATGTCAACTGTGTAGCTTTAATACACAAGAATCATTACCTACCTTATTAGGCTCCCTAATGCAGCTAATAATAGTTCAATTTCCTGAGACAATTTATTTTGTGTGTGTGTGTGTGTGTGTGTGTGTGTGTGTGTGTGTGTGTGTGTGTGTGTGTGTACGTGCGAGTGTGTGTGTGTGTGTTAATGATTTATTTTTATATTTATAGTTTTACAAATATAAGGGCTGAGGTGGCCCATAGTGAACTTCAGGTAGTGATGTAAGAATCACAATAGTTGGGTGCCAAGCAATCCTCATGTAGCATACAGAGAAATTGAATACCTGAAAGTGTGGTGGTAAATTCCAATATATAACATGATGTATAACGAATTTATACTACACAAACAGAAACTGAAAAAACAGTGTTCAAAAATAAGGTATCTTGCCACTATGTTCAAAATTTGAAAAATTGGTATTTTTTGAGGCGCTGTAGCGCCTTAGATACTGGGAGTAGAAAAAAATGATGAGAATCAAATTTGTAGAGAATTTTGTGCTCTTTAAAAAAGAAAGTAGACGGCAAAGCGATGGGAGCAAATAAAACTGAGATATTTTGAAAAAAACTGAAAAAAGTCCAAAATTTTCAAAGGTTTTTGACTGCAGACAGTTCCAGTAGCCCTTAGCTGTCTCGTTTACATTTGCCGGGACACTCGTTTTTTACACCTGTTAGATGTCTGGTACTTCCTCTGCAATCACTGCTACTTTCAACCTTACGATTCTATGTGCTGTTGCTACATCACATCTGTCATATTTTTATTCAAGGTTGAGATGTGGCGAGCTGTACAGGTGTGACAGCCAATCAAAACGACGTCAGACAGATCTAGAACAAGTTTTCGATCAGCATACGCTCAAACACCAAACTTTCACAATGAATCCTCCTTCTTCAGTTCGTAGTTCGATGAATACTGCCGAGTTAATATGCCACGAAAGATAATCAAGAATATTTATGTCCAACATGAATTGTTTCAAAATGAACGCGGAAGTACACCGCCCGTCCAGTTCCGTGACATACCCTACAAGCACCGACAAAATGAACTTTTTGCTGCCGTGCTCCAATGTGACGTACCAAGCAACTCCTGGAGACTTTGCAACACTTGAGCGGAAACTCTCAATAAAGAGCCTTTGATACGACCGTCGCTTTCGTTGTGATCGGCTACTCATATCAAGTGAGTCTAGAGCAGCGCCTAAGCCATATTCCTCCTGTGCTCACCCTCGCCTGACACAAGTAACGGTTTTCGTGTCAATGTTGTGAGAGCCGCGGGGGATTAGCCGAGAGGTCTGTGCGCTGCAGTCATGCATTGTGCGGCTGGTCCCGACGTAGGTTCGAGTTCTCCCTCGGGCATGGGTGTGTGTGTTTGTCCTTAGGATAATTTAGGTTAAGAAGTGTGTAAGCTTAGGAACCGACGACCTTCGCAGTTAGGTCCATAAGATTTAACACACGTTTGAACATTTTCTTGTGTTGTGAGAGCTAGCTGTGTGTAGTGTAGTTTAACACCTAAAGAGTGAAAGTAATGGGATCAGGTACTGACCTTCTTTAGAAAAGTCAGGACATGGTAACAGCATTAAGAAACGAGCAATGAGCATTGGGTTCATTACTGACAAAAGCACAGACAGAATTTAGAAGGCTGTAAACAGTGGCGCTCACTTTATCTTTGTGCCCTGCATTCTTCGAAACAGTCAATTAGCATCAAAATTATTTTTCTCATCAACCTAGATGTTCAACAATTACTGTACAAGATGTAGTACATAGGAAATCCGCATCTAAAAGGTACGATAATTAATTCAGAGAGCTCCACCATTGATCTACTAATTACTTACTCAAATCGAAACCCGTTTCGGGATTTCAAAATCCAATCTTCAGATGTGTTAAATTATTATATTTTGTAGAAAGTAGCATGTGATCGGACCAGTCAGTGAAAGTGTTCCAGTCACAGCATGTTGGCGGAAACTGTGCGGCGCCAGGCTTCAGCACCGGGGGGCGCCAACCAATCCAACAGCTTTGGGAACGGTAGTCTTCCGCTAAGACTGTTTGCAAGTGACAGTGCAAGCTGTGTGACGATGTGAGGGTTTTCGTTTCATCAAACTGCTTCCCTTGGTCGGAGGATATCATACACTTATTCAAAAAATGGTTCAAATGGCTCTGAGCACTATGGAACTTAACATCTGAGGTCATCAGTCCCCTAGAACTTAGAACTATTTAAACCCAACTAACCTAAGGACATCACACACAACCTTGCCGGAGGCAGGATTCGAACTTTCAGCTGTAGCAGTCGCGCGGTTCCGGATTGAAGAGCCTAGAACTGCTCAGCCACTGCGGCCGGCATTCATTTATGAAAACAGCTACATCGGAGCACTGTTGTCTCGAAGAAAACAGTACTGTTAACTACCTTATTTTCAATAACAACTATTGTGACTTCCATTACGCTATGATTGTGCCGGCATGCAGCGAAGGACATCCTTCACTTACTGTTTATCACTGTGTCTGCCGAAAGAAAACAAAACCGATAAGTATATGAAAGAAGAAAGGACACTCGCGAATCCTAGTACGCTATGCAGGCGAACACGATACAAGAATAAAGCCTGATTTCTTTGTCAATAATCGTAATTAGGGAATATCTGTTCTTCATTGAAATCTACAGAAACATTAAGGAAGGTGTGCACGCAGATCGTTAACATCTACTATTACAAAACTGACGACGTTACGCAGAGATCCATTTACGGATCACAGAGCTGTTGTCCTTGCTGTTTACACGTCGACTGTGGTCGCTGGTGTTCCTACTCTGCGGCTATCTGGTGGCGGACTAATTCAGCTAACATACAATGACTTGAGATTTGGCCGAGTACAATAATTTCACACACCCGAAGATAGGATTTAAGAATCCCGATACTGGTCGTGGTTTGAATAAATAATTAGTACAACTGAAGAGGATCTCTGTAAATTAATTATCATTGAACAATTATCAATGAGAAATGTTGTTAATCTATTTACCATCTGCCCACTGTCGGCCTGTCTCTTGGTCCAGGTATTGTAAACCTAAATACCTTTTTACTGTGAGAGATTTGGATTGCCGAGTGGGAGAACGCCAATAGGTAAAATGTCAAGACTTCGTGCAAGATTTGCAATGAATCTCAGAAAAAAATGATAGAAGACGGTGAAAGTTAAGAAATCAGAAAAAAATATCAAATTCATTACTATCCAAAGTGAGTGAGTGCTGCTGGAAAATGTCAAGCTCTGCTTCCAGCAGATGATGTCATACTCCGTGGTTCTGAAGAAGCGAACTCGGCAGCATACTCATGTTTTCAAAAACTACCCTCTGTGCAGTGAACTGAACAGTGACGTCACTGACCCTTTCGCAACGTGATTTGGGGGGTGATTCACACGCAGCTTGTGACGTAGAACCACCGTCCGTAGTAGAATTTGACCATCACGTCGCTGGTGTAAAACGGGCTTACGTGCGGTGGAATGTACAAATTATTCGGTAAAGGCGAACTGTCGATAGTAGCATACCACTAAAAACAGTTTACAACCGGCCCTCTCCCCTCTACCCTACTCCCCACTGGTCGCCCTCGTATCCACATCTGAGACAAGCACACCTTTAGAGACAGTTTTAGACAGCATATGGTGTGGTCGAGGGTAGGTGGGAGGACGACAGGGAAGTTTGTGCCTGAAGAGCGCGCCTTACGCTCGCGAGAGGGCACCGCGGCCGTGGAACTACCTGGCGAGGCAGCGGTGGGGAACGCGCCGGCACCGCTATCCATCCGTCTCGGTCCGCGTCTGCTGTAACTGGCCCCGTCCGGCCCTGACAAACAGCGGCGGCCAGCGTGACCGTCCCTCGCCGCAGCACTTAGTAACGCCACGGCCGCACTGTACTGCATCCGTGCGGCGCCGGACTCCGGATCCACTGCCCCTGCAGTGCAACAGGGCATGTTCACCTCCTACCGCGGACGAAAACAGACGTAACCGACTTTCCTCCCTTTTTTCTCATGATTGTTGTAAACACAATATCTCTTCAAAATGATCCGGACAGCCGTTTGCATTACGAAATTGTCCACCAAACGTCATGAGAGGCTGGAGTTTTAAACACGTCAGGCATCAAATAGAGTCTGTAGGATATACGACATACTAATGTTATTAGCTGATTAGTGAACATTTACTAATGAAGAGCTTTAAAGTAATCACTCTCATATAAATATCTGAGAGCACATTACGTACGTTTCATGATTCCACGCACTCATATATATTCTAAAGAGTAACATTCTCTATTCCCACCAAATGTGTGACCTCAAGGCTAACGGTCGCACAGACCCAAATAAATTGGTACACCTGCCTAATATCGCACACGGCTCCCGAGAGCACGCAGAAGTGCCGCAACACGACGTGGCATGGACTCCACTAATGTCTAAAGTAGTGCTGGAGGAACTGGCACCATGAATCCAGCTCCGCTGTCCACAAATACGTAAGAGTACGAGGGGGTGGACATCTCTTCTGAAAAGCACGTTGCAAGGCATCCCAGATTTCCTCAATAATGTTAATCTCTGGGGACTGTAGTGGACAGCAGAAGTGTTTACACCAGAATAGCATTACTGGAGCCACTCTGTATCAATTCTAGACGATTGGGGCGTCGCATTGTCTTCCATTTCCCAAGTCCGTAGGAATGCACAATGGACATAAACGTATGCAGGTTATCAGGCAGGATACATAAGTAAGAGTCAACGGTCAGAGTCGTATCTAGACGCCTCGGAGGTCCCATACAACTCCACGTGCCCAGCACCATTACATAGCTTCCACCAGCTTCAACAGTCCCTGCTGACATGCAAGGTCCATGGATTAATGAAGTTGTCCCAATACACTCACACGTCCATCCGCTCGATACAATATGAAACGAGGCTCGTCCGACCAGACAACATGTTTTCAGTAATCAACATTAAAATGTCGGTGTTGACGGGACCAGGCAAGGTGTAAAGCTTTATGTAATGCAGTCCTGAAGGGTACACGACTGGGCCTTCGGCTCCGAAAGCCCATATCGATGATATTTCGTTGAATGGATCTCACGCTGACACTTGTTGATGGTCCAACACTGAAATCTGCAGCAGTTTGGGGAAGGGTTGCACTTCAGTCCCGTTGAACGAATGTCTTCTCCGTCGTTGGTCCCGTTCTTTAAGGATCTTTATCCGTCCTCAGAGATGTCAGAGATTTGAAGTTTTACCGGATTCCTGATATTCACGGTACACTCAGAGGTGCCTCAGAGGTGCTGTGTCCCATCGCTCGTGTGCCAACTGTAACACCACGTTCAAACTGACTTAAATTTTGATAACGTGCCATTTTAAAAGAAGTAACCGATCTAACAAATGGCAGAGAGTTGTTGTCTTACATAGGCTTTCCCGTCCACAGCGTCGTATTCTGCTCTTTTACGTATCTCTGTATTTCAATGACTATACTAATTTCTTTCGCGCTTCAGAGTATGCCTGTCACTTTCCCACTTAAACAGCATTGAAATAGCGATAACTAAAGCTTGATCCTTAGTCTCCACGACCATAATTTGCACAATATACTCAGTATCACTACTCAAATACATTATTAGAATTACGGCGCTGCTACGGTTCGTCTCAGATTCCAGAAGTATCACCTTATTCACAGACATCCAGTATGCACTTGAAGTTGAATTAATGAATGACGATTGGATCGAAGTCTTTATTCTGTTACATACACCTGGTGCAATGAAGTGTCAAACAGAATTCTGCTGTATGCTTTCTATATAGCATGCTTTGCCCTCAAACCTGCAGGGGGATTCTACATAGCATGAGTATGGGTTTTAAATACTCAGCTTTGACGTATATCTTATAGGATATAAACATGCACGACTTGAATATGTATAATTAAGTCACCGTATCTCGCACATGTAACACACAAAATCATTTTATTACTCTCTAACAGGTTCTTTTTCTTCGTAACTGAAACGTTTTTGCCAGCAGCATCAGATCTGCCTCGGTGAGTTCTTCCTTCAAAAAGTGAAACAGCTATGGTACTGAGTAGGAGGACCTTAAAATCTGCTTACACTTGACACAGAATAGTTTCTTGCAATATGCAATCGTTTCTCTACCCGTTTGGTACGCGCCTAAAAATTATCCCCAAGTAGACGTACTCTGCTATATTGCACCCTCAATGATGTCTTAGTCGAAAAATTTCTATGAACTGTGAGATAAGTCTACTATAGTTACTGGCTTAAATTTGGCGTAATGGTTAAGCGCATTTACCCAAACTCCGACTTGGCGGTCCACTGTGTTCGCTGGATTAACAGGTAACAAAATTGCAAAAGTGGAGAAATCTAGAAAGCAAAAGATGTGAGGGCTTTTTTATATGCAATTAAACCCTTTATTCCTCGACAAAAATGTGATAACAACTATTTGGGGTGGGGGTGGGGGGTTAGAGGTGTTTGCTACTGGGCAGTACGAAACGACAATCAGCTGGTGTGAGTGAGGACTAACTGTAGTTTTTCCGACGCTATGCGCCTACAAATGCTAATGGGAGATGTTCTAGTGAAGTTGCTGTTGCTTATGTTTGGAGATTGGCAGAGAAAAGTTCTGTCTCCAGTCATAAGAGAGGCATGGGTTTGATGTAGAACATTGCAAATTTCAACACATCGGTAGCCAAAGCGTTATGAGAGATTTGACATGGCAAATCATGTGTAGTCATGAGGAGGTTATAGATACTATTTAAAAGTGGGAAATTGATATTTCCAAGGCCACCATGAGGTGTATGTGAGACATGTGCGATTCTCAAGCGTTGTGGGGGGACCTCTCTAGTACGAGATGTGATTAGCATGAACTGTAAAGTTTAGGATCGAGTCAGTCAATAAAAGCTGTGTCAGTATTTATGGAATTGGGATGAGGAAGCAGGCAACTGAGGGGTTAAATCCCAAACGAGGCACTATTCTAACATAAAGGATGTTGACTTAACGTGTGAGGTCTAGCCTGTGATGTCATAAGAGCAGACACACTATTTCCCATCAATTTTTGATTAATTTAATTAATTTCTCTGTTTGATGTCAGAAGTTGTGCAGGTTTCCTGAGAGGGATGGGGGCCTATCTTCTTCCCCATCAACAGCTCAGCTACTTTTCCATCCAATTTTTTCTCGGAGGGGGAGGGGTAGAGGGATAGGTGGGACATGCTCTGGTGGTGGCATTGTGCACTAGCTCAGTCAATCCCTGCATGCCAATGTGAGCGCCCATGTGAAAATTTTCAAACAAGATTACATCTCCAATCTCCACCATGTAATTAAATAATTTGCACATGTAACTGCTGGACAGGTATTACCCTCTCCTACAACTGTATGTCCTAATTAATTAATGCAGACTGAACGATTTTCCCAGCAACATTTTTAATTGGAAGTAAGGGCTGGGGGATCTCCCAGATGGGGGAAGGGGAAATTAATTTTCTGATTTAATTAATTAGGAAATGAACTTGCTATCAAATATTGGCTTGTATTGGTGAGGAGACCTTAGAAGTGGAGGCTTCTCAACTGGATGGATTATCAACAGGGATCATAAATCACCACACATGGGAGGAGATCATGATAGAATCAAGTTTTCCCTCAAATATATGTAACCCACATGAACCAAATGCCCCAGAATCCCATTTCCCGTACGATTACCGTTCCTGCCCACGGCTGAATTTTACTTTTAATGTGGTGAGACACAAAACTCATCCAGCTGCATCTCCGTCCTTAAGCCAGTAAATTCGCCAGAGTCTAACTTGTAAGAAATAGCGGACTTGCTTCCTGATCAGGAAACTTCTTAGGTTCCTAGGGATAACTAGTGGAGGCTGAGAGCAAACACTGGAAGAGCCTATCATGGTCTATGTTTGAAACCCTGGAGCTCGTGACGAAGAGGGCAAAATAACATGTACTTTTTGCAGTATTTTCTGGGTCAATGGAACATACTTGAGGTCCCCATCCTTGTCACATTGCGAGTGAAGGATGAGGCATCTGACCATGTGCAAGAGTATGCTACCAATACCTCCAGTACCAACCCATGTCAGAGCTCGGTACTGAATTGCTCAATTTTCCTCAGAGAATATATGCAACACACACGATCGCAGAGACAGCCCAGTTCATAGTGAATATTAGTTCGCTTTTCACCGAATCACAGGGCGACACGGTGAGGACAACTGCAATCCATTCCCCACCTAACCAGTTTGGGAGGCTCTCACAACCAGATGGAGATGATCATTCGTTCTGGTACGAGCTACCTCCGCCACATGCCCGTATGCCCGACACAGTCGTCCTACGAAACCAGCCATGCTTTTATTAGTGTAATTACAGTTAAATATTACAATCCTGTTGCCAACACTTTGAAATTCGACAATGAACGAAGAATCGGAGATACCTCTTCCAGACTGCTGCGGCCTTGTAAATATCAATTTCCCGCTTTCACATACCAATATCAATAACCTCCTTACTACTACATATCATTTTCCACGTAAGATCTCTCATAGCCTTACGGCTACCGATGTGTTGAATCTGGCAATGTTCTGCATCAAACCTAAACCTCCTTTGCGACTGGAGATAGCCATTTTCTTTGTACATTTCGGAAAGTAAGTCACAGTAACTCCATCGTAAGACTTCCCATTACCATTCATAGATGTATAGCGTCGGAAGAAAGTTGTAGTACGCGGCACTCAAACCAACTGTAATTTTTAGTGGTAATTTCCTATGAGAACTGCTGTGTTCATCGGTCCCTAGGCTGACACACTGCTTAACCTAACTTAAACTAACTTACGCTAAGGACTACACGCACACAGACGACTGAAGAATTTTTCAATTACGCGGTTAAAATTGCGTGTATTTTTTTTCTACGTTATCTTAAACAATTTTAATTATAAGTAACATTATGTTTTTCTTTTAATTCAGTAGACTCAAAATATGTATGTTACTACTCCCTGAAAATTTTAATACTCTACTCGAAGTGGTTTCTGAAATTTAGGGAAAAATGCAACAGAAAACGTAAATTTTGAGGAACGGCTTCTAAAGCTTCAAAAGACTGTAACTCACTTAATGTATGCTTAATTTTTTGTTTTTAGTCACTCAGAAGCACCATGCACCATACTGTATATCATCCTCTTGATCTTTTCCAAGTTTTTTCTTCTTTTCTTCTTTCTGGAGTCCTTAGTGGCCAGCTGTGCTGCATGCTCTGCTTTATCAATGCGAACCTTGTCCATCCGTTCAAGTTCCCTGATGCGGTTTTTTCCACGATTAAATCCCATATCCGGTAGCAGTTTCACCATACGAATGATGCCATCATTAGAAGCAATAATAGCCTCACTGACCGACCACTTTAATGTCTTCATTCAAACAGAAACATGTTTTGGTAAGCGAGTCCATATATGATTATTAAACGACTCTTGGGATTTTGAGTCTGACCATGCAGGCACTTCTTCAGTAGGTTCAGGAGTTGCCAGGTCTCTGAAAATAGGTTTTGTGATATCCATGACTGCTGCGCGGACGGAATGTTTAAGGCTGTCAACTGTTTGGGTACTGGGAATATCGGTAATTGCACTATGAATCAAGTCCAGGGGGGCAAAGGTGGTGAATTGGTTTTTCATCAGTTGGCAGTCTGTGGAAGGGCATAGGTGATGAATTGGTTTTTCATCAGTCGGCAGTCTGTGGAAAAGTTGGCCCATACGGCCTGCTTTATTTTCTACAAGTCCTCAGTATTATTTCTGACGGTCGTCCCATAGTACTGCAGTAGTTCATTAATAATTTTGTCTGTTAGCCTGTCTCTTACGGTTTTACCATCAGAAAGTTTCTTGTCTCCCAACATTTGTTTCAACTTCGTCAACCAAGTGCCCGTTCTCTTCTGGATATGACCATCTTGACACAGCAATCCACAGCCTTCTATATAAACAATTAGCGAGTTTCTTAGATCTTGAAGTGATGCATGTTAAAATCTTAACATTTTCGGTAGGGGTAGATTATATTTACAAAAGTAAAATAAAATACTTCCCATCTGAGTTAATAAATGATACATAAATTTTCCGTCCTAACTCCCCTTAACTCCCAGTTTATACTAATTTTTCGGCAAAGACAATATTGCGTGTGCTATATACTACAGTACGTCTATTTGGAGATAATTTTCAGCAAATGTATACATAAAGGTTTGCATATTACAAGAAACTATTGTTTGTCGGGTGTAAGCACATTTTAAGTTCCTACTACTAAGTACAATAGCTGTTTAACACTTTGGAGGAGGAGATCACCGTGACGGATCTGATGCTCCTCACAAAAATGAGTTAGTTACGAAAAAAAGGAACCTGTTAGAGCGTCATGCAAAGATTTTATTTTTTACGTGTCCCAGACACAGTGACGTAATGATATATATTAAAGTTGTCCATGTTGATATTCTGTAACATGTAAGTGAAAGCTGAGTTTTCAAAAGACACACCATGTTATGCAGTATCCTCCTGTTGATTTGACTGTAAAGCATGATATATATTAAAGTGGTCCAGGTTGATATTCTATAAGATGTATGTGAAAGCTGAGTTTTCAAAAGACACACCATGTTATGTAAAATCCTCTTGCAGATTTGACCGTAAAGCATCCTTTATTCAAAGTATACAGCAGACTTATGTTTATCACTTCAGCGAACCAGCTGAATACAACTGAATAACGACTACGAAGCGATTGTCATTCAGTTGTTGAACTGACAAGTAAAATACTACTATTTTTTCCTAATCTATTGCATCCGTTCGTGTTTTCTATGATGATGAATGTAGACAACTCATATTTAAAGATACTTCGTACTCAGTAAATACTGGTATAATACAGACATTGTATGATAGACACATTCTCAGGAAGCATTGCATCGCCGAGTTCTTTCAAGGATGTGAAGTGCATTAAGACATGGAGGAGCGCAAAGTGGTTACCATGGAATTCACTGCTGTCCCCTATAAAGATACCGTGACGTCGCTTCGATTATTTAACCATCATCTACGTCAAGGGGAAGAAAAAGATCGCCTTGGTGCCTCTTACCTTCAAGTATGTTTGCTATTGAAGACCTAGAATTTTACGAGTGCCCCACACTCCATCGACTCAAGAAGAATATGTGTGAAAGTAGTGTTGTTGTATCTGCTTATGAATATGTAAAATTGCTTTTAAGTAGGATGAGAAATATATGATCTTTTTACCTCAAAATCTGTGTATGACTTATCATCACACTGTTCGCACTCCGATAGTATGAAACTTTGCCTAGATACCACGTCTGTGGTTCGCTTGAACCACAGGAGATATTATTTTAGAACTGTCGGCTTTATGTCTTTGAATGTCGGCATGGTCACATGCATCCTGCTCCCATAACCCAAATCGTGCAGCACGATAGGCTTAATTCTATGCAATCATTCTACGTATCTTATCTTGCATCTCAGTAAACTTCACCTTCCTGTTCAAAACTAACGACATCTGTGTCCTGTACATCATTAATATACCCAGTTCAATAGGAGACAAGATTTTTTTCTGTATATGGCAAGACACAAATATCGTAACGTATTTAATCAGTTCACACAGATACAATTTGATCTTTGAGATACAGTTCAGGCCTTGAGGTATTATACAGTTCATCATATTAGAGTTTAATTCTTGAGATTACAATTCAATTCATGAAGTATAATTTTACTCTGTTATTTCAGTGTATAGATGCTTTCAACTTAAACGCTATTACTAATAACTAGAAGAAAAAGAACGCCCAACACTAACACTGGTTGAGAATATTTTTACAGTTTTTTTCCAGTAGGACTGGATGATAATATTTACCCATTATTTTTATAAATCTACGCTAAAAGCTGATGTGAAGATTTCTGTTTTCTTACTGAACTAAATTCAACAGTCCCAGTATGTTAAGCAATAATTTTAATAATGTGTGAGTTACATACATGAGAAAACTAATCAGTCTTGCAAAGCGGCAGGGGTAGCCTGTTTCCGTCTAGTTTTGCAATTCTATCGATGTACTCGCATGGGAAAAACCCTTACTTGTCATAAGGTGAAACTTTTCCTTGCCGGGAAATACAGTTTGAGCGATGTGCATAAACTCCCAAGGTAGAGTTTCAACGATTTTCTGGAGTGGTGTCTGCTTAAAACTTTGCATATGAAGGAAGTGGATGGTAATTCTTGGCGTCATTCGTCTGAAGAATAAAAAACACTTCTCAACGTTCTCAGGCAGGACACTGAATTGATTTTTCTCCCAGCCGAAATCTGCCAAGAGCTCAACGACAAAGTGAGGGTCATACCAGCTTAAATTAAGGAAGATAACGGGTATGTGCCTTGGCTACTGATACATCAAATTGCATACACTATGTGATCAAATACATCCGGGCACTCACAAAAACATACGTTTTTCATATTAGGTGCATTTTACTGCGACCTACTGCCAGATACTCCATAACAGTGACCTATGTAGTCGTCAGACATCGGGAGATATCAGAATGGGGCTCTCCGTGGGACTCACGAACTTCGAACGTAGGTGTCGCTTGAGTCATACGTCTGTATGCGAAATTTCCACACTCCTAAACATCCCTAGGTCCGCCGTATCCGATGTGACAGTGAAGCGAAAACGAGAAGGCATACGTACAGCACAAAAGCGTACACGTTGACTTCGTCTGTTGACTGACAGAGACCACCGACAACTGAAGAGGGTCGTAATGTGTAATAGGCAGACATCTATCGAGACCATCACACAGGAATTCCAAACTGCATCAGAAATCACTGCAAGTACTATGACAGCTAGACGGGAGATGAGAAAGCTTGGATTTTATGGTCGAGGCGCTGCTCATAAGCCACACATCACGCTGCTAAATGCCAAACGAGAGTAAACATTCGTCGATTGAAAAGTGGAGAAACGCTGTGTGGAATGATGAATCACGGTACACAATGTGGCGATCCGATGGCAACGTGTGTGTATGGCGAATGTCCGGTAAACGTCATCTGGCGGCGTGTGTAGTGCCAACAGTACAAATCGGAGACGGTGGTGTTACGATGCGTTCGTGCTTTTCATGGAGGGGGATTGCTCCCCTTGTTGTTCTGCGTGGCACTATCACAGCACAGGCTAAATTGGCTCTGAGCACTATGGGACTTCACTGCTGTGGTCATCAGTCCCCTAGATCTTAGAACTACTTCAACCTAACTAAGCTAAAGACATAACACACATACATGCCCGAGGCAGGATTCGAACCTGCGACCGTAGTGGTCGCGCGGTTCCAGACTGTAGCGCCTAGAACCGCTCCGCCACTACGGCCGGAAAATTGGTGTTTTAAGCACCTTCTTGCTTCCTACTATCGCAGAGAAAGTCGGGGATGGCGATTGCATCTTTCAACACGATCGAACACCTGTTCATAATGCACGGCCTGTAGCGGAGTGGTTACACGTCAATAACATCCCTGTGATGAAAGTATAATAAATGTAGCAACCAGTCGCGGGAACATAGTTTTTTTTTATCTTGCTACAAATCGATTTCGACTGATGTCAGTGATTATCGGTGCATTTTTCTAACTGATACGTGCCATAAGTAGAAGTACTGTCCTTAGTGGATTTCTATCATAAAGTCATTCCTGTAATGGACTGGCTTGCACAGAGACCTGTCCTGAATCTTATGGAACACCTTTGGGATGTTTTGGAAAGCCTACATCGTGCCAGGCCTCACCAGCCGACATCGCAAACTTATAAGTCATTTTCAGTAAGGTATCCGGATACTTTTGATCACATAGTGTATCTTGTGAGCTGGCTACGGAACTTCCGTGTAAGATTACAATTATCATTATCAGTTTCCTCTCTTCTGTCCAACGGCAGCCCACTAATATGACATTCAACTGCGTTTTTGTACAAATCTTCATTCTCCTTCAATCTGATCATGGGAAGCTCAGTGAGAAGTAAAACCGCAGGATTATCTCCTACTCAAGATTTATAGTGGTTAAGATTCGAATAATAAGAAAACACAATTTGGAATGCAGCTACGTATGGTACATGCTTTTCTGGAAAGGCCATTTTTATCGCTGGGCGTCACCGTCACAGTGGGTTACAGGATTGAGGTAGCATTCGAAGTCAGCGTACACCTCAAATGGGCATTGCACCTGATGGTATTTTTAAGCTTTACGAATTTATTTTCCTCGTCAGGCATAACAACATGTAGCGGATCCTTGTAAGTGCAATCTACTAGATTCTTTGCTGAATCCGCGCTTGTGGGGAAGGTATTAGGCACCTTAAGGAAATATGCGTTTTACACATGTGGTAAATCAATTGAGACAATGTAAGTCAAGAGACCTCTCTTATTCAAATATGATGATAATTGCCTTTGTCCTTATTTTTCTCATCATTGGGGAATAAGAGCATGTTTACAGCTTCTTATGCTGACTGTCAAATTCTGAGAAAAGGAGGGCTGATAACTATATGTCGTAGACATGAAGCCATATTCGAGTATTCTGAGCCTCAAATTTAGTCTATACCATCCTAGTTGTAACACTTATGAATGTCAAGGTATTACTATATCGATCTGTGCGCTCTGGATTTTATTTAATTCTTCTTTCTCAGGCCAGCCTTGGCCACTCAAAACAAGCCTGATCCTTTTCATTTTTGAGAATTATTCTGGCTCCCTTCTCTCCTATATCCTTGGAGAACTTTATATAGTTGGACCTTCCATTTACTGAATGATAGACGTGTATATGGCTTAGTATTTGGCTGAGTGCTTTAGCTTCCATCTCGGGCCCATATAGCTCTGAAGGTGAACTCACAAGACCACCCAGACATTCATGTGCTCCACATTATCACACAATTTTCCGTGCACAGATAATGAAGACTTGTCTCTTCGAAGCCAGACGCCACTTTGGGGCAGGGTGGGGGGGGGGGGGGTAGGGGGAAGGTGTTAGAGTCGCGGTACCCTCCTGTCAGATTCTTGATTAAAGTGGACGAGATTCGCCTCTCAAAGGCGTCCACAATCACTGGATGTTCCAGCTGATGTCCCTAAATATACAGCAGAGGAAACTGCCACTAGCAACAGGATCACTGTATCTAATACTGCTGCAACAGGTGACGAAGCTGCTGGTGGTTAGGTGGTGAAAAGTGTGAGCAGTACCTTGCAACACAGGCTGAACAAGAAGGTTGAGACGGAGGAGAAGCTGCGGTATGAGGCCAGTGTGAGCAGCCTGGCTGCGGCTACTGCTGCAGCAGCTCTGATCCTCTTGCCGAAGGGAAGATGGCGCATGGACGCCAGAGCGGTGCTGGGGAGGCGGGGGCGACGGTTGCGGCGGCAGTGGCGGTGGCTTCTCGCGCGGTGAATACCGGCGCTCATGCTGGCAAGGCGTGCCTCGCCGGGCTCCGCTTTGGCGAAGCAAACTACGCCGACCCCAATCCTCGCGTCACGGCGTATTACAGCAATTGTTCCCCTGACAAAGCCGCTGTAGAAGAGATAGAGAATAACGAAAATTAAGTGCAATCCAGACAGTGCCTGCTGGTGCAAGGAAAGATAGAATACTGGTTATTACTGGTTATTTGCAAGTACAAATAACCAGTGTATATACCTATATAAATTACCGATATCGCTCTTTCCCTTTCGTATCTCATTCAGATCATCTGACTTTCAAATAACTTCCGGGAATTCAGCCAGGTAACACTTTCAGCGACCGCCGATATTTCGGCGGGAGGACACACCGCCCGGTCGCTGAAAGTTTTACGTGGCTGAATTACCGGAAGTTATTTGAAAGTTGTATACGCCAGGAGAAACTCAGATCTCAGATCATCTCCTCACGGCGATGCAGCTCCCTCTCCATCTCCTCCTCTCACAGTGTTATTTCATCATTGGTTATCTGGTGCAGGACGCCCAATCCAAATTATTATTAAGAAGCCAAAACATGAGTTTAATAAAAATAACTGAGAGAGAAAATGTATTTTTTAGAATATGTGCTTATAGGAGATCTACGATGTCTACTGCTTATCCTCGGCGCATACCCCTCCCTGTTTCTCTTCTTGTGTCAGGAAATCAACTACAGCAACAAAGAATATGCACCATATTACATTTTTGCCAAACAGCAACATATTAGGTACGCACGGTACAAAGAAGAAGAAAAATAAAAATACTGCTTATAGATGCGTTTGCTGCTACTGATGCTGCTGCTCAGCATCCAGTTCGTGACTTACCCACTGGACAAGTATTGAAACAATAAGACGATGTGTATTGAGTACTATGGAATTAAAAATGAAAAGAATGTAGCAGTTATCGATTTGAATCCGTAATTAACAGACAATTCTCCATCCTCCTCTAACGGTGTCTACCACTAGCCACTATTGGCACTGCTGCTGCTTGATGCCACTGAATGCTTCAAGTCAGATCAAGGACGAAGCAGACTAATGATTAATTAATTCATACGAGTTGGAACACGACAGTGACGTCACACAATGGCGGCGGATGAGAACTGAATGAAACTTGGAGCGGAGGGGTTAGGGTTTATATAATTTCACAGATTCAGTGTTAGCTAATAGGAAGATAGCCCTCTACAACACCTGACTCACCATTAGCCAATAGGAGTGCGGTTTTCTGTGATACCACAGTCTGCCGATTTAAAGTGCAGTTGTTGCAACTATATGTAATCATTTGAGATGAAATCCCCCAGCAAAGGACGCCACCGTGAGCAAAGGGGTCCTTCTCTGTGTGGTGACCTTCCTGCAAGATAGTCAAAAAAATGTAGCTTTCGTTTGGTGCCATGAGCCATGACACTCTCTGAGTGTCCAGTATGCATCGTATAATTTCAATATTGATTTATGTCATTGTATTCTCGCACATGTAACGAACAAAACCTTTCTATGGCGCTCTATCAGAATCCTTTTTTTTTTCTTTCGTAACAAACTCATTTATCCATGCGAATCAGGTGCATCTCGGTGAGTTCCTCCTCTAACGTGTTAAACAGGAATGGTGCTAAACAAGAGGAACCTATAATGAGCTTACCCTTGATACAGAATAGTTTTTACAATATGAAAACGCATCTCTACCTGTTTGCTTCACCCTTAAAATTAACCCCAAAAGGACGAATTTAGTACATTGCAGTCGCGATGATGTCTTAATCGAGAACTGTATATGATCAGGGTGTCAGGTCTACGATAGACAGGGCTTTAAACATAGCATAATAACCAAACGCCCTAATACAAATTTCAACCTATCAGTCGAAATAAATGAGACGCTAGCGTGTTCACACGATTTAGAAGTACCAAAAATACGAAAGGGTGTCTTTCAAATGGCGAAATCGATAAAATATAAGACTTGAAGGCATTTTTAATTTTAATGATTCCATTTGTTCCTCAGCAAATATGACAACGGCTTGGCGGAGATGTTTTGCTACTGCGCAGTGCGAAACAGTACCCAGTTGCAGTGAGTATGGGAATATCATAATTTCTTTCGAACACTGTATGCCTATAAATGATAACAGGAAATGTTATGGTGATGGTAGTGTGGATTATGTTCCCCAATGTGCAAAGAAAATGGTTATGTCCAGTCGCAGGGGGCCGGGGGGGAGGGGGGTGGTTTTGATATGGATCATTTCGAAATTCAATGCATCGATGGCTGTAAGCGTTTGGGAGGTTTTACGTGGAAAATTATGTATATGTCATATGGATGTTATAGATACTGATATTTAAAACTAGGAAATAGATAACTCCACAGCCGAAGTAGTAAGAAACAGGTATCTCCAATGCTTCACTCATTGCTGAATGTCATCAGACTGGTGCTACGATAGTAAAATTTAATTATAATTATAGTGATACAAACGTGGCTGGTTTCCTAGGAAGGCTATGTCTGGCGTGTGGACATGTTGCGGAGGTAGACAGTAGCCAGAACGAATTGACATTTCCACCATAACGTTTAAACCTCCCAAACAGGTCAGGTGAGGAATGGGGATGCTACTGACCTCACCATGTTAGACTCTGGATTAGTGGATCGCGAACTTATTCAGTACATATTGGGCTATCTGTGCGATCGCCCACTACTCCAATCATCGTTGGAGTCCTCCATGGCTGGAATGGTGCATTCTGGCAGACACTCATGTCCACAACTGCTGCTGCATTCATGATGGCAGTTTTCTCTGGCCTCTGAGCATTTGCACTGGGGTGTAGGAAGGGATGTGTGTGCTGAATGTGGACACCTGGGAGGTGAGTGGGCTGTATAAACAAATGTTTTTAGTAGTCTCAGGCATCTAGGATTATGGCTTAGTTCTTCTGAATAAATTGCAGTGCTCTCTGTCTTGCAATGGTATTTGTCACTGTTACTATCTTATCACTTGGTAGATACTTTCCTCCTCCTTCTTCGTCCGTGTATAGGTGAGAGAACAAATTTAGAAATTCTATAGTGCTTTATAAAGTACAATTTGCAGACCTGGAGCGGTCAGGAGTGCCACAACCATGACAGTATAAATTGATGCCAAAATTGCAAATTCCTTCTAGCATTTTGTACAAAATTGTAACTGTGTAAGTATCTAGAAGTAGGAGGCGAGGAAAGCGAAATATCTAAAAGGGTTTGGAAACTAGTTGTTTGCTTGGTCGAATCCCACTGAATATAGTTGTCCTAGCATTCTCTGATAGGATATAAGGAGAAACACAGAGGGTACCGATTTAATTAATTAGTCAATCAATTTGAATGAGTGAGGGAATATTTGCAAGACATCCTCCACAGCACAGTATGTTTGGAAAGGCTGCAGGTATCACCAGTATCTGCTGCTTTGTTCAGGATATGGGATGGGCTGATGCTATGTGGATGTCATTGATTCATAGCAGTGGAAGTTTAAGAACAAAGGGATTCCCTGATTAAGAGTGCCTGGTCCGCATGAGGGGCGAAGGGGGAAGAGAAAGGAGAAGGGTTGGGAAGAGAACTTGGTCATTGTTTGTTTGGAGATATTGGTTAACACAAACAGGAAGTAAGCACTTGAGACAGATAGGGGAGGATTGGTGTGGCCCTATGTCCTTTTACACTGACAGTTCAGTGACTTTCCCCTCCAGTTTTTTCTAGGAGGGCTTGGGACAGAGGGAGAGATAGGTGGGACCTCCTCTCATAGTGGTATTGTGTTCTTTGTCAGTTGATCCTTGATGTTAGCGTGAGTGCACTCGCAAAAATTTTCCAGTAAGGTAACATCTTAGACTTTTTTCTAGGTAGGGTGGGGGGAGGAAATTGCTTACAGATTTCCCAAAAAGGATAGGGGTGATTAATTTTATGATTTAGTTAATTAGTCAGTAATGCCCATACTGGCAGGGGTAGTCAAGGTGGGTGGAGATGGTGGGGTGCATTTCTCAGAAGAAGAGATTATCCCCACGGCTCAAAGATAAACCTCTGGGGCCATAAATAAATAAGCATAAGACATATTAAGGAGGCAGAGTCATAAACCATCCGAGTTTCCCCTGAATGTATGCAACCTGCACTAACAAAATATCCAGAACCGTCTTTCATCTACTATTAATTTTCCCACTTTGACTGAGCCTCCAGGTAGGTAGCAAGTGGGAAGTAGTAAGTACAGCTTTTAAATACCTATTAATCCTAACCACGAAAGAAGGTTAATGGTAATAGGGAGTGGTAGTTACGTGTTGGATCCCATGCCAAAACAAAAAAAGAAATAATATGTACAGAATTCCCAGGACATGAAGACTGGAGTGTTACTGTTGACGAGAGTACAGAAGGACAAAACTGCTAGTTAATTTTAGTTTAGTGCTGGACCCCACTGTTAGCCATCATTCTGCATCAACTATACAATACGTGAATAGATGTCTGCTGCAACGAAAATGTAGTGGTACCCACCTGATTCAGGGTAAAGATGCCAACACAATCAATGAAAAGACATTCCACAAGAGGTTAAGCGTGGATGGAATGCAGCAATCTGCTCTTACAGTCCAAATTTAGATCTGCCAACTTACACTCTCGACACTGGTCAACCATCCTCGTTATATCTCTATACAGCATACGTCAGGTCTCATGATATTGTGTGTCGACCAAATAACAGCAGATGGTAATAAGTAATGAGAACAGGTATGAGATCTCGACACAAGCAAATGTTCTACCCTCGCCCTTGGTTTGTAAAAACAAATTTCACTTTTTAAACTGGTACCTGGATAGTCCTCCCCAGATTGAAGATCCTTTTAATATATGACAACCTTGGGTCAGAATCTTATTACTGAACAAGATAACCAAACAACTCAGCCACCTCAGCCAAGAGGGCAATGATACCGGCTCCCCATAGGACACTCGCAGAAATGGAGTCTTCTCATCGGTGAACTCAAAGATATGGCTTAGCACGTCGTCCCTAACTTTACACCGCCTGTATATGTTTTACAGAGAACTTGAAAGGAGAACTGTGCACTGCATATTTAGTATGGTGCATCTTATTGGAGCGCAAGGTGTTCCACGAGAGAGCCTGGTTGTCGGTTTCTAAACTAAAACTGTCAATACATTAAGTGAAACTTGAAATTTTCCGTCACGGATTGGACAGCGAGGGCCTGAAACTTGTAGATTGAAAATTTTACCTCTGGCGTAGTTAAAATAGGTGACGTATTTTAAGTGATAGGGATATGTTCTGAGTCACGTTACTGCAGCAACACATCTCTTAATCCAGAATTTGAAACATGGTTTTGTAAGGTGAAGGGTAAGACAAAATTAGGGAAGGCAACACTGGGGCATTACTGGGAGCATTCATCAGTTTGTTAAAGGTAGGTTGCTGAATTCTGTTTCATCGGATCTGTTACTTTCTCCAATGCAACAAATTCAGTGGTGCTACCAACGCAATGAATTTAGGTATGAACTTGTGAAAAACAATTAATCATACCCATAAACCAAGCTGTCCCTTTTTTGGTTCTAGGAGTACGAAAATTGTGAATACCCCTAGTCCATGAATGGTCCACACTAATTCTATCAGCGGAAACTAAACGACCCAAAAAGATCTTCAACTGCGTTAATTTAACCATTGAACATTTCTCAGTTAACCCCACCTCCCTCTCAAACTTGCCAATACCTGATGGAGGTGCTCCATATCTTTTGGAAAAGTCTTTCTGTAAATTACGTCTCCAGGAATTATAAGCAAACTGGAACTTCAATGGACAACCCAAAAGGAACATGATTAAATTCATACAGGTTCCAATCTGTAATAAACGCCCCCACTGTCTTCAATTCCTCTGCCAAGTAAATCTGGTGATAAGATTTGGGCGAGGTTCTGTATGGCAATCTATCTAGCCCTGGTAAACCACGTCAAACAGTGATGCAGATTGGGAAAGCGGCTGATTCAAGTACCCCCTTATCATTCATAACACGATAATCAACAATGGGTCTAACACCTGCAACATTGGGCCTTTATTGCAAGAAAAATGGGAGAAGCATAACGTGGAATAGATGGGCAGATAATGCCTGTGGTCAACGTTTTCTCTATTTCCTGGCGCAACGCTTTCATTTGCGGTCGTGGAAGGTGGTAAGGGGATTGCCTAACGGGGAAAATGGTCCACAAATGAGCTCCAATACTCGATCCGATTCGTGATCCCAAATTTATCAGTAAGTACATGAGGTAATTGTTGCATTACCGCCCACGCTTGTTGTACCTCTTCAACCAAAAGATTCCAACTCAAACTTCCCATTCCTAGACGCCATCTAATGGACTCATGTCTTACAGTCATACCGACTAAGGTAAATCTTGTGATGGGTGTGAACTTGAAAGTGCCCTTGGCCATAATCCAAGACAAGGCTGATCTTACTAATAAAATCGCAGCCCAACACGAAATCGATATTCAGATCTTTGAGACCATGACTTGAAGGGGCCAGAAGAAATCGACCACCCTACATTAACACTCTACCGCTCCCAACCAGCTACGTCTATGTCTATCGTACTCCATTTCTTCCTTCCTACAACCAGAAAGAGACAAAAAACCCTTGAACCAGAAAACAATGTGTTCAATCTTTGGGTACGAGCTATCAACCTTGCCGCATTGCCCAGCAGCACCTTCAACTTTCAAGCACTGCTTTTGCAAGCATCGACAGCTGACATCTCATTCTTTAACTGCTAATAGGAGAACGATATGGGTTGTATTCCATCGTCATCTTTCTCTCTGTGAACTCTATTGTACTACACAGATAGTCCCATTCAAACCACGAATTATCTACTCTAGCACCAAGGCATTGAATGTTCTCTACCCCAATCTCAACATCAAAATCGCTTTGATGCACTTTTACTTAAACTGCATGTATTGGTAGGAAGCAGTAATCTGCTAGCAGTTAGCTGAGACTGAAGTTCTTGTAGCTATTGCTGCTGCTGCTACTTCTGAGGCTGAGCAAGGATAAAGTGGAATCACCCTGGGTTCAGACGGTTAGGAAGAAGGTCTACTGTGAACTGTAACTGTGCTGTATTTCAGGTATGAACTTCAGCGAGTCCTCGTGTATAACAATAACGAGAAAACGCAGGGATAAATGTTATTAATAGTCACAGTGTCTGTGAAGTCTTGCATAAGAGCTGTATACGTTTGAGTGCTGTGACAAGCGCACGCACAATAACCAAATTCTTACAGTAGATACAACTGGCAAATACTGGTAAGCGTCTACTTTCCAGCCAGTCACTGCTGCTGGCGGCGTTTAACATTGATGTTAATGCGTCAAAATTGGCCAGTAGTGGAAAGCAGTTGAAGTGAAAAATCAAACATGTTTTAACTGCATGAATGCTTAATGCCATAAAAAGGAAATGCAGGTCCAGAGAAGCCGCTGAAGTTGAATGGGTTGCCGACCAAGAGAGCAGGAGACGAAAACGCCTGGTTGGATAGGAGGCTGCCGGCAGAAGACACCAGATGGCGTGTCCACTCACAGTGGCTTGCCGCCGTCCCACACCCACCTGACCACTTCCAAGCCTCCCTGTTGGTTGGTCAAGTCAAAGACACACAGTTCGGTATTGCTACCTCATCAGCTAATTGTTCAACACGTGGGTTTCAAAGTGTTTATCTCCGGTTCTGGTCAATGTAACTGAGACGGTGCAACTAGCCGCCAGGCAGAAGGCACTGACGAATATCAACTGAAAAATAAAAATTAAATTTCTATACTGTGTAAATCTATTCAATTCGGGCTCAACTGTACACCTGTCTCTCGTCTACAGGAGTGAAGCATGGAGAGGGTTGTTAATTGACAGGACCTGTGGGGCTACTGCGAAGGACGGCCTTACATAATTTTGACAATACACTTTGATTTCCTTCTTTTTTAATTTGCATTGGTTTAAGAAAGTGTTACAATGTGTGCGTTGGGTGATGACGACTTGCGAGGCGGAATCTGGTCGACGGCCGTAGGTGCGGCAGAGGTGTGAGATGTGTCGAGTGGGCGCTCTACGTCCAGTGATCAGCTGTTGGCCTGGCAGCGGCGGAGATAGCTGGCCGCGGCGGGAAGCGGCGCGCTGTGATGTACTGCCACTTCCGCGAGAGTGTGTAGCCGGAGGATTTCGGAAGGGGTGATGCACAGATCGCAAGGGTAGGAAGAGGGTTGACACTTTTGGATCACTTCATATGCATAATTTGTTGTTTACACCTAAAGGAGGGCCATGCCTTTTCTTTTGGGAGTATTTTACTAATTTACTAATCCTTTCTACTCACTACCACAGTATTTCCTACCGGACTGCTGCCGTATGGGGGCAGCAAGGAACACTCTTGCTCCCATTTCACAACTTAAGAATGGTATTCCCCAGGAGGTTGCTGTTCAGTGACAGCAGGAGGGGGCGACCGAAGTCACGCAAACAGCCCATAGAGATAAACCAATTAGGATGATTATTAAAGTGGTACACATAGAAATAGGAGTAACTACACTCCTGGAAATTGAAATAAGAACACCGTGAATTCATTGTCCCAGGAAGTGGAAACTTTATTGACACATTCCTGGGGTCAGATACATCACATGATCACACTGACAGAACCACAGGCACATAGACACAGCCAACAGAGCATGCACAATGTCGGCACTAGTACAGTGTATATCCACCTTTCGCAGCAATGCAGGCTGCTATTCTCCCATGGAGACGATCGTAGAGATGCTGGATGTAGTCCTGTAGAACGGCCTGCCATTCCATTTCCACCTGGCGCCTCAATTGGACCAGCGTTCGTGCTTGACTTGCAGACCGCGTGAGACGACGCTTCATCCAGTCCCAAACATGCTCAATGGGGGACAGATCCGGAGATCTTGCTGGCCAGGGTAGTTGACTTACACCTTCTAGAGCACGTTGGGTGGCACGGGATACATGCGGACGTGCATTGTCCTGTTGGAACAGCAAGTTCCCTTGCCGGTCTAGGAATGGTAGAACGATGGGTTCGATGACGGTTTGGATGTACCGTGAACTATTCAGTGTCCCCTCGACGATCACCAGAGGTGTACGGCCAGTGTAGGAGATCGCTCTCCACACCATTATGCCGGGTGTTGGCCCTGTGTGCCTCGGTCGTATGCAGTCCTGATTGTGGCGCTCACCTGCACGGCACCAAACACACATACGACCATCATTGGCACCAAGGCATAAGCGACTCTCATCGCTGAAGACGACACGTCTCCATTCGTCCCTCCATTCACGCCTGTCGCGACACCACTGGAGGCGGGCTGCACGATGTTGGGGCGTGAGCCTAACGGTGTACGGGACCGTAGCCCAGCTTCATGGAAACGGTTGCGAATGGTCCTCGCCGATACCCCAGGAGCAACAGTGTCCCTAATTGCTGGGAAGTGGTGGTGCGGTCCCCTACGTCACTGCGTAGGGTCCTACGGTCTTGGCGTGCATCTGTGCGTCGCTGCGGTCCGGTCCCAGGTCGACGGGCACGTGCACCTTCCGCCGACCACTGGCGACAACATCGATGTACTGTGGAGACCTCACGCCCCACGTGTTGAGCAATTCGGTGGTACGTCCACCCGGCCTCCCGCATGCCCACTATACGCCCTCGCTCAAAGTCTGTCAACTGCACATACGGTTCACGTCCACGCTGTCGCGGCATGCTACCAGTGTTGAAGACTGCGATGGAGCTCCGTATGCCACGGCAAACTGGCTGACACTGACGGCGGCGGTTCACAAATGCCGCGCAGCTAGCGCCATTCGACGGCCAACACCGTGGTTCCTGGTGTTTCCGCTGTGCCGTGCGTGTGATCATTGCTTGTACAGCCCTCTCGCAGTGTCCGGAGCAAGTATGGTGGGTCTGACACACCGGTGTCAATGTGTTCTTTTTTCCATGTCCAGGAGTGTATATGACCGAGATACTGATGGTGGTTCCAATCCAGGATGTGCGCAGTGGCACGGTCTAGTGTAATCTGCCCTAACGTTTTGTTTACTAGTAACTTAAAAACTGGACCAGCTGGGAATGTGAGTGATCGGAGAGAGATGGCCAATTGTTAGGCGATGGTAATAACATCGGTTGCTCTAGTAAATACCACAGGAGAGGGAAGAGTCGCACATTATGAGCGTAAGATAAGTGTGCAAACACCTCTTTGGTGGAGGTAGTGATATCACAATGAGAGCTATTAAAAAGTAAACCACTACTGTTGGGTAGCACATGGTAGGCCTGGGTTGCTCGAAAGTAACATACGATACTGGCCATTACTGGGTGGGGCACAGTGTGTAAAATACTGTTGCCTATAGCAACAAACTAGTCTTGTTACCTACGTTCGATGGTTGTGTTACGAAAGGTAAGTATTACAGTTGATGAAACAGAAGTAGGTAATTATCTGAGATTGTAGTGGTGGGTGAAAAGTCGATGGTTAACAGACTCGTGGGCACTATGTCACTACTGGGCAATCTAAACTGGCGGTTCTAAAGAATTCCAGGGATATGAGTAAGGACAGTGAGGGAAAGGGGGGTGGTGGTATGGTAATTCTGAAAAAAGGCTTAGTCGTCATCCTGATCAGCATGAGTGGAAAAACGTGGGGTAGCATTAATCCATGCCTGATATCGATGCATAGGTGGAATCCGCTGTATTTAGTGGTTTCGTATGTGATTTGCTGAATCAGAAGCTTTAGTAATGGATGTTGTGACTTCGGAGGAAAAGGGATTTGACCAATGGGTAAAAATCACCTTGAGGTTAACACAGGGTTTTCCTGGTATATTCGTCGACACCTGTCTGCGATCGCAACCCCAGGGTAGCCCGACTATTGACTAGTTATGCCGAGTGGCCCACTGCGACAAACCAGAAGGGTGTTCACGATGATGAATAAGAAATGGGGTATAATCGAGAACATTTTCAAGTCACGGCTTTCAGAATAAGAATGATTCAGCAGTGATATATCCACTAGTCGTAGAGTGTTTCTTCCCCTGTCTCTGGGGGCTGCAATATGTCTCAGTATCATTGGCTACCGACCAGGGAGCCTCGTGAAATGTCAATGAAGTATTGATGAAAGAGATTGGTGGGCGATCAGTTCATGAAAGCGAAACCTGCAAGTATAAACAGATCAGCTGGGCTCTCTGAGGACGGTAAACGCATCATGTAAGGCACATGGCCATGGAGGAGGGAGGTGCACAGTAATGATTGAGGCTGGAACGAATAAACGAGCAACTCAAAGCAATGGTATTTACCCAGTGCAATGCATGGGCGAGGAAGGCACTGTGCTCTGTCTCCACAGGGCGATGATGTCCTGTGGGGGCTAACTACTACAAAATTCCCAAAATCCCTGAAGTAACAGGATGAGCTACGAAAAAGTGGGGCTCGAACTACTGTGACATTGTACAGTAAAGCTTTTATTCATTTGGGTGGAAATCTCTTGTTAGCTAAGTTTTCAACAAGATAACGTGTTACTGCGCTTGGGACATGACGTCACGTTATGGGTACTGCCAATCAACAATCTAGTCCTTATTTATGTTGGTTCTTCAATCATATTACCTCATGGGTGTGTTTATTTGAAGAAACAAACGGATGTCTCTCACTTTCTAAATGCACGGTAGGGCACTGTACTCAAATGATAGCAGTGTCAATTTCCATGTTCGCTCATAATGTCTTCACTTCAGCAGTGGCGTTCTAACTATTACTTTTCATTTACATTGGTGAAACGTAATTATTTCGATCATACCACAAAATCTATCTCGCTTACTGCGCAACAGCGAGAGGGTAGCACACTTCTTCTCAATTTCAGGGGCACATTCAACTGTTCCCTGTTGGGTATTTTATATAACTCGGGTGCTTCACTCTCTTCTGAACACACCAGTCCGGCTCTGGGCACGAACGTGGCGCATAACAGGATTCCAGAATCGTTAACTCATAAAGTCATGTATCGTGACTGAAGAGGTATCTTATGTAATTTCAGTGTTGCTGTAGTGCAACGTATCTAAAATCCAGAGCTGTGGTGGGCCTTAACATACTGGAGTCATAAATATAAAATACATGTTATACAACACCAATGCCATAAATTACAAAAATACATGCAAGAAATAACATATATGATATAGTAAAGGCGTTGCTGTGCAGCAAAATGATTTTGAAATGCTTCAACCTACATAAAACCATAAGGGGAGAAAAATACAAGTTATTGTTACCAATTATTAGTTAGCTATCAACTGGCAACGCATAGTGGGTCGGACATCGCTCAACACCTCTAATCATACAAAAGGTGCCTCACACTAAGTGGCAAAACAATTTATCAAACTCGGTATTTGGTGAGGTATTTGGTGAGGCTGCTAGTGTTATAAGCTGATAAAACTTGCGAGAGTCAGAAACAGACAGAAGCGACAGGGGCAGATTTCAAGTTAGTGCTGAGATTGTAGAGCACCAGTGCAGCGTGTAGAGTGCTGAGATAGCGGAACCGCTGCGTGGCGCTTGTAACACTGAGATAACTGGTTGGTTCAGATGGCTCTGAGCACTATGGGTCTTAACTTATGAGTCCATTAGTCCCCTAGAACTTAGAACTAATTAAACCTAACTAACCTAAAGACATCACACACATCCATGCCCGAGGCACGATTCGAGACTGCGACCGTAGCGGTCGCGCGGTTCCAGAGAGATAACTGGGAAACGGCGCATGTCCTGAGTGAGCGACGCCTTGGGGTGTTCTAATCAAACATTTACAAAATGCAGTCCACATAAATTAGTACAATTTGAGTGGATTTAGTGATTGTTGCGAAGAGTACTCCAACTCCTTTCGCGAATGAATCGATAAATATGAGTTGAATGGGCTGTGATGGGCACATAATGGTGAAGCCATTTACGAACTTCGGAAGGGAGCAGGTTGTCAATTACTAAGGTGCGTCAACTAGATGGGAGGTGGAAGGGTGGTACTATATTTCCGGGAAGGCTCGGAAATTCAAAGCGCCATCAAAATAAACTAAATGGCAGTGCATGGGAAGACACCCCATAATGGCGCGCTATGTTATTGCGATGTTTTTCCACTTTGCGTTCCATCAGCTGGAGGTCACTTGCTTCGAAACTTTCCTTGGAGTTGTAGCCTGATCAGCGCATATGTTAAGGGCTTAGGTGTGTAAATAAAATTACAGGTAGATTTTCAACTGGTTGAAGCCACCCAGGCATTGAGACGGAAGGACATAAGAAATAACAGTTAAAATAAACATTGCGTAAAAAATACCGGGCATTTCTGTGTTAAGTTGCTATGCATGGAGTGACAGCGAAGACAGTTCTCATATGTGTATAATCCCTATAACAGCGACAGGAAGTAGGAAGTATGGCATGCGGTAAGAGGGGAAAGAAGGGGGGAGTGGCTCAGTTGACGAGAGCTGGCACAGCTAATGGCACTGTGCGGGATGGTGATGAATTGGGGGGGGGGGGGGTAACTGCAGGTGATTCAAATGACTCTGCCCCACGCATAATAGCCGCTATATGTGCGACTTTCGGTTGACGGCTGACTCTCACAGGTGGAGTGCACGTGTTTACAACTTCTTGGTATCAGGGTTCAAATGGGAAAATTACTTAATGCAATCATTTCTTCAGACAATATTCCTATCTAGAATTAACTGTATTGGTACTGAACATGTAGCTGCTGTCCGACCACTAAGCGCGTCATAACACATGAATACAATAAATAAAGTAAGTATCATACTGGATAGAAGTAGGAATTAATTAGGATAGGCCAGCATTGCAGAACAGGCTGGGTGTATAGAGCTCTGCTAATCTCCTCCAGAGAGGGAGGCTAGGGTGACATCTTAGCTATTACAGCATGGGAGCATAAAATACATATTGTATTTGTAGGTTGTTCACCTTCAAAGGAAAATAATAAGGTGGTTACTTCAGCCTTGTTACTTTTTCTTATGGCTGATATGACTGGTAAGTAAGAAGAAGTACCTGGGTGTTTAGTCCCTAGATCTAAGAGCATATGGGTGGGTAGATCTGAGAGCGCATCTAGAGCGAGCTGGGTATGGTGGAACATTCCGTTTTATACGCTTCACAGGAGGAATAGAACCTGCTGAATGTCAGGCGCTTGTCTTATAAATTTGGGGGGGGGGGGGGGGGGGGGAAGACATAGTTACTGAATAAGGTTTTAGCCTATCAAAATGGACGATCAGTTTGCGGTTGGGCAGTTGTAATTCTGCATTAACAGAAGAGGTGACCCGAATAATTAAATATGTTCAATCATATAGGGCGGGATTGGGGGGGGGGGGGGGGACGTTGCCTCCCTCTTCCTTTCTTTATACTAGCTTTTTCAGTAAAACCAAATCACCAGATTTAAAGGGAGGGAGGTTGGCATTTTTTTTGCTTCTTTCTGTCTGCGTCGTGGTTTCCTTGCGGTTGTTACCTTGTACCTTCTTCCAAATGGCCTTAAGGTGGCGGGCTAGCCCCTTAACGGCTGTGTGATCCATTCCAAGAGATAATACATCGATCTCAAAGGGGTATTCCATAGGGTGACCAAACACTATCTCATAAGGGCTGTGGCTTTGTGGAAACGGCTATTGTATCCACTTGCCACATACAAAATGTATCTTTGCCAGTCACTGTGGGCTGAGTTGATGTAATAGGAAAGCATTCGTTTCTCACTGGGATGGACATGTCCAACGCTGCCATTTACCTGGGGGTGAAAAGGGGTGATTCTCCACTTTTTAACTCTCAGCACTTTGCAAACTTGAACAAATAAGGCGGACACAAAATTGGGTTGATATGTCAGCGATGGGTACAAAATAAGGTATCGACAAAAGTGATCAATAAGAGATAGAGTATATTTACTTACTGGTGCACATACAGGATGTGGTCAAACTACATCCGAAGTTACGATCTGAAACGGCTTTGATACGTCGGGAAGAGGTTGTAAGGGAATTTTGATTTGTGGGGGTGGTGCTCTTTAGGAACATGGCAGCAGCTTTTTATGTACTTGGTAACGTCAGGCCACATGTTGTCCCACCAATACTTCATGGAAATGAGGGCGTTTGTGGCTCTTCGTCCACTATGGCAGGCTTGGATGCTGTTGTCGCACTGGGCAATAATTCATGATTGCAAGTGTTTACATACTGCTAAACGCTTACCCAGGTGGGTCTTGCGGTATGGAATTCCATCCTCTGTAACAAAATCCAGATGGGAGCAATATTGAAAGCATTTTGCATCATTTTCCAGGGAGTCTTTTAATTCGTCTATTAGCACAACGTCTCTTTGAGCTACTCTCACTTTTCTACTAAGGGCGTGAGCATTTTGGTGCAACCTTCCAGTTTTGTGCTGCACTTGGTTGTCATGCTCACTCAGTTTCAGCACCCAGAAGGTGAAACAGCTGGTGGGTCTTTTAAACGTAGTAGCCACTGAAGTGCTGCATGATGTGTTATTGTAAATTTTCTCCTGTAAAGATTGCATCTAAAGCAGTTAACTTCAAACATTAACGCCAGTAATTCTTTTTCCATAGTGCTGTAATTAATCTCCGCCTGGTTCAGCTGATGGGATGTATAACCAATTAGTCTTTCCTCACCATACATACTTTGGCTCAGAATAGCTCCTACTGCGAAGTCGGACGCATCACATGAGAGAATGAATGGTTTTTCGAAATTGGGCTAGATCAATAAGGGGCAATTAGTCAGAGTATCTGCGATATGCTGCACACCAGCTTCACACTTGGGGGTCCATTGATAGGGTACATCTTTTTTCAACAGGTGGGTAAGGGGTATAGCGATTGTTGCATAGTCCATTAAAAATGCCTATAATAATTGCTGACTGTCAGAAAGCTTTGCAATTCTTTTACATTCTTAGGGGAACTGAATGTCGTAACTACTTCAGTTACATGGGGATCTGGCTTTATTCGATGAGCACAAATAATATGCCCTAGGTACTTTACTTGACTTTTAGCAAAGGAACATTTATCTATCTTTAAACTTATATTAGCACTTCTTAGACAAGACAAAACATTTCTTAACCTGGTAACATGCTCCTCTATGGTCCTGGAAAAAATAATGTTATCATCTAGAAAAACGAGACACGTTGCAAGTTTCAGTCCTTTTAACAGTAAGTCAGCAAATCATTGCAAAGTGGCTGGCACGGTGCGCAGCCCGAATGGCATTCTCAGAAATTCTTGTAGACCGGAGGGAACTATAAAAGCTGGTTGTGGCCTGACCGGTGGTGCAATCGGTATTTGGTAGTACCCACTCTTCATATCAAGGGTAGTGAAGTATTTGCATTTTCCTAACAATGTTTCGTCGATACGGAGGAGAGGTTAAGTATCAGGAGTGGTTACCTGCCCTCATATAGACGCAAAGTCTGTAGTTCTTCTCTCCATTGACTGATTTCTTGTGGCCCATGATGACTGGGGACGACCAGGGACTGGCAGAGGGTTGTATTATCCCTTCCTGCAGCTGCTGTTGGATAGTTTCCTCCACAACCGACTGGAGGTGATATGGTCTTCTACACAGTTTCTGTGCAATGGGCCTTGCACCTCTGGTGGGAATTTCATGGTAAACAAGGGTAGTAGCCGGCAAATAACGCCTTTCCTCGAATAACTAGGAGTGTTCTTCCAAGACGGAGTACCATTTGTCTTGGTCAGCCGCAGACAGATGAGGTAACTTATCCTTAAATTTTTCTTTGAGCCTGGGAGCAATATGACGTATGTTACGTTCCGGAAGCCATAATAGAGAACAAAAATGTATTTACCTTCATAGTGTCATAGTGTTCAAAAGACGTTTTATATATATATGGCATCCAGTCTTACAAATTTCGACACACGTCCAGGTCGTCCGCTCTCAAAACTTTGCCATCTCTCTTCCCACATCCACCACTGCTGGCGGCTCACCTCCAACTGCGCAACAGTACAATAGCGAATATTTCAACAATGCCAACCAGCCACAGACTGCACACAGTACAGTCAGTGATTTTCATACAGAGCGCTGCGTGGTGTTACCAACATAAAAACCTAAACAGCCCACTTACAACACTTGCAGTAATAATGCCATTGAGAGAGAGCCGGATGTTGGAGTCAGCGATTGCGGGATGCTAATGTCAGCAATTCCAGGAACGCTGATTTTGGCCGTAACTGCCAGCTATCCTCCACTGACGTACCCCGATCTGTCTCAAGGAGAACCTATGCGAGAGCGACTAGTAGTTAACTGCGTCTCAATTGCTGAATACAATATATGAAGGTCCATTTACAATACTTTTGGACAAATATGACCCCGAAGAGGATAAAACAATGCCTTTGTGACAACCTTTCCAACGGAATCAAAATGTTTACGGAGGCCAAATGTGGTGCAACATCATAGTGGTAAGTGGGCACATACTGCTAAGTTCTTAGTAAATTTGACTTGGTTTTGTTATCACTAAAATAATGTCAAATACCCTCTAAACCTATGAAGTTTCCATTCCTTCTCCCTTTCTGAGTACTTTAGCAGAGAATACTTTAGTACAACAGTGTCTTTGTCGGTTTGGGAGCCTTACCAGAAAGGTTTCAGATTTTACAGAGGAATCAGAACATATACAATGTACGATAGAGAATTTTCTCACATGTTCGTTAAGTAAACGCGAGGGCATAACTGTGATGCTCCGCGAGTCCTGGAAGACGCCACGAGAGAGTCGTTATGGATCACGATGTGGCTGTTAAATTTCCGAGGGCGATAAATCTTCCTTCTACTTTTCTGAAGGACCGTTACGGTGTAATCAAAGAGTTTAGACTTTATCCGGAGACTTAAAGAGTAATCTTTTTTCCCACAAAACATTTTTTACTGTAGAAAACTAGCGAAGTGACTGACTTCTGGTGCACAAAGTATCTTCTGCCACAAATTGTAAGGTTGCTTGCAGAGTATAGATGCAGATGTAGGCTGTGATGTCATTATAAAATCTATCCATCATGTAAACCGTAGTACCGCATTCGCTCTAAGATGACAGTTCCAACTCAGTCTTTCTCCTGCCTGACGAGAAGCCCTTCCACGCTGACACTCACGTTCCTGGTAACGCTACGCATGCCATTGCCATTTCATGTAGTTCCTTCCAGTTTGCCGGAGTGGTCATCAGATAGAAGGACCTTCATATTGACCTATATCATAACGTTAAGTCTGCTGTAGAAGAACAGGACACGTTTCATAACTGTATATTCTGATCTATTTTTGGAGCCATAAGTGATCTTTCCAACAATAGGGATGAAAACAGCCCCCGAAGTCAGCACTGATCCAGTATTCCTTAATTTTCTGGATATTCGATACAGCTCTTTATTAATGCCAACAAACAGTGTACGAGCCTACAGTGTCTCGGACCAGCTATGTGGTTTTATGCGGGAAATCATAGTATCTACAACTTGACATTTCAGCCTTAACGGGACGACCTTATCGGTGCAACAGCAACTTCAGACAAATCGCAGTAGATTATGTGCTCGAAAGTATCCCGACACCCCCAAAAACATACAATTCTCATATTAGGTGCATTGTGCTGCCACCTATAGCCAGGTAGGCAGGTACACCATTTCTGTGACCTCAGTTGTCATTAGACATCGTGAGAGACCAGAACGGGGCCCTTACGGAATTCGGATGTGGTAATGTGATTGGGTGTCAGTTGCGTCACGCGTCTGTACGCGAGATTTCCACACTCCTAGGTCCACTGTTTCCGATGTGATAGTGAAGTTGAAACGTGAAGGGGCATGTACAGCACAAAAGCATACAGGCCGACCTCGTCTGTTGAATCACAGAGACCGCCGACAATTGAAGAGGGTCGTAATGTGTAAGGAGCAGACGTCAATGCAGACAATCGCACAGGAATTCCAAACTGCATCAGAATCCACTGCAAGAACAATGACAGTCAGGACGGTGGTGACAAAACTTGGATATTACGGTCGAGTATCACGCCGGTAAATGCGAAACGACGCCTCGATTGGTGTAAGGAGCGCAAACATTGCACGACTTAACAGTGAGAAAACGTCGTGTGGAATGACGAGTCACGGTATACAATGTGGCGATCTGATGGAAGGGTGTGAGTATGGCGAATGTGCGGTGAACGTCATCTGCCAGCGTGTATAGTGCCAACAATAAAATTCTGAGGCGGTGGTTTTGTGGTCGTGTTTTTCATGGAGGGGTCTTGCACCCCTTGCTGTTTTGCGTGGCACTATTACTACACAGGCTTACAATGATGATTTAAGCACCTTCTTACTTCCCACTGTTGAAGAGCAATTCGAGGATGGCAATTGCATCTTTCAACACGATAGAACACCTGTTCATAATGCATGGTCTGTGGCGCAGTGGTTACAGGCCAATAATATCCCTGTAACGAACTGGCCTGTACAGAGTCCTGACCTGAATCTTACAACCCACCTTTTCGATGTTTTAGAACGATCATTTCGTGCCAGACCTAGCGACCGATATCTATACCGCTCATCAGTGCAGCACTCCATGAATTGTGGGCTGTCATTCCCCAAGAACCCTTCCAGCACCTGACTGAACGTACGCAAGCGGGAGTGGAAGCTATCATCAAGGCTGAGAGTGCGCCAATATCACAATGAATTCCAGCATTACGATGGAAGGCGCAGCGAACTTGTAAGTTATTTCCAGCCGGGTGTTCGCACACTATTTATCACAGATTGTAGTTGTAACGCCGGTGGTTGTTGTTGTGGTCTTCAGTCGAAAAACTGGTTTGATGCAGGTCTCCATGCCCCTATATTCTGTGCAACACTCTTCATCTTCGAGTAACTAGTTCAACCTACATCCCTCTGAATCTGCTAACTGTATTCATCCAACATTTTTACCCTCCCCGCTTTCCACCAGTACCAAATTGATGATCCCTTGATGCCCCAGAATGTGCTTTACCAACTGATCCCTTCTTTAAGTCAGGTTGTACCACAAATGTCTAAATTTATCTTCTTCTCAATTCTATTAAGTAGCGCCTCAGTAGTTAAGTGATCGACCCATCTAATCTTCAGCATCTTCTGAGGCACAACATATCAGAAGTATCTATTCTCTTCTAGTCCAAATTGTTTATCGCCCATATTTCGCTTCCGTACATGGCTACACTCCATACAATTACTCTCAGAACGAACTTCATGACACATAAATCTGTACTCGGTGTTTACAAACTTTTCTTCTTCACAAACGCTTTCCTTGCCTTTCTCATTGTGCATTTTATATCCTTCTTACTTCGACCATCATCCGTTACTTTGATTCCCAAATAGCAAAACTCATCTGCTACTTTAAGCGTCTCATTTCCTAAACTAATTGCCTCAGCATCATCTGATTTGATTCGACTCCCTTACATTCTCCTAGTTTTGCTTTTGTTGGTGTTCATCTTATATCTTCCTTTGAGTACAATATCCATTAGGTTCAATGCTCTTCCAAGTCCTTTGCTGCCTGTGACAGTATTACAGTGCTATTGCCTAACCTCAAAGTTTTTATTTCATTTCCCTGGACCTTAATTCCTACACCATTTTTTTCTTCTCTTTCCTTTACTGCTTGCTCAATATACAGATTGAATAACTTCGGAAATAGGCTACAACACTGTGTCACTTCCTTCTCAACCAGTGCTTCCCTTTTGTGCCCCTCGACTCTTATAACTGCCACCTGGTTTCTATACAAATCGTAAATAGCCTTTCGCTCCCTGTATTTTACCTCTACCGCCTTTCGAATTCGGAAGAGAGTGCTCCAGTCAACATTGTCAAAAGCTTTCTCGATGTCTACGAACACTTACTTTACTTTATTTATCTGTGTCCAGATAAAATTTTATTTTTCCAATAGTTAGCCACTGCTACGACTTTGTCGTTGGCTTACTTTTTTTCTTTTTTTTTTCATCAGTCTACTGACTGGTTTGATGCGGCCCGCCACGAATTCCTTTCATATGCTAACCCCTTCATCTCAGAGTAGCACTTGCAACCTACGTCTTCAATTATTTGCTTGACGTATTCCAATCTCTGTCTTCCTCTACAGTTTTTGCCCTCTACAGCTCCCTCTAGTACCATGGAAGTCATTCCCTCATGTCTTAGCAGATGTCCTATCATCCTGTCCCTTCTCCTTATCAGTGTTATCCACATAGTCCTTTCCTCTCCGATTCTGCGTAGAACCTCCTCATTCCTTACCTTATCAGTCCACCTTATTTTCAACATTCGTCTACAGCACCACATCTCAAATGCTTCGATTCTCTTCTGTTCCGGTTTTCCCACAGACCACGTTCCACTACCATACAATGCTGTAGTCCAGACGTACATCCTCAGAAATTTCTTCCTCAAGTTAACGCCGGTACTTGATATTAGTAGACTTCTCTTGGCCATAAATGCCTTTTTCGCCATAGCGAGTCTGCTTTTGATGTCCTCCTTGCTCCGTCCGTCATAGGTAGCAGAATTCCTTAACTTCATTGACTTCGTGACCATCAAACCTGATGTTAAGTTTCTCGCTCTTCTCATTTCTACTACTTCTCATTACCTTCGCCTTCCTTCGATTTACTCTCAAACCATACTGTGTACTTATTAGACTGTGCATTCCGTTCAGCAGATCATTTAATTCTTCTTCACTTTCACTCACGATAGCAATGTCATCAGCGAATCGTATCATTGATATCCTTTCACCTTGTATTTTAATTCCACTCCTGAATCTTTCTCTTATTTCCATCATTGCTTCCTCGATGTACAGATTGAAGAGTAGGGGCGAGAGGCTATAGTCTTGTCTTACACTCTTCGTAATACGTTCTTGATGGTCCACTCTTATTATTCCCTCTTGGTTTTTGTACATATTGTATATGACCCGTCTCTCCCTTAGCTTACCCCTACTTTTTTCAGAATCTCGAACAACTAGCACGATTTTATAATGTTGAACGCTTTTTCCAGGTCGACAAATCCTATGAACGTGTCTTGACTTTTCTGTAGCCTTGCTTCCATTATTAGCTGTAACGTCAGAATTTCCTCTCTCGTGTTACTTTTAAGAAAGCCATACTGATAGTCACCTAGCACATTCTCAATTTTGTTTTCCATTCTTCTGTATATTATTCTTGTAAGGATCTTCGATGCATGAGCTGTTAAGCTGATTGTGCGATAATTCTCGCACTTGTCAGTTCTTGCCGTCTTCGGAATTGTGTGGATGATGCTTTTCCGAAAGTCAGATGGTATGTCGCCAGACTCATATATTCTACACACCAACGTGAATAGTCGTTTTGTTGCCACTTCCCCTAATGATTTTAGAAATTCTGATGGGATGTTACCTATCCCTTCTGCCTTATTTGACCGTAAGTCCTCCAAAGTTCTTTTAAATTCCGATTCTAATACTGGTTCCCCTATCTCTTCTAAATCGACTCCTGTTTTTTCTTCTATCACATCAGACAAATCTTCACCCTCATAGAGGCTTTCAATGTATTCTTTCCACCTATCTCCTCTCTCCTCTGCATTTAACAGTGGAATTCCCGTTGCACTCTTAATGGTACCACCGTTCCTTTTAATGACACCAAAGGTTTTTTTGACTTTCCTGTTTGCTGAATGTGCCCTTCCGACAATCATATGTCTTTCGATGTTTTCACATTTTTCCTGCAGCCATTTCGTCTTAGTTTCCCTGCACTTCCTATTTATTTCATTCCTCATCGACTTGTATTTCTTTATTCCTGATTTTCCCGGGACATGTTTGTACTTCCTCCTTTCATCAATCAACTGAAGTATTTCTTCCGTTACCCATGGTTTCTTCGCCGATACCTTCTTTGTACCTATGTTTTCCTTCCCAACTTCTGTGATGGCCCTTTTTAGAGATGCCAATTCCTCTTCAACTGTGCTGCCTACTGCGCTATTCCTTATTGCTGTATCTATAGCGTTAGATAACTTCAAACGTATCTCGTCATTCCTTCTTTGCGTAGTGATTCTTCCTGACTAATGTCTTGAACTTCAGCCTACTCTTCATCACTACTATATTGTGATCTGAGTCTATATCTGCTCCTGGGTACGCCTTACAATCCAGTATCTGATTTCGGAATCTCTGTCTGACCATGATGTAATCTAACTGAAATCTTCCCGTATCTCCCGGCCTTTTCCAAGTATACCTCCTCCTCCTGTGATTCTTGAACAGGGTATTCGCTATTACTAGCTGAAACATGTTACAGAACTCAATTAGTCTTTCTCATCTTTCATTCCTTGTCCGAAGCCCATATTCTCCTGTAACCTTTTCTTCTACTCCTTCCCCTACAACTGCATTCCATTCGCCCATGACTATTAGAATTTCGTCCCCCTTTACATACTACATTACCCTTTCAATATCCTCATACACTTTCTCTGTCTGTTCATCTTCAGCTTGCGACGTCGGCATGTATACCTGAACTATCGTTGTCGGTGTTGGTCTGCTGTCGATTCTGATTAGAACAACCCGGTCACTGAGCTGTTCACAGTAACACACCCTCTGCCCTACCTTCCTATTCATAACGAATCCTACACCTGTTATACCATTTTCTGCTGCTGTTGATATTACCCGATACTCATCTGACACGAAATCCTTGTCTTCCTTCCACTTCACTGTCCCCTACTATATCTAGATTGAACCTTTGCATTTCCCTTTTCAGATTTTCTAGTTTCCCTACCACGTTCAAGCTTCTGACATTCCACCCCCCGACTCGTAGAACGTTATCCTTTTGGTGATTATTCAATGTTTTTCTCATGGTAATCTCCCCCTTGGCAGTCCCCTCCCGGAGTTCCGAATGGGGGACTATTCCGGAATATTTCGCCAATGGAGAGATCATCATGACACTTCGTCAACTACAGGCCACATGTCCTGTGGATACACGTTATGTGTCTTTAACGCAGTGGTTTCCATTGCCTTCTGCATCCTCATGTCGTTGATCATTGCTGATTCTTCAGCCTTTAGGAGCACTTTCCCATCGCTAGGACAAGAGAGTTCCCTGAACCTCTATCCACTCCTCCGCCCTCTTTGACAAGGCCGTTGGCAGAACGTGGCTGACTTCTTCTTATGCCGGAAGTCTTCGGCCGCCAGTGCTGATTATTTATCAAAATTTAGGCAATGGCGGACATCGAACCCGTGACCGAAGACGTTTTGATTATGAATCAAGGACGCTACCCTTTTTTTTTAGGCAGTGGCGGGGATCGAACCCGGGACCGAAGACGTTTTGATTATGAATCAAAGACGCTACCCCCTTTTTTTAATTTTTTTTTGTTACCGACCGGGACTCGAACCCGGGATCTCCTGATTACATGGCAGACGCTCTATCCAATTTTTTGTTTTGTATTTATATTTTTTTATTTTTATTTTTTATTTTTTTTTATTTTTTATTTTTTTTGTTTTTTTTTTTCCTATAAAGTAATTTCCCTTAAAATCCCCTTAGGAAAATGGAACTAAAAAAACCCCTAAGTGCCACCGCCACTTTTCATCCTATAACAAAAAATCTGATCCACTTCAGGCTTTGGCTCCTGAGTAAACCCACCCCAGAGAGCTGCCTATATATCAGGTGAAATATGGGAAATCAAGGCTAGGGCTATCCTTTGCCACTTTTTTTTGTTACATGTGAATTCTAGTAACTAAGTGTTACAAGTAAGTGTTACAACAACAAAGGTGGCATAAAAGAGTAATCCAGAAATAAAAACATAAATCACTGACGTAATTCCAACTAAAAGGTTCTTCAATAATGTAACTGGTTCCACTTGGAGCCTCGTCATCGTTATCTGATATCTCCAATTGCACCTTTGAAGGGCATCTGCAACGGAGGCATTCAGCATCGCTAGTGCCTCAAGGAAAACAGCATCCTTGCAGCAGCTTGTCTCTTCCTTCGCTCATGGCTGACAAGGCAGAACGTTCAGCCGTTTGTGTGATGCGGCGCAGAACATTAACCGCAGCTCGGCACTCCCCAGCTGAGTGGGGGGTTAACGAAAACGCTGCGTAAATAATTTGCGAATAGCGTACGGTATTTCGGTGTGCGTTCGAGGGCATTGTGAGCATTTTGCAGGAACCACCAGTAATCAAGCTGCTCTTTCTCTCCGTCGCGAAAGATGTAGGCGACGGTAAGTCCTTTGAACCATGTAAGCGCATGATATTTTGCAGCCGGAAAGTAAGTTCCATCGGGACAGAGTAGGGTCTGAGGGTCAATCATATCAGTTGTGACCCGGAGGTAACAAGCCAATATCTTCTGTGTTAGTCGCCAAACTCCGGACGATGATGCGCAAGTAAAACGATGTTCATCAGTATCCAAAAGGTGACAATCTGGGCAATAAGGGGAGTCTGCCAGTCCAATAGTGTGAATTCGCTGTAGTGTGGCACATTTTTTGTTGGCGATCCGATACCACTTCGAACGCACCGTGGAGGACAGAAAGTTGTGGTGTATCGTTTTCCACACTCTTGGCCAGTGAACCGTAGGGTACTTGTTTTCCACCACGTTATGGGGAACAGCACGCAGAAGGTTGGTGTAAAAATCTTTCGCCTTTGGTGGACGCGTGGCGGAGAGGTTCGAGCTGACGTAGCTGTAATCAAGAATGAAGGTCGACACATGGGAGAGCTGTGGTGCGACGTGCGCAACCGACACTGGCGGGACGTTAGAGACTGGCATCAGAACCTGTAGTAAACGACCCGTGAGAGAGGTATATTGACTTTTCCATCGTTTCCTCATGTTGCTCATGTAAAGGCTAGCTGCTCTCGCCCTGACGTTGACCAATCCCAGCCCTCCTTTGTGCTCTGGGAGGGTAAGAGTGTCGTATCGTACTTTAAAGATATGACCTGCGGAAACGTAGTAACTGAAGGCCGCTTGAAGCCGGCGATCTATCTGCAGCGGTAGTGGGAGGACTTGTGCCACGTGATTGAGTTTTGATGCCACGTAGAGGTTCAGGTATTCAACACGTTGTAGCTGGTTCAAGTCCCGGAGCAGGTTCTGTTGCACCGTTGCGCGTATGATCTGTAATAACCGTCGGTAGTTTGCTGCAGCTGTTTTACGTACATCTTTCTTGAACGTGATTCCCAAATATCGCAGATCAGAAACTGGCGGGAGGGGAGCGAGGGCTTCCGGTCCGAGACCTCGCCCAATATCCAACGCCGCCGACTTGTTGATGTTCAGAAGACTGCCGGCGGCCTGTCCGTATCGCTCAATCCAGGTTAGTACGCTTTGAACTTCGTCATTGGAACGAACCAGCAGTAGCAGGTCGTCAGCGTATGTCCTATAGCGAAAGGTGACATCCCGCAGCGTGATGCCAGATAGGCGGTGGTTAAGGCCCCCTAGGAGTGGCTCGAGTGCGATGGCATAAAGGTAGGTAGAAAGGGGACAACCCTGTGGTAGAGACCTCTTAATGGGTACTGGTCCTACCGTCCTTCCATTGACCTGGACGTGTGAGCTGGCTGCGGTCCAAAGACGCCGTAGGGTGTCGATGAGGCCCGGGGGGAATCCCATACAGTCCATCACTCGTAGGAGGAAGTAGTGGTGCACTCTATCAAAGGCGCGGTTGAAATCTACGGAGACGATCGCCGCTCTCAGACGGCACGCAGAAGCGATTGCTATTAAATCCCTGCAGTCACCGGTGGCCATGTGTATGTTGGCTTCTCCCCCCTGCGACGTCTGTTCAGGAGCGAGGATCATCGGCAAAGTCGTCTTAATACGGCTCGCCATAATCCTGGTGAAAATCTTGTAATCGGCGTTCAGCATTGTAAGCGGCCGATAGTCGTTAATCGATAGCCCTCCACCTGGCTTGTGTACCGGTATGAGAAGTCCTTCTACAAACGCTGGCGGCACAACACAGTCTGGAGACGTAAGTTCGCTGAACATTATAGCCCAGCGAGGCATCATGTGTCACGGAAAGTCCGGTAGAATTCAATGGGCAATCCATCAGGTCCAGGAGACTTATTGGCCGCACCTTTGTCCACGGCGTCTTCGACTTCTTCGAGTGAGATTTCCTCTGTTAGTGCATTCACGGTAGCCTCGTCGATAGTACGTGTTACCTGCTGTAACACTTCGGTAGTGGCCTCGTCATCGACGATTCTTTCCTTGTAATGATGACGAAAATGATCCTCCACCGCCTTTACTATGGTTGCTTGGGTCGTACATAAGCGACCGTCGTGTGTCCTGAGTTGTGTGATTAAGTGTTGGCGTAGTCGGCGCTTATCCGCCACAACGTGGTGCATAGTGGGTTCCTCCGCAAACGTTCGGTCGTGCCGTCGCGAGCGGACGACTGCACCTTCTAGTCGGCGCTTCGTCAATGATAGTATGTGAGCCTTGATTCTGCTTTGATCATGTTGTCTCTCCGGGGAAGGGGGTAAGGCGTCGAGGTCCCTGAGAGTCGCGTAGTAAAAATCGAGGGTCTGTCGATGCCACGCAGTCACGTCCTTGCCATATTGCATAAGTGTCCTACGGATTGCTGGTTTGGCACAGAGGAGCCACCACTCCAGGGTCGAGGCGTATCGAGGGTGGCGGCGTTCACAGTCGGTCCACGTCGCTGCAACTTGCCGACGGCAATCCAGGTCCGGGAGATGAGTTACGTTGAGCTTCCAAAAGCCATTGCTGCGCCAGACTTGTTGGGGGCGTAGGTGTATAGTGCAGATATAGGCACTGTGATCAGAATAGGCTTGAGGCCGTAGTTCGGCGTCCACCACACCTTGTGACACATATATGCGGTCGAGTCGGCTGGCCGAATGACTGGTAAGATTAGTGTGGCCAGAGTGGTTACCGTGGACTTTTCCCACGTGTCGCACAAGTGAAGTTCTTGGATCATCGCACCCAGTTCCGGACAAGGCGTGTAATTTGGGATTTGGTCCTTGGGGTGAGGTACGCAGTTAAAATCGCCGGCGAAGACGCTGTGGTCGTATCGTCTAAGGAAAAGGGGAGCGACATCTGTGGAGTAGAAACTGGCGCGGTCGTGACGTCTTGTGGTACCCGACGGCGCGTAAACATTAATGAATCGGGTGTTGAGTGCCGAAAATGCTATTCCTCGAGCGGAGGGAAGAAACGTGACGTCGGTAACTACAATACCTTCACGCACTAATATTGCCACTCCGGTATCTGCAGGGCTACCGGGCGTCACATGTGTGGTGTACCCGTAAAAGTGCGGGAGTGGCGTCGTTTTCGCTTCTTGTAGAAAAGCAAAGTCAACCCCCATGGCTCGTATGGTTTCTTTCAAAAGTTGGATCTTGACAGGAGAACTGATCATGTTGATATTCATTGTCGCCAGGCGGTAAGCCTGGCAACGAGTTGTTTGGGCGAGGTTATCCATGGTGAAGGTGGAGAGGAGCGAACATGGGAAGTGATGTCACCCCCCGCCGAACACGGTCCTCCTTGTGCGGCTTATGCTGCATGATCCGGCGGCGCCTTAGCTGGCCGCGGGTCGTGATCTTGTGTCTCAACGTCCTCGGCCCATGAAGCGGGCGCGGAGGTCTGTTCATGGTCCATAGCCTCAGAATGTTTGATAGTAAGGGACCGGGCGACTTCGCTACCTGCACTGGTACCTTCCCGCTGCTCACTGTTTCTGTCAATGGGCCGATGGTCGAAAGCTGCACGTTTTTCTGTCTGTTCTGCAAGGTTGGAGTCAGTGGAAACAGCTTCAGCTTCGCGGCTGGCTTCTTGAGTGGTCAGTCGTTCTTCCCCGGCCGAATGCGAACCGCTGTGTTCCGACACGGTCCGACGACGCCGCTTTCGGCGCTTCGGTGATCGCTGTTTCCGTACGTGGCCTTCATTGTCAGAAGACGGCACTGACTCATGCTCCGCCGGAACAAACGCTTCGGTCGGTACAATAAGGGAATCAATTGCCATCTTACTGGCGTCAATGTCTGTCGCGTTCGGTAGCTCCAGAGTCGTAGTACTATTTTCCACCACTGACCAGGTCGGCGGATCATCCAGGTCTTTGTCCGTGGAAAGTGATTCTTGTACCGCTGAAGCGGTCGGACGTGTCTGTTGTGTGGAGAACGTCGTGAGCGCCGCCGCGTAAGTAACAGGTAGAATAGTCTTCGCCGCTGGTGGTGCAACGTCCTTCGGTGGGAGTTGTGTGATCCGACGCTGGAGGCATTCGGAACGAAGGTGACCTTCCTTACCGCATCCGGAGCACGTCTTCGGTTGGCCGTCATAAATAACTATGGCCCGGAATCCACCTCTCTGTAGATATAATGGCACGTGTCGTTGGAGATCTATGCGCACTTGGCGTACTCCATTGAGTACCGGATACGTCTTAAACTGGGTCCATTATTCAGCCACGTGTTCGTGTACCGTGCCGTAGGGGCGGAGCGCCGCTACAACTTCTGCCGCCGGGAGTTCAAATGGAAGTTCGAAGATGCGTATAGTCCGCAGTCCCATTGCGGCATGGCCGACCTCGACGTTGCCAACATTTCCATCTGCGTGGCAGAAGCGGAGTTCTTGTTTCATCTCTCGAAGCACCTTGTCGCAAGTAGTTTCGTTTATGAGCTTTACATAGACCGTGCTACTGACGATCGAAAAGTGAATGCCGACAATGTCGGCAGCCGGGATCTTGGCTTCCTCTTTTAAAAAACGTTCGACTTCGAGCGCCTTTGGTCGTGTAAAGTCGTTCCGAAATGTGAATTTCAAGGTTGATCTTCTGTACTGGTTTGCCATGGTCTTGGAGCGCTACGGCGTCACGTTAGTGTCGGCCGAAGAAAGTAAACAAGGCGCGCGGGCCCTCTCTGCCAGCGGAGAGCACACACCGCACGTCCGCTTCGCTCGGCTGCGAGAGCCGCACTGACTTGTAGCACGTCACTAAAACTGCAGGGCGCTGGCAGTAGGTGTGCCTCGTCTTGTACCTCTCCGCACCCGCAAAGAACGTCGTCATCGTTAGTCAGCAGTCCCCACTTGCACAGATTAATTTTGCTTCTGGGTACACCAGCCCTCAGCCTATTTAGTGTTCTCCACACTGTATAAGGAAGTTTTTTTCCAAGTGCTATTTGCTCTTTTGGTATTATCTGCAATGCGGTTTGTTCATTCTCCCATTTACGGACCCTATTATCTTCCCGTGAACCGTCAAGGATCTTGGATCTTGCAATAAAGCTATTTCTAGACTTAAGCCTCCGAGCCTGAGTGACGTGCCCATTCAGTGGGTGTCGAGAATCTGTTTCTTTCTTTGTTCTCTCAGCAAACCACCTGCCTTCTGGTCTTGGTTGGGGCAATTCCAGCAAGGAGATACAAATTACCCGTTGGTGTGGGGCTGAGACAGCCTGTAAAAAATCGCATATTCTCATTTACACTTACATAGGTTTGTCATTCCTTAACCTATCTTCTATTAGAAGTCACAGGGTGAGTATTGCCTCCCTTGTTTCTACATTTCTCCGGAATCCAAACTGATATTCCGGGTGGTCAGCCTCTAAGTTTTTCCATTCTTCTGTAGAGGATTCGTCTGGGTATTTTACAGACGTGACTTATTAAACTGGTAGTTCTGTAATTTTCACACCTGTCAGCACCTGCTACTTTGGAATTGTGATTATTATATTCTTCTCGAAGAAAGAGGGTATTTCGCCTCTATCATACATCTTGCTCAACAGATGAAAGAGGTTTGTCATGGATGGCTCTCCTAAGGCTATCAATAGTTCTAACGGAATGTTGTCTAGACCTGAGGCCTTGTTCCGACTGCCTGGTCAAACTCTTCACGGAGTAACATATCTCCCATCTCATCTTCCTCTTTGTCCTCTTCCAATTCCATAACATTGCCTTCAACTACATCTCCCTTCTGATTTCCCTTCTTTGGTTAGGACTGGTTTCCCATCTCAGCTCTCGATATTCGTACTGGCAGTTCTCTTTTTTTTCCGAAGGTCTTTTTAATTTTCTGTAGACAGTATCAATCTTACCCCTAGTTCTATTAGCTTCTACAGCTTTACATTTGTCCTCTAGCCATCCCTGCCTAGCCGTTTTGCACTTCTTGATGATTTCATTTTTTTGGGCATTGTATATCCTTTTGCCAGCTGCATTTATTGGATTTTTATATTTTCTCCCTTCATCGATTAATTTGAAATCTCTTGTGTTTCCCAAGGAGTTCTAGCAGCGCTCGTCTTTTTTACGTATTTGATCCTTTGCTACCTCCGCTATTTCATCTCTCAGAGCTACCCATTCTTCTTCTACTTTATTCCTTCTCCTTATTCTTGTCAATTGTTTCCTAATGCCCCTCTGAATAGCTTTGTACAATCTCTGTCTCCTGCAGTGTATCCAGTTCCCACTTCCTTAAATTCCTGTCTTCTTTTAGTTTCTTCTGTTCTAATCAGCAGTTCATAATCGACAAATTGTGGTCGGATTCCACGTCTGCCCCTGCCTTACAATTTAAAATCTTGTTCCTAAATCTCTGTCTACCGTAATCAATTTGACATCTTCTTGCGTCTCCAGGTCTCTTCCACGTATACAAAATTCTCTCATGATACTTAGACCAAGTGTTAGCTATGATTAAATTGTGCTCTGCGCAAAATTTTACCAGCCGGCTTCCTCTTTCATTCCTTTCCCCCCCTCCATGTTCGCCTACTACTTTTCATTCTCTTCCTTTTCTTATCGTCGAATTCCAGTCCCCCATAGGTATTAACCTTTCAGCTCTCTTAACTATCGAAATATAATTTATTTCATACGATAGAGCTGCATGCCCTCGGGAAAAATTACAGCTGTAGTTTCCCCTTCTTTCAGCCGCTCGCGGTACCAGCACAGCAAGGCCGTTTTGGTTAATGTCAGTCAGTCATCCAGACTGTTGCCCCTCGAACTACTGAAAAGGCTGGTGCCCCTCTGCAGGAACCACGCGTTTGTCTGGCCTCTCAACATACACCATTCCGTTGTGATTACACCTACAGTACAACTATCTGTATCGCTGAGGCACACAAACAAGCCTCCCCACCCATTGTAAGGTCCATTGTTCCTTGGTGGAGGGGCGATAAGGCGGGTACTATTCGTAATACTTTTATAAATGATGAATCAGATAACTGTCAATGTGACACTTGAGTTTGTTCTAGCGAAGACAAAGCTCAAATTACCGGTTGACGTCGTCGATAACCGCCACTTCATCAATAGGAACACACTTTGTTAATTTCAAGGCAAAAGTGCGGCAAGTAAGCTATGTCCTAGCGATTTAAAACCTCTGTTTTCACAGCATTTGAAGTGTGTTTTCCTTTCACTTTTACATGTTGTACAAACACTAGGGGTTTTACAACACCCCAGTTCCCAAAACACCTGAAGATAGGCGTTGACTGTGGATATTGTGTGACAGACACAGCCCCTCTGACTGTTCAAGGGCATCTCTACACCCGCTCAAAGATGTAAACAACTGTGCATGAGCAGCGATTGTCAGACGGAGGGGATCTCACAGCCAATCAGTTCCAGTGATTCACCAGGAAGGAGGTACACGGCTCGTGTTCTCCGTAGTTCAACCATGCCTAGACGGTCAATACGGCGTCCATATTGTTACTCAACAGTATTGTTACTCTGTGCCAGGAAGGGCTCTCAACACAGGACATGTTCAGGCGTCATTGGAATGAACCAAAGCGATGTTGTTCGGATATGGAGGAGATACAGAGAGATAGGAACTGTCGATGACATGCCTCGCTCAGACCGTCCAAGGGCTACTACTGCAGTGCATGACCGCTGCCTACGGACTATGGCTCAGAGGAAACATGTAAACAACGTCACCAAGTTGAATACTGCTTTTCGTGCAGCCAAAGGAAGTCGTGTTACGACTCAAACTGGGACGTACGACGCGCAACTTCACTCCCGACGTCTATGACGAGGTCCACATTTGCAATCGCTACTCCATGCATTGCGGTACAGATTCACCCGCCAACAAGCCGAATGGTAACTCAGGATTGGCATCACCTTGTCTTCAACGATTAAAGCCGTATATCCCTTCCATGATTTCTGGTCAGATGAGTATCGGTTAATATCAACAGCAGCAGAAAATGGTATAACAGGAGTAGGATTCGTTATGAATAGGAAGGTAGGGCAGAGGGTGTGTTACTGTGAACAACTCAGTGACCGGGTTGTTCTAATCAGAATCGACAGCAGATCAACACCGACAACGATAGTTCAGGTATACATGCCGACGTCGCAAGCTGAAGATGAACAGATAGAGAAAGTGCATGAGGATATTGGAAGGGATATAGATATTGGAGCAGATATAGACTCAGATCACAATATAGTAGTGATGAAGAGTAGGCTGAAGTTCAAGACATTAGTCAGGAAGAATCAATACGCATAGAAGTGGAATACGGAAGTTCTAAGGAATGACGAGATACGTTTGAAGTTCTCTAACGCTATAGATACAGCAATAAGGAATAGCGCAGTAGGCAGCACAGTTGCAGAGGAATGGGCATCTCTAAAAAGGGCCATCACAGAAGTTGGGAAGGAAAACATAGGTACAAAGAAGGTAGCTACGAAGAAACCATGGGTAACAGAAGAAATACTTCAGTTGATTGATGAAAGGAGGAAGTACAAACATGTTCCGGGAAAATCAGGAATACAGAAATACAAGTCGATTAGGAATGAAATAAATAGGAAGTGCAGGGAAGCTAAGACGAAATGGCTGCGAGAAAATTGTGAAGAAATCGAAAGAGATATGATTGTCGGAAGGGCACACTCAGCATACAGGAAAGTCAAAACAACCTTTGGTGACATTTGGTGACATTAAAAGCAACGGTGGTAACATTAAGAGTGCAACAGGAATTCCACTGTTAAATGCAGAGGAGAGAATACATTGAAAGCCTCTATGAGGGTGAAGATTTGTCTCTTGTGATAGAAGAAGAAACAGGAGTCGATTTAGAAGAGATAGGGGATCCAGTATTAGAATCGGAGATTAAAAGAGCTTTGGAGGACTTACGGTCAAATAAGGCAGAAGGGATAGGTAACATTCCATCAGAATTTCTAAAATCATTAGGGGAAGTGGCAGCAAAGCGACTATTCACGTTGGTGCCTAGAATATATGAGTCCGGCGACATACGATCTGACTTTCAGAAAAGCATCATCCACACAATTCCGAAGGCGGCAAGAGCTGACAAGTGCGACAATTATCGCACAATCAGGTTAACAGCTCATGCATCGAAGCTGCTTACAAGAATAATATACAGAAGAATGGAAAATAAAATTGAGAATGCGCTAGGTGACGATCAGTTTGGCTTTAGGAAAAGTAAATGCGCGAGAGAGGCAATTCTGACGTTACGGCTAATAATGGATGCAAGGCTGAAGAAAAAATTAAGACACGTTCATAGGATTTGTCGACCTGGAAAAAGCGGTCGACGGTATAAAATGGTGCAAGCTGTTCGAAATTCTGAAAAATGTATGGGTAAGCTATAGGGAGAGACGGGTCATATACAATATGTACCACAACCAAGAGGGAATAATAAGAGTGGACGATCAAGAACGAAGTGCTCGTATTAAGAAGGGTGTAAGACAAGGCTGTAGCCTCTCGCCCCTACTCTTCAATCTGTACATCGAGGAAGCAATGATGGAAATAAAGGAAAGGTTCAGGAGTGGAATTAAAATACCAGGTGAAAGGATATCAATGATACGATTCACTGATGACATTGCTATCCTGAGTGGAAGTGAAGAAGAATTAAATGATCTGCTGAACGGAATGAACAGTCTAATGAGTACACAGTATGGTTTGAGAGTAAATCGGAGGAAGGCGAAGGTAATGAGAAGTAGTAGAAATGAGAAGAGCGAGAAACTTAACATCAGGATTGATGGTCACGAAGTCAATGAAGTTAAGGAATTCTACTACCTAGGCAGTAAATTAACCAGTGATGGACGCAGCAAGGAGGACATCAAAAGCAGACTTGCTATGGCAAAAAAGGCATTTCTGGCCAAGAGAAGTCTACTAATATCAAATACCGGCCTTAATTTGAGGAAGAAATTTCTGAGGATGTACGTCTGGAGTACAGCATTGTATGGTAGTGAAACATGGACTGTGGGAAAACCGGAACAGAAGAGAATCGAAGCATTTGAGATGTGGTGCTATAGACAAATGTTGAAAATTAAGTGGACTGATAAGTTAAGGAATGAGGAGGTTCTACGCGGAATCGGAGAGGAAAGGAATATGTGGATAACACTGATAAGGAGGAGGGACAGGATGATAGGACATCTGCTAAGACATGAGGGAATGACTTCCATGGTACTAGAGGGAGCTGTAGAGGGCAAAAACTGTAGAGGAAGACAGAGATGGGAATACGTCAAGCAAATAATTGAGGACATAGGTTGCAAGTGCTACTCTGAGATGAAGAGGTTAGCACAGGAAAGGAATTCGTGGCTGGCCGCATCAAACCAGTCAGTAGGCTGATGACCAAAAAATAAAAAATCCCTTCAAGCAGGCAATTGTCGGAGACGTGCTTGGAGGCAAACCCGGTCATCCTGAACGCGTTACACACGCTGTACAGCGAATGCGGGAAGGTGGAGGTTCCCTGCTGTTTTGGATTGGAATTATGCATGGCCGATTTACTACCGCTGGTGGTCATGGAAGGCGCCGTAACGGATGTACAATACGTGAATGCCATCCTCCGACCGATAGTGCAGCCACATCGGCAGCATGGCGAGGCATTCGTCTTCATAGACGAAAATTCGCCCCACCATCGTGCACATCTTTTAAATGAATACCGATGTGTACACAATCTGGACCACCATCTCTGAAGGTCTCTCTGTATTGTTGTACAACATGCGATGTGTGGTTTTCATTAGCAATAAAAATGGCCGAAATGATGTTTACATTGATCTCTATTCCAGTTTTCTGTACAGGTTCCGAGACTCTCGCAACCGAGGTGATGCAAAGCTTTTTTTGATGTGTGTGTGTATATCGGTCAGCGTATGAGGACTGTGGGGGACCGGTGTACTGACAGTAAGGAGGACACGCTGTTACAACAACCGAGAAAACCCACCATTGCAGAACATTGCCTTGACACCAGTCATGCTATGGAATAAAATAACAAGAAGATTTTATTATGCACTTCCAGCAATCGGAATAGTGTGGCTCAGTACGCTGTTGTAATTCTGCATGGATTTTTGGTCTCTCTCTTGTCAGAAAACAGAAGAAAAGAGTATATGCTCCGTTGCCCTTTTCAGTGTTAACTTCACCAGAGATATTTCTGACGTCGGTCGTCTGAGGTTTGTGGTGCCGCTAGGGTTTACAGTGTGTATGAGCCTTACTTATCGGAGTTTCCCTGGAAACCAAGGTTTAAATTCCTTTGCACATCGCGTACTTTCCGCAGATTTGCCTTGAAAATTGAAAGTTGCGCTGCTGTCGAAATATCGGCGGTTTTCAACGACGTCAACCGGTAGCATTCCAAAGTAATTTGAACAGATTACCATGAAATCCTCGATGAGGTATTTCGAAGATGTTGTTTTTACATATAGGATGACATAATATTGTGTCGGAACTGAGGCAGGTCTGTGGAGTATCGAAACGTGTGCTAAGTTTGTAAGGTGTCAGGCAAATCCAACACCTTCCATGAAAACCCTGACATGATAAGCAAATCCAGTAGTATGTCACATAGCTCCGAATAAATCGTGACATTAAATTAACCAAAGTAATACGAGTAACGAGTGAGCAAATGGAATACCACAGACTGACACAAGAATGCCTAAATGCATGTCGTACCTTCCCACCGTGATACAGACGCAGTTCCGAGGGGAGAAACGAGAACAGAAGCCGAGAGCACAACCGTGTTGAGCTAGAAGGCCCTACGATAAGGGACGGACTGGACACCCACGACGCCAGCTAACCACTGGGGCTCACCACTCGCACGTTTTAGCGTGAGACTTTTCCGCGTCTCAGGTATGTCAAGGACCACCCCCCAGCCCATGTTAAAAGATAGAGCCCTCCAGAAGAACAGTATAGATCTTACGATAAAGCTAAGAGGACCACACCAGCTGCAGGTTTTAGCGTGAGACTTTTTAGCGTCTCTGTTACGTTGCAAACTTTAAAAACATTGCCCAACCACGAAAAGTATAACGTTTCTCATTCGATAGACAGAATTTTTGTAGGCGGAGCTTAAGGTTAACATTGAGACCCTGATTGATCAGATAAAATCACAGCCAGATAGTTTTTATTTTAAACCAACTTCGGTAAATTGTAGTAAGGAGAATAAGGAGAGAGTTGCTTCCGAGATGGCGATGTGAGCGGAGCTGTGCTGACCGCCGCTGCCCTGACGCTCCCTAAACACCGACAAGGTAATGAACGCACGCGATGCCGCATTTTTGAGCGCATAAAGCTTCACTCAGAACTGCAGAAGTCTCATCTGCTACACCCCCTTTTTGCGTAATACTAGTGTCGATCGTTAATTAAAACTCATGGTGTTCACATTTGCCAATTGAAGAACAGATCTGAAAGGCAATGATTTTTCTTTTATGTAGTTATTGAGAAGCCACATCAGCCACGGTAATTTACGACAAGTTAGATAAGTTATTAAAGATAATTGAGGGTCACTGTAGACCATTTTGATAGTTTTCTCTTTTGTGAAACTTAAATTAAACCTAGATTATAGATGTGATATGGCATATGTCATCCTTCTATCCATCGTAGAACTTAGAAACCCATTCAGGGAATATTCGTTCAAATTTTTGTTGGACGCTGTTGGTTTTTACCATCCTGTATTAAAACACTTCCTTTTATCAATAGTGCAATTTATAAACAATGTTTTGTGAGTAGAATAAAATTTCCAATGGTAAACTTAACTGCTTTTTTGACGTTATTTTACCAGCTAACTAAAAATAGGAAATCGTTGAACCCTTTCCACTAAATTTAGTTAGTATTAAGATTCTTTTACAGGGAGTGCAGTGGAGCTGACGCTGAGATCATTTATTGTTTGGTTATATCATCGCTAGTCTCACTGAACTCTTCTGAATTCTACATATCATGTGTGGTCTGGCGTCTCCTTACCAGCAACAGGTTCCAGGTTCAAACTACTTAATTCCCTAAAAAACACGCTCGGAGCGTCGTTGCGCGAAAGTGGCAGGGAGACACGATATAGAACAAACAGACACCACCATGAATGTTTAGAAGATGTAATAAAATAAGAGAAATAAGATAAAATGTTTGAGACTTGCTGTATAAATCGGATCATATACCGACAACTGACCTCTGTGAACTGGCTCAACATACTACTTTAGGGATTACAAGTGCAATTGTATCTCAGAACATGACCAAATATATTACAGTAAAAGAAGTACACCAAAGGCACTGATAAATCGCAAGTAAGAAAATAAGCTGCTGAACTGCGCTGTTCCTAGCCCTGTGTGAAACATGATAGCCAAATTTGCATCCCTTTTGCCATTAATTATGATATCTGATGAGCAATTTACAGAATGAGAACGTTAGGCAATGCTGTAAGACAATATTTATTAGAGATCTTCGGCCACAGCGACTGGTAATACGGCGCCCTATGTAATTTACTTTCTTGAACATGGTGGAGGACTCACAGTCTTCTGAATGCCTCTGCGTGTATGGTAAGACACAATGCGCTGCTGCTGAGATCGGTGAACAGAAAAATACGGAGAAAGGCACTTAGTAGGCTGACCAAAGTGATAGGCATTGATCTCACGGTATCCCGGTGAGGGAGTGGGGTGGGGGCACTAAGCCTTATCCGCTTTGGGATTGATGTCTAATGTTTTGCCTGATGGTATATGCACAAAATAATGGACTAGCCTCACGAGCAATGTTTGCTAATTGCAGAGACCCTATGACATGATGCGAACTCCATGGGAGTGGAGATACGAGTTTGATGTGGCAGAAAGTGAAGACATAAGAACAGAGGCGACGTGAACACGTTCGTAGCTCTAAGGGAGAGTTTTTAGATATGATTCACTCCTGAAGTGCTGTTTTGGTGAAGTCCTCTATGATGGATGATTAAATTTGAGTCTCAGATCGGTATTTGAGTTGACTGAGAGCTATTTTGCCAGGTAGTGGAGTGGCACCGCTATCCATAATAATCAATAATCAGAATGTTCATACAGATAAAACTGATCAACTGTTTCACTGTATCTTTCCTACAGGTATATTAAGCAATGTCATCATGAAATAAAGTAGAGTGTTAAACTATAGACTGGTCGTGCTAAATATCCTACTGTCACACAATTATTATGAACAACTCCCACTTAAAGATTTTGACGTAGGACCTAATATTGCGTTATCCACCAACAACTGAACACAGAAGAATGTGTAGGGTGGATCTCAGAAACGTGGTTGGCCCAAAGTTAGTTTTCTGTATTGGAAAGATGAAACCATGAATGATGGGTTTTGCATAAATTGCCAGGATTACAAACCAGATCCACGTGGTATACAGTCAGAAATAATAGTAGTTCTCGCGAAAACTGGTAATCATATATGGTTAGAATTTTAATTTCAGTTGTTATTTTCGTCCCTGATGTTCTTGGTCTGTAAGCAAGGGACAATATCATATGATTGTAGTTTTAAGACCTGCCTGTACATTCTTTTCTATTGGTACCTGTTCATCGTTTCCGGATTCTGGTCTACGACTGATTGTACGTCACCAGCGTCGCGAAAAATTTTAGTAGGTTCCATATGTACAATACATTACTGTGTGTGTGTGTGTGTGTGTGCGCACACGCGCGCTAGTGTTTGTGTGTGTGTGTGTGTGTGTGTGTGTGTGTGTGTGTGTGTGTGTGTTTGTGTGTGTATATGTGTGTGTGTGTGTGTGACGAAGTAGAAACTATCACTAGAAATTTTTATTGTGTTGACTGTAAACTTTCGTTCTGTTGATTGTGGAGCGTAATATTTGCGAAAGCATTAACAGGATACAACAATATCACAAACTTCAGTGTACTTTGGTTCGTGAGTGTACAAATCCGGATTTGCATCAGTTCAGAGGAAGCTCACGGGAATTACAATATTTTCGACCCACGTAATGTTACCATTTCAATTTAACTGGACATAGCGCACCGTGTATTGAAGTAAAACACGAGACTATGAAACGTGCCTCTAGTATGGACGCTCACGCAAGAATGAGGTAAGTATGCATGGCTGAGCTTGAGAAAAGTGAAGCAGAGGACACGTTCGAAACGAAATTTGAAATAATGATATTCAGATACGTCATTTGTGAGTTTTTCTATGTCGTTTGTAAACTTTGTGCATACATGGCGCAGTGGGTCTTTCTGGCGAGGGCTATGCCACATGCGGTGCCAAACAAGTACAATTTTTAGAATGGAGGTGTTCGAAGCGTTAAACAGAAGGCGAGAAACGTTACTGACAGAGGAGAAGGTCAGAAAAAGTCCGATAGGACAGCTGTGAAACACAGGTGCAGAAAGATTGAGTCAGGGACGAGGTTAGTGCTGGTGAAAAGGACGACAACTTGGACCGTAAAGAAGAGAGAAAGGATAGCGGGGTTAGTTCCGATTCAGACGAGGATCACGTTACTAGCACCGCAGGACTGAAAGGAATGTAGGTGGAAATCATGAAGACAAAGTAACGGATAGGAACCATTTAAAGAATTAAACCGGTACAGCAAATGACGATGTTGAAATGAAGGAGAAGAGAGTAAGCTACAGTAGTGGCAATACGTCTCCAGAAGGCAGAAGGGAGTAGAAGATGAAATCAGGAAGCGATTGATATCATTCCAGTAGGTTCGAAAGCAGCCTCATCACACATAATAAGAGAACTAGGAAGTGACGACTTCAGTGTAATAGATTGTTTTAAGGAATGAAGGAGGAAATAAAAAGGAATATAAGGTCTGGACAAAAAATAAGTCAAGAAAAGAAAGTTCTGAGGGAGAAAATCGGACTCAAAAAAGCATGTGGGAAAGGAGACGCAGCTGAAAATCAGACAAGAAAACAAGGAATTGTGAGAGGAGATACCGGCATAACAGACAGAAGATGAAGGTCATGGGAAACAAGATAAGACAACTGAATAGCGACTCCGGGAGAAGATACAAGAGAAAATCAGACAAGAAACGATCATGGAGGAGAAATAAAGAATGAAATACGGAAAATAAAAGGTAAAACGGAAAGGACTGCGAAATTGACAGAGGAAACGAATAAAAGTTGACAAGAGGCAAGATATGAGGGACATGGAGCGATAACGGAAGTTACAGAAACCAAGGAAGAGAGTAGGAGATTATAATAATTTAGACGTTAGGCCATAGCCCATAGGCAGAACAGAGTGGAGAATTTCGGGAAGAGGAGTTTGTGGACAGCTTAGATAAAGGTATGGAAGCAAAATTAGAAAAGGTCATGCATCTGAAGCACGGAAAGATAGACACAACGAGCAAAACAGAGGGTGGGGTGAGATTGATATCCAAAGACGTACGGCTGCTCCTTTAATTAGAAGAATTCGAGGAAAAAGTCTTTGTGATCAACAGTGAATAAGAGGAGATATGACTCTAGGATTCAGTGAACTTTAAGACAAGGGAAATGTTCGGCAAAGTGTACAGAACAAACAACACAAGATAAACAGATTGCGAAACATATGGGACAGCAACTGAGCACCAGCTTGGAAATGCAGGAACAGTCTATGAGAGAGAAGATGTGAGCTTCGGGAATGCAGCTGATATCAATACTTATGAGAATGGTGAAGCAGATAGTATACTGAAAACAAAAGAAAAAGAAATGCAGAACTCTGTGCAATACATCTTACCTCACATGATCCAGTAGCCTAACGACGACGGAACTTCAATTCATCTGGTGCCTTGGGCGCGACAGTTTAATAACTACTTACCTAAAAATTGTTCCTAAAGGCAACGCCTCGAGTACATAATGCACCTCGATATGGAGTCTTTGAACAAGCTGTTTCCTGTGGTTAAAAAGTGTTGGTCGTTTATGGCACTCTGAGAGAAATTTCTGCGGATTTTCTGGCCACGAAAGAAACAAGATGCTCTTAAAGAGGAAATGATTAAATTAAGGGTAACAAAAGAAACGAAATCCGAGAACCATAGCCGAGAACTTAACCGATTGGAGAGGAAAAATCATATTTCGATGAACCTTTTTCCACACTCAACTGCTGTGGATGTGCAAGGACAAACTGCTAAGAAAATTTCAATGGGCATTGACTGAACAAAAACAAGAGTATATTAATGATTAAAGAATGCGGACAGAAGATATGTGGTGGACTGAAAGCGAAGAGGAAGGGAGACACTGAGAGAGAGAAAAGAAGGAGAACGCAAGTCAACGTTCAGCGAGATGCCTACGCATGTGGGTAAATAATCGATGCTACTATGGTAATAATGAACACAACAACCGGCCGTTTTATCGGAGTATGGTGGGAAGTGGCATACATATAAGTTATGGCAATAACAGACCTCAGATACTGACGAGAGGCTGTGTCTGTGCCAGAACTGTTGCTAGAGAAGAAGGAATGATTACTGAGTTTTCAAAATTGAATATAAAGCATTGTGTGTAAAATTAAGAAATCTGTTTGTCAGGTTATTGTGTATATTATAAGTGAGACTGAATAGTTTGTTCATGGACATGAACAGCACACATTTATAAGCTTACATTGACTGGTACAATATACTATGTGCGTAATTTAGCTTGTATTTTTCCTTCTGCATTCCTGGGAATCTTCCGTTATATCCGTTTTGAAGGTGTAAGTGTTTTTTGTAAGATTTGACATGAGGTTAGAGGACAGATATATTTGACGAAATGCAGGAGACCTCAAGTATTTGATGGAAGTAAATGAAGGGTTAGTGATATAGCTACATCGTGATATGAACTGGGTGATTTTCTGTTAATTACAGTACAGCAAAAGGAGGATGTCGGAATGGATAATCAATAAGAGTGAAAAGGAGGTTTATGAATGCAGAAAATTTCTAAAAGTAAAGGAAAATAAAGCTGTATCCAATGTTTTGCACAAAAATGAAGTCACAGACAAAAATGTTGATCGCCGAACTGCTGTCGTAGAAGCTACCTCCGAGTCCTTCGCTTCAGATGGCCAATAAACTCGATCACCCCTCATTCCTTCGGTATTGAAGATATGACAACACTGTAGAATACAGAAGTGACTGGAGAAAGTGTTGTCCTACCCTCGAGAGGCTGCAAGGTTGTAAGTGCTCGTGGGCTAGTAGTAAATGTCGTTTATTTATACACTCCTGGAAATTGAAATAAGAACACTGTGAATTCATTGTCCCAGGAAGGGCAAACTTTATTGACACATTCCTGGGGTCAGATACATCACATGATCACACTGACAGAACCACAGGCACATAGACACAGGCAACAGAGCATGCACAATGTCGGCACTAGTACAGTGTATATCCACCTTTCGCAGCAATGCAGGCTGCTATTCTCCCATGGAGACGATCGTAGAGATGCTGGATGTAGTCCTGCGGAACGGCTTGCCATGCCATTTCCACCTGGCACCTCAGTTGGACCAGCATTCATGCTGGACGTGCAGACCGCGTGAGACGACGCTTCATCCAGTCCCAAACATGCTCAATAGGGGACAGATCCGGAGATCTTGCTGGCCAGGGTAGTTGACTTACACCTTCTAGAGCACATTGGGTGGCACGGGATACATGCGGACGTGCATTGTCCTGTTGGAACAGCAAGTTCCCTTGCCGGTCTAGGAATGGTAGAACGATGGGTTCGATGACGGTTTCGATGTACCGTGCACTATTCAGTGTCCCCTCGACGATCACCAGAGGTGTACGGCCAGTGTAGGAGATCGCTCCCCACACCATGATGCCGGGTGTTGGCCCTGTGTGCCTCGGTCGTATGCAGTCCTGATTGTGGCGCTCACCTGCACGGTGCCAAACACGCATACGACCATCATTGGCACCAAGGCAGAAGAGACTCTCATCGCTGAAGACGACACGTCTCCATTCGTCCCTCCATTCACGCCTGTCGCGACACCACTGGAGGCGGGCTGCACGATGTTGGGGCGTGAGCGGAAGACGGCCTAACGGGGTGCGGGATCGTAGCCCAGCTTCATGGAGACGGTTGCGAATGGTCCTCGCCGATACCCCAGGAGCAACAGTTTCCCTAATTTGCTGGGAAGTGGCGGTGCGGTCCCCTACGACACTGCGTAGGATCCTACGGTCTTGGCGTGCATCCGTGCGTCGCTGCGGTCCGGTCCCAGGTCTACGGGCACGTGCACCTTCCGCCGACCACTGGCGACAACATCGATGTACTGTGGAGAACTCACGCCCCACGTGTTGAGCAATTCGGCGGTACGTCCACCCAGCCTCCCGCATGCCCACTATACGCCCTCGCTCAAAGTCCGTCAGCTGCACATACGGTTCACGTCCACGCTGTCGCGGCATGCTACCAGTGTTAAAGACTGCGATGGAGCTCCGTATGCCACGGCAAACTGGCTGACACTGACGGCGGCGGTGCACAAATGTTGCGCAGCTAGCGCCATTCGACGGCCAACACCGCGGTTCCTGGTGTGTCCGCTGTGCCGTGCGTGTGATCATTGCTTGTACAGCCCTGTCGCAGTGTCCGGAGCAAGTATGGTGGGTCTGACACAGCGGTGTCAATGTGCTCTTTTTTCCATTTCCAGGAGTGTATATTGTATGGCAACAACAGCAAACATGGACAGGAATATAAATTTTAATTTAACATCTATATCTAGTTAAGCATTTATATATAGTTTAGTCTTACTTTTTGGCACAAATTTTACACACATTTTTAAATTCTGAAAATTACTACCTTTATATGACTGATTATTTTAACTGATGTAATTGCTAGTTAAGAAAAAAGACAGATACATTTAATCATAGTTCAGTATCTAGTTATTGAAGCCAACTAACAGCGGACAGAGTAGCATTAATAAAGTCACTACATGGTCCAGCATACTTCCTCTGAGGAAATTCTTTAGCAATATGTTGAACAATTTGTTCTTTGGCCCCACAATCACAGGCTGGAGAATCTCGGAGTCCCCACTTGTGCATCTTAGCGTTACACATGGCGTGGCCAGTTCTTATTCTGTTCAACCTCGTCCACTCACTTCTCTGCAGATGAAATCGTGGTGCGCTGGATATTGGGTCTTGAATATCTCGATGTGCATTCCACCTCTTGCGCCACTCTTCTTTAATGGCGAACTTCTTATCGTTCCTTCCATTATGCAACAATGGATTTAGAAGTTTTAAGGGGTGTGGGGGCAGGGTATGTTTCAGACTGTATGAAATGGGAGGTCTCGTGGGTAGTCGTGATGGTGAAGTTTCCTTCATTCTCGATTGATTGCTTCTTGGGGTCGTAATTCAGACGGTGGGTTGTTGCTGATAGGGTGCAGTCAGGGGAACGGGGTGGATTTTAATGTGCCCGTAATAATCCTCATTGACTCGTTCAGCTGTACGTTCAGCTTCCTCGCGTGGGCACTATGCTGCCACACTGGAGCACAGTATTCAGCAACTGGGTACACAAGTGTAAGTACTGTAGTAAACGTCGTAAGATGTGGCCACAAAGTCGAGCCATTGGATCTTCTCCATTCCACCTTTTGTCATCTGTTTAATCGCAGTTCAGTAATTGTAAGTAATTAGTCAGAAGAAACTGAAAAATTGTTCCCTTTACTTTTTAACCCACCTGTAATATCAAAAATCTCCCCAACAATTCCACCAAACAAGTCGCAGCTGTGTCGAGATCAAGTTTACACTCGGGAGTCTCCTAACCCTACAGTGGACCACAAGCAGCTGGTTAGTGGCAGCACGCCCCTCGCCAACTTCGTCCGGCGTTGTCCGACAGAGAGAACGCGGCGCTATTATTGTGTTTATCAACAGTAATTTTCTAATTGGAAATTCTTTTATCTTGCAGTTAAATATTGGAATTTGTATGCTCGAAACTTATCAGCGTTGTTGAGGTGGAGTAAAATAGAGTCGCAAGTGCAAAAAACAGGTATTACATTCGCACCATATTGTTTGCTGTGGGTGTATCAGGGGCATCAAGACACCTGGGAACACTTGCACTGAGTGTGGAGCTAGTAGTTTTTGGTAAAACAGGTCAGCGAAGTATTTTACGGTTTCAATAAAGGTTTTTCATGCGGTCAAGATTTATTTTCTACATTCGGGAGGTCTCCATATCTGATATATGTCATGAACGTCGACCATTCAACCGTAGTACTCCATTTACATTCAATAAACTAGGTTCACGAGTCTGGTGTAGGAGTAGGTGTAGGAGTACAACAGTCTCAGACTGAAAGCAACAAAAATCAAAGCGGCGAATATTACCGCATTTCAGCTTTAATTTCACCATTTCACGCAGTGGGAATCTCTATGCAGTATTGTCTCTGGTGTCTAGTTGTGACGTCTTTGTGTTAACTTCATAAGAGGAAACTGACAGCTGAGCCGAGAGGAAAGACTTCTCCTCGAGCAAAGGTCAGTGTGAACATAACGTTTTGCGGCTGTTGACTCAATAATGTTGTTGTGCAATCCGAAACCCTTCCCAGGTTTCTGTTTATCGCAGCTGGTATTTGTTGCCAACAGCTAAAAACTGTAATTCAGGTTACCATTGTAACCTTAAATAGAAAGTCCATTTTAAAAGGGCTGAAGAACGAGCGCGCTTATAGTAGCACGAATGGATAATGTATTACTCATTCTGGACTTCGAAATGGTCTGCCCTCTGTGAAACTGGAACAGTATGCAAACTTGCAATTTCATAGTTCATTTAGTGATTTTAGATTTGACTGCCTCTACCTCTGTCGCAAAAAGGCTAAAAAAAGCTGGCCTTGAGCAAGACTGGAAATGTGATACAAAGCAGACCTCTCTCCAGAAGCAAACATGTTACCGCAGTTCCATTGAAGCGCTGCTGTAATGCTCTCTGCATTATTGTCCCAGTTGTGGCTAGAACTGATAAACTGCAACGTAAAGACGAGATTAGCTGCAGTTTCGGAATGGAATGACCACTTCCGCATGGAATGACCTCCCTAAACTCAAAAGCATAAAGTGATATGCCGATGTCACACCTTTGTAGGAAATAATTCAGAATATTCAATCGAACTGACCAGGAAATTACAAGCGAATTTGTCCACATACTTATATGTCATCCAGGAGGTAACTCGGCATTCACACCGTTGCCAAAAATAGTCTACGCTGAAATAAAAGTTTTCTGGTTACGGTAACGCGTTATAATGTATGAAACTACTCCTGCAGAAAAGCAACGTTTCGGCCACCGTCACAGCGGCCTTCGTCTGGGTCTACTGGTGCCTTTTGGCTATGCAGTAATACTTAAATTTTATCATTACTGTTCACACGGTGACGGACTCATTGCTTTCTAAATGTTTTTCCATATGTCGGAAGACACAATGCGCTGAAGCTAAGGTGGGCGAAGATAGGAGTGTTACAGAAACAGCACCTCGCAGGATGACAGAAGGGTCAGGAACTGACTTAGTGTCAGCTGCCGCATCCCAGGGAGCCGCTGAGCATCGTCCGTATTACAACTTGGAGCAGGCAAGTGGGCTGCAAGGGGGCACAGGGGTGCCATGAACAGCTGGCGAGAGCTGCTTTCTCACGTTCTGCAGACTGGCTTTGTAGAAAGCTACTGGTCGCTTTTGAAATCATGAGGCGCTCAGAGTAATGAGCTAGCATCGCGAGCAGTATTTCCTAGTTGCAGAGGCTCTGTGGTGCAAGGCTAACTCTAAGGGACCAAAGACGCGACATGGATGTGGCAGAGTGGGACGTCAGAAGCATAAAGTTTGCAATGAAGTTTTCTTTAGCAGTAGTGCTTGTTACGAGATATGTTTCTTATCTAAAAGCGATGTGCTGTTTCGATGAGACTCTGTGACGTTCCCTGTGTTATTCAGTAGTTTTGTATGTAACTAATTTGTAAATGAAAATGATAATCTTATTTTATTACAGTGAGTAATTACTAAATAATTTTTGTCCCATCTAAAGATCTGATCAAGTTGCTAAAGAACTCCAAGTTAACGTTGAGTTAAAGTGTTGTCTGTAAGTTGTGTAAGTGTCACTAAATCATAGTTCATACAACAGCTTCTATACAATTATCGGTTAAGATGGAAACATTTATCTTTAGTAAAATGATCATTAAAACCACCGAATATCAGCCGCGCATAACACCGACGTATGTTACCTGAAACAATATTCTTCGCAACTCGTGTGTAATTAATTTCGGCTCCGTGCATCAGCAAGAAATGTTTGTTATATGCATCGTGCTGTGAGCACTGTTTTTAAAGAACCAATCTGATTCGAATTATTTTCATTAAAATGAGTTCGGGACCACCGGTGCACATTTATTTTTACACATTTTTATTACCCTCGGCATTTATGTCTGCACAGTTGCGTAATTTGAATTTGCCACTGAGATAATTGTTAAGATAGCGGCAGAGAATTGATAGAGACTTTCTATTGTTGGAGCAAATTTCCTTTTAACAGGATAAGTATTTGACATACTTATTAAACTTCACTTTCATATTGTGCACTATTTAGACTAATTATCATCAAGCAAACCTTTGATACTTTCGTAAGAAACACAGATAAAAACGCGATGCAAGTCGCTATCATCAATGGCTGCACTCCTTGCACCGGAAAGAAATAATTAACACAGATAATGCTTATTGAGAGAGGAAGTAAAGTTACAAATAATTATTCACTAAGAATAGAGTTCATTATTATTATAACGAACTCTATTCTCAAGTAACAATTAACAAATAATTACAAATTCTTAACAGACCTCAGTTTGGTATGCATCTTGCGTCCGCAATCTACAAAAGCCAACCAACAAAAGGTAATGACAAAGGAAGACAAACGCAAAACATAAAAGGAATTTACAATTATCATTGCCTTTGTATGATACACATCGATATGTCCAATTACATCATAAAATTTTATATAAACAATTAAAATTTATCATCGTTTTATTTCATTGTTTTTTCATGTGTCGGATAGATAATGTTTATAACTGTTAGAGGCATGATTTCCTCTCGTCGCACTGTAACTAAAATTTATCTCGTGGATGTTACAACTCCATCCATTGGAGTATAGCCCTGCGATTGGACCGCAGTGTTTCGTAATTTTGCTATTGGTAACAGGGAAACAAGAGCACCATCCTAAATTTTAAGATAAAAGGGGCACGTCTTTCACGGGCAGGCTGAGGAGCTGCGAGGCTGGATATGAGGATATACCGTTATTCGTGGCAGTCTGTAGTGTACTAACTGGCAGATATCAGACAGTGGCGGTCCGTAGACTCTGACGGAAGAATTTCGATCGCTTGCGATTCGTTGACATTTGCTGGCGGACTTGGAATGAAAAGTAGACGAGCGCATCTCGGCAGACGACCAGGGTACCCTGTTGACTTCGGTCGGTGGCGCTCCATTGAACACTGGTGGCGCTCTAGGAACGAAGTGGAGGGAAGCGCGTCTTCGCAGACGACCTGGAGAGAGTGTTGCAAAAATCGTAATACGCCCTCGTCTTCTTCTGCCAACCCCACGCCAGCAATGTTCATTTCAGGGAACAAGAATTTCGCGGTAAGTATTAAAGGAGGCTACAGCGAGCTAGTTAATTCCTTTTCACACTCGCGAAATTTCATACGACTGTCCGTCTCAGGCGCAGCATTCGTGTGTTGAATGCATAATCGATTTGCTCAGTCACCAAGTTTCGAGTCACTGTGTTTTTATGTAGGAATTCGTAGGGTTCATTTTGGGTCTAAAATCGCGATTTATGTCAAGTGGGTGCATTTTTTTTCTGGTAATTTAGTAGCACTGCTATCCATAATAATCAAAGAGCTCATTGTTGTTGTTGTGGTCTCAAGTCCTGAAACTGGTTTAATGCAGCTCTCCATACTACTCTATCCTGTGCAAGCTTCTTCATCTCCCTGTACCTATTGCAATCTGAATTCTTCTGAATCTGCTTAATGTATTCATCTCTTGGTATCCGTCAACTATTTTTACCCTCCACGCTGCCCTCCACTACTAAGTTGGTGATCCCTTGATGCCTCAGAACATGTCCTACCAACTGACTCCTTCTACTAGTCAAGTTGTGCCACGAACTCCTCTTCTCACCAATTCAATTAAATACCTCCTCATTAGTTGTGTGATCTACCCATCTAATCTCCAGCATTCTCTGTAGCACCGCATTTCGAAAGCTTCTATTATCTTCTTGTCTAAACTATTTATCGTCCATGTTCCACTTCCATTCATGGCTACACTCCATACAAATACTTTCAGAAACGACTTCCTGACACTTAAATCTAGGCCGGCCGGAGTGGCCGTGCGGTTCTAGGCGCTACAGTCTGGAGCCGAGGGACCGCTACGGCCGCAGGTTCGAATCCTGCCTCGGGCATGGAAGTGTGTGATATCCTTAGGTTAGTTAGGTTTAAGTAGTTCAAAGTTCTAGGCGACTGATGACCTCAGAAGTTAAGTCGCATAGTGCTCAGAGCCATATGAACTATTTTGAACTTAAATCTATACTCGATGCTAACAAATTTCTCTTCTTCAGAAACGCTTTCCTTGCCATTGCCAGTCCACATTTTATATCCTTTCTGCTTCGACCATCATCAGTTATTTTGCTCCCCAAATAGCAAAACTCCTTTACTACTTAAATGTCTCATTTCCTAATCTCATTCCCTCACCATCACCCGACTTAATTCGACTACTTTCCATTATCCTCGTTTTGCTTTTGTTAACGTTCATCTTATATCCCCGTTTCAAGACACCGTCTGTTCCGTTCAACTGCTCTTCCAAGTCCTTTGCTGTCTCTGACAGAATTACAATGTCATCGGTGGACCTCAAAAGTTTTATTTCTTCTCCATGGATTTTAGTACCTACTCGTAATTTTTCTTTTGTTTCCTTTACTACTTGTTCAATATACAGATTGAATAACTTAGGGGAGACGCTACACACCTGCCTCAATCCCTTCCCAACCACTGCTTCCCTTTCATATCCCACGATTCTTATAACATACAGATACAATCGCTCAATTTTCTCATGAGTATAATAATCATTGTTTCTATTAAATAACTTAGAGCGTCTTAACGAAAGAAAGTTTTTGTGAGATTCCCTCGTGTCACATTAATTATTATGCAAATCTCTCACTTTACAATCTACACCTAAGGGCTAACATTGCGTTATCCATCTAAAACTGTGCACATGTAAATTTGCAGTATAGTGGCTAGAGACGTGGCTAGGCAAGATAGAATCAGGAAAGAGGGATTTTGAAAGTTCTCATTTAATTATTCAAACGTTTATGCATTCGCTATTTCATCTGTATAGTTTCTCTATAATTAAAGTTTTAGATAAAACTCTCTAGGTCATTTTTGGTCTCTCGCAGTACTATTCTGAGGGACAATAACGAATACGACGTATTACAATAATGCCTGCAAATTTCACACATTTCGTTTGCACATAGCGCGTGAGTAATACTATTCCATGTTATAGAAAACTCTCAGTAGCTTAATGATATGCGTAGAGCGTTCTCCGCAAGTCTGTGCATTTCTGTCCGTCACCTCCTGTGCTGCACAATGAGTTCCAGCTGTTGCTCATTGCTGATGCTGGTCGCGATAAATTGTGGTGTGGGGAGCAGTCCAACTGTGCCGGCCTTTGAGGCAGATGGGCAAAGTTTTTCCTGGCGTTTGCCGAGTTTGAAGTTTAAACGGAGCAGGCTGCGCGCTGGATGCTAATTTGTTCCCTATTTACCCCATTTTAATTAATTACGCGAGACCCAGAAGTTAGTTGAAGAGTTTACTGCCCACAGACGTCGACTGCCGTATCGTATTTGCCTCCAGACAAAGGCTCTGAAAGCCGTTGGTGTTAATATTGTAGCAGTTGCGAATCAGGTTCTTATGTTTTAGTTCTGGTGAATTACAAGTAAACGCTTAGAATTAACGGCAATAAATTACGTATAGTGATAATAATTTTAAATTCATTTGCCCAAAAACACCCTTTTACCCGAATTTTCACTGCAAGTAGTAATACCCTATATACAGTCATACCATACTACTGACTTGATTTTCGGAAAACATTTGTTAGCTTGTTACAAAAGCACGGATATCCTATCTAAAACAATAGGCACCTCAGCTACTCAGATACTACTTTTTTTTTATTAAGTTGTCGCTTCACGCACTGTTCTGCCACCCACTGTCACTGGAGTCTTTTACAGTGGGCTGCCGGCCGGAGTGGCTACAGTCTGGAGTCGCTTCAGTCTGGAGTCGAACGATCGCTACGGTCGCAGGTTCGAATCCTGCCTCAGGCATGGGTGTGTGTGATGTCTTTAGGTTAGTTAGGTTTAATTAGTTCTAAGTTCTAGGCGGCTGATGACCTCAGAAGTTAAGTCGCCTAGTGCGCAGAGCCATTTAAACCACAGTGGGCTAATAGTTGTTGTCTGGCGCCTGACAAAGAGCGTCTCGAAAACGACGGCGCCAGTCGGCTCTTCACTTGCTGCTGTGGGAGAGCATCTCCAGAAGTGGTTGAAAGACGAGGAAACGACGAGCAAGTGACAAGTGTGGCACGTACACGCCTCACCACAAAGCAGGAGGTCGAAAGACTATCGCTCGCTGAAGTAGGACAAGCGGCGACTTGTCGAAAATCTGATGACAGGATAAATGCTCAATCTACGTTGGTCCATCACGGACAGGGGACATGGGCTGGTTAAGTAATTGTCAATGTCGATGAAATTCACCAACAGCCATGTAACTTAAGACGTGATTTTATTTTATTATGAAAGCTACCAGTTACAGCATTACACAATGTCATCTTCAGGCCCCTTACGAAATTGTCATACAGAAGCATGAATCTCTGGATGTAGTGAATTCAATCATTTCACTAGGGTTTCACTTGAACACTTGATAGGAACATGCTATGAAGTCTTCGAATGAAGCACTAGTGTAATTCACGACATCCAGAGATTTATGACTCCATATGACATTTCCTTTTATTTGGACAGACCCATATGGGGCCTGGAGATTGTATAGTGAAATACTGAAACTAGTAGCGTTCAAAATAAAATCATATCTTAAGTAATACGGCTGTAGGCGAATTTCACTCACATTAACGAATTCAACGCTGATGCTGGCTGAAGTATTTCGGAGGGTAGACATCATCACACAGCTGACCCAATGCCACCACCTATTACGAATGCGGTGAGTATAAGATCATCGATGTCGTGGATCGCTGAAAACGCATATCCTACTCGTATGAATCCCTTTCTTGTTGCACCAACCGGCCGTGGTGGCCCAGCGGTTCTAGGCGCTTCAGTCTGGAACCGTTCGATTGCTACGTTCGCAAGTTCGAATCCTGCCTCGGACATCGAAGTATGTGATGTCCTTAGATTAAGTAGTTCTAAATTCTAGGGGACTGATGACCTCTGATGTTAAGTCCCATAGTTGTCAGAGTCATTTGAACCATTTGTTGCACCAGGTAACGCCGTATACTCCAGGAGAATGGCTCAACGAAACGTGCATCACGCAGCGGAGGCAGGCGGTAGAAGAGGTGCCGTGAATGACAAAAGTCGTCGGATATCATCTAACATTGTGACGGACATCCTTCTGCCCGGCTTAGCGCAGCAATTCGACATGCTACGGACTCAAGAAGTTGTTGAAAATACCATTCAGAAATAATGAGCCATGCTGCCTCTTTAACCGCCCATAAGTGTGAAAATTTTGCCTGGGCAGCATCTTGTGCACGAAATGACATCTCGATTACGTCCCATTAATGTTCGATGGGAATCATATCGGACGATCTGAGAGGCAAAATCTTTCACCCAAATTGTCCAGTATGTTTTTCAAACCAATTGCGAACAGTTTGGGCCTGGTGACATGTTACACTGTCATCCACAAAAACTCGATCGTCTTTTGGAACATGAAATCCATCAATTGTTTCAAACGGTCTCCAGGTAGCCGAACACAATTATTTCCAGTCAATGATCGGTTCAGTTGGAGCAGAAGACCCACTCCTCCTCCTCCATGTAAACATCTGCTTGCAAAGTGTCTTGTTGACCGTTTTGATCCATGGCCCTACTCGAACCCTACCTTTAACTCTAGCCAACTGAAATCGGGACTATTCTAACTAGGCAACAATTTACCGTCGTCTAGGATCCAAACGCTTTGGTCACCAGCCCAGGGTGCCTATTCTGTACCTTTCCGCCATTGTGCCGATCCTTTCGGTAATCAATAGCAGCGAACTGTCTAGTACTCGAATTAGAGTCTCTGCGTTATTCAGTATGCATTTCGGTAGCGATACCGTTTGGTTCTAGAAAACCGAAGTGCTGTTGTCGGTTCGTGTCGCGCAAGCCAATCGAAAGCAAGCGGCCGCAGAGAAGCGCAAGCGCCCTGCAGCGAGCACAAGGCCACGAACACAACGCGGCTAGCAAACGACACAGGCGCGCTATTCTTCCAAGTACCGAAAATTGCGTTTACGTTGCCATAACGCATGACGCTGCATTCCGTCGAACAGACGTGCCCGCCTTCATCGCCCTTGCCTCATCCTTAACAGCTTCGGGAGCAGTATATCCATTTCCATGATACTCAGCTGAAATGGATAAAAAATTTCACAGTTTCTCTAATCACGTGTTTCCATGCTTGCATAATAGCGATAGCGTATTTGACTGTACTCTGCAGATTGTCGTAAATTCCGCATTATGTCATCTTATTCTCATTCACACTAACATAGTGTTTTAGATTTTAACTTTCGGAAAATGAGTTAGGAATAGTGTGTAGTACCACATTGCACTAATACATCTATAAAAACACCCGAAAAATTGATTCTGAGTGTTTCAAAGAATACGAAGGTAAACAGAATGTTGTTATAATATGCTCGTAGCGATCAAAATGATTAAGTAGCACACTTCCCTATATGATGCGTCAACATTTGGGTCTTAAAAATAAAACCGAAAACAAAAAACGCATTTTCGAGAGCTCCTGCAGTTCGCTGAAGTTCGTAACATGCATCTCACGAATGAAAATGTTTCGTATATGGTGCTACAGTCTAAAAATATTATGGCAGAGATCTTTCATCTCTGTCTACTGTGGTCGAGGATTCGAACACAGATAAATACATTTGACGAGCAAGATTATGAAGATAACTGCTGCATGTTACATTCCTAGAAATTTTAGACGTGCTCTTAGATTCCTGTCTAAACGCATACTCAGAAATCGCTACATTTTGGGAAAATATGGTGAATTATTTCTGGCCTGAAAAAATATAAAGGTCACTGTCGGTTGTTTCACTCACAGCAATTTCATCACCAACAACTTCATATTTCGTATTTTAAACACACAGAAATCACGAAATCCTTACTGAGGAAGTGCGCTCTTACATGTGCACTGAATGGAGTCCGGGCTACGCTGACCAGCGGCTCACAGCCAGCGAGAGCAGCGTGGCTCCACGTGGGCTTCAGGCAGGCCGGTCGTGAAGTCAGGGCCTGGTAGTCGTTAAAACGTTCAAAATGCGTTCCACTTAACTTGCACAGCAGCGCCAACCGTGCTGAGCACGGATGAGCATCACGTGTCAAATGAATTCAAATGTGTTTTGGAGTGCAATGACCTATGAGAAGAGATACAAAACAAATAAATTGCAATATAACTAATGCACTGAATAATTTCTACCTTTTAAAATATTTATCCCACCAAAGAGATCGAACATTCAGTTTTTATGCACTGATAAGTGCCGTGACAAGGCGAAACTACTTTCGTCTGGCCACAATTGTGGGTTCTTTGATTGATCTGGAAGAAGGCTCACCATACTAGAACAAGTGAAATGCTAGTTTACTTTCTTACATACACGAATAAAATATTTACGCAACTTTGGCATACTTGTTTGCCATGGGCGTAAAGGATATTATTCAACTGTCATGGCTTAGCAAACCATCACTTGATGCGCCGATCAACATATAGTTCTCTTGCGTACAACATGCAACATTTACGAAGTACATTTCAGAAACTTTAACGGCCACTATCCTAATCGATAATACTGAGCTCCATAGCTGAGGTCTCAGACTGGGGCACAGCTCTTGATAGCTAGACACTATGTCGACATCAGTGTAAGGGCCCTGTTACATAACAGGCGTGACGTGGTCTTCTAGAGTGCAGCACATACGTCACTGTCGACTGCAGAGCGTCATCGCTAACATGTGTGGTATGGGTTTGTGCTGCCAGTTTCGGTATGACAACGCCATCTCTGTTGGATAGCACAATAAGACACATCGACGGAGCTATTTACATGATTATCAACTTTAAAAATTAAACTTTGAGACCCATTGTAAACGGAAAATTAATTAAAATCAGTATATTGATTGAATGAACACAGATGCCCTGACAGCGTGGCAGTACGTGTTGGCAGCGAGTGCCATTCACCACAAATACCATTGCGAAGTTAAGATTTCTAATTTTTACCGTCAGTCTTTATTGTTTTATGTTAAGTTTGCATATTTTTGTCCTCAACTGTAATTTCATTAACTTTTGTTGAACAGTGTATCTGTTAAAACCTAAATCATCTCTAGATGGGTGCGTGATGTATACAAACACTCACGTGCAACTTAGGATATACTGGAGTTGCGAGTAGTCGCCAGTAACTATTTCATTCTTTAATTTAAATTTAAAACGAGACAATTTAGGAAGAAGACTCTCGAGAAACTGTTTCTAAAGTGAAAAGCGTCGCAACCAGAAAGAGATAACGAAAGTAAAGCTGCGAAATAGAGACGATGACAGCTTACGAGTATGATACATGAAACTGTGTCGCGTTATGTGCAAGGAAATAGGCTGTCCCCCCCCCCCCCCCCTTCAGTGATATACGTTAGCAACAGGTGACATCTTATTTACCAACTGGTTGCTATCAATGTAGTGAAGATTTTATCCCCAGATTGTTATGTTAAAAACATACGCTTATAAGATCGGAGAGCGACAAAGTGCAAGCATTTGGTATTGTAGCGAATTTTTCTATTAAGGTATGGAAATTGTTAGAAATTGGCTATCTAAACCCAATGTAATTTTTTATGTAATATAGTATTTGAAACGAAAGACTGTTTAAACAATGCACAGAAAAATACTTGATGAGCAGAACATTTGCCTTAATTGGGAGTGATGGATATAACCTTATCCAAGCACTTCGTGCGTCTTTGTTTTCATTTCGGTCAATATGAACAGCATACTTTCATATGAGTGTGTGTTTCTGGTTTTGGGCGTTCAGCTTCGAGGTTATTAGCAACCTTACGAAATTAGTAGAAACGAATGCGGTTAAAACGGAGGAAACGAGAGAAAAGGGATAAAATACAATCTGAGATAAAATAGCATCCAGTCACACGCATGATCACTGGTTCACGTGATGGAAGACAGCTTTAGAAGTGTTACGTAAAAATAACAACAACAAGAGTAAAATTAAAATAGATTCACAGAAATATGTGGCTGGCAGATTTTTAACCAAATACACGCACGAGTCTGCTACCGCAACAGCACTCTAGCAACGTCGACGTAAATCTTTAGGAAACTAGTCGCGCACTTCACAGAATTTACAAGTCTGAAACATTCCCTTAGAAAATTATAAATGATTTACTGTGCTTATAAACCTCTTATGTTATTTGATTCATAAACAGCTGAGCAAAACTGAAAGTGCTCAGACATTTCTCTCTCTACTTATTGTGATCAACACTAAACTGACCCACAATTTATTTAGCGCTTAGCAATCTGACTTTCAATAATCCCTACAAAAGAATGGCCCTGACTAACAATAACGTATAGCTTTAATGAATCATTTACCGCACAAAAATCTTCGTTACTCCAACTACTGCAATACAGCCAGTGCCAATACTGCCAGCTAAATTAAAGATACTAACTACTGAAGGCACTACATACTGATAGGCGTAGCTAGCAAATGAAAGATTTTGATAGAAAACAAACAATGTATTTACCTTAATAATGTTCAAACGTCATCATCATATGTATGTTAGTTCATGATATCCAGTATTACAAATTTAGTATAACTGATGGACACACGTCAAGATCGCTCGCTCTCAAAATTCTGCCATCTCTCTCCCCACATAAACCACTGCTGGCGGCTCACCTCCAACTGCGCAACGCCACGTGCTGTTCACATCCAACTGCCCAACAATACAATAGCAAAACTTCCAACAATGCAAACCAGTCACAGACTGCACTCAGCACAGTCAGTGATTTTCATACAGAACCCTACCTGGCGATACTACCATAAAAACCTAAACAGCCTACTTAGATAGCCCCCATGTTCGCCACAAAAAAATTTATAAATTGTTTTGGGCTCTGCCCCATTCAGATTGAAAGAAATTACACAATCACAATAACAAAGATATGAAATGCGCACACTTATTGATACCCTGTTGGTCATGTGGTGGAGAATTTCTCCCAGAATTGTAACTGCGCGGTGGACCGTTGTTACAGAAATTGTTCTGTCTCCCTTGATAATAGTTATTTTGGTTCCCATATTGTCTGTTTCTCTGATTGTCTCTGTGAGAGTCATTACCACAGAGAGGTGATCTTTCCCTGTGATTATTACTACTCTGATAGTGGTTGTCATATGGGTGGTGTCTGTTTTGGTCACGATTTGGGTTGCAAGAATAGCCTTGTCGTGTCCAGTTATTGTTTCTGTCGTCATGTAATTGTGACGAATGTGACCTGTAATGTTCGTTTTCCAGTTTTCGCATCCCACGACTGTCTGTGTCAATTCCTAATTCTTGTAAGAGTCCCTTAAAAGCTTCAATGTCGTCTTTGCAACGTCCTGCCAAAATAATACGTCGTAAATGTTCAGAAAATTTGATTAACCAAATGCTGAAGTGTTCTGAGGGGCTGTATGGGTTTGACAGGTAGAGATTCTTGTGCAAGATCTCTTCAAAATATTTGATTAGACAGGAAAATTCACATTGTTCAAAGTGTTTTATCATCAGTATTCTATGTTTTAGGTGCTCTTGAGTAGCTTTAGACCAATATGCTGAGAGGAAGGCATGATAAAATTCTCCTTGACTGTGACAGCCTTGAATGACCGATCGCATTCTTACAGCTGGTTCATTTTCTAAATAGCCACACATAAATTGTAACCTGTGCTCCAATGACCAGTTAGTAGGAAAACAATGAAAGAATTGATGACGCAATACTTGTGGATGAAAGTCGTTGCCAGAATTCTTAAATGTTTGGAATTTACGTATAGTAATGAACAGCTCATGGTCAAAATCATCATGTCGGCGAGTCATTGTTACTTCGTTTCGGCGGTTCCATCTGAAAATTCGGTGCACCTTGCCAATTTCTTTTATAATTTCCGAAATGCCCTGTGTTATTATTTTCTGGCTCTTCCGTATTTTTACGTCCGTCTTCCCGTGTTTGAGCGCGAGTCTCCTCTGAAATATGTAATTCTTGTATTACTTGTGACAACTGATCTTGGACTTCCCCGATTTCTCTTTTGTACTGTGTATTGATTTGATTTTGATTTTGTTTGAATTAGCAAATTTGTTCATACTCTTCAATGTCAGGGAAGGCTATGGGTCTTGTGTCATTCAGGTCATCATCTACCTTTGTAGATAAGTTCGTGAACTGACCCGAAAGTTCGAACACTTTCTCTGATAACGAAATGATTTCCTCATTGTGTTTTTCTGAACCAAATTTCAGAGTATCCATTTGTGTAGAAATCGTATCTACTGTGTCCTTTAAGTTTTCTTGAGTTTTTGCAAGTTGCGTAACCAAATCGGTAGATGCAACTGATTCAGTTTTAACTTGCAAAGTATGGTGATTTTCATGTGCAATAGTTTGACATTCTTTTATGACTGCTTCGTGAGTCTGTAATGAATTTTCATGAATTGAAAAATAGGTTGAAAATGCTCCAAAATTTGTATTTTTATGTCATTACAGACTTTTTGACATTTATTTTGGATATTAAGTAACTCTGCAGTTGAATCTTCACATGTTAGTTCAAGCGTTTGTTCCATTGAGTCTAACTATTGAATCTGTTGCTGTGTTTGTCTCTGGTGTTGTTTCATTGTGTCTAACTTTTGAACATTTTGTTCCATTGTGTCTAACGTTTGCTGTGTTTGTCCCTGATTTTGTTTCATTTGTTGCATCAATTGCAATAATAATGTATTAGTGTCAGGAATCTGTTCCTTAATACTTTTCGGCACTGTATTTGCATCGGCAACATTCTCATTCTGACAAGCAGAACATGTGTCTTGACTTATTTGAGTAAACGGTAAGGACGCAAAAACTGAATCTACAGTATTTGCAAGATTGTGTCCTATCATTTCGGATTCCTGACGCGAGCTGTTGCCGACCAATTGATCGATAATGCTTTCCTGTTCACTAATTGTTTCACTGTCTACACAATTATTGGCCGCCCACTCCATTTCCCTATGCACAATCACCAAATTGCAATGTTGAACATTAATTAATTCATTACACAGTGGCGCTAACACACTACTCTTGTCTTCACTGTCATTCCTCCGTTTACTTTGGAGCCTAGTGTTACGTTTTCCACACGCCATAATTATCAAGTATTTCACACGATAACAAGAAAAGCACAATTTGAAGAGCAAAAACAAGAAAACACATTAACACAGCACTGAAAGTAATATATCGTTAATTGCAAGCACAGCTGCAAAATACTTGGTGCAAATCTACTGTTTTACTGTACAACAATGAAAACCTACAACTACAAAGTATTTTCTCTAAAATTAGATGCTAGCAATAAGCAATAGCTACACTAATTACACAAATTACAAGAAAAAGTGTATAAGATTCCATTGAGGTATCCTGGCAGGGTCGCCATATGAAACATCCTCTTAGAAAATTATAAATGAATTTCTGTGCTGATAAACCTCTTACTTTATCTGATTTTTAAACAGCTGAGCAAAACTCAACGTACTCAGACATTTCTGTCTTTACGTATTGTGATCAACAATGTTTAGCACAACGCAATCTGACTTTCAAAAATCCCTACAAAAGAATGGCCCTGACTAACAATAACCTATACCTTTCATGAATCACTTACCTCACGAAAATCTTAATTACTCGAACTACATAATACAGCTAGTGCCAGTATTGCCAGATAAATATAAGATTCTAACTACTGATAGGCATAGTTAGCAAATGAAAGATGTTGATAGAGAACAAACAATGTATTTACCTTAATAATATTTAAAAGTCATATATATATATATATATATATATATATATATATATATATATATATATATATATATATATATATGTATCAGTTTGTGATGTCCAGTATTACAAATTTAATCTTTCTGATTGACACACATCCTGATCATCCACTATCAAAATTCTGCCATGTCTCTAACCCACATCCACCACTGCTGCTAGCAGCTCACCTCCAACTGTGCAACGCTATACACTGTTCACATCCAACTGCCCAACACTACAATAGAAAAACTTCCAACAATGCAAACCAGCCACAGAGTGCACTCAGCACAGTCAGTGATTTTCATAGAGAGCACTACGTGGCTTTACCAACATAAAAACCTAAACAGCCTACTTACAAATCGTACAACATTCGTCAGCTAACATACAGGGTGTTTCAAAAATGACCGGTATATTTGAAACGGCAATACAAACTAAACGAGCAGCGATAGAAATACACCGTTTGTTGCAATATGCTTGGGACAACAGTACATTTTCAGGCAGACAAACTTTCAAAATTACAGTAGTTACAATTGTCAACAACAGGTGGCGCTGCGGTCTGGGAAACTCTATACTACGATATTTTCCACATATCCAGCATGCGTAGCAATAATATGGCGTAGTCTCTGAATGAAATTACCCGAAACCTTTGACAACGTGTCTGGCGGAATGGCTTCACATGTGGATGAGATGTACTGCTTCAGCTGTTCAATTGTTTCGGGATTCTGGCGGTACACCTGATCTTTCAAGTGTCCCCACAGAAAGAAGTCACAGGGGTTCATGTCTGGCGAATAGGGAGGCCAATCCACGCCGCCTCCTGTATGTTTCGGATAGCCCAAAGCAATCATACGATCATCGAAATATTCATTCAGGAAATTAAAGACGTCGGCCGTGCGATAAGGCTGGGCACCATCTTGCATAAACCACGAGGTGTTCGCAGTGTCGTCTAAGGCAGTTTGTACCGCCACAAATTCACGAAGAATATCCAGATAGCGTGATGCAGTAATCGTTTCGGATCTGAAAAATGGGCCAATGATTCCTTTGGAAGAAATGGCTGCCCAGACCAGTACTTTTTGAGGATGCAAGGACGATGGGACTGCAACATGGGGCTTTTCGGTTTCCCATATGCGCCAGTTCTGTTTATTGACGAAGCCGTCCATGTAAAAATAAGCTTCATCAGTAAACCAAATGCTGCCCAAATGCATATCACCGTCATCAATCCTGTGCACTATATCGTTAGCGAATGTCTCTCGTGCAGCAATGGTAGCAGCGCGTTTGAATTTTATATGGATAGAGGTGTAAACTCTGGCGCATGAGACGATACGTGGACGTTGGCGTCATTTGGACCGCAGCTGCAACACTGCGAACGGAAACCCGAGGCTGCTGTTGGATCACCTGCTGCACTAGCTGCGTGTTGCCCTCTGTGGTTGCCGTACGCGGTCGGCCTACCTTTCCAGCACGTTCCCAGTCCGTTGAAATTTTTCAAACAGATCCTTTATTGTATCGCTTTTCGGTCCTTTGGTTACATTAAACCTCTGTTGAAAACTTCGTCTTGTTGCAACAACACTGTGTTCTAGGCGGTGGAATTCCAACACCAGAAAAATCCTCTGTTCTAAAGAATAAACCATGTTGTCCACAGCACACTTGCACGTTGTGAACAGCACACGCTTACAGCAGAAAGATGACGTACAGAATGGCGCACCCACAGACTGCGTTGTCTTCTATATCTTTCACATCACTTGCAGCGCCATCTGTTGTTGAAAATTGTAACTACTATAATTTCGAAAGTTTGTCCGCCTGATAATGTACTGTTGTCCCAAGCATATTGCAACAAACGGTGTATTTCTATCGCTGCTAGTTTAGTTTTTATTGCCGTTTCAAGTATACCGGTCATTTTTGAAACACCCTGTAGATGCCAAATCTGTCGGCAAAGAAACTGCCACCTTTCGGTTGTAAAAAATAAAATAAAAAATTAAAAAAAAAGTCTAGTAAAATATGGTTGACTGTCATCTGTGAGCCAGCTGAAGAACACCTACTTCCCCAGCCTTTATAGTTGGAGGAAGGAGTACTGGATACTGTGGACTGTTTTATGTGGTGGGTACGAGGGCTGTAGAGAGGGAAGGGCAGTGAGAGAATCGGAATAGACAAGTGCCCACAAGATTGCAAATAATTACGCGTCGAAGGCAGTAAAGTCTTGAGGCACTCGAATCTTGAGGACACAATCAGGGAAAACAGCAGAGCAATCAACGGAGACCACCTGATTAAACCGGTCCTTAAATAGAGCTACAGAGTTTTGGTGCTCAATTAAAATATAATAAAATAATGCAAGACTAGGAACATTATTATAGATTCTTGATACTTTGCCAGAATTTTGGGCGATCTGTGTTGTAACAGACTCAGAAGAAACGTTTAAAAAAGCGTTTATATCGATAACAGGTTCGTTAAGACTGTTACTGTCCTCGATTCACGTGCTGCACAAATTCACAGAAACTCCTCCATCTGTGCTACGTATCGTGTCACATCACGTAGCACAGATGGAGAAGATAATGTAAATTTGCAACGCATAAGATCCGAAAATGGCAACGATGATGGTAACGTAGTCTTGCCGAAAGAGGTTATCGAAATATGTGCATTAGTAGCGATCTTGGCTTTCTGAAGCTTTTCGTCTGAGTTGGGTACATCATAAAGAGTGCAGCCTCTCCTGTACTGCACTAAATCCAACATTATGCTGGGCCTCTGCTGTAACCGAGGTGACAGCTGTTTAAGTGCCCTGGCGATGGGGCTGTACTTACACCACACCAGGAGACACCAGCACATGCTGCACGCGGAGCCCAATCGGCCTTGTTTCTTGTCGGCGATTGGAGAAAAGACGTTCCAGAGGTGGACGATCAATAGTATGCAGTGCAGCTGAATTCCGAGCAGAGAGAAACTTACTTCCCTGACGATCCGAGAGGAGCCGCCACAGGATGGTGAGCGGCGGTTCACGAGCCTCAGCACAGAGACTGGATATGGGGCTGGCCTAAGCCCTTCATCCCCAATTCCGAATATGTTGAATGTTAACTGTCTTCTCATAACCGATGTAATATTAGCTTCTTGTTGGCTCGTCTTCCGAGATAAACTGGGAATGGAAACTGTATTACATCAATAAATCCAACTCGCTGAGGCAGCCTGATAATTTTGTTCGTCACAGGAGTATGTGGAGAGTAACGTTTAATATACAGCAAGAAAATGACAACTACAGGTGAGGAATTCCTGGCTGGCCACATGAGTGTAGACAGAAGACTGACTGAGCAGTGGCGATTTTCTCGCAATGTATCGATACATTATTCTTGTGATCTTTGTTTAACATGTTGTCGTCAGAACACAGCGCCCTCTGATGTGTCGGCTCCAGGTGTGGTGGCCGGTTTGGTGAGAGGACGATGATCTGCGGGACGAAGCTGTAACGAGCTTTCCGTTGGCCCACTTCGCCGTGGTGTTAGCCGTTGCAGGGTGACAAATAATGGTCTATTGTTACCCCATAGAAGCTGTAACGAGCTTTCTGTTGGCCCCCTTCGCCGGGGTGTTAGCCGTTGCCGGGCGACAAATAACGGACTATTGTTACCCAATACAAGTTATCGAGTACCGACGCGGTTTGTGCTGTGACTTGTTACAAGGGCGAAGCGCTGTCAGGGAAGTGTTCACACTGTAATTTTGGTCTTTCTTCCTTCCGTTTGTTGGGTATGGATGCCGTGTCTCCGTGGTATTCGAAGGGCAATGTTACTGAAAGCTCTGGCATACATTTTAAACGGACTAATTTGTGGATATATCGTTATAATTTGTTTTATGTGTTAACCTTATGTATTCATGGTGCTTGTGAACTCTGAGCAAGTGTTAAGTGCCGTGTTCCAGAAGGAAGCGTTTTTTGAATGTTGGGAGTGTGCATTAGTATATGCGTTACCGTTCTCATTGGCCTACCCTCAATTCTTGTGATTTCTAAAGTAAATGATTGGCAGTGTAGTTTTCAATTGGAGGCCCAGTGATATGCTTAATATTAGCAATACCATAGATGATTAATTGTTCGTCGCTGTTGAAGGCAGGCCCTCATCTCTGTCCGCTTTGCCTGGGCCTCGCCGTCCTTGCCGTTTAGCAGCGCACCGAGTTTATGGTGCCGATTAGTCGACGCGTTTCCGTTCGAAACGGTGGCGGGTCCGTCATCTCACGCTGGCATCTCCTCATCGCGTAACTCGAAACATGAAGGTACGTATGATTCGTATTCTGCTGTTAACCTGTCAAAATTTGTGAAACTTACGGTGGCATGTTGTATCTGCCGCAGATCAGTTACGGGTGGTTCTGCATAAGAGAGTGTTATACTGAACTTAGGAAGTCTAAGGGTTCGAAGTGTAGTTTGCGCGGAGCGGAGTCTCATTATTTCGGAACATGCAAAAGTAAATAGAGATTTACTGCTTGTTTTAAAAGTTCCTCGCAGTGTTAATTTGGCGTAGTTTTTTATTAGTGTGCTCTTCGCCCAGTTTTGGTTTTAGACTTTTTTTTAATATGAAGGGCAGAGCTTTTGTAAAGTCAGTGAAATTTCAGTTGCTCTTTTATTCGGTAAATGTCTGAGTCTCGTTTTCAGTCATGTTACAGATAGCTACTAAGCCTTGCATGGTCTTGAGAAAGGGGAATCACGAGTTGAATTTGTCTGCCGCGTGAATTATTTGCTGTTGCAGAAATGGTCTGGTATGTCGGCCAGATGTGGTTTGTCGCCTTGAGGGGCAGGCAGAGGTCCTGTCTATGTTCGGTGTGTTCTCCGCCCTGGCTTGCAGCCTGATCATCTTCGAAATTGCTTGGCCGTTGCTTTCTACTCGTTTATTCCGGGTACCACCGTGTATAAGCCGCGCTTCCATCCTTTAGTTAAATATCCAGCATGTCCGCCGGGATGGATGAGATCTTTTCATAAGTAACCCGAGGTGAATCATTAGTGTTGTCTACATTTTGGTTACGTAAGCAATGAACTTGATAGTGTGCTTATGGTGGTGACTGTCTGTGATCCTTTTGCAATCAGATCTAATAATTATCTTTAAAATCCTATTTGTTATATTAATTCATGATCCAATCATGTAGTTTTTCTAAGTTTGGTGAAGGACAAGCGTCCGAAATATAAAGGCTTGATCTTTGGTAATTACATTTGTACATTTTTTTCTGTATACTTTCTTAAGAGGACAAAGGTCCGAATGAAATGTTTTTATTGTTATTCTGATTCTTTAATAATTAAACTTCTTCTTTCGTTGAAATTAAAATTATATACCAACCACAAATTTGTCCATCAGCAAAGATCCCTAGCTTCCTATCTCTTTTGAGTAGCTGAGGTTAAATTGCAATTTTGATTTGTCTAGCGCGTAACTTAACCAGTACGCAGCTCAATATACTTTTTTCTATGGCATTTGAAACAACTTCCTACGAGAAATTCAAGAACATAATGAAACTTGATAAAATGGTGCAACGATAACAGTGCCTCAAACCACTGTCCTGCCGTCAGGGGAAGAGTTCCATAAACGTTTGTCCTGTTATTTTAAATCGAAGAAAGCACCTAACACAGGTAGGGGTGATGTGTTTATTATCACGTCTGTCATACCAACTGCTCAAAATGTTCACCTTTTATAAACGCTGTAAAATGATTCTGTAGAAACAATGCTCATCTGGAGTTAATAACAGCACATCACGGTGTTACAAGTCATCTTATGGCTTCCATGGTCGTCGGTATTTGCTAACAGACCTCTCGCTTTAATTTCCATCATTGTAAAAATACAGACTTGCTACGTTTGGTAGTGTGCAGATCATTTTGCGTTTCCTGAACAAACATTCCAATACCCCCCCCCCCCCCTCCCACAATCTCCTGCTAAGGTGGTATGTCAATGCGTGTACGTAATGGAAAGGACATTCGTCATGTTGATACCACACTGACTGACTTATATTCAGTGAAATGTCTTCCACTAACTAGAGCAAAAGCATAGACATATCAGTGTGTTTTTTTGTTCCCATTAATAAATAAGAGACCACTGATACGGGTCATAAAAACCACGCATCGGACTTTTCTAGACGAAGTGCGTTGCTTTTATCAATTTCCTTGGGTAGGAGTGGATTTTCAGGTGACGATTATGGCCTATGGCGAATATTGACTTGCCCATGGTTTGGAAATAATGCTTCTACTTAAACAAAATTTTTCATAGTTATGCTGCATAACTTTGGGCTTTTCCTAGATATTAATCGGAGAACTTGTAAGTAGGCTGTTTAGGTTTTCTTATTGGTAACGCTACATAGCGCTCGGTATGAAAAATCACTGGCTGTGCTGTGCGCAGTCTGTGCTTAGTTTGCATTGTTGTCTGCCATTGTTGTGTCGGGCAGCGGCAGCTGGATGCTAACAGCGCGTAGCGTTGCGCAGTTGGAGGTGAGCCGCCAGCAGTGGTGGACGTGGGTAGAGAGATGGCGGAGTTTTGAAATTTGTAAGAATTGGTGTCATGAACTGCTATATACATTATGACTAGTGAGGTAAGTACATTGTTTTTTCTCTATTAAAATCTTTCATTTGCTAACTATGCCTATCAGTAGTTAGTGCCTTCAGTAGTTTGAATCCTTTATTTAGCTGGCAGCAGTGGTGCTCGCTGTATTGCAGTAATTAGAGTAACGAAGATTTTTTGTGAGGTAAGTGATTTGTGAAAGGTATAGGTTAATGTTAGTCAGGGCCATTCTTTTGTAGGGGTTATTGAAAGTCAGATTGCGTTGCGCTAAAAATAATGTGAGTCAGTTTAAGCACAGTCTTGTATAAATTTTTCTAAGGGGACGTTTCAAACTGTAACCAGTTTTGAAAGTCATTGCCATGAAGTCCCAGATGCAGCGAAATGCGAAGAGGATTAAATGCGACGAAATGTAGTGTTCGTAGAACACTCGTTTCTTTGATCCCTTTCGCATTTCTAAGATGCCTGTTTGTGTGACATTTGCATTGCTACTCCTAAAATGTTAGTTTCATTTCTTTCATCAGTTGATCTTCTTTTCCCTCGTTGTATTTTATTATCCATACTTGCTCATCCTTTTTTTTTATAGTGCCCCAGAAGTCAGATCGCGAATGCTTGGCAGGATCTTCAGAATACATCTGCACAGCTGTTCTAATACATATTCGTCATAAACGATATTTAATTTTTCGACTGTCGTATACATTGCGAACGAGTCAACGGCTTCATGAGCAAGTTACGTGATAGCTACAATAGCAGGACACAGACTGACGAGTCTCAAACATATAGGTAAACCCAAGAGCAATACGTGACTCACGTACTTGCATATATTTGATATAACATGGAAGATGTTTGTGGAACCCCTTCTCCTTACCTAGGAACTGTGGAGAAAAACCAAGTAGGTGTCGTGTTTTGGCGACTATAAACGGTAAAAGTTATAAGTATGTGTGTGTGTCTGTGTAAAGTGTGCCCAAATTAAAAGCAGATTACGGTTATATACAACGAAATTTTATCTACAATTTTATAATTGCAGTTCATGAGGAACAGTACTTCTTAATATTGACGCACCAATTCCAGCGCCTAGGAAGGGAGTGTGGAAATTCCTACGTTGCTGATGGATCCAGTTTTCCACGGTGTCTTGTGCTTCCTTTGTCACAGGTGAACCTGCGGCCTTTTCAGAAACTGTTTTGAGTCGCCGAAATTATGAAGCTCACATGGAGTGACATCGGAGCTGTCAGTAGGATGTTCCAGAGCCTTCCTTCGAAATTACTGAAGGAACTGAAGGGTCCTCTTGCACACATATATCGCCTCATAAGGTTGACACCAACACAAAACGTGCACTGTGTGAGAAACTGCTCTCTGTACGCCTCTTTCACCTTCCAATAAGTTTGTTGAGCATTCTCCACTTTTGCATAGCTGCACATTGTGCTGATTGTCAGGAACCAGTGGCGGCTGTTGTGCAAGAGTACAAGAGCACGTACACACCCTACCTTTTGACACCTTTCGGATTTATTGGTTATTTTTGGTTGACTGCTGTTAAACCTAATGTAGATGCAGTAATCTTAAATACACAGCACTAAATACACCGCGCTATGCTACATTGCTGTGAAACTTGGCATCGGGGTCGTGAGGACGCTTTCAGTTATACACATTTTAAGGAGCTCTGGTACATGCGCGAATGGTGTGACGTAGTTACCTTACGGGTCAAATACGTACGGATTCGATAAACAACGAGCACAGATCATGGCGTGCAAAGCTAGCCTTACCACTCAACTACAAGTTTACGTCAATGTCAGTGGGTAATAGCACACTGCTGCAGACGCCTGTTCCCGTTCGCTGGACGTAAATCCCGCTAGACAGTAGCATACTCAAGTTAAAATCTTCTGGGTTGTTTGGCCGCGTCATGTTTCTTCAAAAATGTCCGACGTTTCGACCCCTCTGCTGGGATCTTCCTCAGAATCTTTTCGCGTCCACTACTTCTAGAACACTGTCTGAGACGAGTGTCGCGTCCACTTATAAAGGGGGAGTTTTCTGGCGTTCATGCTGGAGAAGTGATAGCATTGGTTAAAATTCATATGGCTACCATTGGTGGGCCATAGTCATATGCTAATATTCCCGTTCTGATGCAGAAGAAGTGGCGTTGGTAGCTTATCTCCTATGGATACCATTGGCGGTCCATCGTCATTGGATAGAAACGCACTATTCCACGCTTATACTGGAGAAGGATTATTGGTCGAAATGCCTGCTACCGCTAATGGTAAGTCGTCATCATTGGATAGATTCGAAACGGACAGAACAAGAGAGGGGGAATGTTTATCCAAAATATTATTGTCCGCAGCTCGTTGTTCATACCGCTCACACACCGCGGCCGCGTATTTACATCCTCGATGGCCGGGAGTCACGATGTCGGAAGCCTATAGCCGTCCTCTCCATTTAAATTGCAAGCATTCTTAGAAATTTCTGCCGCCCGGTGTCGCCGAGCGGTTCTAGGCGCTTCAGTCTGGAACCGCGCGACCGCTACGGTCGCAGGTTCGAATCCTGCCTCGGGCGTGGATGTGTGTGATGTCCTTAGGTTAGTTAGGTTTAAGTAGATTTACGTTCTAGGGGAATGATGACCTCAGATGTTAAGTCCCATAGTGCTCAGAGCCCTTTGTACCATTAGAAATTTCCACCGCTTCTCGGACCTTTTTCTATAAATATTTGTTTCTTTAGCCAGTAATCGTACTTTATTAAAATCGATGTCAGAGCCTCAGTTCTCGTGATGTTCCGCTACTGCCGATTTTGCACTTTGTTTTAGCCGCATGTGCCTTTCGTGTTCCTTAATGCGTTCTTTAACAGTTCTTCCCGTTTCGCTTATATACACAAAGCCGCAGCCACATGACACTTGATGGACGCCTGCATTGTGGAGGAAAATTTTTTTTATTATGTTTTGACTAAAGAAAGATGTCTGAATACCATTTTTCTTTAAAATTCTGCTTACTGGGTCAGTGATCCCAGAAACGGACGGTAACATGACTGAGTGAAAAGGCGATTCCGCCTAAAAGCCCTGACGATTGAATACCTATCATACCCATTTGTCTCCAATGTCCTCTTTAAAATTATTTACTCCGATTCAAAGTTGTCATCACTGATACGGAAGGCACGTGAGGACAGAGTGATGAGTACTGCTTGCTTATGGGCTGCGTGGTCGTGCGAATTGGCATCTAAATACCAGTTTTTGTTAGTCGGTTTTCTCTACACTCTGTGACCCAGAGTATTATCAGATTTTGTGTATAGCAACACATCTAGGAACGGGAGACCAACCTCACTCCCACCCTAAAAAGTAAATTTGAATTTGAGGTGAATGCCATTTAAGGAATTGTGGAACGCATGGCGTACCGTGACATCGTGTTTAAACTTTGGACATTGGTGTGCCCGTCGGTTAATGAATTCTGTGTCAGTTCGCAACGTTTCGTCTCCGACCGCGGGAGACATCTTCAAGGGGGTCCGTAGCTCGATGGAAGGCCCAGCACACCCACTGGCTCGCTACTGACTGCCGCTAAATTCCGTGTCCGCACGTTCCCGCGCCGCGGTGTGACGCCACGTGTTGTAACAACTTCAGTGCAATTGGCCGCTGTCCGTCGCCGTCGATCGCCGTTGCCATCACCCAGTAGTGGACAGGAGGTACACACCTTCTTTAACACCGGCATCCATATACCGTTTAATTTCACGCCCTTCTCCTTTCGACTGAAATTATTACGGTGTTTAGCGATTTCGATTGCCTCCCAGTAGAGCCTTTCGTAATATCCGCTTGCGGACGCTACTACTTGCGTCACAAAAAATGGTTCAAATGGCTCTGAGCACTATGGGACTCAACTGCTGTGGTCATTAGTCCCCTAGAACTTAGAACTACTTAAACCTAACTAACCTAAGGACATCACACACATCAATGCCCGACGCAGGATTCGAACCTGCGACCGTAGCAGCCTCACGGTTCCGGACTGCGCGCGTAGAACCGCGAAACCACCGCGGCCGGCTACTTGCGTCTCCTCGAAACGAATATTGCAGTTCCTTGGCAGGAAAGCATGCTCCGCAATAGCTGATCGTTCCGTTTCTCCTCTTCTACAATTGCCTGTACCACTAAAAGAACTGTTTCTAAACGTTTGGGCGAGCACAAGGGCTCTCGCAATCGGAGGCAAAACGTTGGGATTTGACACAGAATTCATCAACCGACCACGGCATAACAGCCCGGATAATTATAATGGGCATGATACTTCCGGCCGTGAAGGTCTACATTTTAGTATAAGCGTAATGTTGCATGTCCCAGCTGACCTCCAAATTCTTGAAAACCATACATTCACCATTGTGACAATATACGTTTCCTCCATGTGCGTTTTCAGACGTGTATTCTACACTGACTTCATTTTTATGGGTGACAATGCATGACCACATTGATTTGAGCAAGTAAAAGAGCTTTTGAAACCAGAGGGTGTTCGGCGACTAGGCTGGTGTGTCTGTTACCGTGACTTCAGTGTTGCTGAGCACAGGTGGGATGCGGGGGGAGGGGGAGGAAAGAGGGGGAGGAAGTACTGCAGCACGTCCACATGGACCAAATACCACCCAGTAGTTGTGAAGTGCGCTGTTGGTGGATTGGAACGTCCTAGGACAAAAACTCCTTTCCAACCTTTTGAACAGCACGAGAGCACATTGCACAGCATGGATTGCTGTTCGTGGACATGATATTCCCTATGTCCCTCCATTTGTAATGTCCAGTGGACCATCATGTATCTGTATGACTTAAGTGTAATTATTGTCTTTGAATGAGAGTGTCACTTTTACCTGTCTCACCGTGTATGTCTTCAGTTACCGTCTGTCCCATACTGTAGTAGTTCTTTGAACGTATGGTCTAGGTGTCTTGGAGCTATGTTGTTTGTGAACTTCACGCGAATGCTACTTTCGTCTCGTAAGTTTTCCGCAGCAGTACGCGGGCAGAAAGCTAGTGTCGCCCGGAAAGGACGCGGTGGTAGGGCAGAGCGGGGGCTGTCCGCAGTGGCCTGCAGCACAGCCTCCTCCCTGCCGCCCCCTGGCACCACGCCAGCGGTCGAGGGCCACACGTCTCGCTTTCCCAGCACACTTCGTGAGAACCTGAGAACCTGCAGCGCGGAAACTGTCGCAGCGCCTGCCACGGCTGCTGCAGCCTGCGGCGTCGCGCCCCCTCCGAGAACGGTGGTATTTCTGCGCACAGCTTGTAGCAGACGTGTGGGTATCTGTCCGACTTTTGAGGCACATATTCTACAGAATTTCAAGGCTATTAGCTTGTTCTGTCTAACTCTGTTCATGGTGGTCCAAGACGAATACGTCTTTCTACAGATGAATGTCGGGTCTATGGTTGCTTTTTATGTCTCACTCGATGCTCAAACTGTTTGCCTATTTGTATCGAAATGATCCAGAATTTTTGATAACTTTTTCGTTTTATTTACTCTCCTACGGCTTACCATATATCTTATCAACATATTCGTCTTCCGCCATAATCGTCTTTACTCATTATTTCTATTGTTTTGTTACATCTTTTAACTGTCTAATACGCACGTACAAACATTCTCATTTTTTTAATTTCTTATTTTCTGTTAGCACATTTCACACTACTTTTAGTGCATTTCTTTACTCATTACTTGTAAGTAATTAAAGCTGTCGTCAACCAGAAGGTTGGTCTGAGCCACGTATTGTATATTACAACTGGAGGTTGTGGAGGTAACCCTATCAGACCACAAAATTTTTTTTCCTTTCTCCTGTGTTTTCCGTTTTACTTTATTCTACTTCATTTTCTTGATGCTGCGAAAGAATTATAACTCCATAACTTTTGTGCACTTATTTCTTATCAAACCTAGATTTCTGTTTACGTCAAGCAATGATCTTGAACGTAACTGATGATTTCATTTTGTTCTGATGACGATGCTTTTCGTTTATTCGTATGTTGTTTAAGTTCTGTTCCCATGAACAGAATAATTCGCTGCATAAATTTTGTATCAGACTATAAGTCGTTGTAACTGGAATTTTTGGAAGTGTAATACGGACCGAGATGGGTTGAGCGGTGTAGACACATATTGAAAGGTCGCAAGAGAAGCAACAAAGAACAGAATAATTCGATGCATAAATTTTGTACCAGACTATAATGCGTTGTAACTGGACTTTTGGGAACTGTAATACGGACCGAGATGGGTTGAGTGGAGTAGACACGTATTGAAAGGTCGAAAGAGCAGCAACAATAAATACTATGGAGCGAGAAGCACAAAACGGAATGTAATTGTCGCGACGCATGAGCGTTACCGCCTTTATACCGTTGTGATCGTGGCGATGTAAGGTACGTGTTTGAACATTAGTGTGATATGTGATTTAGGTGTCTACTACTGACAAAATATTAATTACGTGTTCCACTGGTTGTTAGTCGAAACTACCAATCGGAACATTAAGCTAAAAAACTGCGGAGTGCAGATCGCTAAACTGGGTGAACGCTATAGCTGCACCGTTTTGATTGTTGATTGCACAGACTTTCGTGCGTACCGTGGATTGTAAGAGTAAACACATATTTGGTAACGTATTTCCTTATTGTAAAATGATATTAGTAGCGGTAATCTTTGATGTACGACATACCCATCTGCGCGCTATTTATGTTGATATTTGCGCTCCGTACGGATTGTTTGATGTATACCGTAGACTGTTAATTCAAGCTGTAATTAATTTAATGTACTTCCTTAATGCGGACTGTTGAACCGTGAAATGTGCCGAGCAGCGATCAAACAGAAAACCGTATATTTGAAACTGTGACTAGTAGTGACTAACATACAACATGACGTCGGGATACGTCACTCGTTAATTTAATGAAGCCTGTCTGGCTTTTTTCGATGCATAGAGCTACTCAGATTATATCAACATCGCACTTTCATCCTCCTCCAACATTCGCAAAGGGCAACTAGAGTCACGTGGATCAACAAACCCAATATAATTATCTGATTACGTTCTGAAATATTATGGGCGCACAGCACGGACGTCAACGACTCGTCAGCAGCATCAACTAACTGAAGATCGACGTTATATCTGTTACATGGGAAAAGCTCAACCCACGCGATGTATTTATGAAAAGAATTTTACGTTGTTGTTGCTGTGGTCTTCAGTCCTGAGACTGGTTTGATGCAGCCCTCCATACTACTCTATCCTGTGTAAGCCTCTTCATCTTCCAGTACCTACTGCAGCCTACATCCTTCTGAATATCCTTATTGTATTCATCTCTTGGTCTACTTCAACGATTTTTATCCTCCACGCTGCCCTCCAGTAATAAATTAATGATCCCTTGATGCCTCACAACATGTCCTGCCGACCGATCTCTTCTTCTAGTCAAGTTGTGCCACAAAATCCTCTTCTCCCCAATTCTATTCCATACCTCCTCATTAGTTGTGTGATCTACCCATCTAATCTTCAGCATTATTATGTAGCACCACATTTCGAAAGCTTATATTTTTATCTTGTCTCAACTATTTATCGTCCATGTTTCACTTCCATACATGGCTACACTTCATACAAATACTTTCAGAACCGACTTTCTGACACTTAAATCAATACTGGATGTTAAGAAATTCCTCTTCTTCAGAAACGCTTTCCTTGCCATTGCCAGAATTTTGTTCTCAACTTACTAACTATGTGAAAGTTGTGGTACGTTTTCATGGTCACAGTCCTTCGAATAACAGAAGTTCCACTTAACGTAGGGGCTGTATTTTTCAGTATCTTCAAAAATCAAACATAAAATTAATTTTTTTCAGTAAGTGAATTGATTCTGCAGAAGTCATTTCAAAGTCGGTTCTAGCTCAATCAATATTTGTGGAGGTACAGTCTCCGATGGTTGGCTGGTTGGTTGATTTGGATAGTAAAGGGACTAAACTACAGGCTCATCAGTCCCTGTTACCGATGCCGCAGCCTAATTTTGTAACAGCACTCATCCGTTATCTTCACAAGGCGATGTGCCGTTACGTTCAGCCGACCTTCGAAGTTACTAAACCAATTACTGAGTGATGTATACTTTAACGTTGATTCCAAACTATGCTGCCTCCTGATACTTCAAGCGAAAAAGCCGTTGCCAGAGGAGAAAGAAGGAAAAATACTGAAAAGGGAAAGAGCACCCAATCTTTTGTTTAGTAGTGTTACACTTACCCACTTGAGAGAAACAGAGGGTGAAACGTCTTGTGCGGTTCGCTGCGGATATTCAACCTCAGCAGTGCTATTTGGTCTCTTTATTTATCTGTTCGTATTTTGAATGAACCAGCAGCTGGAAAAAAAACATAGCTGGTATGTTTTATGGAACAGGAACTGCTTGCCTCATATTCGTTCACTAAAAGTACAACAGACGGCATATGCGAAACCTATCTCTGAACAAATTTCTCACGAAAAAGGATAAAATGCTGTATTGTAATGAGTTCCGAAAGAATTTCTATGTTGCAATTCATTTTCAACAAATCTTCGAAGTACAATGCCCTATTAGACATCAAATTTTGGGGCATTTTTTTCAGCTTCCCTACTGTATCCTTAAGCACCATACAGCGGGGTGTAAATAGATCCGCGTCTTGGGAGAACATTTGCCAAATGTCATGAATTTTCACTCGGTTGTACTTGAATCCAGATCATTGAAAGCTATCAACAGCATTCCTCGTTGCAAGGGATGCTGATTTAATTAGGTTAGTTACGAAACTGCATAAGATGTACAACTACTAATGAATCAGATGAGCCGGCCGCGGTGGCCGTGCGGTTCTGGCGCTGCAGTCCGGAACGGCGGGGCTGCTACGGTCGCAGGTTCGAATCCTGCCTCGGCCATGGGTGTGTGTGATGTCCTTAGGTTAGTTAGGTTTAAGTAGTTCTAAGTTCTAGGGGACTTATGACCTAAGCTGTTGAGTCCCATAGTGCTCAGAGCCATTTGAACCATTTTTTTGAATCAGATGAATCTCAAAGAGTAGGATCGACAGTTTACATATAGCACATAGCAGCCTTCACTGATTAGATTAACTATTGATGTTCACAGATTGTGGTCAATGGATGCAGGACACTTCACAGTAATTTTTTATCAAAAGGTCATAGACGACCCCTGGCGTTTAAAGTGCAGGAGACAGCTGAATCCATGTGAGAATCCTAACATAGAGAGTCACACCTTAAGATGATAATCGACGCGATGAGAATAGTGTTGAAGAGGTGGTCCTGATTCCCCATAGTTCACAAAAATGGTCATAACGCTGTTGCAGAAACGATTTATAAAGCGTGCCAAATTTAAACGAATGCAAAAACCCCCAAGATTCGCGAAATTTTACAGAAGCTCTAAATTTAGCATGCGTTTCACTTCAAGGTGCTTTTAATAGTTCCCACAACGAAACTCTGTCTGGAACGTGGCAGAAAGCTCAAAGATATTCTTGTCGTACGTAAAGCACACCAGCGGCAGGACGCAGTGAATACCTTCACTGCGCGTCAGATTCCTTTCAGAGCATGTTAATACAATAGTTCCACTCTTATGCTGCTACAATAGTTCCTTTCTTGGCAATCATTTACAACCGCTTACTCGTTGAAAGATATGTACCCAAGGATTGTAAAGTTGCAAAAGTCACACCAATACCAATATAGAAAACTGGAGTAATCCGCTGGCTTGTAGACTGATACCACTAACATCAGTTTTCTGTAGGATTTTGGAACATGTACTGTGTTCAAACATTATGAATTACCTCGGAGAAAACGATTTATTGATGAAAAATCAGCACATATTCAGAAATTTCTTTCTTGTGAAATGCAGCTCTTTATTCTCACGATGTAATAAGTACTATTGACAGGTGACATAGAAGTGTTTTCGTATTTTTTATATTTATAGAAGGCCTTTGATACTGTTCGTCACAAGGAGCTTCTAACAAATATGTGTGGTAATGGAGGATTTAGTTGTGCTATTCGATTCGTGGGTTCCTGTCAGAAAGGTTAAAATTGGTAGTAACTCATGGGCAGTCATCGAATAAAATATAAACAATATGTGGCGTTCCCCAAGAGAGTGGTGTAGGTCCTCTGGTGTTCTTGCTCTACATAAACGCCGCAGGAGACAATCTCAACAGCTCTACTATATTGTTTGTAGATGATATGGTCATTTACCATCTTGTCAAGTCATCAGATGATCAAAAGCTATTGATAATTGGTTTATGGAAATTATCTGTATGATGGGAAAAGTGGCATACTGGCAATTGAATCTAAAGAGTGAAAAGTGTGAAGTCATTTGTATGAGCACTGAAGTGAATCCACCGAATTTCAGTAGCTACGTCGTCCACAAACTCATCTACAAGATTTTAAACTCTATTTTTATCTCTCTTTAATAACACGTTAACTGTATCCGCCGATATAACTCAAACCTCCCCTCTAAAACCTCTAGCTGTATCCAACGATGCATTAGAAACGTCTTTCACTAAATTACCATCTGCATCGCTAAATTCCATTACTGTATCGCACCTCGTCAGGATTCACAACACATTCAGATTCCCCTAAGATCTGATGCCCCTCTTCTACCTCTGCTACTTTATATTTGTTGTTTTCCCACCAGATAGAAATATATTCCTAGACGAAAGGGACTGACCTCCTATATACAACAATGTCCTCAAATTCATCCTTTAATATCTACTCATACTTCACATTTCTATCAACGACCGTCAGTTCGTTTCCAGCAGGAGAGGTAAATGCACAAATTTCTTCTTCCGAAATATCGATATAAGTACTTTTAACATTTGCAATGTCATCATCTAAAACGTCATTTTCACCTTTCTTTACGAATAAGTTACCCACTGGCACCGATCATAAAATTCATCTTCAGTAAACAAGAAGAGGTATGTTCACTACTTCTGCCGCTACAAAATAAATTCTGTCTGCAGCTGATGAGACAACTTCTAAGCCACTTTCCAGACACATTCACCTAAAACATGTCAACCTACATCACTAAAACTGTTGCTACTAATTAGTGTCTCATCAAACTCCTAGACTGCCGACCTCCACCAACTTCATATTCCAGTCCTGTCTCGGCCAGATAGAGAGTTACCCACCAGGCTTACATTCTGTATTTTCCCCGCCTGAATAAAATAAAACATTCAGACTCTTAATATATTATCTAGTACATCATTATCTATTAGCGCTTTCTCTTCTCTTTTGCGTTGTTTCACAACGCTTTACAATTTGTCTGCACTTTAAATCAGGCTCCCTTACTTGAGTCCTGTTTGCCTGTTCTCCATGTGCTGCCAGCTTACTTACATGTCTTGTCTTATCAGTGCCGGTTTATTTTGCCACCATCGCACTTGAGATGTAGCGACAATCAGTTTTCCGATCTCCAGTGCCGACTTTGCGATCCATGATGTACATCTCCCTCAAATCATTAATCCCTATTGTACTATGGTTATTATTATTCTGATAATTGTTAACATAATAATTTCTTCAGAAATTACTGGTCTGATGCCACTTCTGACAAGTATAATGATTCCTGTTCAGATTCCAATTTCCTCGTTGATTATTTTGAACTTTAGTGCTTGTTCCAACGTGACAATGTAATCTAAAAGCTCATCACCAGGATTGGTTGGATTGTGTATCAAATCCCGCTGTAGAGATTCTGGCAGTCACATTCTGGGTGCCTTAATTTCCGTTAATAATCCTAATGCTCGGTCTATGTGCATGAATTTTGCCAGCTCACACACAAACAGAACTCGTGCATTAAAATAACGCTCCTTCTGTAACGCAGTCTATCAAAGAATTTATTTTTAATTAACGTTTACTTTTCTTCATTCCAGAATTTGTTCAAAAGCCGTTTTCACACATCGTAACTAGTGAACGAAAGGCTCATTAAAATCACACATGACTGACTGTCACTTTCTAACTACCTTCTTACATACGTAATTTTGGCATCATCAGACATTCCCAGCACAAAGCTATCGCTAAAAGCTGCTAGAAAATTTAGCAGCTGATAGTTTCTCTCATTTGCAAAGCATTTACCAGCTCCTGGTCCACCCCAACGTAACTGAACTGTCGTAGTGGCCCGACCTGTTGCTATTGTACTTAGCTCCACAAATACACTTTTAATTTTATGCCCAAACTGTACTACTTCTTCTCTAATTCCTGCCTCAAAACTGTTGCTATTTTCCGTAGTACAATTTTGGCATTCTACAGTTTTCACTTATAAAATGTTGAATGTTTTATCTCCTTCCTTGATTCTAGGCTATCTGAAACTCTAGCATTTTCTGATCTATCCGTACTTAGTGATCGTTTAATCACACTGATATCCGTTTCAGACGATAAACCTGTGACGTCATATTTATTTAAATCGTTTCGCTGGAAGTTAAATTATAGGCCATCATGGTTACCTGTGCCTCACTGCTGTCGCCGTGGTGAAGATGTTGCTGACGAGAATCCTCTGCCAGTTCCAACGCCGACGGTGAACACCTCGGATCGCTGGCGTGGTCGTCGATGATGTGGTCACCGTTGAACTCGCACCGTCGTCTATCTTTCCACTGTCAGCTGTCGAAAACTACCGCTAAGCACGAATTCACGTCTCTGTCTTCTCCTCTCCTGAAGTTCCGTTCCATCCCTAGCTTTTCTCCACTTAATTACTGCTACACGCACGTACATACAACTGCTGCAAAATCTGTAAATCGCAGCCCCTACTAAGACCGCCTACAATACAGTATATTCAGAACTGGAGTCACTAGCATCAGAAATGTTAAGCATAGATCTTTTGTAATGTCAAAGTGAATTGTGTTCGTAACGTACACTATAAAATCCTATTTACAGACATACCGTCAGCAATGAATTCAAACCCAAAAGCAGAACGAGTAAAGTATTTGCGACATGCCCTTTGGGATTGATACTTGGCAGATTTACGGCTATATTAGTGCATGTGGTGTCATACAGCCATACAGTCGAGCTGTAGAGCACTGCTTTACGCTCAGTGGTAAACTTCACCGCAATACTGTAATTTATTGGTGAGCCTGCAATCTAATTACTCATGCATTGCCACCTAATGGGAATTATTAAAATACGCTATGTGAAACATGGTAAAACAAGAACAATAAACGAGAAAGAGTAGAATTCAAGCGTATAATAGCAATCGGCAACAGCAAATATTTAAGCTGTACACTATGTGATCAGAAGTATCCAGACAACTGGCTGAAAATGACATACAAGTTCGTGGCGCCCTGCAGCGGTAAAGCTCGAGAAAAATAAAATGTTGGCCCATGCTTAGTCTTGACGACGGCTTCCACTCTTGCAGGCATACGATCAATCAGGTGCTCTAAGGTTTCTTGGGGGAAGGCAGCCCAGTCTTCACGGAGTGCTGCACTGAGAAGTGGTATCAGTGATAGTCGGTGACGCCTGGCACGAAGTAGACGTTTCAAAACATCCCAAAGGTGTGCTGTAGGCTTCAGGGCAGCACTCCGTGCAGGCCAGTCCATTACAGGCATGTTATTGTCGTGTAAACATTCCGCCACAGGCCGTGTATTATCTACAGGTGGCCGATCGTGTTGAAAGATTCAATTGCCATCTCCGAATTGCTTTACAATAGTAGGAACCAAGAAGGTGCTTAAAACATCAATGTAGGCCCGTGCTCTGATTATACACGATAAACACGACCATACCATCACACTACCGCCATCGAATTTTACTGTTGGCACTACACACGTTGACAGATGACTTTCAGCGGGCATTCGCCATACCCACACCATGCCATCTGATCGTCACATTGTGTTCCGTGATTCGTCACTCCACACAACTTTTTTCCACTGTTCAATCGTCCAACGTTAAGCTCCTCACACCAAGCGAGGCGTCGTTTAGCCTTTACCGCCATGATGCTTGACTTATGAGCAAATTTTCTTACCTCTCGCCTAAATCTCATAGTACTTTCAGTGGATCCTGATGTAGTTTGGTGATGGTCTGGATAGATGTCTGCCTATTACACACTACGACCCTCTTCGATATTCGGCGGTCTGTCAGTCAACAGACGAGGCCTGACTCCTGTACGCTTTTGTGCTGTACGTGTCCCTTCTCTTTTCTACTTGACTGTTACATCGGAAAGAGTGGACCTAGGGATGTTTAGGAGTGTGGAAATCTCGCGTACAGCCGTATGACGCAAGTGACACCTAATCACCTTAAGACGATCGAAGTCATTGAGTTCTGCGGAGCGCTCCCTTCTACTCTCTCACGATGTCTAATGACTATGAGGTAACTGATATGGAGTATCTGGCAGTAGGTTGCAGAGAAATGCACCTAATATGAAAACGTATGTTATTGGGGGTGTCTAGATACTTCTGACCGCATAGTGTATGTGCTAATTCATTGTACCGTACAAAACATCAGACCTAGTAAATTGTGGTTCTACAGAGCATCATTTAAACACGCAGAAAAATTAATAACGATTCTCTACTGCAGTAAAGTATGTGTAAATATGTAAATTGAGTGGTAGCAGAACACCCTTATGCTAACTAAACACCACTGGCCGACAAAACAGTCTCTGAGATTAAGACAACATCACTCGCAGAATTTTGTTGTGTGAGCAGAAGTTAAAGTATGTGTGACCACTTGCCGCATAGAACTTAACACCTTGCCTAGGCCTGACACAAAGTGCGTGCGCCCCTAAGGGCCTCAACACAGACTGCTTCTCCAAACAGCTTCATGAAATCTTCATAACCCTAAACGAATCAGAATGCTTGATCTCCAAAATGCTCATGCCAATGAAATCACTCATTCACCCACCGTTTATGTTCTACTTAAAATATGGTAAATAGACACCACTTGATTATTTAATTATTTACGTATTAGACATATGTTTTAAGCGACAACTCGCCATCTTCCGATTCTGATAATACCAAACACTGTATGCTATGTGTGGTGTGCGTACTGTAAGACCTTCGGTACACACACCATCAGATTATATAACTTGTCGCTCTAACGAAGTAGGCGAGTGTCAGCAATATGTCTCGTGGTCTTATCGTGGCGTGTTTATCTTCTGCCGTTGGGTCAGACGATAGAAATGCCACTTGCACGCTTAGAGTAGCAGATTGACGGTGACCAACTTTAATCAGAAATGGATTAATTATCACACACATTTATTAAAATAATAATAAAACATAGACATTACGTAACTTGATTCTGGATGCTGTTTACAATTGACAATCTTAAGTTCCCTTGGTCTTGGTACGTTTATCTTATTCTCACATATCTCTGATACTTGACAAAGTGTCTTAATCATTTATCTTCATGGCTATGTACAGGAACATGATAATCTTATTAGGCGCAGACTGAAACTTGACTATATACTGGTACAGACTAATGCATACTGACTAATCGGAGGTCTGTACACTCGTTATAATACCTCGAGCGTTCAGGTATCACTGCGCGAGTGTGATCCGCCAGGAGGAATGGTTCTACGTTAGCAGCAATGTCCTTGGCTGCGTTACATATTAACACGCAGATCGGCGGAAGCAGAATTTGGTCCATCTCTAAGACAGCGCCATTTCGTAGTGCGGAGACGGACGAGCGCTGCGCCTGCACTTTTGCCTTAGCTAGACGCGCTCTATTGGGAAAGTTGTGTACGCGCTGACTACGCGGAACTATGCACACAACACTATGTATAAAAGTTCACAAATGATTAGCTTATTTACTGACTGGTGAATTCCAGCTTATAAAAAATGATCACGATAAACCATTTACAACTAATGTATGAATAGATGATTTTGGATTGCGCTATTGAAGCGTCATTTGATGCTTATCACATCATATGGAAACGTTGCCATCCTTAGTTTGCAACTGATTTTCGTCCAGGCCAGCACGACTATTCGTTAAATATATTTAGTTTCAGTCTTGACAAAATTGTATGTTAACATAGAGTACGACATGGGACGTGGTCTCTGCATTCATTTACTATGTGACTGGCGGATTCAGTGATCTCACACATTTTATGAATAAAGATATAGATTTGGTAATACCTCAGTAAATAAAACAGGTATAAATGTGAGGCTTTGCGGGACGATAGCTGTCCTGCTAGGCCAGGGATTGTGAATCTTTTTCGCTACCACTCACTTTCGTTACTCTAGTAGTAGTAAAATTTTCTAAGCACAAACCGGATCTGTGGTAGTGGTGATTCACAAAGTGGGAAAGAACCTGTACATTATAAAGCCAGAACGCCCATTAGTTTGAAGTAGGAACCAGGTTGACTACTATGATGCCAGGCTATCATCCAATACCTGGTTTAAGAAGATAACATGTGGCGTTCGGCAGTTTTCATTGATTAATGTGACAGGTATATACGGTATTAATATTCCGACACATTCATCTCCGTCTCGTGATCACGCTGCCATGATTGAAATTTTACTAAGACGAACCACCGAAATATTACAGAATTTTGAATCCACCATGGCCATTATACGTCGGCAGCCATTGTTCATCCTGGGCTCCAGCTGTCTTAGGAGCAAGTGTCGATTACTTGTCTCCATGCTGTCCCTTCGTCGGTGAGTTCGAGGCCGTTCTTCTACTGGCCCCATTCCACTGCTGCCCACTATGGTGAAGCTAAGCGCATGTAAATCTTGCTTTCAACTTCTTAAGCTTTAACGTGGCCGAACTCTCGCCAGCATATTAGTCATCTCAAAGTAAACCAGCTTCAGATTAAGGCTAACGAAGGAATAAGACCGAAGAAGATCTAACAACTTCAGAGATCAGTGCACCCATATATCTAACGAAAAGCTAAAACAGTAATAAAGAATAAAAGTGACATATTAAAAGGATATGGAAAGACAGAATGGAAATATCTGAAAACTTGTAATTTCGCTTAATGCGCAGCTGATGCAAATAATTCTACTTATTGGCGTGTAAAAATGGGGACTGCTATTTTAGTAGTCATCGCTGCAAGGGAAATGTGTTTACATTTCAAATATTTTGCTGTTTAGATCACATTTTTTGTCGGTAACAGCACCTACCTAATAATTTTTAAACTATCTGAATATTTTGAGCTCTTCTGGAACAGTTTCTTCCGTTTATTATGTTCATAAATTATTTAGAGCCCTTCGTTAATTTATCATGAGGTATATCCCTTGTAGTGTGGTGTCATTTCCAAAATTCTTATTACGTTTCGAGTGTACGGTAAAAGGCAGGAGGGAGTTTTTATCGATGTATACCTTGTGACTGTGGTGGAAGAATCTTTCTAAATTTTACTTTTGCCTTACTAGCCAAGTAGACTTCCCATTTTCTTGAAACCATGAATCCTACAAAACATGCCTGCATTATTGCCTTTGAGCTTAGACCACAAGATAACGAGTTTTTGCTTGAAATTCTCGTTATGAAAAGAATAATTCATAAAATATAACCTTTGGTTATAATATCCCACTACACCAATTTTCTATGTGACAGCAGTACTATAAAAGACATTGAACTACACTCTTGGAAATTGAAATAAGAACACCGTGAATTCATTGTCCCAGGAACGGGAAACTTTTTTGACACATTCCTGGGGTCAGATACATCACATGATCACACTGACAGAACCACAGGCACATAGACACAGGCAACAGAGCATGCACAATGTCGGCACTAGTACAGTGTATCTCCACCTTTCGCAGCAATGCTGGCTGCTATTCTCCCATGGAGACGATCGTAGAGATGCTGGATGTAGTCCTGTGGAACGACTTGCCATGCCATTTCCAACTGGCTCCTCAGTTGGAGCAGCGTTCGTGCTGGACGTGCAGACCGCGTGAGACGACGCTTCATCCAGTCCCAAACATGCTCAATGGGGGACAGATCCGGAGATCTTGCTGGCCAGGGTAGTTGACTTACACCTTCTAGAGCACCTTGGGTGGCACGGGATACATGCGGACGTGCATTGTCCTGTTGGAACAGCAAGTTCTCTTGCCGGTCTAGGAATGGTAGAACGATGGGTTCGATGACGGTTTGGATGTACCGTGCACTATTCAGTGTCCCCGCGACGATCACCAGAGGTGTACGGCCAGTGTAGGAGATCGCTCCCCACACCATGATGCCGGGTGTTGGCCCTGTGTGCCTCGGTCGTATGCAGTCCTGAATGTGGCGCTCACCTGCACGGCGCCAAACACGCATACGACCATCATTGGCACCAAGGCAGAAGCGTCTCTCATCGCTGAAGACGACACGCCTCCATTCGTCCCTTCATTCACGCCTGTCGCGACACCACTGGAGGCGGGCTGCACGATGTTGGGGCGTGAGCGGAAGACGGCCTAACGATGTGCTGGACCGTAGCACAGTTTCATGGAGACGGTTGCGAATGGTCCTCGCCGATACCCCAGGAGCAACAGTGTCCCTAATTTGCTGGGAAGTGGCGGTGCGGTCCCCTACGGCAGTGCGTAGGATCCTACGGTCTTGGCGTGCATCTGTGCGTCGCTGCGGTCCGGTCCCAGGTCGACGGGCACGTGCACCTTCCGCCGACCACTGGCGACAACATTGATGTACTGTGGAGACCTCACGCCCCACGTGTTGAGCAATTCGGCGGTACGTCTACCCGGCCTTCCGCATGCCCACTATAAGCCCTCGCTCAAAGTCTGTCAACTGCACATACGGTTCACCTCCACGCTGTCGTGGCATGCTACCAGTGTTAAAGACTGCGTTGGAGCTCCGTATGCCACGCCAAACTGGCTGACACTGACGGCGGCGGTGCACAAATGCTGCGCAGCTAGCGCCATTCGACGGCCAACACCGCGGTTCCTGGTGTGTCCGCAGTGCTGTGCGTGTGATCATTGCTTGTACAGCCCTCTCGCAGTGTCCGGAGCAAGTATGGTGGGTCTGACACACCGGTGTCAATGTGTTCTTTTTTCCATTTCCAGGAGTGTATATCAAAACGCTTCATCATTGTTTTCTTATTTGGGAAGTAGAAGTTTGTGGACCACGATTTATGGTTTTACCTCATCACATTCAGACCATTATCTCAGGTAAAATTGGGATATAACGTGTGATACCTTTCCAAACATATTTAATTTATCCTTCGCTTTTCTCGTAGTTTAAAAAATGCACAATCATCCTATTTTCGTTTGTAAATAATATGCTTTCACAATTGTGACTGGTTTTTGATCTGCTTCCTATGAGCGATGTGATCACATGAACGTCAGTTTTGCAGGCCCAGAGTTATGTGAATACTGATTATGGACACTCTAACTTCGGATACACTACACAGATATCAATGATATCAAAATCTAAAATCCCTGCACTATAGACTATTTCTTTACTTCCACATAGACTGTCTGACGTGTCTCGTTGGTCATATCAGCCTGCCAAGGGGAAGTCATAAAACGTCTGGCCACCTCTCTGGATCATTCTGCATTAAATTCTTTGACAGAGCGCATGACCGTAAGTTTAAGGGACCAAATGGACGAAACTATGGCAATGGAAACCTCTGATGACTCTCTGATATGTTTGCCCGCTAAACATAGGTCCTCTCCACAGAAATGATCTTAGTCTACACGAGATGGTGCAAGGTAGCAGGCAACATAAGACTCCTGTACTGACCTCTGTGACCCAGACACCACAGCCAGCCCACATTAACGTTTGAGCTCTGTAGTCGGGGCTCCCACATATGGTCATATATTGGAGTAGACACTGATCACAAGAGAAGTCAAGGAGTCAACTATAAAATCATCAGCCAGAAAAGAGCACCATGAGCGACATCACCTTTGACTCTGGCCATAACAACTTATTTATACTACGACCAGAAAACGGCGTCATCAAGTCCCGAGCAGCTACCAGAGACCGCCACCACTGCTTATTGTTTATACATTATAGAGAGCAGCAATCAGTCGTCCCTTTATTTGTAGGTTTTATTTGGAAAATCCTGATTTTAGATAGTGCCTAGCCATTATCAGTGCACTGTTTTCTAGGCTCGATACATGTCAGTTAACTATTGTGACTGACTGACGCCCGTACAACAGGGAACTGATATGTATCGATACTAGAAAAAAGTGCATTGATAATGGCTAGGCACTAGCCGAAATCTGAATTTGTCCAATAAAACGTACAAAACAAAGGACGACTGATTGGTGCGCTCTATAATTTATAAATGATATCACAGTCGCTGAGTGCACCAACTTTCCAAATGGAAGGTAACCTGACTGCTTATTGTGTTTACCAGTTGGGCATATCTAGAGCGTTACCCGCTCTACATCTACACATCATGCGTCAAAGCTCCTGGTCTCTATCCACTACAAGGCATGGGTACGATCATCTTCTGTATAGCAGACCCACCTTGCCATCAGGCAGTGCGCAATGAATGATATCTTCTGTATAGCAGACCCACCTTGCAATCAGCCAGTGCGCAATGAATGATAGTCTTTGGTTTTGGATTTGCACACGTATGGAACAGATGCAGGGGTACCTCTGTCCCCCTGTATCACCGATCCTTTTCCCGATCCAGCAATTTTTATCCCTATGAACAGACGGAGGGATCCAATGTATGGATAGAGACTTCGGGTCTGTTGGCGATAATATTAGTGTGTATTTCCGCTTTAGCGACTCAATAGTTCGCGGCAACCCTCTACAGCAGATAAATAACCACCAGACATGCGAAAAAAATGTTCAAATGTGTGTGAATTCCCATGGGACCAAACTGCTGAGGTTGTCGGTCCCTAGACTTACACACTACTTTAACTTATTCTGAGAACAACACACACACCCGTACCCGAGGGACGACTCGAACCTCCGGCGGGAGGAGCCGCGCAATCCGTGACATGACGCCTTGAACGGCACGGCCACTCCGCGGCCCAGTCATGCGGATCGGCTGTTCGTGTACAGTTACTGAAACCACCATCCTCTGATTTGGAGTTGTATCTTGCTGTTTATGATGATTCTTGTTTTGTTTATCAATATTGACTTGACCTCACGTAACCTGCAGTCCTACAAGTTCGCCTTCTACAGTGTTTCCAGATCGTAACCTAGCATCGATCTCGGTATTCACACGCTACGTGGTTCGAGAGAGAGGCGTGCCTAGTTAGTGTCAGGCTGCGATACAGAATTGTGTGTCAATATTTTTGTTGTATGGCTGCACAGACAATTAATTCGGAAAGTACTCGTCAACTGAAGTTACGTATTGAAGGGGGAAATTAGTGCCAAGTGGCCGATGATGATGATGATTTTGAACTATTGATTTCCCATTAACAGCAGTCAAGAAGTTGTGTGATACTATAGGGTACAGCAAAGATAAGGAATGAGCGAAGGGTAGGTACAAGAAAAAGAGTCGAAGTCATTCCGTTGCTGATATATTATAAATAGACAGTTACTGTGTCCAAATAGTCAGTTCTTTTTAACAGTTCCTTAACAAAACTCTTTCGTAAACTTATAAATGACAAACTAGATCTGTATATGTCAAATACTTACTTAATACTGTAATAGTTTCGAAGCTTCGGAAGTGATGGACTGCTGTCCTCTAAAAACTGTATCTCCTCTCTCTTTTACGGTGACTTCTGGCATCTTTTGTATGTCCTCTGAATTACATCCTGAAGGCAAATCTGTTTTCCAGCTGAATATCAGTCATAGAGAAGAATTACGGCAGTATAGATAAATCCTGAAATGCTGAGCACAACATAAACGACAGGAGTCATCGAGTGCTAGGGAGTGTACGGTCTCAAGACTACAAATTCTACTCAGTTCCAGGCTCACAAATAGCGTAAAAGGCTGCTGATATAGCGGGCCTTTGAAAGAAGTAAACTTTACCTGAGAGAAAAATAGGCCACTTCGGTTCAAAAATTGTCAGATGCTGAAGGGCACTAAAAACTGGTTACAAAAGTTGTACTGCTGTCACTGAATCATGGACTTTCAGTGAAGTAGACAGTAATTTCATGTAACGGTGGGCTTTAAACGTAACTTTTTTCGCAGCTTGATAAACAATTTACAGCGAACACTGAGCAGCCGATGTTAGTTGCATCTCAGTGCACTGCACTGAACAAACATTTTCGCTCACCTATGAACTATGCAATCACTCTAACGCACTCAGTCATTAACTTTAAATGACGAAGGGGATACAACAGCAGGAACTGCTACGCTACGGACTTTTGTCTTTGTTTATTCACAATGGCTGGGTTTCGGCTTTGCATCAGGTCTACGGCCGAGGTCGCTAAAGCACGCTTCAGTCGATGATTAACAACAAGAATGTGGCCGCGTCCCATCCCAGAGTTCGTAGTTAACTTCCATCACCGTAATTTTCCGAATCTCGCTGTTTAGCCTGCGTTAGGACGACCTTTAACGGGGAAACAGATGAAACGTTTCACAATTTTTAGAAAATATAATGTAGAGTGTGGTCCACTGATCGTGACCAGGCCAAGTATCCCACGAAATAAGCATGAAACGAAAAAACTACAAAGAACGAAACTTCTCTAGCTTGAAGGGGGAGGAAACCAGATAGCGCTATGATTGGCCCGCTAGATGGTGCTGCCTTAGGCCAAACGAATATCAACAGCGTTTTTTAAATAGGAACCCCCATTTTTTTTATTAAATAATCGTGCAATACGTAAAGAAATGTGAATGTTTTAGTTGGACCACTTTTTTAGCTTTGAGATAAATGGCGCTGTAATGGTCACAAAAATATGGCTCACAATTTTAGACCAACATTTGGTAACAGGTAGGTTTTTTTAAATTAAAATATAGAATGTAGGTACTTTTGAACATTTTATTTCGGTTGTTCCAATGTGGATAAATGTTGTAAGTAGGCTGTTTAGGTTTTTTTATTGGTAACACCACGTAGCGCTCTGTATGAAGATCACTGGCTGTGCTGTGTGCAGTCTGTGGCTGGTTGGCATTGTTGTAATTCTCGCCATTGTAGCGTTGGGTAGATGGATGTGAACAGCGCGTAGCGTTGCGCATTTGGAGGTGAGCCGCCAGCAGTGGTGGATGTGGGGAGAGAGATGGCGGAGTTTTGAAATTTGTAAGACTGGATGTCATGAACTGCTATATATATTATGACTTTTGATGATATTAAGGTAAATATATGGTTTGTTCTCTATTAAAATCTTTCATTTGCTAACTATGCCTATCCGTAGTTAGTGTCTTCCGTTGTTTGAATCTTTTATTTAGCTGGCAGTAGTGGCGCTCGCTGTATTGCAGTAGTTCGAGTAACGAAAATTTTTGTGATGTAAGTGATCTGTGAAACGTATAGGTTAATGTTAGTCAGGGCCATTCTCTTGTAGGGCTTACTGAAAGTCAGATTGCGTTGCGCCAAAAAAATATTGTGTGTCTGTTTAAGCACAGTCTTGTATAATTTTTCTAAGGGGACGTTTCAATGTACCTTTGTGAACTTATCATTTCTGAGATTACCAGTAAATAACACATTAATGCAATAAATGCTCAAAATGATGTCCTTGAACCTCGATGCATTTGGCAATACCTGTAACGACATTCCTCTCAACAACGAGTAGTTCGCCTTCGGTAATATTCGCACATGCAATGACAATGCGCTGACGCATGTTATCAGGCGTTGTCGGTGGCTCACGATAACAAATATACTTCAACTTTCCCCACAGAAATAAATCCTGTGACGTCAGATCCGGTAAGCGTGTGGGCCATGGTATGGTTCTTCGACGACTAATCCACCTGTCATGAAATATGCTATTCAATACCGCTTCAACCGCACTCGAGCCATGTGCTGGACATCCATCATGTTGGAAGTACATCGCCATTCTGTCATGCAGTGAAACATCTTGTAGTAACAATGATATAACATTACGTATTAAATCAGCATACATTGCACCATTTAGATTGCCATCGATAAAATGGAGGGCCAATTATCCTTCCTCCCATGATGCCCCACCATACATTAACCAGCTAAGGTCGCTGATGTTCCACTTGTCGCAGCCACCGTGGATTTTCCGTTGCCCAATAGTGCATATTATGCAGGTTTACGTTACCGCTGTTGGTAAATGACGATTCGTGGAACGCGTGCCAAAAATCTGTTATCGTGCCGTAATTTCTCTTTTGCCCAGTGGCAGAACTGTACACGACATTCAAAGTCGTTGACATGCAATTTCTGGTGCATAGAAATATGCTACGGGTGCAATCGATGTCGATGTAGCATTCTCAACACTGACGTTTTTGATATTTCGGATTCTCGCGCAGTTCGTCTGCTACTGATGTGCGGATTAGCCGCCACAGCAGCTAAAACACCTACTTGATGGTCAATATTTGTTGCAGGTCGTGGTTGACGTTTCATATGTGATTTAACACTTCCTGTTTCCTTATATAACGTATAACTACCCGGCGGACGGTCCGGACACTTGGATGATGTCGTCCAGGATACCGAGCAGCATACATAGCACAAGTCCGTTGAGAATTTTTGCATTTTTATCACAATAGCTATACATCAACACAATATCGGCGTTTTCCTCAATTGGTAAACGGTCCTTTTTAACATGGGTAACGTATCACGAAGCAAATACGGTCTGCACTGGCGGAATGTTGCGTGATACCATGTACTTATATGTTTGTGACTATTACAGCGCCATCTATCACAAACCGAAAAAAGTGGTCCAAATAAAACATTGATAATTATTTACGTACTACACGAATATCTAATAAAAATGGGGGTTCCTATTTTTAAAAAAGCGCAGTTGATAACCGTTTGACATATGGCAGCGTCATCTAGCGGGCCAACCACAGCACCAAATGGTTTCCGCCTTCAAGCTAGACGAGTTTCGTTTTTTTAGTTTTTTCATTTCATGTTTATTTCGTGAGATATTTGTCCCGGTCACTATCAATGGACCACCCTGTGTAGTAAACAGCTTTTGAAGGGTTTCTTGATCAGTAAGTATGGCGAGGCACTTTTAGCAGCAGCATAGGATGAGGAGGGGAAGTGACTTTGGATTATGGGGGAGTATTCTTTTATTGTCAAAAAACACAAGTTAACATATATACCACAAATAACTGCAAACAAGCAACTGTGTTAAAACTAGGTATAAAATTCTATAATCATACAGAAAGCGAAGTAAATTACCTTCCAGTGAATGGAGCAACCTTTAATGGGAGATAATGACAGGTATGATTCAAAGAACAATAAAGGCTTCGTTAATAAACACACAGTGAATAACAATAACTAAAAACCTCTTGATGAATAGATTGAGACTGGACCACACGTCTTCAATGACAGTGAATGGACTTGATTCCCACACAATAATGTGTTCTGAATGAGGCAACAATGAACAGTCTAAGAATAAATGATACTTTTGATGTCATATAGTTTCGATATTGTACTGTACCACTTACTTATAGCTGGCTCGTCGAACTTTGGGAGCCGAGCGCGCATTTTCTCTGAGAGAGCATTGGCTTGCATTATAACGTCAACAATGCCAGGGCGCTAGTCGTGGCATGTGCAGAAAGATACGGTGTTGGGGTGCCACACGGAGCAACAGCGCGCAGTCGCATCAGAGGTAAGCAGTAGGTACGATCTGGTAAAGACTGGAATTAATAGCTGAACGCGCTACGAAGAAAAATATTTTTTTAATTCAGTTATTTGACGGAAAGAGGTGCGGATTAATTACGAGATTGTTGATATAGTGTGATGTTTGAGAATTAGTAACGGTCGTACAGAAACGTATTGACAGCAGGGCGTAAACGATATGTTTGTGTGATCGATGAGCACGTGTATGATTAATGTATATGCAATGTAGCAAAAGTTACTTCACTGTGAATTTAAAACAAACATGAATGTTAGAAGAGACAGGATGAGGAGCCCCTCTTTCCCACTGGGCACTCTGGACACGTGCCCACGACCCCGCGATCGATAGGGGCCCCCTAGTTCTTGCCACATCACCAAGCGATACCCGATATTTATTTCGAAAAAATCGAACGATATTGACTGACTACAATACCTACTTGCTCACGAGCTTCGCGCAGTGTACAGTTCTGCACGGAGCGAATAGCGACGTAAAATTAAAGGAGATTGACCGACTTAGAAAAAACGACTCGACGATCGGGAATTCCTCCGTATTTGTCTGCGGTGTTGTGACGTTTGTTTTGTTTGTAGTTGTTACTGACAGTGCTCTGAGGTACTCTTATATTAAATCTTCGTTTGGCTGTTTGGTTTTGTTAGCACCTATATTCGGTGTGAAAATAAATACTGTATTGCAATATAAAATGTCGAACCCGTTGTATCGTAGTGGATTTGCAAAAAAAGTAAAACGGCTGTACATCGGAAGTAAGTAACTGAAAAGTTACCAAAATTAGTAGCATACTTTACTACTACTACTACTGTTAGTGGAGCAACTTCTGTAAGTAGCAATCAGGTAATAAATCGTCCACATAATGAGTTGCGCCTGTCTCAAATTGCGGAAATGTCTGCACCAATTCCACATTTCTACAACATCTGGAAAAAGAGACTGAATCAGAAAGTAACCGTCTCTATGGCGAAAGTGCAACAACTTCGGTCACTTCACCAACATCGGCAACTGTGTTAGTTCAACAACAGTTTTCCAGCCCAGAAGGAACATCACACGAGCGCTCTCATTATTTTCATGAAAATTTTACAGAAAGAAATCGCGAAATTTTAGTTCGTCTATGACCTGAAAATTTTCAAAAAAAGGTTCTGACTTTCCCGAGGCATCCACAACCTACAAATATGGTAATAAATCAGTAACTAGGTGTTTCAACAAAACATTGTTTATTCGCATATTCAAAAAAATGGCTGTCGTACTCAGCTTCCTAAAACATTGTACTTTGTTTTTCGTACTGCTTATTTAACACTTCTGATGTAAATATTTTCTTTCCCAGTGGATGTAATAATGGGAAGCACATTAATCACATAATTTTACCACATGAAAATAGCACAGCACATAAGTAATCTATGATGACTTATCTGGCACGAAGTACAGCCGTTGGTAGAATAAATATACACTTATTATCTCAACGTCAAAAGCGCACTGTCCTCATTAGTGATCCACTTTTTGTTGCCATTGTTCATATGGTCCTTCGTGTATTCATGCAAACATCCTGCTTTCATACACAGATACATAAATGTACATCTCCATCAACATTAAGACACACATTTATAATACACACAAGAAAAATACAAGAATGAACCTCAAACTAATTAAATAACCTTACACTACTGTAACTACTTTTATTTCGTGATCTAAGTACTTTTTGTGTCTTAGGTCAGCTCATATGTTCAGCGTCACCCAGACTTGTAAGCTTTCCTCCTGCGACACATGTCTGGGTATTCTGGGGAGTGGTTTTACCCATTCATCTAGCATAACTATTGATGTCATGATTTGGGCCAGTGTATACACAGTCGATTCATGTTGCAGGTTATTATAAATTTTTCCAAAAATTGGTACTAGATCTACCCATTTTGTATGCTGATGTGAGGCATATGTACTTATGAATAGATTGAGCTCACTAAAACATCGCTCCACAGGATTGCTACTGGGAATAAAACGGGACACTATTGTGTGTTTGATGTCCACCTCTCGCAGAAACTGTTTCCATTTCTGACATTTGGAATAGGCTACATCATCCAAGAGTAAAGTCACAGATTTTCCCACAAGCGCAATGTAGTCAGTGATTAGTTTTCGTACTATGGAGGCCAATGTAGAGCTTCTTGTCGGATACATTTTAACATATTTTGAAAATATGTCGTAGACAGCTATGATGTACAAGGCTCCACCTCTGCCCATCGGTAAGGGTCCTGTGATATCGACTGATGTTATTTGGAGTGGTTTTGTTGGTATGATTTCGTGTAAGTAATTACGCGTACGCATATTTATAGACTTTGCCTTTTCACAAGTTAAACACGACCATACCAATTTTATGACTTGTTGGCTCAAGTCTGGGAAGTATCAACATGTTGCAGAATTCTCTGCACATTTTCTAATCCCAAAGTGACACCATCGGTGCGTGTATAAAATTGCATTGTCGACTGCGTCTGCAGGAATACATATGCACCATTGTTCCGATTCCTCTTGTTTTCTGTGAAACAAAAGTCCTTTATGTACTTTATAATTTTTGTGTACGTTCCCGGTCGTGTTTTCTTCAAGTGAAGTCTTTATTCCATTCCATACAGGGTCTGCCCGCTGGCGGATCTGCATATTATTGTGCATGCGTAAGAACGTCTGTCTCCTTCTTGTGTCTTTTATCAGCAAGATATTTTACTGTACTGATCGTTCCACCAATTCGGTGAATTCCGGCCAACCTTTTCGCAAGCGTTATAATGCATCTGCAATTACGTTGTCGCTACCTTTGACATGCCTAATTTGGAAATCGTAGTCTTGTAGTGCAAACACCTAGCTGGTTAAAGGTGTAATCGGCATGTAAGTATGTAACTTAAAGCCTGGTGGTCGCAGAAGGTAATCACCCTCTTTCCATCAACGTAGTAGTGATACTTCCTTATTTCCCACGCTACAGTCAGAGCTTCTAACTCGGTAGCCGAGTATGCCCGCTCAAAATACACTCCTGGAAATGGAAAAAAGAACACATTGACACCGGTGTGTCAGACCCACCTTACTTGCTCCGGACACTGCGAGAGGGCTGTACAAGCAATGATCACACGCACGGCACAGCGGACACACCAGGAACCGCGGTGTTGGCCATCGAATGGCGCTAGCTGCGCAGCATTTGTGCACCGCCGCCGTCAGTGTCAGCCAGTTTGCCGTGGCATACGGAGCTCCATCGGAGTCTTTAACACTGGTAGCATGCCGCGACAGCGTGGACGTGAACCGTATTGTGTAGTTGACGGACTTCGAGCGAGGGCGTATAGTGGGTGTGCGGGAGGCCGGGTGGACGTACCGCCGAATTGCTCAACACGTGATGCGTGAGGTCTCCACAGTACATCGATGTTGTCGCCAGTGGTCGGCGGAAGGTGCACGTGCCCGTCGACCTGAGACCGGACCGCAGCGACGCACGGATGCACGCAAAAACAGTAGGATTCTACGCAGTGCCGTAGGGGACCGCACCGCCACTTCCCAGCAAATTAGGGACACTGTTGCTCCTGGGGTATCGGCGAGGACCATTCGCAACCGTCTCCATGAAACTGGGCTACGGTCCCGCACACCGTTAGGCCGTCTTCCGCTCACGCCCCAACATCGTGCAGCCCGCCTCCAGTGGTGTCGCGACAGGCGTGAATGGAGGGACGAATGGAGACGTGTCGTCTTCAGCGATGAGAGTCGCTTCTGCCTTGGTGCCAATGATGGTGGTATGCGTGTTTGGCGCCATGCAGGTGAGCGCCACAATCAGGACTGCATACGATCGAGGCACACAGGGCCAACACCCTGCATCATGGTGTGGGGAGCGATCTCCTACACTGGCCGTACACCTCTGGTGATCGTCGAGGGGACACTGAATAGTGCACGGTACATCCAAACCGTCATCGCATGTATCCCGTGCCACCCAAGGTGCTCTAGAAGGTGTAAGTCAACTACCCTGGCCAGCAAGATCTCCGGATCTGTCCCCCATTGAGCATGTTTGGGACTGGATGAAGCGTCGTCTCACGCAGTCTGCACGTCCAGCACGAACGCTGGTCCAACTGAGGCGCCAGGTGGAAATGGCATGGCAAGTCGATCCACAGGACTACATCCAGTATCTCTACGATCGTCTCCATGGGAGAATAGCAGCCTGCATTGCTGCAAAAGGTGGATGTACACTGTACTAGTGCCGATATTGTTCATGCTCCGTGGCCTGTGTCTATGTGCCTGTGGTTCTGCAGTGTGATCATGTGATGTATCTGACCCCAGGAATGTGTCAATAAAGTTTCCCCTTCCTGGGACAATGAATTCACGGTGTTCTTATTTCAAATTCCAGGAGTGTAGTTCAAATGGCTCTAAGCACCATGGGAATAAACATCTGAGGCCATCAGTCCTCTACACTTAGAACAACTTAAACCTAACTAACCTAAGGAGATCACAAACATCCATGGCCGAGGCAAGATTCGAACCTGCGACCGTAGCTATGCCCGCTCACATGCAGTTAAGACGCAGCTCGCGAAACCAATTATTCTCACTTCAGGTTGTCCCTCATTCTCTCCTAGTTGGGATAAGCATCCTCTGAGCCCACAAAAGGAAGCATCTGCTGCCTGATAGAAATCGTTTCACATGTCTGGGTGGTGAAGTATTTCTGATTCCAACTGTACATTTCTTATGTTTTCAAAGGCGTTTCTTCACTCTGCCATGAAAATCCACGGTTTATTTTTACGTAACAACCGTAGCAGTGCCTCATTGTTAAGCAGCTGCGCGGACACGAAATGCCTAAGAATGACGCCATCCCCCAAAAAGCCTTCAATTGTTTCTTTGTAGTGGGATAAGGAAAACGTTGGATAGTTTCCAACTTGCACGGGTCTGGCATTATACTATTGGTGACACTACATGTCCTAAAATCTGTATCTCCGATCCCCAAAATTTTGTTTTCTTTAAGTTGGCAGTATCTCCAGTTTCTCTGAACCTAGCTAACACCTGGTCTAACAATTCTAGATGTTCTTCCCACGTTCTCGTGGCGATTAATATATCATCTAGATATAAGGTTATATAAGGTTTCCACTAACTCCGGTCCGAGTACGGCGTCAACTGCTTCAGTAAAGACACCCGCACTTTCGGTAATCCCAAAGGGTAAAACTCGAAATTGGTAACTACGACCAGCAATTATAAAGGCGTATATTTTCTTGAGGCCTCTGTTAGGAACACCTTTGAGGTCAAGAATAGTAAGGAATTTAACTTCCTGGAACTTAAATATGTTCATCAAAGTTTTCAGGTGGGGTTCTTGTTAATGTCTCGGGCATCTAGCACTAACTGCATTCTTCCATCTGCTTTGGCGATTGCGAGCAGAGGGCTGCTGTATGGCGACAACGAATATTCTATTATTTGCAATTTAAGCAGTTGTTGAATCTCTTTAGCTACAGGTTGCTTTTTAGACCATGGCACGGAGTACATAACGCGGCAAAACGTATCATGCGGTTCAATTTGTATGTCATAAGTGTATCCACTTATTATACCAGGTTTCTCGGAGAATATCTGACTAAACTTATTTAGCATTTGAGTCAGTTCATTCTCTTGGTTATGGTCTAGGTAAATCGATTCCAACACGTTTGCTTTAACACCTTGTCTTTTTTCTTTTGTTTCAGATTCAATATCATGGGCTATCTTATTGTTAAGTCCCCCTGTAGCAGTCATTTTCCACACGCAGTACCTTTTGGTCAGGGACACGCACCAGAAACTGCCTACAATAATGCTCATATGTGGCAGCAGTCTTTATCAGTGCCAGTTCAATAACCTCGTTTTGGTTTTTCAAGGTGCAAGTCGCACGAGAGAGGTCTATCTTTGCGTTCCTCTCACGTAACATATCCAAACCCAGGATACCGCTAAGTTCCTAAAGCGAACAATGAGCATTTCATTGCTACTTTTTCTATGTCTAAGACGGCTTGGAACTGATGTTTAATTATCTGCACCCGGCAGCGTATGGCCCCCACAATTTTACAGCTTTGCGCTGGTAAAACTGGCAGTCTCTTAACCTGGTCTAGGCACATATAAAATTCATAACCCATAACGGAAGCGCTTGCCCCTGAATGAATAATGATAGTTACGGGTATTCCGTTTATCTGAGCCTGAAAAGCAGTTTGTACTAACTCAACCTTTTGTTGCTGTGTTTGCCTCCGTTCAGCAATTAATTCATCCCTGAGGTTTCCACCTTCATTATATCTCAAGCTGAATACCTGCACGCTTCCCTTCGCCCTGTGCCATATCGACCCTAAGCTGAAGGCTTACATAGGTCGGTTGGAGTTTACCGCCCCCCGAACATCCAGGTTGCGGCTCTTCCACCACTTCCACAATACGCACTGTTTGATTTTGTTTCTGTTGTTGCTGTTTTTGGACATATTGCGGTTGTGGTGACCACTGCTGCTGCGTAGTTGGTGGCGGCATTGGTATTACACTTATGTTATTCACTGGTTCCTTCCGGTCGTCGGAAGCGTGCTGTGTCGGACAATATGCAGGGCCAGATTTGTGCCACTGCTCATTTGCAGGTCACACATTTTTGCTGGCGAAAGAAGTGTTACATCTTCCTTCGTTCCTCCATTTCCTATTAAAATTTCCGTCTCCGGTTTTATTCTGTGAATGGTTACTGCTCCCACTGTACTGGTAGCCAGCCGAACCACTGTGACTAATTTGTTTGTTGCTACAGTGATTGGCGTGGTAATCACTTTCTCTATTCTGTCCACCGTTTCTGGAACCGTTTCCCTTCTGATTTTCTTGCTTATTGTTACTATTGTTCGATCCTGTCCCACCATTGCAACATTCGTTTTATCTGGCGTCTTCCTGTATTAAATCTAATGATGGTGGTAATCGAATCCTGCCTCGGGCATGGATGTGTGTGATATCCTTAGGTTGGTTAGGTTTAAGTAGTTCTAAGTTCTAGGGGACTGATGACCACAGCAGTTACGTCCAATAGTGCTCAGAGCCATTTGAACCATTTTTGAACCAATCCAGAAGCTTGTTCCTGCAGACCATTTGTTTCTCCCTTGAGATGTGCTACGATGACTTTATCACGTTCGTGTAAAACCTGTAGAAATAATTCAAAAGCCAAGATTGCTTAAATACTGTTTACTCGATAACCGGTTTAAACACACTAAAGGTGCCATCATCGGATCCGACTGTTGATTAACATTTATAAACTATTTGGATATAACGATACATAATGCTGATCAGCTGATGTAAAATCATTGTCACAAAAAACACAAAAGTACTGCTCTCATGGCCATTCTTTCCCATAGGATATGTAAAACCGAAGTCACAAGATAAAACTATTCGGTGCATGACCGCTGCTCGACTAACAACGGTCCGAGTGTGATCGCCCCGTATGCACCGTGTGTTCACTGCAATCTAAAATCTGGTTTATTCCATCGACTAAACGTTCACCACGTTCCCCTTCCTTCCTATGCCTTTCCAAGAGTTCTGCTTTTTCTCTTTCCTCCCTCTCTAGTCGTTCTGCTTTTTCTCTTTCCTCCCTATTTAAACGTTCTGCTTCTGACATCCCCTTCACTCGAGCTATTAGAGCCCTTTCTCTTTCGAGACGCTCCTCATTTTCGCGTTTATCTCTTTCTAATCGTTCGCCTTTTTCTCGTTTCTCTCTTTCCTTTTCACTCAACTCAAGATTTGCCAGCAACACGCCTAGAAAATCATTAATCGGTGCTCGCTGTCGCAGCAAATCAGTTGTGTTTACAACTGATGTTGTTTTGTTCAGTCGTCAGCTGAGCTGACGCTTGTCTACTGTTCCAGGTGTTGAACGCTAGCAGCAGGCAATATTTCCTCTACATTGCTCTGTTCTGTTTCCAAGTTGTGGATAACCGAAACGGGTTCGTCAGCAACTTCTGTTTCGTCCATGCCTAGTTGTTTTTCTTTGCGGGTTTTAACCATACTTGTATCAACAGTTACCCCCAAAAGACACAAAAAACACAAAAACACACCACTTAGTCTATTACAAACAAATATCTTGAAATATCTTGTACACACAATAATACACTATATCCCAACCAACTCACACTGAAAAAGTCTGTCGTATCACCTTGGGAAGAAAAATAAAAATTACTCTTGAATGGAACTTTTAAACGATCTGTAGCCACACAGCTGATTGTGTAGCAAATCTCACAAAAAATCTATGCAATTGAAAGAAATTGCTAGACTTGGACTGTAACACAGTAATCAAACAAACACCTTGTTTAAACTTATGCAGCCGGTTGCACTAATCAAAGTTCTGAATGTCAGACTTTACTTAATCAGTAAGCATTCTGCATGGCCCCCAGGTACCTAATGATTCCGATGAACTTGGGAGTTCATGCAGTCGTATCCACACCTCGGTACTGTGTTACTCGTCGCTCCACATCAGGGTTCCGACGTCTATTTTGTACAATAATTTTATGGCAGCAGCAGCCTCTCCCAGTCCAGCAGCTCGAGTTAATTATTTTTCGTGTTCATTAAAGGATAGTAATAATTATAAGTACATGGAACAAAACATTTACAGAATTACGAACTATACAAAGCTGTCATTATACCTACATAGACTTAATCTGGTATTGTTGATTTTTCAATAAATATTGGACTCACTACCGCAATATTTCTGACTCGTAAACTGGATACCGAACAATATTTATTTAGTCGGGCCCCCTTTGGGCCCCATTTGCGCCGCTAACGCTCAGATCCGTACACCGTCTACGTATACTTAACGGAGTACTCAACGAATGTGACGAAAAGAGTGTACGATTTTACCACTTAACTTTACTGTTGCTTACGCCCAGCAAGAGCGTGAATAGAGAATTTATTTGGCGGAGCGGACACAAGAAAAAATGATGATAACATGTGGGATCTGAATCTATACATTCGTAAAATAATGCTCTGAACTCGCCGCCTTAATATAGGATTGCATGAGGCCTTTTAGCATTAGTTTAACTAGAGGATTACGTTGAGCGCTCATATTGACAAAATAATCGTACACCTTATTTCAGGGATTGTATTTCGTGTTATCACATTAAAACATTGCTGTAAGACATCTTAATTGTAGCGACACTTAAGTGAAAGGAACCTTATACTGAAAGAAAGAATTTCCCTTTTTCTCAACGTAATAATCTTCGTCTGGCCGAGAAGCGGCCAGTATCTGAAATTAATGGACTGTTCACAATTTTTACTTTCATACGACATAAAATAGTATATTCACTACCTTTCCCTTAATAATTATGGTGCAAGTCCTTTAAAGCGTCCGTTGACGACGGAACGCAATGAAATTTATAATGAAATTTCTCCTGCAAGATGTCTGCCAAGAATGTGATTGTTCGACCGTACTTGTCGTTTATCCAGCTCGCTGAAAATCTTACAAACAATATTTTTATTTCTATATAAAGGTCACTAGGCATATGAAGGAAAAAATAAACAGTCATAATAAATTATTATATATTATTTAAAATTTACAACTTACAATGCGTAATGGCCGCCGTAGCGTGTGTTACCGTCTATACTAGAACAGAGAGTGAGTAATAACGCTGGTCTTTTTACTTTCTTTCGTCAGCGAGTAAAAGAATAATCTATTAGTGTAGACACACTATACAGTTATATTATAGAGTCTGTTCGTACCACGATTATTTCATTTTATTATAAATTACCGTTATGAGAGCTAATTGCAGGCACATTTCCCGAGTTTTTTACTATTTTCATTTTATTTTGTTTTGTGTCTGACTTCTCGTCGCACGTTTTAATGCTTTGTACAGTATATCGGTACAATTCGCCACGAAAAGGGACGAGAAATGCTTCAAGAATTCGGACTGGCGCATGTTCCAGAGCAGCGTCGAGATTGGAACTGCTGCTACAGAGACCAGCGTTTTACAAAATGAGATTTTCGAAGAAGAGGAAACTTTATGGTATCGTCCAGGAGTAGGAGATAAATGGTAAGTTGACAAAATTTAAATGTGTATACATAGGGTGTCCAAAACTGTAGTTTCAAAACGCCGAAGAAAGAGAACCACTGCTCAGAATAATATCAAATTTGAACAGCATATTATTGGTGTGGGTGGAAACGTCACGGAGCCAAAACATTTAAACTAAATTTTACGAATGAATGGCGATGTAAGCGTCTTAATGTAAATGAGACATGCTACAAATGACAGATGAATCGCAATGTCCATGGCTGCGTAAGTTCGGCAGACAAAATTTGTGTCACTGTTAGTTAACAATCGCATCAACCACTGCAGGAATTTACCACGGGACAAACTATTTTTTAATTGTCCTCAGGCCAAAAATCCGATGAAAAGCAAAATAACAAAAAGCCGAATAAAAAAAGAAAATTACATTATCAATTGTAGTGAGACTGGCGCACGACTTTCGATATGCCATCCACGTTTTTCTGCCAGTAATTGATATTTAGACACCACATGTTTCACAAGCGGTAAGAGATCTCTGGTGCTGCGTTCAGAATGCTTGGCGCAATGTGTGCCTTCAGTCGAACTACATTCGTAATTGGAGCACTGAACACAGCAACTTAGATAAACCCACAGCCAGAGGTCACGCGAATGAAGTTAGGTGACTTGCCAGGCTGTAGGGAAATGACGGCTGGTAATTCTAACACTTCCGAAATGCCTCTGCAGCAGCCGCTTCACTAGCTATTCAATGTAGAGAGAAGCGCTGCCTTGCACAAAAATGATCCTACACACACATCCATGCTGTTGATGGGATGCAATGACGTTGGTGCGCAAAGGGCTTTCATAACGTTTACCAGCGATGGTACAGGTAATGGGACCCGCAGGACTTATATCCTCGAAAAAATAAGGCCCTAGAATAAACGATGGCATCATCCCACACAACAGCGTCACCTTTACAGAATAAAGTGGTACCGGTTGATATGTGTTCGGATTTTCTGTTGCCCATATTCTGCATATTGAGATGTCCTTGGAGACAGAAAAGGACTTCTTCCGCAGACCGTTAATGGCAACTCATTTTCCTCTTCCATGCGACCAAGAAATTCTAGGCATGTCCAACGTTCTGGCGATTTACCAGCATTTTTGCTGACCACCTTTCAACCCTTCCTGCAAAGCTGTGGCCCCATCTTCGACAGGCGTTGCATAAACTCCCCCCCCCCCCCCCCCCTCTGACACACTGCACTTCAAAAGAAACCGTATTTTAGAATTTTGTCATTATTTTCTTCAAACCATTAGCAGACATAGAAACATCGCCTATTTTTATACCCTTGAGTGTCCGGAATTTCCGTGCAGCTACTGGCGCCCAGCCGATGTTCTCCAAAATGAGCTTTATATGCAGCGCTCGATACTTAATGGAAACAACCACATCGGACTTCTCGGACGCAAACTGAGGGTCAGCCGTGTTAACAGTTACAACGACCTCTATTGGTCAAACTTTCGTAATTGTTTTCCATTACGTTTTCCCCAGCGTCAGTAACGTGCTGTTCAACTTCGAAGTAACTCTAAGCAGTGGTTCTCTTTCTAAAGCGCTTTGAAACTGGAATGTCAATTATGTACGTCTTGAACAAAAATCGAACTCAAAACTTTCATTGGGTATTTCTGGAGCCAAGATTTGTATTCATTAAAACAGGCACTTCTAAGTTTCGCATGAACCTCAAAAACTACACATATTTTAATAATCATTACATTTACATAATGTTTATTATTTATTTGCATTTACAGACAACAAAATGGATCGATTTTCAGTATCTACCATTTCAAGTGGCCACCATTCTGATATTCGCTTCAGAAAATTTGATTTTCACAATTTACGTGATAGAGAATTTAATTCTGAAATTGTACATATGTTTAACTTCCATTGCAGACCTGTACATCACCATCAATCGTGCGAGCAGTTCGATTACACAATTGGAACTGAGGTATTTTTGTAATGTTTTTGTGCACCTTAGGCTACTTAATCTGTCTATCAAAATCTATTTAGATGGTAGAGGCAGGGGTGTAAATGTGGAAGCGTGTAGGTAATGTGGAAACGTCTAGTATCGGCCTGCAGAGTGCTGCACTGTAGCGGGGCAGCCAGAAATTGTTGCAATAGTTCGTATTTTTAACGGTAGAGGGTTAGCAGTCAGTTGGGCAACAGACGACCTGACAATAATGCAGATTATGTTCGCGCATTTTCTAAACCTTTATCGAGGTAAGTTTTGGTATTACATTTATTCTGATAGCTTAGAAATGGAGGTGCATAGAAGGATTTAGCAGTCGTTTGTCAAACTTAAATGGATAGTTGCTTAATTAAATCTACCGAAATTTAAAAGGACCATTGTGGAGGTAATGTGGAAGCATACATACGATGGCATTATGGAAACGTATTCACAACACCAACATCAAATATATTACTTCCATTACGTTTTGCGTCTATTTCTGGATGCCATGAATGCTAACTGATCGGCAACCAAGATCTATTGTGAAGAAGTGGGATGCTGGAAACATGATTAAGGCTATAATAGCCTTAAGGGAAAAGCAGATTGGGTTAAAAAGAGAAGTAAAAGATTTCAGTGTACCTCAGACGACACTTCAAAGGTGTGTGCATAGTGATATGCCACTGAAGAGTGTTTCTTTGAGACTTCGACGTAAGCCTGTACTACCTGATGCTTTTGAGAAACTGTTGGTACAGTATCTCATTGAAATGGATAATCGCTTCTATGGCCTTACCAGATTAGATGTCAAGACAAAGGCATATCAGCTAGCGGAAGGAAATAGTATTATTCATCCCTTTGCTTCAAATGCTGCAGATAGCTTTCTTTGACCTTTTTCTTACACAACACAGAAATAAACTCACAATCCATAAACCTATGGGGACCTCTTTCTCGAGAGCAAACGGGTTCAACAAAGAAGCAATAGACAAGTTTTTTTTAGTATTTGGAAGTTGAGTACACTAAACACTCCTTAAGTTACCTGAGGATTCAGATGAAGAGCCCAATGCACCAACTGTCTCTTCAGGCGAGTGAGATTTGGATCTCCCAGTTGGAGAAGAAAAACCTACTGAAGATGATGCCATTTGTATTTTTTGTGGAGGCACATTTTCCAAAGACGTTAGGGGAGAACTTTGGATTAAGTGTGTAGTGTGTGAGGAGTGGAGTCACTCTTTCTGAGCCAGAAATGAAGGAGATATATACATATGCGATTTTTGCAAGTGAACTTCGCTTATGAAGCATTTTTCTATTACAGTTGCGTTTAAAAATATTTTTTTTTTGTAATTTAAATTTAATATAAAATAAAATAGTTCTTGCTGGCCGGAGTGGCCGAACGGTTCTAGGCGCTACAGTCTGGATCCGCCCGACCTCTACGGTCGCGGGTTCGAATCCTGCCTCGGTCATGGATGTGTGTGATGTCCTTAGGTTAGTTAGGTTTAAGAAGTTCTAAGTTCTAGGGAACTGATGAGCACTGATGTTAAGTCCCATAGTACTCAGAGTCATTTGAACCATTGTAAAATAGTTCTTAAAAATTTTAATAGTTTTCGTTTGAAGTAGTCAGTTTCCCACAAATTTAAGGCATTTCCACATTACCCGCACTTCTTGAAAAATTAATGAGTTGTTGTGCAAGCAGAAATTGTTTTTTTAATTTTTAACGTATTTAGTTTTTGTGTTTCGTAATATTACATTCATTGCGAAAGCATTATAAATTAGCTTTGGATAATTTTTGAACCTGAAAGAGAAGTAAACATTTCTTTTATACATCAAAAACAAACTGGGTTTCCACTTTTATACCCCTATATCTACGTAAGATACGTACTTTTGTTTGTTAGTGAATATTTGCTTGAGAAAAATAGTTTTTCGAACAAAAACTGTAGAAAATGTTAATAAAGTAAGGCTCACATACCGGAAAACCGCCTTAGAAAAACTAAAAGCAGTCGGGTCTCGCTGGTCTGCAGCCCACCGGTCAGAGGTGCGAGACGCATTGGCAAGGCAAGTGCGTTTAACTGGAGGTCAATAAGCAAGCTATCTGGGCGACATCATACTAGCGTGTTTAGGACTGCTACTCACTCAGCTGAACACATAGGACGAAATAAGTTAAAGTGTACAGCATCTCACTGTTCCAATGAATAAGGTGGCATGACACTTTTCACAGTGCTTTGTTTGTCCGACTGAAACTTAGTGAATGCTTTATAACTGGTAATGATGTTTCTACCTACTGTTAACTGAACCCTAAATGATGTTTTAACTTTTTCTCGCCATTAGGATCCAGTAACTGAGATGGTTTCGTACCCTGCTACTTACACTGTCAGTGGACTATGTGTGTAAGAATGACTTAACGTTGAAGCTAAGGTTCAGTAAGCCCCGTAGTATGAAAATAGCTCTGTAGGGTAGTAGCCCGTATACATTGAGGTGACAAAAGTCATGGATACCTCCTGGTGTCGCGTCGGACCTCCGTTTGCTCGGTGTAGTGCAGAACTAGACATGGCACGGACGCAGTAAATCGTTGAAAGACCCCTGCAGACATATTGAGCCGTGCTGCCTGTGTAGTCGTTCATAATTGCGAAAGTGTTCGGTGCATAATTTTGTGCATGAACTGACCTCTCGATTATGTCCCATAAATAATCCATGGGATTCATGCCAGGAGATCTGGGTGGCCACATCATTCGCTCTAATTGCCCAGAACGCTCTTCATAGCAATCGCGAGCATCTGTGGCCCGGTGACATGGCGAACTGTCATCCTAAAAAATTCCGTCATTGTTTGGAAGCATAAAGTCTATGCAAGACTCAAGATTATCTTCAAGTAGCGGAACATAACATTTCCAATCAATGATCGATTGAGTTGCACAAGAGGATCCAGTGCATTCCTTGTGAACACAGACCACACCATTACGAAGTCACCACCAGCTTGAACGTTGCCTTATTTACAACACAGGTCCATGGCTTCGAGGGTCTTCGTCACACTGGACCCTGCCGTCAGTTCTTCCCAACTGAAATCGGGGCTCCTCTGACGTGGCCTCGGTTTTCAGTCGTCTAGAGTCCAACCGATATATCCACGATACCAGGAGAGGCACGGAAGGGGAGTAGAAAGGCAAACAAAGAAATGGAAGCACATACTTTAAATGAGGCTGAGAACTGCACCTGGGAATTTCTGAAGTTCTGACTGAACTGAGAAGGCAATGTACCATTAAGTTTCGGGTGTGCAGCGGCAAGAATTCTTCTTCTTCTCCTTCTTCTTCTATGTATAACGTTCAGCTATCTTCAGAGTGAGCCGAAAAGACTGCTGCTCCAGTGCTCGCTTCGTCTCTTTATACTCGTGTACCACGCAACTGCGCATGCGGCCACAGATGCAAATGCGGCAGAGACGTTGGTTCGCGGCAGAGACGTCGAGTTACACCTGTGGCTTCGGAGCCGATCTGTGTTGCCATGTCGACGTATCATTGTGAGCTGCACTGTGACGACGTCTTTGTGAGTTTATTAACACCCGATTCCATTATTTATCAAGGTTGAAATCACTGCCTCTATTAATTCGTCGTCAGGCGAATCAAAATTGCCTCCTTCACTATCGAGTCCCAAAAGGATGAAGTAGTTGCCAAAATTTCGACTAGGTCATACAACGTGTGTTTATCATACGGTAGTACGCATGTGCAGGTAAACAGTATTCATGCACATAAAATCACGTGAAGCTCAACGTGGCGAAAAGAAAGTTTTCAAAGGGGTTTTAAACGACTCACTAACGCCTGCACGTGTTCCCTATACTAACCGATGGTTGTCCTATTGCAACTTAATGTGTTAAACTTATATTTATGGCATCAAATATGTGTTAGCCAATAAGAATTTCACCTACACATACCATTTTGCTTTAATTTTTGGGGAAACCAAACAAAAAATACATGTTTGTAATTTTCTAAATTAAATAAAGGCATCGACAGTAATGCATTATCCGGATGATCTGTGACGCTTCTTGTGACGTATCAAATGTGAACTCATTTCCCCTAGCTAGGAGAGGAATCTTCGGTTGCGTTTGTTTAGAGACTCGCCTTGGGTACGATTGTTGGCGGTGTTCTTATTCAGTATACTCATTCAGAAATGGCTCGCAAGCGCTGTTCAGTTTTCAGCAAGGATCGGGAGTAGCTCATGGAAAGGAAACATGTTCGAAAGCGAACAAGTACTATATTAAGCATTAATTACGTTTTAGAATGCTAATATCGCCAAATATCGAGCTTCAGTGCTAATTCCACTTTATTTAGAATACAACACTTATAGAACAAAAGCATCTTGAATGGAAGATACAAGTTGTGACTATTAGAGCTTCCTCACGACAAGGAACAGGAAGGTATATGATTAGCTTGGCTTCAGAGCTTTTAAAACGTACTACGGAAGGTCTAAAACATGATGTATTGACTAGAACTCTCCGACAAGCAGTTGTTACGTTATATGCTTTAAAGTGGTCAACTTTGTCAGCTTACTGTTAGCGTCAGGGTATTCAAACAGCACGCTAAGCAACGTGGCATGATGGGATTTGCTTGCGCATGCGCACGCGCCATGTTGTGGTCAGCCATTTGCGCGGGAAATTAAGCAAAACTGGCACAATTGGGGGGACTGAGAATCCGCAATTCACTATCGAGATGTCTCTTCGCCCTCAGCGGGTGACTGTGTGGTGTGGGATGTCCAATCACGGAATAATCGGTGCGATATTCATTGATGACACGGTGACTACCGAATGGCAAGTGAAGGTTTTGCAAGATGAGTTCGTATCCATTGTCCAAAGCGACCCTGATATCGACAAGAGGTGGTTCATGCAAGATGGAGCTCGACCCCATCGAAGGAGGAGAGTGTGTGATGTCATGGAGGAGCACCTTGGGGACCGCATTCTGGTTCTGGTGTATCCAGAGGCCACTGACATGTGCGTTGATTGGCTGCCATATTCTCCGAACATGTGAAACTCCTTTTTGTGGAGCTATATTAAAGACAAGATGTACAGCAATAACCGAAATCCACAGCAGAGCTGAAACAGCCATTCAGGAGGTCATCGACACCGTCGATGTCCCTACACTCCAACAGGTCATGCAGAATTCCGCTATTCGTCTTCACCACAACATCGACAACAATGGCAGGCATATCTGACATGTCATAACCTACATTCGAATATCTGTAGTGCCGCTCACATGTTGAATTAATTGAGAGCACGTTGTAGTCTGTACATAATTGACATTTTTCATGTAGTTCAATAATTGTCACCCTGCGTGTTACCGATAAAACATGTGGGACCGGCGCAGACATCAATTCCGCCCCAATGCCAGTATCCTGAAGACCGAGAACCAGGTACCACATTTGTGGACCAGATTGCTTCAGAAGAAGATACAAACGAATCAAAGCGTTCATCCAAACCATAGGTGACTCAACATCAAACGAATAGTTGATCCCACCATGTTCTTTGTAAATGTGACACAGTTCCGTAAACACTGAATAATATCCGATACACCTCTCAGCTCTTTAAAAATTTCATTTTCTGATCCCTTTCTGGTTCCTTAACATACTAAGTTAGGGAATTATGCTACCTAAGCCGTAAAATAACCAGTGACGAACGGGGCAAGGAGGACATCAAAAGCAGACTAGCATTGGCAAAAAGTGTATTCCTGGCCAAGAGTTGTCTATTAATATCAAATATCAGCCTTAATTTGAGAAAGAAATTTCTGAGAATGTACGTTTGGAGTACATCATTGTATGGTAGTGAAACATGGACTGTGGGAAAACCGGAACTGAAGAGAATCGAAGCATTTGAGATGTGGTGCTACAGATGAATGATGAAAATTAGGAGGACTGATAAAGTATGAATTGAGAGAGTTCTGCACAGAATCGGAGGGGAGGGGACATGTGGAAAACACTAACATGGAGAAAGGCCAGGAAGATAAGACAACTGTTAAGACATGAGAGAATGACCTCCAAGGGACTAGAGGGAACTGTACAGGGCAAAAACTGTAGAGGAAGACAACGATTGGAATGCATCCAGCAAATAATTGAGGACGTAGGTTTATGTGCTGCTCTGAGATGAAGTGGTTAGTTCAGGAGAGGAATTCGTGGCGGGCCGCATCAAACCAGTCAGAAGACTGATGACAAGCAGTGTATTAACATTTTAATGCGTCTAGCTAATGAAAGAAAACCATTTATATCATTGTTATGTATTTATCACATTTTCCTTCCCTTCGCATTACACAGAAAATTTATTTGCCAATTTGAGAGATAATTAATTACCTATGTTTTCTTCGACAATTTTTAGCCTCAAGTGGTTCACATGGTAAAATGTTATTGCCATACCTGGAGAATGTGGCATCCCAGACTCACCGGTTGCGCCATTTTTCCTAGTGCGCTGTTCTTTTCAAGAGGTGATTGGGAAACTTTTTGTGTGTTGGTGAACTGAGTACTGAGTTGGATGTAATCGTCAGATGGCATTTTTCTGCACAAGCTTCACAGTCGTGAATTCTCCTGAATTAAAATTTCTCCATATCACAATAAGACTCTGCGTACCTATCGAGTGATCCATCTAGACAGGTGAAATAATGGACAAATAATGGGTGAAAATCTGTTACGGCTTTCGATGCTACTTCTTGGAAAATTGCCTGTTAGCTTCTGTATCTGGTTCTTCCGCCGACGTTTGTATAATCATTTTTCTGACGATTCGCCTGCACGGGTGTCAAAGCTTCACCCTGTATTATTAGTGGTTGATTGGAATCGACGTCGCGCCTACAGATTACATGTACCTGTCACGTCAACGTCCAAGGGCTCCTCCATCATCATTACCACTGTGGTTTTCCCCTTGCTACCTATGACAGTCGTTCACTTGACGACCAGAATACAGGATCCGTTGGCCTTAATGTTTTCTTTGTTTTTGCTAAAGCTATTGTCCTGCTTGTGTATTTCTGTAGCTTCCCTGAACAGGCGTGTGGTAACTCTTCTCTACAGCAAGAACACCCGTGTCGGCGAATTTTACTATGATGTACCGTCTCGTACAGCCTGTGTTCCGCCACGGCCTAGTCCTCCATCTACTGGCAATTTGCGAATTTTTTGTTAAACCACTTAATCGTCACATTCATCTCCAGGGCACGATTTACAGTCCTTTCAAACTTTGCCCGTAATTCCTACACGTTCATCATCTGGAATTGAATGGTATTCATTCATTTTCTAAGTAGGATTATAATAAAGACTTATCTGCTCTTTGCACCACAACTAATCGTACACTCGTCTTGATGGATTTACTAAGTACAGTAACCATTGTCGCTATGATGAAGTCATGATCACCCGTCCGCAGCTCGGGGCCTAGTGCCTAGCGTTGCTGCCTATGAATCATGGGGTCCCAGGATCGATTTCCGGCAGGGTTTGGGATTTTCTTTGCCCGCGGACTGGGTGTTTGTGTTGTCGTCATCGTTTCATCACCAACATCATCATCACTCGTGAAGTAGCTGGATTGAATTGCGTGAAAATTGGACTTTGTACGTGCACTTATGGTTCAAATGGTTCAAATTGCTCTGAGCACTAGGGGACTTAACATCTGAGGTCATTAGTCCCCTATATCTTAGAACTACTTAAACCTAACTAACCAAAGGACATCACGGACATCCATGCCCGAGGCAGGATTGGATCCTGCGACCGTAGCGGTCGCGCGGTTCCAGACTGTAGCGCCTAGAACCGATCGGCCGCTCCGGCCGGCTGCAAGGAAGACTCGCCACCCTATAGCGTCAACTCCATCTTTTTAACATGTATTCCAAGTTTTACTTGTTTCCACATACGTTTTGGGCAATATCTATTAACACCTTTTTTCTCAGCCAAAAACAGTGCTACGAATGCGAAACGGTACGTACGTATTATCTGAAGTCTCCTGAGTGAGTGCGCCAAGTTTCCGACAGATAGCGTAGCTGTTGGATAGTTTCAAAGTGGTGTCTGTAGGTGATGTACGTTACAAGCAACGTGTCGTCATTGAATTTCTCACAGCAAAGAAAGAAATTTTGGGTAATACTTACAAACGCTCTTGCAAACTCCTATGGAGCATCTGCTGTAGACAGAAGTATAGTTAGTAACTGGGCACGGAGGATGAGGTCATGAGAGAGCGGTTAGGCGGAGATCCACGATTTGCACCGGTTGGAAGACACCATCCACGGCTGTCACATCTGACACTCCTGTCCTAGCCCCCTCAGACCTCCACTTGTTTGGGCCATTAAAGGATGCCATTCGTGGAAGACATTTTGAGGACGACGAGGAGATGACTCACGCAGTGGAGCAGTGGCTCAGCCAGGGCCTCCAGGGACAAGGATTGGTACCGACAGGGCGTACACGCCCTTGTTTCGCGCTGGAGGAAGGCCGTAGAACGGGATGGAGATTACGTAGAAAAACAGGGTGTGTAGATAAAATGCCATTCTTTCGAGTCAGTAATTCTCATTATGTTCTATAAAGAACTGTCGAAGAAAAAATGCGGTGCATCACTTTCTGGACAACCATCGTGTTGTTCTACGCTGAGAAATCCTCTTTTATGCCTATCTGCACGTTAAATTATTATGTTGCTAACATTTTATTTTATAGCAGATTAATTTCAGTCTTTTTGTTCTCGGCAGATTGCAAGTGCACCTTTTACTTACTTTAAATTTGATATTAATTTTCCGTACGTTAAATACATAGGAAAACGTGAATACGACTTTTTATTGTAGATCTAGTCAGATCCAAAGTTTCATGCATCTGTTTCCTCTGTCATGATATCCGTCTGCATCGTTACATTTTTTCAAGTAACATTATCGTTACCTTCATTATCAGTCATATTAATCGACTGCTCGGTAAAAACCTCCTCTAGACTTTGCCATGCCTTATAGTCTGCAGTTATTAGCTATGGTCACCCTAACGTTCCTGCATGTTTTCTAACTATACCTATCAGCTTTTCAGTTTGGTCCCCGTCACTAAGGGTTCTTGTATCTTGTAATGCAGCAGAGATCTTCATTGTACCCTCTTCCTACCATTCGGGTGACTAAACGCTCTGCCCAACTAAATTTCATGAGATTGCAGTCCAATTATAGGCAACCTGTTCATTAATGCGTCACCTTATTCTCCTGTCTCTTCCTTTTATTTCCCAACAACATACAATTTTAGACTGGCTTTACCTTTAAAGTCTGTATCTAACTGCCACAAGCCAGAACAGACTAACTGTAGTCTATCTGAAATCGCAAACACGATTCCGAAAACAGTCTAGGACACTTGTGACCCATTGGTTCTTTTTTGCTGTCGTTCGATTCGACGTCTGTAATCGTCTTAAGTGCAGAAAGCTTAACATTACGCTCTGTGACCTCTTAGTTAGTTTTAAATACTGCCTCTTTATTTATATGAGCTTCAGTTTTTGACGTTGGCGTATACAGCGTATCACACATATTTCTTCTTCTTCTACATGAGGAATGAGTTACACCTTACTTCTTTTCTCCTCCTACACAAAAATCGTCCGATTGCTATAACTTACAATGGATGCATCTAGTTTAAAATATTCCTGAATGATAATTCACATACTCCTGCACGTACTTTGCCATGACAATGGAGAAATACTGTGTCATTATTGTTGAAATTTGTTGTATCTTTTGTTACCGTGCCTGTTACACAGAAGAGAGTAAGCGTTTCAGCCCTTATGCACTGATACAAATGTAAAATGTTACACTTTGAATAGCTTGACGGAACAGGGAAAGACAGCATTCCCGTACCTGTGAGATATGGTGATTAAAATTTCTTTCTTACGCAACGTTCTTCCAGCAGGGGAAAACACCATTTCTACACATTATGAATAGTGCGGGTGCACAACGGCTGTTGGGTGAGAACAACATTACTGGAACTTTTAAAGAGGGAGACGCAAAACAGCATGACCACAGGACACGCACCTGAAGTTTACAGCCATTTTCCGGTCGTTGAGGTTTTGTAAAGTAATTGACTCAAGCCAGAAGTATGGCAATAACAGTGCACATGGGTCATTACAGAAGGACATCGAAAAGAGTTGATCGTAGGATTGTTACACTCGCTCAGTGGCTGTAACAAATAGAGGATGACAATAGCTCAAATTCGAGCAGAAGGTACTATCAGAAAGAAGAGGTGAATGAAAACAGCACTTGTATCACCAGTTATCTTGCAAAGTTTACCGCTGGTTCCATTTTGCATGCAATACATGTTTGCGCGGAGTAGCGCCAAAGTTAAATGTAACGGTGAGTGGTATTCTGTCGTATTCCTGAATGAATTACGCCTGTCTGAGGTGGCCAGTTCGGTGCTAACATGTCTGTGGAAAGGTAAAGTATTGTCGAGAAGCATAGCGTTAAAATTACAGGAAAAATTCTATGAGGAACTATTAGACAAAATAGGACTCATATGGTGTTCTTTAAGAAGATAATAATCACACAGGTAGACTATATCGTTATAAGCTTCCTGATATTCCTTCGATTGTGACTATTTTTGTTGTTGCAGCGCTTTCTGCTAATGAGCTGTGCTGTCACGATGGAGACGAACAAGATTTCACAGCTTAAACCTGCTTAGAATTCTGCAGTGTGATTTAATGGCTGTTTAGAAGAGGGTCGATGTTTTCAAGTATCTGGTGTGAATAGTAAACCCTGTTCTCGTGCCCCTCATGTCCAGGATACGGCATATTCCAGCATGACAATGTGATACGCCAACACTGCACTTTACATCGCAATCACTTGGAGAAATGTGTGAATTCGTGACAAACGCTATCAGTCCACTGATTTGTCGATCAGAGACCATACCTTGGATGTGACTGTAAGACGTTTACTTTCACTTCATCCTGCAGGTCGGGATATGCGTGAGCTGAGACAACAAGTGACTGAGTCATGGTACGAAGTTGCTAAGGATTTTATGCGACGGCTTTTGATTCCATGCTACAAAGTATTCGAGAAAGTGTTCCACACCTCAACTGACAATATTGTACTTTTATTCCAAACTGAATGAAACTTTAGAGCTTTGACACCATTTTTGTGACACAAGTCCCCGCGGAAACTGATAAATATCGATCTGGTGTTTCACAGAGTTGTTGTTGTTGTTGTGAACTTCAGTCCTGAGACTGGTTTGATGCAGCTCGCCATGCTACACTATCCTGCGCTAGCTTCTTCATCTCCCAGTACCTACTGCTACCTACACCCTTCTGAATCTGCTTAGTGTATTCATCTCTTGGTCTCCCTCTACGATTTTTACCCTCCACGCTACCCTCCAATACTAAATTGGTGATCCCTTGATGCCTCGGAAAATATCCTACCAACCGATCCCTTCTTCTAGTCAAGTTGTGCCCCAAACTCCTCTTCTCCCCAATTCTATTCAATACCTCCTCATTAGTTATGTGATCTACCCATCTAATCTTCAGTATTCTTCTGTAGCACCACATTTCGAAAGCTGCTATTCTCTTCTTGTCTAAACTATTTATCGTCCACGTTTCACTTCCATACATGGCTACACTCCATACAAATACTTTCAGAAACGACTTCCTGGCACTTAAATCAATACTCGACGTTAACAAATTTCACTTCTTCAGAAACGCTTTCCTTGTCATTGCCAGTCTACATTTTATATCCTCTCTACTTCGACCATAATCAGTTCTTTTGGTCCCCAAAGAGCAAAACTCCTTTACTAGTTTAAGTATCTCATTTCGTAATCTAATTCCCTCAGCATCACCCGACTGAATACGACTACATTTCATTATCTTCGTTTTGCTTTTGTTGATGTTCATCTTGTATCCTCCTTTCAAGACACTGTCCATGCCGTTCAACTGCTCTTCCAAGTCCTTTGGTGTCTCTGACAGAATTACTATGTCATCGGCGAACCTTAAAGTTTTTATTTCTTTTCTATGGATTTTAATTCCTACTCCGAACTTTTCTTTTGTTTCCTTTACTGTTTGCTCAATATACAATTTAAATTGCATCGGGGAGAGGCCACAAACCTGTCTCACTCCCTTCCCAACCACTGCTTCCCTTCAATGTCGCTCGACTCTTATAACTGCCATCTGGTTTCTGAACAAATTGTAAATAGCCTTTCGCTCGCTGTATTTTACCCCTGCCACCTTCAGAATTTGAAAGAGAGTAACACTACCCATTTACTCAGTGTAATTATTTTGTTTACAGTGCACTTGCGTGAGTAGCAGAAAGTTGACGTTACGGTGGCTGTAGCAGGATGGAGGGCAATGGGTCGTCAGACACTTGAAATGGATAGTCGGGGGGCGAGGGCGACGGTCCACTTGGAGCGGCCGCCGGCGCTTACGCTCCAGATTCGGGCCACGCGCGTCGCGCAGTTTGTTCCCCATAGAGTTTTCCAATTGACGTAATGGCCCCGCCGTCAGGCGCGATGCTATATTGGCGTCCCGGGAGCGTCTGCTCCCCGGCGGCCCGCCGCCGCCCTGTACACACTCAACGAATCCCGAAGAGGCCCTCGCGGGCCCAGCAGAGGGGCGGCACGTACGCCGGAGGCCTGTCTGCGGCTGACGGCCAATTTAGATCCGCCGGCTGGCGTCGCGACGCCGCGCGGCGTCGTGAATCACGCCTCCTATCTGGGAGACGCGACTAGAGGCGCCCGGTGCTAAATGTCGGGCGCGTGACGTTGCGAGGGGGAGAAGCCGGTGGATAACTTCTCGTGGAACAACAAGTCGGCCGCGACATTTCACATTGCCTCCTAAAGTATTTCAGCTCTCTGCTACGAGTGCCGCATTCCGGCAATGTGTTAACCGAGCTCTATTTCAAAACATTACTTACCTATTTTATATAGACGATTTTAAGCAAGCCCTTCTAGTGCGTCACGCATGTAATCTTCCTTGTTCCGAATTCATCAGCGTAGTACACTTTGCGCGTCCAGCTGTGGAACACCTTTTATCAAATCGTCCACGAGTAATAAGGTCGTTTGGGATCTGCATGTACCATTAACTCCAATCACATGCTGTGGGGCAAGCACAAATTCAAATCCGGGATTAGAAACAACTGGCAAGTGGGTTACTACAGAGGTACACAGTAATTGTAGATTACTGTGACACAAGACAAGCTGCACTCCTGCTCTTCAAAACATTTTATGGCACTTAAAATGAGCACCAGGACTGTGCAGATGTACTCACGGGCAGAGCTAAACAGATGGATTCCCTTGGATGCTCTGTTGTTTTCCATAATTGTGTCTCAAGATTTAGTAACCTCAAGACTTCATTCTATTCCACGGTGAATTATACGCGAACTTGAGGTTAATGCCGCGTGCGAGATATAATGTGGCAGTTAAATTCCTATCAGTTTCGACTCCTTAACTGACCTTATCTCCCTATAGTACAGACAGATTAGTTCATGATACCGAGGACGCTCAATCTCATCTAAACTACTGGCCAATAAAATTGCTACACCACGGAGATGACGTGCTAAAGACGCGAAATGTAACCGACAGGAAGAAGATGCTGTGATATGCAAATGATTAGCTTTTCAGATCATCCACACAAGGTTGGCGCCGGTGGCGACACCTACAACGTACTGACATGAGGAAAGTTTCCAACCGATTTGTCATACACAAATAGCACTTGACCGGTGTTGCCCGGTGAAAAGTTGTTGTGATGCCTAATGTAAGGAGGCGAAATGCATACAATCACGTTACCGACTTTGATAAAGTTCGGATTGAAGCCTATCGCGATTTCGGTTTATCATATCGCAGATTTGCTGCTCGCGTTGGTCGAGATCCAATGACTGTTAGCAGAATATGGTATAAGTGGGTTCAGGAGGGTAATACGGAACGCCTTGCTGGATCACAACCTCCCCGTATCACTATGATTCGACATGACAGGTATCTTATCCGCATGGCTGTAACGGATCGTGCAGTCACGTCTCGATCCCTGAGTCCACAGAGGGGAACGCTTGCACGACAACAACCACCTGCACGAACAGTTCGACGACGCTTGCAGCAGCATGGACTATCAGCTCGGAGACCATGGCTGCGGTTACCATTGATGCTGCATCACAGCCAGGAGCGGCTGCGATGTTTTACTCAACGACCAACCTGGGTGCACGAATGGCAAAAGGTCATTTTCTCGGATGAATCCAGGTACTGTTTACAGCATCATGATAGTCGCATCCGTGTTTGGCGACATCGCGGTGAATGCACATTGAAAGCGTGTATTCGTCATCGCCATACTGGCGTGATGGAATTGGGTGCCATTCGTTACACGTCTCGATCACCTCTTGTTCGCAATGACGGCACTATGAACAGTGGACGTTACATTTCAGATGTGTTGCGACTCGTGGCTCTACCCTTCATTCTATCCCTGCGAAACCCTACATTTCAGCAGGATAATGCACGACCGCATTTGCAGGTTCTTTACGGGCCTTTCTGGATACAAAAAATGTTCGACTGCTGCCCTGGCCAGTACATTCTCCAGATCTCTCATCAATTGAAAATGTCTGGTCAATAGTGGTCGAGCAACTGGTTCGTCACAATACGCCAGTCACTACTCTTCATGAACTGTGATATTGTGTTCAACCTGCATGGGCAGCTGTACCTGTATACGCCATCTAAGCTCTGTTTGACTCAATGCCCAGGCGTATGCTGGCCGTTATTACGGCCAGAGGTGGTCTGTTCTGGGTACTGATTTATGCACTCAAATTGCGTGAAAATGTAATCACATGTCAGTTCTAGTATTATATATATATATATATATATATATATATATATATATATATATATATATATATATATATATATATATATATATGTCCAATGTATATCTGCTTATCATCTGCATTTCTTTTTGGTGTATCAGTTTTAATGGCCTGTAGTGAATTTCATCTCTCTGCTACGAGTGCCGCATTCCGGCAAAGTGTTAACCGAGCCCAGTTTCGGAACATACTTATTTTTTATGAACTATTTTAAGCAATCTCTTCTCGTGCGTCACGCATGTAACTTCTTTGTTGTTCCGAATTCACCATCATACTATACTTTGCGCGTGCAGTTGTGGAACACCTTTTATCAAATTGTCCACGAGTAACAAGGCCTTTTGGGTCTGCATGTTGCATGAACTCCCATCACATGCTGTGGGACAAGCATAAATCCAAATCCGGGATTGGAAACGACTGTCACGTGGGTTACTACAGAGGTAGAGAGTAATTTTAGATCACTGTGATACACGAGAAGGAGCAGTCCTGCCCTTGTTTTTAACAAAACTTTTTATGACACTTAAAATGAGCACCACAACTGTGCAGTATATTCACGGGCAGATCTAAAGAGATTGATTTCCTTGGCTGCTCTGTTGTTTTCTTCGAATGTGTCTCAAGATTCAGTAACCTCAAGACTTCACGGTCAATTACACGCGAACTTAAGGACAATGGCGCATGCGAGACAGATTTTGGCAGTTAAATTCCTCTTAGTTTCCACTCCTTGATTGCCCTTAACTCCCTATAGTACAGACAGATTAGTCCATGATACCGAGGACGCTCTTCTTAAACTACAAAGGCTGTGTTTGGAAGTGGGTACCAGGGCCAATTGGTATTAAGGGAACTGAAACTGTGGATGTAGCCGCCAAGGAGACACGACATGCTGTTCAGTTATTTCACTGAACCCTCCCACAATGTGCTATCACCTTATTGTGTGGTACTGAGTCATACGTACACTGGAAGTAAAACAAAAAGCTGCCCCTAATAGAGTTAATAATGTGGCCATGATGCACCTCCTTCATGTCACGCTGATGGGAAGAGATCCTTCTCACTCGTCTTCGTATAGTGCTTGGAGCTGTGATGTGTGGTTTCTCGTTGCGGGACCCCCGTCCCCTGCCCACCTCCCCCACCATCAAGCATTGTGTACCAGCAGCTAATTTACTTATGGATTTGCTCCCAATTGCAACTGACAATTACACAAATATTCTACAACTTCAATGGTTCTGTAATATGACCAACTTGTGCTTTAGAAACGTCCCCTTAGAAAAATTGTACAAGACTGTACTTAAACTGATACACAGTATTTTTAGCGCAACGCAATCTGACTTTCAAAAATCTCTACAAAAAATGGCCCTGACTAACATTAACCTATTCCTTTCACAAATCACTTACCTCACCAAAAATCTTCGTTACTCGAATTACTGCAATACAGATAGCGCCACTACTGCCAGCTAAATAAAAGATTCAAACTACTGAAGGCACTAACAACTGACAGGTATAGTTAGCAAATGAAAGATTTTGATAGAGAACAAACAATGTATGTACCTCAATAGTGTTCAAAAGTCATAATGTATATAGCAGTTCATGGCATCCAGTCTTACAAATTTCAAAACTCCGCCATCTCTCTCCCCACATCCACCACTGCTGGCGGCTCACCTCCAGCTGCGCAACGCTATGCGCTGCCAACATCCAGCTGCCCAACACTACAATGGCGAGTATTACAACAATGCCAACCAGTCACTGACTGCACACAGCACAGCCAGTGATTTGTCATACACGGCGCTATGTGGCATTACCAATAAAAAACCCTAAACAGCCTACTTACATAGCCCCATGCTCCCCACAAAAAAATTTTACAAATTGTTTTGGGCGCTGGCCAATACAGATTTGAATTTTTTTCATAATTACAATAACAAAGAAATGAAATGCACACACTTATCGATACAATGTTGGTCAAAAGCTAAAATTTTCTCACAGTCCATAAAGACGGTCCTGATCGTTCATCACAGTAAAATAGCAGTGTTTTCGGTCAATGTCAGAGTAGTAAAAGAAAATGCACACGGAAGTAGTGGATTTCCATACAGTCTTGAAGAAGTAATGTTGTCCTTCCAACGGAAAGACAGTGCTGACTCTTGACATGCTGACAGGTAATGGGCCACAACAGAGCAAACCCACAGCAGAGTCAGTCGACGTTTTGAAGAATATTGGTAGGTTGGGCGTCACAGAGTAGACCCATTGTAGTCCTGGTAGAGATTGTGGTATTGGTGGGCCACCAGAGTTGCAGTCCCACTGCAGTCCTTGTAGAGACGGCCAGCAGCCATCTGTTGCGACTGTGCATTTGCACAATCACCATCGAAGAGTCTTGCGGAGAATATAGCAAGTCCATAAACCACCACTTGTCCACTCACAAAAAAATTGTTTGAAATGTTCTTAGAACCAGCAATGCTGTTATCCAGTCCCTTGTTGAATTATTAACACACGTGCCAACACTATCAGTCCCTACTTCTCACATATTGTCCATATACTATGACCAACAGAAACGTGTGACGTAAATGCAATTTACAAGTTACTTAATTTGATGAACTGGTGTCAATTAGAATTTTGTAACATAAGAATACAATAACAAAGGTACAAAATATATCATTAAAGAACAGAATAGTTAAGATAACATTTGCAGTAATACAGGCTTTATATAAGAATCGAAATAACATATACATCAGTGTTATGGGAATTTTGACAGAGGTACATACATAAAAGATCAGAATAACTTTTGAAACATCATGAGCATTAAAAGAGAACTGAATAAATAATGTCTAAACATCTTTACAAAGAAAACTACATATTATCAGAAAAATTCTATAACGGAAATCTTAATACCTAAACACATAAAGAAAGGACAAACACAGATTCACATAGCGTAATAACACAAAATACAGGACAGGGTTTGTTTTCAGTGTGACATTTGGTACTGAAGTCCAACCCAAAACTTCATTCTGTAGATCTTTCGTCATATCTCAACACTGTTTCCACAAAAAATATCCTATCCAAGCATGCTTTCTGTATTTTGTTCATATCCTCTTTCATAGATAGTTTTTCTCCACTGTACGCTACTTTTTTGGCCAAATCATTTTCTTATAGCATCTCAATGCATTTCTTCCAATTCATCACAACTCGTTCTCTTTGATACCCTACCCCCATCTTAAGCTAACTTAAAGCTACTGAGCTCAGACGCTAAACTAAGCGACGAGGCAATGCAGCAGCACAAAACAATTAATACAAACAGCAATGAAAACAATGGAAGTTGTCAAAGCAAGCAGCAATATTTAAACTAATGTAAGGCAATAATGAAATGGAAGTTGTCAAAGCAAGTAGCAATATTACAACTAATATAAGGCAATGCGCAGCAAACAAGAAAAATAAATCCATAGTAAAACTGGCTTAACAGAGTAATACAAAGTCAAATTCAGTAACATTATGCCTGGCAAACAGCAGCAGCAAATGCAATAACTTATATCTAAACATGACAAAGCTGAAGCAGAAGAAATATTACAGTAAAAATGTTCAGTAACTGTGTCACATCTTAACACTAGACTAATGCATCACTAGAGCATACGCTAGCAGATAAGTTAGCAAATCGTAAAAAAATTATTTTTGCGATTCCTGTGAAGGGAAATGTCTATTTGTGCTCTCTTTTCTAAGAAAGTGCATCATAAAATTATTCTCTACTGTGTCTGTAGACAGAAAATAGTGATATTAGTACATCTATTAAATTTTATTTTAACCAATGCTGCAGTGCAGATAGACACTGGATATTAAACAAAATGAGCAATCTCTTAACCAATGCTGCAGTGCAGATAGACACTGGATATTAAACAAAATGAGCAATCTCTCAGCTAGAAAGACAATAGATATAAAATGTTTCTCATCATTTCATTTCAGTAAATATCATAAATTAAGAGCTTCACAGTGTAATCGTATATTTTCAAGTTTGGGCGTGTCGTATTTCCGATGCTTTCTACAAAGGAATGTCAATAGCGAGGTTAATGGCCTTTTTTCTCCACCTGTGCCTCTGAAAGGCACACACTGATGACTTTTTCTGAAGGCGTCAGGCACACCTGGACGCTCACAATGCATTACGTCACGGTCACTTACCTTTCATACCGAAATATTTACACCAGTTTCCGCTACAGTGGGAGTCTCATATAAAAAAATTCACAGGTCAAGAATTAGCGTTACACATCTGTAGAAACAAAATCCTATTGATATAACAGTGTCCAAAAAATTTTCGTCGGCATTGTAATACATTCACGCATTTACATACATTTCATAACTCTTAAAGTACTATTCTCGGTTTCCAACATCCTTTTTCACAAACCAGAGTCCCTAACCACTACTCATTATTCCGAACCTTATTACACATATACATATTCGTCGACACTTCTTCAATATTTCATCACAACAGATACGTAGCGTAACCAAATAACTCATATAGCATCAGCTTAAACATATCTGAGCAGCATAATTCACATCGTCGTCGTAATAGTAACATCATAACACCTCAGTCAAATCTCAAAAACGGCATAGCTTTCTGCAATAATTCCAAAACCTAAAAAATATTCTCTGCTCATGTCAAAAGTGTCATCTGCCTCAAACATACTTTAAAAATAATGATCCCATACCAAATACATCATTCAAAGCTCTAATAGTATCACAATGGTTCCGAAAAAATATGAACATTTCACAATGTACAGACAAAATACAATTTCATGAGTGTGAAGTTATCCAACCGTGTAATTACGTTAACATCTGTCACTGACGTATCAAAAAAAAAAAATGTTTCTCTGTTAAATAATCAGATAGCTGTGTAATTCTGTGTTATAGAAATATGGTACCGATGTGTAAAATTGTATAAACAAATAACATATTAGATAGGGCACCTTGTGCTTGCCATACACATGGTACACAAAGTAAGTGTGTACCGCCCTGAGGATTAATGTAATTATATCCTCAGGTGTTACAGTTACAACAATGGAATGAAATGTATCACGGAAAAACCTTTGTATCATAGTACTTCAAGTATCTTCAAAAATAAATGTTTTAAGTACAAAATTAATCACTCAAATACGTGTACTGTAGAGCTAGAGTGTGCGTCTTGTTGTAAGATAATCTCTGTGAAAGTGTCGTAGTTATCGTCCTCCGAAAGCTAAGTTCTGCAGAAGTCAATGTACTTACCTCATGATAAACAAAAGTGAAATGCTTTGCGTATAGATATCGTAGTTACTACTCTTTTTGCCGTGATGAAGTAAGTACTGTATTGTAACGTATTGTTGTGCTACAGAAAAGGCTGTCTCATTGCAGCTATACCACAAAGTTACTACTAAAACATGTTTTCCTTTCCAGAAGAATTCAGAAAAACTGTGCAGATATAAAACAGATACACCGCACAAGCACAATGTAAATTGTGTCACACATTAGTAGCGTCGTGAGATAATCGTGTAACTATCAAAGAAACCAAATGCTAAGTCATCTTTAATTTCAGAAAAAGTACTTCAAATGAAGAATGTCTTTTTAACTAAACCAAAATGTTGCATTAAAATCTCATTAACAGTATATGTTCTAAGTATGTAAGCCTTATAGTCTTTACGTAATCGTGCAACTAACAATAAAAAATGTACAAATAACAACACTGTGTCGTCTGTTCACTATAACAATGCATAAGTAATTTCTGTTTAAAAATGTTCCCTAGGTTCTAGATTGGATAGTTAATTTCAAAATTCTTAGGTGTGTCCATTGATGAGAGTTTTAAACTTCAAAATTTTTAGGTGTGTCCATTGATGAGAGGTTAATCTGGAAGCAACACATTGATGGTCTGCTGAAACGTCTGAGTTTGGCTACGTATGCTATTAGGGTTATTGCAAATTTTGGTGATAAGAATCTCAGTAAATTAGCTTACTATGCTTACTTTCATTCACTGCTTTCGTATGGTATCATATTCCGGGGTAATTCATCGTTGAGTAGAAAAGTATTCATTGCTCAAAAACGTGTAATCAGAATAATTGCTGGAGACCACCCACGGTCATCTGGCAGACATCTATTTAAGGATCTAGGGATCCTCACAGTAACCTCACAGTATATATATTCACTTATTAAATTTGTTGTTCATAATCCAGCCCAGTTCAAAGGTAATAGCATTGTGCATAGCTATAACGCCAGGAGAAAGGATGATCTTCACTATGCAGGGTTAAATCTGACTTTGGCACAGAAGGGGGTAAATTATGCTGCCACAAAAGTCTTTGGTCACCTACCAAACAGCATCAAAAGCCTGACAGGTAGTCAACCAACATTTAAAAATAAATTAAAAGAATTTCTAGATGACAACTCCTTCTACCCATTGGCTGAATTTTCAGATATAAATTAAGGGAGTCAAAAAAACTAACTTAATCATTAGCGTCATGCAATATTTTGTGTAATGTAATATCTTGTACAGACATCTTTGATTAACCTGACACGTTCCACATCATTACGAAGTGTCGTATTCTTGATCTATGGAACAAGTATTAATGTAATCTAATCTAATCTGTTGCATGTTAACAGTTTCTCAGTGTGACTAATTGTTCTAGTAGCGTGAAGTGAAAAATTTTAAGGCCAAGACAAAGTTAAAAAGCAGATTATCTTTCAGTAAACGGTTTTACATGTGAAATGTGGTGTAAACCTTTACTCTTCCTAGTACGCAGAGTTTCAACTTCAACGGAATTATCATGTGGTCTACGTCGGTAAAGAATACTGGATTTTTTTTCAAGGTTAGCGTCTATGTTATATTTCTCTGAGCCAGCCGGCGCACGTGGCTGCCTGCGGTGCGAGTCATTGTCTGCTATATCTTTTGTTGGCGTGCGTCGTTATTGGGATTAGGAGACCTAACCTCCACAAATTCACCTTGCCGAGAAGGCCCAGCTCTGTTTGAATCCCGCCACTTCTGATGAAATTAAGGTCTGTCGTTATGATTATATCGTCTGTCGTCATGTCGGTAGTTCCTGTAGTTTCTTTCTTGTCGGTTAAGTGGTGGAGAATTCCTCCCTGAATTATCACTGCGCGGTGGACCCTTGCACCTGAAATTATTCTGTCTCCCGTGATAATAATAGTTCTGGTTGCCATATTGTCTGTTTCTATGATTGTGTAATATTCATTACTACGGAAATGTGATCTTTCTCTGTAACTATTACTCTGCCAGTGGTTGTCATATGGGTGGTGTCTGTTTTCGTCACGTTTTGTGTAGTGAGAATAGCCTTGTCGTGTCCAGTTATTGTTTCTTTCATCGCGGAATTGCAACAGATGTGACCTGTAGTGATTGTTTTCCTTTTTTCGCATCCCGCGACTGTCTGTGTCAATTTCTAATCTTGAGAGAGTCCCTGAAAAGATTCAATGTCGTCTTTGCAACGCCCTGCTAAAATAATGTTCCTTAAATGTTCCGGCAATTTCATTAAGCAAATGCGAATGAGTTCTGAAGGGCTGTATGGGTTTGAAAGATATTGATTCTTATGCAACATGTCTTCAAAACATTTGACAAGACTGGAAAATTCACATTGTTCAAAGTGTTTCATCATCATGATGCTATGTTTTACTCGGTCTTGTGTAGCTTGAGACCAATATGCTGAGAAGAAGACATGATAAAATTCTCCTTCACTGTGACAATCGTGAATGACCGATCGCATTCTTACAGCTGGTTCATTCACCAAGTACCCACACATAAATTCTAATCTTTGCTGCAGTGACCAGTTGGGAGGAAAACAATGAGAGAATTGATGAAGACATGCTCGTGGATGAATGTCGTTGCCAGAATTCTTAAATGTTTAGAATTTACGTGCAGTAATGAACAGCTTACAGTCAAAATCATCGTGTCGGCGAGTAGCATATCGGTCATTGTTACGTCGTGTCGGCGGTTCCATCTCAAAATTCGGTGCACCTTGCCAATTTCTTTCATAATTTCCAAAATGCCTTGTGTTATTATTTTGTGGCTTTTCCGTATTTCTAAGTCCCTCTTCCCGTGTTGGAGCGCGAGTGTCCTCTGAAATACGTAACGCTTGTATTGCCGGTGTCAGCTGATCTTGGACTTCCCGGATTTCTCTTTGGTGTTGCGTATTAAGTTGATTCTGATTTGGTTTGAATTTCCTAATTTGTTCGCACTCTTCTGTGTCATTCAGATCATCATCTACCTTTGCAGATAAGTTAATGAACTGATCCGAAAGTTTGGCTACTTTCTCCGATAGTGTACTTATTTCCTCAGTGTGTTTTTCTGAACCAAATTTCAGAGTGTCCATTTGTGTTGAAATCGTATCTACTGTGTCCTTTAAGTTTTGCTGAGTTTTTGCAAGTTGCGTAACCGAATCGGTGGATGCAACTGACTCAACTTTGGCTTGCAAGGTCTCATGATTTTCATGAACAATAGTTTGCAGTTCTTGTATCGCTGATTCGTGATTCTGTAATGCATTTTCATGCCGCGAAAAAATAGGTTGAAAATGCTCACAAATTTGTGTTTTTACGTCATTAGAGACTTTTTGACATTTCGATTCGATTTTATGTTACTCAGTAGTTAAATCTTCACGTGTTTGTTCAAGCGTATGTTCCACTGAGTCTAACTTTTGAAGCTTTTGTTCCATGGTGTCTAACTTTTGAAGCTTTTGTTGTGTGTCTCTGATTTTGTTCCATTTGTTGCATCAATTGCAATAATAATGTATTAGTGTCTAGAATCTGTTCCTCTATGCTTTTCGGCACTGCATTTGCTCCGGCAACATTCACATTTTGACAAGCAGGAAAATGTGTCTTGACTTATTTGAGAAAACGGTGACCACGCAAACCCTGAATGTACAGTATTTCCTAGATTGTGCCCTGTCATTTCGGATTCCTGGCGCTAGCTGTTGCCGACCGATCGATCGATAATGCTTCCTTGTTCAATAATTGTTTCACTGCCTACACCATTATTTGCAGCCCGCTCCATTTCCCTATGCACAATTACCAAATTACTACTTTGAACATTAGTTAATTCATTACATGGTGGCGCTAACACACTCCTTTCGTCTTCACTGTCATGTCAGTTTACTTTGGAGCCTAGTATTACGTCATTCACACGCCATTATTGTCACAATATTTCACACGACAACACAGAAAAGCACAATTTGATGAGCAAAAATAAGAAAACACATTAACATAGCACTGAAAATAATATCTAGTTAATTGCAAGCGCAGGTGCCAAGTACTTGGTGCAAATCTACATGCATGCCACAACTGTTTTACTGTACAACAACGAAAAACTACAACTACAGAGGAAATTCTCTCTACAATTACGCGCTACCAACAAACAAAGCTACACTAACTACACAGAATACAAGAAAAAAATCAGAAGATTCCAGTGAGGTATCATCAGCTAAGGGTCGACATATAAAACGTCCCCTTAGAAAAATGGTACAAGACTGTGCTTAAACTGATACACAGTATATTTAGCGGAACGCAATCTGACTACCAAAAATCTCTACAAAAAATGGGCCTGACTAACATTAACCTATACCTTACACAAATCACTTACCTCTCCAAAAATCTTCGTTACTCGAACTACTGCGATACAGCGGGCGCCACTACTGCCAGCTAAATAAACTATTCAAACTACGGAAGGCACTAACTACTGATAGGCATAGTTAGCAAATGAAAGATTTTGATAGAGAACAAACAATGTATTTACCTTAATAGTCATAATACATATATCAGTTCATGACATCCAGTCTTAAAAATTTCAAAACTCCGCCATCTTTCTCCCCACATCCACCACTGCTGGCGGCTCATCTCCAACTGCGCAACGCTACGCGCTGCTAACATGCAGCTGCCCAACACTACAATGGCGAGTATTACAACAATGCCAACCAGCCACTGACTGCACACAGTACAGCCAGTGAATTATTCATACAAAGCGCTATGTGGCATTACCAACAAAAAAAACCTAAACAGCCTACTTACACTTTCAGAATTTCAGAGGGTATGATATGTGTTTACTGCATTACGCTCGGGTGATTTCGGGTTGAATTGTGGTAAGGTCAGTGTCATTAATGATATCGTTGAAAAGTAAATCTCATTTTGTATGAAAATCACGACTAGAATATAGACCTGATTTTGGATTCTCTTTACTTCACTCATGCATCTTCTCCGAAACCAGGGCCGAATATCCCCATTATGCAAAGTTTCTTCTTTGACAAAGAAGGGGGCATTTCCATACCAATACCAAACCCGATGGAGAGGCTCCAAGAAACCAAACTGCCCGACATAATCGCATTCTCCAGTAAGGTGCGGAGGTTGAGCACGCTCTGAATGGTTGACAGGAGTTCGGCATCTCTGATTTAGGAGAATATCCAAGATTATATTTGAACACTGATTTACACCTGCTGCCGAACATTTTCTGTAAGTGCCATGCGGTGTCACAGGGCACGTACTCTCTGGATTCTGCTTTCTGTTTCACCATGCCAACGCTACCGTTGGATGCAGGGTTCATCATCGAACTGTTCACTGATATTGAGATGCGGCTCTTCTTCGAAAGGGTAATTCGAGCGGAGTTTGTTAGTGCATGCACAGATACGCCATGGCGAAGAACTTGCTTACGGGTGAGGAGGAGTACTTACCGTCTGACGATTTAAGTTACAGACCTTACCTGGCCAGTCAATATCAGTATGTGCCCTGGACTCGTCGGACTACGACTTTGCGAAGCTACACTTCGCTGATCCCAAGTTCCTGTTTATGGATACAGACAGCTTTATCTGGTGTGGGAAATGCTGTGGTACATGTGAAGTGGAAACAATTCGCTATGTTTGGATATGTGCCAACAGCCTTTTTGGAATAACACTAGGAAACAAGAAGTTTATCGGTCTGATGAAGCACGAGGCAAATGATGCGCAGATTGTGAATTTCGTAGGACTCAGGTCGAAAATGTACGCATACCACACAGATTCAGCTGCCAACCAGACGCGGGCTAATGGAGTGCACTGTGCAGCCTCTAAGAGCTCTCACGTTCTAGGAGTACAAGAGGTGCGTGCTCTAGAGCGTTGGCTCTGCTCCACATGCGGTGCGTCGATGTCAAAGCTTTGGGGTACACCCTGTGATGCAGCTGAAAGTAAGTCTACCCCGTCATGGTAATGAGCACTTCATCTGTGAGGACTGGATTGGTACCCTACCGCACTCGCATTATTTTGTGTGTGGCTGTATATTTATTAGTAGATAGTTGATGTGTATGTGTGTGTGCTGTAAAGGTGGATGAACCGTTTTTTTATAGTTGTGTGTGTACAAGAGTATGAATGCTTGATTGCAAACTATGTTTGCATATGTTGTGTATATATTGTGCACCATGAACACGACAGCATAATGTGTGAATGTGTGTGTGTGTGTGTGCGTGTATGTGTGTGTGTAAATACCATATATAAATTAGTGTTTATGAGTCTATTGGGCACAGTTTGTCATAACAAGACGTCCTGTGGCTGTACGAAAATCATTACTCCGAATGGTGGCGTTGTAGTCAGGGTTCCTCCGAACCATAATCTGTAGGTAGTGGTTATCCACTTTAGGAGTAGCTCTTGGGCGACATGAGCGACGCATGTCATCGACAGTTCCTGTCTCTCTGTATCTCCTCCATGTCCGAGCAACATCTCTTTGCTTCATTCCGAAATGCCTGGACACTTCCCTTGTTGAGAACCCTTCCTGGCACAAAGTAATAATGCGGAGGCGATGTAACCGGGGTATTAACCGTCTAGACATGATTGAACTAATGACAACATGCAACACGAGCAGTGTGCCTCCTTCCTGGTGGAATGACTGGAACTGATCGGCTGTCGGACCCCCTCCGACTAATAGGCGCTGCTCATGGAGGGTTGTTTACATCTTTGGGCGAGGATAGTGATATCTACAAACAGTCAAACGGACTTTGTCTGTGATACAGTATCCACAGTCAACGTCTGTCTACAGGGGTTCTGGGAACTGGGGTAATGAAAATGTGTGTAGATGGAAGAAAGCCATTCAACAATCACCATGAAAAAAGTCTTTTTGGAAGCACTGCATTGAAAAAGAAATGCTATTTAGTACATTGATTAATTTTTCAGTAGGCTTAATATATCTTCACTGGCGTGCTACGAAGGAATTATCCGAATGGGATTGCAGTCGGTAGGTGTAATTTACATGTGCGTACAAAGATGTGATTACAATTTCAGAAAAATGGACGCTTTTTCAACAGAAAGAACTTCACAAATTGTGCAGTTCAATAAAGAGGTGATCGGCCTGGAAACTTACTGGTTGGAAACTTAATGATTGGATCCAAATTGTCTTCAGCGCTGAGTCCTGCTTCGAACAGACCCCCAGGTCCACCAAAGACGGGTCTCGAGACCCACCAAACTGCGTTGGGATACCACCTTGACTGTCACCCTCCGTACGGGCAAACAATCAGGAATAATTGTCTGGGACGCTGTTTCTTTTCACTGCAGGATGCCTTTGGTTGTTATCCGCGGCAGTCTTTCAGCACTTGGTTATGTCCTCCATAGTCTCCATTTTTTTGCCCTTCATGGCGAGCCATCTTGGGCATTAGGGACAGTGCCGTCCAAACAGCTTGGGCTTTGACGATCTAATGCTCAGTTGGACAAAATACGGCTCTATATCTCTCAGGAGGACATACAAGAATTGCGTCAATCAGTGCCAGGCCGGCTTGCATAAGGGCCGGAGGTGGACCTATGCGGTATTGACTTGCCTTATTTAGGAAGCTTCTTCTGTTGAATAAATAATCCAGTTTATCTGAAATTGTAATCATTTGCTTTTCGGCACATGTACCGATTTCCATATCGTTCTGATAATTCCTTCGTCGTGCGTCTTTTTTTGTTAGAGTTTATGCGTGAATATACAAAAATTTCTGTAAAGAAACCACTGTGTGAATAACAAGTCAAAGAGAATAAAAATGCGTAACAAATAGCACTCAAAAAAGAAAAATAAATTTAACGTTATATTTTGCAGAAAGTAAATTATAGCTATTAGTTAATTTGCTACATCATTTTTATTGCTTTATACCCTAACACTATATATTTACTGTTTTTTATATTGTAAAATGTGAACCTGTCCCCCATAAAACTAAAACCCCAAATGAAGAGGCCTGAACAGCTGAGTTAGTTATAGAAAACTATAAGAAGGAGAATGTGGAGCTCGAATCTTGTTGGTCCATAGGATTTCCTGCCAACTTAATGTGCTCACACACTGAGTCAGGGGTTTACCTCCAGGTTAAGTGTTCATTTGGCTAAGGTGCAAGGGGAAGGCTCCCCTGCATGACCTTCAATATAACTGAAACAATTGCGTAGTGTGTGTAGGGGGTTCCACTTCGCCCCGGTGTATAACCTTACATCCGAAGTCCTAATCAGTGAGCTTGGGATAAAGAACAGTTTATAATCAGATCGGTGTTTGAATGCCCTCTGAAAACCCACTGCTTATTACGGCGCCATCATATATCCGGACGTGCAGTGTGCTTATCTCTTGAGCTTGAATCAGTTTTGCTATCCTACTTGCAAGTCGTCGAAGTGACGCCTAACTGAAAGATTTGCACGCGGCCGTTAAGCTACACGGAATTATTATTATTTCACATTAGCAAACATTCTGAAATGTCTCGTCGTGATATTCATACACTTCATTTTTTTTTTCTAAAGAAGACGATCAGTATTTGGATGAAAACCAACTACAGCATCTTGGCGACTTAGCAGTTACAATGTTTTTACTTTCATAACCCGATCGTCGTGCTTTGTTAAAGGCGTTGAACTCATGTTGTACGTCTAACATTACATTTTTTTCTCTGAGTTCCGTAAAATCACTTCTGGTGATTGCCACTTTGATTTCTCTGACATGAGAGCGACAGATTTCATTCGAAATTCAAGTGAGCAAATGATTCCTCGTTTTTTTGGCCGAGTATCACTTAGAAGTTAAGGTCTGAATTACCTTATTCTGTAGCACGTTGGTATTAATACTGTAGTAAGCGAATGCCTCGAGACAGGGTAGTATCTCCGCTGTAATAATAAAGAGCCCATCGCGAGGCTAAGGAGTGGAATAAAACGGGGTAATCCGATTTTCCACATGCGTGGTTTTAAGTGACGAACGCTAACCCAGATTTCTTTCTTAAAGGCAAGCCAGCAGGACGCGGAGGTACTGAAGCGTGCTGCCAGCCGGCGAGATTTGTCGACGTCAGCCGCAGCCGCGCCGTTGCTGGAATAATTCCAGTTCCGCGGCTACCCTTCCGGTCGGATTGCACGCGATTCGCGCCGGGGAACGGACGCGGGCTGAGCGCCACAACGCCGTTGACCCTCTAGACTTCTAGAGTCTTGCCGCGAAGCACGTGGGAGCACCCGACACCGTCTTGAAAGACCCAGTCACGTGGCACGCAATCCGGAAAGGGTAATCTACAGTTCGCAAGCCTTTGTTTGAACATGACGTCGTTTTGACGTCACACGCAGTTAACGAACACCTGAGGAACTGATGTCATCTAATCAGTGTACGATGCCGAGTGCCTGGAGACACCATCCTGGATTTCGCATCTCAAATCGCTTATTATGAAAGTATGCCGTTTCAGGACCACGACGTAGTGAAGATTTATAAAAACACGTCATTCATGCTAAGATTTGTTAGAGTTAAATCTCAAATAATTACATACCGCCTGTTAAAGCCTTCGTCTCTCCCACGTCACAGTCGAAAAGATGGTTGGTTGGTTGATTGATTGAGAGGAGGGGAGAGCACAAAACAGCGAGATCATCGGTCCCATCGAATTAGGGAAGTAAATCTGCGCTGCCTTTTCAAAGGAACCATCCCGGAATTTGATTCAAACGATATACGAAATAACGGCAAAACTAAACCAGGATTGCCGTCGTCCTCCCGAATACGAGCGAGTCCAGCGTGCTAACCACTGCGCCACTTCACTCTGTGCAAAAGGTGAGATTCAACCAGCTATTCGTAGGGTAGTGGATACGTTACGCAATTTATGGTAACTATGCAGGTGTTTTGCGTTTCTAAGAGGTTCTGGAAATTTGTTATTAATTTGTGGTAAGATGGGGCTTTCCAGCTGTCAAATAATTGTGAAGTTTCATTGTAGATGACCATCAGCTGTTTATTGTTAGGCTCAATGCTACCGGTTTCGATCAGTAGACCATTATCAAGCCGAAGTCTAAAGGACAGATAAAACCTTTAAAGAGCACAGGCCATAATTTGCTGATAAAGTAGAAGTTATGGCGTTAAATTACATAGAAATTGCATACAAAGCGTAACGAGCTTAATTTAAAAAATAGCTTCTTTTACAACAAATAATCTCAAAAGACACAGATGTGTAGGAGACTCACACAAGATTATCATACATTTCAAACTTAAGAGAATTCTAACTCGTCCAGTACTCGTTAAACGATGCAGTTTTAAACTCATAAACAGTTTTCCATATAGTCACTACGAAAGCTGACCATCACAAAGCTCTGCTGAGAAACGAATTCTCATGTAAAAAAAAATTGTCACGTTCTGGCCATCAATTTGGTAAACATCCTCAAAATCATTCCACAACTCTAACGGGTCAATTTGTTTGTCTGGATAAAAAGATAAAAACTGACATCTGTTTAACGCTGCGTGCAATGAAGCAGCATGCTGTACAGCTGTATTACAAGAGTTACGATAGGTTACTCTATATTTTCTTTGTTAATAACATTAGTATTTAGTTCTTCTACTTGTAGTTCTACTGCCTCCACTATGTCAGAAAATTTTTTACCACCATCCTCACATATGCTCGCACGGACTTTACTTTTTTAATATCTTTCTGACAAGCACTTACATTCTTAGGTACTTCCTTAAACGGATAGGAGCAAAGTTTGGTTTCATTGCCTATTCTTTCTGACAATCACCCTTCCATAAGATCATCCACGGTTTTGAAATCCTTACGAACTTCAGTAATTTTGGTTCTGTAAACACCATGTAAAGGTGTTAGCTGTTGCCCCACTTTGACTTGCAGATCATAGAGGTAGGAATCAATTTCATAATATAAGCTATTTAGTTTTACGTTCATTTCATCATTTAGTTCTTTATTACGAGATTCGATCTTACTACTCAAATGTTTACTACTGAATTCCATATTATTGTTCAGTTTTTTGTGATGCTACTCAAGTTTTGAAAACAGTAATTGTATCCAATTTGGTTCTTCTACCTTCCCACTTGGCATCTGAATCAGTTTTAAAATAGTGTCTAGTATTCCCTGACTTGGCTGAGTTTCATAAATATGGGAATCTGTTTCATTATCTCATAACTCTATTAATTCTAGTTTTACCTTTTTTGACTTCATTACTTCATTATCAGAAATCAGTTCTAACTCCGCAGTAACATTGGAACTTACCACAGATCCTACGTCTGACAAATCACCTTCAGATTCTGGAATTCTAGACTTGACAGAACCATCCCCATTAATGTCAGTTCCTAATTCTGAGGATTCATCGTCAGACACTGGTTCCATCTTTATCATTTGTATTAGCCTGTTAATACAAATTAACAAATATTTCAGAGATTCTTAATTACTTGACCTCGACGAGCGATGCTGGCGCGGTGCACTAGCAAACGTGATGGGACGCGTTGCAACGTAATGCAGTCATCAGCAGTAGCTGTGGTGGTGAGGATGGCTGCGGGCACCGCCTTCTGCAGTAGCTCCAGGAGGCCCGGGCATCGGCGAGCGCGCGCGGTAGCTTGCGGGTAACTTGCAGGCCACGTTGATACACCGGCTTTTTCAAACTTCAGCACCTGTCGCAGTCCCGTTGTAGTGTCGTGTTCTCACCCCCTTCCGTCACGTTTAACATTACTGTGGCTAACATTCACAGTTCAGTTTTCACTCTCGCGAGCTTATCTTAAGCTTGTTCTCGCACTGGATTCGACAGTTTTCAATTCGGCATCCTGTTTTCGGCTACCGAACTCCTTGTTTTGTTCTGGTCACTTTCACAGTTCAGTTTCCCGGCCCATGCACCAAACATGGGGCCGCGGGGAACAATCAAATCGTCTTTACTTCATTCTGTCGTTATGGAAATACTTTAATTGTCTGTATGTGCTTTTCACCTACTTTCGCAATCTAAAATAGCCTGACAACTGTTATTAACGTCTGCCAGAAGGCGATGGAGAACATATTGACCATAATTTACAGTCTGCAAACCAACACTGCTTGTTCTCACTGAATAAAAACGTTCCTACTAGCTCTTTTCTCAGGTGGATGTGGAACTATATAACTAGAAGTTTTGAGTTTTAACTGACTGATATATTCTATAAAAGTTCACATGCATATAAGTCATAGTATTGGAACTAACATCCTATCAGAAACAGCACAATTAACACTGACATGAAAGTTCCAGGCTGATTTGACTGATTGACATATTCTATAAAAGTTCACATGCGTATATTGTAAGTCATAGAATTGTATCTAACATCCTATCAGAATAAGCACTATTAACAATGACATGAAACTCCCTGGCAGATTAAAACGGTGTGCCAGGCTGAGACTCGACCTCGGGACCTTTGTCTTTAGCGGGCAATTGCTCTACCGACTGAGCTACCCAACCACTAGCCCGAGAAAGGCCAAGGACCCGAGTTCTAGTCTCGGCCCGGCACACAGTTTTAATCTACCAGGAAGTTTCATATCAGCGCACACTCCACTGCAGAATGAAAATCTTATTCTGGAAGCTATATAAACAGTTCAGAGGCAAGCTTTGTGAGAAGTTCCTATTTAAACTTCCTGTCGCCCTAACTTCTGATCATCAAAAGTTAATAATCTCTCCACTTGCCACTTGGTTTTGTCAGCATTACAGCGTTACAGGCAACACAAAGATAGATACTATCGTGGAATCTATGTGATCCAGGTCGGTGTACAGTCCTCGCGAGTTCACGTCTTACTTTTACCGAAAAGGCATTCAAGTCTGCCCGTCTCTCACGTCCTTTAAGGCATAACGCACGGGGGCGTTTCATTGACACGGACAGTTTGTTATTCCGGTACGAAGGGTCTCCCTAAACCTGCCTCTCTGGCTGTAGTTGTACAGGGACGGAGGGCAACGACAGAGGAATATGTGTTAACAACCGCCCTAGGCACAGGTAGCAGAAACTGAATGTCCCCTTTCTCGGACACCTATTAATTTATGGTTCTGTCGTTTACCGTATTGTAATCTTCTTCATTTTTATGAGATTAGGGTTACACTTGCAGACTGGAAATTGTGAACAGTATATTCTCAAACGCTTTCGGGCTGACAGCAAAACTAGTTTTCACGCTCTTTTAGATTGAGAAAGTAGGTGAAAAGTACACAGAGACAATTAAAGTATTTCCTTAATGACATAATGAAGTAACGACTATTTGGTTATTACTGTAAGATTTTTAGCTTGGCTGCATTCAAACTTTGCCGACTACAGGTTTTAGAACGGAAAACCTGTCGAACATAACCTCTGAACTGTCTTTGTAAGATTCCTTGTAACCATTGATATTTACAGTACAGTCTTGATGCTTGGTACTGATGTATTATTTTCTGAAGGTAATCGAGTGCAATAATTAGAATTTTCTGTTACAAATACAGATAATACTCAGTCTACCATGAATAAGGATATTTTCCTTTCAAATTTGGTTTACAGTAAACAACTTGTAAACTAATTAAAGTAGCTTATTAACACATTTGCCAATGGCCTTGCCGCCGTAGTAAAATCGGTTCCCATTAGGTCACCAAGTTAAGCGCTGTCGTGATGGGCTAGTACCCAGATGGGTGACCATTCGGTCTGCCGAGCGCTTTTGGCAAGCGGGATGCAATCAGCCATTACGAGGCAGACTGAGGAGCTACTTGACTGAGAAGCAGCGGCTCCACTCTCGTAAACTGACATGCGGCCGGGAGAGCAGTGTAGTGACCACAAGCCCCGCCATATCCGTATCCACTGACGCCTGTGGGCTGAGGATGACATGGTGGCCGGTCGGTACCATTCGGCCTTCCAAGGCCTGTTCGGACAGAGTTTGGTTTAGGATCCCCCCTCTCGTTCGAATACACCTACGCACCCATACTCCAGAGCCCAAGACAGATCCAACTTCTCTGTTCCATGGCAGCTGACCAAAGTTTGCCACACTTTCGATAATCAGTCACTGCTGTTCATGATAATATTAATAATTTCGTGTGGTTCCTGCCCTGGATAAGTGACATTGTCGTCTGGTCGTCATGAGTTAACGAGCATTTCGCTCTCATTTAAGTATATGACCGAAAGAGACAGCCTTCCAGGATTTGTGAAACGAATCCCGTCGTCCAGGACCGTGTACCACAAAGGGCGCCGTTTCGCCACGAGATGGGGGAATTCATAGGCGTCTATTGTGCTGAATGGGGCTGGCTGACCAGGCCTAAGCGCTGTAGTGTGCGAATGAGACCGACTAAAACCTACGTCATAAGGAAACCCAGAGGAGCTGTTTGTGCCCAGGAAGGCGTAGCAGTGTTAAATATGGCTCACCTAAGACAATGGAAATGTTTATGAAAACTTTACACATCAAAACAAGTTTTAAATCACCCCGGTTTCTAGAACTCCTTAAGACGTTGATAGACGTTAACCGTGAATATTGTATCACAGACACACTCTCTTTGTCTGTCTAGAGATGTCACTAAACCCGCTCAAAGAATTAAACAACGAGGCATGAGTAGCACCTATTAGACGGAGGGGGTCCGACAGCTGATCAGTACCAGTCATTCCACCAGGAAGGAGGTACACGGCTCGTGTTGTCTGTAATTCAACCATGACTAGACGGTCAATGCTGCGGTATGATCGCGTCCGCATTGCTGATTTGTGCCAGGAAGGGCTCTCAACAAGGGAAGTGTCCAGGCGTATCGGTGTGAACCAAAGCGATGTTCGGACTTGTAGGAGATACAGAGAGACAGAAACCGTCGATGAAATGCCTCGCTGGGCCGCCCAAGAGCTACTCCTGCAGAGGATGATTGCGATCAACGGATTTTGGCTCGGAGGAGCCCCGACATCCACGCCATCACGTTGAATAATACTTTTCGTGCCGGCACAGGACGTCGTGTTACGATTCAAACAGTGTGCAATGGCTTCACTCCCGGCGTCCATGGAGAAGTCCATCTTCGCTACCACGACACCATGCAACGCGGTAGAATAAGCAATGTGTATTTTTCATGAGCAATGAAAAAGGCAGATCTGATGTTTATGTTGATCTCTATTCCAATTTTCTGTACAGGTTCCGGAACTCTCGAACCGAGATGATGCAATACGTCTTTCGATGTGTGTATTTAGCAACTTCAGTTTTTCGTAAAATGCTGATTTTAACCAAAATATAGCTCGGATCAAGAAGAGCCTTGTAGTTTTTAATTCTCACACATATTTACATATTCTGATAAATTTTTAGCTTATTTAGTTTTATTATTCAGTTCCACTAGTGTATCTCTTAAGATCGTGTACTTTGCTAAGATACTCATTAGATCATTCTATGACTGTACAATGTTAATATTAATATACTTAAGCAGACACTGACGATGTTTGTAAAAGTTGTTTTGATTCCTAATTTCATGGTGCAGTCCTTTGCACGTTTAGCACAGTCGCTTCATGATGAGGAGGGGATGATAAAACATTAATGACCTGTAACAAGCCGCCAGAGACTATAGGTCTCCCGTATGGAGACATTCCGAAGGTATCGCTAAATAATCTCTTGAAGTTAATCGGCGAAGTTCTGCTTCACCTTGAAAAACAAAGTCTTCTCTCAGGTACATACAAAGTAAAGACGTCATTGTTGTTGGAAGACGGGCTGTAAATTAAATCCGCGCTTGAGTAAGAGAGGGGAAAGCAAACGTAAAGTTATTCAAGCAGTGATGTCTGTGGCGGAACTCATGGCCTTCGGGCGCTTACTATTTATGGGAGGATATGGTTCGTCATGTATCTGGCCCGTAGGAACCTACAGCTATCGAGTGCAAGCCATCGGCTAGTTTAGTTGCCACACGAGTACGGGTCTTGATTAATAAAATCCCAGAAATACTTACTATATCACAATAATAAACTAGCACTGAATTAATAGCTTCTCCTGAATGCTCAGAAACTGACGAGATCGTTCATGAGTATTGCGATAAAGTCGTCATTGTCCAAGAGTAACTCACAAGTAATGAACACAATGTAACTTCCCTAAAATATTTCTAGGTCTCTATAACGACGTTTATACCAAATTCTGGCTTCAAACAGGCTCGCTGATACCACCAAATTGTTCAAATGCTTCTGAGCACTATGGGACTTAATTTCTGAGGTCATCAGTCCCCTAGAACCTAGAACTACTTAAACCTAACTTACCTAAGGACATCACACACATCCATGCCAGAGGCAGGATTCGAGCCTGCCACCGTATCGGTCGCGCAGTTCCAGACTGTAGCGTCTAGAATCGCTCGGCCACCCCGGCCGGCGATGCCATCAGATCAGTTCATCGGAACACCACTGAAGCCTCAAGTACAAATGACATTCTTCACAAGTTGACTTCAACACAAATATATTGTGTCGGATTTATTACAGACATACGCTACTTAAAGCCGCGTCTATGATTGACGGTAATTGCCAACAAATCCCTTTAAATACCGTTCAATACAAGACTATCTGGGCGCTGAGATCTCTAGAAAATGAGAACAGGACTTCCTTTTAACCCGTACAGAATCTTCTATTTGCTGGTAGTGAAGTTGTGGGCTCTGTGCCGGCTGCCTCATTCTCGCCCGGCTGTCAGCTGCAGGCAGCTAGCGGCCAATTACTCGGTTCACCGGTCATTTTTCAGCAGTGGTGCCCCGTAACTTTCTGCACCGCACATCAATTTCTGTAACACATGGAAAATCTACTTTGTCCGACAATGGTTTTCCCTTTAAGCTTCACATCTTTACGTGCGTGCACCGCGCGATCTCGGCGTAAGGTAATTTAAGACGGGTGCAATAAGCGATCCATCAAAAGTCTTTTTTCTTCCTCTTGCACTGCTACAGCTTAAACTTGTGGAAGTTTGCTAGAGAATTTCACTGTTAGATCACAAGTTATTAATATATCTATTTCTCGTCAATTTAACCGCTGAATTCTCACTATGGAGTTTGCCAGCATACTTACATCATAAGAGAGAGTATATTGTCAGGTACATATTATGTTTCTAATAGCGTAACTTTTTCAGTTTATTCCTCTTATGTTTAACTTGTATACTACACCATGCAGAATGAAACTGTAATATTTGTCTTAATACTGCACATTAGCATTGCTTTGAATTATTTCAGTGACAGTAGTTACACCAGGTAAAAGAAAACAATCCTCCTCTAGACCACAGGTAGCATATCAACAGCGGCATTTCGTTTTCTATACAATAACGTTACTTCAGCCGTGGATAAAGGCAGGTTTACATATTCATATCAGAGCGTATGCTTTTCACATCTGTATTTTTACTTTCAAATACATTTTGAATTGTAAATGTATTTTTGGAAAAATTATCGTTCGATTTTTTAATTCATTGTCTCCTATGTGAGGTTCCGTACATTTTCGCACACGCATTACACATTTTATAGCGTGTATAAAATCTGCGCGTTATACTGAAATCCTTGTAACATTGTGTCATTTATACGAGAGGCTGTCACTAGTTTAGTGTCATACTTTGTGAGGGGTCTTGCCCGTTTGTCTCTAATAGGGAGCCTAAGGGATGCAGCGTTCTCGGAATCCTATAGAACAATTCAAACGAAAAACATTAGCAATTTTGTATCTAGGAAGCAAATTGACAGTACTTAACTTTGGAGATATTCATGTGGTAGCCGGCAGCGAGGGGCGACATAAAAACAGTAAAGTTCTTGATATAGACAAAGTCCAACGAAGCACTTGATACGGATCACGACAATCTGATAGCGTAGCTCAAACGTCCGTTGCAGACTCGGGCCGATCTTTGTCCGAGACTACCAGGAGCGATACGTATATTCCCTTCTTCCAGATGTCGCCCTTGGAGTGGCGCGATCAAATTCTGCGAACCCTTGGCCGCCGTTTCCTCACCTCCTTCTCTGCTCTTGCCTTCCGCATCTTCTTTCCTATGCTTGTGGTTACGCCAGAACATTCCAGGCCCCTACCTCCCCCACCCCAAAACGACGGACCGTCGTCGTGTTTGGAGTGAGACCACGGCGGGGGATGCAGGAGCATGGACGTCTGCTAGACTGGGAGCTGTGGCTGCAGAGGACGTCCAGCTTCCGGTCGTACCGCGCCATCCGGCCTGTCCTCTGTCGGAAACGTCCCCTGGAAAACGACCAGAAGGATACGCGTCCACCTCCTGCTGCCATGAACCAGGTGAAGCACGCGGCGACTGCTGTGGTGTGGGAGGGTCCAGCTCCATCGGTAGGACGAGAGGAGGAGGAGGTGATGAAGGCTCCATTCCCATCGGGTTGCTGCTGCCGCGATATCCTCTGGACCCGTGAATCTGGAGGAAGAGATATTGAAAAATCATAGTATACATAACGAAGGTAAAGTTGATTTTGATAGTGGCGCTACAAACTATCAGGATCCAAAAGAAGATACATGCAAGCGTCAATTCGACGGACGATCACGCCTCTCTCCTATCATCTGCTGGAGCTAAAAACCCTTTTAAAAACAATATAATGCGGTACGAAGAGATACTTGCAGCCTTCCTGTGACGCTGGATGCTGAGGAGTGTGGAGCAGGTGGAGCCGGTGGAGCAGTGTCCGATGGCGGCTGCTGTGAAGCAATTCCGCCGGCGATAGACCTTCTTGTGGACGCGAACGATATGAGGCGTGAATCAAATGGTTCAAATGGCTCTGAGAACTATGGGACTCAACTGCTGTGGTCATTAGTCCCCTAGAACTTAGAACTACTTAAACCTAACTAACCTAAGGACATCACACACATCCATGCCCGAGGCAGGATTCGAACCTGCGACCGTAGCAGTCGCACGGTTCCAGACTGCGCGCCTAGAACCGCGAGACCACCGCGGCCGGCAGACGAGAATCAGTTGCAAGGATTGATCCTTGGTGAGTGCAGAGCGAAGTTTGGCCCTCTGCCGCTTAAAGGTTCTGACAAAACATTCTGCTTCGCCGTTTGACCGTGGATGGAACGTTGTAGTAGCTAGATGCAGCATGCCATTATGTTCACAAAATGTTTCGAACTCATGAGACGTAAAATGAGGTTCCGTTGTCGGACACTATTACTGCAGATAAACTTTCTAGGCAAAAATTCGATAACAACACCTGAAATGTGCTACTTGAGGTCGTCAAGTTCAATGGCACAGCAAAAGGAAAGTTGATAGTCAATCACAATTAGCCAGCGAGTGTTCCAGAAGAGTCACGCAAAGTCCATATGCACACTTTGCCATGGCGACTATGACTTTGGCCAAGCAGAGAATTTTTGTGGCGGTCCGGAATGGTTTTCCACACATGCGAGAAGATGTGATGTCCTCTGTTGTATTTGGGCGTCCATACCCTGCCAAGCACAGTGTCGTCGCGCTAACTGTTCTATTCGAACGATCCCCCAGTGTCCTTGGTAAAGTAACTGCGACACTTCTTGCAAGAATTCACCTGTCTGTACAGCGAGGCTACGCCGACGTGCAAGTTATCGGCGCACTACAGAGTTCTTTACGCTATTTAATCAGTGGGGCCAAGATATGCAAATGTATTTGAGCAAAACGTCGGATTTGGATCAGCTTTCGTGGCCTGTGCATTTATCTTGTAGTTAAGCGGAAAAGACTACAGCAGTTCAGAATCCAGAGCATCGATGTGACAACAAGATGCTTAGGGCCAAACCAAAGACATGAAAGCGCGTCCTCATTAGCATGTTGGTCTCTCGGACGATACGCAGTCTCGTACTTGTATTGAGACAACAACAGAGTCCGTCTTTGCAAGTTTTGGGCATTTCGTACATGAAACGGTTTAGTCTGTTGAAAAACTGACAGCAAAGGCATATGATCCGTTACTAAATAGAATTTTCTGCCATACAGGTAGTACTGGAATTTTGTGACTCGATACACAATAGCTAAAGCCTCTTTTTCAGTTCAGTTTTGGACAACACTTTCGATGTGAAAGCAATAGGCATGCCTTTATTATCAATTCTGTGCGAAAGCACTGCATCGATTCTGTAAGAGGATGTGTCAACTTGCAATACTACAGGTATTTCAGGATCAAAGTTAGCTAAACATCGTTCGCTGAGCAATGCATTTTTAAGTTTTTGGAAAGCTACTTGGCACTCATCTGTCCAAACAAAGGGGAAATTCTTGTGACGCAAGGGATGCAATGGAGCCGCGATTAGTGCAGCATTCGGTGTGAACCGTATGTAATAGTTCATTTTCCCTAAGACCGACTGCAATTCAGGGGGAACTGGCAAGTCTCGTATGGCTAACAAATGCGACTGAAGAGGATGTACACCTTGACTCTTTATGACATGACCAAGATACTGCAACGCCGGTTTTAAAAAACCACACTTGTCCAGTCTACACTTGAGTCCTGCTTCAGATACCACACAAAACAAAGCACGTAAATTTGCAATATGTTCTTCAGGTGTACTACCTGCTACTACAATATCGTCCAAATAGTTAGAACAGTTTGGTACTTGTTCAGCCAGCTGTTCCAAATATCGCTGAAAAATGGCGGGTACGGAAGCACTGCCAAAGGCAATCGCTAATATTTAAACAATCCCAAATGCGTTTTTACTACACACACTTTTAGAGATCCTGTATCGAACGGTATTTGAAGATAAGCATCGCGCAAATCAATTCTGAAAAGTAGCGTCCAGTGCCAAATTTGTCCATAAGGTCCTCTGGCCGTGGCAATGGATAAGTATCAATTTTGTATGTGGGTTGACTGTCGACATTGAGTCAACACAGAGGCGAATGCGACCTGAAGGTTTGGTGAGCAAAACCAGTGAACTTGCGCATTGACTAGCTGATATGGGTGCAATAACTCCACTATCTGGCAATCCTTTAAGTTCAGCAGCGACTTTGTCCTGTAATGCAGAGTGAACAGTTCTGGACCGAAAGAATCTCGGCTGAACATTGTCTTTCAGTGAAATATGTGCAAAAAATTGTTAGCTTTGCCTAAAGCTTCAGAATGGAGTTCAGAGAATTCTTTCAGTAAGCTGGCTACACTGTCTTTGGCATTGATGCAGACACTGACAATACATTGTCATCAATGTTAAAGCCAAACAAATCAGGTCCAAATATGTTGTCACATTGTGATTGTAGCACTGTAAAAGTTACTGTAGTGTGCGAGCGATACATGGCAGGCAAGAAACATGTTCCGAGAACGGGAATGTCTTGCCCATTATAAGCCATCAGTTGTGTGCAGGCTTTAGCCAGCTCTGGGGAGCCTAACAGTTCACATGTGTGGCGACTGAACAATGTGACAGAGGCATCCGTGTTCTACTGAAATTTCACAGTTGCCAACAAATAAGTAAATGATCAGACAGTTTGTTTGACGTATTACTGTAGAAACTGCACGCTTTCTTGTAGAAGCTTCGAATATACTGCATTAATGAAATGGGTTTTGTGACTAGATTTTTGTGAGTGTGCTGAATTACTACGTTTGTTCCGCTGCAAACATACGAACTGCACATTTCCCTTGCTACTATAGACGTAACGCTGGGCTTGTCTGGAGAGTCCGTCCTTGCGTTTGTGCCGTGTATAACAGCTAGGGCAAGACTTAATTCTCTTCGCCTGTGTAGCCGCCTGTTTAGCGAACTGTGTATGCTGCGTGGAAGGCTGTTTACTTGGGGTGGCTAGCGTACGCCGCCGGAACGGAATGGACGATCACAACTATGGGACGCAACCTGACAAACAGCTGGCTGCTGAAATGTATGAGCCGACAAGTCACCGCATTCGTACTGATCTAATATTTGCACTACCTGCTGAAATGATGAATCGGACTGTTTCAAAATTTGTTTTCTTATTTTGACATCAAGTACGTTGTATACGATCGTATCACGCGACATAGTGGTTGAATATAAAGAACCGCAAGCACATTTGAATTTGCATGTCCTTGTCATACCCTGCAAATCCGTCACCCACTCGCGATATGTTTGTTCTGACCGCTTTTTGCTATTAAAGAATTGACACCTAGCTGCTGCCGCATTGACTTGTTGGTCATAATAGTTTTTTAGAGATTATCACTGTGTAGTACGACAGTTCACTCCAAGTGGCCTTTGGAAAAAGTTTTCTAATTAATCTGAACACAGCTCTTCCTACCGTGTATATTAGATATGGAAGCTTTACACTACCTGGGACGCTGTGAGTTACCACATGCGCATTGAACTGGTGCAGCCACTCAAGCCATTCCACATCTTGTACACCAAACAGCCGAAAAGCTGCTATAGCAGCTGTAATAGGCGGTGCTTGTGCTGTCGGGCGCATAGCGTTCTCGAGTAGCTGCTGTACCTTGTTGAGCATAATAAAAATCTGGTTCGTCTGAAACTGAAACAACTACAGTAGCTGTATTGCATCTGAAGCTTGCGGCTGCGGCGCCTGTGCAGGGGGTGGGACAGGAGGGGGGGGGGGGGGGGGTAATATTGGAAAACACAAATGCAACAAAAATACGTACAAAGAAAGTTTCTGCGACGCTCACCTGAAAACACTGATTAGCCAAAAACTACAAGAAACTGGCAAAGCAAAGCGAGCGCCTCTGCAAAGTAAAGACAAGAGAATATTAAGGTGCAAGCCGTCGGTACATAAATCTGTTTGTACAGTCGTGGACTAAACGAGCGAGACCCCTCGCCTTTTCGTTATGCTGATCCGCACAGCTTTTGAAAGTGTCGTTAGTAAAAATTCTCGTTATGAACTAGACTGAACTGCAAGTGACTGCCTTAGTCTTTAATAAAACTTACATCTGACTGCGTATTTTTAAACTGAACTTTATCTGACTGCATGAAAATATTGTTGGAAAATTAATACTCAATGTACACATCCGACTGCATGAAAATGTGGTAAAAATTAATGAAAGTCACCAACCTGTGTCTGACTGCGTCTGTGGACTTAGCTCGTGCACTCCTTCCCGTTTAGCCGATAATAAAACATATATTCAACTCAGCCGTAGTGCAATGGCATAAAATTGTCATTCTAGATAACTTGACTCATTTTGGCCTTGTTTGTTACTTAGTAAAAATTCTGTCCTGATCTGAATAATTTGCCAACTGTGCAATGAGATATAGATTAGCTTACTCTGATAAATGAACTTATTAAGCTTTACTCGTGGGAACTTTACTTTAATGTACCTTTTGGTCCAATGCAAGCACAGGATGCGGAAAGCGACATAATGTGTGAGATGAAACTCTAGTTTCATCTAAAAAATATTTATTGTTCAAACTTTTAAGGCACATGTGAAAAACTAAAAAAAAACTTCTATAGCATGGAGTTACGAGAAAGTTTCACAAAACGCTTATTGCATCAACAATGGGATTTCTATCTAGCTATTAGACATTATTTAACCAAAGAAAACCTATTTTATTAATTATTCTTTCTAGTTTCCCCAGCTATGTGCCGAGTTTCGCTTAACATATAGCTTATTATGTGCGTAGCGCCAATTCTTACTTTGATGCTGTCACGACCCCCGACTGCGTCCTGCAGGCATCTAGCTCCGACTCGAAAGACGTCTTCTGTCTGTGCGTATCTCCTCACCACTACTCAAACTTTTACCGCGTGCACGTAGCTCTGTTAGCTGTCAAAGATCTTACTATTCGAAGATGTACTACTCGTCCAACCTTGCGTTTGGGAACTATCGACATTTTTCACTGGCTCTATCCTGATCGAATCTCAGCACATACCTTTCACTTTAAAGTTTGCTACACAGCATAACAGGCAACGTGACGAAGTGCTACCAGCACACTAAGCAAGTTCGCTCAGCTGATGTGCTGATATCGCAACGTCAAAAAATGTCTCTAAGAATTGGAGAAACTCGAGCTTCGAAGACGACACAGCATCGTCTGCCACCACTTCACGGGAAACTAAATACCTCAAGTATGAGCCAATGTGTTGTATTCACATATCTGTGACCATGGCTTGGATCTAAAGTGTGGTTACCGATAGAACGCATGCTCAGATTGCTAACCTAACATCATGGATAAAGACAAGGAGAAATGAATTAGGCGTCCTTCCTCTTCCGTAACATTACATTATATTTTAGTGATTCTTTCTTAAATGAACTGCGCAGAAAATCATTCACCAGAAGTGAATAACATTTTAGTAACACCAGATGATATTAACAGCTTGCCGGCGCGGGTTAGCCGTGCGCTCAACAACGTCATATCGCAGACCGCACGGCTGCTTGCGCCGTCAGTTCGAATCCTCCCCCGGGCATGGATGTGTGTTAGGTTAGGTAGGTTTAAGTAGTTCTAGATCTAGGGGCTGACGACATAATCAGTTTGGTGGCACAGTTATTAGAGCCATTTTTTGACCTTTCGCCTAAATTTTCGTTACATAAACGGCCGTATCTTTTGATTGCGTTGACATAGCTCACTTTTTTACACCTCCAAGGGACCGTACACCGCATGAAGTGCGATACATTTCCGCTTATTATGTCCACCCGTACTCAAGGTAAACAGGTTTTAAGGGTTGGGTAGACAGACAGACGGTCAAGAAAGTGAGACTAGTAGGGTGCCATTTTTACCGATTTACGTGACGAAATCCTAACAATGAAAATAGCTACCACAGTTACTGAAGATGAGGGCCGCATAATAATTTCCCCTACTCTTTATTCAAAATGTTCCAGTTGCAGTCGATATATCAGCATATTAACCGTAGCTACGCTTTCGATCCAAATCTAGTTACGCTTTCGATCCAAATAACATTTACAGGAATGCAAATAAAATCCGTTTGCCTATACACGTGGTAATTCAGATCCCACTATTAATACCACCGCGTTTTAGATGTGAGAGCATTCCCATTGCCAGCTACCTCAAGGAACACTTCGGCTAATGACGTTTTCTGGCTGTGGCACGTCTAATGGAGAATTCGAAACATTCCAGAATACGTTTGGCAGCTACATCGCCGTTTATTTCCTTGGGTGGTGCTGAATTATCCTACTAAATTTACTCGCTAATAACAGTTCTTAGTACTTCGATAAACATCCCGAATGATTGTCAGATAAGCGGTGACATAAATGGTAGACGTTTCATATTTTTGAGTCCAGAAAGCTCTATGCAACAGAAACTGCAGATCATTTTGTCATTTTCATTGCGAAATTGCCGTCTTATTCATGTCTGGGGTAATAATAGAGGGCTGTTTGGCTGGGTCGTCATCTAGCGTAGTGAAAGGTGTTTGGTACTCCAAGGGAGGTCTGGTTTGTTTTCGGTTCTAATCTCGATGGAGGCAGATAGACTATCAGTAAAGGAATTTTAAGAACTTCTCGCACACCAATACGTTTTATTGGTACCTTTATTCTGTACCGGCATCCTGAGTATGTCGATATGCAACACTTGTAAAATTTCTTACTTTTTACTGCCGACTTTTTCCACTTCTGTCTATAATTTTATTGACTTAAGTGTGGCACTGAATGATTTTTAAATGAGTTTCGTTATGAATCTTTACGCTTTGCTAAATTTGCACACTTTCATGGTAGGTCAGCCACGGTAATCCAGTGTGATTGGTCTGAACGTTGACACAGACCATTTCGCGGCCGAATGCGCATAATATTTTGCTAATTCTTAACGTTATGGGGTACTTTGTCTTACTAAAACAGCTATGTTATCTCGATAAGCTGAAATTTATTTTTATTGGTACAGTTCATACTAATTAGAGTTTCGGCATTAATATAGTCTTTCACATGATTGAAAACAGTCTGACAAATTTCGGATAGTTTTTCAATTTCATGCCTGTGCATAGTATGTTGGTAGCTCTTCGTCGCCTTGCCTGTTATGCTGTGTAGCAGAATTGAAAGCTGTGTGGATCAGCATAACGAAAAGGCGAGGGGTCTCGCTCGTTTTGTCGACGACTGTACGCCCGTCGCCAGTTGTGGGGTCTTGCCCGCTCATCGCTAATATGGTGCCTAAAGGATGCAGCGTTCTCGGAATACTGTACAGCAATTCTAACAAATAATTTTAGTACTTTTATTTCTGGAAAGCAAATTGACAGTACTTTGGTGATTTACAAGTAGTAGTCGTAAGTGAGGGGCGACATGATAACAGTAGAGTTCTTTCTATACCCGCAGTCCAAATAAGCGCTTGATACGGATCACGATAATCTGCTAGCGTAGTACAAATGTCCGTTGTAGACTGGGGCCGATCTGAGCGGCCGAGGCTGGTAGGAGCGACGCTTGTGTTCCCTTCCTGCAGGTGTCGCTCTTGGCGCGACGCGCTCCAATTTCGCGCACCATTGGCCGCCGTTTGCTCACCGCCTTCTCTGCTGTTGCGTTATGCATCTTCGTTCCCGCTATTGTGGTTACGCCAGAACACTTTACGTAAGCTGCACTAATAAGCTGAGCGCGAAGCATTTGTATACGTTTCCTACACTCCTTGGGCTGTGTATGAGTATACAGTCAATTGTGTATTTATTCTATATACGTATATCTCCAGTGGCCTGTTAGAAGTATAACGAACTATTGATGTGTGGTCAAATTTTGCTTGGTTCTTAACATATTTCAGAGGTGCCGTATACAGACTATATGCTTAAGTTTCGGCTTAAATAATACAGGGAGTACCAAAAAGTCTGAAATTTCGTACAAACTCGTGCGACTTACAAACTTAGTCTCGATGTCGCCTCGAAGGACAATAGTACAAATTTTGAGTCATGTGGTGCCTTAGTACAGATCGCGACACTACAGACGCTAGCGGCAGTTGCAGCAAGGTGGCTGCATTTACCAGGTTCGAGAATGATAGTTGTGTGTTTTACTATGAAGAGACAAAGTCTCCAACGACTATACAGTGTAATTTTCTTACAGAGCACGGTGAAGTTACTCCCAGTAGGTCTACTATTTACAAATGGCACAATTTATTTATTCAGATCAGATGTTCCTTATAATATAAAAAGACAACTGCGGTCGCAACGTTGCGTCTGACGACGTCATAAAGCAAGTGAGCGTAGCTCTCTGAAGAGTACTTCAAAAAAGACACGGAGTTTTTAGAGAGAGTTGCGTGTCCAATATATGAAGGGCTTATTTCAATAGATATACTGACATGTTTCAAATAGATTATACAATGGTAAGACAGAGATTTAGGAACCAGGTTTTAAATTGTAAGACTTTTCCAGGGGCAGATGTGGACTCTGACCACAATCTATTGGTTATGAACTGTGGATTAAAACTGAAGAAACTGCAAAAAGGTGCGAATTTAAGGACATGGGGCCTGCATAAACTGAGAGAACAACAGGTTGTACAGAGTTTCAGGGAGACCATAAGAGAACAACTCACAGGAATGGGGGAAAGAAATACAGTAGAAGTAGGATGGGTAGCTTTGAGGGATGAAATAGTGAAGGCAGCAGAGGATCAAATAAGTAAAGAGACGAGGGCTAGTAGAAACCCTTGGGAAACAGAAGAAATATTGAATTTTATTAACGAAAGGAGAAAATATAAAAATGCAATAAATGAAGGAGGCAAAAAGGAATACAAACGTCTCAAAAATGAGATCGACAGGAAGTGCAAAATGGCTAAGCAGGGATGGCTAGAGGACAAATGTAAGGATGTAGAGGATTATTTCACTAGCAGGAAGATAGATACTGCCTACAGCAAAGTTAAAGAGACCTTTGGAGAGAAGAGAACCACTTGATGGAAACACAGTACTAAGCAAAGAAGGGAAAGCAGAAAGGTCGAAGGAGTATATAGAGGGTCATACAAGGGCGATGTATTTAAGGACAATATTATGGAAATGGAAGAGGATGTAGATGAAGATTAAATGGGAGATATGATACTGCGTGAAGAGTTTGACAGAGCAATGAAAGACCTGAGTCGAGACAAGGCCCCGGGAGTGGATAAAATTCCATTACAACTACTGACAGCCTTCGGAGAGCCAGTCCTCATAAAACTCTACCATCTGGTGAGCAAGATGTATGAGACAGGCGAAATGCCCTCAGACTTCAAGAAGAATATAATAATTCCAATCCCAAAGAAATCAGGTGTTGAGAGATGTGAAAGTTACCAAATTATCAGTTTAATAAGTCACGGCTGCAAAATACTGACGCTAATTCTTTACAGACGAATGGACAAAATAGTAGAAGCCAACCTCGGGGAAGATCAGTTTGGATTCCGTAGAAATATTGGAACACGTGAGGCAATACTGACCCTATGACTTATCTGGGAAGCTAGATTAAGGAAAGGCAAACCTACGTTTCTAGCATTTGTAGATTTAGAGAAAGCTTTTGACAGTGTTGACTGGAATACTCTCTTTCATATTCTGAAGGTGGGAGGGATAAAATACAGGGAATGAAAGGCTATTTACAATTTGTACAGAAGCCAAATGGCAGTTGTAAGAGTTAAGGGGCATGAAAGGGAAGCAGTGGTTGGGAAGGGAGTGAGACAGGGTTGTAGTCTACCCTCACGTTATTCAATCTGTATATTGAGCAAGCAGTGAAGGAAACAAAAGAAAAATTTGGAGTAGGTATTAAAATCCATGGAGAAGAAATAAAAACTTTGAGGTTCGCCGGTGAAATTGTAATTCTGTCAGAGACAGCAAAGGACTTGGAAGAGCAGTGTACGGAATGGATAGCGTCTTGAAAGGAGGGTATAAGATGAACATCAACAAAAGCAAAACGAGGATAATGGAATGTAGTCGAATTAAGTCGGGAGATGCTGAGGGTATTAGATTAGGAAATGAGACACTTAACGTAGTAAAGGAGTTTTGCTATTTGGGGAGCAAAATAACTGATGATGGTCGAAGTAGAGAGGATATAAAATGGAGACTGGCAATGGGAAGGAAAGCGTTTCTGAAGAACAGAAATTTGTTAACATCAAGTTTAGATTTAAGTGTCAGGAAGTCATTTCTGAAAGTATTTGTATGGAGTGTATTCATGTATGAAAGTGAAACATGGACGATAAATAGTCTGGACAAGAAGAGAATAGAAGCTTTCGAAATGTGGTGCTACAGAAGAATACTGAAGATTAGATGGCTAGATCACATAACTAATGAGGAGATATTGAATAGGATTGGGGAGAAGAGAAGGTTGTGAGACAACTTGACTAGAAGAAGGGATCGATTGGTAGGACATGTGTTGAGGCATCAAGGGTCACCAATTTAGTATTGGAGGGCAGCGTGGAGAGTAAAAATCGTAGAGGGAGACCAAGAGATGAATACACCAAGCAGATTCAGAAGGATGTAGGTTGCAGTAGGTACTGGGAGATGAAGAATCTTGCACAGGATAGAGTAGCATGGAGAGCTGCATCAAACCAGTCTCAGGACTGAAGACCACAGCAACAACATTTTAATAGTGGTACAAGTTCATTACCTCCACTTTTCTGTCTGTAATGCTTGTGACATTAATGGTCCAAACAAACAGAAAGCAAGGGTCTTTCTAGCAAGAAGCCATTTGCTTGAATATATCTGGTATCTCAACTGCAGATTTTTCAGTGCTCATTTAACTTTAGGACTCTGTATCTCAGAATGCACAAAAGTGGACTTGTACCACTATTGAAAATAGCTGTTGAACACTTTTCGGGGTGTGTTAAGAAAACGGTAGCATCTCAAACCAATGGAGTTTACCATGGTGCTAAAAATGAAATACAGCGATAACACTGCTCGTAATGATTGTTGTGTGAAAATGTAACATCGGTAGCATGAAGCTGACGAACTGTTTGATGGGTTGTCTTTTGTGACTTTTCACTTAAGTTGTAAAGTTAATAAACACAACTGTAGAATTTGAGACAGGTGAAGTCCACGATAATCCCTGGAGCCTGAACGTGATACCCAAAAATTTTGTATGTTTTATGCACTGAGAAACAGCGACTTTTATAGACCTTTATCTTTGCAAGAGGAAACTAGCAACGGGATAGTGTACTTAGAAATGCTAGAAAATATTTTAAGCTCCAAGATTTTACATCGATGACCTAGAACGCAGTATACATAGTTTATGCAACATGACACACCACCACCCCATCTCTCCGAAGTCGGGAATTGGCCAAAAGTCCGCTTTCCACGTAAATGGATGGAGTGTGGTGCGTCAATTGAATGGCCGCTCTCTCAACTGACCTGACACCTCGTCACCCTTTCCGTGAGTGAGATTGTTTATTGAAATTGAAGGTTTAGGGCGGTGGGGGCAGAAAGGAAAGTAAAATTAAGTAACTATTGACGTCAGCTGCATCGCGACTTATTGCAGAATCAGTGGAGGTAAAAATGTACGCAGGACCGTAACTCGTACCCGGGAACTCTCACATACTAGGTATCTGTGTTAACCACTGCGCCATCCAGACACAGTGTTCATCGCAAATGTACCGACTTCTGGGGCATGCCCTAAAGAAGAGACACCATGCATTCACATAACTGATTCGCCTCGACAACAACGAATCCGCCACTTACGCTCGGCCTCCTGTGGTAATCTCAAAGTAGCCGGCATCGAAGTCAGCTCAGTTCCGATAAACACTGTGGTTAATGCAACTGGTGCTAATATACTACTAATATACATACTAGGTATCTGTGTTAACCACTGCGCCATCCAGACACAGTGTTCATCGCAAATGTACCGACTTCTGGGGCATGCCCTAAAGAAGAGACACCATGCATTCACATAACTGATTCGCCTCGACAACAACGAATCCGCCACTTACGCTCGGCCTCCTGTGGTAATCTCAAAGTAGCCGGCATCGAAGACAGCTCAATTCCGATAAACACTGTGGTTAATGCAACTGGTGCTAAGTTAGAGATAACGCGTTCGGTTCCCAGACTGGAACTAATTTTCATACGTGGTCACTGATTCTGCATATTTTCCTGATGCACTGACATCATTAGTACACATTCCTTTTATTTTTCTCCTCTACAGCTTCAATTTGCATAAGCTGCGGACCAGTGTGGTGTTTGGTCTTTCAGTCAGGTTCAAAAAAGCACACACCACACATTCTTATAGAGGATCCCGTATTTGTTCCACACTTAGCAGTTTCTCTACCAGAGCTCAGATCTAGATTCTACCTCAAGATTTAAGAAGTCACGCCTCCCATACTGCAGCTTGTTCGGCGAGAAATCGAAGTGAGACTGAATGTGAGGCTGCGTATCCAATGAGAGCCACGTTGAACCTTTTTAGGTATAAGACGGAAGAAAAGAAAACTTGATGTATTTTGCTATTAAGCGACACAAAAAGTTTATTGGATAAATGAACTGAGTATTAGTTTTTATAGTCCATTTCCTTCATTGTGCCGCGTCTACAATTGCGCATTGGATCCGTTGGTGCCAATTATTTTACCAAGTCCCTTAACATCACTATGGAATCTTTCACATGGCTCTAAGCACTATGGGATTTAACATCTGAGGTCATCAGTCTCCTATACTTAGAACTACTTAAAACTAACTAACCTAAGGACATCACACACATCCATGTCGGAGGTAGGATTCGAACCTGCGACCGTAGCAGCAGCGCGGTTCCGGACAGAAGCGCCTAGAACCGCTCGGCCACAGGGGGCCGGCTCTATGGAATCTATATCAGTATGGGAAACTAAAATGGAAATGGTAATCATTATCTGTTTTGAGTTGTTCAAGTGAGTTGCTGGTGGCTGTGCATCACACATGTCACCGTTCCGAGAATATGGAATTCGTGGTCATTATTCTGTTTGTAGTGACTAGATCAGGAATGACAATGCTGTGATATTTCGCAACTGTTGCACTGAAAATCGTGCTTAATTATGCGTTCAGTACGCTATAGGAGTTCTTAATGCCTGTAACAAATGTTTGAATTATGTGAAAGTGCTTCAGGCGGTTCCAGTTTTCCATTTTTCTCTCACTCTCTCCTGTCGTCCCTCCCCCACCTTCTCTCTCTCCCTCTCTATGTTTTTCATATCGTATGTTTCCCTTTGAATCATTTATCTGGTTTTACATCCCATGTGACTACCATGTCCCTGAAACGCACTGTAATTCAGTGCTGAAAACAGTGCACATTTTCTACGGGGTTGCATGAACCAAATATCAATATATGTGGTCTCTTCCAAAAGGGAGCAGCTTGAATGATTTAACTCGACTGTATTATCACCAGTATTTCTGCAGTCTGAGAAAATGAGTACTAATGTTTTCCGTATTTGTGCGAATCCTCTTACCTTACTGGAAAACGTTAGAAGGAAGATGTAATATTTTATATTTTGAAATGTAATATACAATTCTTCTGAAATCATAATGATAAGCCATTTTCGTCCGCAAGTCGGAAGAAGAACTTTGTGTCGGTAAGCGAAGTTTTTTGTTTGAATGTCTTGGCTTGTACATTTACCTAAATCATGGTATTATTCATGGAATGGGCTTTTCACTCTGTATGTTTTACAGTTGTTATAAAAGTAGGCAACCCTAACATCACAGAATTTTCTCGTTGTAACGTTCCATAAATTTTAACTGTTGTGGATCAGAGGGAAGACATAGCCACAACACATATGTGGCGACAAGGGTCCGACGTCGCATTCGCTTCGGTACCTACTATTGTGTTACCTTAGTTCTTGGTGCTAGGAAATAGGTAATTCATTGCGAAATAGGTTTTATGTTACAGAGAACAGTTTTCTAGTTGTTCTCAGTGAAGAGGTACAACTTCGTTTGGTGTATTTACAGTATTACGTCAGATATGATCCGGCTCTTTTTTAATGGCTTCTTCACTGTGCTTAACCTTAACGATAAAAAAGAAAAAATAACTGTGTTGGTATTACCTATAACTTACAATGTCTAATAGTTCAACTTGTAAGCATTTACTATCGAAAGCGCTATTGGAAGTACCTTCTGCTAAAAGCCTTTCATAGAACAGTATGCGATATGACTCCCGCACAATTTGTGATTAGTTACAATTTCAAAAATACAGCAAATAAGAACGTACTTCCTCACTTCGCTACTTCCCACATGATATTTCAATCATACACATTACAGTTTGGTTCAAATGGCTCTGAGCACTATGGGACTTAACATCTGTGGTCATCAGTCCCATAGAACTTAGTACTACTTAAACCTGACTAACCTAAGGACATCACACACATCCATGCCCGAGGCAGGATTCGAACCTGCGACCGTAGCAGTCGCGCGGTTCCGGACTGAGCGCCTAGAAACGCTAGACCACCGCGGCCGGCATTACAGTTTGTTCAACAGGTTTGAATACTAGTAAAAATCTTCACCTTCGGTAGAAGACGTACCACGAATTTACTCCTCAATGTGCACCATGAAAACATCTACCTCTCTCTCATTCAACCTACTCAACATATGGGACATGGGAAGCAGAATGGTTGCAAAGGTAATACTGGGTTACTGAATGCATTCCCATTCCTAGATGTATCGTAATTTTCCTGTCCCTTCCAAGGCAATCTTTCGCTCTCCCTCGCAAGTTCTCATTCTGTATCGTGCTGGGATGACATCTCTATACCCTAACTGAATAGTGATGTGTCGTCATTCAAGTCCTAGAGTGAGCTCACATTCCGTTACATTTACTCCTCTTCCTACCAGCAGATGCAGTTGGTCTGGCAATTAATAAGAATGGGACGTACCCTCCACTAACAGCGTGCAATTCGGAAGCGTAGACGGAAAAGTGCGAATTATTTGACTGAATAATTTAATGTATTCATTGATTATACATTTTTAACACTGATTACAAAGTAAATATTATAATTACACCCAGTAACAAGCAGTGCTTCTGCATGGCCGTAGCAATCACAGATGGCCAAGGTAATACTGTCAATGCTGGAATACTCTTTATTCTTCGTGTTTTAATGTCCCTGTAACTACATATCGCTAAGGCACTGTACTAATTTGGGACGCGAAATCGGGACCGTTGAAACGTAGGACGCGAGTTACTAACGGAAGTAAAATTACCAGAAGGCGTAAGGAGTCATGCATGGCTAGCTCAGTCGGTAGAGAACTTTCTCGCGGAAGGCAAGGGTGCCGACTTCTATTCTCGGTCTAGCAAACAGTGTTAACGTGCGAGGAAGTTTCATATCAGCGCACACTCTGCTGCTCAGTGAAAATTTCATTTTGGGAACATACTGTCGGTTCTAATACTGCTGGTTCTTTTTCAAGCCCAGAAACAAAAATTCTGCCAATCCACAGTAACTGCACTGATTATGACGGCATGTCATTTATGTTAAGTTGCATATCAGTTCCCGTTCATTTGTCATATAATCTCTCTAGCTAATGGAGGTATTAATATTAAAATAATATAAGTTAACAACTCTGGTGAAGTTTACTACGCTGTATATAATCTCCCGACATTGAAAATTAAAAGTGTCTCCCTGTGTTGGTTTAATGTTTTCTAATACAAACACTTCTTCCACCAACTGTACATACATGTACTTTTAATCTGAAATATACTTATTCTTATAATAAGTAGTAAATGCAATCTTCTATTCTTATGTCTCTCTCTCATCCGCCTATGTGTGCCTTATGTTAGGTGGGCGTGTGTGCGTGAGTGTGGAGTGTGTGTTGTGTGTGTGTGTGTGTGTGTGTGTGTGTGTGTGTGTGTGTGTGTGTGTGTGTGCGTGTGAATGAGAGAGAGAGACACAGAGAGAGAGAATATGAGAGTGATAGAGTAAGAGCCTGTGAAAGTGAGAGTGTGTGAGACTGAGAGAGTATCAGAGTGAGAAAGTTAGTGAGTGTGTGAGGGAGTGTGAGAGTGAGAGTGAGCATGGGCTTTACGAGTTATGAGCGACCTTAGTAACATAACTACAAAGAAATGAAGTTGGAATGTCAAAACTTTAAATGATGTTTTATCAAGACTTCAATTAACATTGCTCTCACTTTTCTCTAAGCTCACTCACGCCGACTAGCACATTCACACTAATATAAAACATGTGAAATAGCTGTCTCAAATATGTTCAAAAACCTGGGTAAAACAGGAAGATGGTATCTGCAGAGGGGTGTGTGTCCGGTTCATCTTCTTCTATTCCGCGGCCTTCATTCCGTATCTTCACGAAGAGCGCATATTAATCATGGTAATGACCGTGGAGGATGACAGCCTGTTGTCTCCCCTGTCGCCACCCCTCTCTTCCCCCTAACCCACCCGCCCACCCACTCCATCACGAATTGGTGTGTCTCAAGTGTATATTATCCACAGCGGAAGTGTGCAAATGTCACCTAAATTTTCGGAAATAGTAAAACTCAGGCCGAACTTGGCTACCCGCCTGGTATCCTCCTAGACGGATGTTAGGATCCGCCTAAGGGCCACATGAAACCTGGCCGACATGCTAGCCGTCGGCGCTGATCTGTCGGACGGATTCGAACAAAGGCCAGTTGGCTTTGCTGAAGCCAGGAAGCTGTGAGCTAATGCGCGCCACTATCCCGGAGCGTATGTGGTTAAATCATCTCTTACAAAGAACATGACTGGGTGTCACACATTGTTAAAAGATTCACAATTCTGCGGTAGTAATTTAGAAAGAAAGACAGAGATTGTCACCTAAGATTGTCAGTTCTGTGGGTACTGACGCCACAGCAATCGCACAGAGGAAGTGCCTCTCGCTAGATCAAGATTATATGCATCACAGAACTAGGTTGCAAATCTAGACGAATAAGAGTTAAATCACTACGTTTGTGTAACTGGAAGGATATACGGAAGGACCGAGCGAGGTGGCGCAATGGTTAGCACACTGGACTCGCATTCGGGAGGACGACGGTTCAATCCCGTCTCCGGACATCCTGATTTAGGTTTTCCGTGATTTCCCTAATCGTTCCAGGCAAATGCGGGGATGGTCCCTTTGAAAGGGCACGGCCGATTTCCTTCCCAATCCTTCCTTAACTCGTGCTTGCGCTCCGTCTCTAACGACCTCATTGTCGACGGGACGTTAAGCACTAACCACCACCACCATATACGGCAGGGTGCTTAGTTGACTTGGCAGCTTATTGTTCGTCACCTCCAGTCATTGTTTTTCCCATTTACGCATCTATACTTTAAGAGAAAGACGATGGCACAGTGTACCACGTTACTACGACCACATGCATCGGCTGCTTTATCAGTTGGTTCTTTTTCTGGCATTCCCATTTACCCTAGTACTCAGCAGATTGTCACATCTATATCCAATATGTATAGATGTTAAAGGATATCCTCGATAGAGATGACTGCCTCATATGCTGGCTAAAGGCGTTTTCGCGATTGAAAGATATTACAGCATTTTAAGTAGTTAGTAGGCGCTACAGCTTCCTCCAGCGCCCTTAACATAGTACTTAAAGCTTCCTCCAGCGTCCTCAACATAGTACTTAATTCTACCTTTTACACAGTAAAAAATCTGTAATTAGTCTTATCTCTATCGGGCAGCAAAGTAGCACCGCTCAGGTCAATCTATGAAGAGAGGGTAGTTGTAGCGCGCATTTAAAGTTTTACACGCCATTTCATCAAAAATTAACGCAGAAACGTTGTCTCACCAGTGGGTCTGTTAAGTACCCAACCATTTAACGCCGTATCTTCGAGCTCCAAGCAACTTCAATCTCATTGTCACCTCACCAATGGCTTACCGTGTTAGATTGCTGACGTTAAGCGTGTAGGTGAGACAAACGCTAGAAAAGGTTTGAAATAACATTGAAAACTTGTTGCAAGTCGGCAAAGCTCTTTCATTAACAAACACTGGATGAGTATAGCCTGGGTAAAATGACCTCCAATTTAAGCAATCTGAGATGTTAATGACGCCATATTTCCAAAACCATGTGTCAATAATGATATAATGTTAAAGATACAGTCCGTGCTATGGGTGGGAACTGTGTGCAAGGTATGCTGGAAATACAGTTGGTAGCAAAAATGAAATAGATTAAAACGTTATCCAGGATGTGGTAGGTTTCCTGCAAGGAGAGTGAAAATGTACGAAGCCAGTATCAAGCTAAGCCCAGGAGTTTGGCCTGTTGCTGTTTCTACAGGTACACCGTGAATTAGCTAGGTCTCTGTAACCCATACACTCTGCATCCATAACTGGGACGATATTTCACAAATTCATTATTTAATAGGATCAGATGAGCCCAGGTTGCTTCCCAACCCGTGTAACTAACGCACTCCTAAATGTTCAGTACTTTGGAGGGTCTTTGTCCTGTGGTGTCTGACCATGTCAGCTTTGCATCAACCAAGAGGCGCACGAACCATGACGTATATTCATTTGTAGACTGGTGCCCTCATTTACAAGTCATGCAACTTAGAATTACAAGGAGAACGGATTGTAATTAACAAATATTTTTCTCTGTAGAAAATTAATAATCTGTTGGCTAGCTTGCTGTAAAGAGGTTGGAAAACAAACAAAAATATGAAAAATTATATACAAATAACCACCATTGTTAATGACTCCATACTGTGGACATGATGCAGTTTATACATATGGCAAGTATTGGGACAAAGCCGTTCCTTGAGGGATACCATCTTCTCACTTAAAGCTGTCAGACAGAACTTCAACTCCATATTAAGAAAATCGTCAACATGATGAACATAGGCAGATTTCCTTGCAAGCGCAGTTGATGTTCTTTACAATGCTTTCCAAGAATTCATGTTGTATAATCAGTTTACCTTACTATCTGATAAGATGTGTAATTTACTGACTCTTTCATTCCACGTCATGACGTCTGGAATGCATAAGATTAAACTTCATTCTGCCGTAACATTTATTTTTGTATATCGTGACAAAGCTGTGCCGCGCTGGATTAGCCGAGCGGTCTAGGGCGCTGAAGTCATGAACTGTTCGGCTGGTCCTGGCGGAGGTTCGAGTCCTGCCTCGGGAATGGGTGTGTGTGTTTGTCCTTGGGATAATTTAGCATAAATAGTGTGTAAGCGTAGGGACTGATGACCTAAGCAGTTAAGTCCATAAGATTTCACACCCTTTTGATCATCACTTTCTTATAATTAATTTATTTTATTTAATTTTATTTATTTATTTATTTATTTATTTTTTTTTTTGACAAAGCTGTCAGTGAATCATTCACATTAGAAGACGACACTCAATTGACGAACCATATCACACTCCCATTTTGTCGGGGTTTTTCGTATGTTATTCACCTATCTGAAGAATTATACATTTAAGTTAATATACCCACTTCAGGATTTTATTCATACATGTGTGTTATTAGGAAACCTCGTTTAACGAAAGTAGTAAAACTACTGTACTGTTCATCGAGATTTTACTGGAAATTTCCAATTCACCATTGGAAATATTCCCACTTCCGAAATGTATGCGCTTCGAGATAATTTCAGTGATGTATTAGAAGGGGCACTTAAAAAAAATTACTGGTACACTGCTCAAGTGCGTAAGCCCTATACTAAATAGGATTAGCGTAGTATACTGGACGTATACAACAGTCGGCAGCACGAGTGGTGATAGATTTATTTGACCCTCAGAAATGCTGAGAATCGTCAGTTAACGCTTGAAGGCAGACGCCAACTACTCAGCGAAATACAACTTAAAAAGTGTCTACATCCTACATAGGTAGGAATGATCATCAAAATAGGGAGACAGTATGATTGTGGTTCGATGAACCCTCTGCCAAGCACTTAAATCTGAATTGCAGAGTAATCACGTAGATGTAGATGTAGATGTACTACCAGTATTAAGTGAAGAATCTAGAAATATGTTCGAGCTCTTGTCGCTGTTGCTGGGAGCAAGAAGACAACGTTACACTGGTTACGATGCACGCAGAGGCATGTCAGCTGTAATTCTTCCTACACACCAGCAGCGTTTGCTACGGGGAAAATTGCTGACATGTAGCAGAACGCTAAGTACCCCTTGCCACGAATCCCTTAGGTGCCTGCAGAGTATACATGCACATGTAGGTGCAGAAAAGACAGCATCTCCTGAGCTGAGGCTCATAGCTCCGGAAAGTCATTAACCTTGCTAGGTCTGGATGTATAAATCATACAGCACAACATATAGTGTGACTACCGACAGTTTCACAACGGTGTTGTTGGCTAAAACACGATGGTAGAAACTTTTTCACGCGATAGTGCATACTACTCTACTTTCTCTAGATATCGCAGGGCTGAGTACACTAAAGGCAATTTAACATAGAAATATATTAACTGATAATGTTGTTGCTCGGATATAGTTGAATTTTCTGTCTCTAAACTTGCAAGTAACACAATGTATATGCGTAGGACAAAACAGTGCACGCAATTTTAGTAAAAACTAGCAAAAATATGGTGGCTTCGTAGTAATCATATTTTGTATATCCGTATCAACACGTGTTTTAGGACTACAGCTTTTTGGATGAGAATATATTGTTGAAACAACATCGGTTACAGATTACGTCCATTTGAATGCCGTTTTAATGACAACATAAAACGAGTGAGTTATCAGAATTGTTCTGTTATTTTGTTTAATTTATATAAGAGAGAGCGATTAAAATTATATTTTATTGGCTCGTTAGCTCGCTTCACCTTGTTTATGTTAATGAGAAAATTATCCGCAAATGTGTAATTAATTGTCAAGGTTGTATTATACGTTTTTATATGTACTGACTAATGGCTCTCATGTTTTACTCAAATGGAAGTCGTTACGCGCTGCAGGCCTGAGAGCTTATCAGGTGTTTAGATATCGACAAAATGTCGTATAACAATCACATGCTCCGATTTTAATTTACTGAATCAAATAATTCGGCAACAAACAACAGCAAAGGTCAAGTTTCCCACCAACGTACTCAGAACACTAAGTCTGTCTATTCGGTCATGATAACGAGGCTAATCGCATTCCTCTGTTAAATATATAGAACGTTTACAATGTGTGTTTACATTTCCTGGTTTTAGCCACATTTTGAACCTAGGATGGAGAGTGCGGGCGTGCACACAGTGGCATTTCTGACGTGAACGGAGAGCCGAGATCTATTCAGCGCTGTCATACAAAAAGTAAACACGAAGGCAAATAGAAAAATGGCAGAGTTTCGTCGACATCAGAAAGCGACGGTTTCAAGTTTTTTACAACAATCTCGCATACTAAGACTGATCTCTGGTGGACAGCAGATGATAGTGTACATATCTGAACAGTTTAATAAGACATGACTCTCTCGGACTACCATTTGTTCCATTAATTGAAGAAATGGCTGGCAGGACAAAAATTTTACTCAAACGTGGAGGTGATTCCAGCAACTAATAGCTATTTTGAAGACTTGGACAATTCCTCTTATTCGGAAGAGATCAACAAATTAGAACAGCGTTGGACGAAGTGTAAAAGTCTAAAAGGAGACTATGTCAAAAAATGAAAACGGTTCACCCCAAACACGAAAGTAGTTTATATTTTTGCACGGACTTTTCAAACGCTCCTCGTACGAACCATAAATAGTAGTTTGCCGCGACTACATTTGATGTTGACTCCCACGTGCGAGAGTTTAGAGCCGAAGTGTCACCCATCCTTTAGTCAACGCCATATTCCGCATTTCAGCAGGACAATGGGGCACCATATTTGGTAACATATATGCAAGATTTTATCGCAGACTGACAGGCAGCAATCCTTCCTCCACGCCTGCTGGTACAGATAACATATTTTCCGTCAAACGAGTCTACAATATGGTTGTTGCTTGTGTGTCATTACTCTACAGCACCCCTGGCATATAAACTGCAAGGATTGGCATCCTCCCAGTAACATTTTCAGACCCTCTTTGATTTTATGTAACGCCTTATATAGGCTCCAATTCCTGCACGCTGAGGCTTCATGCGATTGTGAACCTTGTACACCAGAGATCACACACAGCTCTATTATAGTTCTGTATTGTTGTGTAATCAACAAGATGTATAAAATTTTATTCAATCGTTCATGACTTCGTTGGAGCTGCAGTTTGCACGTATGTTACTGAATATGTATTGGTTCCAATGGGAACCAATGGAAACATATTTTCACTCTGCACCAAAGTTTATGGTTTTTAGAAACATCTTGATAGATTAAATCTATTTTCCGGATCGGAGCTCCATCCTGAAAATACATCTCGCAGACAATCCTACAAAAGATCGGAACTTTCGGTCATTGCATTTGTAGCTTCACGACGGTTCTTGTACCCTCTTTTTAGACCTCAGTCAATTAAGGCGCTACCCAAAATGTGTCATCTTCCGTGTTCGAGTCTCGGTTCTGGAAATGGTTTTCGTCTGTCAAGAAATTTGACAATAATGAGCACCCTCCTTCCCCCCCCCCTCCCCACCCCTCACCCCCAATGCTGAGTGAAACATTAATTCCGGAAATAGCATACACTAGGCTGTGAATGATCGTTCTTTCCAAGATACCTTTCCTCAGAGAATCTTAATCCTGTTTGGTACGGAGGAGAGTTTCTGCGAAATTTTTTGTGTGAGAGGAAGAGGTATAAACAGAGCTGACACTGTGAGGGCTAGCGGTCAGTGGTGTGTCTATAGCACGGTCCGTTACAATACTGCTCTCGAAAGGCAAGGTCCAGGGATCGATACCCAGTCAGACAGGGGATTTTGATATTCCAGGGTGTTCCCACTTGCAGTGGTTCGTAATAAAACTGAAACTACGCATAGTGGATCAACATAGGCTAGAAGTGCACCATAGATTTGTGTGGCAATCTGTCTCCTTCCTCTTCGTAATTTCTTGCGATCTGTCCTCTGCATTCCGTTTCGCAGTAGCCTGTACGATAAATGTATGTCCTTGAGCTGTGTCAGTGCACTCCTTCCTGTTCCTCTTACCATTCCTCGATTAACTATTCCCTATCGACTCTGATTTTTTACCAGTAGTCGCTCAGATTCCTTCGATGAACGCGACTCCATAGTTCCATTGAGCAGCCCGCTGAATAATTGGCATCTTCACTGTTTGTAGCTCACTAGGCACATAACAAACTCTGCCACCAATCAAGTCGGTTTTTAAGTACCTTAAACCACACTCAAGAGCTCCGTTTTGCTAATTGATCCCAAGAAGCTAATGAAGTTGATCCCATCATCAATATCCGCAATTACCTAATCTTGTTTCGTTTTCTACTATATAGAGAAATTTCTGCTGATGGTGTCGGTGATGGTTTCTCTTCTAGCCACGGATACTTAATTTCTCCACCTTTCCGTAACGGCATTAACTCGTGGAATAAAATCCTTCATTACTATAATGGATTTTCACACCACTATGAATGTTAGTTGGCAATATAAGTTGTAACTTACATTTTCTGACAAAAAAAGTGAAGCATGCAGAAGCGAAGGAGGAAACGACTTCACGGTTTGAGAGGATATGTGACGTTATTTCACTGATTATTGAATCGGGTTAAGTTGACAAATAACTTGACGTTATGTATCCATTTCTCCATGACGCTGCACCCTTTGTGGCCTATATGATTCTGAGGTGTATCATCAAATTGTGGTATTTCTCCCTGCGGTAATCTACCCCAAGGGTGTTGTGAGTGATCCTTGATGTCCCGCACACTGTCATTGGGATAAGTTGGCATCCGGGCTAGTAACATATGTGTTCCATTGCGGTAAAATCTGTGGAAAATTGATGACCACAAGCTTACCTCAATATCCACAAACAATTCACAGAGACACGTACCATATGTGGACGAGAATTGCTCTATTGCATAAGTCACCAGCGCTTGTTTCGAGTCGCCTCGCTATTTGTAGATTCGCGTTAAATGCAAGAAAAGGAAAGAGCCAATGGTGTAGCGTGGGCTTTGTAAGACCTAATTGAGATTTCATCTGAATCAGGAGACCTTTTTTTCATACAGGTGGCTGTCCGATGGTCCAACGACGTTAGGTTTGTACGATCGTCCTGCGTGAACAGTTCCTTAATCACGGAATTTAAAACTTCAGCTTGCCTCTTACTGCCTTCTATCTCCACATCTGACTGGTCATGGTTTTACATAGAAACAGAATACCCCGGTTTCTCAGCCAGATCTGTTGTTGGGTTATGACGGCGGTACTTCTCACTTATGCACGAACCGCTGATAAATTTTGCCTATCGTCATTTGCGCGGCCTCTACTGAATCGAGAGTGTAGGATCTTTGCTTCCTTTGCATTTTCCGAATTTCGTTATTAAACTGCAATATGTCGTTTGCGTCCTTTATCCACTTACTTGACACATACTTCTCCAGAGTGCAATAAAAATTCGTTTGAACTTTGTCCATAAATCTCGTACGTTCATCATACTGGAGTTAAATGATGTCCATTATTCCTGTAAGTGGGATCATAACAAAAGACTAACTGCAGTTTTTATAAAAATGCCCTTCTAGCGTTCTTCATTGATTTATTTTATTTGGTAACCATTGACTCTATGACACGATGATCACTAATCGCCGCTCTGCACTGATGCTGTCGATAAGGTCAGGTCTGTTTCTGACTGTTGTTGTGGTCTTGTATCCGAAGACTGGTTTGATGCAGCTCTCCATGCTACTCTATCCTGCACAAGCTTCTTCATCTCCGAGTAACTACTGCAACCTATAGTGTTCTGTATCTGCTTACTTTATTCATCTCTTGGTAAGGTTCTTACCTCCCTCCCTCACTCCCCCCCCCCCCCCCCCCCGCACACACACACTAACACTTGATGATCTATTGACGCCTCCAAACGTGTCCTATCAACCCTTCTTTTAATGAAGTTGTTCTACAAATGTCTTGTCTCCCCAATTCTGCAGTGCACCTCGTTGTTAGTTATGCGATCTAACCACCTCATCTTCGCCATTCTTCTGTAAGATCATATTTCAAAACCTTCGATTCTTTTCTTGTCTAAAATGCTTATCGTTCATGTTTTACTTCCTTAACTAGCTACACTCCAAATACCTTCAGACAAAACTTCATAACACTTAAGTCTACATTCTATGTTAACAAATTTCTCTCCTTCGGAAACGCTTTTCTTACCATTGCCAGTCTGCTTCGGATATCATCAGGTATTTTGCTTCCCAAATAACACTTTTAATGTATCGTACCATAATATAATTCCCTCAGCATCATCTGATTTAATTAGTCTCCATCCAATTATCCTTGTTTTGCGTATGTTGATGTTCAACTTAATATACAAATACTTTTTGGAGGGACTACCTGGCCGGAGTGGCCGTGTGGTTCTAGGCGCTACAGTCTGGAACCGAGCGACCGCTACGGTCGCAGGTTCGAATCCTACCTCGAGCATGGATGTGTGTGATGTCCTTATGTTAGTTAGGTTTAATTAGTTCTAAGCTCTAGGCGACTGATGACCTCAGAAGTTAAGTCGCATAGTGCTCAGAGCCATTAAGCAAAGGACTTCCTGACACTTAAGTCTATACTCGGTGTTAACGAATTTCTCTTCTTCAATAACGCTTTTCTTGCAATTCCCAATCTACATTCAATTATCTTTGTTTTGCTTTTGTTGACGCCCATCTTACATCCACCTTTCAAGACACGGTCCACTCAGTTCAACTGTCCTTCCAAGTTGTTTGCTGTCTCTGACAGAATTAAAATATCACCGGCAAACCTCGAAGTTTTTTTCCCCTGAACTTTAATTCCTACTTCAAATTTTCTTTCATTTGCTTTACTGCTTGATCAGTGTACACATTGAATAATATCGGGGATAGGCTACACTCCTGTCCTACTCCCTTCTTAGACACTGCATCCCTTCCATGCCCCTTGACTCTCATAAAGGCCGTCCGCTTTCTATACTAGTTGCAAATAGCTTTCCGCTCCTGCTACCTTCAGAATTTCAAAGAAACTATTCCAGCCCGCATCTCGTGGTCGTGCGGTAGCGTTCTCGCTTCCCACGCCCGGGTTCCCGGGTTTCGATTCCCGGCGGGGACAGGGATTATCTCTGCCTCGTGATGGCTGTGTGTTGTGTGATGTCCTTAGATTAGTTAGGTTTAAGTAGTTCTAAGTCGTAGGGCACTGATGACCATAGATGTTAAGTCTCATAGAGCTCAGAGCCATTTGAACCATTTTTTGAAATTATTCCAGTGAACGCTGTCAAAATCTTTCCCTAAGGCTACAAAAGGCTTTTCTATAAATGCTTTAAACGTAGGTTTGCCTTTATTTGATCTATATTCTAAGATAAATTGTAGAGTCAGTATTGCCTCGCATGTTCCTACATTTCTCCGGAATCCAAGGTCATCCTGTACCGATTTTTCCATCCATATGTAAGGAATTCTTGATAGTATTCTGCAACTTTTTCATTAAAGTGACAGTCCAGTAATATTCAGCACCTGTTTCCCTTAAATTTGAAATTACTATATTCTTCATGATGTCTATGGGTATTTCGCCTTTCTGACACATTTTGCACACAAGACGGGAAGGTTTTGTACTGACTGGCTCTCACCAGGCCATCAGTAGTTCTGACAGAATGTTGTCTTTCCACAAGACCCTGTTTCGACTTAAGTTGTTCAGTGTTCTGTTAAATACTTTTCTTAGCATCATATCTCCTATCTCATCTTCATCTACATTTCTGTAATATAGCTTCATCTCTTTTGTATAGACCCCCTGTATACTTTTTTCACCTTTCAGCTTTCCTTTGTTTGGTTAAGACTGGTTTTCCAGCTGAATTCCTGTCATTCATACAGCTGCTTCTCTTTTCTCCAAATAAGTCATTAATTTTCCACTACTTCAATATGTTTCTAAATCCTTAGACTTCGCTTCTAGCCATTCGTGCTTAGGCATTTTGCACTTAGACTTCAATGTCTCCTGTGATATCCAAGAACTTCTACTATGCCCTGTCCTATACGTGTTTGGTCCTCTGCTGCCTTCACCATTTTATTTCTTAAAGCTATCCATTTGTCAAGTATTGTTTTTCTTTCCTCTGTTCTAATCAACTGTTGCCTAAATCTCCCTATGAAATTCTAAACAATCTCCGGTTTCTTCAACTTATACATATCACATTTCCTTAATTTCCTTCACTTTTGCAATTTCTTCGTTTTTAACCTACACTTCAAAAGCCTACAATTTTGGTCAGAGCCCTCATCAACCGTACGAACTGATGAAAATCAGGTTCCCAAATCTATGTCTTGCCATTATACACTGAAGAGCCAAAGTAACTGGTGCACCTGCCTAATATCGCGTAGGGCGGCAACGAGCACGCAGTAGTGTCGCAGCACGACGCAGCATGGACTCGACTAATGCCTGACGTAGTGCTGGAGGGATCTAACATCGTGAATCCTGCAGGGCTGTCGGTAAATCCTTAGGAGTACCAGAGGATGGAGATCTGTTCTAAACCGCACCTTACAATGCATCATAGATACGCTCAATAATATTGGCTGGGGAGTTAGGTGAACAGCGGAAGTGTTTAATCTCAGTCAAGTGGTCCTGGGGCCGCTCTGTAGCAGTTCTCGGCATGAGGGTTGTAACATTGTTCTGCTGGAATTGCCTAAGTCCGTCCGGATGATAAATCGACATGACGTATGCAGGTCATCAGACAGGAAGCTTAAGTACGTGCCAACTGTTAGAATCGTATATAAACGTATCAGGAGTACCACATCATTTAAACTGCACATTCCTTACACTATTACAGAGCCTTCACCAGCTTGAACAATCCCCTGCTGAAATGCATTGTTCATGTATTCATCAGGCTGCCTCACACCCGTTCATGTTCATCCGCTCGATACAAGTTGAAACAAGACTCGTCCGCCCAGGCAACATGTTTCTAGTCACGAAGTGTCCAATGACGGTGTTGACGGGCCCAGGCGAGGCACAAAGCTTTATGTCGTGCACTCATCAAGCCTACACGATTGGGTCTTAGGCTCCGAAAGCCCATATCGATGATGTTTTTTTGAATGGTTCACACATTGACACTTATTGATGGCCCAGCATCGAAAATGGCAGCAATTTTCGGAAGAGTTACACTTCTGTCACGTTGAACGATTCTCTTCAGTCGTCTACATCTACATCTACATTCATACTCCGCAAGCCGCCCAACGGTGTGTGGCGGAGGTCCTATTCTTGAAGATTATTTTTTCGGCCTCACCGGTGTCCGAGTTTTGTTGTTTTACCGGATTCCTGATTCATGGTAATTTCGTGAAATGTTCGTAAATGAAAATTACCACCTCATCGTCACCGTGGAGACGCTGTGTCCCAACGCTCGTGCGTCTACTATAACACCAAGTTCGAACTCCCTTAAATCTTGATAACCAGCCACTGTAGCATCAGTAATCGATCTAACTACTGCGCCAAGCAATTGCCTTAAATAGGCATTGCTGACCGCAGCGCCGTATTCTGGCTGTTTACATAACTCTGTACTTGAATACCTGTTTTTTTTTTTTTTATCGGTTCAGTGTACAATCAGTCTAAGACCTTCCTGTGTCCCCAGGTCTACCCTAGGATACAATCTTCTTTTATAACTCTTAAACAAAGTTTTAGCGATTATTAAATTATGCTCTGCGCAAAATTTTACCAAGGGCTTTCTCTTTCATTCCTTTCTCTCAGTCCATATTCATCTATAGCATTTCCATGTCTCCCATTTCGAAGTTTTGAATTCTCGCGTCCTTTAACTGTCCGAATAATCACTCTTATCTCATCACACGTCGTTTGAATCTCTTCATCATCTTCTGAGCTAGTTATATAAACTTGTCCTAGTGTGGTAGGTGTGTGCGTCATGTCTATTTCGCTCTGATAATGCGTTCACTGTGCTACTGACAAAAGCTATAGGTTAAAGTCGGGTGCAGTTCTTAATTTCTTATTCATTACTAAATCCACTCCTGCATTATCTGTGTATCACTTTATATTTATAACCCCATATTCAACTGACTAGATATCCTACTCCTCCTGACACCGAACTTCACTAATTCCCCATAATATAACTTCAACCCATCCATTTCCCGTTTTAAATTTTCTACCCTATCTTCCAAATTCAGGTTTCCAAAATTCCACACTCCGATCCGCTGAACTCCAGTTTTGTTTCTCGTTATAACGAAGTAATCGCCCGGTGATCCGAAATGGGAACTATTTTACCTCCGGAATATTTTACCCAAGAGGATTCCACCATCGTTTCATTATACATTAGAGCTGAATGCCCTCACGAAAAATTACAGCTATAGTTTTATTTCAGCTGTTCGCAGCACCAGCACAGCAAGCCGGTGTTGGTTAGTGTTACAAGACAATACAAGTCAATCATCCAGAGATCTGTGGCCTCTGCAGCTACGGAAAAGGTTACTAAGCCTCTTCAGGAACCACACGTTTGTCCTGCCTCTCAATAGGTACCCCTCCTTTGTCGTTGAAGCCACGGTCCGTCTTTCGGTATCGCTGAGGCACACAAGCCACTTCAGCGAAGATTAGGTCCATGAGTCATGGGGGAAGAGACGGGGGCTGGGGTCTGTAGCCACGAGGTCTTAAGTATATCCATTGCATAGAACTCCCGAACTACCTTTGCAAGACACAATACTGTGTCAAAAGTAGTTCACAAGACTGGCTGTAGATATCTGCTGCAGTGAACCCATAGGTATCAAAGTCTGTAGGTTAAAGTCGACTTCAACTAGCATTTAATGAACTGGACGCTTCCGCGCTCCTTAGCATAGACGTGCTTTGAATGACTCTAGAACTGTCACGGTAGAATCTGATAGCCAGTGAAAACATCCAATAACTAACTGGATTTTACTCGGACACGTTAGGTGCGTTGAGATATCTTCATGGTCACTCTCAAAGAGGATTTCAATAGACACAGTATTTTCGCCGACTGCAAAGAACATTCCATCTTCTAAAGCGTCCAACCTGTCTGTCAATTATAATACGTTCCATGAATCGTTAAATACGTCGCAGTTTTCTGTTTCGGCTAGCCAGCTACACTATGTGATCAAAAGTATCCCGACACTTTGCTGAAAATGTTTTACAAGTTCGTGGCGATCTCCAACGGTAATGCTGGAATTCAGAATGGTGTTGGCCCACGCTTAGCCTTGATGTCAACTTCCACTCTCGCAGGCATACGTTCAATCAGGTGCCGGGAGGTTACTTGGTGAATGGCAGCCCATTCTTCATGGAGTGCTGCACTGAGGAGAGGTATCGATCTCTGTGCAGGCCAGTCCATTACTAGGATGCTATTGTCGTGTAACCACTCTGCCACAGGCGGTTCATTACGAAGAGATGCTCCTTCGAGTTGAAAGATGTAGTCGTCATCCTCGAACTGTTCTTCAACAACGGGAAGCAAGAAGGTGCTTGAAACATGAATGTAGGTCTGTATTGTAATAGTGCCACGCAAAACAGCAAGGGGTGCAAGCCCCCTCCATGAAAAACACGTCCACACGACAACACCACCGCCTCCGAATTTTACTGTTGACACTACAGACGCTGGCAGATGACGTTCACCGGGAATTCGCCATACCCACACCCTGCCATCGGATCGCCACATTGTGTACCGTGATTCGTCCCTCCACACAACGTTTATCCACTGCTCAATCGTCCAATGCTTTGCGCTCCTTACACCAAGCGAGGTATCGTTTGTCATTTACCGGCGTGATGTGTGGCTTATGAGCAGCCTCTCGACCATAAAATCCTACTTTTCTCACTTCCCACCTAACTGTTTTAGTACTGCAGTGGATCATGATGCAGTTTATAATTCCCGTGTGATGGCCTGGATAGAAACGAGCCTATTACACATTACGACCCTCTTCACTTTCCGGCAGTGTCTGTCAGTCAACAGACGAGGTCGGCCTGTACGATTTTGTGCTGTACGTGTCCCTTCAAGTTTCCACTTGATTATCACAACAGAAAAAATGGACCTAAGTATGTTTAGGAGTGTGAAAATCTCGAGTACGGACGTATGACTCTGGTGACATCCCATAACCTGACCTTAAACAAAACACCCCATTCTGGTGTCTCACGATGTCTAATGACAACTGAGGTCGCCGATATGGAGTACCTGGCAGTAGATGGCAGCACAATGCACCTAATAAGAAAAGCGTATGTTTTTGGATGTGTCCCGATATTTATGTTCACATAGTGTATCTGTCTCAAGAATAATTCGTGTGTGACAGATTGCCTGTAGGGTAATAATTTCGAGAACTTCTTTACGACTACAGTAGTTCTACAAATCGTTGATAAAATTTTTATAGTCGAAACGTATTTACTCTGCCCGTAGTATGATTTCCCTATCTGCTGTGAACTGGTGACCTCGGAACGCTAGCGAGAGGCTCATTGGTGCCGACGAGAGCCCCAGCCTACCACCGAATGCACCCTGCGCGCTTGGTAGCCTCAAGGGGCTCCGTAACACGCCAAACTTTGGAGCTCCCGTAACTAGCAACCCCGTCTACCGGTGCGCCTGCTCGGACACTACTGAAAGAGCACCCACCCGTCACTGACAGGGTGAATGGGCGCGGGCTAACGGTCAGCCTCCCAAGTGACGCGCCGCCTCGAGCGATGCTAACTATTACCATTCGACACTTGCGCTGCGTTGAGAATCGATCCACTGTGTCGCCTTCACTGGAACCACAACCCGTAGGCGAAAGAAGTGTTTTCGTGCTCTGCACCGGATTCTCCACCACTGCTACATCCCGAGGCAGTAACCTCAAGATGCTGACCTCAACAAAAAGCGATTGCATCTGCTTGCTTGCTGTGGCCTGCTCCTTGTACATTCATTCACAGCATATACACTTCCTACCAAACCCAGCATCCCAAACCTAAGAAGAAAACTATAAAAACACACAGAGGAACCTAAATATTCAACATGCTACCGTCAAGATGTGTCACCAATGGAGACCTTTTCCACACTTAGCTGTCTAGGTAGGCATTCAAAAAAATGGCTGTGCTACAAACTGTCTGAATCTATAAATTACCATTACAAAAACATGAGATTACACATCTTCAATTGGAAAAATCGAATAGAAAAGAATTACACGGAATTACTGAATTACACCATCACGAAAATCCAAAGAAAGCTAAATGCCTCACTTACTGTTCTGCTGGTGTGTCTCTGGCGGCATCTAGAACCTGATAGACTGACTACGCTGAAACGAACGTTTTATGGCTCTTCAAACAAACAAAAAATTGGTAAATGCGCTAAAGACTGTCTGAATCTGCATGAAGTGGTAAGGAGCGGCTGGGGAGAGTGGTAAGCAGCTGCTGGGTCAGTATAAACTTGACGAAAATTAAGATACTTTATCTACAAAACGCAAAAAGACAACGCCATACATTGATACCAAAGTCTTGTGAAAGGTTTTGCCAGGATAACATTACATTGTAAACACCTTAGCCGACACATTCGCTTCCCGAGTATCGAGATCAATATTTATATTGAAAATAATTTCCATTTACCATTATCAGTTGCACATTTTAAATGACATGAGATATTTTGATCACACTGGATCATCTTCAGATCCAAAACATAGTAAGGTAAGGTACGTGTCGTCTAATGAACTCTAAGACACAAAAAACGACATAAAACGCAAGAATTATGCGAATGGGGCGGAAATCTGTAGACTTCATGTACTATCATGCTCAAAGTGTCCGAACGACCTGAATTGTTTTTCTCCTGATTTGTACGCAACTCACACAACGTAACAGTGCTGTAGGCCCTCTACTCTCATTCTGCTACAGTCGTTTGTTTATACGAAATTGTTAGTTGAAGACATCACAGGAAATAACTGCGCTGTAAGTCTATCAATCTAGATGCAAAATAATATCACGACAATGCAATTATCGCAACAAAATGTTACTTTAGAGATGACAGAACCATTATTCTTATAGCTTCAAATTGTTATTGTAAACGACATTTAAAAAAGCAAGTTTTAGCTTTGAATGGCATTACGAAAATTTTGCCCCATCCAGTAACTATTGGAGCTGTTAGCTAATTACGAAACATCATAAATATCGGTTAGATCACAAGTAACAAAACGTGTGCAGGTTTAGACATAAAATGGCAAGACATAAAGTTTGATGTTGGACGGGGATTTGCACTCAGCACTCACCAGACTGTTAACTAATCAGATGTTAGACATCTCAGTTTTTCACTAACAGCGAATTGAGTGAACCTGAACTGACGGGTCTAAAAATCCTTCACCTTTCGGGATTCGTAACCAGTACCTATCGGCATTGAATTCTACTCACGAATTTACGTTAAAAATCGGTTTATTTCACAAGTAATGACATGTCACATATCTGGACTGGAAGTCAAACCTTTGATTTATCATCGTTTTTGAGCATACACGAAGAGTTTCTGGCTATCGAATTATTTTTCACCACTAACTAAGAGTGACATGTTGGAACCTGAGATGATACGACGAAAAGTTCTGTGTCTCACCGCCAGTCGAAACCGGTACCAACCCTTAGTGTTGATATCGCTCGGAGAGGGGTTACAAATCATAACGATTTCTCGCCTGTAGTATCGTGTGCGCGTGATTGAAATGATAAATGGCACGCCGCAAACTTTGTGCTAGAACAGGATTCGAACGGAGATACATGCTCTTCAAGGAGACCTTGAGGAGTTTGGAAGCTTCGGGAAACAGTGACAAGATTTAACTGAGTCGTCTCAAAGTGATCAAACTCAGTGAAAGGTGAGATCTGAACCCAGTCTAACATGAAATTTATCATATCAGGAGTTCCGACACGATAAAAGATAAGTGCCCATTAACCTCACATGGCTATTCGCTCAGTAATCGTAATTTAAAGAAGTCAGTAAGAAAGCAGGCTCGTGATTTATTTTCTACCTGGCGTAATTACTCCTCTGTCATGGCCCAGCCTGCACTGAGTCTCCTAGAGTAGGTAGTAAAGGGACATGTGGCTTTGGAAGCACGGTGCTACTCTACAGTCTTCGGTTATCAGAGGTAAAGAGGGTCTTTTTGTGTTTTCCAAAAATGGTTGCCTTGGGTGTAATTCGAACCCGTGCCTTAGGCATACGTAGCTAGAGCCTTTTTGACAGACCACCAACTTACACTCAGCACTGGTTCAGGATTGTTTCGTACAGAAGAATGCTCTGTACTCTCTGGAGGTTGACTAAAACCTGCTAGATACATTCATTATCTTGTCCGTTCACTTCGATATTCGGCAGCCGTCCCCCTAAAGTGTGTTTTTGACTTGATTTTATTTTATCATTGAAATTAAATCATGTAACACCTAGCTGCACGAACCGGCAATAATGTAGGATGCGGCAATTTCTGTTGGAAGTTTTGCTTTCCACGTTTGGTAGTTATTTACAGTCTCCTCGTAAATATAACGTAGTATAAACGGAAAGGCCAGATATCGAGCACAAATGTTCAAATGTGTGTGAAATCTTATGGGACTTAACTGCTAAGGTCATCAGTCGCTAAGCTTACACACTATTTAACTTAAATTCTCCTAAGGACAAACACACACACCCATGCCCGAGGCAGGACTCGAACCTCCACCGAGATCAGCCTCACAATCCAGATATCGAGCACACTCTAACCGCTTTTCGTCTGATACGTAGATCAGGGCATAGTGACTTGTTTTGATGCAGCACATTGTGTGAAGAGTGTTGATGCAAGTAATCCACCAGCGCAAAGTTTGCCTAAAAAACCAGATAAGCACAGATAGGACTGGCAGTACAGATATGACTCACACGATTTCGTACAATCTTAACTGCGCAACATAATCCGGTGGCTAACCAGTCAAGGCTATTTAAAACATATCCGCCGGGAAAACGTGAAGAGTAAATCTTAATTATGTTAGAAACAACAATAACAATTCTTATTATTATCTCATGTGCCTCAATGCCCTATTGCTAAGTCTACCTGTCGGACACCGACGAGTGCTGTGTCCATAAACTACCCTAGTTATCCAGCCGGGCAAATGAATCAAAAGTTTAAGGTGGACTCCTTGTATCATTGAGAGATGAAGGCTACGTTAAACGGAGTCTAAAAAATCGGCGTTTCCAACGAGAATCGACCTCATGATTCTCGGCATCCAGGCTCCTGCTTCCCCGCTAGACCATCGGGACCGTTGTAACCAATGGGCTTTAGACATTAGTATCTGAAGTAAATTGCAAATCCATAATGCTATCCATTTGTGATTGACAGATAGACAGAGAAGCAACAAATGGCAAAAATGTCGATTCAAGGAACGGATAGATAGTCATCAGGATGTTCAGGGAGAGAATTTGAACCACTGCGTACTACTTCATAAACAGAAAATAACGGTTGACCTTGCGGAAAGAAAGAAACTTATGCCAGTTTAGGTCCTCCTAAAATACTGCAGCAATAAAGAAACTTGAATAGGCATGTGTATTCAAATACAGAGATATATAACCAGCCAGAATACGGCGCTGCGGTCGCCAACGCCTATGTAACACAAAATTTGTCTGGTGCAGTTCTTAGATTGTTTAGTGCTGCTACAATGGCAGGTAATCAAGATATAAGGGAGCTTCAACGTAGTGTTATAGTCGGAGAACGATGGATGGGACACAACATTTCCGAAATAGCGATAAAGTCAGGATTTTTCCGTACGATAATCTCACGACTGTACCGTGAATACCAGGAATCCGGTAAAACATCAAATCTCCGGCATGGCTGCGGCCGGAAAAAGATGCAAAAAGAATGAGAGCAACGACGGCTGTGGAGAATCGTTGAACGTGACAGAAGTGCAACCCATCCGCAGATTGCTGCAGATTTCAATGCAGGGCCATCAACAAGGGTCAGCTACGAACCGTTCAGCGAAATATCATCGATATGGGCTTTCTGAGCTTAAGGCCAACTCGTATACCTTTGACGACGGCACAACACAAAGCTTTAGGCCCTCCCCTGGGCCCATCAACTCTGTCATTGGACTATTGATCACTGGATACATGTTGGCTGGTTGGATGAGTATCGTTGGAAATTATATCAAGCGGATGGGCGTGTGCGGGTTTGTAGACAGTCTCATGAATACATGGCGCCTGTGGGTTAGCAGGGGACTGATCAAGCTGGTGGAGGCTCTGTAACGGTGTGGTGCTTGTACAGTTTAAGTGATATCGGAACCCTGATACGTCGAGAAACGACTCTGGCAGGTGGCACGTACGTAAGCATCATGTCTGATTATCTGCATCCATTTATGTCTATTATGCCTTCTGACGGGCTTGGGCAATTCCAGAAAGACAATGCGACACCCCACACGTATAGAATTGCTACAGAGTGGCTCCAGGAACACTCCACTGCGTTTCAAAACTTCCTCTGGCCACCAAGCTCCCCAGACATGAATATTATTGTGCATATCCGGGTTGCCTTGCAACGTACTGTTCAGAAGAGATCTCCGTCCCCTAGAACTCTTACGGATTTTAGACCGTCCGGCAAATGCATGGTGTCAGTTCCCTCCAAAACTACTTCACACATAAGTGGAGTCCATGTCATGTCGTGATGTGGCAGTTCTCCGTGCTCACGGCTTCCCTACACGGTATTAGGCACGTGTACCAGGTTTTTTGGCCCCTAAGTGTATAACTCCCTGCATCCAGGGAGACAAGCAAGATGTTTTAATAACTGCATCCCAGAGTCTTGTCCATCGCAGGTAACATCTGTTTCAACAACTGAGGCTCTTGCAGTCGCAACGTACGGAAAGCGACCTAGGAAGTAAAAACTAGAGTTGTTACGCTACGAGAACACACTTCTACACTCTGATGATTTCACAAAGGAAACTGTTCAGGAGTTTGGCTGGAAAGTAATCCCTATTGTACTTCTTGTTCTACGATGAGTCTTAAAATTGTGCAGTCATGATTACTCATGTGATTCAAATGGCTCTGAGCACTATGGGACTTAACTTCTGAGGTCATCAGTCCCCTAGAACTTAGATCTACTTAACCTAACTAACCTAAGGACATCACATACATCCATGATTGAGGCAGGATTCGAACCTGCGACCGGAGCGGTCACGCAATTCCAGACTGGAGCGCGTAGAACCGTTCGACCCCACCGGCCGGCATTTCTCTTATGATTTTTGACCTAGAAGCTTACAACTCGTCAAGAGCAGACGTAAGAAGCAGACAACGTGTGTACCCCTTTTGTGAGATTAGAACCGAGGGCTAACTCAAATTTCCCATTTTACGAAGTGGCCACGTTACCACTGAGATAGCGAGCCATTATGATATTGCTGACTAACAGAGATAATTAGTAAAGTTAAATATGAGATTTGTTACTGATTCTGTATGGAATGCCCCTCCTGGAAAATTGTTCAACTCACACCAGTACCCAAAAAGGAAAGTTGGACTAATGAGCGGAATCACAGACCCATATCACTAACGTCGATTTGCATTTCGGTATTGGAACATATACTGAATTCGAACATTATGGAGTACCTCGAAGGAAACGATTTATTAACACTTAGTCAGCACGGATTCAGAAAACATCGTTCTTGTGAAACACAACTAACTCTTTATACTCATGAAGTAATGCGAGCTATCGACAGGGGATTTCAGATCGATTCCGTAGCTTTGGATTTCCGCAAGGCTTTTGGCGCTGTACCTCCCAAGCGGCTGGTAGTGAAATTGCGTGCTTATGGAATATTGTCTCAGTTCTGCGACTGGATTTATGATTTCCTGTCAGAGAGGTCACTGTTCGTAGTAATAGACGGAAAGCCATCAAGTAAAACAAAAGTAATATCCAGCGTTCTCCAAGGAAGTGTTATACGCCCTCTGTTGTTCCTGATTTATATTAACGACATAGGAGACAATCTGAGTAGCCGTCTTAGATTGTTTGTGAATGATGCTGTCATTTACCGTCTTGTAAGGTTATCAGATAAGCAAAACGAGTTGCAAAATGATTTAGGCGTCTGTATGGTGCGAAAAGGGGCAATTGACCCTGGATAAAGGAAAGTGTGAAGTAATTCACATGAGTACTAAAAGAAATCCGCTAAATTTCGTTTACGCTATTAGTCACACGAATCTGAGGGCTGTAAATTCAACTAAATACTTATGGATTACAGTTACAAATAACCTAAATAAGAACGATCTCATAGATAATATCGAGGGTAGAGCAAACAAAGACTGCCATTCGTTGGCAGAACACTTAGAAGGTACAACAGGTCTACTAAAAAGACTGCTTACACCACGCTTGTCCGCCCTATTTTGGAGTATTTCTGTGCGGTGTGGGATCCCAATCAGATGGGACTGACGGATGACATCGAAAAATTATAAAGAAGGGTAGTTCGTTTTGTATTATCGCGAAATAGGGAACATTTGCCACAGACAAGGTACGTGAATTGGAGTGGCAATCGTTAAAACAAAGGCGTTTTTCGTTGCGACGGGACCTTCCCATGAAATTTCAATCACCAGTTTTCGCCTCCGATTGCGAAAACATTCTGATGGCACACACCTAAATAGGGAGATATGATCATCGTGATAAAATAAGAGAAATCAGAGCTGGTACAGAAAAATGTAAGTGCTCGTTTTTCCCTCGCGAGAGTGGAACGGTAGAGAGACATCTTGAAGGTGATCCGTTTAATCCTGTGCCAAGCACTTTATTGTGAATGGCAGGGTAATTATGTAGATGTAGAAATAATAGGTATGAGAGCCCAGTATTACACCATAATTCAGAATCATTTAGATTATTTATTGGAATAACAATGAAACATTAACTGATTTTGGAAGGACAATTCTGAATCCGACCCGGAAGTAAAACGACGGTCACGTAGTTGCCAAAAGTACTTTAAAATGTGGCCAATTCTCCGTTAGAATACCCACAGGCTGAATACGTTTGGTCGGCCAATGTGCTGAGATCGCTTGTAGTTGTGACGCTCGCCTTTCGAAGATGCGGCGATGTCGCCTGCTACCGCGTTTACTGGCAGCCGAAATTCTGAAGCGTAGTCCAATGACTTCTTGATCTAAAGCACTGTTACGAATGATATCCAGACTCGTTAACTGCAATTCAATCATCATAAATAAAGAGCGAGGGGAATTATTTAGCTGTCGTGATTATTTTTTTCGCCGAACTGAGAAACTCATTCGCGAGACACGATTCATTTCAATTATTTTTCAACATCGGTCGTGGTTACCCTGTAAAGATTATGAGGAAATGTGAATTTCTCTTCTTCTTATCATTATGAACTTACAGTTTTCCTTAAGCCCCGTACGACGTTTGTCTCCTTGCTCAGCAGTAAAATGTTCAATTTTCAAAGGAAAGATTGTGGTAGCTTACTGTTGCAGTCTTGCAGGAGTCAAAATTTTTACTTCTTCTGTCACAAAGTTAGTCATGCAAATTGACAGTTAGCGAAGAATGGAAATGGAAGAGGACGTAGATGAAGATGAGATCGTGTATAGGAAACTGGATGGAGAATTAGACAGACCAATGAAAGACCTAAGACGAGGAAAGGACGCAGAAGTAGACCATTCCGTTAGAACTTCTCAAAGCCTTGGGAGAGCCAGCCACGACAAAATCTCTTCCACCTGGAGACAGGCGACATACCATCAGAAGGTCAAGAAGGATGTAATAATAACAATTCCAAAGAAATCAGTTGCTGGAAGATGTGAAAATTACCGAAAATAGTTTAATAAGTCACAGGTGCAAAATGGTAACACAAATTCTTTAGAGATGAATGGAAAAATTGGTAGAAGCGGACTTCGGGGAAGATCACTTTAGACTCCAGAGAAACGTAGGAACACGAGAAGCAATACTGACCCTACAACTTGTCATAGAAGATAGGCTAAAGAAAGCGAAATCTACGTTAATTTCCTTTGTAGACGTAGAGAAAACTTTTGACAATGTGAACTCGTTACAAGTCGTACAGAAAACAGTTGGAAGTTGTACGAGTCGAGGGACGTGAAAGGGAAGCAGTGATTGAAAAGATGGCGAGACCAGCTTGTAACTTATCTCCGATGTTACCCAGCCTGTACACTGAGTAGGCAGTAAAACAAACATAAGAAAAATTTGGAGTAGGAATTGAATTTCAGGGAGAAGAAATAAAAACATTGAAATATTCCGATGACATTGTAATTCTGTCACAGACAGCAAAGAACTGGCAAGTGCAGTTGAACGGAATGTACTGTGTCTTGGAAGGAGGATATAAAACAAACAACAGCAAAAGCAAAAGAAGGGTAATGGAATGCACTCAAATTAATTCAGGCGATGCTCAGGGAATTATAAACGTAAAGCAGAAGATGAGTTTTGCTGTCTCAGCAGGAAAATAACTGTGGATGGTCGAAATAGAGAGGGTATAAAATGTAGACGCGCAAGAGAAGCGTTAGTGAAGAAGAGAAATTTATTAACATCAGTAGCACGGGTAAAATACAGGGAGCGAAAGGCTATTTACAATTTGTACAGAAACCAGATGGCAGTTATAAGAGTTGAGGGACATGAAAGGGAAGCAGTGGTTGGGAAAGGAGTGAGACAGAGTTGTAGTCTCTCCCCGATGTTATTCAATCTGTATATTGAGCAAGCAGTGAAGGAAACAAAAGAAAAATTGGGAGTAGGTATTAAAATCCATGGAGAAGAAATAGAAATGTTGAGGTTCGCCGATGACATCGTAATTCTGTCAGAGACACCAAAGGACTTGGAAGAGCAGTTGAACGGAATGGATAGTGTCTTCAAAGGAGGATATAAGAGGAACATCAACAAAAGCAAAACGAGGATAATGGAATGTAGTCGAATTAAATCGGGTGATGCTGAGGGTATTAGATTAGGAAATGAGACACTTAAAGTAGTAAATGAGTTTTGCTATTTGGTTAGCAAAATAACTGATGATGGTCGAAGTAGAGATGATATAAAATGTAGACCGGCAATGGCAAGGAAAGCGTTTCTGAAGAAGAGAAATTTGTTAACATCGAGTATAGATTTAAGTGTCAGGAAGTCATTTCTGAAAGTATTTGTATGGAGTGTAGCCATGTATGGAAGTGAAACATGGACAATAACTAGTTTGGACAAGAAGAGAATAGAAGCTTTCGAAATGTGGTGCTACAGAAGAACGCTGGAGATTAGATGGGTAGATCACATAACTAATGAGGAAGTATTGAATCGGATTGGAGAGAAGAGAAGTTTGTGGCACAACTTGACCAGAAGAAGGGACGGTTGGTAGGACATGTTCTGAGGCACCAAGGGATTACCAATTTAGTATTAGAGGGAAGCGTGGAGGGTAAAAATCGTAGAGGGAGACCAAGAGATGACTACACTAAGCAGATTCAGAAGGATGTAGGTTGCAGTAGGTACTGGGAGATGAAGAAGCTTGCACAAGATAGAGTAGCATGGAGAGCTGCATCAAAACAGTCTCAGGACTGAAGACCACAACAACAACAACAACAACAACGGGTATAGATATAAATTTCAAGAAGTCTTTACTGAAAGTATTTGTATGGGGTGTAGCCTTAAAGCGAAGAGAAACATGGACATTAAACTGTTCAGGCAAGAAGGAAATAGAAGTGTTGGAAATGTGGTGACCAAGTGACTTGGCGCATTTGTTAACACAACGGACTTATTCGGAAGGATGACTGTTCCCGCGTCCAGCCGTCCTCATTTAGGTTTCCCCTGATTTCCCTAAATCGCTTCACGCAAATGCTGGGACGGTTGCTTTTAAAGGGCACGACCTTATTCCTTTCCCTCCCATGCCTAATCCGATGGGACCGATGACCTCGCTGACTGGCTGCCTCCCTCAACCCAATATACCATGTCGAATCTAAAAGGACATAAGGAAATGTGGCTCTACAGAAGAATGCTGAAGATTAGGTGAGTAGATCACGTAACTGATGAGGACACGCTGAATAGAACTGGGGAGAAAAGAAGTTTGTCGCACCATCTGACTATAAGAAAGGATCGGTTGGTAAGACACATTTTGTCACATAATGGGACCCCAATATAGTACTGGAGAGAAGAGGCTTGCACAGTAAGGAAAAGCATGGAGAGCTTCATGAAACCAGTCTACGGATTGACGACAACAACAACAACGGGAACCACTCCCTCATATGCTTTTTGTTACCTTGATTCAGTACCTAGCAGATCTGAAAATAAAAAAAAGTTACAGATTTACACCTTTGTTGTTGCTGCCTTCTCTGCTTCTGCTGCCTCATTTTTAGTTTTTTATGAGGAAATAATTATAGTGTCTCAATTGGGATACTGAATAGTTTGTTAATTGGATTTCGCAATGTGTCTGCGTGTCCGCAACCAAAGCCGTAACATGACCGATTTTTGAAGAAGAAAGCTGTGTAAGTCCTCCGGTTTAACCTTTCAATGGGGCATAATATTTCGCCTGCTTCTTACGTCTCCTCTTACCGAGCTATAAGCTTCCAGATCGAAGACCATTAAGCAAATCTTAACTTCACCATCTTCAGTCCTATCATTTTTCGATTTAGTGCCCCATAGATCTAAAGGAGAAAAATTCAAGAAAATTTAACTTTCCATCCTTGTTAAAACTTATGCTTTCTGCTTACCCCGACGCACATTTTAATTTTTGTGAACACTCCATTCTTTAGGTTATGTGAAGCATTGAATAATTTGTTAACTGGGTCTCATTTTGGTCTACTCTCACTTACTTCGTGCTAATTCCGAAATGCCCGTTGAGTAAGACACAGGATCTCACTCAGGTTGAAAAGTTTATAATATGTTTTTAATACATTATAGTTTGGGCTGGCTCGTGTTAGAGATAGTTTCGTTCTTTTTTCATAAGTGTGTCCCGGTAAATTGTAATTCATTTGTATTAGAACAGAGCATATTTTATAGCGTTTCACGTTGTTTTACTAATTGTAATGGACAAACAAAATGCAGAAATTAATCATCAATAATAGATCCGCACATCTCTATTGACTAAAATAGATTGACAATGGTCAGGCAATTTTTGGATTCCACTCTTGTAGCAAGCTACTGGCATGGATACAAAGATGTTGTCAATCCAAATGTAAAGTGCATTTTCGTCCGCAAATAAATTTGCTTCATAGTTATCAAATAAGGGCCGAAAAGAAAAAAAAAACATCTGACTGCCCTGGATCAGAAGAAGTGGGATAGGTTGGGTTATTTGGGGCAGGAGACCAGACAGCGAGGTCAGCGGTCGAATCGGATTAGGGGAGGATGAGGGAGGAAGTCGGCCAGGCCCTTTCAAAGGAATCATCGCGGCATTTGCCTGGAGCGATTTAGAGAAATCACGGAAAACTAAATAAGGATGGCCGGACCAAGGACTGAACCGTCGTCCTCCCGAATGCTATTCCAGTGAGCTAGCCATTGCACCACCTCGCTCGGTAGAAAGAACTGGAATAGGGGTTACTTTCCAGGCAACCTCGTAGATTGATTCTTGTATGAAATTAAGAGTGTGAACACTAATTGCAGTTACCTAGGTTGCTTTTCGTATATGACAGCTGAAACGGACGAGTCTAGGTATCAAGTGGAAATCTGAGAAAAATACTAAGGTATACGGTCCCTTAGGGGTGTCAATAATTTAAGCTTCCAAGTGAGTGCAATCAACAGAAACGACCATTTATGTCACATATTTTGATACGTGCAATCTCAGGCATCAGATATTATCGATGAAAAAAGCACAGGGTCGCTGATTATGGTTGTACTGTCTGCTTCCAGTGGCCGTAAGTCTGAGCGCTTATCGCAGCTTTCCACTGTAGTGTGAATGAATTCAGTGATCTCGGCTTACAGGAATGTGCTCAGTAATATTACAGAAAAGTGCCTGAATTCGTCGAATTCACATAGGTATCCGGTGCTGAATGGTATCACATAACTTAAAGTTGAAGTACAGTAACATACCCCATATTATATTAACATCTGTGGCTACCGAGCGATCGTCATGTTTGAAGGGCACCCTAGAACGTGCTCAGGATGTGTCTCGACGGGTCACGTGTAGGCTCAATGTGTAGAAAGGCGGGTGGCCCAGCTGACGGCCGACGAAGCTGTTAGACCTAAGGCTGTGGCCTCCATGAAGATAGCGTAAGTAGCGGCTGTCACTGGACTCACACCCAGTATCCCCTTTCCAGTCATTCTTCAAACTGATAATGCTACTGCTACCGGTACTCCAACGGAAGACACCGGAGTAGCGGAGGTCATTCCGGCCGCGCCGCAACAGACCGAACATTCCAAGAAAGCCTTAAACAAGCTAGTTCGGAATAGTATTCCGAGATTGGAATCACCATCTGCTGACGGGAATGTCACTGAACCTGACCCGGATGCTGCAGCAGAAAATTCTGCAAGCTCACCGAAAATCCGCTCCTGTAGAAAAAATAAGATACGAAAGTTTGTACATAAAACTCCTGAGAAAATTGTTCCAGTAATGAGCGTTAAGTAGTTCGGAAATTAAATGAGAGTTCGGAGGAAGGATGTAATCGCGCTCAGCCTGTCACCAGCTAACTGTCGTGCGCCCATCCCCGCGGAAGCAGATCCAGACGCAAGTGCAGCTTCCCACCCAGATTCCACAGAAACGCTCTGTACATCTGCGAATGACTTGTTTAGATCTCCTTTAGCGAAGAACTGAGAAGACGAGTTCTTAGAAGCTTAGGAAATGAGAGAAACTCCTTTAACTTTAATAGAAGCACTGTCAGACTCCGCTCACGAACGTGTACCTCACCCAGAGCAAGTAACAGGCAGCAGATGTGTATCCGACACTTATCGCCTGTTTTCGTATTGACTTCGTGTGATGAAAGAATTGAATTTATAAAACGTAATACCTCATGAACCCGTCCCAAGTCTACAGTGTTGCAGCTCTGAACATCAACAGCATACGCAGCTCCCTAAAGTTAATTAGCTTGAACGTCTTTTTGTATGCAACAGATATTGTTATTATTCTACTTTAAGAAGTAACGGACATCGCCCTACACAATATCTTTGGGTATGGCACTATAACTGCCTGTCGGAGTGGGCGTGCGGTTCTAGGAGCTTTAGTCTGGAACCAAGCGACCGCTACGGTCGCCGGTTCGAATTCTGTCTCGGGCATGGATGTGTGGGATGTCCTTAGGTTAGTTAGGTTTAATTAGTTCTAAGTTATAGGCGACAGATGACTTCTGAAGTTACGTCGCATAGTGCTCAGAGCCATTTTGGCACTGTAATTAATTCTGGAACTGTAAGTGAGTTGAGAACAGCGAGACACTCGAAAGATGGTATAATCGTCAGTGACGTTGACAAATTCGCAAATAATAGCGGGCTCGCTTGCACTATCCACAAGACGCATGTAATTAATATACATGATCCATCCAGTAGCAGCAAATGACGCTACCGAGTAGTTTTGTATATATGAAACTGTCCCGCTGTTCGGTGTTCATTATGATAATATCGTTTTAGCGGGAGACCTTAACTCCGTCCTACGCCCGAAAGATCAAATCCATAATTTTAAGTCGTCTGCTGAACTGGAATACAAAATTAAAGAGTTCCATTTAATCGACACGTGGAACATGCCTGGGGTTTTACGTTACTAATTGGTCGTCAAGTCGCTTGGATAGTATATTCGTACCTAACAAGTTAAAGAGTAATATCCTGTGCACATAAATGTGGGCCACAAACTTTACTGATCACGCTGCATTTTTATGCACAATTAACATGGAAAACAGGGCACCTACCGAGCTAGAATTTGTTGGAAGCCAAACGTTGCACACTTGGAAGATGCCGAATGCCGGGAGCGTTTCTACAATACTTGGCAGGAATGTGCAAGTAAATTTACAGTTTATAATTCTTTCCTAAATGATCGAAACCGATATTATGGGAAACGCTGATCGGATATTGGCGGGAAAAAAGTTTCTGGTACAGCCGAATTTTATTTTTAGTGCCTGTGGGACCTGTACCAACTGGACACCTCTGTGATTGGAAATTGTGTTGCGATCAAACGAATCAAATCCAAAATTCTGCCCGCGGCGCCTCCCGTTGGAAGTTCGAGTGCTCCCTCGGGCATGGGTTGTGTGTTGTCCTGAGCGCAAGTTAGTTTGAGTTAGACTAAGTAGTATTTAAGTTTCAGGACTGATGACCTCAGCAGTTTGGTCCCATAAGACCTTACCACAAATTTCCAATTTTCCAAAACTTTCGCTCTCTGGCGAAAATACTTAGAAGATTCCAAATTCGTGCGAGAACGCTGGTTGCCGTTTCGATGAAGTAATGTCAGTATCTCATGTCATACGCAAACAGAAGAGAGGACGTAGAAAAATTATAGGAGAACTTAAAAGAACAGACGGAACTCTTCTCACAATACAGAAAGGCATTAAAAAGGAAATCTATGCCCATCTTGCTGACCTGATGTCGGACAGTACTGTTAATTGCGAAGCAGAAGAAGACCTGTTACAAAATCTTCAAGGCAGACTTAGCACAGAGGCATCTCGCAGTTTTCTAGAAGAGATTGACGATGATGATCTGATAACCGCAATTACGCAGGGTCCCTAAAACAAAGCACCGGGGCCTGCCAGACTTCCAGCAGAGTTTTAAGAGGTTCTCCAGGCGCAAATGATATCTAAATTGCTTTTAGTATGTAATGAATTAAGAACTCTGACAGGTACTTTTCAAAGGAATATTTGGAAGGAATTGTGGTGCTAGTTTCCGAAACACACACAGCGTGTCAATAAAAACAATGAAACGAATTAGTCTTTTGAATTGTGATCACACAATTACGGAGGGGCATTCCTGCCGACAAACTAAAAATGATAAAGGATGAGGTAAACGGCCCGTATCAAACTAGTGTGGGTAAAGACCGATCAGTTATCCAAACTGTTTGCGAGTGTAGGGACATCATAGCGATGAAACATGTTCTCATGCTTCCGTGCACTATATGTTGCTTGATTTCGATAAAGCTTTCAACAGGTGAGCCACCAGTACCTCTTCAAAGCAGTGACACCACTGGACTTTCCCCAATGTTTTGTCAACATCATTGGCAGAATTCTGGAGAACAGAGCATCGAAAATCATGATTCATAGTCAGCCATCCAGGCAACTTGAGTTCACTAGTTCGGTGAGATATGGTTGTCCGCTGTCGATGGCCTTGTTTGCATTGCCATTGAACTGCGAGGGCTGCACATACACCGCCAATATATCGTACGTAAAATATACGTAGTTGATGTGGCTCTCGTGACCACCAGCAAAAGTGACTTGGAGAAGCCACTGTAGGTCATCAGCAAATACAATCTTGGGTCAGGTGCGAAGCTAAGAAAAAGTAAATCACGCATACTGAATATAGGGCGTAGAATATCTTTGCAAAACACGTCAGATCTGACTGTCGCAGCCCACATGCAACAATCTGTATATCGACTAAATGTCTAACATAAAGCAACCTGTAACTGCAAACTGTAGCAAAATCCTTGCCACCGTCGAGCCAGTGTTAAAAAACGTAGCGTGAGAAGACTCGACGACTCCCAAAAGGATTCCGTTGCATATGCGTACACGGTTTCTAAAGTCAGCTATATGCACAGGCTGCTTTGGGTCATTTTGTAACTCGTGATACCATTTTAAAATTAAAGTTCGACATGTTCACCCTTTCAGCCGAAAACGGGGGACTAAATCTCAACGGCGCTTGGACAAAACACCACACAAGCTGTGGAAGAAGACACCCACCAGCCTACTTCCACTTATGTGACGAAATTACTTCAATGGCTTCCATCATTTTCAACAAGTTTTAATGTAACTTAGTTATATGGAGACTAGAGTACGCCCGACGGATATGGGAAAGGTTAATGGAAAACGAAACCAGAAATGCGATTCAACAAAAATATTCACAGTATAACTGGAAGGTCATTTTGATAAATATCCGCACCCTTCTCCTATAAACAAATGGTAAAACTACTTGGAACAGAGCAGTAAATAAGAAAGTAGCAACCAAAGCGAAACTTCATGCAACCCATGTGGGTGATTCGGCTAAATGGGAGAACTGCGACGTAACAGACAAAGAAGAACATGTGTTTGTGTGCATTCAAGTGAAGGACATGGCGAGTTATCAGCCAAATGTTAGCCACGATAACATCAACACTCTCAACCTCCCCCCCCCCCCCCTCTCCCACACCCCGCCCACTCATAACCACAATATCTTACCTGCTGCTTTTTAAATACTAATTACAATGCATTGCCTTCTGACTGAAAAACATAAACGAAAGATTTTCCGCATGTATGTTTTCCTTCAGCATCATCAGCGAATGAAGATGAAAGACTATAAGAAAAATTTCGCAATTTTTTCAGTAAATATGATTAAGTGAAACATAGTGTGCAAAGTGAATAGAACAAGACTTAAACTCCAAAACAAACTATCGAATTTTCTCTCCCATAAGGTCTTTTTTTTTAAAGACTACCAATTTTCGTATTTTCTTTCTAAAAGGATTTATTTCTGCTGATTCTTTGATGTTGTTTTTTTCTAGATCTTTCCTTCCTTCTGTAATTCATGCTCTTTTCAATTTCTTCTTCCAGATATATAGGAGTATTTGTTCGGTTAGCCCATTTCCATCCATTCAGTAGAGGTGTCCGAAAAAGTTTAACCTTTGTTTGGCCATTACTTCTGATATGTTCTCAGTATTTTTCTAGATCTCCTCATTACTTATTATTTTCCTACCATATGAAGTGTTTATTACACCCATTACTTTTTTAATAATTCTTCTTTCCAGTACCTCTTGTTTGTCCATCTTATAATTCATCGTTAGGCATTCACATTCATATAAACATTCTAATCATAGTACTGTGGTGTGGTGTCTTAGTTTTGTCTTTCCAAATATACATTTACTGTGGTAAGTATGTTTGATCAAACCATATGCTCTCTCCGTGTAGTTTATTCTTACATCTATTGCAAATTTTTCTAGGCCATTCTGTTGTATAGTTTCTCCAAGACATTTAAATTTATTTACTACCTCTATTTTATCTATTTGTATTTCTATGAATTTTAGAGCATTTTTTTATATTTGTCATGTATTTTGAACGTTTATTTGAATAAGTGCTTCTGTCGGGTTTTCTGAAAGTATTGCAAAATCATCCGCAAAAGCCAAGTAGTTTACCTTAATTGCATTTGTTTTCCTTCCCACAGTTATTGGTTCAATTTTGTGATTTCTTAGCTCCGGATTCCCGATACTTACAATTTTTTGTAGAACACATTTAAACAGTAAAGTTGAAAAACCATCACCTTGTCTAGAACCAATTTTTATTTCAAATGACTGAGATACTTCTCCCATAAATTTGACTTTAGATATTGTACCTGTTAGTGTTTCACGGATGATATTTGCTTATTTTGATCTAACACTAAATTCCCTAATGGCCTTATCTATTGTTTCTCTGGCTATACAATCAAATGCTTTCTTGAAATCAATAAATGACACTATTGTGGGTTTGCTGGTTAACATTCTACGGCGAATAATTGTTCTGCACTCGATCTTCCCTTTCGAAAACCAACCAGATAGTCTCCCAGTTGTTTGTCTAATCCTAGGGACAATTCATTGCCTTCTGACTGAAAAACATAAACGAAAGATTTTTCCTTATGTGTCTTTTCCTTAGGAGAAGTGTACCACTCTGTTCAGGAGAATTTTTGATAATACTTTGTTTGCCACTGGCTGAAGTGACACCCATCTGTATTTATTGACACATTGTTTGTCTCCCTTTTCATGTACGGGTGCATTAATGCTTTTTTCCATTCATCTGGAATCTTCTCAGTTTTCCAAATGTTCTCAAAAAGCTGCTGTAGATCCTTTATGATTTTTGATTCTAATCACTTCAATAATTATGCTGTAATTGAATCTTCACCAATTGCTTTATTGTTTTTGAGTGTTTTGATAGCTTCATGAATTTTTAACTCTCTTGGTGGGAAATCTTCCTCTAGATTTTGAGGTGTCAATGGAAATTCTAGTTTGTCTGTGGGAACTGGACAGCTTAACAGATTTTCATATTGCTACTATTTCCTAATTTTCTTTGTTATTAAATCCCATATTGCCATTTTCATCTTTGAAACAAATACGTGGTGCCTCATATCCTTTATGTATGTGTCTAAAAGTTTGATAAAAATTTTAGTTTTATTTTTGGTGAAATTTTCTTTTCCTTCAATAAGCAGAGAATTTCCAAAGTTTCTTTTGATTTTCGGGATTATTTTGATGTTTCTTGTCTTTGTTGTCTGAATTGTTCGAGGTCTTCCTCGTTTTTCGAACATCTCCATTTTCCCAAATTTTGAGCTTCTTGTGTTAGTGCTTCTTCACACTCCTCATTCCATCATGTCTTCTTTTTATTCTTCGCCAGTCCTAAAGATTTCTCTGCTGCTGAGTTATTTGCATCAGGAGTTCGGGCCAATCACCTTCTTGACTTGTCTCAATCTCTCCTCTAAATTATTCTATATTACCTTTTGTAATATTAGCTGTTGTGGTGTTGTATCTGATCACTCTCTTGGTCGCCTTTTTTGTTTTACATTCGAGAAATTTAATTTTAATATCAGAGAGCTAATGGTCTGCATCGAATTCCATATTTCTGACTGTTTTAACATTCTTAATTTCCGTGATATACCTTTTTGATATGGCTACGTGATCCAGTTGAAATTCTCCTAGGTTGAGATTCGGCTGTCTCCAAGTTTTCTTTTCTCTTATTTTAGACTTATTTTTTAAAAAAGGAAACAGAAATCTGCTCTGAAATATATAGATCTGAAGTCCCTTTTTTGTGCTGAAGCACACGCAGAGGAAAACTTTATCCCCACGACAGAAGACGTCGTACTTTTTATTATATTTTATTTCGTTCTATTTGTCAAATCCTCTTTCAACCAAAAGAAGTGGCTGCCTGAATTTCTTCTGTTCTGCGTTACATTCACCGTAACTCAAAGCACCCAAAATGGCAGCATGGAGCTTTTGGGTGAGGGGAGGGTTCGGAATTAAGAGAAGTCCTACCTTGCTAACAAACTTTCGGAATCTGAAGCATACGATGACTTACAGGATACTGCGAAATAAATTGAAAAAAAATCCGTCAAGACTAGCATCGGGGCCGTAACTCAGCTTATTTTCTGTGCAGACATGGTCTTCTGGATGAAGCATTAAAAAAATAAAAAAATAAAAAAACATACGCGAAAATAACGGTGCGACCCGGTGACAGGTACAGCGGAGACATCGTGGCAGTCCTCGGAATGTTCGACGCATGTCCTCTTTGCCTTGACTAGCCTGGTTCCCACCAGCGTCTCCCGGAAAAGAAATAAAAAATAGAAATGAAATAGCTAGCTATGAGTTAAAGTCATCGCCTGTGAAGTGGGATTGGCTTTGGTTAAGATAAATGAAAATAATTCAGTGCAGAGGTGCAAAATGTAAGGGCTAAAAAGAAGAGGGTGCAGTGGTTAAAGCAAAAAGAAAAAGAAAAAAAAAGTGTTTAGTGTAGGTGCGTGTTATGTGGGGGACTCGGTTTCCATTCGTGTTACTGCCAAGTATTTTTCCTTGTCGGAGGATCGAGGAAGAAGTTTAAGAAACTGAAAAAAATAAGAAATGAGAAAAAAGAGTAGGAAAGTGAGTGCGTGGAGAATGAGAAGTCATGGGATCGATTCTCGGTCGGAACACCCATTTATGATTCTTCGTTTTAACCTAGCCTGCGTCTCTCAACAATGTGAGGAATCCAAGTTAAACAGAAGGTCCTCTTTGTCCAGCTAGATACCTGGGGTAGGTGAGGAACACGCAAGTCGCTGAAGTGATGGTGTAGAAGTATACTTATTTACGTTTTCAAGAAATACTTCTCTTTTATTTTATGAAGAACACAAAAGAGAACGTCCGATGGAAAGACTTGCACAAGGGCACAGAGCGATACGGAATTAATAATAATAATAATTATTATTATTATTATTATTGTCTATAAACATAATTAAGTTACAGCAGAATCCTTAGAACGCGGGTCTTACTCGCACTTGACCAGTTTTCTAGGATTACATACATTAATACACCTCACATACTATGCTGTATGAGAAAAAGTCAGTACACTTCTTATCTACATATTATGTTGGACAAAATCCCGTTTAAAAATGTATAAATGATAGTAATCGCGAATTTGCGTTTACCATTTAACATTAACACAAATATCAGCACATAATCATAAGAGGAACGTCAGACTTCCAGCAGAATCTTCAGCAGCCTACTACGTCGCTACTTCGTGCAGCTGACTTTTATATAACTTTACGTCAGTAATTAAAAAACTTCAAGTCAAAAACACGCATTGAGTTGGCAGCTAGTGAATATCGACGTCAACGAACAAGGAACTGAATGTATCGAGCAGGTTGTATTGGACCTCCAGAGGATCAGAATTGTCTTTCCGTTTGGATCATTTTTCTTTACGACACAGTCAGGGACCAACCCTCTGCGTAGGTTTATGGTGTGTTGGAATGTATGCTTAAGGTCCTGGTTTGATTCACACATCAGTCCACTATTTACAAGAAGTACAAACAGACCCTCTTCGCCTCTAAAGCCTTCAGTTGAACAATGAGGGTATACACCATGGTTTCAAGTCCACATTAAACATCATGTACCTTCGCCACCTACATTATAAGAGGCAGTGATGGTTGGAGTGTATTAGACGCGCTAGTTCTATTGCTAGGCCAGGTAGAACCTACGTCACAGGTTGTTTCCTTACACGATCTCCACTTTTTTTTATGAGCGAACCTTTATGTAATGTCAATGGGCACTTATTTCTTATTGTGCCTGAACTTGAGATACTGAAAATAATGATACTGGGATGGGATTCGAACTCAGATCTAGCCTTCAGCTGGGTTGACGATTTTCAGGTGATGAAGCTCCATGGTTTCGTTGTCTCCACAAGATTTCTAACTTCTCAAGGTCTCCATGAAGCGCGTGTCTCAGTTCTAATCCTGATCTGGCACAAAAGTTTCACCGGGCCATTTCAAGTTGTATCACGCGCACACCAAACCACAGGTGACCAATAGTTATGACATTTAACACCTCTCCGTGCGTTTTCAAACATAACTGTTGGTGCCGGTTTCGATTCCCGTTCGACACAGAACTTTTTGTCATATCTTTCAGGTTCAAACAATGCACATCTTTGCTATTGGTGAAAAAGAATTCGATAAGTAACGTCTCATGGTGCGTAATCAACGACGATGGAGAGTTCAGGGTTCGACTCTCAGTCTCCACAGAACTTGACGTCATGTTACTTCCACTTTATATATATGCACTCCTCGCTAATAGTGAAATAAATTGATTTTAACTGGGTTCTAATGTCTTTTCGTGTGTAGACTCAATGGCGATAGATAGTAACTTCGAAACTCAGTAGCTGAAAATTTTTCATGTCTTCACTTCAGAAGGTTATTGGTGAAAAATTAAGATTTCTAACACGTGATTGTGGTTAGTTAACAATCAGATTAGGTGTTGAATGACATTCTGTTACTAGCCGAAAAAATGTAAGGTAATGTAGATAGGTACGGAAAATAATAATGTAAGTGAAGAATACAACGTTAGTGGCCTGTTCTGCTTGACATAGTCACGTGGGTTAAATATCTAGGCTTAACGTTTCAGAGCGATACGCCATGGGTCGATCACGCAAGGACAGTAGTGGGGAAGTTGTATGGTCAGCTTCAATTTATGGGGAGAATTAAGAGTGGGAGAAGAAAGTGTAGCTTGTATTAAGGAGACCGTTTATTGAATACTAGTGCGATGTATTCTTGAATACTACTACAGTGTTAGGAATTCTCACTAGGTCAAATTTAAGGGGTACATGGAGTCAGTTCAGAGACGTGCTGCTAGATTTGTTGTACGTAGGTTCGATCAACATGCAAGTACTTCGGAGGTTTTTCGTCAACTAAAATAGCAGCCCCTGGAAGAAGACATTCTTTTCATGCAACGTTATTGACAAAGTTCTGAGAACTAGCTTTCTTGATTGATTGCCCAAAGTTTCTACTGCCGCCAGTGTACATTTTTCGTAAGGACCACCAAGCACATTATCGGTCATGCGGTGGCATAAAGACAGTCTTTTTCATTTAGATGCATTTACGACGGGAACGGGAAAGGAAGTGACTAGTAGTTGTGCAAATTTTGTAGACTTGTAAGAAGCCGTGCATAGTGTAAAATGGTGTAAGACGTTCGAAATTCTGAAAAAAGGAGTAGCTAAAGGTAATGACGGGTAATATACATGTACAAGTCCCAAGAGAGAACAATAAAAGTGTAACATCAATCGGAACTACTCGGATTAAAAAGGGTATAAGAGTCGGATGTAGTCTTTCGGCCCTACAGTTCAATCCATACATCGAAAAAGCAACGACAGGAATAAAAAGAAGGTTCAAGAATGGAATAAAAATAAAGATCAAAGGGTATCAATGATAAGATTCGATGATGGCAAAGCTATTCTTGGTGAAAGTGAAGAAGAATTACAGAATATGTTGAATGGAATGGACAGTCTTACGAGAAAAGAATAAGGAGTGAGAGTGACTCGAGGAAAGACGAAAATGATGAGAAGTAGCAGAAATGAGAACTACATGAAAGTTCATATCAGAATTGGGGTTGACGAATTAGATAAAATTAAGGAATTCTGCTACCTAGGCACCAAAATAAACATGACTGACGAAGCAAGGGGAACATGAAATGCAGAATAGCACTCACAAAAAAAGGCATTCCTGTAGAAGAGAATTCTGTTAATATCAAATATCGGCCTTAAATTGAGGAAGAAATTTCTGAGAATGTACGTTTGGGGCACAGTACTGTATGGTAGTGAGACATGGGAATAGGGAAGCCGGAAGAGAAGATGACGGAAGCATTCGAGATGTGGTGCTACAGTGGAATGTTATAAATTAGGTGGACTGATAAGGTAAGGAATGAGTAGGTACTCTGTAGATTCAACGAAGAAAGGAATGTGTGGGAAACACTGGGAATAAGAAGAGACATGGTAACGAGATTTCTGTTAAGACATCAGGGAATTACTTCGATCTTACAGACGAGGACGTAGAGGGTAAAAACTGTAGATAAAGGCAGAAATTGGTGCATATCTAGCAGATGAATGAGGACATAAGTTTCAAGTGCTACACCGAGATGAAAAAGTTGGTATAGGAGAGGAATTCGTGGTGATGACTCGAAAAGGAAAGATGTAGACAGCATTGTCCCACCAGAGAAAAAGACATAGCTCATAATGAATGAATTTCATATTATAAATAATTTTATCCAGTTTAAAACATTGTGATTTAATCGATGTGTTCCTAATTAAATAAATAATTTCCCTTTGGAGTGCGAGTAATTCGTGTATCTGTTTTTCTGTTTGAGCACGTCTAAAATAAGTGCTACGTCATTTTCACCACGTCACGTATCGGATGGTTATTGAGTTGTTCAGTGGAAGCCAACAATTAAAATGAAACAAAACACTTTTCCACTTTATTTCTCAGTAAAGGCTATATTTGTCCTAGAAGACTAAGTATGAATTCAAGCTTCCTGGTGGATTACAATTTAGTTCCAGGACTATTTCGAAAATGAAACCCTCACAATGTAGGGTAGTGTGCCATATATTGTAATTTTCTGCAAAGAAACATTGTGGGTATAGGAGTCGAATCCAGAACCCTACCTTTTGCGGGAAACGCTATTCAGGCTGTACAAAAACAGAGGAAAAAATCAAACGAAGAGAAAATATTCACGACACATACTGCGGCAAAGTTAAAAGTTTGTTCTGAATATGAATCTATGAAAATGCTATTCAAAGCGTTATCTCACCGTATATGACCCACGGCATTCACTAATATTACGTCAGCGCTCAGTAGTCATTAACATTGTTTGGTAACTAATGAGCAAACTAGACACTGAAGTCAAATTAAAAAAAAAGGATCATGTTTATTTCAAATGTAATACATTTTCCTCTATGTGCAAGACTTGAAATTCTATTATTCATTTGTGTTTTTTTGTTGAGGCAATGTTCCGCAAAGGCTGAATCAGGCTTCTTCGATCTCCAGTATCTACGATGCTCTTCGAGCCTGACGCAAATTGACCTCACAGTCTGTCCTATGCAGCAAGACTGACACTCCCGGCATATGATCTTATAAACTGCACATTTTGTGATGGTTGGTAGTTTGTCTTTTGCGTTGATCAGTGCAAGTAATTTTAGATTAACCCAAGGGTAGATATATTAAGAAGTTGACACTCTTATTTTAGCCCTTACACCATGTTTGTCTTTGCTTGATCATCTTTGGAATCAGTAATGTAATTCAAAATGGACTTATAACCTTAAACCTAGGTTGTGCAATAACCATTAAAATTTGTAAATCAAGCAAAAAACAGTGTCTGTTTAGATAATTAACAATTTTTTATCAAAAACTTACAGTTGATTCAATTAAAAAGAAATGATGACGTGTGAGACACCGTTTTGTGAGGCATTACTTGAAGGGAGGATATAGGCAACAGAAGCAAAACGAGGATAATGGAATGTGGTCGAATTAAGTCGGGAGATGCTGAAGGAATTTGATTAGGAAATGAGACACTTAAAGTAGTAAAGGAGTTTTGCTATTTGGGGAGCAAAATAACTGATAAGGGTCGAAGTAGAGAGGATGTAAAATGTAGACTGGCAATCGCAAGGAAAGCGTTTCTGAAGAAGAGAAATTTGTTAACATCGAGTATAGATTTAAGTGCCAGGAAGTCGTTTCTGAAAGTATTTGTATGGAGTGTAGCCATGTATAGAAGTGAAATATGGACGATGAATAGTTTGGACAAGAAGAGAATAGAAGCTTTCGAAATGTGGTGCTACAGAAGAATGCTGAAGATTAGATGGGTAGATCACATAACTAACGAGGAAGTATTGAATAGGATTGGAGAGAAGAGAAGTTTGTTGCACAACATGACCAGAAGAATGGATCGGTTGGTAGGACATGTTCTGAGGCATCAAGGGATCACCAGTTTAGTATTGGAGGGCAGCGTGGAGGGTAATAATCGTAGAGGGAGACTAAGAGATGAATACACTAAGCAGATTCAGAAGGATGTAGGTTGCAGTAGGTACTGGGAGATGAAGAAGCTTGCACAGGATACAGTAGCATAGAGAGCTGCATCAAACCCGTCTCAGGACTGAAGACCACAACAACAACAACATATTTTTCACGAGAAAAGCTCGTTGAAGACGGAAGCAATGCAAAATACAAATTACACAATCAATTACAAAGGTAAAATAATGAAGTATTCCAGGAAGGAAGGGTGCAATAGGTAGGGAAATCTGAAAGAGCTAATAGGAACGTGGTTAATAAAATACGGACTACTCATCGTAGCACCCCTCTAACGAGCATAGATTTATGATCCGAGATAAGGCGTTTACGTAGAGATTGATATAGTACAGTAGTCCATATCAAAACTGCACTTTATTCGCAAGCAACATTAGGAAAAAGCAGGAGTTATTTGTTATAATAATTGAATTGTAAAAATATGTTTTTCTTCTATAATTAGAATGTTCCATGTCGAGTGCATTCCACTAAAACTAAATTTGAAGGTACTGCCCGTGTAGCAGTGAGGAAGGCATACCGAGCTTCTGTCGGGATAGAAGCTTAAAACTTAAGAAAACTGTGGCTACATTTATGAAACTTTATCTTAAGGACATACTAGCAGTTGAACCAGAATTATTTTTTATTAGATTGTTCGTGAGGTACACTAGTGTACCATTCTACATTCTGAAACTGCGACCTATTGTAAAGTTGAATTTTTGTGTGCCTCCATCTATTTGAGTTGCTTCTAGCTCTCAGCATACAGTCCGAAATGTATGTGACATTTGACTGATTTAATATATTCACTTGAATTTAGATTGGGAAATAAAACGAGGTGATTACATGTAATCTACAGCGAGCGTTGATTGATCATAGTGACAGGTGTTGAGTCTCACTAAAGATTTGGAATCAGTGGCCTAGACAGAAGCATTAAATATCAACAATAACCACACGAATTACACCGTGTCGATGTTTAGAGCTGCAGTTAAGCTAAGGTCGCTGTTGAAAGCGAAGCAAACCGAACATTTCTGTCAGCAATGCAAGTGTCCAATAATGTAGTGCCTGATTTTTGTCCACAGTGATGTGGACAACCTTATACGGAATATTTGTAATCAGGATGAGGGTTTCACAGAAATACTCGACAAACTCCAATGGGTAGCGCTGCCAGAAAGGCGCTGAGTGTACTCTTAAATTTCTTGAAGCAGATTTCGCAATACGAACTGAAAAACTAAACCTTCATACAATACACATCTATGACATTGACAGAAGGGTAAAATGGCAGACGTGTTATCTTTACGAAAGGTAAATTCACCGTCGTATCCTATCGATCAATGTAAAAGAAAGAAAACTACCTAAACACCTTCCCCGCTCAACGGCAAAAAGCACGTTAGTTTCTCTTGTGCGAGTGCATACGAAATTCGCATATGGCGCGAACAGCAGAAACATGCATATGAAATTTGTACTCTGAAGCTCTCTAAACCTGTGATGCTACCATGACATTGAAAACAATCTCTATATAGCCAACTGTCGTTAGTATTCCATGTACATTAACTGTTAAGGAATAGAAGGTTAATATACATATACTTAAACACTAAAATTCTGTTCCTCAAAGTGTCAACATAGGCGAATTTTAAACTAGAATGTCTGTCTTCATACACAGATACTGTATTTTCCCTATAGGAACCGAAATGATAGAATTTTTGTGATTATCGAATGGTAAATGCTTAAGCCAGTGATAAAGATTCCATCATACTATTTTGACCTCCAGATTAATTGAAATAAAATAATACAAAAACAAAGAATAAGCTAGAAGGACTGTCTCATTTCTGCATAAAATGTCTTATAACTAGACCAATTGTTGTGATGACCAGAAATTCTATAGAAAGAGAGTATGACTGTTACCATGAAAAGGTAATCCGTACCTGTATTCATACACAAATTTTCGGCGAAGTTAAGTGTCAATTTTGACAAATATTTGTATCATAGAGCCGAAGGAGTTTTGTTACTATCACTCTTTCATCTGTGTTCTCTCTCCTTACTACACAGTTTTTTTATAGTTGTGTTCCCGTCAAGTCCTCGAACAGTTATTTCTTTTGGCCACCTGGGTTGCTATCGCTCTGCATTTTGACTTCTAAATTTTAATCATTCAATTTTTACGGCTCATTATACGGGTTCCATTAGTTCCGTTGCCATTTCATTCAGCCATTCTTAATTCAATTATCTTGTGACATCTTGATTCGCATTTGTCCGCGCTCATTTGGTTCTGGTGGTATTCTTCCTTATAATATTTTGTCCACCTTCAGCAACTGTAGTTGTGTATATCGAAATAATTAGTAACCAGTTGCATAAAATAAATTTCATTTCCTTAACTGCTTTGAAGCAATTAATGCCCTTCTTCTGGAGGTTATAAATATCACATTATTAGCGAGTGTCAACAAAAAGATGCATGCAGCAAATTGCTGTGGTCATGTAGTTCATACGGCCTATATATTTTTGTACAGGCACTAAGAACCACATTACTACATCAATATGGTGCATGTATCTTATTGTTGACACTCGCAAATAATACGATATTTATAACTTTATGAAGAAGGGCGTTAAGTGCTAGAAACCGATAATTGAAATTAAATTTCTTTTATGCAGTTGGTTGCTAATTATTTCGATATACAGGGTGTTACCAAAAGGTACGGCCAATCTTTCGGGACATTCCTCACACACAAAGAAAGAAAATATGTTATGTGAACATGTGTCCGGAAACGCTTACTTTCCATGTTAGAGCTCACTTTATTACTTCTCTTCTAATCACATTAATCATGGAATGGAAACACACAGCAAAAGAACGTACCAGCGTGACTTCAAACACTTCGTTACAGGAAATGCAGCCCTAAAGAATGGCGTATTGCATTACAGCCGTCCATAATAAGACCACGAAGAGTCTCTACATTTGGTACCTGGGTTGCGTAGACAAGAGCTTTCAAATGCCCCCATAAATGAAAGTCAAGAGGGTTGAGATCAGGAGAGCGTGGAAGCCATGGAATTGGTCCGCCTCTACCAATCCATCGGTCACCGAATCTGTTGTTGAGAAACGTACGAACACTTCGACTCAAATGTGCAGGAGCTCCATCGTGCATGAACCACATGTTGTGTAGTACTTGTAAAGGCACATGTTCTAGCAGCAAAGGTAGAGTACCCCGTATGAAATCATGGCGGTGAATCGAGGAAGTACAGTACATACTGACGAAACTAAAATGAGCTCTAACATGTAAATCTTTTCTTTATTTGTGTGTGAGGAATGTTTCCTCAAAGTTTGGCCGTACCTTTTTGTAACACCCTGTATACTCCGTCTTATCTGCATTAGGACGCTCGCACTAGTTGATTTCTCCCTGACTTTCTTCTCTCTCTCCATACATCTGACTAAATTATTCCCCGTATTGATATTGATATTATTTTCTTTTTGTGTCAATATGCAGGTGTAGTAACATTACAGTTCTCTCATGTGACATGATACTCCTTATGTAACATACTTTCTTAAAGTGCGAACCAGTGCGAACTATAGCCGTTCCAACTTTTTCTGTTTTACTTTAGCTGTAATCAGAATTCCCTCTTCCAGCTTGAGCCGCTATCTCTTTTACTGTGTGCTCACAACGTACAATTTTTCAACTGGTGTGCAGAAGCTGCCGTATGTCTCCATCCTAAACCACTGAATGCACAGGCGATGTTTCAGACAGTGAATGAAACCACGGGAGTAAAGATCTCGTTGGGACCTCTGGTAGGTTTGCTGTCTTGCTACTTGGAACGGTGCAACTGTGCAGCCCTAAAGCATCGACGGCATTCCGACCAGTGCAGCACCGCGAAACGGTATCAAGGTGGCGCTGACCAATGCGACAACGGAAAGAGTGAGCAGCGCCAGACCTCAAGGAAGACGAGAGCTCAGCGCCGCCTCTCAACTCTGACTTAACCAGCCACCTATCGTTGGTCGTTCCCAGCTCGGTAGCAGACTTAGAAAGCATCACTACTGAATAATAGGAAGACGATACCTAGCCTACTATCGGCAAACAGTAATAGTGTAAAAAGTAATTTCAGGTACGAGACCCAGGAACCAAATCAAGCTACTTAATAGCGAGCAGTTATGTTTCTTTTCTTTTTAGATATAAAATTTTCTCTTGATTTAAAAGTGTTATTTATGTACATATAATTTGGATTTCTGCCACCAGCCATCGTAACTTCCCTCCTTCCTTGCTTTTGTCGGTGCTGAGTCATATAGTAGGCGCCAAAACAACAATTTTCTCGGTCCATCATCTCTTTCTTATTGAGTGATTTTAAGTCTTCCATATTTTATCTAGTTTCATTCAAAACAGAATCTAGTTTTACAACATAGTATTCCTGAATCCGAATACTTGTCTTTATTGCACTCTTTGTATTGGACTGAGGATATTTTCCTCGTATTGTGCTTGATTTTTGCTCCAATCCGTAACGTAGGCTGCAGTAATTTATTCCACATTTGTAGTCGTTTTCTATAAAACAGAGGCTCGTTTTATAGCATTGTCATCTGTTTACATTTGTATCTCACCTAGAATCCGTGTGTGAACTACACGATTTAAAAGTGTTGAAAGTATACTGCTCGCATTCTACTTTGTTTTAGTTCCTGCCCATTTTTCGTACTTTCTCGCATTCAAAGGAGAAGGATTGATATCCAACTATATTACAGCTTTTCACGTGCTGAGTTTGCATGTATTAATGCACTGACGGGAGTTGCTTCTCATCACTGAGTATGCTTTGTGATTTGAATAACAGAATAAATAGTTATTCCCACATGTATATTAAACTGCAAGAATAATCTACAGCGTAGTTAACATTTGTAGGGGGGATTGTGTGGTACAGTGTGAGTGTATTTCCACTGTATAGAATACTACTGCACTTACCAGACTCTTGCACAGAATTCACTGGTGTATCGGACGATGAAAGAATGAGACTTTGTGTTATTTCATTTAAAACTTTAATTTGAGTGGGGGCAATGATTATATGCATTGATATCTACTAAAATTTTTTTTTAGTACCTGTTAAAGATGTGTTAACATACTTGCATAACTCCTGATGCACTTTTAGCTTTTACGGGAACGAATGTCTTAGTCGCTAAGGTTTCAAAAAATACCCAGTGGCGAGAAGAAAAGTCACTCAAAGTATAAATACGAAGGCATCTCATAAATAATGCACACAATTTTTTTTAATGACAAAGTGTTTTTTTTTTTCAATATCTCTTTACACTTCTTTAGTTCCTCTGCTTTTCTATGACTGAATTCAAAGTCTCAGAATCTCTGTTATCCCATCTAGAACACCACGTCTCTCGAATGGCTCGGGTAACGGTAGTATTAAGCTCATCCAGTTAAAGATAACGACGTCTACGCATAGGTCTTTTTTAACTTGGGCCACAAGTCGATGACTGGTGAGCTCTTGTCTGAGGTATAGGGAGGACGTGGCAACTTTTCCCACCCGTATTCGCGCTGGTTTTTGGGGTACAACATTGCTGATATTTGAGCCATCGTCTTCGTCGAGAGTGATTAGTGCAGCCTTGAGCAACTGACATCGAGTTTTGTTCATTTTTCTGCGTAAGTTTTGCATGAAGTTACGACAATACACTGCTGTGACTCTTATTCCACTTGGGGCTCTATTTGTTATGTTTCCTTCGTGATCATAACTTTGATTGAGTGCGTCGAAACGTTTTTGGTCATGGAGTATCTGAAGCTCTCACCCATTGTACTGTCATTTCAAAGTCTCTAATACACGTTTCATCAAAAGCGACATTTCGACCCAAGAATCCGTAGCCTTCACAGTTGTATCATTGTTTGAGCAAGGTTGGGTTTTCCACGCGTTCCTGCTTCTCCTCAGCATTCAGTCAGTGTGGTGACCCATCCCACAGAAATTTTTCTTGTCTTCAAATCATTTTTCCGAATGCAGAATGTTGATGTCGGGGGAATTCCCGTGGATGTAGAGAGTTCCTCATAATTCGCACTGCGATCTTCTTCAAGAATGTCTGCCACGACTTTCACACTTCGTACATCTGTTGACGTTTTTGACCGTCCGGGAACTGGATTACCGTATATTAGGACATAACCTCCCCAAATTTTTTTATTCCAACGTGATGCTCTGCTATGGTCCACTGTAAACTCACCACAAACTCCACTTAACGCCCTGTGGATTTCCGTTGAGTTTTTTGCCGCGTAAAATTTAGATCTTGATGTGCTACCTGTAGGCCTATCATCCATAGTCACAGTACCCAAGACCTCTGCTGCGTCCATTTCTATCTCCAGACAATCTTATGTTAGAGCACACAGCGAAAAAACCAAAACCGTGTACACGATTCGTCCCAAAGTTCTCAACTACATCTGACGTAATTTTCGTTGTTGTTACATCGAACAGGGCGCAGTAATACCAACCTACACATTATTTATGAAATGTTCCCTGCACGCAGTCATCCAGTGACAAGATGTAACACTGGGACATGACCCAGTGATATTGAATACCAATTCAGTCACAAGCTCATGACCTGCAGTTCTCCATAAAATGCATGTGTTGTGGTTGGCAGGAGAGCCGACACCGTGTTACTAGAGGAGACCGAAAGGCACGCGTTTTAGCTCACGCAGGCTGGCGTGAGGTCTGGAACAGGACAAGGAAATTAGAATTTAGAAAAACGGACATAGCTGGTGGAATGCTTAACTTTAATCCATTAATGATGAACGTCGCTCTTGACGGTACATGATTCACAATGTCAATAGTAACTGAATATGGCGCTTTGCTAGGTCGTAGCAAATGACGTAGCTGAAGGCTACGATAAACTATCTTCTCGGCAAATGACAGCATGTTTTGTCAGTGAACCATCGCTAGCAAAGTCGGTTGTACAACTGGAGCGAGTGCTAGGAAGTCTCTCTAGACCTGCCGTGTGGCGGCGCTCGGTCTACAATCACTGATAGTGGCGACACGCGGGTCCGACGTATAGTAACAGACCGCGGCCGATTTAAAGGCCACCACCTAGCAAGTGTGGTGTCTGGCGGTGACACCACAGCATGAAAGTTCGAAAATTGAATGCATACTAAAGTGGAGAATAACATGCACATTATATTTACAATGCAGTTAAAGCGACTAGATTACACGCGGAATCGTAAGCAGGAATAAATGTACATGGGCTTACAGCACACTATGTAACGAAACCGCTTCTGTTTCATATGAAATAAAAAGATGTATGATGTAATTTATTTCACACATTACTACGAACCATGAGAAATGAGAATAAAAGAAAACAAAGTCAGAACAGGAGCAACAAATTCACAACCCAATTCGAAGAGTGCTATACAGACAACATATTTTGTGTCACTCCATGTCAGCTGCTTTGTGGACGATACATGTGCTACAGTGCAATTATTTCCTCTTGATAGTGGCCACAGGGTCGAAATAACAATACAGCGTTTCAAAATTTTACAAAAAATTCCTTTACATTCATAACCGACTTCGAAGTCCATTATAAAAATTTACGTGACTATAACACCAGCTGTTACAGGTTTATCTAACTTTTTGAACGAGATTTGTCAAATACATCACTTTGAAGGTCACAAAATCGTTTTCGTTTGGAGACACGCACCTCACTACTAGACTAAGAGGCACAACTGAAACTATAAATGAAACTTATTGTCACCTACATCGCATATTTCGAATTAAAAATACTGATATCCAGGTCATATTTTCTCGTATTTAAGGTTCACTGAACACTTGCAGCGCTGTTATCATTTTCTGTTACCGTATCGCAACATAGGCTCTGAGCTTGTTTATATTTCAGTGTTTTGTGAGTGAATCAAAGCCATTATTATGATCGTAACAACTTTTTTTTTTTTAAATTCCGTTCATTTTCTTTCTGTGTAAAGTGGCTTACATTTTTTCGATTTTACATGTACCAAAGAGAGAGTATACGTGTCCATTTGCTGGTTTTCCCTGAAAATCACAATAATATTACACGGTAAGTTAATAGGAACTGAATGGTATATATCGTGCTTACTCTGTGGCTGTGAAATCACATCGTGTTTATTGTTGCTTAGAATGACTGGACTGACGCCATAACAGATTCGGAGAATTTTCCACTCCTTACCAGAATATTTAGAAGATACAGATTTCAATGCTGAAGCCGATTCTGACGAAAACATTGATTCATCGAAATCTTCATACATTTCGAGGGAAATTATTGATAACGTTATTGTACCAAGTGATGATAATGTTTCGAGTTGACAACTGATGCCGGTGAAATTGGATAGTTTCTCCTCGCCACGCTAAGGAGTAACTCGACCTCAGTAGGAGCTGCTTCCACATTTATTCCCCAGTAGTTACACATGGAGTGATAATATTCTTATTCTGAAAATATTCCTGTGAAATTAGAAGAATGCCCGAAAAATCAGCTCAATATCCCGAAGTCTGGGGTAGTGAAATAATATACACAGACGGGAAGCAATTACAACATCAAAAAATAAGAAATGCAGAGTGATGAAATTTCCGAAATATGTTTGTCTAGGTATCATATTTAAGTGATTACCGTTGTAAGAACACAGGTTAATGTAAGCGCCAAATAAGCCGTTGCAACTGAGAAATTCTGGTACATTAGTAACAATTGTAACTGCCAGAATAATGAATGCAAGCATGTAAACGTGCTTGCATTGCTTTGTACAGGTGTAAGATGTAAGATTGTGCGACGGACTTCCATGCCTGTTGATCTTGGTCGGTCAGTGCATTTACATTTAATGTTGAGTGTGGATGACGCTGGAGTTGCCGTCCGATAATGTCCTTTATGTGCTCAATAGGAAACAGACATGATGGTCGAGCAGGTGGTGGTGGTGGTGGTTAGTGTTTAACGTCCCATCGACAACGAGGTCATTAGAGACGGAGTGCAAGCTCGGGTTAGGGAAGGATTGGGAAGGAAATTGGCCGTGCCCTTTCAAAGGAACCATCCCGGCAATTGCCTGAAACGATTTAGGCAAATCACGGAAAACCTAAATCAGGATGGCTGGAGACGGGATTGAACCGTCGTCCTCCCGAATGCGAGTCCAGTGTGCTAACCACTGCGCCACCTCGCTCGGTGGTCGAGCAGGCCAAGGTAACATTTATACAATCTGTAGAGCAGGTTAGGTTACAACAAAGCTATATGGGCGAGCATTATCCTGTTGGAAACACCCCACGTACTGCTCTTCATGAATGACAGTTCAACAGGTCAGATCATCAGATTTTCCATTAAAGTAACTTGCAATTGGCAGGACATTACTATCCCTGAGCTACAAACTTTTGTGTAAATGCTTATTTTGATGAAGTAAAATGTCATGTGGCTAGGGCCACCCGTCGGGTAGACCGGTCGCCTGGAGCAAATCCTTTTAGTTGACGCCAGTTCGGTGACTTGCGTGTCCATGGGGATGATATGATGATGACAACACAACACACTGCCGTGAGCGGAGAAAATCTTTTACACAGCCGGGAATAGAACATGGGCCCCTGGCGTGGCACTCTGCCGCGCTGACCATTTAGCTATCGAGGCGGGCGCTAACTCTGATGGGAATCCATCACCCTCCACATCTCGGAAATTTTTGGAGGAGCAATCCTGTTCCCAGTGCATCTGCTATCTCGTCAGTTATGACAAGCGTCAATACAAGAGTTGATGAGGATCTGTATTGCAATGACCACAACATGTGCGTCAAAAAAGGGCAACCGGTGTAGCCTCTTCCTTCTTAGTCGGCCTACTGGACTGCGTGATGGCGGATACCTACTGAAATTTCACAGTGAGTAAGGTTCTACCAGCCGAAGGAAAATAACACTAGTTACTAAAAGTGTACAACATACCCTTCTGAAGGTAAACGTAAACTAAATACCGACGATTATTTTGAAATTGGTGTAACATAGTGCAATCGCTCACGAACCACACAGTGGGGGGAAAGGGTACCACATAATATTTAATACAAAAAATGGTGGTAATACAAAAAAAACACTGATTAAGTAAAAAGAAGATAATTAAAGGATCGGCTACGGCTAGAAGAATACATCTCCAGGATCTTATGAAAGGTACTGGCAAAGACATTTAAGCAAATAATCACTGGCGTTTCAACATAACGTTGTTACGCTTTTCCACAACACAACAGTCCACGAGAAAATAAATGAATCAGAAAGCACTGAGATTGCAGTTACTTACTCTTAAATATTAAATTTTGAATGTAAAGTTAAATGAAGTTAATGGTTAAATAAATGCAACTAAACAACGGAATGTAAAAAAATGAATTTCGGTAACTTCTGTGTAGCGTAATGCAAAATTCAGGAAAAGACCAGCAATTTACTTATGATTATTGAAAGATTGATTTAAATTTATTTGAACCAAATGAGTAACTGATTTTAATTAAAAAAACAATAAGATTTATGCGAAGGCAGCAGAAGTGACTCGTTAAGCTAATTATAAAATAAATGGAATTGCAGACTCTTAATATTGTGCTGTATCTTTAGTTACTAGTTTGGCCAGTGAAATTTTACGTTGCTTCAATTGAACGAAGTTAATATTGAAAATAGCAAATCAATTTAGCTTCTGTTATGAAATACAAGAATGGGCAGTTACTGAGGCAGAGAATTTAGACTAAAACTGGTCATTACCAAACAAGCAAAACTGGCAATAAATAGAAAATCAGTTTTCATATTCTTACGATACTCGATGATTGCATAGAATGGACTGTAACGCAGCTTGGTAATAATGTCTGAGGACAATGACAACACAGATGCCCTACAAGACTTAACTGTGGAAGGTTATTATTGTAGTTAGACATATTTTGTGAGACATAGTTTGTGAAAGAAATGTCACTGGTTATTTGCTCTGCAAGGTTATAATTTTTTACTTAAGAGTCGTACGATGTTGCAGGTGTGCGGACGACGAAGAATTCAGCTGATGACAATGCGCAGCTGTAACTGTTGCTCCTGGTTGAGAACCCCGAGTCGTCTAAAGAGCCACTGATAATTATGAGACAGGCAAAAGAATCGCAGATTCCTCCACCTACTAACTTGCTCTCAATACTCACGAGCTAACGAATTAGGTGCACGTACACTGGCGCGATCATAACTGCACACCACGTCTGCGGGAGCTCCCAACGAAAACTTCCGCTGTCTTTCATCACTCAAGCTGTTCAGCTTCCTCTCTGCTCGCAGCGCGACAGAGGTTCTCCGTACACAAATATAAACTATGGCACAGCTACCGCTATCTCATCGTTGCTATAGATACACGTAATTAAATTTCCCTTGGCTATTACCCAGACATTTACAATATTTACATTATAATTACGATCACTTATGTACAGCCAGAAATGAATACACTGTTACGTCCATTACATATTATAGTTAATGTAACAAAGCCTAAAGATTTAGAATTAGAGGTACAGTACAAGTTACCACCGAATATTAAACATCTAAGAATTCAGGATAGTGCAGAAGGTATTTTAGCTGCATTTTCGGAGTTACACAGGGATATGACAAGGTGCAGACAATCGAACCTGTCATCAGTACTGTATCAAAGAAGCCGCGTGAAGTGTACAAACCATTTGCTATTTTTGGCAGTTTACCAATGCATAGTGGGCTTTAAAGGGTGTCAACCACAAAAACAACGTATACCAATGAAACCATTCAGGAGTGGCTATAGAGTGTAGTGCTTACCTAATGCAATACGAACTAGTTTTCAGATAGTACATTACCGCAGTGAACTGGCTGGACCTTTGTGTTTACTATCAAATTACAGCAATGCCAAAATTACAACAAATGTTTTGACAACAAATAAGTGTAGTAGCAGAAGTATTCTTCTCTTTTACTGTTGCAGAGCGCAATAAAAGTATGGAAGTTTGTTGACTTGCAGCGAGAATGGTCAAACATTGAAGTGATGGTACAGACTTTATCTTCCTAGTAGATTTCATAGTTGTAAATACTTTCATCATATGGGAGCTTCAACAGAGAGTAGCAGGCTAACTAACTTTTCGGTTGCACCTGGCAAGGCAGCCCATCTCTGGCTTCACAACTCGTAAGCGAAGAGAAGGGTCTGTGCATTTCCAGACACAAAAATGAGCCGTGTCTGGAGTTCTAGATGAAGTTCGCCTGCAGAAAAATGGGACTCATTTGCCCACGAAAGGGTCAACAAATAGCAGACGCCGTGAATGTAGCACAAAGAACCTAGAAAAGAGGACAAAAGTAATGTGTAGCAGCTTTCGTCTGCCTGTGTATATAGCATCATGCATCTCTAAGTTCCGTGGTACTTCACCTTAGTGAACTCAAAGGACAAAAGAATTTAATAAACGAACACTTTAACACATTTATTGCACTTAAAAATTATCACTTATCGATTTGAGTTACTCCAAAGTTCATTGGGAACAATAGTACCTATGGCTTAAGCTCTCACTTCCAAGATTTAAACTATGATTATATGAGTAGTTTCTTATCCCGATAAAGTGCTCATCAAACGTCAACAACTTGTGCAAGTAACTTGGTCACTAAAGGGTTAAGTGACATATTTCGAGCTTCACGCTTGTGTAGTATGGATGGCGATCCTTACCTTTCACTAACGTATTCGTTTTATCAGCTTTTTTCTGTAATTAGCTGACAATAACCAAATTCATTGGAGTTTTATTTTATTGTGAGGAGTTTCATAAATGTATTACAGTATCGAATAACTATTCTCTCTTCATCATAAGAACAAACCTGTCGTAAACAAATTCTAACGCGTTCGTTGGTCAGAGGACGTAGTACATCTACACTGATGTTACGCCCTAGTAAACAGATCCTACTTATGTATTACATATCTTATTATTTTGTTACCTTCAATGAAACTTTAAGATATTCTAATGTATCAACTGTCAGCAACGTTATTCTTAATCACTCTTTATTTACGAAGTTTTTATTACAGATATCTCTGAACTGTTGTGGTCTGATTGTTGTACTGATCATATGCAGCATGAATGTGGATGATGCTCCTTTCTGCTCCGTAGTATAACTCACTTGTGGAACACCGTTAAAAAGCGCCGAGAAATATGCTCTTCTTAATGTTTGTCATAAATTTACAGAAAAAAATCGGCTTTGAAGTTTTACGAGTGTTTGTATTTGATACAAATGAGATACAACGCACATTCCTTATATAGTGGAAAAAATGCAATGCCTAAATGAGTCCGAGGAGTCTGTTGTTGATCGACTCGTTATCGACAGAGCAGATGACAGTTCAAGAACTGAACAGTATTTCTCGTATTCGGATAAGGAAGGAGATAAGAGATTAGCAGACGACCGACTGTAATTAATGCCTTCAGTGCCATCAATATTCAACAAAACGATGAAATCCCTAGAATATGCTCTCGCGTCACACACAAAAGGCTCAGAAAAATTACGGTGTGCTTAAGTTAGGAGTTTTTATCACTCTTAATTGTAATTTGAATACAATGTTAGGTGAGGGTGACAGCATTTTAAGATTTCCGTCTGGTCACCTAAGAAGCGTGCGGTAGTGCTGGGTTTTTGCCGAATATTATTTCTGTTCTGGTTGGCAGGAGAGCCAACCCGTATAACTAAAGGACGCCGAAATGCACGCGTTTTAGCTCACGCAGGCTGACGTGAGGTCTGGAACATGACAAGGGAATTATAATTGAGAAAAACGGACGTAGCTGGTGGAATACTTAACTTTAATCCATTAATGAAGAACGTCGCTCTTCATGGTACATGATTCACAATATCAATATTACGGATACTGGCGCCTTGCTAGGTCGTAGCAAATAACGTAGCTGAAGGCTAGCAACGTCGGCTGTACAACTGGGCTAGTGGGAAGTCCCTCTAGACCTGCCGTGTGGCGGCGCTCGGTCTGCAATCACTGATAGTGGTGACACGCGGGTCCGACGTATACTACCGGACCGCGGCCGATTTAAAGGCTACCACCTAGCAAGTGAGGTGTCTGGCGGTGACACCACAATTTCATTCTCTTTAAAAAATAAATGACATTCGAAGCTACATTGTTTCTGTGCTGGTCTCTTTTTACGTCTGAACTGAACCTTGTTCACATTGCAGGTCCGTTGGACCAGCTGGCTCCTGAGTGCTGTTCAAGTTTAAATGTTCAGCTAAAGCTGTTGTCCCGCATTATCGCTCAGAATATGTGCATGTAGCACAGCATAAAACGCATCCTTATCATCGTACTTGACTGTACTAGACACGGCTTGGCTTCTGATCCACGTGAAACCAAAGGGACTGAGATTCAAGCAAACGTGGAAGAACTCATGTTGTAACGTTTTCAGCAGCTTTATTCTTATAACGAACAGAGCATAATTTGATTGTCCGCAGTTACTACGGTCACTTCGTTTGACTGAGTTGCTCTGAATCGTCCTCCATGCTCGCACCTGTTGCTATCTTATAAGCTCGAATTAATATTTTGTAATCATCTGCGACCATTTTCTCGATTTGATTTTTAAACATTGGTACCAGTTCATCATTTTTATATAGGAAATGTTGTAAATCCAGAAGTATATCTCAGTGCAATCCAGTGTTGTGCAGAGAGTGCTGATCGGCTACAGCATCTTCGTTTCCTGCAAAATAAACTTGTACGAAATTCGGCGATTCATTTGTAGATGGTAACAATGACCCAATTTTACGATACACTTGTCGTTGGTGTCTAAACACACGATTAAATCCTCCCTCCTCGATTATGTCTATTCCTACAAATGTTGTCATTGGCAGGCATGCGATGTCGTGTCTTATTTTTTCGAAAAAGGCCCTCGATATCGGTGTTTCGCCATTCATATATTCAAAGAATTCAGGTGGATGTACTTTTAATGCAGGCAATCTAGTTTTACCATTTGAGCAGTATATACTCTTTCTTCTTTAAATTTTATCTCCCTCCTTACAGTGTTCACATAGTTTATCCTCACTTCAAATTACTATTCTTGGATGTTCTTCGTATTTCATAGTTGGATCGTAATGAAGTACCTCATTTTTAAGACAGTGACGCCCTTGCCTCGTTGCACATCCAGAATTGGACAACGTCTTCGATGGTCGTGCCGCGACCTCATATCCTAAGAAAGATTATTTATTATTCTGTGTTCTCTTCGTCTACTTTATTTCTATCCGATCATTTTCCTGTTTTTCTGTATGACTGCTATCTTCTCGGACCTGTCTCCCTAATATTTTTCAGTTGCTACTCTATTAGATTATTTCTTCTTCGTTCAGAATTTTCTCGTAACACTGTTCTTTTTCGTTTTGTTGTTCCGAACCATCTTTTCGACACTATAAGGGGTCACGAAAAGTAGCTTTTACTTTTGGGCATTTTGATCCAATATATTTCCAAGTTCTTTATTATTACACACTAATATTAATTAATCCTCCTTTAACTGTTGAATTTTAACTGAATCACAGTTTTCGCGTGTAATTTTTCTTTTGTTATTTGTTTCCTGCGATTATTATAAATAATATTGAGACGCTATAGGTAGAGATTACGCCATTCTATTTGTGTTGTTGGCTGCGCGGTCTCTTAATAAGGTTGTGATGTTAGGAAGAATTCAGTTAACAGCTGATAAAATTGTTGTTTACTAAAACACAAACGTTTTAGCTGCCTAAAGCAGCATTATCAGGTGCAATAACGTTAAAAGAGAATAGGAATACCGATCGCTCCTCGTCATGATACACTGTTCAGTGAATGTTGTCACTGATATGGCACGCGATGATGCGGCTTTAGGTCGCGAAAGTGGTTGTATTTTAATAAACTACTGTTTTACCAGCTGGTAGCGGAGTTCTTTTAAACATAATGTCTCTCAACAGCTGCGGTTTCCCGATATATAAAATGGTTTATTACGTTAGCATTACAATTTTTGCTACTCGCAAAGAACTACTTCGATCCCAACCGAAACACCATAGTGCACAATCCGAGAGCTACGGCTACTACCATGCCTCAACGCCATTGGTCTGCAGTAAATAGTTTTGGCTACGAAGTGAAATATACGCACACTTGTCCCATATATATTGCTCTTCTTACTTCACAATTACTTTCATTTTACATGCATAATGCTTTAATTAGCAAGTCGAGTGTATGCCAGCGTTTGGGTCTTCCTTACAGTTATGTCCCTTCTTTGTTATTCATAGGATGTATTTCGGTCACATCAAGGGTTATTATCCACGTATTCAGAACACAGGATATGATCTGTGGGATGTAAGAGAACAGCACGGATCAAGTGACAGTGCATCAGTCGGATCCGCTTTTTATCTGTGTCTTGACGGACAACTACACATGAGCCGCTTGTTAGATGTGTCATGTCGTTAATGTCGATATACGGACTAGCCTAGTAATAGCAGAACTACTCCTGAGTCATAATCAGACAAAATGCAGTCGATTATGGCCAGGAGACTGGACAGAACAATACTTAGGACATATACTCACTGTGACGCAAATCATACATATATCCGAAAATTCCAGTGGCAGTTATGGGAAAATCACGCTACTAGAGAACTGGCAATGGCTAATCCTAAATTAGTGCTGCTGTTGCCACCCCAGGACAGGTAAGATGGCACAGTCAGCGATCCGCTTAGTATTAATGGGCCGATGAACTGATCATCAGTAACTCCACATGTTGGTTAACAGGAGTTAATGGTTACCTGTTTACGTGAGATTAGTAGGTCCTGCCATGCAAGGTGACATATTTTTGGAGTTACCGCCACCGGGACCGAACGTTTGGTGGATTTTGGATGACTCTCTCAGCCAGACAGCTCGCTGTGTGCTGGGGATTCGATTTCAACGGCTATGGGGCAGCACTCTTGCGAAAGAGGACAGTTGGTTGCTGACTAGCAAGCGAGAACTTAAGTTCTGGTAAATCGTGGTACGAAGAGGAGTCGGCAGTGAGCCGAAACGTCCTGCGATGCTCTTGGCAGGGTAGTTTCTCTGTCGACGTTACCCGCCTTGCAGCGTCCTGGTTGACTACCGCTCTCTACTTAGAACGGCCGCGGCTCGCTAGGTGGTTCTCGGTCTGGGGAGTGAGGAAGACTCGGTCGGGGCAGTGACAGGGAGGACAGCGCACGGAGCATCGCGAGTATTCAGTCGGTGCTTGGTGTACTGTGAGCACGCACGGTGTAGACATTCTGGCGCCTGGGTCTGGTGGCGAGCGGAGACAGTCAGCGGTCGGCAAAGGCTCTGTTTAAGTGAAGTGCCTATCTCGAATCCTGAGGGGAGCACGGAGTTTACCCTGGCGTGCATGTTAACAGCGAGCTCCTGCACTAACTTTAAGTGGTGAACCATTTTGTGCTGGAACTTTTGGATGTGATTCCTCCGTGTAGCCACTTTGTTTTTCGGTAGTCATTCCTCAAATCGCTTGGACGTGGGTCCTGGATATTTGGCATTGCAAGTCCATGTAATCGCGCTGTGCCCTGGTTCCACTTCATTTATCTGGAATGGGAAGTGTGGCCGATATTAGGCGACCGCTTTTCTTATTATTATCGTTAATATATTAAGTGATGAATTTTATAAATCAAAGTTTATTCTCTGCATAAATCTTCAGCCGCTAATTTTAATTGGAATTTGACACTTCTTCCTTGTTGTCGACTGTAATAAAAACAATTTTGCGCCGCCAGACGGTGCTTTGGTATTTAAGGTTGTATGCGGATTGTCTGTTCATTATCACCTTTAGCTAGTTATGGATTATAAATTTATCAGGTGAAATTTCACGTCATTGAAGACTGTTTAATGAACTATTGCTTTAATATCAACTGCGGTTTTCACACTTCTGTGTTTAACGTATCGTCCTGCATTGGGTGCTACCCAGTTCTTGGCTGTTGGTTTTAGTATTTTTGTGAACTGTGTATCAGTACTGGGTTTGTGTGTTCTAGAAGCCGTTGTTGGTGTGCGCACGATTTCCTGCCCGTTCGTGTCACTTGTGCTCTCGAGCACGGAATTTAGGTACGAGGCCGATGTGAACGCTAAACGTCGAGAAATTGCCGATTGCTTTGTAGATCTTTCAGGCTATCTTAACAACAGACCCCGGGGTCCTGATCTGGGGACTGGTCAGCGCCGCCAGTCTCCTGTAACCGTAACCCGCGGACATGCTTCAGCGACCACCGTACGGCGTGGCGGTGCAATGTTGTGTGCTGCGGGGAATGGTCATCTTGGCCTGACCGCCTGGATTGCGAGGAAGGCCAACCTCTATAAAAGAAACCTCAATCTTTCGGTGTGCTCCGCGCCTAGAAGATGCATGGCTGTTGGGGTGGAACAGTCGCAATCGGGCAACCTCTGGGGCACCTGCCGCACCCCAGTTGTATAAGGCTTACTCAGGCACGAGGGGCTCTGTCTGAGCGGACCTTTAGTTCCCTAGCTGTTCGTGGGACCGCAATGGACCCTTCGACCTCTACATTTCCCCCTACCAGTGGCTTGGGTGGGCCACTGGTAGGAAAACACACCCTATCGAAAAAGCGGCTACGCGCTGCAGGTCATCCAGCGCATGGTGTTATTAGAGATTTAACACACTGTCGTAACGGAGCACATGCTGATAATCAGAATGTGTTTTTGATTATTAAACGGAAGGAGGATAGCTTTGAGAGGGTTTCTCCCTTTTACATCCACAAGGGTCTTTTGGGAATTGCAGGAACACTGAAATCTGTGAAGCGACTGCGCAATGGGACTGTGTTAGTTGAAACTTCTAGTTCCCGTCAAGTCGCTTTCCTTCGGAAAGCAACCTGTCTAGGAGAGGACGCTATCGAGACCGAGCTCCACTCCAATTTGAATTATAGTAAGGGTGTTGTGACGTATAGGGACTTGGTGGATATCCCCATAGACGAGTTAAAATCTGAGTGGGCTGACGAAGGTATTGTTGACGTGCAGCATATTATGAAAGGAGTCGATATGGACCTCGTCAAATCTGACTCGTTTATTCTCACGTTCAGTTGCCCGAGACTCCCAGAGCATGTTAAAGCGGGGTTCTTACGTTTGCCAGTACGGCCATATTTCCCCAACCCAATGCGTTGTTTTAAATGTCAGCGCGTTGGGCATACTACGTTGGGGTGCAATGGGATAGCCACTTGTGGTAAATGTGGTCAGCCTGCCCATGACGGAGCCGATTGTTCATTGCCTCTGAAGTGCGTGAATTGCTCTGGGAGTCACCCTGTCTGGAGCCGGATCTGCCCAATCTATCTCGAAGAACGGAAGCTACAGGAGATTAAAACATCTAAGCGCATCCCCTATGGTGAGGCCAAGCAGCTTTTTAAGGCCATGCAACTTCCTGTATTTTCAACATCTTTCGCTTCCGCTCTGAAAAAAACCGGTACAAATGGCCGCTGTTGCTACACTAACGGAGGTTGCTAGTGTTAGCACTAATACCTGCGTTTGCCAGTGCACTTGTGCTGCTGCGGTTGTTTTGCAACCAGCGGCTCTCCCCGCTACGTCGGACAAGGCCGTATTTGCTGACATTGGGGTACCTCCTGCCTCTCTCCATATGGCGCCTTCTGCTCAGGCGAGTAAAGCTACAACTTTGACAAGGCTCTGCATTCTAAGCCCCCCAAGACAAAGACGCCGAAGGTGAAGGTTTTGTCACCTGAGGAGACTAGTCAGGGTCGGTCCGATGACGAGGCAACCGTACTGTCATTTCCCGTGAGTCGTCATCGGAGCTTATGGACATTGTTGTCGACCGGGGGCGATCTTCCCGCCCCAGGAATAAATCTCCGGCCAGTATGGGCTCTCCTCCAAAGCACAGAGGCAGGGTGATAGTTCAGCAACCCTGATCACTGGCTCCCATATTACAGTGGAACCTGAATGGGTTCAGGACGCATGTGGCCGAATTACAACTCCTTGTACGAGAGTGCCCTTTGTGCTTATGTCTCCAAGAGACACATTTTCGGGCCACTGATGCTCCTTCTTTACGGGGCTATACCGTATATCGAAAAGATGATCTGACGGGGGAAAGGGCAAAGGGTGGTGTTGCGGTTTTTGTCCGTGACATGCACCCCTCATCTGAACTCCCTCTCGTTACCGACTCGCAAGCAGTTGCAGTTGACGTTCTTGTGGGTCGGAGGCTCACAGTCTGTTCAGTTTATTTACCACCTCAGGATGCTATAGACTCTGAGGCTCTCAAAGACCTTATTTGCCAATTCCCCCGCCCATTTCTTCTTCTGGGGGACTTCAATGCTCATAATGTCTTATGAGGCTCTCCGACTACTTGCCCCAGGGGTCGCATTCTGGAAAGCCTCATGACGTCTGAAGAACTGTGCATCCTCACCTCTGGTGCTCCCACTCATTTCTGTACTGCTTCCGGGTCGTCATCGGCTATTGACCTTTCCTTTTGCTCCCCAGCACTCGCGGATTCTGCTCTGTGGAAGGCTGCTGCTGATCTCCATTCTAGTGACCACTTCCCTCTTGGGATTCGCCTCCTGGATGAGTTTGTGGCATTACCAGTGCCGCCCCAGTGGCACCTCTGCAAAGCTGACTGGTCACTTTTCAGCCAACTGGCTGTTTTGGAACACCGTGTCAGCGTCCACGAATGGGTAGACCATGTTACAGCTGTGATCTCCCATGTTGCTGAATTGTCAATCCCACGGTCATCTGGTCATCCCAAGAGGCGTCCTGTCCCTTGGTGGACCACTGAGTGCCGCTCAGCCATCCGAGCCCGCCGTGCAGCTCTGCCCCGCTTCAAGTGCCGTCCCTCAGCTGACAATCTTGCGGCCTTTCGGGTGGCAACGGCCAGAGCGCGGCGAGTGATTAAAGAGAGCAAACGACGGTCATGGCGATTGTTCTTGAACTCCGTCTCTCGCTCCACTACTTCTACGAAAGTATGGGAAGCCATCAGTAGGATTTCCGGGACACTCAGCCATCTACATCTCACGGAATTGCTGCTCCAGGGATGTCTCCTCACGGCGCCGAGAGACATTGCCCACACACTGGCCATTCATTTTGCGGACTCTACCGCCACTATTAACTGTGATCCAAATTTCTCCCGCTACCGCACTGCCATCGAGAGGGGTCACTTGGACTTCCGGTCTTTAAATTCTGAACCCTACAACTGCCCCTTCACAATGTGGGAACTGGATTGGGCGCTGTCTGTGGCTCATGATACTGCGCCTGGTCATGATCAAATCTGGTACAGAATGCTGCGGCACTTGTTGCTGCCATCCAAGGAAGTTCTCCTAAGCTGTTTTAATATGATATGGTTATCAGGCATGTACCCTGACTCGTGGAGGGAGGCGATTTTGATTCCCCTCCTCAATCCAGGGAAGGACCGAACGCATCCAAGTAGTATTGCTTTGACGAGCTGTGTCGGGAAGACGTTGGAACGAATGGTCAACCGTCGCATGGTTTGGCTCCTCGAGACCAGACAACTCCTTAGCCCCTCTCAGTGTGGCTTTCGGAGACGTCGTTCCACTATAGACAACTTGACCCTGCTTGAGGACGCCATCCAGCAGGCCTTCCTACATAACCAGCATTGTCTAGGTATATTCTTTGACATTAATAAGGCGTATGACACTACTTGGCGCCGCCTTATCCTCAATAAACTCCATGAGTGGGGCTTTCGAGGCCGTCTCCCCATCTTCATTCGGTCCTTTCTTTCTCACCGCCTCTTTCAGTATCGGGTTGGTAATGTGCTATCCGATTTGTACGTGCTGGAGAATGGTGTTCCTCAGGGCAGCGTTTTAAGTGTCACCCTCTTTGCCGTCGCTATTAACAGTATCACGTCCTCTATCCGGAGTCCTGGCCAATGCTCCTTGTTTGTGGACAATTTTGCTGTTTTCTGTTCTTCCTCCAGTCTTGTCACTGGTAGTCGGCAGTTGCAGCTTACGATAACGCGCTTAGAGGCATGGACTGCAAAGACGAGTTTTACCTTTTCTGCAGACAAATGTGTGTGTGTTCATTTTAATCGCTCTCGGCGTCCTTTTACCTCCCCTGAATTGCGTCTGAGGGACACCGTTCTTCCTTTTAGAGACACTGTGAGATTCCTGGGCCTCACTTTTGATTCCAAGTTGTCGTGGTTACCTCACCTTAAAGACCTCAAGGTACGGGCCCTGAAGACACTGAATATTTTGAAGTGTCAGAGCCATCGGTCCTGGGGAGCAGATCGGGCGCGTCTGCTGCAGTTTTATAGGGCTTTCGTCCGATCGCGTCTTGACTATGCTTGCACCGTGTGTGGGTCAGCAAGGCCTTCGTATCTGAAGATCCTTGACGCAGTACACCATGAGGGTATCAGGCTGGCCACTGGTGCCTTCCGTACCAGTCTCATCCACAGCCTCCTCATGGTGCGACGGGTGTGTCATTTCCTTGCCTGTCCTACCTCCCCTGCGTACCCTACCGTTACCCGACTGCCTATGGAACGTCTCTTTTCCAGTAGTTTCAGGGCAACGAGACCATCTGGGATTCGTGCCAAGCATTTGCTTGAGTCCCTTGGTGTGGAGCTTGTGACCCCCCAACGACAAGGTTTTACTCGCCCGCCTCCCTGGTTGCTCCAGAGGCCCAGCATCCTAGACTTGTCGGAGTACCGGAGGAGCTGAACTACAGCGTTTGTTTCTACCTCCTTATGTTACGACATTTTACACCAGCATCCGGACCATGTACCTGTATTTACGAATGGCTCTAAACAGGAGGACTCTGTTGGTTGTGCTGTTGTTTCCCCTGATCGAGTCGTCAAGTTACGGCTTCCTGCGCCGTTTACCATCTTTGATATCGAATTGTTTGCGATCTTGCCGGCATTGGAGTAGATGAGATGTGTTCCCAGTCTTAAGTTCCTCATCTGTTCTGACTCCCTGAGTGCCATTCAGACCATTCAACACTTGTACTGTGATATACCTTTTGCATTTCTTACTTTTATGTTTTCATCCTATTTAAAAGCAAAGAGAAAAGATGAGGTGGTAGTAGCCCAGCGTAGAGCCTGTGCCTACCGTCAGGTATTTTTGACTTTCAGATGTTAAAAGACAGAGCAGTTTTTGTTCTTGTACGAGTTGTTGGAAGGAAGGTTTCGCTCAGTGAGTGAACGAGTGAGAACCGCCATTTTTTAGCGAGTAATTGCAGACCGCCATTGTGTGTATTCTCTATGTGCATCGAACAGAAATATAGTAGTGTTTTATTAACAGAATATTTGTGAGAGTTATTATTATTTCGAGTAGTAATGCAATAAGAAGAACGGAAGCCCACCTGTGTACTTCGGAAAATTTACGAAGATCCGAATATAACAACACGGCCACAGTCAAGGAGACGGCGATTGGACATAATATTAATAATTGGTACGCATAAAATGCTATGAAGACGATTTATTTATATAAATATAAACTAAAATGATTCCTTTCCCGTTACAGGCAATGCCTAGAATATTGTGATTGTCCTTCATGCCAAAGAATTAATCTCTTTAATTCATCCATTTTAAAAAAGCCACACATTCCAACATTTTATTATCATTCATTCCCTATCCTATTATATTATCATTTTATTATATTATAGTACCCAGCGGATATGGTCGTCCAGAGCATCCATGATGCCCTACTCCACCTGCAACGGCAGGGGAAGGAGGTTTCTTTCTGCTGGGTGCCGGGCACGTGGGTATTAGGGGAAACGAACTGGCGGATGTGGCTGCCAAAGATGCATGTTCCCTCACTCGCGTTGTTGAATGTGCCGTCCCCCTCCATGCTGTTACCTTCCTTTTGCGTTTTCGTGTTATGCGTCAATGGGAAGAGGAGTGGCTGGCAGTTGGTGACAATAAGCTGCGTCTGGTCAAGGCCACCACGCGGACATGGCGTACGTCCTACCAGTCATGCACGCGGAATGAGGTTCTCCTCACTCGCCTTCGCATCGGGCACAGTCCCTTAACGCATGGTTTTTTACTCCGGCGGGAGGACCCCCCAATCAGCAGTGCTTGTGGCGTCCAGATTACTGTCCGACAAATTTTACTTGACTGTATTTTATTCTCTGACCAGAGGGCGGTGGTTTCTTTGCCACTGGATTTTCCCTCTATTTTGCAAGACGACGCAACGACTGTGGTTAAGGTCTTACGGTTTTGTGTCCTGTCCAATTTGTTGCCTCAGATTTTAGGGAGAGGGTTTTAATGTGCTGCTGGGTGACTGGCTCACCCAGGTTTTAGGTAAGAAGTCCGCCAGTCACGATTACCTCGTTGTTTCCTTTCGGTTTCTGTTCTCTTTTCCTTGTGTTTCCTTTCCATTTTTAGTGTGTCCCTTCTCCTCTTGTTTTGCCTCTGTATGTGGAGATTTGGAACTGCGTCAGGTCTGCGTCTTTTAGCCATTCTCCTTGATCGCTATTCGTCTTACTCCCTTCACTGCATGTGTTCCTGTTTTTATTTGCTTGGGCGCTGATGACCGCGCTGTTTAGCGTCCGTAAACGTCAAACACACACCACACACACCTCCTCATAGGTTCCTATGCTACACGACTTGCCAGTAGGTGGAGCAAGAGTGTACTTTCATTCTATGCCTTACCTCCATGGAGGGGGCGTTTTGTAACGCTGTACAAGAGAGAATATTGTTTTCTCTTTGTAATCGTACTGAAGACGAATTCAACTCTACTACGTAAGTAGAATTTTTCAGAATTTTTATATTCGTGTGTTGTTGGTAGCATTGTTTGTAGCAATACTCAGTTGCTGGTGGAGGTTCTTGACAGTAGAGATATATTTCCATTTATTGTACTGTGTTTATAAGATGGCCAATTGTTAGATTCCATGAGTGAAGAGCGTGAATATCGTGCTTCCTGTTCTGCTGTTCTTCAATGGTGCCTCATATGTTTCACACAGGAGCTGATAAAAATTTGTGATGTATATATATTTTCTTGCTGGGACTTTTTAGTTATTTTATTATTGTTTTAAGCTCATTTCACATAAGCGCTAACTCTGGATAGAACACTGCGGTGTGCTGTGCGCATGCTGTGTACTGTGCTAGTTAGCGTCGCTCGCTGGTATGCTGCTGGGTATCACTTTTTTATTAATTAGACTTTATCTTCTTTTGAAGGTTCTTGAGGTATCTTATGTTTGTAGTGTTGGGATATTGCTGAGTATTCGATGTCTGTATAACTACAAGCATCGTGAAGTATTCAAGCTTTGTACAAATATCAGCACTATCTGTTAAACACATCATTTCTCTTCCGGCTGTGCGTTGGTTTTCGTATTTTCTTCGCTAAGTGTTGTATTTAATTGACGACCCTGCTTTCAGACTTGAGTGTAGTTGTGACATAACATTGTTTGGTGGAGACTCCCGGTACTTCAAAACGTCTACATCACCTTCACGTACAAGAACCAACAAAGAAGCTCCGTATGTTTAGGAGACAAGTGGATTCCAGGCAAGCAGTAAATCAGCTGACCGTCAGGCATCCATCCGTATTCTCCGGATGAACTCATTAGCACTCGAGGAAATAGCTGAAAGTGGGATGTGGAGATGCTCGGCAAATGTATACTTTAACATGGCCGGCACAGCCAAGCAATAGTTCGACGACGAGGAAGAGAATCTAGACAGTGCTGAAGAACAGATACCATCTTAGTATACATATAGTTAAGGCTCACCGGCCACATGACCATCTTCTTCTTCTTCTGTGCGAATGCACAAACAGCGACCGAACTCTTACCGGAATCGGCAAGGCGCCGCGAGTAATGAGTATAATCGGCGGGGGCACTACGAATGTAGTGCGGGACAATACGTTGAGAATGTGGGTTTCGCGGGAGGCGAGGCAGAGCTAAATCCCTGCAGTCGCGCTATCCTCTGTGTCCTCGGTGGCTCAGATGAATATAGCGTCTGCCATGTAAGCAGGAGATGCCGGTCGGTGCACACATTTTCATCTGTCCCCGTTGACGTATGTCAACGCCTGTAAGCAGCTAAGGGTGTTCATTTCATTGTAATTTCAGGAAAATGTTTGATGTCGGGCAGTCCGCTTAGCAGAAGAGCAATTGAACCCCCACAAAATGTTTTGGCCCTCCAGAGTATGTTGAATGAGAATGTAACAGAAACTGGCAGAATCTCTCATTTGATGAGAGGAGTTGCTCTGGTCAAGGATGACACAACAGCGGAAGGATTCATCAAATAATGCCAGAGCATCAAGAAAATGCTATAGAAAAAATGTTAGACGATAGCGTTATTATAGATTCGCTAATGTGGTCCATAAGACAGTTGTGGACCTCGCCTATATTCTAAGCCAGATAATAATAGGGGAGGTACATAATGTTATTAGAACGAGAATTTTCGGCCCGAATACACAAGAGATACAAAGCGGTCTTGATCGTCGAGCCCTTCAGTCAAGAGGTTAGACAGTGCTGAAGAAGACGTGTATAGAGCTTCGGCACTTATCTCCACAACCAGGCGAACAACCCATGAAGAATATAGCAGGCAGACTTGAAATTATATCGCAGCCGTCACCTGACAGCCCAGAATCTGGCTAACAAATATACAGCCAATCCTTGCACAAGCTGTAGCACTCTGCAGAGTTGATATTTGAATGATGGAGAACAATACGCCGATACATTCGCACTTTTTACATCTGGGACACATAGTATGCTAGGGCAGAGGATGAAGATGAGTGTTCTATGACTGTTATATGCTTGATTCTCTCTCAACTTTATTTCGTGACCTATGCATCTTCATACACTCCTGGAAATTGAAATAAGAACACCGTGAATTCATTGTCCCAGGAAGGGGAAACTTTATTGACACATGCCTGGGGTCAGATACATCACATGATCACACTGACAGAACCACAGGCACATAGACACAGGCAACAGAGCATGCACAATGTCGGCACTAGTACAGTGTATATCCACCTTTCGCAGCAATGCAGGCTGCTATTCTCCCATGGAGACGATCGTAGAGATGCTGGATGTAGTCCTGTGGAACGGCTTGCCATGCCATTTCCACCTGGCGCCTCAGTTGGCCCAGCGTTCGTGCTGGACTTGCAGACCGCGTGAGACGACGCTTCATCCAGTCCCAAACATGCTCAATGGGGACAGATCCAGAGATCTTGCTGGCCAGGGTAGTTGACTTACACCTTCTAGAGCACGTTGGGTGGCACGGGATACATGCGGACGTGCATTGTCCTGTTGGAACAGCAAGTTCCCTTGCCGGTCTAGGAATGGTAGAACGATGGGTTCGATGACGGTTTGGATGTACCATGCACTATTCAGTGTCCCCTCGACGATCACCAGAGGTGTACGGCCAGTGTAGGAGATCGCTCCCCACACCATGATGTCGGGTGTTGGCCCTGTGTGCCTCGGTCGTATGCAGTCCTGATTGTGGCGCTCACCTGCACTGCGCCAAACACGCATACGACCATCATTGGCACCAAGGCAGAAGCGACTCTCATCGCTGAAGACGACACGTCTCCATTCGTCCCTCCATTCACGCCTGTCGCGACACCACTGGAGGCGGGCTGCACGATGTTGGGGCGTGAGCGGAAGACGGCCTAACGGTGTGCGAGACCGTAGCCCAGATTCATGGAGACGGTTGCGAATGGTCCTCGCCGATACCCCAGGAGCAACAGTGTCCCTAATTTGCTGGGAAGTGGCGGTGCGGTCCCCTACGGCTCTGCGTAGGATCCTACGGTCTTGGCGTGCATCCGTGCGTCGCTGCGGTCCGGTCCCAGGTCGACGGGCACGTGCACCTTCCGCCGACCACTGGCGACAACATCGATGTACTGTGGAGACCTCACGCTCCACGTGTTGAGCAATTCGGCGGTACGTCCACCCGGCCTCCCGCATGCCCACTATACGCTCTCGCTAAAAGTCCGTCAACTGCACATACGGTTCACGTCCACGCTGTCGCGGCATGCTACCAGTGTTAAAGACTGCGATGGAGCTCCGGATGCCACAGCAAACTGGCTGACACTGACGGCGGCGGTGCACAAATGCTGCGCAGCTAGCGCCATTCGACGGCCAACACCGCGGTTCCTGGTGTGTCCGCTGTGCCGTGCGTGTGATCATTGCTTGTACAGCCCTCTCGCAGTGTCCGGAGCAAGTATGGTGGGTCTGACACACCGGTGTCAATGTGTTCTTTTTTCCATTTCCAGGAGTGTACATGCTTTAACATTTCTAAAAAAATCTCATGTCTGCCGATTACAATTCTTCAGATACTCTTCAGTCGGCAACCATACTTACCTGCCATAAGGAAATGTTTGTCAAGCGACTACTTTATAAAATTTCATTTTGGTTTCTTTTCTAATTTTGTTTTTGAAACTTATCTGAATTTTCCCATATACATCCTGAAATTTGCTGTTTCTTTGCTCAGTGTCACAACTAATATACGCTGAAGAGCCAAGGAACTGCTACGTCTGCCTAATATCGTGTAGGTTCCCCCGATCACGCAGAAGTGCCGCAGCGCGACGTGGCATGGACGCGACTAATGTCTGAAATACTGCTACACGGAACGGACAGCTTAAATCCTGCTGGGCTCTCCATAAATCCATATGAGAACCAGGGGATGGAGATGTCTTCTGGACAGCCGGGCATCCCACATATGCTCAATAATATTCATGTATGGAGACTCTAGTGGCCAGTGGAAGTGTTTAAACTCAGAACACTCAGTTTGTAGCAATTCGGGATCTGTGGGGTGTTGCAATGTTCTGCTGGAATTGCCCAAGTTCGTCGGATTACACAATGCACATTGCACATGAATGGATGCAGGTGACCAGACAGGTGGCCCATATCGCAGATATTTCGTTGAATGATACGCACGCTGACACTTGTTAATGGTCCAGCACTGAAATCTGATGCGATTTGCGGAAGGGTTGCTCTTCTGTCACGTTGAAAGACTCTCCTCAGTCGCTGTTTGTTTCGTTCGTGCAGGATCTTTTTCCGGTCGCAGCGAGGTGACCAGACCGGAAGGGCACGAAAGCGTCGTCATTAGGCCTCAGCCATAATCTGCCACGAACGTACGAACCACAATGACAAAGACCAACGGAGTTTTGCAATGGCAACAGTACAGCGAACTAAGCGTATTACACCAGGATCTCCAATCAACAATGTCGAATGCGCAGAACTACAGTCAGTGCGAGTCCTAACTGTAACAATCCCACCAATGGCCGCACGAAGCATCGGCCTCAAATACTCAACTAAAAAGAACGGAATTTCGAATAAAATGAGGCGTCAATTTCCGAAATGTGAGTTCACTACAATATTGGATTACAGTATATAAAAATTTGGATTCATTTCCTATTTTCCTCACAGTAACATGTTCATAAATTGCCAGTACCGACTGTTATTACGGTAATGCTAGAACTTAAATAAACACCTGCAGTATCTTGTGGAGTCCAAAATCTCGCAGTGATACTGAGTCCCAAACGCTTAAAGTTAAACTTCTAGTTCCCCAGTTACGAGCTGGCACATTTCCAAGTCCCAAAAACCATTGACTAAGACGGACAGTGAAATTTCAAAGTTCGGAATAGTTTCCTGACGAAAAATCTTCAAAGTTCACCACAGTTCCAAAATATTTCCAAGCGTTTACTTGCAACAGAGATGTAAATTTTAGAAGTCAACATGTAGAAGCTTAAGAAAATTTCAGTGCTTCCACAAAGCGACTATCTAGCTGTGCATACAAAATTCACCACAGAAATTACATCCGAATACTGGCAGCACTATCCCATGCGGCAACTGCTCGGAACCAGCTTCGAAGTTCCACACCTATCGGGTCGCTAAGGAAGTGTTAGAAATCCTGGTGTCTCAATGCAAGAAATTGCAAAAAATATTTGCTTTTTAAATTAGAAAGACAGTGTCCAGAACATTTAGAACATATTTCCGTCCCAGCTAAAATCCCGACGATGCGGGAAACAGGAGCCAAGAAAAGGACTCTCCCGCTTTCTTTACGAGACGAATTCCAGCTGGTAGGTGTGCTTCTACTGTTCACTGACAACAGAGAAACAAGCGACAACGAAATTTAATTATTCTGCATTTTCAGTATTTCATAGCGTAGTTACGTCGAATAGTCCGAGTTGGTCAGTTCATCGCTCCGTGTTTGAGGGAAAAATATTTGTTCTCCTGTGCCGTGTTTAAAGTAAAAAGCTTTGTGCTCATGTGCGGTGTAGTACGATTGGAACTGGATACAGTCTTTCTTTCATTCCTTTTTTCTTTTGTTTCGACTGTTGGTTGACAATTTTGTAAGTGCCATAACACGAATAACAGTGAAAAAAGCAAATGTGCGAAATTAAGTGCAATGACATTTCGGAAATTATCGAAGGAAAGGCGGAAATGAGAATCCAATGTTCTAAAAACCGCGTGGCACAGTAGATAAAGTTTTCGCAAAAAATCATGCGGCTTCGACTTCGAGTCTAAGAAGTATGGATTATATTTCTAGCACTGCCGCGGTTGTAAAGGGAGTAAATACAGACGAAACGAAAGTTAAAAATGAAGAAAAGCGTATTGTTCCTTATTTAGAGTTTCAGGAAAAACTAAGTGTCGAGTCAGACATTACAAAAACAAATAACCTCGTTAGTGATGAACCAGCAGAATGGTGTGTCAGTGAATCAACAATCGACAATCTCTTACAACGTGGCATTAAGCAAAAATGTAAAGTGATTTTTCCAATTCAAAATGATAAATAGACGATAAAAACAGGTATTTGAACGAAAACGTATTTTAACGTAAACTTTTAAATAGTGAATCAACTTTGCGTGATTTTCTAATATGCTCCTGTGGCACCGGTGCTGTTCTTTGTGCTACATGTAAATTGTTCGGAGGTGAGGCCGCGATTGCTGTTAATGGTACGGCAGACTGGAAAAATATTTCTAATATTTTATCTCATCATGAGAACTTACTTGAAGACAAAAATTGTGAGTTATCACTCTTAACAAGAAAAAAGTCACGCGAACAATAGATAATCATTTCGAGTTACATATTGAGACAGAAAAAATGTGCTTGCGCAGTTTGTTGAACGGGTGTTTGCAGTAGTGAAGAAGCTAACAGGTCGTGGACTTCCCCTACATTCATTACATAATGGTCAATGTATGATGTCTCTTGAACTTATAGCCGAGTTTGATCTTTTTGTGGCAGAGCACACTGAACGATATGGAATTCCAGGGCAGGGACATACAAGTTATCTTTCTTCAAGTATCTGTGATGAAATAATAGAGCTTGTTTCTGAAAGAATACATAGAATTATCGTACGTAAACTAAAGCAGGCCAAATATTTCTCTATAATAGTAGAATCTACGGCGGATATTTCACTTATTGATCTATTATCTTTCATATTAAGGTATATGAACGAGAATGGTGAACCTGTTAAATGTCTACAAATTCCGTAGATATTACTAACTACAGAGGCCAGCCATATGACAACGCAAACAATATGTCAGGAATCTACTTTGGTTTGCTGGTACGAACTAAATCCCTAAAGCGCATTATGTGTCTTGTGCAGCACATTCTTCGCATTTAGTCGGCACCAGTGCTGGAGGCTGTTGTCGGGAAACGTGTTCATTTTTCAGTGCAATGCAAAAACTTTGCAATTTTTTCGCTGCTTCTACAAAGTGCTGGGATAAATTTCTTTCTTTCATTAAACCAAGAAACAAAACGGTAAAAAGTTTATCAAAAACACGTTGGTCAGAAGGGGGAAAGTCTATATAGAATCTGGAAGGGCGTTATCAATGCCCTCACACATATTCCCAATAATACGTTTGAAAAACCACTTTTGCGAAATGAGGCTTCAGATGTACTGAATCTACTCAGCAGACTAGTAACAGTATTCATGACTACATTTCGGAAGGACATACTACAGAGATTTAATAGTGTAAATCTGAAACTGCAAAGTGTAAAACTGCTACTAAAATATTGCATGATTTATGTGAATCACTTGTAGGAGTTATTGCATCTATTCGTGTGGCATGTTCGACGATTATGAAAATAAATCCGACGAAATTGTGGCTGATACAGATTACGAATGCGCCTACAAAATATCACGAAAACGAAAACTTCAGTATGACGAAGAAGCTTTCTCTGATGAAGTTTTTCTGACTGAAAGGGAAAAATTTAGAGTTGAAATAATTCTCACAGTACTCGTCAACGTGAACCCCGAATTAGTGACGAGGAAGGAAAGCTATAAAACACTGATGGACTCCTTCACAGTTTTCAGTTACCTTAAGAACAGCTCAGTTGACGATATTGCTGTTCGTGCAGCAAAACTCCAACCGTCATGTACCTCAGATTTAGACCCTTCTTTCCCTAGCGAATGTGTACATTTCGCAGAGCTTTTGAAATTTTCTAAAATGAGTGATGAACCAGTCGAAATGAGTCAATTTAAGGAAAAAGAGAGGTTACAGTCCGTCTTTCCGAATGCTGACATTGCTCTTAGAACATTTCTTATGTATCGAAGCCGACGTCAGAACTAATAACCGTCTGAACTATGAAGACGAGATCAACGAGTTTTCTGCCGCCAAAGCTAGATGCATACTTTGCTGACTGGTGAGTTTGTTTATTTATTCATATCAGTTTTAAAATTTTAAGATTATAATGTGATTTTTATTATAACTTAGGGCACATTCATTGGATCTACAAAATACGTATTACCTGTTTATTTTACAATTGCCGAAGGCGGAACGCGGTACTAAACCTGGTTTACCTGCAGACGTCACCGAAGGCGCCCGCAAATACTAACCAATACACGAATAACCCAGACCGCTCTGCGCTGTACAGTCAAGTCATACTGATACTGCCGTATATTACAACTGTTGGGTACTCTTGGTGTCGGCTGAAATATACAGCATCGCAGATATATACGTTTTCGGAGAGTATGATCAGATGAAAAAGTGTTAATAAATAACATAGTTCCGTTCTGTCGATAAATACGTAAAAGCTTTTCTAATGCCTTTAGAAGGAGCTATGGTGAGAGCACTAGCTGCAGTACAAAGCTATTCAGACCTTACATGGATTAAGGAATTGTGTATATTTATTATGCAGCAGCATCTAGTTACACAGACCCTAATGCTTTACACGTTGACTATTAGATTACAAGACAAATTTGATTTTTCCACACCAGTCTGTAAGGTTATGTAATAGCAAATCCAGTTCTGTCTTTGTTCATCTCTATTCAGTTATTAGTTCGTAAGCGAAATCTCTATTTCACTTTAAAAAAATGGTTCAAATGGCTCTGGGCACTATGGGACTCAACTGCTGTGGTCATCAGTCCCCTAGAACATAGAACTACTTAAAGCTAACTAACCTAAGGACATCACAAACACCCATGCCGAAGGCAGGATTCGAACCTGCGACCATAGCAGCAGCGCGGCTCCGGACTGGAGCGCCTAGAACCGCTATTTCACTTTCATTACTTACGCTTTCCTTTCGATTCACGTATTAATAGCGAACGTGCTTTTTTATGTGCTACTCATGCAGGGTTTAAGATAGTAAAACGACAGTTCAATTTTAATTTTGAACGCATCTCTGTAAAAGTACGTAAAAATTTCTAATGTACGACACATTCGCTTCAATTTTTAGATGGTAAGAAAACTTTTTTATTTTAATTTGGAGCGGTTTCGTGTAAAAGAACGTATTAAAAGTGAATGTATAACAAAAATCCGTTGTCTCGTAGACGCTCTGCTGAATTTTTAGGTCATAAAGAAAGTTATTTTCCTTGTGTTCGTTTCTGTTGTCTTTAGACGGAAGAATGTGTTAACAAAATGGAGCTTTAAGTTTGTTTTATGCTGTGCCGCACACTAAGTACAGTTCAGGATCCATATTACATTTTGATTGAGCGCGACTAAAAGGCTGAGAACAACGAGTAGCAGAGTACGTAAACAGCTCACACCGTCCCACCCAAAACAGCAACTGTGAAGTGACCGGGTAATAGTTATTATTAAAAACTTTTCTTTTTTTTACAAGCGGGTGGGCAAACAATATGGTGTGCCTACGTGCGCAAAATTTTTTAATCTGCCACTGCCCGACAACCAACCAGGCGTGCAGAACCACGTCTGCTCTTAAAAGTTTATGGACACCCTTTTGGGGCTACATCGTCTCTATACTCCCACTTGGACTCCATACACAATGTGAATGTGAGAACGTTCAACATCGCAGCGCGTCAGCAATCGTTGGTTAATATATTAAAAACTAAAAAAAAAAAAAAAACACCTCGATTGTGGAAAAAGCACCTAGTCTTAAGTGTTAACCCAGGTTTCGGCGTAGATAACAACACCTTCTTCAGGACAACAATAAAACCCACAAGTGCCTAAGAAGACTTTTGTCAATTATTAAAAGAACACCATAGCTATACATTTATCAACGAAAAAGAAAAGGAAAACACAAACAGTACATTTGTACAAAGTCAAAACCACTACTTAACGGTGTACGCTCCACCTCACACTGGCCTATGTTCGAAGGGGCATGACCCTCCATAAACTGCAGCTACAAACAGTCACTCACTTACAAGCCGGACCTGCTATGTATGCACATGCGCAAGACAAGGGAAGTTACTTGAATGCGCATGCACATACGAATACAACAACTGAGGATATTGTCTTTAACATGTTGCTGATGCTTAAAGATCTGCATTTCTTCCAAAAAATCCAGTTTTAAGCCCTTAACCTCGGCATGAAGTAACTCGGTAGTAACTGGAGGGCACGGCGCATCAGCCGTTTGGACAAACTGTTCCGCATAATTAGAGCCCTTAGTACCGTCACCGCTTCTAGTAGGAATATGTTCGTTTTAATACAATGTCAATGGTGTCACAATTAGCACCAGGCACTGGGGCAGGCTTTCAAACTTTTCCCCCTTCACAAAGTACAAACAATTAAAAAAAAAAATCTTCATCAACAAGTTTACGAGGTAGGACTTCCTACCCTAAGCACATACTAAAAATGTTTTAAATGTCAGCATTCCTGGGCATTTTTAAAAATGCCCTAACCTGAAACAAATCATCAAGAGTGTCAGGCTGTAGCCAGTCTTGAATTACATTCGCCTTTTCACTCAGCACACTTAATCCATCGATAAGATAAGTCTATTCAATCAATAAATTCCGGTGTAGCTGCAGAACAGCATTTTTACACACGAGGATTTCTCTTAATTTCTCTTAATTCTAAAGTTCATGTTTAATTTTTTCTGGTAGATAGCAGATATTATGTGATAATACAAAACGAGCTGCCCTTTTTTTGCACCCTTTCGATGTTCTCCGTCAATCCCACCTGGTAAGGATCCCACACCGCGCAGCAATATTGTAACAGAGGACGAACGAGTATAGTGTAAGCTGTCTCTTTAGTGGACTAGTTGAATCTTCTAAGTGTCCTGCCAATGAAACGAAACCTTTGGCTCTCCTTCCCCACAATATTATCTACGTGGTTTTTCCAAATGAAGTTGTTCGTAGTTTTTACACCCAGGTACTTACTTGAATTGACAACCTCGAGAATTGTACTATTTATCGTATAATCGAATTCCAACGGATTTCCTTTGGAACTCATGTGGATCACCTCACACTTTTCGCTATTTAGCGTCAACTGCCACCTGCCACACCATACAGCAATCTTTTCTAAATCGCTTTGCAACTGATACTGGTCTTCGGATGACCTTACTAGACGGTAAATTACAGCATCATCTGCGAACAATCTAAGAGAACTGCTCAGATTGTCACCCAGGTCATTTATATAGGTCGGGAACAGCAGAGGTCCCAGGACGCTTCCCTGGGGAACACCTGATATCACTTCAGTTTTACTCGATGATTTGCCGTCTATTACTACGAACTGCGACCTTCCTGACAGGAAATCACGAATCCAGTCGCACAACTGAGACGATACCCCATAGGCCCGCAGCTTGATTGGAAGTCGCTCGTGAGGAACGGTCTCAAAATCTTTCCGGAAATCTAGAAATACGTAATCAACTTCAGATTCCCTGTCGATAGCGGCCATTACTTCGTGCGAATAAAGAGCTAGCTGTGTTGCACAAGAACGATGTTTTCTGCACCATGCTGATTACTTATCAATAGATCGTTCCCTTCGAGGTGATTCATAATGTCTGAATACAGTATATGCTCCAAAACCCTACTGCAAACAAACGTCAATGATATAGGTCTGTAGTTCGATGGATTACTCCTACTGCCCTTCTTAAACACTGGTGCGACCTGTGCAATTTTCCAATCTGTAGGTACAGATCTATCGGTGGGCGAGCGGCTGTATATGATGGCTAAGTAGGGAGCTATTGTATCAGCGTAATCTGAAAGATACCTAATCGGTATACATTCTGGACCTGAAGACTTGCCCGTATCAAGCGATTTGAGTTGCTTCGCAGCCCCTAATGTATCTACTTCCAAGAAACTCATGCTAGCAGCTGTCGTGTTTCAAATTCTGGAATTTTCCATTCGTCTTCCCTGACGCGGCTGACTTTACGTGGGGCTTGCGGCGTGAGGGATGGGAGGGTGGGGGTGACGCTGGTCACGTGAGCCGCGTTAGCGGCCGCCCCCTGTGGCATTCAGCGCGGCAGAGGGAGGCGTGCCACTTTCACAGAAGTAGCCACCTCGGAAAAGAATGTGTTTGCGTGCTGAATTCAGCGAACTCGTCTTGTCCTCGCCAGTTGCCGAATATGAATACGGTGGTTTCCCCGAACGACAGACCACCCACGCAAATGGCGTGCCCCATGCGATTATATCGCAGTGTTGTGCAGTAACCGTGGCGATTCATGGGCTGGAACTCGGAATCTCTGGGAATAGCGACGTGCCATACGGCGGCACTGGCAAGTTGCTGGAAAGACAGAAAGGGGACTGTCCTATTTGCCTTGCCGATTTTAAAGTAGTGTTTTCGATAAGAGTGAACGAAGCTGCGAATTTCATAAATGTACTCAACCTCTGCAATATTATATTCTCTGTAAGAGACCAGAGATGTCGTAAGAGAGTTTACTTTTTTTTAAGAGCGTAGCGGTGTGTGTTGGACAATCTGACCATGTACTCCTACTTAGTTTGAAAAGGATGGAAGCTGGCCTGCCGTGGAGGGGCATTACTTGAAAGGGATTTAGTACTAATACGTTTTGAGGTAAGAAAATGTAATCTAATTAATGAAGGAATGTCAAAAGCTAACATTTAAGATAAACCAGTTTTTCAATACATTTGTAATTATATAGCTCCTTGTTGTTAGAACACTGAGTATGGCTGAAGTTCACTGTAGAAGTCTTATAATGCAACATATGTTTCTGTGTTATAATTGAAACATATCTCAAGGAGTGTAATAGTACATAGAAAAATTATTAACAAATACTTTGCTAACTTGTCTAGGTGTGGAAACCTTATGACAAAGTGTATTGTTGTCATAGCTTAATGTAGCATAGCTAGACCTGGAGTCTTGTTCTCATCTATCAGTCGTTAAGGCCAGTCCCTCATTTTCATTTACTGTAATGGGTGTGTCTGCATTCTCGCATTGCACATCCTGAGTTGTGTACCGAGAAGAATTTTTATTAAAATTGGCAAGATACCGTCTTGCACGGCACATAGCCAGTACGGCAAATGAAATTAGATTTTTGACAGTCCCATCATTATTCTAGAACTGAAAGGTTTCACAGCAGACGAGCGTTACGTGCGCACAGGTAGGAAAACAAATTTAATTATTATAAAAGTTACACTGTAAGGACAGCGACTGTCAGAGTGATTTGTAAAAATAATATGGTATCTTTTCAGAGGCTTAATATCAGTAGAAGACTTCTGTAAAGTGCTATCTTGTGTATTTTCAAGCAGTTTCATCGTAAAGTAAGATATGTTAATTGTTACGTTCCTTTGTTGTGTGATTACAAGCAAGATTAAAGATTAACAATTTCCAGGGCCTACATTTTAAAGTGAGTCATCTTATTTTCCAGTCAGATGGTATATGTAAATCTCATTCAAAACGGACTGCCCTCTCGCAGACGAATTGTTTCATGTACCGGTTTGTCTGCATTTCGCGTCGTGTTGCGCGAGCTCCACATGCTAGGGTGAGTCAAATGAAAACCTTAGATTTGTAATAACAAATCGCAATTTCATGCCGTTATCGTGTAAGTAGGTAAGCTTGCAACAAATAGCGTGCAGAATGGCCTGTAGGTGGCAGAATAGTGCAGTTGCACACACACCATCGCAGTATCAGTATAAAGATGGCCGTCCCACTTGTGATTGGGCCGGGAAAGAACATTGTTCTTTCATTCAGTTTTTGCGTAGTGAAGGTGTGAAACCTATTCAAATATATCGACGAATGAAGGTTGAGTACGGTGACGCATATTTGTCACGGCACCAAGTCTACAAATGGAGTAGGAAGTTCGCAAATGGTGTGACTTCAGTGGAAGATGCTCCTCGTCCAGGTCAGGCACCACGAGTTGTGAATCCACAGAACATTGCAGCAGTTGAAGCCATAGTGAAGGAAAACCGGCGAGTGAGACTGAATGACATTGCAGCATGTTTACAGATTAGTCATGGGTCAGCACACCAGTTTCACAAAGTGTCTGCAAGATTCGTGGCACGTCAGCTGATCCTGAAATGAAAGGACGACATGTTGATGCTTGTGAAGAACTTCTTCGGCGCTCTGAACGAGAAAGTGATGGCTTCCTTGCAAGAATCGTTACTGGGGACAAAAACTGGGTTCACTTGCCCGTACAACAGTTGCAACAATCACAGACCGGCATTTTGACTGTCTTCCTCATCCTCCACACTTATCAGAACTTGCTCCAAGGGATTTCCATATGTTTCGACCACTCAAAGACGCAATGGGAGGAAAGAAGTTCCGTACTGATGAAGAGGTACGCCAAGCAGTGCATGAGTGGTGAAATGAATTAGCTGGGAGACAGAGTATTAATTTTCCAGTTAGTAACACTATACTAAGGGCCACAATGAACTCTTCGATTTCTTTACACTTAAGCTCAAAGGATACATGATACAGATATGCATATTGAAATAGACATTTGTAAACTGCAAGAATACGGTGCTGAAGTTGGCAACGCCTGTATACGAAACCAAGTGTCTGGCGCTGTTGTTAGGTTTCTTGCTGTTACTACAATGTCAGGTTATCAAGATTTAAGTGAGTTTCAACGTTATGTTATAGTCGGCAAACAAGAGGTGGGACACAGCATTTTAGGTAGCGATGAAGAGGAAATTTTCCCTACGACCATTTCATGAATGTACCGTGGATATCAGGAATCTGGGAAAGCAAACAATCTCCGACATCTCTGTTGCCAGAAAAAGATCCTGCAAGAATGGGACCAACGACGACTGGAGACAATCGTTCAACGTGACAGAAGTAAACTCCTTCGTCGAATTGCTGAATATTTCAATGCTGTCCCATCAACAACTGTCAGCGTGCGAACCAGTCTCCGAAACATGATAAATATGGGCTCTCAGAGACGAAGGCCCACGCGGGCACCATTAATGACTTCATAACACAATGCTTTGCGCCTCGCCTGGGCCCGCCAACCCCGACATTGGACTGTTCATGACTGTAAACATATTGCCTTGTCGGAAGAGTCTCGTTCCAAATTGTATCGAGCGGATGGACGTGTGTGGGTATGGACGCAACCTCATGAGTCTATGGACCCTGCATGTCAGCAGGGGACAGTACAAGCTGCGGGACGCTCGGTAATGGTGTGGGGCGTGTGCAGTTGGTGTCCCTGATACTCTAGATACGACTCCGGCAGATGGCACGTACGTAAGCATCCTGTCGGATCACTTGCATCCATCCATGTCCACTGTACTTTCCGACGGACTTGGGCAATTACAGCAAGACAATACTACACCCCGCACGTCCAGAATTGCTACAGTGTGGCTTCAAGAGCACTCTTCTCAGGTTAAACTTTTCCACTGGCCACCGAAATCCTGAGACACGAACATTAGTGAGCATATTTGGGATTTCTTTCAAAGTGCTGTTCAGAGGAGGTCTCCACCCCTTCGCACTCTTACGGATTTATGGACCGCCATGCAAGATTCGTTGTGTCTTTTCCCTTGGCACTACTTCAGACATTAGTAGTCCATACCATGTAATGTAGCGGCACTTCTGCGTACTCGCGGGAGCCCTACATGATATTAGGCAGGCGTACATGTTTCTTTGGCTCTTCGGTGTATAATTTGGTTGCGTTTTAGTCCAAGGGCCAACCAGGCGCTCGTCCCATTAGCCCTAAAATTCTCAACAACAGAAAAAGGGAGCTTCCAATAAAACACAGGCTGTAATTTGCGTGAAGAGAGATCACTACACTCGCATATTAAAGTTTATTTAAAGATGGTATTTATTTCTTGTTTTTCTCGCAGTAAGAAGTTTGAGCTGACGATACCGAATGTTATTACAAGAATGCGAGAACTTAAGCAAACCCATATAACATCTCTCTCACTCCAATATTTCGCCGATATTCCAAGCCCCACTCACTTAAAATTCAAGTTGTTGTTCCTCAGGGGCGAGTTGGAAAATTTACAAATCCCAAATACCACTCGGTAAGGTCGGAGGTGAAATTTCAAAATACGTAATTGTTTCCTGACGAGAAATCCTCAAACGTCATAGTGCGGAAATATTTCTAAGTGTTTGCTAGTGACACAGGTGTAAATTTTGTAATCAACATTCAGACACTTAAGAAACTTCCTACACTTTTTGAAGCTCCTATGGTGCTGCACATACATAATTAACCACAGCATCTGTCTCCGAATACTGGCAGAATCGAACTGTTCGCCTCGTAGCGCAGCCGTATCAGCCGTATCTCCGTTAGCAACATGACTCAAAACGTATACTTTCCTTCTTCCAGAACGTATACGAACTAAGTATATCGTTACACGCATGTATTATACATGAATTTGCACGGAAGTTTTCTCAGATTTTCATTACTACCTTTGATTGTTCATTAAGGTCACTAGTCTCCTAGTAAATTATATCAAGTGAAATGTTATTTATTGATAAATTCTAGTTAGAAACTGTCACAATATGCAAGCTTGTACTTCTCTAACTATGTTTGTTTGACAGTAATGCCGGTACTTTCAATTTATTAATTAATCTGATGGATAAAATTCACTATTATCCTGCGCAGAATACACTTCTTAGTCTTATTTTCAAAACTGGTAACATTCATAAAAATTCTCTTTTTATTACCTGGTAGATCCCTACAGAATGTAGTCATAGACACTTAATATTGTCGTCAACGTATTGTTATATTTTATACTATTCAGAAAATGTTTAAGATAAAGCAGCTTAGAAACTATACACCGTATCGATGGCGAGCCTCTACCGCATGTTTCTTATTCATCCCACAACTAATAATGCGCGCACAGCCACGTCCACCTTATGGGCACCTTTTTGTAGACTATATTGTCTCAAATAAACATGATGGTAGTTCAACTTGGAAATGTATGTAAAAGTGTGTGACATTTATGGTACGGAGCTATATCAAAGAGCAGCTACAAACTAGGTGCATAATTCGTCGATTGCAACCACATAACAGCAAGACATAAACAATATAAAGATTACTTTATTAACCAGTTGCCCATCAATGACTTTTGAGAATGTTGAGGAATATAAATCATAAAGCAATTAAGTACATAACATTGACTAAAATGTACCCCGTTAATTCTTTTAGTTTCAATAACATTGTGTGTTTCTAGAAATAACATTAAACTATTTGCTTAACTAATGAAATCATAATTACTGCTGCAACACCCTACCTGAGGTGGTGTGCCATTTCAAAGTCATAAGCCTGATCCGTTTCGTCTGAACTGGTTCAGATACCAAAGGCCTTTAGCCAGGCAGCACTGCAAATAGTTCTGCGTAGGATTATTGAAAAGAGAGGTAACTATTTTTGGGCAATTACTATATGCTCAGACGGTAAATATAGTAATTAATACATTGTTGAAACTATCTGAACGGAGCAGTAATTTGTATATCATTTGTTTCCTAATAATAAAATACCTGATGTTCGCATTATTAGGAAACTGAAAATATATCTACGGCTGGTTATACTGTTTCCAAGTTTACACTACAGTAAAGTAATTAAACGATCTACAGTATTACAGAGAAAGTAAATTAAACATTGTTTGGTGCTGTATAACTATCAGTGAACATACGCATTTTGCTTAAGACTGTTTCTTTTGTTTATACAAGACAAGCTGTAGTGATTGGTGTTAAGTCTACGTAGTTCAACTGTTTTTGCAGCTTCGCATTCTCAGCACAGCACTTAAATGCGTTACGTTAATTGTTTGTTAGATTCGTTTAGATTCGTGCGGAGATATTAGTTTAAATTCTATACAGCATTTTAATTAATACAATATTGTGTTTAAGACGGAAGATCGTGATTCTGTATTGTTATGGTTTAAGATACCATAAAAGCTCACCAAGTTAGTCTGAGCCTATACGTGTTTGCACAAGACTTATCCCATATTTCAGAATTTATTTTAAGTACTGTAATGAGATTCTAGTACAATGCACATTTTCAAGCTGAAGAATTTCACAATACTTTTAATAGCTTCATGGTAAATGATAACAGCCAAACAGTTGCAGGATGAAGATATATTGAAATCCTTGACCATGGCTTCGGTATATCTAAATATACCTTCATCAGAAGCGGAAATACACTAAAAACACATGCTGCAGTGGAGATGCAAAAAACAATCATGCCAAAGGTGCGTTGCCTAATTGTAAGCAATGTCACAATTTAGGCACACTGTAACTACTTCATTTTGTTATCCTCTGTGTACGAGCAACAGTACTAACGTATTTATTCATTCCTGAAGCTGAATAAATAATTGCATTACTTTTCTTGTTTTTTAAACTATTTTTAAAAGCGTACCATCATGTAAATTAAAGAGAGTGGTTTATTAATTAAAACAAGTGGACAGTACTAATTATTTAAATGCGATGTAGAGAAAAATGAATTCATTGTCATAGTAAAGTGGAGGAAGCGGCGAAGGTCGTTAGAAGGGGTTATCAGTGACACTTCAATTAGAGAGAAGGGTTGCTACATTGGGCTCTGATTGACAGGACTAGTTCTAAAGTTGAGTCATTAGACACGGCTTTCGTTTATAGGAGAGTTAAGATATGGCTGTTAGATGTAGGCTGGTGGCCAGCAACGAAGGTAGTTCATGTGTAACCTAGTGTGCTGTGGAGCTGGGGAGACTACGCAGTAAAATTGTCAACATGTGGCGTGGCCAAAGCCTCTCTGGAGAGAAGACGCCTTTACCTAGTGGTCGGAGAAGAAAGAAACCATGACTAGGTATGGAGAAGACTGGTCTTTTAATGGTGAAACATATGGAGCAAAGGTTGTGTTCAGTAGTGGCCCGCTGTGTTTAGTGGCCACCTGACAAGTTGTCACACTGAGATTATTGTACAGCAGATACTGCGTGCAGTGAAGGCAGGCAGCGGCTCGTTTGTGTGTTTTAAATATTATGCGTTCGCACAAGTTCCGGAATTACACGGCGTGCTCGAAAGAGACTTAAGAGTGAGCCTTCGTTTTGTGTCGTGTCTCCATGGTCTACCGTAGTATAAGTGAGAGTTCTGTATTGTGCTTGTAATTACGCTGAATTCGTATTCCACTAATGTACATAGTTGTAATTTCCCTGAATTACATGTTGCTGTATTGTCTGTAGTCTATACCGCCTTAGTAGACTATTTGCGTATAGCAACACTAAATTGACGTATTATTGTTTGCGTAGTCCCTATCGTGATTTTATCCATTTATTTTACTTTGTTTATATAATTGCCCTATTGTAATATACTATGATCAGAGGGCGTAAAAATACTGCTGCCTACTCAGTAGTTCTAGTATGGTGACTCATTGTGAGTCAGTGGGACTGGAACACTTCTTAGTTGAACAAGGATTGCTGTGCTTAGGAAATTGTTTTATTTATTTTATTATTGTGATGTATACTTTTAAACAAATATTAGTTCTGGGAAGAATAGTGTTGAGCAGTTACTGATTGGGTAATATTATATTTATGTCGTATGTGAATATAATAATATTGTTAATATAGGCTTTTGCAAAATTAGCCCAAACCTGGGCAACCTCCAGCCCACACCCCACTCCATCCAAATCTTACGCTACAAATTTACGAAGCTATCTTGTCCAAATGTGGTGTTGTCTGTGAAAACGAATTGCGATTTGAAGGTACCAGATGTCGTGCAACTGTTGCTGGAGCTGCACTGTGAGACGCATGGGATCCTCATCTGGCGATTGTTATATATGTTTACATACAGTGTATAGTTTCCAGTTCAACTATCGAGCTTTGAGGTTGATTTTCATTTGCTGTACCAAGTGAAACATCGGTATCATTGAAACATGTAAGAGGCATTTTGCTACTCGATGAAAGCTATGACGAACGTCTTGTTTCTTGTCCGCCTTCTCTGCAAATATCTGGCCCACAAACGAAAATAGTTTCGAAAATCGTGTCCGTATTGTTATTCAATGAGAAGATTAAATTCTGAAATTAAAACGCAGTAGATTTCTGGAATAGGCCGAAACGTTTCACTCACTTTATGAATTTATAGTGCATGAAGCAGGCAACTGTTGAGCAAAATTTTCCCATTATGTCAGGGCAAACAAAATTACCGACGGTTGCACTCCTCCGTACGGGCGAGAGAAACGTTCATTGACGGCAAATGCAGGCAAAAATTTAGAAAATGAAATTAGTTGTTACTGATAAAACATGCGAATTAAGCATCCGTATACGTCGCTGTCCAATAATATCATTGAACGGTAGATCTTCAGGCACAGAAACGACCGCGAACTTCGCTGTTCGACGGTAGTTGACAGATCAGATTGACATTGTTCTTACGTAAAGATACATGCAAGAAATGATAAGAAATGATCGGCAATTTGGTAATTTCCAAGAATGAATGCCAACTTAGTCGGAGGGTCCAAACGATATAGCTGAGCGGTCTAGGGCGCAGCAGTCATCGACTGTGCGGCTGTTCCCGGCGATGGTTCGAGTCCTCCTTCGGACATGGGTGTGTGTGTTTGTCCTTAGGATAATTTAGGTTAAGTAGTGTGTAAGCTTAGGGATTGATGACCTTAGCAGTTAAGTACCATAAGATTTCACACACATTTTGAACATTTTGTTTTCCAAACGATACCTATCGAACGTGCGTTCGTAAATCGATAATGCTACTCCGGTGGCGGGCGCTGTGATCAATTATTTGCGATTATCATTTTTATCTATTTCCCGTTGTTCCCATAATTGTTCTAAATTACATATCTCCGAGAATTATTTGTGAGTTGCTAGGGAAACCCAGACGATTTATGTGTTAGTGAGTGGGATCTCTGGTGTTCTTGATGTTTCTTCGGGGGATTCTCTCACATGGAAAAATCTAATTCCATGTCTGTCCAGCGTAGAAAATTGTTTGACTTTTTGTCGCAATTATGGAGTAGGCTTACTACTAGACGAGGGAAGAAGGGACTGTGTAAACGGCAGTGGTGTGAAGTGTGTAAAAGTTCGTAAGAACAGTTTCGATGCTGAGATACCTTTACAATTTCATTGCGGACAGTGCGGAAAACGAGCGAGTATCAGGAAGAGTACGTGGTTCGAATCTTCCAAATTATCCATCCAGACCACCGTAATGGACTTTAACATGACGTCAACACCGACGACGAGTAAGGTGAGTCGTCTCCCTTGCAATTGCTAGTAACGTTTTAAGGCTCTTCTTTTTTCATTGCGATAGTGACCACCGTAAACATACTCATAACTCCCGCCAGAAGATTTGCATTTTCAGTTTACGATCACACGTTCGATATGTATCGTTTGGTCCCCGCTACTTCGATAAGCACTCATTCTTGGAAATTGCCGGCAATTCGATCTCAGGGCGGTTCGACTTCGAGACATTGAAATTGGTACCGAAAGAACACGTAATGTATCCGGTCGTTCTACCCTCGAAGAAATCGTCAGCAATCTCTTGTTTACTCACTTTGAACAGAAAGACACAAATCTTCATACACACTAATGGTTGCTACCACAGGATCAATGAGGTGTGCCGTTCTAAATGAACACGACTTACTTATTTAAATTTCAATTAAATATCACATATTTCACTAAATACAGAGCTACGTAGAAGGAGATGCATAAACTTTTTGGTATCCAACCAAGAAAAGCGCCACAAATTGATCAGAATAAATGAAGTACATAATCACCGCTTGTCCATTTCCGCTTGACTATCTTAGCATATAACTCTGGCCAAATGTATCATTCCAACATTCTGACTTAATCACAAAGCATGTTTCTTTATATGGAAAAAATAGCAAACACTATTTTACCTTAAATTAAAGCATACAGCATTAGTACATTTCTATAAAAGTGGTTTTGAAATTACTTAACTGCTTTGGGGAAACATATAAATGCCTTTCATAAATTACGATCATGTACAAATTTGTAAAGTACAACCTCCGCTACACACACACACTTACTGTACATACACGGATAAAGATATTTACTGTATTACACTTGCAACTCGATACTGCGTGGGCTGCTACATAACGAAGAGCCCTGGTGTTTTGAGGCGAGGATGCGTCGACAGGAGCAAATGAACAGTAATGCAGTGGCTCATTTCAACGAAGAACGTTATTTACAGGACGTAGTATTCTTTGGGAAGATAATGAACTTGTTTCAACATCTGGAAAAAATATGACCATTACTGAACGACGACGCCTTTCAGATGAGCGAACAGCGGAACTAGGTCGCGTTGCTGACATCTAACAGGCCGCACTTCGCTTCAGCCATTTTGCATTATCACAAAAGGGCGGGTGGACGTCCGCATCCCCCACTCCAGCATTCCTGAGCAGTACCGGCCTGGCGTGTGATTTGCATCCAATAGTACGCCCGTTCATCCGAGCGCACAACGGACTGCTCCTATTTATTGGCCTCAACGTCATCACACGGACTGCAGTCCTCCTGCCAGTGTGTCCCTATTTGGAGACAGATAAACGCGTTAGACTGATATCGTACAGGAACATCGTTCTGTATGTATTTCCATAATGGCACGTCCAGTCATTTCTCCCATTGCACGATTTACGATAGCGTCTGCTCTACCATTGGAGCAGTACTTGCTCTGAACAAGTTAGAGTCTGCATACGTAGTGCGGTAAACTGCACTCACTCTGAGAATAGCGAAGGTAACACTATGTTGCGGAACTGAGAAGACACCAGGAGATTTTCAGTTTATTGACAATGAAATTTTCTTCCGATATTCATTTTACGTCCACAGAAGGTCCTTTAATGTAGCGACAGATTCTGCACGAAGATAAACCATGAGATGGGAGTCTCGTGTATATTTCTCTTCAAAAAAGTGAAAAGCTTATACGATTTATCTATTTTTAAAAAAAAGGAAAACATAGGAACCGACATTTGGATTTAAGCACCTCATCTCCATAGTTTTCTTAGGTTTCATTTATCTTTCCTTTCCTTTTACCAGTCCCCTGTTATCCTGGTTATGAACCGACCCACCACTGTGTGAATTCTTGACTTGCAATGGGGGCAAATTTTATCTAATAGATTTGTTGGTACAACCGGGCCAACAACTCAAGAACGACAGCATGCATTTTTACGGAAGTGTACGTAAGTCATGGGACAATTTCGAATGCTAAATAGCCTATAATAGCAGCCCACAAACAAAAACAATAGGACATCGTTACTTCTGACAGTAAAATCGCTTCCGCGAATGCGATATTTCATTTAACATGCGTGTAGCAAACACAGTGACAATGAAAACAAAGAAAGTGGAACTACAGGGATATGTAAAATGCCCGATGGTAACGCAGGGTACTATTTTAACTAACAATAATCTGAAACAGATATCGCCCTCTTCCCTTACGCTGATGTCTTAGTATCCCAGTTTTGAACTGACAGTTTTCCGAAGTTTCCAGACCGCAGTTACTTATCTATTATTGTTAGCAACCTCTGAAGTCGAACCATGCTGCAACTGTAAAGGTTATTATTCTACCACCCAAAAATTGGGGGGGGGGGGCTGCACTCGTCTCGTATGAGATGTTCCCGGGGGTGGGGAGGGGAGATAGGGGTGGGGGAGAAGGGGGTGTCCACTGGGGGCCGAACAGCACAGTAACACTGGGGTGAGTGTGGGGCGGCGGTTGGGTGTCTGGACTGCAGCGGCCTGTTGTGTGGTTGTGAACTACTGAGGACTACGAGAGGACAAAGCATCTCCCTCGATCCTAGTTCCCCGCCTTAATACACAATACAATACAATACTGTAACTGACAGCTATGAGTACTGTATTTCATTTCACTGTGCTGTGCTCGAGCTGTTTATGTTTGAAACGTCTTCGTCACGTTGTGACCATAACCTCGACTTATGACTTCAACATTCCTGCACGTTCAGTAGGAAACACAAACATAGACAAAAAATTAAATCTCCAAACCGAAACTTATTATCATTATATTGGAGATAACAAGTTTCGATTATATAAGCGTTATCATAACAAGATGCCAGACCAGCCATTGTGTAGTATCACAAGGTAATCATAATAAGGATAGCCTGGAAAAGTGTGGTTTGTGGTTTATTGCCCCAGCGATTGCTTCACGCTCTAACCCTACTCGCTCGGTGACGTCATGGCCTTGCCACCGCCTACGGCTCCCTTGTTTGTCAGCAATCGAGAGGGGTTACCTCTCTTAGCCCAGGCTCATGAACGTTCACAGCCAGTCTGCCCTCGAAGAGGCATCGCACTTTCAAATGGCTCAAATGGCTCTGAGCAATATGGGACTTAACATCTGAAGTCATCAGTCCCCTAGAACTTAGAACCAATTAAACCTAACTAATCTAAGGGCATCATACACATCCATGCCTGAGGCAGGATTCGAACCTGCGACCGTAGCGGTAGCGTGGTTCCAGACTGAAGTGCCTAGAATCGCTCCGCCACACCGGCTGCCCATCGCTGCTTCGGTAGTCCACATGCTTCCGGTATTTGCTCCAGATTACTCTCATTAATTTTGGGCTAGCGTTCAGGCTGTCATTTTGATTAATGCTGTGGCTATTTTACTGCGTTTACTGATGTTCTTCCTGTGGCCATTTTTTTCTGTTAAAGTCCTCAAGAATGTCGAAACGAAAGAATACTGATAACTAAGTTTTAAGTGAAGAGTAGGAGATTCAGTACTTCTTTGTATACAATTCCAACGAAAAGCCTCAATAATTAACATGTAAAAAACGCTTAAGTGAAAACAAAGGTAGTAATATTTCTCGACATTTCTCTTCGCTCCTTGAAGCAACATACGGACGTTACTCTCATGAGGAATGACGTGCTTAAGGGTAAGTTAAAGAAAGAGACACAATGTAAGAGGTCCATGATTAAAGAATTTGTTGGTAGCGCAGTCGAGCAGATGTAATTTCGATGTATTGCTCACGCGCTGCCTGCGACATGTAAGCTATAAGAGAATCTGAGAGCAAAGAGCAGTGTTGACTGCAGTAGGAACTGTGTGTTAGTAGCAGTAAATAGTTGCTAGCGAGCAGTCTGGTGTGTCGTGTTGGCTGGGCCGGTCGTGGTGAAGCGATGGCGGGGCCTGAGCGTTGTAGTATAAGGTAAAAGCAGCCTCGCGCATATGTAGTATTGTTATATCAAGTCCGACGTAAATGTTTAAAAAAAATCGCTTAGTAAGAATCATAAAAAGTAACTTTTGACAATCATTCATTTCAATTTAAAGAATTTACTAATTTCTCCGATCCTTTGGTCATCCCGATTATTGAAAAGAAAAATCAGTTCTTTCCTTTTATATAAGACAAATCTATCGGCCAGCATTGCACTTAGCTGCTCCAGAAAAAATTCTTATAGGAGCAGATATATACGCGTTACCCGGCGACCTAATTAAGGTAAGATTTTTTCAGTTTGTTCGGAATGATGTATCAGGGCCATGACGCAGCACTGCTGACGTCCAAAATTTACCAGGTTAAATTGACAGTCAATTATTGAAAGGTTATAAGTGACCCACATTTTTTATTGAGAGGTTTGTCACATTGTATTATTGGTAGGTTACGCTAAATGTCAATGCTATACATATTACTCTAAATGAGAATATTATTTTTATTATTTTTTGCTGTTGGGAGGTTTCGGAGCAGATTTTGTGGGGAGGTTACACTTGTTGACAACTGGCCAGGATTGTATTTTTGTGAATTTCTGAGAAGTAGTCAGTTATATATCTGCTATTATTTACTTCATTTTAAATGTAGTTTACATCTGGCGCAACGCATTGACTAAGTTGTCACTCTTTCTTTAACAGATTATCGGAAATTTATCGGGAATTTTGCCGATCACTAGTAATGATTTTAATGCTAATGATGAACAAACAAATTCAATTGAGTCCTCTGTTAATTTAACGACGATTGATGACGCGGCACGTTCCGTTACAATGCACGCTGTCCAGTTTGAAACATCTGATTTGCAAAATTTACGTAGCGAACAGATAATTGTTTGTAACGAAGGTGACCAATATACACAAAACACGTCAGATTTATTTGATTCCGCTGTAGTGACCAACAGAGCACATCCGATTTCAAACCTTTTTGTGGATCAGACAATGACCAAATGGTTATACAAAACGTGAAACATGCAGATACACCATCACACAGCACAGAGAATACAGCAGCTAATTTTGGCATGGATCGAGTTATGGCATTATTGCTACAACTTAATGAAAATCTCAAACAACAAAATAATGAATCGAACGAACAACTTAATGAAAAATTGGAAAACAATTCCAAACAGTCGAATGAAAAACAAGACAACAATTACAAACAACTTAATGAAAAACTAGACAACAATTCCAAACAACTTAGTGAACAGATTACAGCCGTTGCCGTGCAATGTCATGATACTAAAGAACAATTACGTGAGGAAATTAATGCTTGTGCTAGGAACAGTAGTGAAGAAATTAGATCTGTGGCACAAGAATTAAGTACACATGCAGCCACAACTAAATTACTTAGAGATGAAATTAGTGCAGTCGCTAAACAATGTTCTCCAAACGCAACACAGTTACGCGACGAGTTTAAATTAATGTCAGCAGAACTTTCACGCACACTGGATGCGAAAGTAGACAAGAAATTCGAACAACAGAACAGCCTAATTGACGAACGTTTTAATCACCACCTACAAAACAGAAAACGCGTTACCGTAAATTCATACAGGAACAGAACAAAGTAAAGAAACAAGTCATGGAAGCAATTACTGCACAGAGACAGGGAGATAAGCGTAAATTATCTACGAAAGCAAAAACAAACTTAGACAATAACATTGCTACAGTATCAGACGAAATAAACACTATTAAACAGTTGAACACTAAACTGTATGGAGAAATATCCGATCTAAAAACAAAAACAGATACTAATTTTCAGAATTTGGAAAGTAAATATACAGTAGACTTTCAGAGAATGACCAACAGACTAGAACAATTGGAATTAATACAGGATCCCGATGCCATTAAAGCAGACGCTAGGAAATTGAACAAAACAACCCGTAAAATCCAAAAAGAAATTAATGTTTGTGACACAAAAAATTACGATCAGGTAAAAGCACTGACTGAAAAATTTGATGAATTGGCCAATCGTATTGACGTTATCGAAAATAACAATGATACCAAATTAGACGGTACGTCACCAATTTCTTTCAATCAAACACCCGAATTCCAAAATTTACAGCAGACAATCAGTGAGATAGGTTCGTCCAGTAATACATTGCGTAGAAAAGTTTCGTCTTTACAGCAAGAAGTGACGGAGATAAAAAATGTCTCAGCCTGGAACACGACACAGCATACGCCACTCTCCGAACATTTCTCACACTCACACAGCCAGTACAATTGAGGTAATTTACAGAGAGTACGTGACTTAGATTCCGAACAGTCACTGACAAACAGATTATCTTACAATCCTGAACCTGTTCAGACATTCAGAGACGAAAATTTTGATTACAAGCACTTTCTATCCGTTAGGAAATTTAAGGTATTTAAAAATGACAGAACACAGATTCACGCTTTGTATTGGATACAACAATTTAGCTTTGCTTTTCCACCAACTTGGCCCGTGACACACAAACTTGAATTTATTTGCAGTTTTTGGAAGGCGAACCGGCAATTCGTATGAGACCGATCGCGAGACAGTGCTACTCGGTAGAAGAATTTCAGAATGCCTTTCTGTCAGCGTGTTGGTCGAAGACGACACAGCGCAGAATCAGGGATCAATTAATTAGCTTACCAAATTATGAGACCTCAAATTTTTGCCACTGTCACGCAATTTTCTGAACACATGGTCCAACAAAACCAATACATAAGTGAGCCATACAGTGAATCAGCACTTATCCAATTATGTATTTCTAAATTACCACGATCGTTAAGAGTATCACATTTAACAGGTCAGCAGAAAGAAATATTTCGGCATTCAGAGATCTGTTACAGGTTTTGAAAGTTCTGCAATCAGACTATTCCTTCATTAATAAAAATTTTTCACATAACCAAGCCAAACAAGCATATGGAAATTACGATCAGCTACGCTATTTTAATAGCAAAGGTGACAGACGGTCAAGGAATGACAACCATCAGAACTTTAACAACAGACAAAATTTTAATTATCAGTATCCTCATAGTTATCAGCAACAGCAAAGACAATTTGGCAACAATAGAGGCTTTTCCCCACAATACCAAAAAAACCAGTCGGTTAGCATACCTAACCAACAATGTAGTTTGCAAGGTCAACCAAGCTTTAATTTTTCGCCGCCTACACGTATAGCGTCGGCTCCACCAAATAGTAACGCACAGCAACAAGGAAATCACTACGTACAGAAAACACACCATTTCAACTCGTATCGCAACGCGCCGTATAGCAATCATTATTGTGACAGACGTAAAAGTAATGAGCACAGTTTTCAGCGTAACAGTCGGTCTTACCAGCAGCAGAATCATCCACAACAACAGATTATTATGAATGAACCAGACAGTCGGTATCATCCCGAACCTAATACGTCAGGAAGAAATAACAGAACAGTACAAATAGTCGAGATGCCCCAGTATCCTCCCGCAAATAACAGCACGTGAGGAAGAATTTGACTAGATACAGTGCCGGTTGCATCTTCCAACAACGTAAGCACTACTTTTGACACGCAGAATGTTATTCACGAGAATGTTATTACTTTTGACGACTTCCGAGACACTCTTTTGCAGGAAAAACCAGTTATTCAAAAAACCATTTCCCACCCTGTCACTGAAGTAAAGATTGGATCATCCACATTTTCAGCAGTAATCGATTCTGGATCACCTATGTCAGTCATAAGTGAAGAAACCTTCAATCAATGTAACAAAGAGAATATTTATCCTACGTTACCTTTAGGCAAAACAAAAATAAAAGTAGCAGTATCTGGTAAAGGAGTAGATGTAAAACTACAGACACACGTAACATTTTGTATTGCAGGTCATACGTTCCACTCAAATTTTTGGATTGTTCCCTTATTGACAACAGACGTTATTTTAGGTACGAATTTTTTGGTACAACACGACGCAATTATTGACTTTCAAAATTCCTGTTTAATGTTAAAGGATGAAAATGTACAACTGGCATTAGAATTTCAGCACTCTTTATCTGCAGAAGAACAAACAATTAATCGGACAGAGGTCATTTCTGCATCACGTAACATAGACTGTCATTCCACATTGTTCACAGATACGTTGGTACACAACTACAATACACCAGACGAAGCCGACTACAACGTTACGCAAATGATTTCTGAAAAAGTAAAACAAAGCAGTACAAATACAGACGTTGAACGTACTCAACTATGCAATATCCTTTTACAGCAAGTTCCAGTTTTTTACAACATCCCTAGTACTATGTCCGGTTTCATGTATGAATTTCAAGTTAAACAGCACGACACGTTTAAAGCCAAACATTATCCCATTCCGTATATTCACAGAGAACAAGTTAAGAAAGAATTGCAAGCTATGCTTCACCAAGATAATATTGAACCGGCAGGTAGTCCGTACATAAGCCCGCTCCATATTGTTAAGAAAAAGGATGGATCACTTTGACTCGTACTTGATTCGCGTCATGTCAACGACATTATTATTAATGAAACAGATCGCCCACAGACACTAGAAGAACTTCTACAGAAATTTCATGGTACTGCTGTTTATTCCACATTAGATTTGAGATCGGGATTTTGGCAAATTCAGCTCCATCCGAACTGCAGAAAGTACACAGCATTTCTCTGTTTTGGTGACTGTAATCAATTTTGCAAATTACCGTTCGGTTTAACAATTTCTTCAGCAGCATGTATTCGCAGTTTGAATACTTTACTTCCGACAGAATTAAAAGACAGAATCACAACGTATGTAGACGACATTCTTATTGCAGAAGCAAACTGGTCTGAACACAATCTGATTCTTGAACAACTGCTGCCAACTTTTCGTGCACTAGGACTCACAGTTAATCGTAGCAAATCGCACTTTGTCAAAAATTCCATAACATTTCTTGGAGACGTAATTTCAGCAGAAGGCATAACGCTTGACCCGGAAAAACTTCAAGCTTTACCTGACGTTACTGTTCCAACGACAAATAAACAATTACGGAGCTTTCTGGGTTTTATTATCTTTTTCCGTAAATTTATTCATTATTCTGCTTTAGACACCCCTAGATTGTGCCAACTGACGGGTAAAAACGCTATTTGGTCCTGGGATAGCCAAGCGCAGTCTGAATTTGTAAATCTGAAACAAGCTTTGTTGAACGCACCACTTTTATCACACCCAGATCTCACTAGAAATTTTTCCATTGCCACCGACAGTTCTAACACAGCTTTAGGCGTACACATTTTTCAGGAAATTGAAGAAGACAGTAATACAGTAATTAAAAACATCGCCTTTGCAAGTCACATTCTGTCACCTGCTGAATGCAATTATTCTGTTACAGAACTTGAAACATTATGTGTTGTATGGGCATTTACCCGATTTAGGCATTTTCTTTATGGAAGACATACTACCGTTTACACAGACCATAGAGCTATCCAGTTTTTACTTTCCGCTAAATTTATACAGATTAAGCAGATGGAAACTTTATTTACAGGAATTTAATTTTACAATTGTTCACATTCCCGGTACACAAAATATTGCAGCAGACGCACTATCCCGTTGTCTCTGCAACAATCAGCAAGACATCGCAACCAACTTCTGCCAAGCAAATTCTAGCGTCATGTACATTCAACATGTCGCATTTGAAAATTTCATTTCATCGTCATTACGAGACGTAGCACAGGATCAGAGTAAAGACAACGTATGGAAAGAAATTAAACACCTTTGGTAAGATAAGAATAACGTTACCATTAGAAACCATTACACGGTACGCAATAACATTCTGTTCCGCCGCTCTCACCCTGATGGCAACAACGGGTTATTATGCATTCCTGACGAACTTGTTAACAAATTCATTTGGTATACTCATTTGAGTTACGCACATTATGGAGCCAGAAAATGTTTTCTTATACTGAGACAGAACTGTTATTTTGCCAACATGGAGAAAAGTATTCGACGAGTTTTAGCGTCACATAAAATCGGCCAGAAAGCTAAATCAGACACGACTTCACATATGCCTCCGTTACATCCCATTGTACCTGTTAAATTGAGACACATGGCCGCTGTAGACATTTTTGGACCGATTCCCAGAACTAATAGAGGTTTTTGCTACATCTTTGTCGCTGTTGAACTCAATTCGAAATTTGTTACCTTCACTCCGTTACGCAAAGCACTGCTAAATCTGTTTCGAATGCATTTGTAAAACATTTTTTTATTTCATGTAGGGCATGTATTGAAAGTAATTTCCGACAATTGACCACAATTTCGATCTGCGGTATGGACCCGTATGTTACGAGCTAGAAACATTTCTCCGATCTGTATATCCGAGTATCACGCTTCTTCGAACCCTTGTGAACGACTGATGAAAGAAATTGGTAAACTGTGTAGAATTTACTGCCATAGAAGACATATTGATTGGGATACACACATACTCTCATTCCAGGATGTAATTCACTCAATACCAAATGAATTTACACTCCTGGAAGTTGAAATAAGAACACCGTGAATTCATTGTCCCAGGAAGGGGAAACTTTATTGTCACATTCCTGGGTCAGATACATCACATGATCACATTGACAGAACCACAGGCACATAGACACAGGCAACAGAGCATGCACAATGTCGGCACTAGTACAGTGTATATCCACCTTTCGCAGCAATGCAGGCTGCTATTCTCCCATGGAGACGATCGTAGAGATGCTGGATGTAGTCCTGTGGAACGGCTTGCCATGCTATTTCCACCTGGCGCCTCAGTTGGCCCAGCGTTCGTGCTGGACGTGCAGACCGCGTGAGACGACGCTTCATCCAGTCACAAACATGCTCAATGGGGACAGATCCGGAGATCTTGCTGGCCAGGGTAGTTGACTTACACCTTCTAGAGCACGTTGTGTGGCACGGGATACATGCGGACGTGCATTGTCCTGTTGGAACAGCAAGTTCCCTTGCCGGTCTAGGAATGGTAGAACGATGGGTTCGATGACGGTTTGGATGTACCGGGCACTATTCAGTGTCCCCTCGACGATCACCAGAGGTGTACGGCCAGTGTAGGAGATCGCTCCCCACACCATGATGCCGGGTGTTGGCCCTGTGTGCCTCGGTCGTATGCAGTCCTGATTGTGGCGCTCACCTGCACGGCGCCAAACACGCATACGACCATCATTGGCACCAAGGCAGAAGCGACTCTCATCGCTGAAGACGACACGTCTCCATTCGTCCCTCCATTCAAGCCTGTCGCGACAGCACTGGAGGCGGGCTGCACGATGTTGGGGCGTGAGCGGAAGAAAGCCTAACGGTGTGCGGGACCGTAGCCCAGCTTCATGGAGACGGTTGCGAATGGTCCTCGCCGATACCCCAGGAGCAACAGAGTTCCTAATTTGCTGGGAAGTGGCGGTGCGGTCCCCTAGGGCACTGCGTAGGATCCTACGGTCTTGGCGTGCACCCGTGCGTCGCTGCGGTCCGGTCCCAGGTCGACGGGCACGTGCACCTTCCACCGACCACTGCCGACAACATCGATGTACTGTGGAGACCTCACGCCCCACGTGTTGAGCAATTCGGCGGTACGTCCACCCGGCCTCCCGCATGCCCACTATACGCCCTCGCTCAAAGTCCGTCGACTGCACATACGGTTCACGTCCACGCTGTCGCGGCATGCTACCAGTGTTAAAGACTGCGATGGAGCTCCGTATGCCACGGCAAACTAGCCTGACACTGACGCGGCGGTGCACAAATGCTGCGCAGCTAGCGCCATTCGACGGCCAACACCGCGGTTCCTGGTGTGTCCGCTGTGCCGTGCGTGTGATCATTGCTTGTACAGCCCTCTCGCAGTGTCCGGAGCAAGTATGGTGGGTCTGACACACCGGTGTCAAGGTGTTCTTTTTTCCATTTCCAGGAGTGTACTATGCTATCTCCGACTGTTATATTGAAAAATGTTGAACAACCTACCAAAATTAAAGAATTAGTATCCTTTCCTACATCTCGTCGACTACGCCACCATGAAATAATTGAGATTTCGCTCAACAACATCAAACGTGCCGCAGAGCGCCGGAGAAGACAGCAAACACAGGTTTGGTGGGTCTGACACACCGGTGTCAATGTGTTCTTTTTTCCATTTCCAGGAGTGTACTATGCTATCTCCGACTGTTATATTGAAAAATGTTGAACAACCTACCAAAATTTAACAATTAGTATCCTTTCCTGCATCTCGTCGATTACGCCACCATTAAATAATTGAGATAGCGCTCAACAACATCAAACGTGCCGCAGAGCGCCGGAGAAGACAGCAAACACAGGTTTGTAGACGCCGTGACTTTCACATTGGACAGAAGATATTAGACACACACACTATTTATCCAAGAGAGGAAAGAGTAGATGCAGTAAATATGAACTTCTATACGCAGGTCCATGCAGAATTCGCAGCGTTCCTCATCCCAATGTGGTACATATTGAAACTTTGAAAACCAAAAAAAGCAAAGGCAATCACCATGTCTCCAATATTAAACCCTTTATTGAATGAACATACTTTATGATTTATCACATTGTAATGCCTTTTCCGGTTATTGTGATATGAACACTTACTGATGATTATCATATTTTTTTCCTGGCAAGTGCCTGTCAAGGTAAGGTTAGCAGGTCAAGTTTCTTGTCGTTATATATCAGACCGTGCACATTTTTGATTTTTTGAGTATGCATGATGGTTTTCCTATCGAAAGTAAAATTTTTGTCTGTATGCACTATGAAATGTTTAAGATGCAACAAACACCAGTTGCCATTGACATTTTGCCTTATGATATCTCAACATCTTGAATATTCTACATTTTTTGCTACTACATTATGATACTGTGTATATATTTTATGCACTTAAAAACTGTCTATGTTTTTGACCTAATATGTTTTCTGTCATGCTATGCTGTATGCTTAGTTATATCAATAGAAACAAGTTTTCATTTAATGAGTATGTGATTAAATGCAAGATATTAATCCTTATACATCATTTTTCAGAAAGCAATACTGTGTAAAAGAAATGAATTAAACAACCACAGTGGTTTACTATGAAATGGAAATTTTACAGTCAGAATGAAGGAAAGAAAATGCAATATCTTCTCATGAAGAGTAAATGGATCAGAATTAACAAGCATTAACCAGAATATACTGTATACATCGTATGATAGCAGTCTTGACTAATTATTTTTCTTTCAGAATACAAGGCGATTGATGCAGACTGTCAGACACAACTACAGATGTTAATTTTAGTTATGAAAAATGCTAGATGTAAGAAACTTTATACTATATGAAGTAATGAATGATAATGAATAGTTGTATGAAGTAAATTGTAATATGAACATGCATAATGAAGTGTCTATTTTTTGCAGATGATAATAAATGATGAATAGCAATATGAAGAATATGCTAATACGAATAATGAAGTTTTTCTTTGCAGATGATGATAATGATGACGTTTATATATTTATTGTTACTTAAGAAATGATATGTAGTTATTTAAGTATTTGTTGCAGTTCCTTTTGACAGCATGTCTAATATCGCATAGTATAATGACTGAATGTTTTGGAAAAGACAGCTGGAGTACATACATATTGAGTACACTTTTCATTACCTGTTATCTGAAGTTCACAAATTTTCAGCATAACATTCATTTCTTCTTTCAGCTCAATAATCCATTTTGTATTTTTTCCAGGAAAAACTTTTCATGATATTAATATGCTATAAGCACTTAGTTATTAAACCTGTTCCAGTACATGCATTTTTTTTACCCAGTTGTGTCTATCAATTATGAATGTCATCACATATACTATGCTTGTTTCATAACTTTGTTACAGCTGACTCATGACGAATGACGTTATTAATTCTTATTTCCAGCAATAAGTCAAAAGCAAATATTTTCATGCCCCAGCAATTAATTATCGATCCCAATGCAATGCATTGCTAGCGCAAAAAAAAAAAAAAACAGTCCCAACTATTACCAGTATACAACTAAATAATGCTACCAGTTTAAGATATATTTTTTGTCTTCTACATCTACATCTACATCTACATCTACATGACTACTCTGCAATTCACATTTAAGTGCTTGGCAGAGGGTTCATCGAACCACAGTCATACTATCACTCTACTATTCCACTCCCGAACAGCGAGCGGGAAAAACGAACACCTAAACCTTTCTGTTCGAGCTCTGATTTCTCTTATTTTATTTTGATGATCATTCCTACCTATGTAGGTTGGGCTCAACAAAATATTTTCGCATTCGGAAGAGAAAGTTGGTGACTGAAATTTCGTAAAATGGTCTTGCCGCGACGAAAAACGTCTATGCTGTAATGACTTCCATCCCAACTCGTGTATCTTATCTGCCACACTCTCTCCCCTATAAAGTGATAATACAAAACGAGCTGCCCTTTTTTGCACCCTTTCGATGTCCTCCATCAATCCCACCTGGTAAGGATCCCACACCCTGCAGCAATATTCTAACAGAGGACGAACGAGTGTTGTGTAAGCTGTCTCTTTAGTGGACTTGTTGCATCATCTAAGTGTCGTGCCAATGAAACGCAACCTTTGGCTCGCCTTCCCCACAATATTGTCTATGTTGTCCTTCCAACTGAAGTTGTTTGTCTTAAATAAAATTAAAATTTTTCTGTGTATTAATTCCATTATGTCTATGTATTATTGGACTACCGACCTTGAGTGATAGTTCCAATGTCTTCCATTTTAAATATGTTTTGTATCACTTGCATGATATCATATATAAACACCAGTACCTTGATGCTACACTCAATAGCTCCTGTTTTCAATGGTGACTTGTGAATAACACTGAATAATGGTTTGTAAGACTATATGAATACTTTGTAAGTGGCCAATGTGTGCCAATAATTACTGCAGTCAGATAAGTTATGAATAGTGTTTTGTAATACTAAGTACTTGCTACATGTTTATTAACTGGCCAATGAGTGCCAATAGTTACTGTATTGAGAGGACTTGTGAATAATGTTCTGTAATACTCCATACATACTACTTAAATGCCATGTAAATAGCCAATGAATGCCAATAATTATTTAGATCGGTTTTTACACTAGTGTAATTCTATGATGACTAGCATAACACGTAATGTATCCTTCACCTTCTGACCTAATCACCAGCAATTGCTGCAATATCCGTATGTCCTGTCCATCCTCATGATCATGGAGCACTATATTGGTTTTTGCACTAATTCTACGTTGCTGTAAGAGTATGGGTTCTACAAGAATATGGTGTTGACATATCAAGCTGTCCACCACCTTGAACGATGGAGATGTTATTATGGTCCTACTGTTTGGTGTACCTAATGTGCTACCAAAATGATAACATTGAATATTAACACAACATTTCAATGTCTTGGCTACACTGATAAATACTTCAGGGAAGAGAACTTCAGATTGTCTTACTTGGTGTTGTGCTTCTGTAGAAAGATATGGACTTTCAGTGCAGCTACGTGCTACGTGCAACCTACTGTGATGCAGTCCTTCCCATTCCTTTCCTAGTTCTTGTAAAATGGTAAACACTTATACAGTGCGTCTAAATTCTTGTAAATTACTGAATTTTTACAGTGCGTGTGCACTTTATTTCATTTGTTAATGTATTCAGTTTTTGTAAAAAATGCTGAGACTTATACAGTGCCTGTGCACCTCATTTCATTTGTTAATATGATCAGTTGTCCTAAATATGCTAAAGAATTTTATAGTGCGTGTTCACTTTATTTCTCTTCTTAATGAATTTAGTAGTTACAAAATGCTGAAATCTTTTATAGTGCGTATGCCCTTTATTTAATTTGTTAATATATTCAGTTTTTGTAAAAAATGCTAAAAACTTATACAGTGCTTGCGCACTTCATTTCATTTGTTAATATGATCAGTTGTCCTAAATATGCTGAAGATTTTTATCGTGCGTGTGCACTTTATTTCTTTTCTTAATGAATTCACCACTTACAAAATGCTAAAAACTTTTATAGTGCGTTTGCACCTTATTTCATTTGTTAATGTGATCAGTTCATGTAAAAATGCTAAAGACTTATGCAGTAGATGTGCACTTTATGTCATTGTTAATATATTTTGTACTCATTGCGTATATACTTCGTCATTTCTGAATATGTTTTGTACTCAGTGCATGTGCACTCTATTTAATTTCTTAATATGTTCTGCACTTATCGATAATGTATATACTCTGTGCTGTAGCCTTAGTAAATTAAATAGATTATAGAAAAATTTGTTGCTCATGGCAAGTCCAATTGACTCACCATCGCTGCCAAATTTTGGACCCCTCCCCCCCCCCCCCCCAGTGGAGGGTTATTTAAGAGGCCCATGATTAAATAATTTGTTGCTAGCACAGTCGAGCAGATGTAATGTCGATGTATTGCTCACGCGCTGCCTGCGACATGTAAGCTTTAAGAGAATCTGAGACCAAAGAGCAGTGTTGACTGCAGTAGGAACTGTGTGTTAGTAGCAGTAGGTAGTTGCTAGCGAGCAGTCTGGTGTATCGTGTTGGCTGGGCCGGTCGTGGTGAAGCGATGGCGGAGCCTGAGCGTTGTAGTATAAGGTAAAAGCAGCCTCGCGCATATGTAGTATTGTTATATCAAGTCCCATGTAAATGTTTAAAAAAAATCGCTTAGTAAGAATCATAAAAAGTAACTTTTGACAATCATTCATTTCAATTTAAAGAATTTACTAATTTCTCCGATCCTTGGTCATCCCGATTATTGAAAAGAAAAATCAGTTCTTTCCTTTTATATAAGACAAATCTATCGGCCAGCATTGCACTTAGCTGCCCCAGAAAAAAAATTCTTATAGGAGCAGATATATACGCGTTATCCGGCGACCTAATTAAGGTAAGATTTTTCAGTTTGTTCAGAATGATGTATCAGGGCCATGACGGAGCACTGCTGACGTCCAAAATTTACCAAGTTAAATTGACAGTCAATTATTGAAAGGTTATAAGTGACCCACATTTTTTATTGAGAGGTTTGTCACATTGTATTATTGGTAGATTACGCTAAATGTCAATGCTAAACATATTTTCACTGTTGGGTAGTTACTCTAAATGAGAAAATTGTTTTTATTATTTTTTGCAGTTGGGAGGTTTCGGAACAGATTTTGTGGGGAAGTTACAACAAGAGTTGCCAGAGTTATCGAATCTACATGACAAAAAGTTTAGTTGCATCGTGTACGGTATGCTTAAAACTAGCAAAAGTTCAGAAAATGCTTTAGCGATAGTATACTAATGGAAGAATATGGAATAGACGTGGCGAAAGCATTTAGCTTCAATGGTGCTCCTCAAGATACAGATATGAAACAACCCTTTCTTCAGTGTAGTACCTTAAATCTGCTTAGCTTATCCAGTGACCAATGAGTCGATGTGACACAAGCTTCTATTTACCACGGCAGAAAGTGAAGTCGATATTGAAAAACTGGCCAAGAACAAGTTAGATAAATGTAACCTAACAATTTCAATATCTCGTTAATTCACGTATAAGAAAGTAAGACAAATAAATAAAAGTCAGAGTTTTGCAGTCAATGTCTTATGATGTTGACTCGTAGGCATTCGGTATATCTCGCGACCCTCACCATTAGCCGTGGTGGCTATGACGAAGCTGTAACGGCACCGGACGAGTGAAGATGGAGGAGGGCGGCAGTCGCTGGAGACGAATGTTTCGCGAGCCACTCTTTGCCAGCCCTTCCGTTAAGTGTTTGTGTTGGGACTGGTGACGTGTAATACCATACGGTATCCATATTGGTCAGAGATACCTAATGGTATGCCACAGCGGTTTCAGACACTGGCTCCTCATGTGACCTGGAGTCTTGGTGTGATAATGGTTATTTTAAAACGAAACCGGTTACCTCCAACAGAACGAAAATAATTTGTGATTTGGGAGTTTCCGTTTTATATTTCATGTCAACTACAATAGCTGAAGTTACAGCATGATTCCATAAATTCCCATCTATAGTGGCTGAATTACATTAGGTATTATTATTATTTCATTCCTTTCTCAGACGTTATGTCTGGTTAAAAATGGAAAGTGACGCGGACCTTGATCATGCGTGACTTCCTTTTAACTGTACGATACATGTTACAAAACGAGGATAATGGAATGTAGTAGAATTAAGTCGGGTAATGTTGAGGGAATTAGATTAGGAAATGAGACACTTAAAGTAGTAAAGGAGTTTTGCTATTTGGGGAGCAAAATAACTGATGATGGTCGAAGTAGAGAGGATATAAAATGAAGACTGGCAATGGCAAGGAAAGCGTTTCTGAAGAAGACAAATTTGTTAACATCGAGTATTGATTTAAGTGTGGGGATGTCATTTCTGAAAGTATTTGTATGGAGTGTAGCCATGTATGGAAGTGAAACATGGACGATAAATAGTTTGGACAAGAAGAGAATAGAAGCTTTCGAAATGTGGTGCTACAGAAGAATGCTGAAGATCAGATGGGTAGATCACATAACTAATGAGGAAGTATTGAATAGCATTGGGGAGAAGAGAAGTTTGTGGCAAAACTTGACCAGAAGAAGGGATCGGTTGGTAGGACATGTTCTGAGGCGTCAAAGGATAACCAATTTAGTATTGGAGGGCAGCGTGGAGGGTAAAAATCGTAGAGGGAGACCAAGAGATGAATACACTAAGCAGATTCAGAAGGATGTAGGTTGCAGTAGGTACTGGGCGATGAAGAAGCTTGCACAGGATAGAGTAACATGGAGAGCTGCATCAAACCAGTCTCAGGACTGAAGATCACAACAACAACATGTTACATTGCATTTAGGAAGTTTCGGGTAATTGAACATATATCAATAATTATATTTGGATGTAGCTGTATTGCGTTGATGTACTCGTGGATATTGTGTGGTATGGCTCCTGTAGTTGATAGTATAATTGGTATAATGTCAACTTTATTCTGACGCCACATGTCCTTGACTTCCTCAGCCAGCTGGATGTATTTTTCAGTTTCTTCTCCTGTTTTCTTCTGTATATTTGTGTTATTGAATGTGGATATTTCGATTAGTTGTGTTATTTTCTTCTTTTTATTAGTGAGTATGATGCCAGGTTTTTATGTTGTGTTGTTTATCTGTTATAATGTTTCTATTCCAATATAATTTGTATTCATCATTCTCCAGTACATTTTGCGGTGCATGCTTGTATGTGGAAACGTGTTGTTGTATTGGTTTATGTATAGTGGCAAGTTGTTGATGTATTACTTTTGCTACATTGTCATGTCTTCTGGTGTATTCTGTATTTGCTAGTATTGTACATCCGCTTGTGATGTGATCTACTGTCTCTACTTGTTGTTTGCGAAGTCTGCATTTATCTGTTGTGGTATTGGGATCTTTAATAAAATGCTTGCTGTAACGTCTGGTGCTTATTGTTTGATCCTGTATTGCAATCATGAATCCTTGCGTCTCACTGTATATATTGCATTTTCTTAGCCATGTGTTGGATGCGTCTTGATCAATGTGTGGCTGTGTTGGATGAAACGGGTGTTTGCCATGTAGTGTTTTCTTTCTCCAATTTACTTTCTTCGTACCTGTTGATATTATGTGATGTAAAGGGTTGTAGTAGTGCTTATGAAATTGCAATGGTGTAGCTTATGTATTTTTATGAGTGATTGCTTTGTGTATTTTGCTAGTTTCTACTCGTTCTATAAAGAATTTTCCGAAATTGTCTATCTGTCCGTAATGTAGGTTTTGATGTCGATAAAACCCCTTCCTCCTTCCTTTCTGCATAATGTGAATCTTTCTGTTGCTGAATGTATGTGATGTATTCTATATTTATGGCATTGTGATCGTGTAAGTGTATTGAGTGCTTCTAGTTCTGTGTTACACCATTTCACTACTACAAATGAATAGGTCAATATTGGTATAGCATCAGTATTTATAGCTTTTTTCTTGTTTCTTGCTATCAATTCGGTTTTCAGTATTTTTCTAGTCTTTGTCAATATTTTTCTTTTAGTTCTTCTTTAATATTTGTATTATCTATTCCTGTTTTTTGTCTGCATCCTAGATTTTTATTGGCATCTGTGTTTTCCATTGATTTTATGCAGTCGCTGTGGTTATCCAGTATGTAATCTTCTTGTTTAGTGTGTTTTCCCTTGACTATGCTATTTTTCTTACATTTGTCTGTTCCAAAAGCGATATTTATATCATTGCTGAATACTTCTGTTATCTTTAGTAATTGGTTGAGTCGTTGATTTGTTTCTGCCAGTAGTTTTAGGTCATACTTGTATAGTAAATGTGTGATTTTCTGTTGGTATGTTCCAGTAATAATACATCCATAATTTGTATTATTTATCATGTTAGATAGTGGGTTCAGAGCAAGGCAATTATCAGAAAGGACTTAATGAGTCTCCTTGGTATATTCCACGCTTAAGAAGTGTTCCATGTCTGTTGTGTTTGGTGGATTGTCTGTTTTACTGTGTGTGTTATCTACTATCTGGTAAAATTTCTTTTGTTTTGTTTCCTTTTATCTTCACTTTTTTTGTATCTTCTAAGTCGCTTGGCCAGTGCTTGTAATTGCTGCTTCTTTTCATCTAATTCCTCTATCGCTTCTTGTTGTGAGATTTTACCCAACCTTTTTCGTTTTTTCTCTGATATTTCTTAAGAATAGTGTTAGCTGTCCGATGTCTTTTCTCAGTTTTTCTATTCTGATCTGTAGTCTGTGTTGCCATGCTGATTTTGTGGGTTTCTTCGGTGTTTTGGTTGGTTCTGATCGCTGCCTAGTGTGTATCTCTATTATTATTATTATTATTATTACTATTATTATTGTTACTATTACTGTTATTATTACTATTATCGTCTGTCAGTACATAAAATGCACTTATAAGCAAATAATGAATTTACAGTTTCATGTTTAAATTCATCAACAAGGTCTCATAACTCAATCGTACTTCATACAAGCGTTTCAGACCACATTTAAAAACATGGGGAGGCATTTCTCCACAATACGTTACATTGCACTTTCCTGCTGACTGAAGTGGAATATTTTTTGCTGCTATACTCCCCTGAGAACGTAGGTGTAGGGTATAAAACTCCGTACCTCTTCACAGCTACAACTGTAATTCCAAGGACATGTGTAGTAACATAGTCAAATATCTTTACATTTACATTCTTCCAATTTGCAGGATGTGTATGTCTGTCTATGGGAAATACAACAGGAAATGAAATGAAACGAAACGACGAAAGCTACGAAACTACTTTAGACCATCATATCCTCCCATGAATAGATCCCAAACAGACATTGCTTTTCCATCATCCACATGTCTGTAACGCTGCAAGATTATTCATCGTAATTCCAAAGTAGTAAAGTACAGGGTGAATCAGTTGCCGTTACGACTGTCGTTTTATGGAACACCCAATAATACAGATAGCATTTATCAACCACACGAGAGATTTTGATATTCTCTCACTCGCTACATGTAATCTATTACTCATAGGACTTTTTTGTAGGAAAATCAATGTATTTACATTCTGAACTGGAATACGTTTCCGCTAGAGGTTGTACTATTAGAATTATTCACGGAAATCGTACAAAATTGACATTCAAACGCATCCCCGTTCGCACACTCAGCCCTCACTGGTCACTGGATGCTGTTCATGGCGCTCTTTTCTTCCACTGTACAAATATTTACGACAGCAAGAATTGTTTGTTATATTCGACTTTCCTGGTGTTCATTGTCTAGCCTTATCACATCACAGGATTAAGTGAATACTTAAGAATTGTAGAATTGATGTTTTTGTAAATTTTATCCAACTATTGTGTGAATTGTGACAGCATAGAATGAACAGTTTCATCGTTGTATTTGTTGACGTTCTGACTGCGAATACAATGTGCTTGTAGGGGTTATGTTTGGATCAAATTGTCACCGTAATTCGTTTTAGGGTGATATTCATAAAAGTCACTTTTCGTTGATTACCCTCATGGGCCTGTTGAAATTAACAATGTTAACAAAGCAACCAACTACGCAGCTGTTGTAATAGCCCAATCAGTAGAAGTCGCAAATGGTCGAGTTTTGGGAATGGTTTGTGTAGTTGGAAACTTTTGTGCAGTGTTAGGAGAGAGTGCTACTATGTTCTAAATAGAAATACTGGATGGAGGAGAAGCATGGGGTGGACATTTCTTGAAAGGCCATTTTTGTACAGTTTTTTCAATGATTCGAAAACCCTGCTCTCCAGTGAAAACGCATTGCAGTACAAAATTTAACTACATTAAACGTCCTACCGAAAGGTTCTGTTTAATTTCACTGTAGGACTAATAGTTACGTCGTAGCAAAAGACAGAAAATGAAAACCTCGAACGCGTTTCATGAAGTCCAGCAATTAAATTGCAGCTGAACCACCTTTTACAGGACAGCGGAACTGGTAGTTCCGTTAAGACTACTTACCATGTAACTACAATAATGATCTGAAACCGGGAGACACACCCCGAAACTATAGTCTCAACCACCTCTTAGAAGACGGTGAAATTGATAGTTCCGTTAAGACTAATTACTATGTAACTACAAGATGTGATCTGAAGACGGTTGACACAGCCCGAAACCGACCATCTTGTAATAATGTAAGTGTCTGAAAAACGGATTAAATGCTACCTTATATTGATAAAGTGCCTCTCTCAGTAGTTGGAGTAAGCTACTGTATAAGAAGATGGGCAGTCATAACTGGAAAACCGGTGTCAGTTTGAAAATAAATTATTTTCAGAACCAGTATTCTAACGATCACTGGCGTCTTCAGCATGATCGAAGAGTCGTTCAAAATATTACACTTATCAATGGTAGTGCCGAAGCCCAGACTGCACTGTTTTAAATTTCTTTTAGCTTCAGCACTATAATATCTGACGTGGCAGACATTCGTCGCTGTCAGCTTCTCTCTTGGATCGTTGTGTTAAAATTGTAAGTAGGCTGTTTAGGTTTTCTTATTGGTAACGCCGCTTAGCGCTCGGTATGAAAAATCACTGGCTGTGCTGTGCGCAGTCTGTATTTAGTTTGCATTGTTGTCTGCCATTGTAGTGTTGAGCAGCGGCAGCTGGATGCTAACAGCGCGTAGCGTTGCGCAGTTGGAGGTGAGCCGCCAGCAGTGGTGAACGTGGGGAGAGAGATGGCGGAGTTTTGAAATTTGTAAGAATTGGTGTCATGAACTGCTTTATATATTATGATTAGTGAGGTAAATACATTGTTTGTTCTCTATTAAAATTTTTCATTTGCTAACTATGCCTATCAGTAGTTAGTGCCTTCAGTAGTTTGAATCTTTTATTTAGCTAGCAGTAGTGGCGCTCGCTGTATTGCAGTAGCTTGACTAACGAAGATTTTTGTGAGGTAAGTGATTTGTGAAACGTATAGGTTAATGTTAATCAGGGCCATTCTTTCGTATGGATTTTTGGAAGTCAGATTGCGTTGCGCTAAAAAATATTGTGTGTCAGTTTAAGCACATTCGTGTATAATTGTTCTAAGGGGACGTTTCATATGTCGACCCTTAGCCGAGGATACCTCACTGGAATATTCTGATTTTTTTCTTGTAGTTTGTGTAATTAGTGTAGTTATCGTTAATTACTAGCGCGTAATTGTTTCTAAGAGGACGTTTCATAAAATAAATGAATGATCGTACTTCTTCTGCAAAAGCATATCATCCATCCAATCAATGGAATGAAAAAAAAGACACTGTACCTCTTCAACCGGTAAAATGTCAAAATGTCCAAATTCTAAAAGAAGCCACAGGCTACCAGTAACTAAAAATCGTAGGAAATTTCTTCTTTAAAAAAATGAATAACATCCGTGTCCGTTCTTCGAGAACAAGACGCGCATGGAGAATACAAAATCAAAACTCACACTGAGTTCATAAAACGAAGAAAAGAAAATGAAAGTAAAATTTTATCTTCACTTCCATGTAAGAAAACGAAAAGCATCACTTCTGTAGGATAAATAAAAGAAATATTTAATCTGTAGCGCAAAATAGCATCATCGACCCATCCAAAACCGTGGATCTAATTCAAACAAACATGAAAGAAAAGAGAAAAAACAATATTGAAAGCCTCTTCAGTCTATTCAACGGAGTCTTCCTGGTGTCAAATATTGAGCGCCTTCGCGTAACCGTGTTGTAGCTCAAACTTACACGATGGAACTGAAGATTCACTATCGTCTTTGCTGGGTACTAAAACTCTTTTTGAAGTATCATGAGGGTTCCAATCGACTGCGAAATGACAGCAGTGAATATCAGAAATGTTTTATTTGCAATATTTAACTACACGTTCCAGGTACTTCTCTAGAGTGTCGCCGCTCCAACCTGGACATTTTTCATAGCATTATACCAAATTTCAACACCCCCGTCATAGAAAACAGCAACCTGTGCTCTCCACTTGTTCTCTAAGGTGGGCTGTAATTCGTTGTCTGTGCCAAAGCAATGTCTTCTTAGCCAGTGTTTAATGTGAGGAGAAATGAAAATCTGAGCGATCAACATCCGGGCTGTATAATTGTCGATCGGACAATTCCGATCGAAAACGATGCAGGGGCGCCTACATAGTCTCTACAGTGTGAGGTACAATCCTTGTCATGAAGAAGGAAATACATCACAGTTACGTTACGTGGGGATGTCCGAAATCATGCCAAATCTCTCGGCACGCTCTCATACTTGGCTGCAGGCAGTATTTTTTAGGCATCTCTATGTGCTTACTGTAGGCTCTGAACTGCAAAGAGCGCTGTGACGCGATCGATGGTTCAAATGGTTCAAATGGCTCTGAGCACTATGGGACTGAACATCTGTGGTCATCAGTCCCCTAGAACGTTGAACTACTTAAACCTAACTAACCTAAGGACATCACACACATCCATGCCCGAGGCAGGATTCGAACCTGCGACCGTAGCAGTCGCGCGGTTCCGGACTGAGCACCTTAACCGCGAGACCACCGCGGCCGGCGCGATTGATGGGCGAGGTAGAGACACTGCCCAACAAATCCGAGCAAAGCTTCATCCGATTTTCACCGTGATTTCCATTACTCGGCCCATCAGAACTTACTTTCTGCACACTATATCGTCATTTATCTGACTGATTGAAATGAAACGTCTCGCTAAGTCCTCCTGTCTGGTAGACGGTTCGCCTAGTGCAAGTGTTTTGAGCTGACGCCACTTCGGCGACTTGCGCTTCGATGGGGATGAGATGACGATCATATAACAAACAACACCCAGCCGGAGAAAAATCTCCGGCCCAGCCGGGTATCGAACCCTGGCCCCTTAGCATTTGTGACTACTCAGCTCTCGAAGCTTACATCTGACTGACTGGTTAACTATAAGAGTTACGATATTTTACGTGTTTCCTAAATATAGAGCACCTAAGAAAAAACGCTTAGTGTAAAAATGGTCTGCCATGCAAATGGGCTCACCTTCAGCTTTGCACGCAGGCAGTGATGCAGCTATGCGCGCACTGCATGGCTTGCCGCTGCTTTGTATGGGCCATGGACCACTCCACACTCAGCCAGACAGCTGACGCCGTACGTGCGCATTACGTGGCAGGCGCGCCGCGACCATCAGACTCACTGCACTGCACTCGGCTCTATCATAACGCTACCTTCACGTCCTCCGACGAGTACCTAAAGTCGTGGAACAGGATTAAAAACTATAAGCTGAAATGTTACAGCTCAACATAATTCACATACAAGAAAAGAAGAAAATTTAAATTATGTGGTATACGGAAATGCGGTGTTTAGTTTTCCGTTTAATACCATAGCTATCTGCTATACGAGAATAGATAACCCTCAAAGCTGAAAGGTAATACAGCAGAACATCATGGAAATAAATGAAATGCAGTCTGTGTTTTGGGGTATTAAACTAACGCTGATCATCTTTAATAATAAAAGCCGTCAACGACGTCCGTAGCAATAGTTTTGATTATATCTAAAGGTGAAACCATTTTATCCAGACACTTACAGACGAAATAGAAACTGAAACTGAGGGTTGCGAAGAAAACGCAGAAATGACGAACTCCGATTTCCAGTATTCCTTTATGAAGCAAATTCAGGTCGTACTTCACTGCTCGCTTAATTGTTGCACAGCTTCAATGATAATTTATTTCTGTCTATGAGCTGATAAATGGCTTAAGTTATTGTTGTTGTAGTTGTCATCAGTCCTGAGACTAGTTTGATGCAGCTCTCCAGCCTACTCTATCCTGTGCAACCTCCTTCATCTCCCAGTACTTACTCCAACCTACATCCTTCTGAATCTGCTTAGTGTATTCATCGCTTGGTCTCCCTCTACGATTTTTACACTCCACGATGCCCTCCAATGCTAAATTTCTGACCCCTTGATGCCTCAGAACATGTCCTACCAACCGGTCCAGTCTTCTTGTCAATTTGTGCCACAAACTCCTCTTCTCTCCAATTTTATTCAATACATCCTCATTAGTTACGTGATCTACCCATCTAATCTTCAGCATTCTTCTGTAGCACCACATTTCGAAAGCTTCTATTCTCTTCTTGTCCAAAATATTTATCGTCCATGTTTCACTTCCATAAATGGCCACACTCCATACAAATACTTTCGGAAACGACTTCCTGACACTTAAATCTATACTCGATGTTAACAAATTTCTTTTCTTCAGAAACGCTTTCCTTGCCATTGCCAGTCTACATTTTATATCCTCTCTACTTCGACCATCATCAGTTATTTTACTTCCTAAATAGCAAAACTCCTTTACTACTTTAAGTGTCTCATTTCCTAATCTAATTCCCTCAGCATCACCCGATTTAATTCGATTACATTCCATTATCCTCGTTTTGCTATTGTTGATGTTCATCTTATACCCTCTTTTAAAGACACTGTCCATACTGTTCAACTGCTCTTCCAATTCCTTTACTGTCTCTGACAGAATTACAATGTCATCGGCGAACCTCAACGTTTTTATTTCTTCTCCATGGAGTTTAATACCTATTCCGAATTTTTCTTTCGTTTCCTTTGCTGCTTGCTCATTATAAAGATTGAATAACATCTGGGACAGGCTACAACCCTGTCTCACTCCCTTCCCAGCCACAGCTTCCGTATCATGCCCCTCGACTCTTGTAACTGCCATCTGGCCACTGTACAAATTGTAAATAGCCTTTCGCTCCCTGTATTTTACCCCTGCCACCTTTAAAATTTGAGAGAGAGTATTCTAGTCAGCTTTGTCAAAATCTTTCTCTAAGTCTACAAATGTTAGAAATGTAGGTTTGCCTTTCCTTAATCTATTTTCTAAGATAAGTCGTAGGGTCAGTATTGCCTCACGAGTTCCAACATTTCTACGGAATCCAAACTGGTCTTCGCCGAGTCGGCTTCTACCAGATTTTCCATTCGTTTGTAAAGAATTAGCGTTAGTATTTGCCCGATGGAATTGTTGTGAGATTATATACAGAATTTTCAGCTGTGCTATTCCCTTTTTTTTAACAATAATATGAACACTGTAGATCCCCGCACAAAAATCTCTGTCCAGTAGCTGGAAGCAAGTACAGGTCTCACCCGTCTATAAAATAGGTAGATACTGTTGCCCACAGTACTACCGTCCAATATCTTTTACATCCACAAGTTTTGACAGTTTTAGAAGATAGAATGTGGTAAAACGGAATTAAGTGTTTCGAACACAATTATCTCCTATATGCCAACTACAAGGTATCCGGAATCATCTGCCTTGCGAAACTCAGCTATTCTCACATTCCATCTTGAAAGCAAAAGGTCAAGGCAGTAGAGTAGTTGCAGTATTTCTCTACAGTAAAGAATTTTGTTCGGTATTAGACCAAAATTTTATCGTATGTTTTATGAAACGAGATTTGTGACTGACTTACGGTTTACTTTGTATGAAGGGCGCTGCCTCGGACCGGCAAACAGTTTTAATCTGCCAGGAAGTTCCATATCAGCACATACTCCACTGCAGAGTGAAAATTTCACCCAGGACGCACTACATTATATTGTACGTACAGTCATCGACAGACGATAGAAGTAATTTCAGGCCTGCCCCGGTAAGTTGGGGTTGGGTTGTTTGCGGGAGGAGACCAAACAGTGAGGTCATTGATCTCATGGGGTTAGTTAAGGAGGGGAAAGGAAGCTGGCCGTGCCCTTTCAAAGGAACCACTCCGGCATTAATCTGAAGCGGTTTCGGGAAATCACGAAAAACCTAGATTGGGATGGTCGGACACGGGATTGAACCGTCGTCCTCCAGGATGCGAGTCAAGTGCGCTGACCATTGCGGCTCCTCGCTCGGTCCCCGGTAAATATGTTGGGACTTTTGGTGTACATGTCACATATTAATTACGTGGTACTCAATAGTACCTCACACTTTTCGTAGGTGATGCAGTTCTGTAAATGGTATATTATCTGAAAAAAGCTGTACAAATATAGATTCTGTTCTCCATGAGATTTCAAAGTAGGTCAAAGTTCAACTTTCTTTACAGGTTCACATATACCTTGAACAGCAAAGAAAATGGTACACTTGCCTAATATCGAGTAGGACCCCCGCTAGCACGCAGAAGTGCCGAAACACGACTGGGCATGGATTCGACTAATGTGCTGGAGGAAGGTTGACACCATGAATCCTGCTGGGCTATCCACAAATCCGTAAGTGTAAGACGAGGTGGACATCTCTTCTGAAAAGCACGTTGCAAGGAATCCCATATATGCTCAATAATTTTCATGTCTGGGGAGTTTGGTTGCCAGCGGATGGGTTCAACCTCATAAGAGTGTTCCTGGAGCCACGCTAAAGCAGTTCGGGACTTGTGGGGTATCGCACTGCTGGAATTTCCCTAGTCCGTCGGAAATCACAATGGACATGAACGGATGCAGGTGATCCGACAGAATGCTTACATACTTGTCACCTGTCAGAGTCGTATCTAGCTGTAACAGGGGTCCCATATCACTCAACTGCACACGCCCCACACCATTACAGAGCCTCCACCAGCTTCAACAGTCCCCTGCTAACATACAAATCAATGGTTTCATGAGGTTGTCCCCATACCCGCTCGATACGATTTGAAAGGAGACTGGTCCGACCGGACAACACGTATTCTGTCATCAACAGTTCAATGTTGGTGTTGACGGGGCCAGGCGAGGCGTAAAGCATTCTATCGTGCATTGATCAATGGTGCATGAGTGGGCATTCGGCTCCGAAAGCCCGTATCAATGACGTTTCGTTGAATGGTTCATTCACAGGCACTTGTTGATCGGCCAGCACAAATTTGCAGAATTTTGGGAAAGGGTTGCACTCCTGTCACGTTGAATGATTGTCCTCAGCCGTCCTTGACATTCCACATTTTACTAGATTTCATCACACTGTATAGTACGAATGACGCTGTTGAAAGATAGCACGTGGTGAAGAGCGGCAGGACTTTCCTGCCAAAAAAGCTACAGATAGTCTCAAAGCGATAGAACGGAGGTGTCAGTAGCATTCGTGTCGTACGGGAGCACAGAGAACAGGTCTGGGCAACATTTGATGACCCGCGTGCCTGATTGACAACGCTCATGTACAGAATGAATGAAAACACCTCCAATGACTAGAGACTGGACGATGATATTCGCACGAAACGTACATTCGTATGTTATGTAGAAATCATTAGCATCTGAACCAGGTCGACCCGCGGGTTAACGGTCAACATCGATATCACGGCACAACACCACTTGCTGGTAAAATATGGCTACGACTCTCGTTGTCGCTATAAACCGAAGGTGTGACTTGGGCAGACGTGCAAGGTGCCTCACATACGTATGCGCGAACCATACCATCAAATCAGTGAGTTTGAACTTTTAGTAAAAGAGATTGTTATGCAACAATTCTGGAAATTGTTGCTCATGTCTAACGAGTGTGTTCAGAATGGTTCTCGGAAGGCTGTAGAAGATGACGAAATGGGTCAGGTCACACCACCAACTGTACCACCCCTCCGAAGATCAACATCTCATCCGGAGGGCATTGCAGGAGAAATCTACGACCTCCTCTGCTCTGGCGCAACCGATGAATAATAGAACACATCGCACACCGTCTCGGGTGACAGCCCGTCGCCGCTTATTATAGCATGAGTTACGTGCGCGTGGTCCACTTCTACGTTTGACGAACATGCAGAAACATGCAATGGTGTATGGAACGACGTCACTGCCAACGTGAATGGCAGCAGATATTGTTTTCGGACGAATCATAGTTGCCTTTGTTTGAAAATGAGGGCCACATTATGGTTCGTCTCAGACGGGGGAGTGGTATAACAGTGACTGATTTCGCACAAGACATAGAGCGTCATCTCAGAGCCACAAGATGTTGGGTTCAATTGGGTAAAAATCACATCTGACGCATGGCCAGAACATTGTGACAAGTGTGATCACGGTGAATGACGTCCTGCGGCCCGTAACCCCATCCTTTCTGCCCATCACCCCAGACATCATTTATCACCAAGACAATGCACGACTATATGTTGCTGCACGAACACGTGCCTTTTTGCTGTCATACTAAGTGAACCTTTTTCCCTGACACGCCACATCACCAGAATTGTCACCAACCGAAAATGTATGGGATATGGTGAAACGACGGGCCCAGCACTGTGAACCAATGCTAACCACGAAAGAGGAACTTTGGGACCAGGTAAATGCATCATGGATGACTATCACACAACGGTGCCACTCACCCCTTATGCGTTTCCACACCATCACGCATGGAACAAGTTATCAGGGCCTACGGCAGACCTGGTACCCTCTAGGCAGCAGGACACATGCTGAAACGAGGTGCCTGAAATGCTAAACTGTTCTGCAGAACATACATCTCTACATGACTTGTGAATATGAGCGTCCTGAGTCTAATCGGTCAAGGTGTTCTGTATTTTTTCTGTCCATGAGTGTATTTATTTACGCGCAAGGACCTCCTCGGCACATGACGCGACAGCAGAACTCCTTGGGCGTAAACTCTAATCTATAGGCTCAATGACGTTCATCTTTATGTGCTAAAGCACTGATCTGAATTGCAGCCCTTTTCCGAACTGCCACGAGGACAAATTGTGCCTCGAAGCAGGCGTATTTGGAGTAAATTCATGTTATGTTGTTCCCATATTCAGATACCTGCATTTGTTTTAGCGTCGTGAACAGGATCTTTAGTTACGAAGTTTTGCAACAGGTGTCTTAAAAACTTGCAGCGCTTGGTTTCACACTGTCTCACCAATTTATTGAACAGCCCGGACTGAAACCAATCTGCAGCCGGATACGGTCCGCAGGTAGCCGCTGCCCACACATGATATTGAGTATAGACAATTCGGTGATTCACACTGCGAGACTTGGCGACAAAGGCGTGAGTTTGTTTATTAATATTACCTATTTAAATGTTTATATTTACCACCGACTAGACTGTAAACAATGTTCTCTCTGATAGCTACCTAATTATCATACCATTAACTCAAAAATGAAGGTCACATTTTAATTACTCTTTTTTACAATGATGTTAACCACTGGCCGACTAAACCGACTAATCAAATACATGCCCCCGCGGGAAATAGCGAAACACTGAAGCTAGCTACACACGGTGTCTAGAACTAACTTTGACGCTCGCGCTGTGCGCTTAACACGAGTGGATATTTTATATTGTTGAAATTAAATTATTAGTAAGCTCCCGGAAACATTTATGACCTCAGTCTAAGACTAATTTTTGGAGACACAAGAAGTATGGGACGTGGATGAATGGTAGTTTCATATAAAATTGAAGTATTGACTAAAAGCGCCTCAAACAAAGTTTATATGCGGTCTCGCGTGTGTGCACGTCCCCAATGGTCATTGATGTCATGTGGAGGTAATTTAATGTACTAGTATTTGCAATGGTGCTCGATAAGAGAAGGTGCGAGTTCACGAAATTCAGATTCTAGTTTCGCTGCTACTGTGACTTTGAGGACTGTTTTCTCCTTATTCTTTAACCAAAATACTGTGGTAATCTTTTATTTCCAGATATTCACTGATGTAGCGTTGACACTCTCCCACCTGATGTTAAATCATTCATACATAGAATGTGCAATCGGCGGATAAGAAAACGAGTGAGAACATCGAGACAGATTTACGAGGAACTTTTCTTTTGCTTCTTGTGCGGTCTCCTGAAGGGATTGAAAGTAATCAATGATACTAGCTGAAAATTTTTGCCAGACCGGCACTCGAATGTGAAAGCTCCTCTTCTCTAGAACGATTGCCTTAACCCCCCAGGAAATCCAGAAACGCTTTCTGGTCGGCTCAAATTGTCAATCTGTCATATGCCACACACATATATGTTTAAACTCTTGTTGCTGAGCTAAGAAAACTGGAAAACGTTTGCTGGACTTTTTCATTACGAGATAGCCAACGTAGCAATTAACATGCAAACAATCGGGAGGAACACTGCACTCTTTTCATGTCCGACGCAGTGATGTGGTATATGCCATATATCTTGTCCTAATTCATTAATGTGTTAGTTAGTGCGGTAATTTATGAAGCGGCGACGCTTGGCATCCGTCTCTGAGCAAAACAGCCTACAGACTGTGAGTAAAACGTGTGAGAAAAAATATTTTGAGCAGGGAATATTACGAACGGGATTTGGAAACTGCAAATAAACTGAACTGGTATGGCAGCGAACGCTTCGACCTATAGGTTTGACGTCTGACTTTTGGAATTATTCATTGAAAAATGTGTAACTGCCGGGACAAAAGGTGTTTTAATTGTAAATATAGCGTCTGAACTTGGAAAAGAGCCAATAAACAGTGAATTACTAACAGGGTATGAAATATTACGAACAATGAATACCGTCTGTAAATTTTGTAAACTGCGGTTGGACAATGAATAATTGCTGTGATGTGAACCATTCAGAATAATTAATATTACGAACGGCAAGATTTATTACGCTGATCATTAAACATAGAAATGTTATTAAGGGTTAAGTTGTTAAAAACAATGACACTGAATTTTCCTGCATTTGAAGTGTGACAATGTTAACTGTAAACAGTGAACAGTGGTAGAATACGAACTGACACAATTTCAGAGACCATACTAGTCTCATACAGATACAACTTTATGTATACAGACTGAAGCAGGTAGTGCAAATTGGTACCAAGGCCGAGAGTCGAGCTATGGTCGCAGATTATATTCCTGCCTCGGGCATAGCTGTGTGTGATGTCCTTAGATTAATTAGGTTTAAGTAGTTCTAAGTTCTAGGGGACTGATGACCTCAGATGTTAAGTCCCATAGTGCCCAGAGTTATTTGAACCGAGTGTCGAACCTTGTTTTCCTACTTATTAGGCAGGTATGTTAGTTAGTCTGTGTGCATAAAATCACATCTGTACGAGACCAGTGAAGTCTCTGACATAGTGTCGTTTCATTTCTATAAGTATCTGCCATAGGTTTCAGGCTCGAACCTCCGTTTACGTTCGATGTTGACGCACTGTTCCAGAACAAGGAGAGCCTAAGCAATTCTGCTCGTGGGTAAGAGGGAATTTAGACTTGGGCGGTAGCGAGAATTAGGATCGAGAAGGGAGGCGTACCATCGAAATCGGTGCAGTTGTGTGAACAGCTGTGCGATGGTGGCTCACACCCAAATCTCCAGATGTCAGATTCACAGATCGATACCGAGCGCTGTATGTTGATAGAGTATCAACCAACACTCCGATTTAGTTCGTACTGCGTGCTGTCTTCTAGCAGAAGGAGAGTAAACCTTAATAAAATGTAACACCAGAACTACGGAACACATGAAAAGCATAACAACGAGTAATTAATTCGTATAACTACTGTGGGGAAGTGAGTAGTGTTAGGCCATCGTAACAAAGCCCCTGGCTTCTCCAGTGATGTCATTTATTTTACTTTATTATGTTTGAAAGTGTTGTATGGGACTATTATGGCTTCTATGGGCGTGCTGCAACTGTTTCCTTGTTCTGCTGTCCGGACTTTTTATGTTTATTCTTTGAAACTATAAATGCACTCGGTGGTTCATCCCAAGTGGTGTCTGTTTTGTCGCACATGTTGGACAGAACATCACATCTGTCTACACAAATGTACTCTATAGGTTTGCTACTTTCAACTAACGAAGCGAAAGCAGACTGCCAACAGAGTATTGCTACAAACCCCGAAAAGCCCTTTTATATACCATGAAAATGTCCTCCCATAGAACATTCTCACACGTAAACAGTTAGCATAAATTGTCGTTAGTGCGGTTTGAATGCGGAACCTTTTGCACGATAAGCTGACGCTCTACCAAGTCACCCACGAGAAATCTGCAAAACTATCAAGTACAGATACGTATTTCAAAAGCGCTCCGTAGTTCAGGCGTTACTTTTAATTGCCGTTTACGCGTGTTCTACTGGACGACATCACATAGCACGAACTATATCGGTGTTTTGGTTGATCCTTTATCTACAGACAACGATCTGTACCGGTATGAGCGTCTAACATCTGGAGGTTTCAGTGTTAGTGGCTAACGCACCTGCAAGTTAACAGGTCAATTTGAGCCGTGCCTGGGTCGTGTCCCCACCCTCATGTATTTTACACACTGTTTTTAACGCACTTCCACCTCACTACTTTGATTGAAATTACTGCTGTCACTGAGTTGCTGCTCTGAATGACCGTGAGCGGCGTTAGCAGCGCTTATCGATATATCCCCTCTCGTAGTATCTTTGCTCTACTGCTATGACTTCCCAGTCGTTGTCTCTCGTAACGAAGTTCGGTTAGAGAGTTCGGGCTGCCAGCCGGTTGGAACGCGACTGGAGCGCAGTCCGAACTTGCCAGTCGGGGAGTTGCAACGCGGCACTGGTGCAGTCTGGTTGAAGCAGTGAGGTCTGCGTCTACATGGCTCATCCGACCATTGCCGCCACGCATCACTTGGGCCGGGTCCGCGGTCTTGGTGGATCGTCAGTCGGTCGTCCTACCAGATGACGCGTTTTGGCTCGCCGATCGTTCATGAGTCGGCTTTGTGTGCGTTCATCAACTCCCAATTTGCCTTCGTGCGGTCTTAGTTACTGTTGGGTATCGTTCAGGTCTTCGTGCAAGTGTTTGTCAGGTTGTGTGTGTAGCTGTGATATGGATCGACAAGTTATTGTAATATCGTCGCCGTATTGGCTCTGAGAGGTCGGTCGTCTCATCGGGCATCGAGCGTTTCTGGGCCCTTTCAGTTACTATCAACTTGTCGAAATTGTGTCGGTCCTTTCCTGGTGCAGAGATGTCGTTTAGGCAGTGGGCGTGTTTCCTCTGCACGGTTGGGTCCGAGCCAGTTATTCAGCCGTCGTTTGTCTGTAAGTGAGTGGGAGACGCACCAGTAGTGCAGTCGCGACGGAGCAGCAGTCGCGGACGGACCAGCGGACAGTCGGTCGATTGCTGCGAACTAGGGAAGATATCTCTGCCCGGTGCAGTCGGCTGGGTCCGCTGCCAGTCCCCACGCAGTGCCGCAACGTGTGTGGAGCTGTCCGGGCGCTACGAGCTTCGTGGCTCACCGATCCAGGACGTCCAAGTTCAATGGTGTTTTAAGTACCCAAGCAACATCCATTTATGTTGTGTGGTTTGTTTCGATGGTTAGCCGTTGGGGAGATTTTGCTGTGAGGAACACAGAGAGTTTGTATTGCTATAATTTAGCCTCCGTGCGGTGGAATTAACTATATTGGTTGACTAAAATTCAAGTGTACCAGCGGAATTTTCTGCCTCGTGGCCGTTAGAGTTCCGGTTACCTGCCCTGGCCACTAGCGTAATTTCAGGCAACGTCCTTTCCTCACCTGATGTCGCTGCTCAATATGGTATGTACTTTTGACCGCTTAATACATATTTCATTGTGGATAATCACGTTAGTAACATTTTGTGTTTGAGTTCTGATGGGTGGCAAGCAAGTCCTTTTGTCGGTCGGTCTGTGGCTGTCCCTTGGTTGGGCTCACTACCTGTCCCACCTACGAGCACGAGGGCAGGCCAACCCCCTAGAGGCTTCTGACAAGGGGAAGGCCTCAGACACGGCTCAAATTTGACAGGTCGCTTGCGTACAACATAAAACGAAGAAATCTAAGATATCATAGCGTGTAGGCTTTCACGGCCGGCATCGTCAGTAGTTAAAACTTCCGGGCTGAGAGGCCGTGGTCGAACAGTAGAACTTCTTCTCCCTGACGTTTCGTTGCCAGCTGCGGACAACATCTTCCGAGGCGAGTCTACGACTGGCTACCAAGCCGCGGAGGTCCTGTATATATAGAGCGGGTAGAGGGCACCACCACTCGTCACGTGATGTCAACAGTAAAACTATCTCTGACTGGCGTCATTACTCTCGATCGAAGGTAATCGATTGTCACATCTTTGATGCAAGGTTGATCGCCATATTTTATCTAACTTCAAACCTTCTTCTTTCTTGTTAAAATTATTGTGGTGTTTAAAAATCTCTATCGCCTCTCTATACATACGTGCATGATAATGCGATGTCTTAGCTAGCACGCTTGTCTCGCTAAATTCTATCTCATGGTCTCCGTCTTCGAAAACATGTTCTGCTACAGCTGACTTATCCGTGTGTCCCAATCGGCAGTTCCTCTTGTGTTCAGTCAGGCGAGTATTGATACTTCAGTCAATTATTAAATCTACATCTATTTATTAGTAATACGATGCAAGTTTGTGACTGGAATAAGGTGGATGGGCTAACATTTAGATCTATGGAACGTACTGCAGAAGTTTCCTCTAATAGGCAGAAGAAAAAGTTTGATAATCTACAGAGGAATAGACAGGAAACGCCGGTAATAGACAACTCCCGATCGGTTGTAAATTTGTCCGGAAAAGAATTATCGAGGGATGAAATTTCTGTTCTCTCAAAAGGAGGAAACTTTGCAATTACTCCAATGAAGGTTCCAACGGAAGATATTGTAGCTAATATAGAGGCGGGGATTCGGTTGTTACCATCACACACTGCGGATGAAGTTAGGATGGAGACAGCAAGGATATTACGTAAAGCTAAGCCACCTAGCAGTAATTTGTCCCAAGGAGAAAAGAAGGCATTACGGGAGATTAATGAGGACAGGAGTATTATTGTACTTTCCGCTGACAAGGGAAACGCTACAGTGTTGATGAAGAGTGAGGATTACCACAGGAAGATCGACGATCTTTTGGATCCTACCACTTACAGGAAGCTGAACAAAGATCCTACAACAAAAGTGTTGACAGCTACTAACCAACTAATAAAAAAGTCTTCTATTCCTGCAGCAGATAAAAAAGATCTTTGTAAAACGGAAGCTTTCCCTCCTAGATTATATGGGTTACCTAAGGTACATAAACCAAATGTCCCTCTTAGGCCGATTTTGAGTGCTATAGGATCCCCTACTCAAGAGTTGGCTAGATATCTTGCCTCATTGCTACAACCGTTTATCGGAAAGACTGATCATCATATTAAGAACTCCATGCACTTCATCGAAAAACTGAAGGGGATTACTATAAGCCCCAGTGATATCCTTGTTAGCTTTGATGTTGTATCCTTGTTTACTATGGTTCCGGTGAACGAAACTCTGGCTTACATATCTGATATATTTCCTACTGATATAGTAGCCTTGTTCCGGCACTGCCTATCTACGACTTATTTCCAGTATAATAATGAGTTCTATGAACAAATTGATGGAGTGGCTATGGGTAGCCCCCTAAGTCCAGTCGCTGCTAATATTTTTATGGAATTTTTTGAGCAACAGGCACTTCAGTCAGCCAGAAAAAGTCCTTTGAAGTGGTATCGGTATGTGGACGATACTTTTGTGATATGGAATCACGGAGAAGAGCAACTGAACGAATTTCTGAAGCATTTGAACAGCATTAATTCAAAAATTCAATTTACCATGGAGACAGAGAGTAATGGACAGATTAATTTTCTGGACGTTTCAGTAATTAAACGAGCAGATGGTGCTCTTGGTCACAAAGTATACAGAAAAGATACGCATACCGACCGTTATCTTCATAAGAGTTCAAATCATCATCCCAGGCAGAAGAGAGGTGTCATCAAAACACTGGTGGACAGGGCCAATAGAATTTGTGAGCCAGTGTATTTACAAGAGGAACTAAATTATTTGCGGACAGTTTTTCGGAGAAATGGATATACTGATAAGGAGATAGATCGTGCACTCCACCCAAGAAAGAAAATGTCCGAAAACATGCAAAAACAACAACCTTCAGCAGGGAAAGTTTTTCTTCCATACATCCATAATATTACGGACCGTATCGGAAAAGTGCTAGCCAAGTTTAGAATTGAAACAATCTACAGACCAACTAAGAAGATTAGTGAATGTTTAAGATCGGCGAAGGATGTACGACACCCTTTAGCTACTCCGGGTGTTTACAAAATTCCGTGTAGTTGTGGGAAAGTTTACATTGGAACAACTAAAAGAAGTATCAATACTCGCCTGACTGAACACAAGAGGAACTGCCGATTGGGACACACGGATAAGTCAGCTGTAGCAGAACATGTTTTCGAAGACGGAGACCATGAGATAGAATTTAGCGAGACAAGCGTGCTAGCTAAGACATCGCATTATCATGCACGTATGTATAGAGAGGCGATAGAGATTTTTAAACACCACAATAATTTTAACAAGAAAGAAGAAGGTTTGAAGTTAGATAAAATATGGCGATCAACCTTGCATCAAAGATGTGACAATCGATTACCTTCGATCGAGAGTAATGACGCCAGTCAGAGATAGTTTTACTGTTGACATCACGTGACGAGTGGTGGTGCCCTCTACCCGCTCTATATATACAGGACCTCCGCGGCTTGGTAGCGAGTCGTAGACTCGCCTCGGAAGATGTTGTCCGCAGCTGGCAACGAAACGTCAGGGAGAAGAAGTTCTACTGTTCGACCACGGCCTCTCAGCCCGGAAGTCTTAACTACTGACGATGCCGGCCGTGAAAGCCTACACGCTATGATTCGACGCCTCTACGGGGAGGACATGTCGGTTATGGTACGACGATTGGAGAGTCTACGTTAGAAGAAGGCTCAGTAGCTGTGTTCGCTCACTTTCTTGCTACGTTGCCGTGACACCGGTACAGTTCCGAAGTTTCTGAAGGTGAGAAGATTGTTCCACTCAGCGCAAGGTACCCGTATTTATGCACGCATGGAACTGGCATTTCTACGAGAACGGATCCATCAAACACGTCGGGGACTAGCGGTAACCAGCAGTCAATTATTAAATCTACATCTATTTATTAGTAATACGATGCAAGTTTGTGACTGGAATAAGGTGGATGGGCCAACATTTAGATCTATGGAACGTACTGCAGAAGTTTCCTCTAATAGGCAGAAGAAAAAGTTTGATAATCTACAGAGGAATAGACAGGAAACGCCGGTAATAGACAACTCCCGATCGGTTGTAAATTTGTCCGGAAAAGAATTATCGAGGGATGAAATTTCTGTTCTCTCAAAAGGAGGAAACTTTGCAATTACTCCAATGAAGGTTCCAACGGAAGATATTGTAGCTAATATAGAGGCGGGGATTCGGTTGTTACCATCACACACTGCGGATGAAGTTAGGATGGAGACAGCAAGGATATTACGTAAAGCTAAGCCACCTAGCAGTAATTTGTCCCAAGGAGAAAAGAAGGCATTACGGGAGATTAATGAGGACAGGAGTATTATTGTACTTTCCGCTGACAAGGGAAACGCTACAGTGTTGATGAAGAGTGAGGATTACCACAGGAAGATCGACGATCTTTTGGATCCTACCACTTACAGGAAGCTGAACAAAGATCCTACAACAAAAGTGTTGACAGCTACTAACCAACTAATAAAAAAGTCTTCTATTCCTGCAGCAGATAAAAAAGATCTTTGTAAAACGGAAGCTTTCCCTCCTAGATTATATGGGTTACCTAAGGTACATAAACCAAATGTCCCTCTTAGGCCGATTTTGAGTGCTATAGGATCCCCTACTCAAGAGTTGGCTAGATATCTTGCCTCATTGCTACAACCGTTTATCGGAAAGACTGACCATCATATTAAGAACTCCATGCACTTCATCGAAAAACTGAAGGGGATTACTATAAGCCCCAGTGATATCCTTGTTAGCTTTGATGTTGTATCCTTGTTTACTATGGTTCCGGTGAACGAAACTCTGGCTTACATATCTGATATATTTCCTACTGATATAGTAGCCTTGTTCCGGCACTGCCTATCTACGACTTATTTCCAGTATAATAATGAGTTCTATGAACAAATTGATGGAGTGGCTATGGGTAGCCCCCTAAGTCCAGTCGCTGCTAATATTTTTATGGAATTTTTTGAGCAACAGGCACTTCAGTCAGCCAGAAAAAGTCCTTTGAAGTGGTATCGGTATGTGGACGATACTTTTGTGATATGGAATCACGGAGAAGAGCAACTGAACGAATTTCTGAAGCATTTGAACAGCATTAATTCAAAAATTCAATTTACCATGGAGACAGAGAGTAATGGACAGATTAATTTTCTGGACGTTTCAGTAATTAAACGAGCAGATGGTACTCTTGGTCACAAAGTATACAGAAAAGATACGCATACCGACCGTTATCTTCATAAGAGTTCAAATCATCATCCCAGGCAGAAGAGAGATGTCATCAAAACACTGGTGGACAGGGCCAATAGAATTTGTGAGCCAGCGTATTTACAAGAGGAACTAAATTATTTGCGGACAGTTTTTCGGAAAAATGGATATACTGATAAGGAGATAGATCGTGCACTCCACCCAAGAAAGAAAATGTCCGAAAACATGCAAAAACAACAACCTTCAGCAGGGAAAGTTTTTCTTCCTTACATCCATAATATTACGGACCGTATCGGAAAAGTGCTAGCCAAGTTTAGAATTGAAACAATCTACAGACCAACTAAGAAGATTAGTGAATGTTTAAGATCGGCGAAGGATGTACGACACCCTTTAGCTACTCCGGGTGTTTACAAAATTCCGTGTAGTTGTGGGAAAGTTTACATTGGAACAACTAAAAGAAGTATCAATACTCGCCTGTCTGAACACAAGAGGAACTGCCGATTGGGACACACGGATAAGTCAGCTGTAGCAGAACATGTTTTCGAAGACGGAGACCATGAGATAAGATTTAGCGAGACAAGCGTGCTAGCTAAGACATCGCATTATCATGCACGTATGTATAGAGAGGCGATAGAGATTTTTAAACACCACAATAATTTTAACAAGAAAGAAGAAGGTTTGAAGTTAGATAAAATATGGCGATCAAGCTTGCATCAAAGATGTGACAATCGATTACCTTCGATCGAGAGTAATGACGCCAGTCAGAGATAGTTTTACTGTTGACATCACGTGACGAGTGATGGTGCCCTCTACCCGCTCTATATATACAGGACCTCCGCGGCTTGGTAGCCAGTCGTAGACTCGCCTCGGAAGATGTTGTCCGCAGCTGGCAACGAAACGTCAGGGAGAAGAAGTTCTACTGTTCGACCACGGCCTCTCAGCCCGGAAGTTTTGACTACTGAATCTAAGATATTTTGGGTCAATAGCCCCGCGTTTTTGAGAAAATCATCCATAAAGGTAATGACGAGGAATCGACTCAAAATTGGCGGGATCGATAGATAATTGTAAATAGAGCATTTTTCACCATCAGGTGTGGGACCTGAAAACGTATACTTTTCCAGAAATTGAGGTAAGAAAAGGTTCAAATGGCTCTGAGCACTATGAGACTTAACTGATAAGGTCACCAGTCCCCTAGAACTTGGAACTACTGAAAGCTAACTAACCTAAGGACATCACACACATCCATGCCAGAGGTAGGATTCGAACCGGCGACCGTAGCAGTATCGTGGTTGCAGACTGTAACGCCTAGAACCGCTCGGCCACTCCGGCCGGCTCGAGGTAAGAAACTTTTACAACTGTCCCTACTGTACCCACGTGGTAAATGATTTTCGCCGCCAGCATCGATAGCCTAACGGCCAAGGTAACTGCCTGAGAATCGGAGAACCCGGGTTTGAATCTCGAAAAAACTGTATTCATTCACAAAACGTATTTCATTCGGCGCTTTAAAGACGGAAAAATCACTACATGTATCCGGGAGGTTCGCACCAACCTGATGAAGGTAAACAACTCTTTCCGATTGACTTCTATAAGGCTCATGCTGGACACCTTCGCTCTTCCAGGTTCACAACTACAGTATGACGAAGAGGCAGCCGGGACAAGATAACTCTTCCCGCGTGCATTCTGTCCCGTGCCTCGCTGTAAACGTCGCGCGGTTGTCTATCTGTGGTTCCTCGTGAAAAATTCGCAGCACTCTTACTCGGAGTTGTTTTCTTGTGACAAGGCTTGAAAGTTTCATACTTTACTTACTCATGGCGTTTGGGAAATTAGTTTGCCTAACTTATTATTATGATTCCTTATTGATTTACTTACCTTATTAACTCTCCTATCCCTATCAATTGAGTTATGGAAAAATACAAACGAAAGGAATGACATCCGCTAGGTTTCTTCAAGATTCGAACCCGGGTTTTCCGATTCCCAGCCACTTACCTCGTCCGTTGCGCTATCGGCGCTGTCGGCGAAAAGCGTATACCATGTGGGTACAGAAGAGGCAGTTGTAAAAGTTTCTTTCCTCGATTTCGGGAAAAGTTTCCGTTTGCGGATCCCATACCTGATGATGAAAAACGCTCTATTTACAATTATATATCGATCCAATTTTGAGTCGATTGCTCGTCATGACCTTTAGGGGTGATTTTCTCAAAATTGCTTGGGTGTTGGCCCGAAATATCTTAGATTCCCTCGTTTTATAGTGTATACAAGCAACCTGCCAAATTTCAGCCGAATCGGTTGGCCGTGTCTGAGGCCTTCCCCTTGTGAGTGCCGTTCTTTTTAATTCCTTTCCTACCAGTGTTTATCTATCATAGGCAATGATTTAAAAAATTCTTAGTTGTACCGTATTTTATGTAAATTGAAGGCCTTCAGGCGCTTATAAGTAAGTTTGAATTCCGGGAAGTGGATGTTTGCTGGAAGGTTATTGGCGTTGTTGTCTTCTCTTTTAGTGCATCTCAGCCACTTAAAACTTAAGAATTATGATTATAGTGTTTTAAAATTTTGAAAAATTAATGGTGGGCCTTCAGCCGCTTGGAACCTTATTCTTAAAGTTACCCTTTAAGCAAAAACATGGCGGCTTTCTACCTTTGAAATGATATGGTAACTTATTTTAAAATCTTGAAAACATTATTATGGGCCTTCAGCAGTTATATATTAATTATTTCATTTGTAATTATAACTACATGTCTTTAGTCACTTGAAATTACCTTGCTAATTTTTTTTTAGTTTTATTATTCGGAAGCCTTCAGCCGTGAAAGGTTTGGAGTTTGATGTGTTATTAAATTCCAATAAATTACAATTTTAAGGTGAAACTGATCCCAACCTTATTTGGCCCTTTCCACAACCCTAATCACCTGTTCTGCCCAGCGGGCTTAGGGGGCATTTCACTAGATACGTAGGAGTATTAGAACACGTTGAATAGGGACTACATCTGTTGACCATTACAGGGTTACTGGGAACTGTGCGCGAGTGGGTGGGTGTTAATTACCATGACATTGCCATAATTCTGTGTCAGTGGCGGCCGGCAGGTCCAGTCCGCGGAAGTTCGGCCGCCAGGTTGCAAGTTTTATTGCACGTGACGCCGCCGTGGCAGACTTGAGTGTCGGTGATGAGGAGGACAACGCAACACCCAGTCCTCGAGAAAATCTGCAATGCGGTCCAGATACGAAGCCGGACCCGCTGCATGGGAGGCAAACACGTTCCCACTCAGCTAAGCAGGCGGACGCCTCGACAGTGATCGGGTGACGGCGTAAAAAATGTGACCGAAGCTGGAGACGTGGAGACGGCGAGCTCACTGACGACGCGGACAGCAGGGGCTCGTTACGGGCGTTGCGGCTCGGGACCGGCCGACATATCGAATCTCCATCGTTGCGTCAAAATCGTCGGGTCATGAAGGACGGCGTGAGCGAATTCACCTCAGCTGCAGCGGACGGCAGCTGCTCATTGCGGGCCACAGGCAGAGGTCTGTCGCGTTAGCAGCCTGACGACCGCAGATTCAGCTTTGTGACAGCGTGAAGGCGGCGTCTAACTTCACAGTCGTTAATGTGAGATTCTCTTACAAAATTGTTAAAGGGCCACAGGCAGAGGTCTGTCGCGTTAGCAGCCTGACGACCGCAGATTCAGCTTTGTTACAGTGTGAAGGCGGCGTCTAACTTCACAGTCGTTAATGTGAGATTCTCTTACAAAATTGTTAAAGGGCCACAGGCAGAGGTCTGTCGCGTTAGCAGCCTGACGACCGCAGATTCAGCTTTGTGACAGCGTGAAGGCGGCATCTAACTTCACAGTCGTTAATGTGAGATTCTCTTACAAAGTTGTTAAAGAATGGAACTTCCATTGCGGTTTTAGGGAACTTCATCCCGCAACTTTAAGAAATACAAATTTTTTGTTGTTAAGAGTTCAGTGACAAGAAGAAAATGGAAGCATCCGAAATGTGGTGCCACACAAGACTGCTGAGGATTAGATGGGTAGATCACATAACTAATGAGGAGGTGTTGAATAGAATTAGGGAGAAGAGAAGTTTGTGGCACAACTTGACTAGAAGAAGGAATCGGTTCGTAGGACATGTTCTGAGGCAACAAGGGATCACCAGTTTAGTATTGGAGGGCAGCGTGGAGAGTAAAAATCGTAGAGGGAGTCCAAGAGATGAATACACCAAGCAGATTCAGAAGGATGTAGGTTGCAGTAGGTACTGGGAGAGGAAGAAGCTTGCACAGGATAGAGTAGCATCAAAGCAGTCTCAGGACTGAAGACCACAACAACAACAAGAGTTCAGTTAATGAAAACACGTGTGATGATTTAATCACCTACTGCGGTATTGTTAATAACGAATACAGGAGTAAATGAATCATCAGAATAATAGATTACTACCTTTCGGTGAATTTCAAGATGTAGCTTGTCACGAAACTGTTTAGGAAAATAGTCAGTATCAGCTTGCATCTACAATGTTCAGGCAACTGGGCAACCAGAGTTTATGGAGATTGGTCCGTAAACGCAAGGTGAGATTTTGACAAACTTGCCCGTTTTCTAAATAGTGTAGACAGATTAATAACACAATTACCGTGCAACTTCATTAGTGGAAAATAGTTTCTCAAGACCCACACAAAGAAATTAAAGCTGGACTGACATATATAGAAAAGGTGTTCAGGCTAGGAATGAAAATACTGAAAATTACGAAACAAATACTGAAAAGGAATCGGTAGGAGAAGCAAAATAAAACATCCCAGCTCCGGCGCCTCCACCAAATTATAACATCCCAGCTTCCTCAACCAAATTATAACGTCGCATTAGAAGGTGTTTGCTTCGCGCAAAAGGTCTTGAGTTCATATTGACGACAACAAGTAATTCTTCATTACAGACGTTTATTTACAAACAGAACTGACAGACTTCACAGACTCAACAACTGACTCTCAGAGCTAACCGCACTGCATATCCGAACTGGCAACTGACAACTCCTAGGTGTATTAATATCTTTCCAAACAATGAGAGTCTTTGACAATGTTTTGTTTACAATACGATAGCAATTCACGACTTAAAACTAAATTAGACATTACAGAATTTTAGTACAGATTAAAGTAAGTAAAAGGATCAGTATATATAAATTCTTAGAAGCATAATTTCCAAATAGATTTTATAACATTTTTCTACCAGCTTCTGGATAACCTTCACCAGATTTGTACCGATGTTTCCAGAAATATCTTGACATTTGATTCTGGATATTTCTTGAGTGATTCAGAACAACTATTTATATGTAAAATGATTTAAATCGTGTTTCAAAACGTAAATAAATCTTTTTAGCAATATTTCTTGATACAAATCGTCCTTCGAAATTAGGCTATGAAACAGTTTTCACAAGCTTTCGCATTTTTGCGATCACAATATAGAATTTCTCCATAGAAAGTTCCAGAAGTGTGCATTAAACGCTCATCCACAGACCCTCCCACTAGCTGGTGAGTTCCCAAAACTATCTTGTCCATATTATACGAAACAATCCAGCTCAAAACTGACAATTTATACAATTAATCAGAGCTACAGCAAACAGTGAGTCTTTCTTTCACAAAATGAAATATAATTACAAAATTGAATGAAAATAGGTTACTAACACTAATATATATTTACATTAATTCTATTTTTGTTCTTTCTGTGCAAAATGTCCTAATATTGACACAGTACAATATTTAAACATCACCAAAGTTTCCCTTTACATTTTGCATATCTGTATCGACATCCCCTAAAAGTCTATTGTATCGAATACTTCAATATGTCCCAATATGTCATGTAATGTTACAAAAAGAAATGGTGAAAATGAAGGCCTTCGGTATGACGGTAAAATGGTGAAACACGAGGCTCAGAATTATGAATTAGTGTCGGCTGCAGGTATACTAAGTGAATGTACGGAAATAAACTTGTTTGAAGAGGAATCAGGAGTGATTTGTCCAGAAAAATATGTTGAAAAACATAACGTAATGAAGTCAATCACATAATAATGAAAAATGAAGGTAATTGTTGCATTGAAGGAAATGGTAACTGAAAAATAGCAAACGCATGTAACGTGATCGAGGACTAAACGTAAGTAAATAAACGGAGTTGAGAGAAAGATAATACCTTTTGTTACGTGATAAATCAGAATGGTAACTTTAAGATATGTAGAGAAAGTGTACCTTTAATTCGTCCGATAATGATATTGATGACGAAATCAATGACAAAGTATGTCAGATCGAAGGTTGACAAAATTATTGAGAAACCTTCAGAAATACTTTTTGAAATATGTAATATTCGGACCACCGTACTTGCAGTTGAGATAAAAGAAGATTGTCTTTTCAAACGACGGTTTCCGGTCTTGATAACACAAATTACTCCTTTAGATTATTATATGCTTGAATATTAATTTTATGTTCCTACAAACTTATGACAATATCATCTTCAATGTTTTGAGACATGCCGACGAATCTTCTAATGTTTTCTGTGTAGGTAGCATAAGGAAGGATAGAGTAGAATTCGTTCACATCGCAAGGAGCGGGTAATGGCAACCTAAACGTGAGTCAAACGGTTATATCACATTATACGTTATCGCGGTTACGGTTATATTTCTTATACCACCGACTTTTAACAGGAAAGTACTGTCAGTTTTACTTCTGAATTCATCAGATGGGGTTACAGTTAACTCTGATCGCTGGCGAAACTCGAGCAGTTACGTTTCCGTCAGTTCAGGTACGTGATAACTCAGACTTGAAATAATTTATGTCGAATGTAATTTTTATTAGCGGAACTTTAATTTTTGTCGTTTAATCTCTAGGCTCTCTGGCCTCCTAAGCTATCCCACTGATAGTGCCTCGACGTACCAGGGCAGTTCTGTTACGTCACAGCCCATTTTCAAACATTTTTAAAATAACGTTCCCAATTTCTTTGTTTTATTGTGGTCCTTTTGATAAATCTGAGAAATATACGTTGAGATATTTCAGTTTCTTTATTCTTTTGGTAGTTGTGCAAATTGATTCGGGAGCGCGGTACGAGGATAGTATCCAATGCGTACTGGTTAACGGCAACTGCGCGTGTGACGTCATATGGGTCACGTACAAACCCAGTTCTTTGTAAACTCGGTGGAATACGCGGATGAACGGCGAATACTTCTTTAGAAATACAAAAATACGTGTTTCATTCCGATGTCTGTCATCTCTGGAAATATCATACTGTGTTACGGCCTGCTGAAGTGTCGGACACAGTTAACTTCCAAGCTGCCTGTAGTGATAAGCTGTAATTTTGGAAATTTGGAATCGTGTGTTAAGTTCCTACGAGACCAAACTGTTGAGGTCATAGGTCCCTGAGCTTACATACTGCTTGATCTAATTTACGCTGAGAATAACACACACAACTATACCCGAGGGGGAACTCGAACCTCCGACGGAAGGAGGCGCGAGAACTGTGGTAAGGCGCGAGATCGCACGGCTACCGTGCACGGCAGTGATATGCTGTAACTCCCAGATAAAGAGAACTGTGAAGGAAAAATAACTGCAAAAGAAAATTAGCTTACATGTATTTCATCTGCTCACTGTTACTTCCATAGTTAGATGCTATAAAATCGAAGTGCACACTTTGATAAACAGATGGTGCGCCCACTTAGTTATTTCCGTGAGCTATAGAGTACCGCACAGATGGTTGATTCCTCTGCTCTGCTCATGTATTCGTGGTCAGAAATCAGAAGATGCTAAAGCATAGTACGCACTTCGTTAAACAATTGGTGAAAAGCACTGTTGGTAGCTGTTAGTAACAGGTGAGCAGTTGTTGTAGTAACAGTTGCTTCTTAGTGAACAGCAATTTGTCTCAGTTACGTAATTTTTTGTTAAGTCTGTGGCCCTATGGATTGTAGAGTGGTGACTCGTACTGTTCGGGTCGTCTATTCCAAGTAGTCGTGATGGTCAAGAACGCACTAGCGCAGCCAAAACATAGATAATGCATGGCTGCTAATGGGCGTCGGATAAGAGTTTGTATTTTGTTTACCAAATGATTAGCCGACAATTTGCTTATTCGGTTTATAAGTGGACTATATCAGGATTATATTATAAAAAAATTAATGTTAATGTAAATAACGCTTCGTTCCATTAGATTATACCAATGAATAAGACTAATGTTGTCGTTTTAAATGTATGTTACACGTATTAAGGTGTTGGAGAATATTAACGAAGGGATGCAACCTACATCTGAACGACACGACCAGCCTGTATATTGATAACCGCCGCAGTCGCAACAACAAACACAAGCAGATCAATGTGACTGTCTGGTAAATGTAAGCAATAAAATGTTATATTATAAATAGTAAATATAACAAAAGATTTATTGAAAACGTATTACACTACTGTAAACAGAAAATGAAACATCGGAGTGGGACACAAAGAACTGAATTAGTCATTGAAAGTGCATCGGAGAACGTTTACATGTGATGACACATTTGAGCGACTTCGAATGGTTGGCAATGTCCTCTGGAGATAATTTTATGTACATGAAATGGTGGTCGATTAGTGTACATTAATCTCCATGAACCTAATTCAAGAATTGCTGTTAGACTGATACTGAAGAGAGTTTTCTCCTGGTTTTTCCTTTTTGCGTTTTTTTTTACAGAATATTATGTGACATCGTTTCCTTCGATATTTTCATGCAAATAGCATTGACACTTCCCTCTTGCCATTGCATCGTCTACAGTTCGATTGCATATATGTTGGAATCTGCAGGTGGCAGACAAGAAAAACAATGACGACGAGAGGTATCCAATACTCCGGTCGTTGAGCTATGGAATTTGCAAGAAGTTTTCAGGGACTTCTAGTTTCGAACTGGTCAACGTAGCCTTCCACGTGCAAACGATTTGCGAGGAACAGTCTATGTTCTTAGCATATTGGAAGCAGTAATGTGTCGCGGTAGGAATCATTCCTTGTACCTCATTATAACTAGTCATCTGCTTAGGCAATGGTGTATAGTAAAGGATCCACTACAATATTGTACAAGTACCTGGGTGTAACAGCTTGAAGAGACATGAAATAGGCTGGTCACATGGGCTCGGCCATTGGTAAAGCAGGTGAGAAACCTCCATACAGTGGTATGATACTGAGCAGTAGAATCAGTTTTCAAACGAGATTACTTATTAAACCCACGTACAACTTCACCAAGAATGTTGTTGAGGTGTGTGGGACCACTGCCAAATAGGATCTCTATTTACTAATTAATTTAGTTACTTTATTATTTCCTTCAAAACTAGCCTCTCTCTGTATGTAACAGGTCCGGTTTCAACATTTTCTTGAAATCTCACAAGCAAATGTATGCAAGGGATACGATTTGACTCTGTTTGACCTTGAACATGTTTTTGCGTAGCGAAAAATAAGATACACATGTTTTTTAGTAAGTGCCAATAGGCCATATAGGAGGTGACACAGTCCCTTAAAAACTTGATTTTATTTGCCGTAGAAGCGGCAAGATATATAAAAAAACTCAAATAAAAGCTTGTAGTTGTTGGTGTACTCTATAACGGTGCACTAAAGTTTGTCGTAAAACTCGTTTTCTTTCCGGAATCCTCTACCCCAACAATTTGATTTTCATTTTGGCATTTGACAAAAAACAAAACATGTAGCATCGTCAACACCAAATTCAGTTATATGTGATGAAGCGGTATTCTTGCAACACATTTTTCAGTAATAAGGCAGAAATATCCCTATATTACATTACACACCACCGACATCTGTCTATTTCAATGCTAATTTTCATGTTGGGTTATTTCATAAGTCGTTTCCAGAAAATATTTTCTAAATGTATACATAACATACCATGTAACTCTATCAAATATAAACTATCTTCTCTTATCATTCGGTGTATTTTCTTGTTTTCAAGTTCTAACATTTTCAAATTTAATTACATTTTATTGAAATTGTATGCACATTATTATAAACCTGTACAATAATGAGAAAACAAAACTCCTTGAGTCAAAAAAATGTTGACTCTCCTCTGATTTAGTGCACTAAGCACACTGAACAATTGCTGGTTCATGGCAGGACTCACAAATAGTATCAAAGTTTTGGAGGCAAAGTGCACAGGTGTCTCATATTTATAGTGGTTTCTGTTCAATGTAACGATTCTTGTAGCATGCATATTTAAAGAGATTGAGGAATCAGGGAGAAGAAAATTAGTTGTGAATGAGGAATTGAATTTTCAGGTTACTTCGTAAATGTAACGTCGTAATTCTATAATCAGTTAATCTTGAGAAATTTTGCAATAACTTTTTCCACGGTCGAAATGGATATACTTCTAATGGCTGAAGCATACCGGTTGTTCCAGCAGGAAACGTGAAAACATTCGCCTGTTTTCCAAGTTTCTCAATAGCGTTAAATATCGTGCCCAGTCTGTGAATCTACACATAAGACATATTTGTCATTTGTGTTAGGTGTATAAATGTGTTAAAATTTCCTCATGAGCACCAATCTCAATTTACTGGATGCAGAGATGAACGCTGGGATATTACCTGCTTTGTATAGATTTTTTTCAAGTTTTGATTCGAACTTGCCATTCTTTTCTGACAAGACTACGAGGGAGGGAGACATTAAATCTTTCCTTGCAGATGTAATAGGCTTTATCGTATAACTGTATGTTAAATGATTCAGGGAGTTTGCCAGAATTTCAACTCTTTATGTTTCTCGGAAGGATAATGTTCGCCCTGCATCCATTTACATTTTAACACCTGAATGGACAGAATTACACACATTGACCTATCCAGTCAATACAATTTTCGATTTCACAGCCTTTACGAATTCTTTAACTTCTCCTCTCAATTCTCCTTTACACATTATATGTAGCTCGTGTATTGTTAGTGATTTGTCCGCGGCAATTTGAAATTTATCTAACATATAGTTGGAAATATCTAATAACTTTTCATTTCTCGTCGCACCGACAGCAATTTGTGCTTCCCATTTATTCAGAACATCTCTCTTTGTGCTGAATATCTGTGCTTTACAGTTTCGATTTGTTTTACCCATATATAAAAATGTAACAGCTTTTTTGTACTCAGTGCCTATGTCACGTTTTCCTAGTTTATCATCTTTCAACATATCTTCATAACCTTTTCATAATATTCTTCATTTAAAATAGATCAGAAATTGCACTTATGTCTTCAAATCTGAAAGTACTAAGACTCTCCATAAATGTGTCATTATCAATAGCCTCGTTAATGAAATATTCTAACTGAGCTTCAAAAGTAATTACTTCCATAGTGGTTATTGTTTCCATATTATAATGTGGCTGATCAAACGCGGAATCAGTTTTTGGTTTCATGAAGATTTTCTCTGAATACATGTGTACATGAAGAAAATAAATATTTCTAATCTCGAAGAAGTGAGCTAAAAACAACGGTAGCTGCACATACAGCACTAAGCGTGACGGCAGGACAACCAATGGTGCAACCTATTCATCACAACACTTGTCAATGCGCTGACCGTGCGGTTGGATAAGAGATGAGTAATTGTCTCTTCCTTTCTGCTCCTGTCATAATATTACCATTGTCCGAAGTGAAGAAGGGCATTCAGAATTATTTTGAACCAAACAGTTCTGCATTCCCTCAGTATTGTATGGGTTTACAATACTGTTACAACAAAAATGTCCACGCAATTTCAATGTAACGTAATTAAATCCAAAAAGGTTTAGCTTGGAAACTAAAATACAACTTATTCCTGTTACGTATTACTGTTATTATTATTATTATTATTATTATTATTTCATATGGCAACATTGCACATTAAAGGTTAGCTTATCGATAAAATGACATAAGTATGCTTTCTACAGCTTTACGTCCCTGACACACAAATTACATTTTCTACGGTCGGTAGACGTTAAATCACATTTCGAGATTCAGAAGATACAGGTCGCTGGTCTGAAAGGACACATACTACAAAACGAAACCACAGATAAAATGTCAGTTTAGCACGGAGATACTACATCAGTGATCTTGGCTGACTGGTGCCAAATATTAATATACAAATACAAACTAGTCATGACAGAAGTAAATAGAGTTGGAACATTGTCATTTTAAATAAAACACAATATTTTTGGTGACTTACCATATCAACTAAAAAGTGTAGACCGTCTGCTAGATTACAGTAATACCTTCCTCTCCAAACGTTAACCAGAAAAACCTGAAGCTTTTGCCTATGTTTTAGAAACAAAATTGCCTTTGATACTGTCTCCTAAGCCTATCTCATGTATATAAATTAATTCTTAGCCGCTACTGGGCATGTTTCTCCATACACATTTTTTAAAATTATGTATTAAGCGGCTCCTTAAATAGTGAAGCTGAGTGTCTTAGATACAGTCGAACTTTTTACTTATAAACTTTGTTTAGATTTTCTTCATCAGTTCTCTTTTAGATTGTTATATAATAATCGAATTTAAATTCTCGCGCCGCGCTTCTTGGAACATTTTTGTAGTCTCAGTACCAGTAGAATACGTCACAAGCGACATCATGCAACACTGCTATTCCAGCAGCCTCTGATATGCACATTAGCTCGTTATAAGCCTGAATTTCCGCAGTAGAATCTGCCTTCTTAGCTGGGTGGTAAAGTGCTTGCCTCCCTTGCACTCGACCTGGGTTCGATTCCTGGCCAGGTTGGAGGTTTTCTCCGCTCGTGGAGTGGGTGTTATTGTCCTCATTAGTATTTCATCCTAATCACCGGCCGCAAGTCGCCCAGTATGGCGCCGACTGAAATAACACTAGCACTTGGTGGCAGAACTCGAATGGTACCTCCCAGCAAACAATGCCATACCATTATTTCATTTCCACAGAACAGTATGAAACGGTCTGATACTTTCCGACACGTGGTGGCATTTGGCTTGTTGCATCAAGATCATCAATAGAAGAGGACACCATACATTTTAACATAAATTTCACAAGGTAATTATAACAGATAGTACAATAATTGCAATTCACTTCTTTTACACAAGCCGGCCGCAGTGGGAGAGCGGTTCCAGACGCTTCAGCCTGGAACCACGCGACCGCTACGGTCGCAGGTTCGAATCCTGCCTCGGGCAAGGATGTGTGTGATGTCCTTGAGTTAGTTAGGTTTAAGTAATTCTAAGTTCTAGGGGACTGATGACCTCAGATGTTAAGTCCCGTAGTGCTCAGAGCCATTTGACCCATGTTTCTTTTTTTTTACACTGATGTCATCAATTTAATGTTTTTTAATGTCTTTGGAGACTTCCATCATACGCAGCGTTTGCTGACTCCCCAGGCACACTTAAAATCGATATAATGCTAGTGTTTCTGAAGTTGACTGTTTATTCGATGGCATTGTCAAGAGAGTCTTATCTCATAATTCATGTCTATTCCATGTCTTACATACAATGTTTTCAATAGGAATTAGCAAATCCACACAACGATATCTGTTTGCTGATGTTCGTTTTGGCAATTCATTTGGGAACAATTGCCATAACACTTTCTTTGCGGAACCATGCGGAAGAGTGATAGAATTTCTGAATCGGCTCTGCTTCAACACTTTTTTTTTTATGGCGTACTTAACAGGTGGGCTGTCGTCGCATTTCTGTGAACATTTCGCCCTGCAAATTCCACACTACTTCTCACACTTATAGTAATCACTCGTTTATATTTGTTTTTGCTGATTGATGAAGCCTTACGCATACGAGTGTGAGTCAAGTGAAACCCTTAAATATTTTTTAAATTATCATTTATTGTGCAGAAGTGGTAGAAAGCGGTATAAATTTTCAACATAATCTCCCTCACGCTCAATGAAAATCCTCCAGCGCTTACTAAGTGCATTAATTCCTTCAGAAAAAAAATTCTTTTGGTAGTCCACGAAACCACTCATGCAGCGTGTGGCGTACCTCTTCATCAGAACGGAACTTCATTCCTCCCATTGCGTCTTTGAGTGGTCCAAACCCATGGAAATCCCTTGGTACAAGGTCTGGTGAGTATGGTGGATGAGGAAGACACTCAAAATGCAGGTCTGTGATTGTTGCAACTGTTGTACAGGCAGTGTGGGTCCTTGCATTGTCATGTTGCAAAAAGACACCTGCTAACAGCTGTCCACGTCGCTTTGATTTGATTGCAGGCCGCAGATGATTTCTTAGGAGATCTGTGTATGACGAACTGGTGACATTGATCCCTGTAGGCACGCACAGCTCCTAAATTACGCCTTTTTCGTTTCTGATCAAAACTCCTTTGGTTTTGGTGATGAGAAATGGCGCCATTCCTTGCTCGGTCCTTTCGTTTGCGGTCGGTGGAAATGAACCCAGGTTTCGTCCCCAGTAACGATTCTTGCAAGGAAGCCATCATCTTCTTGTTCACAGCGCCGAAGAAATTCTTCACAAACATCAACACGTCGTTCTCTCATTTCAGGAGACAGCTGCCGTGGCACACATCTTGCAGACGTTGTGAAACTGGAGCACATCATGCACAATGTCAATGTGGTATGCTGACCCATGACTAATCTGTAAACATGCTGCAATGTCATTCAGTGGTTTTCTTTCACTATGGCTTCAACTGCTGCAATGCTCTGTGGAGTCACAACTCGTTGTGCCTGACCTGGACTAGGAGCATCTTCCACTGAAGTCACACCATTTGCAAACTTCCTACTCCTCGTAGACTTGCTGCTGTGACAAACATGCACCACCGTGCTGAACCTTCATTCATTGATGAATTTGAGTAGGTTTCACACCTTCACTATGGAAAAAACTAATAACAAAACGCTGTTCTTCCCTGGTGCAATTCACAAGTGGGGCAGCCATCGTTATACTGATACTGCGACGGTATGTGTGCATCTGCACTATGCTGCCACGTACAGGCCATTCTGCACGCTGTTTGTAGCACGCCTGCCAACTTCCAGGATAACGGCGCGAATTTTCTTTTTGTTGTTACAAATTTAAGGTTGTAATTTGGCTCACTGTCGTATTCCACCGTACACTTCATTGAACTCCCATGTTTCAATTCATCACAGTTCGTGGTGCCTTACAACATTCGTGTCATCATTTATACGATTCCGTTCGTTGTTTTAAAAGTTTTTCTGTCTAAGTACTTCTGTCATTCTAACCGTTTTACAGTACATTTGTTTATGCAGCAATTCTATGTTCCTTGATTCCTTTATATCAAAGTTACGATTTTTTTTTTAATTCGTATCGAAACCTGTCAAAAGATTAGGCCCACACTAGCCGCGAAACAACACATCAGCTCAGGCGCATGTCTGTGAATCAAATACGACAGTTAAAGAGAGAACTAAAATTCCAGCTACACAATACAGCACTTGATGTCTTTGTGAGTGCCAATCTATTTTTCAATGTTGTGTGATGATTTAGTTCATCTACATAATTTGTCTTTTTCTTTTGATATTTTACATTATATTCTGAATGTAAGTGGTTTCATTCTGTGTTTTGAAACGTACAGTAGGGTCCCGTTAATCCGAACTAATTGGGACCGGACCTTTTACAGATTACCGATTTGTTCAGATTGTCCGTAATTACAGTGACGAGTTTCTAGAATGAATTATACCAAGCAGATAAGTAGGTGCACCATTGTAACAAATGGGGACAAGAGTGAGAACAATCGCTCACTCTCACTCCCTGCCTTAGTTGTTGTGCATTGTTGAGAACTTTGTAGTGTCTGAGGTCAGTGCACTGCCAGTTGGCTCGCAAAGCGCTTGGTTATGTTACTTATCGATCGCTGGCAAAGCGTAACAGTGGTATTGTATTCGTTCGTCATGAGTAAACGGTAACATACAACTTTAACTCTCAAAGAAAAACTGAATGCATTGAAACGGATAGAATTTGGAGAGAATATATCTAAACTGGCAACGGAACTGGATCTTGGTAAAGCAACCATTTGTAATTGGAAAAAGAACCGAGTGAAACTTGAACAGTATTGTGCAACGTGTTCGGGAAAAGCACTCGAAATTCGTAGACTTTGAAACAGTTACAGTACGATAAAGTGGATGAAGCTCTTTTTCTTTGGTTTACGCAGGAAAGAGAAAGGGGAACTCCTTTGAGTGGCGCACTGGTTCAGGAGAAGGCTGTTTACCTGAACAAGTTAATGACTGGTGATGAGTCTTTTAATGCGAGTACGGGTTGGCAAGGACAGATTCGAAAAACGTCATGGAATACGTCAGCTAACAATTACTAGAGAGAAGCTTTCTTCTGACTGTGATGCAGTGAGTTTGAAAAAATGATAAGAGGGGGAAAGTATTCTCCCCAACAAATTTATTACGCACACGAAACTGGCCTTAGTTTTAGGGCACTGCCAACAAAGAGCCTGGCACCAAAAGCAGGAGACCAAGCTCTTGGTTTTAAAATCTACAAAGATCGTGTGACTTTATTAGCGCGCAGTAACGCTGCTCATATTCACAACTTGCCTTTAATGCTGATCGGCAAATCTGCTAAGCCCGGAGTTTTTAAGAACTGACGTCCCTGACTGTATATTATCGCAACTAGAGAAAAGCATGGACTGATGGAAAGCTGTTCAAAGAATGGTTTCGCGGCCAGTTTGTTGTCTCTGTTCGACCGTTTTTTGAGGATAATCATTTGACTCTCAGTGCAATCCTTTTGAATGATAACGTGCCATCTCACCCTAGCACTGAGGAATTATGTGATGGAGAAATTGTGGCTAAGTTTTTGCCGCCGAATGTTACACCATTTCTACACACGATAGACCAGGGCGTACTGTAAACATTAAAACTGATTTACAGAAAACAATTTTTAAGAATGCTTTTAGGGAATGCTGATAGAAGATGATGATATTCCTTTACTGGACAAAATGAAAAAGACCAATGTGAAGGATGTTGTTTATTGGGCCGCTGAGGCATGGCAGAATATTTCAGAAATTACTCTGAAAAAATCGTGGAGAAAACTGTGGATATCTCTTGAATTTCACAGGACACCATAATTGAAAATGAAGAGGAAAATCTACTACAAATAATACAGACAATCCCTGGATGGGAAGAAGCTGGTGAAGGAGACATAGATGAGTGGACGGCAGTGGATGGGGCATGTGTGTAGAACCTTACTGACGCTGATTTAGTTGCTTCTGTGACTCAAGTCTAGTGGACTGCTGTAATAGAAGTGACAATGAGCCTGAAAGCGACAAAGGAGACCTGGTACCACGGTACCACGCAGTGACGCAGCAGAAGCCCTTGACCTCGCACTACGTTATTTGGAGCAACAGCTCACTGCTACACCCGCTGATTTGATGTTTATGAGACAATGGCGCAACTATGCGTCATATAACAGAGGGTCTTCATTACGCCAAAAGACCAAGACTCAGTTTTTGTGATCTAAAAAGCAGAGATAAAATGCCTGCAGTACTACAGTAAGTTTGACAGCTTTCCTTTTATTGTTATGCATTGATTAAACCTAATGTTTTTTGCCAATTTTTTAATACATGTTTACTGTTCTGAGTAAATTAAAATTGTGTGTATGTACAGCAATTTACCTCACAATTTTTGATACTTAGACTAATATTTTTCACGTTTGGATTAACCGACCGTTCGGATTACCGAGGTTCGGATTAGCGAGACTCTGCTGTAGTTTGTTTCTAAGAATGATTTCTCTTCGTTTTAGGTTCATACGTGCTCAGTCTTCTGTCATTACTGTTACACAGAAATTACCTGAACGATTGGCATAACCTTCATTATGCAGGATAACAAATTAATCGTTCATCATATAGAGATCATTTAAATGTATTAAAGTTTCCTTCCTCACCGCCTCTTCTTTTTAGCTGGTGACCTGGAATAAAATCCTCAGACGATTTTGTATATTTGTAAGCTGTGTAGACAGAGCTGTGATTTACATTCATGGTTTGTAGTACACTTACACGCTTATCTCTTAAAGACTTGGTCTATGCTTTCAAATGAAACTTACTTAAATCTCTATGATGGTATAGTCCAAATATGCTGTTTGTTGTGGGATTTTGTAACAAGTACGCCACAGCATGTGGAATGTGAGAAATGATGTAAGGATCTTCACAAAGAAGCGCCCACTTAACATTACATCACTTCAATGCGTAAGATTTTTGGGTGGATACCCAAAAGTACTTTCCTGCCTCTTGTTAGCTCATGAGTTCGTTCTATAGTTCTGTGAAATTTGTGTTTTCTGATTCTGGTTTTAATTACTAGGGTGTCTAATACATCTTATATCTTGTAGTAGTAGGGTTCCGGTTGTCCACGAATCTTCGGAAGGGGATCACACCATTCGTTACTTTCCTTTACATCTATCATAATATCGGTAGGTGCATTATTAGACATACGTTGGAAAACTGTTGTAAAAGTCGTCGAAAAGGGACAAATAATTCCCTCACTTCCCTGATATGTACATTCGCATAAAACGGTGTAGTTCCTTGAATGCACTTTCACGCGGAATTAATGGAGAGCTAAATCTTGAGAAAAGAATAATTTTGATGTCATTATCTTTCAAAAAATTCCTCCACTTAAAACCTGTGTAATATGATGCTTTGTTCGAAATTCATGTATCGATCATAATGCAACCATTCGTTTATAAAAATTGTGAAATATGGCGCGAATCGCTGCTCGCGTATCAGTCATAACACTCGTTGGTATACCACCTAGATTCAGTAGCGGATAGATTTGGGGGCGCAAGCCAAGCCAACGCTACCACCTCCCCCCCCCCCCCCAAGGGCCATCTGCACTCTAATGAATCGAGTTATCGAGTAATTGTACCTTCCTATGTAGCAAGCGCGTCCTCGTCGTCATATTTTATAAGTTTCTGTCTGGCACATAAATAGCTAACACATACGAACGAGAAACGTCGCGGCCATTCTAGTGATGTCGATGCGTTACTCTGCCTGGCAATTGTCCAAAAAATATCGCGAATATTCTACTGTTTTTTTGTACAGAGAACCTTCGATGTTGTCCTGAGACTGGTTTGATGCAGCTCTCCATGTTACTCTATCCTGTGCCAGCCTCTTCATCTCCCAGTACTTACTGCAACCTACATCCTTCTGAATCTGCTTAGTATATTCATCTCTTGGTCTCTCTCTACGATTTTTACCCTCCACGCCACCCTCAAATACTGAACTGGTGGTCCCTTGATGCCTCAGAACATGCCCTACCAACCGGTCCCTTCTTCTTGTCAAGTTGTGCCACAAACTCCTCTTCTCCCCAATTCTATTCAATACCTCCTCATTGTTATGTGATCTACCCATCTAATCTTCAGCATTCATCTGTTCAAACTATTTATCATCCATGTTTCACTTCCATACATGGCAATACGCCATACAAATACTTTCAGAAACGACTTCCTAACACTTAAATCTGCCCTCGATGTTAACAAATTTCTCTTCTTGAGAAATGTTTGCCTTGTCATTGCCAGTTTACATTTTATATCCTCTGTACTTCGACCATCATCAGATATTTTGCTCCACAAATAGCAAAACTCCTTTACTACTTTAAGCTTCTCATTTCCTAATCTAATACCATCAGTATCACCCGACTTAATTCGACTACATTCCATTACCCTCGTTTTGCTTTTGTTGATGTTCATCTTATATCCTCCTAACAAGACACTGTCCAATCCGTTCAACTGCCCTTCCAAGTCCTTTGCTGTCTCTGACAGAATTACAATGTCGTCGGCGAACCTCAACGTTTTTATTTGTTCTCTATGGACTTTAATACCTACTCCGAATTTTTCTTTAGTTTCCTTTACTGCTTGCTTAATATACAGATTTAATAGCATCGGGGACTGTCTACAACCCTATATCACTCCCTCCCCAACCGCTGGTTCCCTTTCATGCACCTCGACTCTTATAACTGACATCTGATTTCTGTACAAATTGTAAGTAGCCTATCGCTCCCTGTATTTTACCAATGCCACCTTTAGAATGTGATAGAGAGTATTCCACTCAACATTGTCAAAAGCTTTCTCTAAGTCTACAAATACTAGAAATGTAGGTTTGCCTTTCCTTAACCTATTTTCTAAGATACGTCGTAGGGTCAGTGTTACCTCACGTGTTCCAACATTTCTGCGGAATCCAAACTGATCTTAGCCGAGGTCGGCTTCTACGAGTTTTTCCATTCGTCTGTGAAGAATTTGCGTTAGTATTTTGCAGCTGTGACTTATTAAACTGATAGTTCGGTTATTTTCACATTAGTCAACACCTGCTTTCTTTGGGATTAGAATTATTATATTCTTCTTGAAGTCAGAGGGTATTTCGCCTGTCTCATACATCTTGCTCACCAGATGGTTGAGTTTTGTCATGACTGGCTCTCCCAAGGACGTCAGTAGTTCCAATGGAATGTTGTCTACTCCCAGGGTCTTGTTTCGAATCAGGTCTTTCAGTGCACTGTCAAACTCTTCGCGCAGTATCGTATTTCCCATTTCATCTTCACCTACATCCTCTTCCCTTTCAATAAAATTGTCCTCAAGTACATCGCCCTTGTATAAACCCTCTATATACTCCTTCCACCTTTCTGAAATCCCTTCTTTGCTTAGAACTTGGTTTCCATCTGAGCTCTTGATATTCATACAAGTGGCGCTCTTTTCGACAAAGGTCTATTTAATTTTCCTGTAGGCAGTATATATCTTACCCCTAGTGAAATAAGCCTCTACATCCTTACATTTGTCCTCTAGCCGTCCCTGCTTAGCCATTTTGCACGTCCTGTCGTTCTCATTTTTGAGGCGTTTGTATTTCTTTTTGCCTGCTTCATTTACTGCGGTTTTATACTTTCTCCTTTCATTAATTAAATTCAATATTTCTTATGTTACCCAAGCGTTTCTTCTAGCCCTCGTCTTTTTACCTACTTGATCCTCTGCTGCCTTCATTACTTCATCAATCTGTGCTACCCATTCGTCTTCTACTCTATTTCTTTCCCCCATTCCTGTCAATTGTTCTCTTATGCTGTCCCTGAGACACTGTACAACCTCTGGGTTAGTCAGTTTATCCAGGTCTCATCTTCTTAAATTCACACCCTTTTGCAGTTTCTTCAGCTTTAATCTACAGTTCATAACCAACAGATTGTGGTCAGAGCCCACATCTGCCTCTGGAAATGTCTTACAATTTAAAACCGGGTTCCTAAATCTCCGTGTTACCATTACACACTCCTGGAAATTGAAATAAGAACACCATGAATTCATTGTCCCAGGAAGGGGAAACTTTATTGACACATTCCTGGGGTCAGATAAATCACATGATCACACTGAGAGAACCACAGGCACACAGACACAGGCAACAGAGCATGCACAATGTCGGCACTAGTACAGTGTGTATCCACCTTTCGCAGCAATGCAGGCTGCTATTCTCCCATGGAGACGATCGTAGAGATGCTGGATGTAGTCCTGTGGAACGGCTTGCCATGCCATTTCCACCTGGCGCCTCAGTTGGACCAGCGTTCGTGCTGGACGTGCAGACCGCGCGAGACGACGCTCCATCCAGTCCCAAACATGCTCAATGGGGGACAGATCCGGAGATCTTGCTGGCCAGGGTAGTTGACTTACACCTTCTAGAGAACGTTGGGTGGCACGGGATACATGGGGACGTGCATTTTCCTGTTGGTACAGCAAGTCCCCTTGCCGGTCTAGGAGTGGTAGAACGATGGGTTCGATGACGGTTTGGATGTACCGTGCACTATTCAGTGTCCCCTCGACGATCACCAGAGGTGTACGGCCAGTGTAGGGGATCGCTCCCCACACCATGATGCCGGGTGTTGGCCCTGTGTGCCTCGGTCGTATGCAGTCCTGATTGTGGCGCTCACCTGCACGGCGCCAAACACGCGTACGACCATCATTGGCACCAAGGCAGAAGCGACTCTCAACGCTGAAGACGACACGTCTCCATTAGTCCCTCCTTTCACGCCTGTCGCGACACCACTGGAGGCGGGCTGCACGATGTTGGGGCGTCCGCGAAAGACGGCCTAACGGTGTGCGGGACCGTAGCCCAGCTTCATGGAGACGGTTGCGAATGGTCCTCGCCGATACCCCAGGAGCAACAGTGTTCCTAATTTGCTGGGAAGTGGCGGTGCGGTCCCCTACGGCACTACGTAGGATCCTACGGTCTTGGCGTGCATTCGTGCGTCGCTGCGGTCCGGTCCCAGGTCGACGGGCACGTGCACTTTCCGCCGACCACTGGCGACAACATCGATGTACTGTAGAGACCTCACGCCCCACGTGTTGAGCAATTCGGCGGTACGTCCACCAGGCCTCCCGCATGCCCACTATACGCCCTCGCTCAAAGTCCGTCAACTGCACATACGGTTCACGTCCACGCTGTCGCGGCATGCTACCAGTGTTAAAGACTGCGATGGAGCTCCATATGCCACGGCAAACTGGCTGACACTGACGGCAGGGGTGCACAAATGCTGCGCAGCTAGCGCCATTCGACGGCCAACACCGCGGTTCCTGGTGTGTCCGCTGTGCCGTGCGTGTGATCGTTGCTTGTACAGCCCTCTCGCAGTGTCCGGAGCAAGTATGGTGGGTCTGACACACCGGTGTCAATGTGTTCTTTTTTCCATTTCCAGGAGTGTATAATCTATCTGATACCTTCTAGTATCTCCAGGCTTATTCAATGCATACAACCTTCTTTTATGACTCTTGAACCAAGTGTTAGCTATGATTGGGTTATGCTCTGTGCTAAATTCTACAAGGCGGCTTCCTCTTTCATTTCTCTCCCCCAATCTATATTCATCCACTATGTTTTCTTCTCTCCTTTTTCCTACTCTCGAATTCCAGTCACCCATGACTATTAAATTTTCGTCTCCCTCCACTACCTGAATAATTCTCATCATACATTTCATCAATTTCTTCATCATCTGTAGAACTAGTTGGCATATAAACTTCTACTACTGTAGTATGCATGGGCTTCGTGTCTATCTTGGTCACAATAATGCTTTCACTATGCTGTTGGTAGTAGCTTACCGCACTACTATTTTTTTATTCATTATTAAACCTACTCCTGCATTACCCCTATTTGATTTTGTATTTATAATCCTGTATTCACATGACCAACAGTCTTGCTCCTCCTGCCACCGAATTTCACTAATTCTAACTATATCTAACTTCAACCTATCCATTTCCATTTAAAAATTATCTAACCAACTGCCCGATTAAGGGATCTGACATTCCACGCTCCGATCCGTAGAACGCCAGTTTTCTTTCTCCTGATAACGACGTCCTCTTGAGTAGTCCCCGCCGGAGGTCCGAATGGACGACTATTTTAACTCCGGAATATTTTACGCAATAGGACGCCATCATCATTTAACCATACAATAAAGCTGCATGCCCTCGGGAAAAATTACGGCTGTAGTTTCCCCTTACTTTCAGCCGTTCGCAGTACCAGCACAGCAAGGCCGTTTTGGTTAGTGTTGCAAGGCAAGATCAGTCAATGATCCAGACTGTTGCCGGTGCAACTACTGAAAAGGCTGCTGCCCTCTTCAGGAACCACACGATTGTTTGGTCACTCAACCCCTTGGTTGTGGTTGCACCTCGACGAATAGCTGCCTAGAATTCATCATTTAAGGAAGATAACAATTGCAGCTTCTTTACATCTTAATATGGCATTATCATCTCTATGTGTTTAATCAGTTCAATCCACATATTTTGTAGCAACTCAGCGAAGATAATCTTTTTGCTATCCTATTAGAAATCTGATCAACTGACTGTATTTATTTTTCTAATTTTAATTTTGAGATTTAGTACCAAAACCCGTAATGGTACAAATATCACCATGTCACCTCTGTGGGATATTAAAATTGGTGGTAAATCGATTTTCCACTTCCCTTTTGTGTGCTGTTATGTATTGGCATTACAGGTAAAACAGTAATGAATAGTAGTTTTTGTTTTTATTGTATTTTTTCTTTTACTTCATTCAAAATATATTTGTTATCACTGATAAAGTTTACTTACCGTAATATGAAAACAAAACTTATAACTTTATCATGTAATAAAGTGTGAGCTGATGCACGTCACAATAATGCATATATCAGAAGTGAAGCAATGTGTTCCGTCAACAGTAATGAACGCACGATAAACAGAAACTGATTGTTGTAACGGTTTTCATACACTGGCTCCGTCATACAAGCACAGGATGTCGGGCATAGACAGAGCTTTTCGAAATATGGTTCCCGAAAGTTGGTGTTCACTATGCGTCCCAAGGACGGCAAATGGCAGATAATTGTGTGGTAAGTATACTACGATGGTAATAACCATACTTCCCAACAATCCTAAAACACCATTGTTTGGTGAGATATATATTTCCCACTGTCCTGAAGGCCATATTTCACAACAAACAGAAACCACAGCAGGTGAAGCCAGGAGCGTGCTGTAAAGAAATACGTTTAATGGGAGGTATGCTCCCCACAGTCTGCGAAAGGATTAAATATAACTTTCTTCAACTTTGCATGTGACTTGATTATTTTTCATCACCGTTTAAGCAGAGGTAGCTAAACATATCTGTAGCAACCCCTTCTGGAGATTTTCTGTATCCTCCACTGCCTGCAATACCTTTTGTCGTTGCTGGAAGGATGTCTTTTCACTGGTGATCTGCACTGAGTATGATCCTGGATTAGCTCATCTCTTAAACTTGCATCGTGATTGAGCCTTAGTAAGAGTATGTGTAGCGTCTTTACATCCCTAGTTATATTGTATTTGTGTACTGTTTTTCAGTCGGTGCGTCAAACATGTGTGTTATAGTATCATCGTCCCACACGCATTCCTCTGTCACTATCTGGGTGTGAGTTGTGACCTTATTCAGTTTGTCTAATGTGTCGTTGTTGGAGTGATTTCACTCGTCGTCTCCATAACATTTATTATCCGATATTGTCTGTTGCTGTCACCGTTTTGTTGTCTTTGTATGTGTGGTATCATGCTTTAATTTGTCGCATTATTCTCGCTTAGTTGACCATGATCCATAAAATTACTGTTTTCTGCGGAACACCTGCTGTAATTGTTTCCATAATGCTGTGGTTGCGGATTGTTTTGATACGGGGACTTTTTGGTGCTATGCTAATTGTGATTGTGGTAATTTCCACTTCGATAGCTGTTATTATTGTTCCAGGCTTTTCGTTCTTATTTAAATTTTCTGCATTCGAATGCGTGCCATTGTTATTATTGTACGCATTCAGATATGTCTGCATGTTTTGCTGTGCCGTGCAATTGACATTATTCTGCGCCTGTGGATTACTTTAGCTATCATGCCCTGTTTCCATTTCTGTTGTACTGCTCACTCTTCATGTCTTCATTAATGATATTAAGTGAATCTAAGCCCAAAAGAAATGGCTCAACATTCTGACCTGGAGCCTGATCAATTTTTCCCTTACGTGGAATGGTAATCGGGCTTTTAACACACGTTTTACGTCTCTGTGTCGTCGGAAGCCGTAATCATCCCAAAGACGTGTCAAGTTCAAATATTTGTCAAAGTAACGATGAAGGTTACGTTGCCGTGAATTGAACGATTCTGGCTCAAACGCCATTTTTCGAAGCCTCTTCTGAACTGAAGCTGATCAGAATTTGTTCAGAAAAGCTCCCTCGAATTGTTCGTAATACTGTATGTACAACGATTGGCAACGTTACATGCCGTCATGGCTGTTTCAAAATGGTTCAAAAGGCTCTGAGCACTATGGGACTTAACTTCTGAGGTCATCAGTCCCCTAGGACTTGGAACTTCTTAAACCTAGCTAACCTAACGACATCACACACATCCCTGCCCGAGGCAGGAGTCGAACCTGCGACCGTATCGGTCGCGTGGTTCCAGACTGTAGCACGTAGAACCGTTCGGTCACACCGCCCGGCCATGGCTGTTTCACCTTCTATGAATTCCATGCCATATCTTTTGCCTGTCTGTCCATGTACGGGGAAAAACGTTTCTAAAAGATTTGAGAAAAACTCTTCTCTTTTCATGGGTGAAGACTTGCCAATATTTTAATACAGTTTCATCCTGTAACATTTCTGCTTATGCATTGCGTGCCCCCTAATTTAAAATATGCTCGTTTCCCATATACACTGGATAGGATATGTTACTTGTATTACTGCTGTTTGACGCCGCTACATACTCCTCCACTTTTTGTTGCTGAATGGGCTGATAAGTATATCCACGTTTAGCATTTAACTTATATTCCTTCCGTTCTTTTCATTTTGATTTACTGTTAGTTTGTTTTGTGTACTCATTAAGTATGTAATCACTTCACTGTTTCTGTATGTATCTGACGGTTCGTGGTGGAAAATGCACAGTATGTGTACCACTCTTCAAGATTCCTATATCTGTATCATTGACAATTGTAGGCAAATTTGGTTGTAAGCAACTTTTAAAATATTTGTCCTTTTCGTCCTGCCAAGTGTGAAAATCTTTGTTAACTTGATTGAAGTGATTGCCGGTTTCTAATTTCAAAATGTCTTTCAAAGTATTTTTGAGGTATCTACCTTCATATTTAGCTCTGTGACACGTGTGTTTACAGAAGCGTGCCCATCAGCAACACTTACTACTTGTGTGCTTAATGTAACACGATAAAACAAGAATTATTAACATCAGATAAAGCTCCTTATTCTGATTAAACAAAGTTTGAATTTTAGTAGTTGATTGACCCTATTGCTCATTAAGTGTTTTAATCTGTGTCTGTAAACTGTTTTGCAATATGACTAATACTGCTTTTATCTCATCATGTCCGGTTTTCTAAGGTAGTGAGATTAGTTTGAATGTTATTCAGTTTAGTTTTGGTTATGTCGAGTTTGCTTAATATGATTTGCAATGGGTCAGTGACATTTGACGAGGGCGCTGGCTGCACTGTAGCCGCCGCTTCTAACAACAATACGCCGGTCCCCGGTAAAGGTTCTGACGTAGCTCCATTCATCCTACTAAACATGTTTCCTATCAGATTTTTGTTATTGTCTACGTTTTGTGAAGTTACTGTGAACTTTTGTGACACACACTGGTCATTTCTTTTATCTAAAACACGGTTATGATCCCTTTTTGTTAATTTTCTACGTGTTTTAACCATCCCTGTGGAGAAATTCTATAAATAAAATGTTATTTTGATAGGAGATGTCTAATTTTTAAACATCCCCTGCTACGAAAATTCATAAATTAAATTTAAATTTTTTCAGTTCCACTATTATTTTCTTAATGGCAGCTCGTCATTTTATGAATGATGTAGCCAAACGAAGCGACCTAGTTAGAAAAATGTTTCACGTTGTATTGTAGTACTCTGTTGTAGTGTGAGTTTATGTTACATGAACTTTGAAATAAAAAGTTCCATCAACTACAAACTAAACAACATTTCACCTAATAAAATCTACGACTCATATACGCCCTTGCGAATGTGCTGCTGCTAAACATCGCTGCACCTCACCTATTCTGGTTCTTCTCTTGTCAGGTCTGCTTTTAATTTTCTCGTGAGATTAAATTTTAATTTTGGGTTTCAATGGTTCTCCAAACATCAACTGTTTTGTGGCGTGAAACAGCAAAATACAAGTCAACATTAGTACACAATTACGATAGTCCTTTCACACAGGTCGCCAATAAAGGTTGGGTTTTGATAAAACGACGTAATGATACTTATTACAGGTTTGAGTTACGGTCCCCCAAATTAGAATTTCTACGGTCGCCAGGCGAAACATCAGACGTCGATATTTAGAAGACACAGAGATACAGGTTGCTGGTCTGAAATGTCTCGTTCTGCAATACGAGACCGCAGATAAAATGTTAGTTAAGCGCCACAATGCTATATGGGTGGTGCGAAATATTAATATACAAATACAAACTCGTCATGACAAAATCAAATAGTCGGGATACTGTCATTTTAAATAAAAAATATTTATGATGACTTACTTTATCATCTAAAAATGTACACCATCTGCTAGATTACAGTAATACCTTCCTCTTTAAATTTTAACAGAAGAATCCTAATTAATTTAGTTGTCTTTTGTTTTAGAAACAAAATTGCCTGCCATACTATCTTTTACACCTGTCTCATGGACATAAATTAATTCTTTGTTGATATTTGAGGAGTACATATCTTGTTTCCTGTGGATCTATTGTTTGTTTCTTGTTCACGCATCATCGCTGCATCCGAGACCCATTCGCCACTTCCTCCTGCTGAGCCTTTGTTTTGTGCGACACCATACGAAGGAAATCGTCAGATCAGCATACACCGCCATCCCATAGACTTGACCTTCTTACATTCGGCACAAGTATGGTTCAACTACTAAATCTCAAAATACTGGGCTACAAATCGGCCCTTTTGGGCCCTCTTTGGTAAACATAAAACGTAAACTCCGTCCACAAGCCCTGGCGGAGTCAGCAGTATCGACCGGCCGCCGTGTCATCCTCAGACCACAGGCGTCATCGGATGCGGATATGGAGGAGCATTTGGTCAGCACACCGCTCTGCCAGCCGTATGTCAGTTTCTGAGACAGGAGCCGCTAATTCCTCAATCAAGTAGCTCCTCACTTTGCCTCACAGGGTTTGAGTGCACCCCGCTTGCCAACAGCGCTCTGCACACCCACCCAAGTGCTAGCCCAGCCCAACGGCGAATAACTTCGGTGATCTGACGGAAACCGGTGTTACCACTGCGGCAAAGCCGTTGGTGGACTCTTAGGTAGTTATTTTTATTACTTTCAGTCTGCCAGCTGACCATTTTACAGCTTTACCCTGAAGTCATCTATGAAGTTGTAATGTAGACATCGTCAAACCTGCACATCATGGATCTGGGTAAATCAAGCAGGCCACCAGTGCGTTCGAAATGCTCCCACGTAATTTTTTGTTGCATGAGCCGACTGTTTCGAATGTCTTGTTAGATGCATTTTGGATACATTTGCTTTCTCTGAAACCAAACTGGAGCTGATTAAGTCCTTGCAGTTGTCTGTATATGTGTAGCCTGTCACAGAGAAGCCTTACCTGAACTTTTGCAAGTGATGGACTGTTCGTTGGCTTTTAGGATTAGCCGGATGTTTATCCTCGGACTTTTCTATTATAGCAGCTGTCACTAATTTCAATTATCAGGCACTCTACCCGGTGTTAAGGACTCATATGCTAGGCCGGTTAGGAATTGAACGAGACAGTCGACAAGAGAAAATAGCGCGAACTGTTTGCTGTACCTTGACAAAGGTTCGGCTACAAGACGACTACACTTCGACTGACAATTAAAGAATGACAATTTCGGGATCGCTGAGGGTATCGGAAATCTGAAACAGAGCAGTATACACGGAATGTTCCGAATTGTATCGAATTTTAACTGTAAGTACTTACTGGCTGAAGGTTACCTTATCTCAACGTTACTATACTAGTCTATTGGGGGCTCATATTTTCCTTTTATAGACATGATACTATGTCAGTAATGACTCCTGAGCAAAAATGTTTCACGACCACTGGTTTTGATGATCCCTCCCCTCATTAACTTGTTTATGTGCGTGTTGTGCTACTCATATTGTCTTGTACGATTGGGACATCCCTGTTAATTTACATTCAGTAATCCGTTCTCGTTGTGCGGCAGTGTTATTTGTTTAATTAGCTTGCATGATCGTATCCGGTGCTTCCCTCACTGTAGGCCACCAGACATCGGACTTTAGCATCTAGCGGTATGCAAGAAAGCGCAACCGACACCCCACAAACTTCACGTTGCATTAACCTGTAAAAAATTTTATGCCGTTGTGGGAAGTGTGCTCGAATGTAACAGTGGAGATATGGGAGTCATGGCTCGAGTACAATTCATCCATGGGCTCGAAATAGATCTCTATACACGCAGTGTACATCCATTGGTTCTCTGATCCTTATCTGTAGACTTAATATAGCAGGTTACATAATACTTTAAAATTTGTCTTGCAGCTATTTGCCTTCAGTATTAATTTACCTGTAGCCTCGGTTTGTCATGAAGGTGACTGATTTCCCCTTTTCATGCCATATTCTTGTCATGTATTTCCGGGTGACGTGTATCATTCTTTCGTATTCTACTTCATTCAGTTTCACGTTTAAGTCGATGCGTTTATAAATATGGTTGGTTGGGTGGTTTGCGGAAGGAGACCAGACAGCGTGGTCATCGGTCTCATCGGAGTAGGGGAGGATGAGGAAGGGAGTCGGCCGTGCCCTTTCAGAGGAAGCATCCCGGCATTTGCCTGGGGTGATTTACGGAAATCACGGAAAACCTAAATCAAGATGGCCGGACGCGGGATTGAACCGTCGTCCTCCCGAATGCGAGTCCAGTGTCTAATTACAGCGCCACCTCGCTCGGTTTATGAATATGAGCCGGGTAGGATTAGCCGAGCGGTCTAGGACGCTGCAGTCATGGACTGTGCGGCTGGTCCCGGCGGAGGTTCGAGACCTCCTTCGGGCATGGGTGTGTGTGTTTGTCCTTAGGATGATTTACGTAGTGTGTAAGCTTAGGGACTGATGACCTTAGCAGTTAAGTCACAAAAGATTTCACACACATTTGAACATTTTTATAAATATGAATCGAGCTGCTGCATCTAAATATCTTCTAGCATTTTTAGTTACTAATGTGCCATGTTGTTTCGTTCTTGTTCATTTCCTTGAAAAATGTCATATCACCGCCTTAAGCTGCTGGTAAAATATTCGTTTGCACAACCAGTTTCAGTCGTCACATCATCAAGACGTTCATAAAAATATACACAGCGTCATCTTGGCCAAATTACAGGGTGTACATAAAGTCTGGGAACGCTTTCAATTATTTATTTCACAAGAGCTAAGCATTGAACAGATGTCATACATATTGCATTTTGAAGAGAAACTTTATTTTTTTTTACATACATTCGATATGCTAACCATGAGCTAATCGAATTCTTGCCATACCCGTCCCAGCATGGCATCGTCGACTGTGACAGTCGCTTCCCGTATTCTCTCCCCAAGCTCTGCTATATCACGTGGTAGAGGCGGTACCTACACCAGATCTTTGATGTTTCCACGCACAAAAAAATCACTCGGAGCAAGATTTGGTGATCGCAGAGGTCATTTCATGAAACAGTGAACTCCAGCACACAGAACGCTCGCTCCACACCTAAACTCGCCATGTTTGCGAATATCGCTGACTATCGACAAATTACCAAACTACGCTGTGGTGGAATACATGAAAAAAAAACTTTCAGGGTTTCTCTTCAAAATAACATATGAATATCTGTACAATGTTTGGTTCTTGTGAAATAAATAATACAAACTACTCCGAGACTTTATGTACACCCTGGATTTTGGCCAAGATGATGCTGTGTATATTTTTATGAACATGATGATGATCTGACGACTGAAACTGCTTGTACAAATAAATATTTTACCAGCAGCTTAAGGCGGTGATATGACATATTTCAAGGAAATGAACAAGGATGAAACAACGTGGCATACTAGTAACTACAGATGGTAGAAGATATTTAGATACAGTAGCTCGATTCATATTTATAGACGCATCGACTTAAACGTGAAACTGAGTAAACTAGAATACGAAAGTATGATACACGTCATCCGGAAATACACGACAAGAATATGGCATAAAAGGGGAAATCAGTCTCCTTCATGACAAACCGAGGCTGCAGGTAGATTAATACTGAAGGCAAATAGCTGCACGACGAATTTTAAAGTATAATGTAACCTGCTATATCAAGTCGACAGATAAAGATCAGGGAACCAATGGATGAACTGTATTCGAGCCATGACACCCATGTCTCCACTGTTACATTCGAGCACACTTCCCACAACGGCATAAAAAATTATTGCAGGTTAATGCAACGTGAAGTTTGTGTGCAGTCGGTTGCACTTTCTTACATACGGCTAGATGCTAAAGTCCGATCTCTGGTGGCCTACAGAGTAGGGAAACACCCGATACGATCATGCAAGCTAATTAAATAAATAACAGAGTCGCACAACGAGAACGGATTACTGAATAAAACTTAACAGGGATGGCCCAATCGTACAATACAATATGAGTACCACATCACGCACATAAACAACTTAATGAGAGGAGGGATCATCAAAACCAGTGGTCGTCAAACATTTTTGCTCAGGAGTCTATACTGACATTGTGAGCCGGAAGCGCGCGGGCTTATTTTTAAATGGTATCATGTCTAAATACGGACAATATGAGCCCCCAATAAACAGGTATAGTAATGGAGAGATATGTTAACCTCCCCAACTTTATGTATACCCTGTATTAAGTTTTTACCGTCGGATGATGAAAGCACTGGTAAAATATTGTAATACCTATAAATTGTGTCATGAGCTTACGAAAACTCTTCTACGGTGTGTACCCTCTCACGTTTTTGTACTGGCTTTTCCGAAACGGTTAGTTCAAATTAGTACAGTAGCTAGAGAAAATCAAAACTGCACTTTCAGACGCTATGGACGATTTACACAGAAGATAGTGTAGCATGATAACTACAGCATTGGCATTCACGGAAGCTGCTAGAGTGCGTGGCCATCGGACTGTATGGACGCTGTACATCGTCTGGTCATCGGTTGTCGTGTCTGTTCGAAGATTCCGGTCATGTCTATAATGGCACGAGCACCGACGCCAGTTCTAGCGACGAATTATTCTTCTGTCCCCGCAGCGGTTTCACACATCAGCCTTTCTATGTGCCCCCAGAGGAAGCAAGCCGGTCACAAGAGGTCAGGTGGCCAGGGTGATCAGGCGACAGGTTTACCATGGCCAGTCAGTAGATTCCCGATGGTGTATCTCAGATTATTTCTCACAGTAATGCTGAAATTTGTTGGTGCCCTATCATGCTTCAAGTACATAAATAGTCTAACATTCAACGAGTGCAGCCAGCCATCCGTACAGAGTGCAATTTTGTGTGTATGTACACATTTCCAATCAGTTATACCGACACAGTACCTTACGTGGGCACCTCCCTAACACTGTAAGTTCAATTCAAAGATGACATGTTAATTAGTGAAATAGTTTTTATGTTTCTGATGTTCTCTACCTCCTGTATTAATCTGTAGGAATATTTTTGGAACACCCTGTAGATTGACAACGTAATTTATATTACGGTGTGTTGTCCGTGGTTCTGTCAGCTGCTAACAACGATTTTATAGAGGATGTCGCAAAAATCGCTGCTCACTGGGCTCTGAATTAAATGAAAGATCGAACTTATGTCTCATTACAAACAGTACTTAAAATTGTTTTTATGTCAGAACTGTTTTTAACTTCATTAACACTTCTGTCCGGTGTTTTTGGAACTTTGTTACGCCCTCTATAGCACAGTGTGGTTTCACTGTCGAAATCATGAAGTGCGTCGTGTATGTAGTCTCTTAGTTCAGCAATGGTCTGACGCTTTTGAGAATAAACAGAGCCCTTGACCACACGCCATAGGACAAAACCCATGGTCGTGATATTTGATGAACGTGGAGCCGTGTCAATGTCTGTCCTTCGACCGATCACTTTTCTTTTCAAAGTTTAGTTTAAATAATAGCGGGCGGCAGTGGTATAATGTGACGTAACACCATCGTCGTAAAAGTAAATTTCTTGAAAGTTTCCAGGACACTTCGTAAGTGCTGGTAAGACATAATTCTTACGAATGTCAAAATAATTATCTCCTCTCACTGTTCCTTCAAAACAATCTGCTCCAAGTACGTCAAATGATGATATTACCCCCAGTACACTCGAACCCTGTTGATTTAGTGGTTGTTCTAACAAAAGATTCTAATTGTTATCAAACCTGTAAGTTCAGTGACGTCTGTTAACTCAGAATTAGCCTCGTCATGCCCCACAATTTTATTGCATTGGTTAGGATCATCAGTAGAACGAAAAACCAGTCCAATGTTGCAACTTTCCAGCATGCTGGAATTTCGTAAAAAGGTTAAGATCAGATTTCTGTTGGTCAAGCATCAATTCACAAAACTGAAGATGTCTATCTGGATCATCTTCAAGTAACCCGTGTCGTAAACGTGGAATGTAAACGTTAAGCTTTTGTTTGTGCAACGATCTTTTCACTGACTGTCGTGATAAATCCAGCTTAGCTGCTAATCGTCTGGTTAACTTTCGCGGACTGATTAATAGCTAAAGATACCACAATTCATTTTCCTTTGTTGTGACTGTTGTTAGGCGGCTAGATCTTGATGCATTCATAACAAATCCATGTTCTTCAAACCTATCTCGTATGTCGTACACTGTTCAGACATTGGTTTTGATCTAACGTGTCTTCTCCGTTCATTAAAAAGTGCATTAGTACCACTTTTACAAACTCTTTTAGCACAAAAATCCTTTCTTCTCTCGCTGACATCCTGACAATTCGGAAAACTAAAGCTGTAAACACGTCTCACTGATCATGCTTTCAATAATTCACTAGTTTTGTTTGTTAATGCATTGTACATCAACTTGAAAAGGTGTAATTATCACTGTTTCGTAAAAACAGGTCAAAATATCCTACTATGAAAGTCTCGCTGTTGCTTTTGTTTTCTTTTAACCAACGGTTCAGTGATTTTTGTACCACCGTGTATTTCGACTAAAATGATGCTGTGAACTTTTTTGTGAGACAATTGAAAGTGGTTGTATAAATATTTTTACCAGCATCTCTCCGGCCGCTGTGGCCGAACGGTTCTGTGCCCTTCGGTCCGGAACACCCAGTCATCACGAGCGGCTGCTACGGTCGCAGATTCGAATCCTGCCTAGGGCATGGATGTGTGTGATGTCCTTAGGTTAGCTAGGTTTAAGTAGTTCTAAGTCTAGGGGACTGACGAACTCAGTGTCTCATAGTTCTTAGAGCTATTTTAACCATTTGAACCAGCAGCTCAAGCCGGTAACGTGAATTTTTCAAATATATAAGAGCTATGGTGCACTACCTCCCAAAAGTGTACTTGTTCATTTCATTGTGATATGTATCCACTGTTATAGAAGTTAGATTGCCGTCATGTTGAGTTTGTTGTGTAGTACGTGCATTGTTTGCACGTTGTTACCGTAAGCTGTTTCTTCTGATTAATACTACACTGCTTCAAAATATTTGCCACTCTCTCTAGCATCAAAAGCTTTTACTGCCGTGGAATCTGTGTTTCCCATGTTATTTTTTTCATTGTTATTTGAGGGTATTGTGGAAGACATGTTTCTGGATCTGTGTTCATGCCAGTTTTCATCGTAGTACTTTTTTTGCCCTGTTTTATGCTGTGGTCTACTTGATTTGCTCGGTATTCAGTATTTCATCTTCCAGTTGTTTAAATCTAGCTGCCAAGTGGGTACGCAGCATCGCACTCCGAAATATCTGTCCTGATTGCACTGGCTGGTTTCATTGGCATGTGCCACTGCGTAATGCGGTTGTCGATGTATTGACAAGCTTCAGATATTGTCACTGATTTTGAGGAAACGATTTTTAGCATAGGAAGGATGTTTAACGGTATTGATTTAATTCGTTGAAAATATTCGTAAGTGCTGCTGCCATGTTGTAGCTTGTCGCCATTCCTATGTACTGTAGATGGAGGTACTCTCTTCGCTTTGAATGATCCAAATAAGAACATTTGCGACATTCAACGTATATGGAGAAAGGTGATACATTTGGTCACCGGATTGTTCGATACATGGGGAGCGTCGAGGATATGTTTTGGAACCTGAAATGGCTGACACTTAAAGACAGGCCCATATTATTCCGTTAAAGTCAGCGTACCAAGTTTCAGGGAGCAGCATTACTGAGGTATATAGGAATATACCAAAACCCCAGATTATCACTCACGTAGACATCGTGATGATAAGATTAAACTAATTAATGCATGTTCAGAGTCATTTAAGCAATAATTCCTCTCGTGCTCTACAAGTGAATGCAACGGGAAGATTTATCAACAAACTGTACAGTCAGGATTTTCTTCTAGCACTCACTTCCCAGTGGTTCACAGAGTATAAGTCAAGAAATACAAACCAAATTTTAGTAAATAAAATACCCGCTGAACTATGGAACAATAAAATCGAGTAAACATACAATATAAAAGGGCAGACATCACACTGCCTTTCATTACTGGTGAAGAAACAACATGGTATGCCTTGCAAAACCCAGACAAAGTAAAGTCGATCGCCAGATATGGTTATGCAATGAAGACGTTATACGAAATCCGTGCATTTTAAAAAGAAGTTATATCAAAAACTACTTCATTCTAAGACAGATCGAAGATGGACTGGTTATCGTGAAGCTAGGGGAGTAGCAAAGTATCTATCTGCGGCAGTGAAGTCTCTGATAAACTTGATACACCAACTTGACGGCGAGAAATCTACCGACTTGCGAAGCAGCGTCATAGACAAACAGAAGGAACGGAAAATTTTGCGGAATCAGCAATGAAGATGGTAAATGTATCAGCAATAAGAAGCAAACAGCAGAGCAATGGTGGCAGTACTTGGAAAAATTGCAATGAGGATTTTTCCACATGCCCCAATTCCAGTATCATCACCTGAACAGGAAACCATTGGATCAGTCACCAAGAATGACGTGGGTGATGCAATAAATCAAATGAAAAACGGGAAGTCAACAGGCCCAAACTATATATCTCCAGATCTTGGATATCAAAGAATTGGGATTCAGCTGATTGATTGACACATTTCTTCAACTAAATTATAGAAGAGGAACGGATTGCAGCTAACTGGACATGCAATACAACAGTTCCAATCTGGAAACTGAAGGGTAACTTAGCCGAATGTAGCATCTGTCACTAGTAAGTCTTGTATCAACGCAGTGAAGTCTTTGAACGCGTCATCGATAAAAGAACCCGACATATTATCAGTCTCACTACGAACCAATGGATATTCGTGAAGGCCTGTGGTACGACATACTACACAGATGCTTATTGAAAAACAACCTGATAAGTCTGGGCACCTACAACTTGAATTACTCAAGCTCAGAAACGCCTTTGACCGAGCACCGCACGAGTTAATATTACTTGCCCAACGAGAACTTGGAACCCCTGGAGAAAAAGTTAGATATGTCAGACTGCTGTGCCATGAACAAACGAGCTGGAGTGTAGGCAGATTTCAGTGTTTCTGTAAAAGTACATCGGGGATCTGCTATCTCGTCTCTACTTTTCATCCCATTTATGGATAAGGTTACAAGCGATCTGCAGAACACCGCATCCTGTACGCTGATGATGTGCTATAGGCCACTGAAGATGAAGCCGATGTTCAACAAAGAAGAGGAACAAAGACGCTCGGGTGTACATCTGGATAAACATTGCGTGCTCATGTTGCAAATGATGAATATCGCAACTTTCATGGAGTAGCACCAACAGCAGACTATATGATAGAAAGCCGTGTACTGTGGTATGGACACGATCTTACAGCAGACGCAATAGCAGTGGTAATGATTGGTTTTAGTTTGAGAGTAAGTGGTAAACGGGTAGTAGAATGACCTACTCAGGTCTGGACTCTGACCAGGCACAAAAACCGATAAAATGGTGACATAGAGTTAAATAACAGACCCTGCTAGCTCACGACGCCAAGGCAGAAGAAGATAAAAGAGCAACAAAACATATCGCTTATTACACACAACAGTATCTCAGAATTCCACTTTGATCAGCTATTTCGCACAAAAACGCAGGCTACCAATTCGCAGTCACACAGAATATCGCCACAGACGTATGCTGCCTGTAGAGAATGTTGAAGTGGAATACATAAAAAAAAACTAGCTTTTGCCACTAGACGTCACATCTTTCACTTAACGTTGCAGTCTGAGTAGCCATTGATCCCTGGACGTCGTAGACCATCGCAATATCATTCGTGCCAAAAAAAAGTATGTGGTGCAAAACTCCAGACAGAGAAAGGCTCGCTACTATTGGTGCTTTCGCTACTCTAGCGAACATTGTAAAAAACGCTGAACATTTCGTTTTATCCTTATGGACAATGAAATGTCCGTCCATAAAGATACGCGACTGTTCTTGGGGTATAAATGACAACAACGCAGTAACTACAGTGACAACTTCAACTAAAAACTGTACACAGCAGGTATACATCCGAACAGTCAATTGCAGGCCAGGCAGTACTAAATAGGGATCATGCGGCTGTAGTACGTCAACAATGTTGTGTAAGAAATCGCAACTGGCTCTGAGCACTATGTGACTTAACTTCTGAGGTCATCAGTCCCCTAGAACTTAGAACTACTTAAACCTAACTATCCTAAGGACATGACACACATCCATGCCCGAGGCAGGATTCGAACCTGCGACCGTAGCAGCCGCTCGTGATGACTGGGTGTTGTGTGATGTCCTTAGGTTAGTTAGGTTTAAGTAGTTCTAAGTTTTAAGGGACTGATGGCCATAGCTGTTAAGTCCCATAATGCTCAGAGCCATTTTTCGTAGCAGCCACGCTGTTCCAGACTGTAGTGCCTTGAACCGCTCGGCCACCTCGGCCGGCAAAATCGCAACTGAACAACACCTCTAAATCAAGAGAAGACCTCCCTCTAAGAGCGTTGTATATCACAGTTTCACACAATTTCATATTTTATCGGGAAGTAAAATAATTTTCTTCTCTTTTCATACCTTCTGTTATACAAGGTGCGGTTCAGTTGGTACAACGGATGATGTTTCGGGTTTGCACGCAGGAGATCAAAGTTTCGATTCTGAGGAGAGGCGTATTGGTTTTTATTTGCTAAAAGTAGTCTGCGTTGTACGGTATCTGGCGTCTTAACGGTATTGCAGTTATGTACTACGAACACAGAAATGAATATACAATCGTTTACATTAATCATCTTTTAAAAAACCTTTTCCACGTCGTGGACGCGAATTGATTCCATACGTGTTATCTCTATACTCCCTTTAAGTGCTTCCATTAATTAATACCAACTATTATTCTTGTCTCGTTTGGGTCCATTACATCTCGTTAGGAACCTTGCGTCTCCAGTAGGGCAAGCAACGTGCTATGCAAATATTTTGAGTGTGACCATTGGGGGGAAGAACACAAAAAACAGGTTTATGAACTAGTAGATCCAGGGGCGCAAAACAATTCGCGTCCACAACGTGCAAAAGGCTTTTTCAAAAGCTCACCTATGAAAACGATTGTACTCCCATTTCTGTGTATCTGCTAATGTTTTGTAGAAGGCCCACTGTAATCTCTGCATGACGATTAAGACGCCAGATACGATATCCCACAGACAACATTTAACAATAAATAAAGAAGCCTCGACCCCGATCGCCCATCAACCTCCTGGATCCTAACGCAAAACACTTTCTACTGCACCAACTGCAAGGGAGTGCATTATGTGCTAACAGATGTAGTTACCGTAGATTTGATTACGGTGTGTCCAGCCTGCCTGACCTTAACGTCCGTTTACTGATTGAAATATGCTCAGGACGAATTTTTGCGATATACAGTTTTGTATGGTCAGTACATAAGGAATCACTCTGACCAGTCTGAGTGCACGAATCTTTCTTCACCCTGAATTTGAACAAGTGATACAGTGTGTATTATAGAACAGCACCGTGCGTCTGGCATAGTTACAATATTTGATAAGGTATCTTAAGTTTTACGTACCTATCTGTGTAAGAACGTTGCATATCCTATAAAAGTAGAGAGCAAATTGGCTTTGTAAAGAAAAAAAGTCAAGACTGGCTTGATAAAAAATTAATAAATTATGCGCGTGATCAGTGACAAACGAGGAGTCTCCATCCTTTCTTCAAGATCACTCTTTCCGTGTGAACGAATTACATTTCATGAACATTAATGCAAAATATGAGGCACAAATTAGAGAAATCAAGAATAAATGGTGGCAACAAAAAGCTGAAGAACTGCAAAGATTATATGATGCCTGCCGACCTGCAAAACTTCTATGCAGGCAACTACAGCACTGCACCAGTTAAGACCGAGAAAGGCTCCAGGTCCTCATAACAGTGCTCAGGAACTGATCCAAATGCAGATACAGCCTTGAAGACTAAATTCTTTACACTGAATCTCTTAATTTGCGAAACTCGAAGTATCTGGTAACTGGAAGAATGCTCCCATCATCATTAAGAAAGTCGACTGTAGTGTATTAGGAACTACCTCGGTATAATGCTGTTGTCAGTTTCCGGTACGATTATAGCCAGAATTCTGTTAAATAAGCTCCAAATTATTTCAGACAAGATTTTGCTTGAATCTCAACTTGGTTTTCGAAGTATAAGATGCACAAAAGATACCTTTTCTGCATGACCATTCCAGGAAAAATGTAGAGAACCACAAATGCCTCTACATTTAGTTTTCTGTGACCTACAAAAAGCCTTTGATTCGGTGTCTAGACCTGCATTACGGAATGTACTAAGGCACGTCAGGCTCTCCATGAAGGCATTCTTGGGCAGGTTGCTCATGGTAACGCTGCGTCGGGTTTGTTTTAATCAGGGTTTCGAAACAAAACTGTGTGCGTCCTCCAACACTCTTTGCTCTGTACGTGGTTGCCATCTGCAAACAACTAAGGCTTTGAGATTAAAGTTCGTTTTGATGGAGATCTCTTCGTCTGACAAGACTGGTTTCACAAAGATGTACGAAGGTTACCCGAGTGACAGATCTACAGTATGTCAATGACACTGCATTTCCTACTGTCAGTCAACTGCCTTATATCTGCATGTGATAACTTCGGTCTTACCATCAACGTGGGTAAAACGAAGGTAACCGTACCATCTGTCCCAGGCTTAAATCTCTCTGACGTCAATATCTCTATCCTACACACTGCAATGGAAAAGTTTGAGCGCTTTCTTTATCACGGAAGCATCTTATGTGAACGGTGTACCTGTCTACATTATGTAGATAAAGGAATTGGGGCTAGAATGAGATTTTCACTCTTCAGCGGAGTGCTCGCTGATATGAAACCTCCTGGCAGATTACAAGTGTGTGCCGGACCGAAACTCGAACTCGGGACCTTTGCCTTTCGCGGGCAAGTGCTCTACCAAATGAGCTACCCAAGCACGACTCACGGCCCGTCCTCACAGCTTGGTAGAGCACTTGCCCGTGAAAGGCAAAGGTCCCGATTTCGATTCTCGGAATTGGGGCTGCCCGTGCAGCCTTTGGACTGTAAAGTGACTCTCTTCATGGAAAAAGATCTTAAGTTGCACACCGAACATACGGTGTACAGACCTGTTGTCATTTCTACACTCCTGCACAGTTGTGAAACTTTTACACTATCACGGTGATATCAAGAAAAATTAATGTTGTGGCATAACTACAAGCACCGAAACGAAGGTGCGGAACGCAAGACCAGAAAAAACGGTAAGGAAACTTAGACCAATGGTGCACGGAATTGGACCGCGCCGCGCCAAAAGCGACACCTGGAAGAAGTGAACATAAGTGCCGCTCCTGCCAGCCTCGGCCGCTCAGATCGCTCCACTCTTCAAGGGACATGTGTGCTGCGCTATCGGACTGTTGTGATCCGTATCAAGTGTTTATTTTTGACTTTGCGTATAGCACGAACTTTACTGTTTTCATGTTGCCTCCCCCTTGAGACATATGCTGTAATTAAAGTTAAGTATTGTTAATTGATTTATAGAAATAAAAAGTCCAATGTTACTTGTTTCAATTGTATAGCATTCCCAGAACGCAGCTAACTATAGGCACCCTATAAGCAACGAGTGGGCAAGGCCCCACAACAGGCGACGTGTCTACATCCGAACTACGTGCCGACAGCCACGGCCATATTTTTGCAGGCGCCTTAATTCTCTCTTGTCTTTACTTTGAGGGGTCGAATATTGGTTTCATCATTTCTTGTCGTTTCTGGTAGTATGTGTTTTCAGGTGGGCGTTGCAGAAATTTTCTTTGTACATATTTTTGCCTATTTTGCTTGTCTTACCTATTTCTGTCTACCAACATGCCTTCCCCTCCTATCCCGCCCCATGCTCAGGCGCCACAGCCACAAGCCTTACATGCCACACAGCTAATGCAAATGTTTCAGTTTCAAAGATACCAGATCTCTACCCTGCTCGAGACGTTGCAGCAGCTACTCGCCAGAACTCTGCACCCGACATAACAAGCACCTTTTTTTTCCTTTATTGAATTTCGATTCCCCTCTAAGGGGGCAGGCTGGCAGCAGATTAGTACGCTGGCCTCCAGCCTATAGAATTTTTAAAACGTAAGAAGAAGATAAGAAACAATAAAAGCAGGCAATAAAACGGTGACTTAAATTGTAAAATGGTGGAAAATTGTGGAAAGTTAAAACAGAAAACAAAGGGTTGGCAAGGCTAATAAAATACGCCAGAAGCAGACAGATAAAATATTAGACAGGCAATTAGAAAACATGGCGACAGTCTGGTTTCTGTTCGCAAGAGATATAAAAATCACACCCAGCGACAGTATGATTTCTGTTCGCAGCACTTCGGAAAAGACACACAACACTGAATACTCACTGTAAACACTGCACTAATATGTCGTCACAAAGATTACACACCTTAGCCAAGGGCAGATTTGGGGGGGGGGGGGAAGTGACATGGACAATGGACAGATGAGGGGGGAAAGAAGGAGGGAGGAGAGGAAAAATGAAAGGGGGGAGGGAACCAACGGAGGTAGATGACTTATAAGGGGGGTGGTGGGGGGCAGGGCAGATGCGAGAAGGAATGGGAAAAGGCTGAGGAGCGAAATGCAAAGGACTCGGGGGAGAGAAGGGGGCCAGAGAGAGGGTCGGCAGGGAAAAAGAGGATGGAAGCGGGGGAGGGGGAGCCCAGGAGAGGACGGAGGAAAGGAGGAGGGGGGGGGGGTGAGGATCAGAGTGGATAGGAGGGATAAATGGAGGTAGAGAGTGCATCATCCAGAAGGGGGAGTTGATGGAAGCCACCTTGGGAAAGTAGATGAAGGGTGTAGAGGTGGAGAGTAGGGGGAGTCATAACAGTGAAGACGTGGCAGGGGGCAGGATAACAAGCACCGCCTACTACGGCTGTTATACCACCTTTTCGACAGCTTTGTGACCAAGAAGAGGAATGGCTCGAGCGGTTATCACAGTTTTAGGCGCACATCGTCGTTCACAATGTACCAGGTACTGTGCAACTTCACTATCCATTATCAACGGTAGGAAGGTAAGTGTTCTACCTCATTCAAAAACTTTTTCCTAAAGCCACACCGAGTGAACAGTCGTACAACCATCTAGTAACATCATAACAAACTAAATGCCAGTGGGTAACAGATTTTCTAGGTGTGACAAGGAAATGCAAATTCAAATGTGCTTGCGGTGCTTTATATGCACACACTATGTTGCCTGATGTCATCGTGTACAATGTTCCTGATGCTAAAATCAGAGAACAAATTTTGAAACAGTCCGATCCATCATTTCAGCAGGTAGCGCAAATATTAGATCAGTATGATTGCGGTGCCTTGTCAGCTCATACATTTCAGCAGCCAGCTATTTATCGGGTTGAGTCCCGTTAACCACGCCCGGTAAACAATATTCCACCCCACATCAGCAGTTTGCTTAACAGGCGGCTAAACAGGCGAACAGAATTAAGTCTTGCCCCCGCTGTTATACGCGGCACAAACGCCAAGACTGCCCCTCACAACAAGCTCACTTTTCCGCTCGTGGTAGTGCAGTCCGTATGTTTGCAACGGAACAAATCTAAGAATTCAGCCCTCACAAATCTCTCGTCACAAGGTCCATGTCGTTAATGCAGTATATTCCAAGTCTGCAACTAGCAAGCGTGCAGATTCGTCAGTGATACGTCAGTGAAACAAACCTTTTGTTCACTAACATATTTGTGGGAAATGAGTGAAATTTAAATTGGACACAGGTACCCCTGTCACATTGCTAAATCGTGGCACATATGAACTGTTAGCTCCCCACACCTGTCTAAAACTAGCACACAGCTGAGGTCTTACATGGACAAGACATTCACGTTGCCGGTCGGAGTGGCCGTGCGGTTCTAGGCGCTACAGTCTGGAACCGAGCGACCGCTACGGTCGCAGGTTCCAATCCGGCCTCGGGCATGGATGTGTGTGATGTCCTTAGGTTAGTTAGGTTTAATTAGTTCTAACTTCTAGGCGACTGATGACCTCAGAAGCTAAGTCGCATAGTGCTCAGAGCCATTTGAACCATTTGAACATACCCGTTCTCAGAACATGTACTTTGCCATCTATGTGTCACTCGCATACGTGATCAGTGACTTTTATACTGCTACAATCCCGCGAGTGTGAGAGCATTTTTGGTCTTGATTCTTTTGACTTGTTTGGCTTTCACACTCAGGACGATTTGTTATCAGTGTCTGCATTCAATGTAAAAGAGAGTGTAGGTAGCTTGTTAACAGAATTCCCGGAACCCTTTTCTGAAGGTTTAGGCAAAGCTAACAAATTTGTTGCACATATTACGCTGAAGCACAATACTAAGCCAAATGTTGCAGGGACAGAATTGTTCCCATTGCATCATGGGACAAAGTCGCGGCTGAACGTAAAGAACTGGAACATTACGGATTTTTGCGACCATATCGGCTAATCAATGGGCAAGTCCACTGGTTTTGCCCCCCAAATCTTCAGGTCGCATTCGACTCTGCGTTGACTTTAAGTCTACAGTCAACCCACAAATTGTGATTGATACTTATCCATTGCCACGGCCACAGGAACTTATGGACCAATTAGGCGCTGGACGCTTCTTTCCTAAAACTCATTTGTGCGATTGCTATACTCAAATACCACTCTATGAAGAACCTTAATAAGTGTGTCTATTTAATACTCACTTGGGATTGTTTAAATATTTGCGTTTTCCTTTGGCAGTGCTTCCGCACCCGCCATTTTCCAACGGTACTTGGAACAGCTGACTGTGCAAGTACCGAATTGTTCAAACTACTTGGACGCTATTGTCGTAGGAGGTCGTGCACCTGATGTACATATTACAAATTTACCTGCTTTGTTTCGAGTGTTATCTGAAGCAGGAATAAAATGTAGACTGCACAAGTGTGATATTTTTTAAACCTGAGTTGGATTGTCTTGGTCACGTCCTAAACAGACAAGCTCTACATCGTCTTCAGTCGCATTTGTTAGCCATATGACATTTTCCAGTTCCTCGTAATTTCATAGAATTGCAGTCAGTTTTAGGGAAAATGAAGTATTGTATTCGGCTCATACCGAATGCTCCACAAATCGCTGATTCATTGCATCGCTTGCGTCGCAAGAATATCCAATATGATTGGAGATATCAGTGCCAATTAGGTTTTCAAAAAAACTTAAGGATGCATTGCTCAGTCCTCCTGTAAAACCAGCTGTATTGCAAGTTAAAAATTTCCTTATACGGAATCAGTGCAGTGCTTTCGCACAGAATTAGTGATAAAGACAGACCTATTGCTTTCGCATCAAAAGTGTTGTCCAAAGCTCAGTGAAACTACTTACAAATTGAAAAAGAGGGCCGGTCACAGTGGCAGAGAGGTTCTAGGAGCTTTATTCTGCAACCGCGCGACCGCTACGGTCGCAGGTTCGAATCCTGCCTCTGGCATGGCTCTGTGTGATGTCCTTGAGTTAGTTAGGTTTAAGTAGTTCAAAGTTCTAGGGGACTAATGACCTCAGCTGTTAAGTCCCTTAGTGCTCAGAGCCATCTGAACCATTTTGAATAAGAGGCTTTGGCTGTTGTGTATGGTGTCACCACATTTCACACTATTTGTATGGTACAATATTTTACGAGTACTTAGTAACGGACCACATGCCTTTTCCCCGCGTGGAGTGGCTGCGTGGTTCGAGGCGGTATGTGACGGATTGCGAGACCACTCCCGCCGGAGGTTCGAGTCCTCCCTTGGGCACGGACATTTGTGTTGTTGTTAGCACAAGTTAGTGTAAGTAGTGTGTAAGCCTAGGGACCGATGACCTCACCAGTTTGGTGCCTAAGGAATTGACACAGGTTTGAACATTTACTAGCCTTTGCTGTCCGTGCTTAATCCGAAGGAACCGGTTCCTGTACGAACTGCCCAAAAATTGCAAAGATGGACTTTGTTGTTGTCTCAGTACCAGTGTGGGATTGTGTGTCGTCCGACTGCTCGACATAGTAATGCGGACACACTTTGCCTTCCGATTGTTCCTGACACAGACTTTGACGCTTCTGCGGCATCTTGTTGTCACGTATATGCTCAGGATTCTTATTCCTCAAGTCTTTTCCATCGATCTATAAGAAAATTGGGCAGGCCATGAACGCTATACAGATTTGAACATTTTTTCCCCCAGTGCATTCGCACTTCTTGACCTTGTTCCTTGAGTAGCATAACGAACGCTGTAGTGTGAGGATACTTTGCACGTCGGCATAACCTCGCTGTACAGGAAGGTATTATTCTTGTACAAAATGACAGTGGCCAGTCACATGTATTGATACCTAAAGGTTTCCAAACAGATGTGTTCCAGTTATTTCACCAAGGACACTGGGGGATTATTCGTACGATACAGTTAGCGTTGACTTTGTACTTGGCGGATATGGACGCCCAAATAGAACAGATGATACCACACTGTCACAAATGTATGGAAAAAACAATCTGCTCCCAAAAAATGGCTCTAAGCATAATGGGACTTCACATCTGAGGTCATCTGTGCCCTAGACTTAGAACTACTTAAACCTATGGACATCACACACATCCATGCCCGAGGCAGGATTCGAACCTGCGACCGTAGCAGCAGCGAGGTTCCGGACTGAAGCGCCTAGAAACTCGCGACCACAGCGGCCGGTCAGTACGCTCCGCCACACAAGTTCTCTGCTATCCCTAAGTCACAAGCGCCAAGGCAACGTGTGCACATAGACTTCGCAAGACCTTTTTCGATCACCTGCTGGTTGTTATGGTTGACTCGTATAGCAAGTTTCCTTTTGCTGTGCCGATGAACTCGACAACGTCACTTAGCACAAGTCAGGTGTTGTCTTCGGTCTTTTGCCTAGAATGTTTACCTGAAGCAACAGTGCTAGACAACGGGCCTCAGTTCACATCAAACTAATTTGAAGCATTCTGTGAACGCAATGGCATACTGCATCTAACTAGTGGACCATTCCATCCATAGTCAAACGGCGAAGCGATACGCTTTGTCAGAACGTTCAAGAAGCAGGTGGTCAAACTTCGCTCCACACACAGCACGGGTCAAGCATTGCCACTGTTTCTTGCCTCGTATCGTTCGCACCTATGATATGGACCATTGCCAGCGGAATTGCTTCACGTCCGCCGGCATCACACACTGCTCCACCTGCTCCACCCTCCTAAGCATCCGGCACCGAAGCAAGGTTGCAAGTATCGCTTCGTGGGCATGATATTGTCTTTTACAGAGACTTTAGCGGCAGCAGACGATGGGAGCGAGGCGAGATCGACCGTCGTCTTGGCGCTTTCATTTATCTTATTTCAGATCCAGATGGTTTGCCGCGCCTTCTCAACCTCCTCTCACCCTAGCGATGGAGCTGGATCCGCCAACACCGCAGCAGTCACCACCTTCTTCATATGGATCATGGCAGCAGGAGGTTGAAGCGTACCCTTCTGGTCGTTTGCCGGGTGATGTACCCGCCAAGGCGTAGGCCCAATGGCAGGTTACGGCCGGAAGCTTGACATCTCCTGCAACCAAGCTTTCGGCCTATCTTGACGCCCACTTCCTGCATCCCCTGCCATTGTCGCACTCAATACACAACGACTATCCGTCGCTTCTGGGGGTAGAAATGTTCTGCCGTAACCACAACCGCCGGAACGAAGATGCGGAGTGCAAGACCAGCGAGGAAGGTGAGGAAACGTCGGCGAATGGTGAGCGGAAATGGACCGCGCTGAGCCAAGAGCGACAGCTCGAAGAAGTGAATATACACTACTGGCCATTAAAATTGATGCACGACGAAGATGACGTGCTACAGGCGCGAATTTTACCGACAGGAAGAAGATACTGTGATACGCAAATGATTAGCTTTTCTGACCATTCACACCTAGTTTGACGCCGGTGGCGACACCTACAACGTGCTGACACGTGGAAAGTTTACAACCTGTTTCTCATACACAAACAGTAGTTGACCGGCGTTGCCTCGTGAAACGTTGTTTTGATGCCACGTGTAAGGAGGAGAAATGCGTACCATCACGTTTCCGACTTTGATGAAGATCGGATTGTAGACTTTCGCGATTGCGGTTAATCGTATCGCGACTTTGCTGCTCGCATTGGTCGTGATCCAAAGACTGTTAGCAGAATATTGAATCGGTGGGTTCAGGAGGGTTTTACGGAACGCTGTGCTGGATCCCAACGGCCTCGTACCACTAGCAGTCGAGATGACAGGCATCGTATCCGGATGGCTGTAACGAATCGTACAGCCATGTCTCGATCCCTGACTCAACACATGGGAACGTTTGCAAGACAACAACCATCTGCACGAACAGTTCGACGACGCTAGCAGCAGCATGGACTATCAGCTCGGAGACCGTGGCTGCGGTTACCCTTGACGCTGCATCACCGACAGGAGCACCTGCGATGGTGTACTCAACGAAGAACCTGGGTGCACGAATGGCAAAACGTCATTTTTTCCGATGAATCCAGGTTCTGTTTACATCAGCACGATGGTCGCATCCGTGTTTGGCAACATCGCAGTGAACGCACATTGGAAGCGTCTATTCGTCATCGCCATACTGGCGTAGGACCCGACGTGATGGTATGGGTTGCCATTGGTTTCACGTCCCTGTCACCTCTTGTTCACAATGACGGCAATTTGAACAGTGGACGTTACATTTCAGATGTGTTACGACCCTTCATTCGATCCCTGCGAAACCCTACATATCAGCAGGATAATGCACGACCGCATGTTGCAGGTCCTGTACGGGCCTTTCTGGATACAGAAAATGTTCGACTGCTGCCCTGGCCAGCACATTCTCCTGATTTCTCACCAATTGAAAACGTCTGGTCAATGGTGGGCGAGCAACTGGCTCGTCACAATACGCCAGTCACTACTGTTGATGAACTGTGGTATCGTGTTGAAGCTGCATGGGCAGCTGTACCTGTACACGCCATCCAAGCTCTGTTTGACTCAATGCCCTGGGGTATCAAGGCTGTTATTACGATTCTGGGTAATGTTTTCTCAAGATCTATGCACCCAAATTGCGTGAAAATGTAATCTCATGTCAGTTCTAGTTTCATATATTTCTCCAATGAATACCCATTTATTATTTGCATTTCTTCTTGGTGTAGCAATTTTAATGAACAGTAGTGTAAGTGCCGCTTCTGCTAGCCTCGACTGCTCAGGTCGGCTCAGTCTACAAGGGACATTAGCGCTACGCTATCAGGTTGTCATGATCCGTATCAAGTGCTTACTTGGACTTGGTTCATAACTCGAACTTTACTGTCTTCATGTCGCTTCTCGCTAGCGATATTTGCTGAAATTTCAGTTAAGTATTGGTAATTGCTTTATAGAAATAAAACTACTAACGTTTTTTGTTTGAATTGTTGCATAGCATTCCGAGAACGCAGCATCCTCTAGGCACCCTATAAGCAAGACCTCACGATGAATGCTTCCACCAACAGAAAGTCCGCTACATCTTGAACATTAAAAGGGAGGACCATACAACCCACGCAGTGATGCTCGAAAAAGCGCATCTAAGCGGCATTAAGGAAACCGTGATTGCTCATCAGCTGAGATGTCTGCCTTCTTAACTGAGTGGTAAAGTGCTGGCCTCCCATGCACTGGGCCCGTGTTAGATTCCCGTCGAGGTAGGATATTTTCTCCACTCGGGGACTGGGTGTTGTGTTATCATCATTTCATCCTCATCATCTGGTGCAAGTCGCCCAATGTGGCGCCAAGTGAAATAAGACTAGTCAGCCGAACTCGAATAGAAGATCCCGGCCCAAAATGCCATACGATCATTTCATTTCTTTATCAGCTAAGATGGTTAGGTCATCATTCACTGCATAAGTGATACAAGGCTTTCCCCCCAAATCCAGTATGGGGAATTCTGCTTTGGCAGTAAACCTCTTAGAGCCCCTCTTAAGCGCTTCAATGACCCGGGAAACTCATCTTGAAGACAACTGGCATAAACATATAAACTTGGGAAGAATGTGATGTGGCGGAGCACTGCATCCACGGCCATCAGGTTTTTTTGAAGGAGAACGCTGCAGACTAGTGGAAACCAACGGACAACGTGGAAGCTCCGTCAGTCACATCCCCACCTTCGTCCAACCATTCAGTGCGACGTATGTGGAGGCACGCTTTTTGCCAGGAGTGGTCTGTTCAACCATCGGAACACATCCATGATTGGAATTAAAATGCTCATAATGTACAGGAAGAAGCTGTGCATAGTCGTAATTGAGTTGTAGCCGACGACAATGACGACATAAAGAATTAACGTTGTACATACAAAAATTTATTTACTTTTACAATGGTGAAAATAACGCGAATTATTATGAAAAAAAGTTATCTGAGACAATGAAATCACCCAATTTAATTACTTAATTTACTTCCAAACTAATAATAAAGTAGTTGTGTATAGGACAAGAAACAAAAACAAAGAAAATGTTAAACTAACGAAAAAGAAATTGAACTGTTCAGTCAGAAAGTAGGTTCACATAAAATTCCCTGTATTGTACATCAACAAATATCAAATATCCAACTAGACCTCATTATTCCGGCCAGTAGAGGAAGAACCTCGTTATGGTACAAAGGTTACACCTAAAAAACTGGATTCAACAGTTTTACGGCGATGGTATTTACGTAGCTCCAACATGATGGACTCAATGCTACAAAGAACACTGTTCTTGTTTTATTCTGCCTACAGTTCTAATACAGGATGCCTAGTAAACCTGCCTCCCCGCATCACTAGACAACAATTCAAGCAGATCTTACTAATGAAGTTTATTACAAAAGGAAATGATCATAGATGTGAGACTCTGACGTGTCGGAAGCAAAGGGTGACAGACAAACAAGAAATCCCTTCAGTATATACAATTCATGACTCAAAAGAAGTAACACAGTTCCTAAGTCGCTGCTATAGAAGTGCCTGTTCTTTAAGCCTCTGTAGAAGTCGTAGAAGTCCTAGTCTTCAATTGGGCTGTTGATAGGAAGCGCTGCGCTTGTATCTCCTTTGTGTCGAGGACGCTGCCGCCGGGTTGTCGTCCTAGAGAGGGGTTGGTGCGCGTGCAATTGGCTGACGTCTTTTTCACGGCCCTCTGTGGTCCAACCCCGCCTGGAGTGCTGGCGCTCGACTTTATGCCGGAACATTCCTCCCCCTGAAAGCGACGGACCGTCGTCGTATAAGGAGCTCGACAATGGGAGGGGAAGCAGAATCGTTGACGCTGCACTGGACCAGAAGCTATGGGTGCAGGGGATGTCAGGCTTCTGGTCGTACCCTAACATCTCGCCTTCACTCTGCGGGAAACGTCCCCTGGAAATAGACCAGAAGGGTATATGTCCCCCTCCTGAGGCCCATAACCGGATGAAGAAGGCGTCCGATGCTGCGGCGTGGGCGTATCCAGCTCCATCGCTAGAAGAAGAGGAGGTGGAGGAGGCGATGGCTCCGTGTATATGGGGTAATATCGTGGTGTCGTGATGAAACTCTCCGGAGGCTGCTGTGACCGCGCTATCCTCAGGACCCGTAAATCTAGGGGAAGAGACACAGAATGATCAGTGCGAATTTGATTGTGATGTCAGCGGTGCCATCCGTCCGGGCCTATAACGATATAAATGCATGTGCCAAGCCTACGAACGATCTCGTTTCGCGCCCACCGTCTGCCGCTGCTAAAAACCCTGAAAAACACAATATCATTCAGACACGAACCTATACTTACAACCTCCCTGAGACGCCAGATGCTGATGAGGGTGGAGCAGGTGGGGCAATGTCTGATAGTGGCGGCCATAAAAAATTCTCCCGGTGATGGTCCATCTCATGGCTGCGAGCGACAGGAGGCAAGAAACACTTGCAATGCTTGATCCCTAGTGTGTGCAGCGCGAAGTTTGGCAATCTGCTGACAAAATGTTCCGTATGGCTGTGGATTGGAAGGTGCACTAGTTAAATGCTGTATATCCTTGCGTTCACAGAATGTTTTAAACTCATGTGACGTGAAGTGAGGGCCGTTGTTCGACACTATCACTTCAGGCAAACCTTCGAGAAAAAAAATAGAGGACAATACCAGTATCGTGCTACTGGATGTAGTCGAGCTGACTGGCCCAGCAAAAGGAAATTTGCTGTATGAGTCTACCACAATCAACCAAGGAATATTCCAAAGGGGTTTGACTATGTCTATGTGCACACGTTGCCAAGCAGATTTTGACTTAGACAACGCAGAGAATTTTTGTGCCGGAGTGGACGGATTTTCCGCACATACGTGCACTTCATCCTATTTCGGTGCCCATACCCTGTCAAGTACAGTGTCGACACAAAAACTGTTTCATACGAACAATCCCCCAGTGTCCTTGGTGAAGTAACTGCAACACTTCCTTTTGCAAAGCTTTAGGGTTCAACAGACGTGACTGGCCACGGTCATTTTGAACAATAATCACACCTTGCTGTACCGAGAGGATATGCTGATATGCAAAGCATCGCCACAGGACAGATTTCTTCATGCTATGCAAAGAGCGAAGCCAATATGTGCGAGTGTATTTTAGCAAAATGTTAAGATCTGAAGCAGCCCCTATGGCCTGTCCAGTACTCTAGTAGTTCAGAGGAAATGATTGAGGTAATTCAGAAACCTGAGCACCGATATGACAAGAGGCAGCAGAAGCGTCGATGTCTGTTTTAGGGCCAATCGGACGATGTAAAGAGAGTTAACATTACCATGTTTAGCTGTCGGCGATACATAATCTCGTACTGGTACTTAGAAAACAACAAAGCCCACTCATAGCATGTAAGCTTTCACGGCCGGCGTCTTCATTAATTAAAATTTCCTGGCTGAATTGCGTGGTCCACGTATAAAACTACTTCTCCTTCCTGACGTTTCGTTGCTTACTGCGGGCAACATCTTCTGAGGTGGGTCGCCGAACCGCCTGTTGTGGGGCTGTGAAACCACTGAGGGCTATGCTGGGACTAAGCCTCTCTGTCATTTCTAGGATCCCAGTTCAATACATCTATACATAAGGTGTCAGCAAAACACAAATACCCACATAAAAGAATCTGTCGTGGTCACGCACTGGGTTGCTGCAAAGGAATCCGTCGACCTTCATGTCCCCAATGTTGTATCCTGCCTACTCTGCAAATATGGGGTCCTTAGGAAACCTGCTTCCTCGTATCGCTAGCTGACAATTCAAATATCCTGTTAATGAAGTTTATTACAAAAGGAAATGACGACAATTCCTCACATTCTGAGATACAGATGTGTCGCGAGCAAAGAGTGACAGACAAACAAGAAATCCCTTCAGTATATACAGGGTGTTTCAAAAATGACCGGTATATTTGAAACGGCAATACAAACTAAACGAGCAGCGATAGAAATACACCGTTTGTTGCAATATGCTTGGGGCAACAGTACATTTTCAGGCAGACAAACTTTCGAAATTACAATAGTTACAATTGTCAACACCACATGGCGCTGCGGTCTGGGAAACTCTATAATACGATATTTTCCACATATCGACCATGCGTAGCTATAATATGGCGTAGTCTCTGAGTGAAATTACCCGAAACCTTTGACAACGTGTCTGGCCGAATGGCTTCACATGCAGATGAGATGTACTGCTTCAGCTGTTCAATTGTTTCTGGATTCTGGCGATACACCTGGTCTTTCAAGTGTCCCCACAGAAAGAAGTCACAGGGATTCATGTCTGGCGAATAGGGAGGCCAATCCACGCCGCCTCCTGTATGTTTCGGATAGCCCAAAGCAATCACACGATCATCGAAATATTCATTCAGGAAATTAAAGACGTCGGCCGTGCGATGTGGCCGGGCACCATCTTGCATAAACCACGAGGTGTTCGCAGTGTCGTCTAAGGCAGTTTGTACCGCCACAAATTCACGAAGAGTGTCCAGATAGCGTGATGCAGTAATCGTTTCGGATCTGAAAAATGGGCCAGTGATTCCTTTGGAAGAAATGGCGGCCCAGACCAGTACTTTTTGAGGATGCAGGGACGATGGGACCACAACATGGGGCTTTTCGGTTCCCCATATGCGCCAGTTCTGCTTATTGACGAAGCCGTCCAGGTAAAAATAAGCTTCGTCAGTAAACCAAATGCTGCCCACATGCATATCGCCGTCATCAGTCCTGTGCACTATATCGTTAGCGAATGTCTCTCGTGCAGCAATGGTAGCGGCGTTGAGGGCTTGCCGAATTTGAATTTTGTATGGATAGAGGTGTAAACTCTGGCGCATGAGACGATACGTGGACGTTGGCGTTATTTGGACCGCAGCTGCAACACGGCGAACGGAAACCCGAGGCTGTTGTTGGATCACCTGCTGCACTAGCTGCGCGTTGCCCTCTGTGGCTGCCGTATGCGGTCGGCCTACCTTTCCAGCATGTTCATCCGTCACGTTCCCAGTCCGTTGAAATTTTTCAAACAGATCCTTTATTGTATCGCTTTTCGGTCCTTCGGTTACATTAAACCTCCGTTGAAAACTTCGTCTTGTTGCAACAACACTATGTTCTAGGCGGTGGAATTCCAACACCAGAAAAATCCTCTGTTCTAAAGAATAAACCATGTTGTCCACAGCACACTTGCACGTTGTGAACAGCACACGCTTACAGCAGAAAGACGATGTACAGAATGGCGCATCCCACAGACTGTGTTGTCTCCTATATCATTCACATCACTTGCAGCGCCATCTGTTGTTGAAAATTGTAACTACTGTAATTTAGAAAGTTTGTCCGCCTGAAAATGTACTGTTGTCCCAAGCATATTGCAACAAACGGTGTATTTCTATCGCTGCTCGTTTAGTTTTTATTGCCGTTTCAAATATACCGGTCATTTTTGAAACACCCTGTATAATTCATAATAGAAGAGAAGTAATACAGTATCTAAGTCGCTGCTATACAAATGCCATTCTTGATGATGATGCGGGAGTCGTCTTCAATTGTGCCGCGGCAGAGCGGCGCGGTGCTCATGTCCTCTTCGTATCGAGGGCGCTGCTGTCGGGTTGTTGGCCTGGAGAGGAGTTGGTCCTCGTGCAATTGGACTGATGTCTTCTCTACAGCCCTCTTTGCTCTAACGCGCCCACCTGGCGAACCTGGGCTTGATTTTACTGTGGAAGGGTTCTCATCACCACTGACATTGACACTGTACTGAGGAGATAGAAATGGCATTGCACAGGCAGCATAGAGATGTTGGAAGTTGAGGTTGATTTTCTATTTCGATTTTAGAGGAGAATGAGTTACTCAAAGTTGAGTGACACACAGTAAGATGCATATACAATGCATTTGGATCACCTGCCTTCATATTCAGCTGTGAAGGTAATAATTCTTGCGGTTTGGTCAAACTTCATAAATGCTACTCTTTTTTTTCCCAGTTAATGCCCAGTACGGTGCCAGGGCAGAATGCTATGTCTCGAAACATAAATTAAATTATGTTCTACTGTTCTAAAATATCCTGTGAACACAAGGTAGTTGTATAAAAGCATCACTGTCCAGCTGAGTTTTAGTCAAAACCAGCAGCCAGACTAAGTAAATTATTCCAGTGTACAAATTTTATTTTATAATGTTTACAACGTTCTTCTTCGTGACCCTTTTGATTTTTTCAGGTACGTTTTTATTTGTTATAGGAATATAAGATAATCACCTGGTGCTCCTATTTTTTTTGATGTTGTTCTTCCGACTTCATGGATATGTTTTCCTTCCTGTGCTTTCATTCAATGGTGCAATATAATTTAGAGTAAAACTTACATCAACCACGTTCGCCATTTTCCTTGATACACAACGGTCTTCCACGGTGGTCAAGTTTACATCTACAAAAAGCTTAACTTGTACACAGAAAAAAGATCTGTTGTTGTGCTAACATATCGCATGTACCACTTTATTCCAGTGAGTTAAAACTCTGCTTTGCCAAAAATTCGGTGGACAACTTTCCTTGAGGCGTGTCTTCAAGTGTCCCAAACGTTTTGGAGAAAAGTGCACACAGAATTTGTCCTACACGTCTTGACTGCCAAACAAAAACAACACCACATTGGCATCTGCCGTGATTTGATTGAAATACAAAGAGCGGAGAATTATTTTTGTTAGCAGTACGAACCTACCACAAAACGATAAAGTGCTGAAATTCAGATGAAGAGTCAACGCTTGACGATATAACCGGCATGCAGGCATATGGGAGACATAACTTGAACAACATCGGAAAGCAAAACTTTTCTGGCAGTTTCACATGGTTGTATGAACGAACACTGCCTTGTACTGAAATCAGGGATACTACGCGGACTGAAACCACAATCTTCACTATTCTCTATTTTTTTTAAATCTATTTTCGAAACTTTTCGGAATGATGAGAATTTGGTTATCTCGTGCTGTGACCACGTGCAGTAGTCCAGTAGCCACTCCTCTTTGTGTTACGACTCTGGTATCTACATACCGATCACTACTTAAATTAGGCAGTCTTCAACAGCGGATGGTTCATTGTACAACAAAACCAGTTACCCACTGAAGATTGTTCAGACCCACTCGAGCTATAAAACATACTAATATTGAGCTCTTTGTCGTAGACCACACTTAATGAAACCTTACTGAGTGGCGTCAAAGCCACTTTATCCGACACATAGAAGAGTGTACTACTGGACGAATGTTACAATAAATTTTTAACTTTCCCGCTGCCTGGGTAGAATCGGGCTACTTTTGACTCCTCGTTGGCACATTCAGATACCCAAAATGTAGCAAAATATTTAAACTTCGTAAAAATATTTCTTGAGAATGAAATTTTCACTCTGCGGCGGAGTGTGTGCTGATATGAAACTTCCTGGAACATTGAAACTGTGTGATGTTCCGAGACAAGACCTCGGGAGCTTCGCCTTTTGTTTGGAAGTTAGGACGCGACGTACTGGAGGAAGTAAAGCTGTGAAAATGAGTCTTGAGTCGTGCTTGGGTGGCTCAGCTATTAGAGCACTTGCACAAGTAAGATGAAGAGTTCGAGTCACGGTCCAACACATAGTTTTTATCTGCCAGGAAGTATCATATCAACGCACTCTCCGCTGCAACGTGAAACTCTAATTCGGGAAATACGCCAGGCTGTATCTAAGCCATATGTCTGCAATATCCTTTCTTCCAGAAGCGCTAGTCTTTCAAGTTTTGCAGGAGAACTTCTGTGAAGTATGGAAGGTAGGAAACGAAGTGCTGGCGGAAATCGTTAAATGGGTCTAAGGCTTCCATTCAGCCCCTTGTTGAGCAGTCTGGTATGGCAGCTGAAGACGAAGTTTTAAATTCCACGCTCAAGAAATCATTCACCTAGGACAATCATACAAATATACAGCCATTTTACCGTCGGACAGACTCCCGTATGCAAGACAGAGCAATAAGCATCCCTTGCTTGGAAAAACTACTGAAACATTTGGTAGCAAATAAATCACCAGGTCCGGCTGTAATCCCACTTCGGGTTTGCATACACACTCTACGGCATTGCCCTCTACCTAGCTCCCATGTATCGTGAACATCTCGACCACCAATAAGTCTGAAACCACTGGAAAAAAACGAGGGCACTCCAGTATATAACAAGGGTAAAAGAACGAAACCACAAAATTACAGACCAATATCCTTAAATTCGGTTTGCCGCAGATTTCTTCACCGTATTCTCAGTTCGAATGTAATAAACTTTCTTGAGATTGAGAAGCTTATGGCCACGATCAGCATGGTTTTAGAAAACATCGATCGTGCGAAACTCAGATCGCCTTTTTTTTCAAATTATATATTGCTAACGATGGACGGAGGGCAACAGACAGATTCCATACTTGTAGATTTCCGAAAAGCATTTAACACTGTGCACCACTGCAGGCTGTTAACGAAGGTGCGAGCATATGGAATGCGTTTACAGATATTTGAGTGGTTCGAAGACTTTTTAAGTAACAGAACCTATTATGTTGTTGTACTCGACGACGAATGTTCATCAGAGACCAGGTTATAGTCGGGAGAGCTCCAGGGAAGTCTGATAGGACTTCTGTTGTTCTCTATATACATAAATGATTTGGGTGACCGGGTGGGCAGCAATCTGCGGCTGTTTGCTGATTATGCTGTGGTGCACGGTAAGGTGTCGAAATTCGGTGAGTGTGCGAAGATGCGAGAGGACTCAGACAAAAGTCTACTTGGTGTGATGATTGACAGTAGCTGCAAATGTGGAACGATGTAAGTTAATGCGGATGAGTAGAAGGAACAAACCCGTAATGTTTGGTTACGGTGCTACTACTGTCCTGCTTGACAGTCAAGTCGCAGCGGTGAAAGCGATATGAAATGGAACGAGTATGTGAGAACTGTCATAGAGAAGGCGAACAGTGACTTCGGTTTATTGGGAGAATTTTAAGGAAGAGTGGTTCACCTGGAAAGGAGACCGCACATAGGACGCTGGTGTGACGAATTCTTGAATACTGCTCGAGGGTTTGGCATCCGTACCAGGGCAGATTGAAGGAAGGCACTAAAGCATATCAGAGGTGGTCTGCTACATTTGAACAACACCAAAGTGCTACTGAGATGCTTCGGGTGTTCAAGTGGGAATCCCTGGAGGGAAGCAGACGTTCTTTTCGAAAAAGACTTTGGAGAAAATTTAGAGAATCGGCATTTGCAGGTGACTGCCGAACGATTCTACTGCCAAACGATGGCACATGGCTGCACGTTCAGAGACCGTGAATAGCTACAATTACAAGAAAACGGTCTTCGGTCACTGATTTTTAACGAATTAACCGGGATTCAACACTGCTAGGAGTGTCTTCCCCAGAACGTAAACTAACGTATGGTCTATAACATGGTCGCAGAATTATGACTAAAAACGTATGTTACTAACTATAAGTACGGAATTATCGTGAAAGACTGGCAGTACTTAAATGTCATTTATAAAATAATAAATATGCCAAAAGGGCATTAGTCACAAAGATGTTTAAGATTAAAAAAACTGCGATGGCGAGCCACTAAGGGCTGCTCGTTACTTGTGTGCTGCAGGTTGTAAATTTTATAAATGACATATAAGTAATGCCAGTCTTTCACGATAATTCCCTACTTATAGTTTGTATCACACGTTTTTAATCATAATTCTGTGACCATATTACAGACCATTCTTTAGTTTAAATTCTGAGGAAGACACTCCTAGCAGTGTTGAAACCCGGTTAATTTGTTAAAAATTGGTGACCGAGGGCTGTTTTCTTTTAATTGTGATTCTAATGTCGCCACATCACGCTTAGGCATCACGAAGACTAGATTCGATAAATTAGGGCTCATAAGGAAACACGTAGACAGTCGTTTCTCCCTCGATTTATTTGCGAGTGAACAGGAAAGGAAATGGCTGCTAGTTGTATTGTGTACCCTCCGCCTCACACCGTATTGTAGCTTGCGGAGTAGTTACGTAGATGTAGATGTAGAAGAATAGCTGCGAAGATGGGTCGTGGGTCATTCTTGGGTAGCTTAGCTGGCGGAACACTTGCATATGCAAGGCAAAGTTCATGATTTGGAGTCTCGGTCTTACACAGGGTTTTAATCTGCCAGAAAGTTTCACGTTTCTTGAGGTATAGCACGTATGCCTGCCTCCGATGCTGTGTAGTGAGTGTGTTTCGCTGTCTTGCGGGCGACCCAAGCTCATTCGCATTATAGTCAATGATTTGTTCTCGATGGGACAACTGCTGCTGAGTACACTTTGTCTCTCGAGGCCATTAACGTAGCTATTTGAATGAATAGTATCGGTTCCAACATCGGTAACAGTGATGACGGGCGGAAGAGCAGCGTGATAACCCACTGCGGCCCCATACTGAGTCTCGATGGTGCACCTTGCAGGCGATGACAGGGTGACCGGTCGGGATTAGTTGTCCTGTGGGGCTGATGATGGGTTTACCTCTCCTTTTATAAATCTCTTCCCCGCGTCCAGTCAGACGACAGTACCATCAGAATAGAATCGGAAACCACATTACCAAGGACCCGCCTCTCTCTCTGCAGGTCTCGGTCGCTGGAACCCTGTGTCACCGAAGTCCGCCGGCCATAAATCAGAGGAAGCAAAACGCGGCGTCGTTGTTCTTGGGTCGAACCGCGCGGAAACATGGAAGGCGGGCACGCACGTGAGGATTCACCGAGGGGTACACCATAGATTTATCGCGGCACAGCACTCGATTAAGTTCCATAAATTAACCGACCCCTTGTCCCAGTAAATTACACAGCCCGTGTTTGCCTTTCAGTTCGAGTGTGTGAACGCATCACTACCTCGATATTAAAATTCAAGATAGGCGTTCACTTGGATCATGGAGCATGTCAAACACTAAAGTGTGCAAGAGTGGCCTTAAATTTAGGTTCACTGTGTGTGAAGATATACTTTCCCGACTTCCAATGTGAAATAACGCTTTTGATAACAGATCATAATCACTTGTTATCAAGAAATTTCAGGCATTTGGTTGCAAAGCTAAAAACGTCAACTTTCATTTCTTTTGATAGCTAGTTAAATATGTGTCGAAAGTGACACATCTTCGCACAGCGTTGTATTGTTTTTTCATGACTTCAGAGTCTTTACGGATGGTCTGAGAATAGCGTCGTTGCCTTGCAAAATGGGCATCGCAGTTGTTCATATCATGTACTCGAACTTCTTTTGAACTTGAAGTATTCTACAGCAGTCTGCATTCCCTCTTCATGTATAAGGGGAAAAAACGAGAAATACTTGTTTGAAAAGTAATCACCATAACTGTCATCCAGTTGAGAGAGAAGCCGTCCATGGCTTCATGGATAAATGTTTGCGATTGCCTAATGAACAATGGTTGTACCCAGGAGAGCATCTAGGACCAACACCTGGAGTTACAGTCTGGGGTGCGATTTCGTATGACAGCAGGAGCACATTCGCGGCTATCCCACACATTCTGACTGAAAAGCTTACGTCAATCTCGTGGTCAGACCTGTAGTGGTGCCAATCAGGAATGGCATTCCAGGAGGTGTTTTCCAACGCTCGCCCACGTACTGATGTTGTAACTAAACTTTGCCTACGGAGAGTTGACATGTGGCTTTGGCCTGCTCAGTCACCACATGTGTCTTCAATCGACATTACGTAACATCATTAGATAACAACTCGAATGTCATCCAATATTGGCATTAACCGCCCCTGTACTGACCCATCAAGTGCAATAGTCAAGGAACTCTAACTCATAAATTGACATCCGGCACCTGTACAAGACAATGCCTGCGCGCTTGCAAGTTTGCATTCAACATCTGGTGCAAACCAATTATTATTTTATCAGTATTCCGCAGTTGCAATGACTTATCTCGCCCATAATTTAACAGTTTTATCTCGCAGTATTAATCCCTTACTTATGTTACCTGGGTAAATAAATTCCCGAAATGTTATTACTTTATTTAATTATTACTATTGTTGTAATTATTGTTATTATTGTGGTGTTACAATTTTCTTCCGTCAGTGTATAAAGGGGAAAATTGTTACAAAAAACCTCTGAAGTTTCGTGGCAGATTTACCGTAACTTTTCGTACGTTACGTTGATAAATAATTGGCCAGGTATAGGCTATATGTCCTTAAATAGTCAGATGTATAAATGTATATGTAATATACAAAGGGGAAACGTCGTTACAAAAAATCTGAGAAAACTCTTAACCAACTTGCTTGAAATTGTTGGTTGATACTCCAGTAACATTCAAACAGACACAAGCTATATATTTTTAATATATAAATTTAAGTGCCTGACCAATTTGCTTCATGGTTTTACAGGATACCCTAACGAACATCTGACAGACAAAGGTTATATATATTTTTAAATATCCCAATATATGTATATAATGGTAAACTTCATAGCCAAAACTCTCTGAAAATTCTGGACACATTTACTTAAAACTTTTACACGGTACTCTAGCAGACATTCAGATCGAAATGTGGTACATATTTTCTGAACCACAATGGAATGGTGTTCTGCTTAAACCAACTCTGGGGAAGAAATTTTGTGCTCTGCTCTACTGTGGAAATGTGTGGTTTTGTTTTCTTCCTCACAGTCAGACAATTTGTTTCTCCCACATGTATTCTTTCTCATTATACATTTTTGAAAGAATGTGTAGACAACAATGTGTAAATTGTTTTCTTCCTTGCCGTCGGTTTTCACAGAGGACAGAAAATCTATGTTTACAGCTTATCAACTTATGATTAGAATAATACTATGGATTACGAATTAGCAATAAAAATAAACATACTTAAGAACAGAGAGAGTAGGGGAAAGGAGACAGATAGAGAGTGGGGCAGGAAATGGACATAAGCAGGGAGAAGTAGGAGACAGACATAGAGAGGGCGATGAGGAAATGGACAGAGAAAATGGGTGGGAAGAGGATTAGAATGTTTATACCATTTTCCAATATATTTAGCAATTTCAAAGCATCGTTGAATTTGTTAGTAAACATATATTTGCAACTGAGAACTGAGTTTTATTCTCAAATATATTCTACAGTTGCCGAAAAGTAATAGCTATGAATAAAATAATAATTTATTAAGATATTTAGCTCTAGTTGTAAAATAGTAAAATTAAAATAACTAAAAACTAAGTAATGACAATCAAGTAATATAATGAAATGATAATTTTGTCCGCCCAACCAACATGATGAGAAAATCCTTATTGAATGCCTTGGCTACAGTCAGCGCCATTGGTTTCTGTAATTGTGTGAGTGTATCAGATTTGGATGTGAGTTCAACCATGACGATAACACAAGACAAAAACAGTGCCATATTCTTCGGAGGGGTTGCAGTAACTCGGCGGTTGCTATTTATCTTAATTTTAAGGTTTTTAACATGGGTGTCAACAGCGACTATTGTATAATTGAAAATTTTGAAAACACAACCCTCAGTCGCGAAACATATTGTAACCTAGGTTTCGGTGTCACAAGGGACAGCTTCTTCGGACAAAATTAAAACTAAATGTTACGGCATAGCGTACCAAAAAATACGAAAGCTGCAGTCATACCTGAAAGCGTCAGATAGTCAGAATTAAAATAAAATGCAACAGAGGTGAAAGCCACTAGGGGCTGCCATATGTCCTCTACTACAGTCAACACAAAACTGAAACATAATGTGACTTGTGCGCCACGGCAACTTGAAGACAATACCGCCAACTGGTGGTTGATTGGTAAAACAAGCTATTTTGTAAACATCTCTCGTAACTGCAGAGAGGGAAATAAACAAACACCTGAACGGTGAACATGAAGTAATTACAATAGCAGGATACTGCATCATATAAAATACAACTAACGAATGACTGGCTGTAGTACAAAAATTCCAGATTAAATGCATAAAGAAGACATATACGAAATAATCCATTAAATGACATTACTGCTTGCTATAATAGATCATCATCATCATCATCATTTAAGACTGATTATGCCTTTCAGCGTTCAGTCTGGAGCACAGCCCCCTTATAAAATTCCTCCACGACCCCTATTCAGTGCTAACACTGGTGCCTCTTCTGATGTTAAACCTATTACTTCAAAATCATTCTTAAACGAATCCAGGTACCTTCTCCTTGGTCTGCCCCGACTCCTCCTACCCTCTACTGCTGAACCCATGAGTCTCTTGGGTAGCCTTGTTTCTCCTATGCGTGTAACATGACCCCACCATCTGAGCCTGTTCGTCCTGCCTACTACATCTATAGAGTTCATTCCCAGTTTTTCTTTGATTTCCTCATTGTGGACACCCTCCTGCCATTGTTCCCATCTACGAGTACCTGCAATCATCCTAGCTACTTTCATATCCGTAACCTCAACCTTGTTGATAAGGTAACCTGAATCCACCCAGCTTTCACTCCCATACAACAAAGTTGGTCGAAAGATTGAACGGTGCACAGATAACTTAGTCTTGGTACTGACTTCCTTCTTGCAGAAGAGAGTAGATCGTAGCTGAGCGCTCACTGCATTAGCTTTGCTACACCTCGCTTCCAGTTCTTTCACTATGTTGCCATCCTGTGAGAATATGCATCCTAAGTACTTGAAACCGTCTACCTGTTCTAAGTTTGTTCCTCCTATTTGTCACTCAATCCGTTTATATTTCCTTCCCACTGACATTACTTTCGTTTTGGAGATGCTAATCTTCAAACCATAGTCCTTACATTTCTGATCTAGCTCTGAAATGTTACTTTGCAAACTTTCAATCGAATCTGCAACCACAACTAAGTAATCCGTATATGCAAGGCTGCTTATTTTGTGTTCTCATATCTTAATCTCACCCAGCCAGTCTATTGTTTTCAACATATGATCCATAAATAATATGAACAACAGTGGCGACAGGTTGCAGCCTTGTCTTATCCCTGAAACTACTCTGAACCATGAACTAAATTTACCGTCAACTCTTCATGTACTTGTGCCTGATTTCCTTATCCTGAAGTTTCTCCACTCTTATCCTCCTACATATGGATCTGACCTCCTGCACTTTCGGTCTCACAATCCCAATTTCACTGCAGATTAAATAATGATCAGTGTCATCAAAGAATTCACTGAATACACGTGTGTTCCTCACAGCCTTCCTGAATTCCTGATCTGTTATTATATAGTCAATGACAGATCTGGTTCCCCTGCCTTCCCAAGTATACCGGTGAATATAATAGATACATTGTAAAAACCAAAAAAGCCGTAAAAAGTAGAAAGAAAATGTATCTCTGAATCTGCAAGAAGTAGTTGGTACATCAAAGTGTTAGACCTCGTCAAGCAGCAGCTTTATCCCATTGAAATAACTTCTGCGCAACTGCATCTGCTCGTTGAGGAAAAGTCCATCATTCTAAAGTAAATGCTTGAAAATTTCCATCTCCTCCAAAATATCAAGTTTACGCCCTTTTTACCAATATGCAAAATTACCAACTTTTCAACCCCTTTAGGAGAGTGCCCTGTGATTGACAGGTGATTTGCAAAAGAAGAATTAGGGGCACACGAACCGTTTTCCCTAAGAAAATGTTCATTGCACTATATTGAAAAGGCACATCTTGTTTGACCAATATAATAGCCACCGCAAGTGTCACATGAAATCTTGTAGTCTCCAGAATTCTGCAGAGGGTTAGTAGTTGACTTTAAATTTTGGATGACATTTTTTATCAGGTTGTTATTTGTAGAGGAAGCAAAACAATCGTTATTAAATTTGTATTCAATCCGAAGCAACCTTTGAATCTGGTATGACACTGGATCTAAAAATGTAATTGAGAAGAATTTTTTCTCCGATTCTTCTGGGACGCTGATGAAAGAATCAAGTGTAGTACCCTTTTTGCCAATCTTCTTTCTGAGGATATCATCTGGCAACCGAGCTTCGTAACCATTATTGACGGCCACAGTTTTAATAAGATTAATCTCATTATTAAAGTTTTCTTTCCAAAGGGGAATGGAAGGTACTCTGTGAATAGCTGAGAAAAAGAAAGCATTCTTGTGAGAGGCTGGATACCTATAAGAAGCTGGAACGATTTGATCAGTTTGAGTCTCTTTACGGAAAATGTTGAAGGAAATTCTGCTTTAAATTAATGACAAGTAAGATCGAGGAAATTTAATTAACGATTTTCATTTTCTAGGTCACAAGTGAACTAAATACTATCATGAAGATCATTAAACAGATTGAAAATGAGGTTAATCCCATCAGGAGGACCTTTGTAGACTACTAATATATCGTCAGCTTATCCACAGTAGAACAAAATGCCCTGATCTGTAGCTGAAAGCTACCTCTAACGTATTAATAAAAATATCGGCAAGTAGTCCGGATAGTGGGTTCCCCATAGCTAGGCCGTAAACTTGTTGCAACAGTTGTGCATTGAACTGAACTTAACTACAACGCTGATCAAAATCATGAAATCTGTAATTTCTTCATCACAAATATCTTTCTTAAACCTACGCAGATTTTCCTCCACAATCTTAAGAGTTTCCTGCACAGAAACATTGCTGTAAATGTTTTTATATGTCTAACGAAAACAATCTAGTAGCCTGGTCACAATCTATATCCTCTACTTTGCGAACTACAGCAGCACTATTTCATACAGAACAGCTACGAGAGAAGACAAGAGAATTTATCAACCGATCAAATAAAAATATACCAAGTTCATGATAAACATTGTTCTGACTGTTCGAAATCGAACGAATGGGATGGCGAAGCTTTTGTATCTTAAATTGTGCTCTAAATTTGGGAGGTTGTGGATTCATATTAATAAGTGACTTTTTGACAGATGGCTTAAGCAAGAAATTGGCGTTGTTAACAGCTGATGTGATTTCTTTCTGGAGGGAGGGAGTAGGATCGACTTGCAGTTCATAAATAGCATTTTCTTTGAAAAAAGACGTGGTTTTCGAAATATACTCTTCATTGTATGCAATTAATAGTGAATAGCCCTTATCAGCTGAGACAGGTCATCGTCAAAGGAATTTATATTGTGAGGAAAGCTTGAAATAAAGAAAAAATCATAACAAGTGCTTTCAGCTTGGCACTCCGGGGCAAAATTGTGTTACATTAAAAACAATAAGTAAGGCGCCATCATGACCCTCGCAATAAACCGACTGTCACTCCTGCAAAAAAATTGGTTCAAATGGCTCTGAGCACTATGGGACTTAACATCTGAGGTCATCAGTCCCCTAGAACTTAGAACCACTTAAACCTAACTAACCTAAAGACATCACACACATCCATGCCCGAGGCAGGATTCGAACCTGCGACCGTAGCAGTCGCGCGGTTCCGGACTGACGCGCCTAGAACCGCACGGTCATCTCGGCCGGCTTCACTTCTGCAGCCCGAGAACTACCGTACCTGAAGATTCCCCTGAACGCATTTCTGTGGAAGGCCATGTTCCCTCGGCTCTCTGGGGACCGTTTTCGCCGTGACTGTACTCCTGTCCCTTATCCTCAGCACTTTAAGCTCGACTAGAAAATGAACGAACATGGAAAGCACCAGGTTAAATTACAGAATGTTAAAAATTAGATGAAGTCAGAACATACAAGCACTGTAACCCCATTAATCTGCCAGTGAGCAAGCAGCTGGAAACATTTTTATTCCACAATGAGAATTTCACTCTGCAGCGGAGTGTGCGCTGATTTGAAACTTCCTCCTATACGTCGTTGCAAGTTGCCACTTCCATACCAACCTCGTGTGGCGCGTTCGTGCATCCTCCAGACCAACTCGTAAGTCTTGGTCGATCCGTGGTGGATGCCTAGAGCCTGGTCTTCCCGACGACTGACTCCTTAAACGATAATCATCAGCATCCACTCGAACAGTCTACAAGCTGCCTTCGAGAGTGCTGAGCGGGACCCACATAGGATTGCGGGATATTCGGCAGCGATTCCACCTTGCTCTTATGCTGTCGCCAGCAAGCACGTGGCTATGGCACTGACCTGCAAGGTGGTGTCGCATCTCCCTGACTGGACACGGTAACTTCTTAATGATACGCGTCTTTATACCTGGTCGTCCACCTACGCTCTGAAGACTGTTATATCATTGAAAGAGACATTTTCAGATCCCACCTGCATGTGGACATCACATTCAATGCAACGGCGAAACGTAAAATCTGTGTCGGAACGGGACTGGAATCTCGATGCTCCTCGTCTCTAGAATGGTTGCCTTAACCGACTCGTCAATCCGAGCACACCTCCCGTCTACCGCAAATTCCCACATGCTGCACCCTGCTGATAAAGTGTTCTCCGACCATTATCTTGCATTTCCTTGCTGCTATTAGTCTGATTTCGGAAATGTCCGGAAGAACAGACACCGCACACTTAAATATGTACGTATATACGCCTAGGTGGCGCTTACATCTACTGTGCATAGGCGCTCACTCGGCCGAATCCTTGCGATCTCAGCTCCCTAGGTCACAACACAAGGGACGTAAACATCAGTTTTTCGTAAACTACCTTACTCTAAGGAAATGCAGAATACAGGCCTCATATTGAATTGGAAAGTGAATGTAAGAGAAATTGGAGAGCTCTTGCTATTGAATGATAGATATTCACTCATATATATCGTGTGTGTGTGTGTGTGTGTGTGTGTGTGTGTGTGTGTGTGTGTGTGTGTGTGTGTGTGTGAAGGAGAGTAATAGGGGGTGAGGCAGTAGGGGTGGACGGGTGTGAGAAACTAAATTTTGTAAGAACTTCAGCTCCCATTTAATTTCAGTTATACGTTCAAAAAGATATTAGAATACTCGTATGTTGTCATCTGCGATACCCTTATTTCTCAACAACTGAATCAATAAAATGAGCTTATCGTCCTACAATGATGTACATGTCGTACTGTAACCTCCTCCTCTCTTATCGACCTTAATAACAGTGAAAAATTAAACCCCGTGCACCTAATGGAAATTTGGGAAAAGCAATCGTCACCGAAGTTAATCTGTCGGTAAAGAGGGAGAAAAGGGTTACATTTAAATGAAAGGAAAAATGCAAATGAAACTGGTGGAAATTAATTTTGAAAAGGGGTAAAGTTAATAAAGAAAGTAAATGTGCGGTAGTTACGTTAACGATTAACTAGCGCTAATTAGATATTTGGCATTTGGGGGAAATTGCGGCCGCCATTCCTATGGAAAATTACTATAGTAACTGAAAAAGAAAGGTTATTAGACATATAATTAGCATTAGGAGCGTGGCAACTGAAGGTTGACACGTGTAGTGTGAAAAGTGCAAGTTGGTCAGAAGTAATAAATTTCGCTACTCTGGCTTAATTTAGCAAAAGAAGTAATAAAAGCGGAGAACTGAAAGTTAATTTAGTGACTGAAATTAATAGTGAACTTTGTTTCTGAAGCACTACGAAATTCAATAAAATAAGGTTAGTCTTGGGCTACCTCAACAATCATAGCTACTTGAATCTACGCAATTTAGAAATAAGAGATTTAACTTTGAACTTGAATTAAATGATTCTGAACAATTAACAATAGTAAGATTTAGTACGTACTAAGCTGAGCTCAGTCACAGGTAAGCTAAAATATGGTAACAAAACTCGCACCCTTAGCTTGTGCTTGTGTAATATAAATATTGTAGCCAGCTATGAATACCTTAACTGAACTTTGAAATTAAAGCAGTGAAATGGAATAATATTACTTTAATGCTGATTTTTGAATTTCAACGACACTCGGGTTCATTCCGGAAAAGGAAGGGACCCTGCTTGGTAATGCATTTGGGACAATGAGCAACAAATGTTCATGCTAAGTTGCTCTAATTATAGTTACGAAAATGGAACATTTTGAAAAGCTGAGGTCTGCCGTACAGTTCTAAAACTTTCCGTGCTTCCAGTCCTCCTTGTTGGTTGATTGAAGGTTTGAAGTCGTCGATTGAGGAGGTGGCAACAGTCACTCATTGTTGGCCGTCGCTGTTGCAGAAACTGGATGTTGGCGCACCTTCTTCTCGACACGGTCTCCAGCCAAAACGGGCTCTTGATGTGTGCCAGCTAACGCTTCCCGTCCGTGACACCGTGCCAGAAACTATCATAGCAAGTCGAGCGCAATTACATGCTGCCAAAACCCCGTAAGCGCGGCGACTCGCGGGATCGTCACCCAACACACCTGCTCCACTCCCTACTCCAGCCAGACTCCCTCTGTTCAGCCCGCGCTCCACGCAGCAGAGTTAATACTACCAACGTATTCGTTCGACAGCATAGTTTTCCCTAGGCAAGACCCAGCGTAAAATAGAAATAATATTTACAAAACAAACCAATTATACATCGACACAGATGCATAAATGTATGTACAAATAGTAAAACAATTACAATATATAAAGGCACAGAAATGTCATATATTCAGGTAACAAAATAAAGAAAAAAAATTATGGTACAATAGATGGAAATAGGAGGATATGCATTTCCGGCGTTACAGTATCTCTAAGCAAAAAATGTCGAAACTGTCTCTTACTGAATTATACCCAAATTTACAGTGATACTTTTCTGATTTCTGTAACTGGCGGCAAGCATCGGTCATTTGTACACTGATGTTACTACGGTCATCACCTGACTCGATACTTTTTAGGCAGTTTGTTTCTGATATTCTGTTGTTAAAGCAATGTTAAGGATACGCTCCTGTGACTTTTTGTGATGGTTACAAATTTGCTGTCCCCTTCGTAACAACTAAATATATCCTCTTCATACACAATAACCTTTAAATGTAAAGATAGCACGCTACCAAATTTATGAATTCGGAATTCATTCGCTGATACCTATAGCCCATTGAACCACTCTTTTAGAGCACATACAATAAAATTTTTAAGTCTTATACTCTGAACATAGGTGTGCCTCTTTCGAGGGTTCTGAAAAAGATCAGGATGTTTATCACCTACAGCAAAGTCAGACCAACAATCAAATATACCACCACTTGGTCATGTGATGTCTCATGGAGGGTGCCAGAAGCGACGGCATTCTTTCCCGAGCAGGTGCACTTGGATGGTCTTGGAGGTCAGTCTCTGCTATGGCCCATTCCGACTATAGGCAGTTGTTTTCAGTTCTCCGCTCTCGTAAAGTACTCCTTCATAAAATTACTGTTTGCCGATCTTTCCTTACAGTGGACGCCACAAAGCAACATAGCACGGGGCTCTCTATGGGGTTTGCAAATTCTTCAGGCAAAACGTTTTTACACCAGTCTACAACAAATGGTAGAGCTAAAGACGTGGTACCGGTCGTGAGGGAATTTCCTTATTCCTTCATCTTTATATTCTTCCGCCATTCCACATGTGGACTACAACGCTAACCTGAACTGATAATTTATAAATGATTTTGTTCCCATAAATCCGCTGATAACACTTTATATCTTAGGCTTACTTCATATTAACCTTTCGAAAAATAAACGGGGAACAATCATTCACTACCAGATGAGTACACTGAAGGCTAATATATCTTGACGCTTAACCGTGCGTGACTTCCGATATTACTGGCACTCGGCACTGTTATGTAGTAGCACGTACTGAGGTGTTACAAAAGTGTGGGTTACTCCACATATTTGTACACACGATGCTGCAATTGTGGCATTTGATAATTCTTGTGAACAGTCAATCAAATAGTGCAGTTCGATGTAATTACATTGTATCACAACTTGGGTAACGAAATAAGGAATCTGGATCAGCAGCCAATACACATCTGAATTTTCCGTGTCAGATATCAAGATGCTACGCCCTACTGTCGACGTAATGATAGATATTTTGAAAGAGAGGGAAATTTCACTTTGAAAGAACGGAACATATGTTTCGGTTTCATCGTAACAAACATCGTTGCTGCTGTATATATGAAACGATATGATTACCAATGACTGGAAAAACAAACTGAAACGAACGAAATGGAATAAAGCAATTACGCGCTACAGAATTGTTTGTGGGAACGTAAACAGCTTGCAGTAAAATTAACGATGCTTTATTGTCTCTGTTTAAGCCAACTCTAGTGCTGAAGCAATCATGTATCTGACAGGCCTCAAAGAGACTGAATGACTACAACAATTTACGGATGTTGCTTTTGTGTTTGTGTGGTAATTAATGAGGTACTAAATGGGGTACAAACCGTTTAATCGTATGATAAATCATACGTGTGAGAGCTTGGAAGACTATTCAGTAACAAAAAAAACACACGCATCGCGGCATTGCGTATCCCTAACGCAATACGGTGTCGGAGAAGTTCCCTTCACACAATTTTACCACTGTTCACAATAGCAGAGACTAGGAAGCATGGTGTTGGTATGTCATTAAATTTGACTTAAGTTCTTTAATGCTTTAAAAAAGTATCCTGTGGCAAGTAAGTCCAATAAAACCATTCTACTTGCTCGCTCTTAAAAACTCGTTCAACTTGTCTAAAGACGTACACTCTTTTCTTAAAGGGTGTAATATTAGATCTCACTCGACTCAAATTATCTGAGAAAGAGCAAGAAATGGACTTTTCTTCATTTTCATGGGTAACACAACACATTTGCATCTAATTTCGGTTAATTTTGGCTTTATGCTGTTTCCCAGATAATGATACTTAAAATATAACAGTTAATAAATTACTCATTTCTTTTTAAATTAAGAAAAAGCATACCTACATACAAACAAGACCTACATGCCAATGATTGCTCTCACGAAACAGTAAAAGTAGGATAATAGGTTGGAAGGTTGACGTTCCGAAGACGAGACCGTAACTGGAGACGTAACTCCTCTGCGGATTGTTCAAGACTGATGGAGGTTACAAGCATGCCGTCAAGCGATTTTGTTGTTTTCAGTCTGAATGGTTTAGTGAGGCCCTACGGGTTTTCTGGCCTGTCGAAGCCTGTTTATCTCTGAATATTTTAGTAAACTTGAACTTTAATTCTATTTCCTCCTCAATTCAGTATCTCTTAATTTGATATGCAATCTAGCTATCTAGTCTTCTGTATTGTTCTGTATATACTACCACAATGTTATCACATTCAGTAGCATCTGTTATCGTCTTGTAGGAAGTACCTGTCGTATTAGTTTCACTTCCGCAGACGTCTACGATCCATACAAGGACATCATAACACTTCTGTTTATATGAAGTTCGCAAATTTCTCTTTTTATGACACGTTTTCCTTGCTGTCGTTTGTGAGCATTTTTCATCCTTACTGCATCGGCCATCGAAAGTTCTTACCCTGTCAAAATAGGAACGCTCCTCCACTACTTTATGTGTATCATTCTCTAACCTAACTCTATCGGTAGCTCCTGATTTCATTCCCTTGTTTCCTTCCGTTGATGTTCATTCAGCCACGTCTTTTCAAGACTCCGTCCATATTGTTCAGCTGCACTTCCAAGTCCTTAGCCATCTCTAACAGAGCTATGAACTTGCTAGTGAACCTCAAACATCATTCCTATAGCCTGGAACTTAATTCCCTGCCCAAATTTCTTCCTGATTTCCTTCACAGCCTCGTCAACCTACAGATTGGATAGATTGGTGGACTCGCTGTATCCCTTTTCCTCTCCCTTCTCACCTCCTGCTGCCCTTTCATGTTGTTAGAGTTTAGGAACAGCAGTTAGAGTTTTGTATAAGTTGGAGATAACCATCACTTCCTGTACGTTATCTTTGCTACAATCAGAATTTAAAAAGTGCATTTCGATGGACACTGTCTAGACCTTTCTTTAAATCTATTAATTTTGTAAACGTAGGTTTTGATTTCCTTAAATGTGTCTTGTAAGATATGTCTTGGCGTCAGTATTGTCTTGAGTGCTCCTACACAATTATGGAACTGAAACTGTTAGTCCCTGAAGTGATTAACCCACTTGTGAATCACCGAAAGAGAATCAGAAGTTATCTCATCTTAAAAGTTGGGCCACCTTTTCTGGTCACATAAATACGAATGAAAATAAGTCATGGAACCGTCATGGTAGCGTATTTTCTCAATGTGTACCCACAAGCCATGAGATTTGATGAATTCTTATTCATCTTCAAACCATTTCAACCCCCAACGTGTCGCTAAGTGATTGTCTCCTTATTCCCTGACTTTCAGCTGGCCAACTGCTCCGTCTCAGGTGGTTTATTACACTTCTGAAGAAATCAGTACACCACTACCTAATAAGCAATAACACAACTAATAAATAGTTCTTCTCGTGTAACTGATCTTAGGTAATGTAGACGTATCGTTTTTGGTTTTTCAGTAACTGCAAAATTTCACAATGAGTGAGAAGTGTGGGCCCTGTCGTAAGTTTGTGAGTAGTGGGTCACAGTGTTGGAATTTTTTCAAAGTATTTTCATTGGGGAGAATGCTGTGGCGATGACAGTGGCCGTTCTAGCGAGATCCTCCCATAGGAATGCAGAATCTGCAGTAGAAATAACTTCATATGTAAGTAAGCTGTTTAGGTTTTTATGTTGGTAACGCCACATAGCGGTCTGTATGAAAATCACTGACTGTGCTGTGTGTGGCTGGTTGGCATTATTGAAATATTCGCTATTGTAGTGTTGGGCAGTTGGATCGGAACAGCGCGTAGCGCTGATCAGTTGGAGGTGGAGAGAGAGATGCAAGAGCTTTGAGAGGTTGCTGTAAGCGGACGATCAGGAAAGGAAATTTGTATAGATGAATGTCATCTATACGAATCTGCTGCATTGCAGTAGTTCTAGTAATCAAGATTTTTGTGAGGTAAGTGCTTCATGAAACGTTTAGCTTATTGTTAGTCAAGGCCATTCTTTTGTAGGGATTTTGGAAAGACAGATGGCGTTGTGGTAAAAATATTGTGTGTCAGTTTAGTGATAATCAGAATAAGTAAAGAGAAAACTGTTTCAGTGCGTTGAGTTTTGCTCATCTGTTTGAAAATCAAATAACGTAGAAGTTTACTAGCAGAGTCTTTCATAATTTTTCTAAGGGAACATTACACATAGGGGAGCAGGAACGTAAGATCTGTTCCCTTCAGGTGGAGCAAAGAAGGAATCAGATAGGTTGAGGAGGGTGAAGGGTGCTGAGGAAGGGGAACTGGCAGTTGGCAAGACGGTAGCTAGGAGGAGGAGGTTTTTCAGACAGTTATACTTTGCATATATGCAATACATTTGATCAACTGTCAGCGTTGACTGGAGAGGAGCCTCTTGTAGCTGTAGGTGCACGCAACACAGAGCAGTTCTCAGCGGTTAGGAGGCCTAGGTCAGTTGCAGTCTAACAGAAAGACGGTTCTGCTGCAAGAAAGTTCATACGACAGAGGAGTGGGCCAGCAGTTGCAGGAAGTGTTAGGGAAGGAGCACCAAGTCACCGGCATTGTGAAGTCCAGTGCAGGGTTGGCGCAAGTGACTGACATCATGGGGGAGTTATATAGGAATTTTACCGAGGAGAATCAGGTAATGATAGCGGCTGGAGCAGGGAACAGTCTTGATAGCGACGGGAAATATGGTGTAGGAGGTGACCTGGTAAAGATAGCTACTCACACTGGTGCCACTAATGTGTATTTCCTACCACGATTTCAGTGTCATGATCGGCCTCATCTTAATGCGTCTGTTAGGAAGGTTAACGTGGCGCTGGAGAAGGCACCGATAGCAGAGTGCCAGTTGAATCGGCCGGTAGACAGGTTTTCACTAACCATGGCCAGCACCTGCATAGGTATGGAAAAGGGTGACTGGCAAAGCTTGTTGGTGATAGTGTAGTGGATGATAGTGGCACCACTCATGAAAAAATTCCTGCAACATAAGGTGTTACAGATGCACCTTTCTTAGACTTAAGTCAGCTGATAGTTATACCTGCTTAAAGGAAGTCCCTCTATGGGCTCACCTTCAGAGAATGTCATGTTTCCAGGTCGAGAAGGAATTAGCATATTTCATCAAAATATAAGAGGTATTAGAGATAAAGTTAGTGAACTGCTTATAGATGTAGACTCTGAAACTGTTGGCATATACAAGCACCACTTAAATAATTTGACAATTCAGAGGCTTCCTTTACCAGGATACAGGTTAGCTGTTTTTTCTCAAGTTCCTTGCGTGGTGGAGAAGTGGCCCTGTACATAAAAAAACCGGATTACAATTGAGATCATAGGCGTATCACGGCTTCTAATTGTTGTTGTTTATAGGTCCCCTATGTCTGACTGCAGACCATTTCTGCTCAAGCTAGAGAGTGTTCGTGATTCACTTTATAGGAAGTGCCAGAAATCACTTACATCTGATGAGTTAAGTATTAATTTTGGATATGATGGTGCAAGAAAAACGATATTGGTACATCACCTAAATTCATATGATCTGATGCAGACTGTGTTTTCCTGTCTAGGGTGCAGGTGAACAGCATCACAGCCATAGATATTATTTTTATTTATTCTTCATTACTAGATGGGCATTTGTTAGTAAAAGGGTGAATGGCCTTTGAGACAATCATGTACAAATTTTAACACTAAAAAGCTTTTGTACTCAAACGAATGTTACATAATTACAAACCATGTAGGAAAGTTAATAAAGCAACAGTAGAGAGCTTTTAAATCTCGTCAGGGAACAGAGTGGCAGGCTGTTTATAGCGCTGCTAACATAGATGATAAATATAATTCTTTCCTTGACACAATTCTCATGATCTTTGAGAGTTGCTTTCCATTAGAACGTTCTAAACGGAGTACTAGCAGTAAACGGCAGTCTGGGTGGCTGACTAGAGGGATAATGATATCATTTAGAACAAAATGAGAATTCTATCAAAATGTTAGAAGTGGTCACAAAAAGCTACTGTAGTCCATTACAAACAGTAATATAAGGTGCGGATGCAAAAATTATGTGCTACGCAAATAGAATAGCTTATTCAAAGGATAAAATTCAAACCATATGGTCAGTTGTGAAGGAAGTGGTTGGTCAGCAGCACAAGGTCATTCATATAAGTCAGCTCGTAGTAGAGGTATTTCTATTACTAATAAATCAGATACACGAACAGCATCTAACAATCATTTTCTGAGCATTGCTGGTGAATTACATAAAAATTTAATTTCTACAGGGAGTAATATAACTCTCTTGAAAGATGCCCCTTCGAGATTGACGTCTGACATTCCTGGAAATTGAAATAAGAACACCGTGAATTCATTGTCCCAGGAAAGGGAAACTTTATTGACACATTCCTGGGGTCAGATACATCACATGATCACACTGACAGAACCACAGGCACATAGACACAGGCAACAGAGCATGCTCAATGTCGGCACTAGTACAGTGCATATCCACATTTCGCACCAATGCAGGCTGCTATTCTCCCATGGAGACGATCGTAGAGATGCTGGATGTAGTCCTCTGGAATGGCTTGCCATGCCATTTCCACCTGGCGCCCCAGTTGGACCAGCGTTCGTGCTGGACGTGCAGACCGCGTGAGACGACGCTTCATCCAGTCCCAAACATGCTCAACGGGGGACAGATCCGGATACCTTGCTGGCCAGGGTAGTTGACTTACACCTTCTAGAGCACGTTGGGTGGCACGGGATACATGCGGACGTGCATTGTCCTGTTGGAACAGCAAGTTCCCTTGCCGGTCTAGGAATGGTAGAACGATGGGTTCGATGACGGTTTGGATGTACCGTGCACTATTCAGTGCCCCCTTGACGATCACCAGAGGTGTACAGCCAGTGTAGGAGATCGCACCCCACACCATAATGCCGGGTGTTGGCCCTGTGTGCCTCGGTCGTATGCAGTCCTGATTGTGGCGCTCACCTGCACTGCGCCAAACACGCATACGACCATCATTGGCACCAAGGTAGAAGCGACTCTCATCGCTGAAGACGACACGTCTCTATTCGTCCCTCCATTCACGCCTGTCGCGACACCACTGGAGGCGGGCTGCACGATGTTGGGGCGTGAGCGGAAGACGGCATAACGGTGTGCGGTACCGTAGCCCAGCTTCATGGAGACGGTTGCGAATGGTCCTCGCCGATACCCCAGGAGCAACAGTGTCCCTAATTTGCTGGGAAGTGGTGGTGCGGTCCCCTACGGCACTGCATAGGATCCTACGGACTTGGCGTGCATCCGTGCGTCGCTGCGGTCCGGTCCCAGGTCGACGGGCACGTGCACCTTCCGCCGACCACTGGCGACAACATCGATGTACTGTGGAGACCTCACGCCCCACGTGTTGAGCAATTTGGCGGTACGTCCACCCGGCCTCCCGCATGCCCACTATACGCCCTCGCTCAAAGTCCGTCAACTGCACATACGGTTCACGTCCACGCTGTCGCGGCATGCTACCAGTGTTAAAGACTGCGATGGAGCTCCGTATGCCACGGAAAACTGGCTGACACTGACGGCGGTGGTGCACAAATGCTGCGCAGCTAGCGCCATTCGACGTCCAACACCGTGGTTCCTGGTGTGTCCGCTGTGCCGTGCGTGTGATCATTGCTTGTACTGCCCTCTCGTAGTGTCCGGAGCACGTATGGTGGGTCTGACACACCGGTGTCAATGTGTTCTTTTTTCCATTTCCAGTAGTGTATTTCCCTGTGATACAGACAAGCGGGACATTGATTAAAAAACTAAATCACTGAAGACTATGGACTCTCATGGGTATGATGGAGTTCCTAGCAGGATACTAAAGTACTGTACTGCACATGTTAGCCCTGTATTAAGCCTCATTTGTAATTTTTCCTTTAGGAATGGTCAGTTTCTTGAACGATTAAGGTACCGAAGAGTAAAGCCGCTTTATAAAAAGGAAGAAAATGATAATGTAAACGATTATTTATAAAAATTGAGAAAAGGATAATGTAGACGATTTTAGACCTATATCTATGCCATCAGTGTTTGCTAAAGTTGTAGAGAAGGCTGTGTATGTTCGGATCATTGATCGTTTTATATCACCAGATTTGCTATCGAATGTACAGTTCGGCTTTAGAAGTTGTTTAACAATTGAAATGCTATATTCTCTTCTCTCTGAGAGGTACTGGATGGGTTAAACCAAACGTTTCGAACGCTAGGCATATTTTTTCATTCAACTAATGTGTTTGATTACATTGATCACAAAATATTGCTCCAGAAGTAGGACCATTAAGGAACATGCCTTCTAGTATTACTGGTAACTTTAAAATATTTATGTTTGCTGATGACACTAGCTTGGTAGTAAGGGATGTTGTGTGCAACATTGGCTCGGTTTCAAATAGTGCATTTCATGACCTAAGTTCATGCTTGTATAAAATAAACTAATGCTAAATCTCAGTAAGGCCCAGTTTTTACGGTTTCTAACGTCTATTCAACAAATCCGGACGACATAATTTCAGACAATGTGTAGATCACTAGTGTAACTGAACAGTACCAATTTCCAGCCGCTCAGATAGATAGTAAACTGTCTGGGAAAGCCCACGTTCAAGGTCTTTTTCAAAGACTTAATACTGCCATTTTTACTAATAGGACGATATCTGAAGTGAGTGATCGTTCGACACGAAAATTAGTCTCCTTTTCTTATTTTCATTCGCTTATCTCGTATGGTATTATATTTTGGGGTAATCTTCCCACTCTAAAAGGATATTTTTGTCTCAGAAACGGGCTGTTCGGGCAATGAATAATGTAAGTTCACAAATCTCTTGTCGACCCCTGTACACGAGTCTTGGTAATTTTACATTGGCCTCTCAATAGATATATTCCTTACTGTCATTTCGTGTTGAAAATATTTGCTTATTTCCAAGAATAAGCAGCTCTCAGTCAGTTAATACTGGGCAGAAATCAAGCCTGCATTTGGATCGTACCTACTTAACTCTTATGCAGAAAGGTGTGCAGTATACTGCTACATCCATTTTCAGTAACCTATCACTAGAGTTCAAAAATCTTTGGACTATTCCAAGTGCTTTCAAATCGAAACTGAAGAGTTTCCTCATGGGTCACTCCTTCTAATCTGCCAAGGAGTTATTTGAAAACTGAAATTGATTCTTGTTGTATTGTTGATTGCTTTTACATAAAATTAATGGCGTCATTTTTTTCGGGTTCATAAACATTTTATTTTTATCTGTTAGTACTTTTATGTTGTAATTTCATGTAAAGGCACCTTATATAACCTATGAAATTAGTTCCTCAATATGGTCCTACAGAATTTGACTTGTAAATAAATAAATAATTTTAATGACACCACTACTTCCAGACACGTTTCTTTGTACGCTGGTGCACTGTGTCCATGAGAAATTGTTCAAAGAGTGATAACCCAGCGCATCGGGCAATGAATAAATAAAAGTCAACTGGTAATCCGAAACATTATTAAACTGAGTTCGGAGTAGTTGGTTAGGAAAGAGATGTATCGTGACATAGGAATTAGAATCAATCTCGATTTGATACAGGGCAAGTATATACTATTACAGATGGAAACCTTGCGACAAAGAGACTTTTTACATCAAACAGCACTGGTATGTCAAATCGTTCTCTGCCACACGGATGTTAATAGCATAGGTATATAACAGTATGCTTGTCCCCAATGTGCGTAATTTCAGTCAGTAAGTAGGATGCTGCCTTAATTACAAGTCTTAGGTATTTTTGCAACAGTGAATGTGAGGCACCAAAAATAAAATTTCAGATAAATTTCTCAATCGAAGGTAAATGAATTTGTGTTCAATGTGGACTAACTATATTTTTAATTTGTACTTTCCTCCATATACAGTGGCAGTACATGAATAGCAATCCAACAGCTTTTAACGAAAAGTCCCTTTCAGATCATGATATCACTTAAATATCGAATTTCACATCATGTCAACCATAGATCTTATAATAATTAATAATTCGGAACTTTACTCCACAAGCGTAAAATTTAACTTGTATATCATAAAGTTTTCTTGTAAATAATTTACCAACCCCGAATACACTGCAGGAAGTTGCGTAATACCTTAAGGTGCTCAGCGACATTGCCCAGTGCTCTGATTCGTTTATCACAGCTAAACTCCAATTTCTAACCACTCACTATTGTGTGTTACTATCTAATACACATGGGTGTGTGTGTTGTCTTTAGTGTAAGTTAGCTTAAGTTAGATTAAGCAGTGTGTAAGCCTAGGGACCGATGACCTCAGCAGTTTGGTCCCATAGTCCTTACCACAAATTTCCAATTTACCTAATACACAAAACAGTGTCTAGTGATACCTGGTAGCTATAATTAAAGGTCAGCTGTGCACAGAGGTCCTGTGTGGACTGCAATTTTATCAGTCAGAGAGACATGATACTTATTCTATTCTTGAAAGTTATTCTAATGCCGACTGTGCACCACACTAGCCACATTTGTCTATGTTGCTTTTTCCACAAATTTCTTATGAAATAAAGATGACACTATTATATTATATGTAGATCGTGTCAGTTTACACAAGAACAAACGTTAGTTCAACTTTGGCTACTAGGGGTAAATATCGCTTTTTGAGTGCAAGAAAGGCTGGTAGAAATGTTCCCGTACGTAATGGATTAGGAACGGGACGCGTGCAAGAGTGGTTAAACTAGTGAGAAAGGCATTATGTTGATTTTAATATTAACTGCAACTTCACACAGTTTGTTCAGTACGAGCATCGGAGACGACTCCGAGATGCTGCAGTCGTAAAATGACACACACAGCAGTTCCGGTGGAATATGAGCGACATTTTCTTGCACGCTGGCCCTCAACTCTGGTAGAGACCTAGCGTATCCCTGGTAAACGCGTTCTTTCAGATATACCCTGAATAAAAACTCACATGGATTGAGATGAGCTGAGCTAGCATCTGGATAACCTCTGGAGATAACACTTTCGTGGAAGATTACATTAAACAGATCATTCACTGGGCTGGTGACATGAGGTGATGCCACATGTTATATGAAAACAGTGGTTTGCACACAGTTGCACTCTTCCAAACAACGAGTTACGTGACGTAGAAAGAGGCGTCGATAACGTACAGACGTCGCGGTGCACCTATCAGGTGCCTACCTAAATAGCCTACTTACATAGCCCCCATGCCCCCCACAAAAATTTTACAAATTGCTTTGGCCAGTGACCAATACAGATTTGAAAATTTTTTTCATAATTACAATAACAAAGAAATCAATTGCTCACCCTTATCGATACAATGTTGGTCAAAAGCTAATGTGTTATTATTTTGTGGCTTTTCCATATTTCTAAGTCCCTCTTCCAGTGTTGGAGCGCGAGTGTCCTCTGAAATATGTAATTTTTGTATTACTTGTGCCAACTGATCTTGTACTTCGCGGATTTGTCTTTTGTGTTTGCGTATTAATTTGATTCAGATTTTGTTTGAATTTCTTAATTTGTTCATACTCTTCTGTGTCAGTGATGGCTACAGGTCTTGTGTCATTCAGATCATCATCTACGTTTGCAGATAGGTTAGTGAACTGATCCGAAAGTTCAACTACTTCCTCCAATAGTTTACTTATTTACTCAGTGTGTTTTTCTGAACCAAGTTTCAGATTGTCCATTTGTGTTGAAATCTTATCCACTGTGTCCTTATAAGTTTTCCTAAGTTTTTGCAAGTAGCGTAACCGAATTGGTAGATGCAACTGAGCCAATTTTAGCCCACAAGGTCTCATGATTTTCATGAACAGTGGTTGACTAGGGGATGAACAATTTTCGTCGCACTACACGAGAACTAACACTGCTCGAGACACGTGCTGCACGGACATTTAATGGAACAGGGGCCTCATCAGTAGCTTCCACCGGGATACGACGCCTTCCGCTTCCAGCTGCCATACCTGGCTCATCTGTGTTTTAGAATTTTACTGTCATCCTCTCTAGACCATCTGAAGACATTCTGCTACATCAGACCGTTCAGTTGGCGATATGTTCTCAATACAGCACAGTCGTTCACGTGAGTTTCACTAACAGCACACAACCTCTCCTCTCGATAGCCATACTGTTCAGTCACTATATGACTTGTCAAATGATAGCGTGGATGTCATAACGTCATACAGAGTACAACTCCATATTTTCACGTGGTGGCCGCAATTCGAGCTAATTTGTTTTCCAGCGTCCATCGGTTAACTGTTAACGCATTAGCATGCCTACCAAGTTTCTCTGCCTTCCGATAATTGCAGCACACACTGAATCTCCGTGAGCAGCTGCCCTTTAATTTTGAGAATCCGATATTTATTCATACCAATTGATAAATAATAAAGTAAATAACAATCTGACAAACTAAGTAACTCATTTAACTTTGATTCCACACCATGTTGTCTAGCTAATACAAACGGCTCACTGGATCTTACCCTACTGGGAGACAGTGACCAAGGACGCGAATCACACTCCGCTCTTTCTTTCCTCATCTACATCGAATGGCCAACCTTTTTAGCAAAAGTAATAGCTCTATGCCTGACCACCATCGCACATACAGTTAGGTCACATTTTTCAGTCACCCCAGATGTATAAACTGAAGCGCCAAAGAAACTGGTGCAGGCATGAGTATTCAAATACAGAGACATGTGGACAAGCAGAATACGGCGCTGCGGTCGGCAACGCCTATATGAGACAACTTCCTGGCGCAGTTATTAGATCCGTTACTGCGCTACAGTGGTAGGTTATCAACATTTAAGTGTGTTTGAAATGTATAATGCTACAGTGACCGCACGAGCGATGCGACACAGCACCTCCGAGGTAGCGATGAAGTGAGGATTTTCCCGTACGATATTTCACTATATAATCTTAGGAATCCGGCAAAACATCAAATCTACGTCATCTCTGCGGCCGGAAAAATATCTTTCAAGAACGGTACAAACGGCGACTGAAGAGAATTTTTCAAGGTGACAGAAGTGCGACCCTTCCGCCAGTTGCTGCACATATCAGTTCTGGGCCATCAGCAAGTATCAGCGTGCCAACCATTCAACGAAACATCATCGATATGAGCTTTCGGAGCTCAAGGCCCACTCTTTTACCCATGATGATTGCACGACTCTAAGCTTTACGTCTCGCCTGATCCCGTCAACATCGACGTTGGACTGCTGATGACCTGAAATATGTTGCCCGGTCGGATGAGTCTCGTTTCAAATTATATCGAGCGGATGGAGGTGTACGGGTACGGAGAGAATCTCATGAATAAAATGACCCTGGAAGACAGCAGGGGACTGTTCAAGCTGGTGGAGGCTCTGTAATGGTGTGGGACGTGTACAGTTTGAATGATATGGGACCCCTGATACATCTAGATACAACTCTGATGGGTGACAGGTGCGTAACCATGCTGCCAGATCACCAGCATCCATTCATGTCTGCTGTGCATTCCGACGAACTTGGGCATTTCCAGCAGGACAATGCGACACCCCACACGTCCGGAATTGCTATAGTGTGTCTCCAGGAATGCTCTTCTGTGTTTAAACTCATCCGATGACCAACAAACTCCTGAGACGTGAACATTATTGAATATATCTGGGATGCCTTGCAAGGTGCTGTTCAGAAGAGATCTCCACCGCCTCGTACTCTTACGTATTTGGGGATCGGCCTGCAGGATTAATGGTGTCAGTTACCTCCAGCACTGCATCAGACATTAGTTGTGTCTATGCCACGTCGTACTGCGGCACTTCTGTGTGCTCGCGGGGGCCGTACACGATGTTTGGCATTTGCACAAGATTCTTTGCCTCTTCAGTGTAAATGTCGTATAGTATATATCCATGAACGTTCGTGATTGAACACAAATTCCTTGTGGTTATGTATAATGTCTAAATACTAATCTAACACCACGTATTATTCTTCACAAACGGAACAGCTGCTATTCAATAGCCAATTGTATGCCACATTCACTACATGTTATCTATGTATCTTATTCCACAAAGTTCTTATTAAATAGAAATTACATCAATAGACTCTGTTATAAACAGGTCATGTGATGGCTAGTATTTTGTGTGTAACTGTGGAGGAATCCGATTTAGCACATCAATATAGTAATAAAAGAATTCTTTATAATAAATTTGTCTAGTGCTAAACACGACGTCTCACAGGCTCATCTTATAGGTCACTTTATTTCCTGTCAGATGCCATATAATTTGTGTATGTGAAGTATCTGTAATCCACCATAATTTTGCTACATAAAATTTAATGTGTAAATATTACTACACTAATAATTCTTCTAGTACATGGGTAGCACTAATTTTATTGGAATCTTCTTTTTCTTGTGTTCATGTAAAAAAAATATTCTGTACCTAGTCTGGTATTTATTTTACTGTGTTTGGTGAGTATATCTGTGTACGTATATTGCTACCGACATTCTTTGAACATACCGGCAGTGACTGCTACCAGACAGATGGAGCAGGCGCTTAACAGGAGGAATTCATGGAAGGGGTGAATGGGAGCGTCTCCAAAAGGCGTTCTCCCAAACCTTGGCGCAGCGAGCTACTCAAGTAACTTACCTGCGACGGGCATCTCAAACTGGCTATCAACGTGATGTTGACTCACTCTCCCCCACTCCGATTTATAGATGTTCATAGGTGGCCTGCTCGTTGCAATATCACATGCTATGCATTCATACAGGGGTAAATGATGCTCTTCCTCGCTGTTTATTTTTATTACTAGTATAGGTAATCTTATTTATCCGTAGGTCACTTATACAAAGACATTGAATATTTCGTATTATTACAATTTAAATACTTACATCAGAGTAATATAACTCCAGTACAGAGGTATTTACCTACTTGGAAGTCTAGTTTGGCAAGGGTTGGGCAGTTGATCGTCGGTGGTCTCGTAATTGGAACCACCCCAGCATTCACCTGAAGGAATTTTTGTATATCAGCTAAAACCTAACTCAGAATGGTCGACTGGAGACTAAAGCCTCCCTTCTCCCTGATAATTTTCGATGCATGCAAGAAGAAAACCACATTTATAATCGTAACTCAAGATAAAGTTGTGTACACAAAGATATTAATCTGATTTTTTGCTGAATTTTTCCTACTGTTTTATTTTTATTTCGCACTGTAAAAGAAGAACTTGTCATACAATATGTGAGTTTGAGTTGCATCATCTTTATTAATCTAAAATTTCTTCAGATAAATTTTTAAATTTGCACATTAAAATGTGATCGAGAATTTTAATTTGGTAAGTGATAACAGAAGGCAGTCCTTTTAAAAGAGTATTACCTCATTCGGTTTATGTCTGATGTACGATCAATGGCAAATCTGTCATCAGTCTGAAGACTGTTTGAGCACAACATTGCTTCACTAGGGACAGACCTGTTGGAGGAGGTATGCTGTCACCTTTCTTAGAACTCTGAACTGGCTTACCCAGCCAGTTACAGTGGAGCCTACACTTTAACATCGATTCACGGTGCAGTTCGGCTTTTTTTCACACCAGCATAGTTCCCAGCGGTGAAAGAACTGATTTGTGACAGATAAACGTCTTAGGACTAACTTTAGATCGAATCTGAAGTGTTTCAATTGTAGTCTTTCACTTTATCCCTGAGTCACCGAGACACACATACTTTTTTGCAGAGAAGTTATTTAGTAATGTAAAAGGCTAGTGATTTGCTATATTTCCCATTACCAGCCACTGCACTCACTATTTCACAATGTAACGTCAAAAGAAGACTTGTTTTTGGTCAATGAATTCTTGGTTGTATACCCAAACATTTACACAGGTGAGGCAAATTTCACAGTTCTTCTTCCACATTTAGGAAGATCTCTTACCTCGGAACAACTTTACATTTCAATAAACCTTTCTACAGGTCATTTGCGAAGAACAACGACCTTAATTATAGTTTCTGAAATTTATACAAATGGTTCGACAGGGGGTCGATATGAGAGTGGTGTCATATTTCTTCATGGCATATGCAGATAAAAGGTCAAAGCGACTGAGCTGCAACAGAAAAATTTCTAGGTAGTTGCTCTTGTACAGTTACTTACTAAAGCAATACATTTGTTGTGTAATAGGTCAGTAAACAATACCTTATTCACTAAGAGAGTCTTTATTTGTTACTGACTCAAATTAAAGCTTGTTACGTTTTAGTTTCTACGTAGAGCATTTTATAACGTAACTTGGATAAGTGGTTCTTTAACAAGCTGTCCCTGTACATAATATTTATACAAAACGAACACATCCCTAATTCTACAAAACGAGGTGAATATAGTTTAATTTATTAAATCAGTTTTACGGTCATATCCTCAATTTCAGTCAAACAAACATAAGTGTGTAATTACAATGAATGGTACTTCAGTCCTAATATTCATATCCATCTTGTTTTGTTTATCTCTTCTGATTCTGATATTCAGCCATCAGTTCTATGATTCATTTTAATTTGTCGTCCATATGTTTTTAGCGTTTGTTAATATTTTCATCTATACAGGATGGTCAGAAACAGTCTGAAAAGCTTTTCAGGGTGCTTCAGGGTTAGGTTGTGTTGAGAAATAATTGTTCAAAAATGCGATACCTAGCGCCACTCCAGAGTCAATTAGCATTTATATCAGCCAACCAACCGTCGTGAGCGCAAATTCAACACGTGCACGCGGTAAAATGCAGTACAGCACAGACATTTATGTCAGAAGTGTGAGATGATTAATCGAAAATTGATTACGCCTTAAATCAAATGGATGACGAAGCATTAAACTTGGGCCAAGTGATTACAAAACGAACGCTTAAAGCATGCAGAATTTGAGAAAATGTCCTTAAACTAGAACTAATCCTAAAGCTAACAGAATGATATTCTAATTTCCTAATGTAAACGTGCATATAATAGAACAGTGGATGGAACATATGGTGAGACATTGCAAAAGAAATTGGAGGAAAATCTTTATTCTGACACAACATACGACGAGAGGAATGTGGAGCAATGTATGGTACAAAGATTACCACATGATGTATGTAACCGTTCAATAGAAACAGTTATTGACCCAGTGGGGCAGGCCAGGTTCATATTTGCGCAATCACAACGCGAGAATGGGCAGCCAGAAGAGCAAAGAGATAGCTTAGGTAATGCAGTACCGCACTGCCGGATGCTCCATCAGCAAGAGTGGAGAAATGTACACAGAAACATAGACCGAGGGAGTGGTGGCTAATCTTTCACATATCATGAAGAGAGATGGATAGGTGGGCGCGGATAAGACAGATACGAAGGTTGGAGGCCGATAACTGGCTCAAAACTGGCCGAGAATGAGAACACTAAAACGTATATGTTGTGGGATTGGCCCGCCCCGAAATATATACGAAGTAGCCTCGAACAACCAGGGAGAAGCGAAAAACAATTACATAATGGAAAAAGAAAAATTATGTGATGAACAAGAGTCCCTTTCAGGATAGGGTAGAGTACTGAAAGCTAAGACATTAATAATCACTGCAGTTGAGGTTAAAATATGTGGGCATGTGACTAAAACATTAGTCGACTCGCGAGGCCGGCTGTGTTCAATAGCAAGCAACGTGTATATAAGTTACAGAAACCAGGAGATGAAATTCCGAGCCTACTGATCAGCAGATTCAGTATAAAGGAAGTTGTAGGTGAATACGAGACAAGAATTCACTGCCACGTAATGTTGGAGGCTGCAATAGGATGAGAAGGATAATGTCGTATTACTAGGGCCTGCCGTCGGGTAGACCATTCGCCGGGTGCAAGTCATTCGATTTGACGACACGAAATGATGATGATTAACCCAACACAACGCAACACTCAGTCCCTGACCGGAGCAAATCTCCGACACTGCTGGGAATCGAACCCGGGCCCTTAGGATTGACATTCTGTCCCGCTGACCACTCAGCTACTGGGGGCGGACTGCAATAGGATAATCATATAGAATGGACAAATTTGCAAGAGAAAATCATTAAAGTTCCTGATTGGCTGGTATAGCACAACGCAGAGGAAAGTTATTGAAGAAATGAAATGAGATTTTACGACACACAAAAGGAGACAAAATGACAGTTGGTAGAATACAAGCTTTTCCGTAGTATACCAAGCAGCAGCATGTGAAGATGAAGTAGAAGAAAAAAATTTAGTAAATACAAACCGAAGTGCTAAATCTCCGAAGAGTAAGGAGGAAGATGATGAGCTTACATGAGAAGAAATTAACAGCAGAATAAATAAGCTTTATAATATAGCTATTCATGTTAACTGAAAAATACAGGGAGGTTTTCGGAAAACGTCCGTGAATTATGAAGGGGCACTATAGATTATATTGTCATGACTCACATGTAAACAACCTTATCCAATTCCACAGCTCAGGGAGGGAACAAAAGAAAAAACTGCAATATTTGTTAAATACGGTAGTAATACAGAGGCCGTGAAGTCGGTACAATAGCCCTTCAGTCATTGTGGCAAAGGAAAATGTGAGTTTTGTGTTGAACACATGGCAGATTATCGAAGTATTTGAACCTAAAATAGATCGACTAATAAGCACAGATAAGCTAATTAAAAAATTCTAAGGAGCACGAATATTACAAGTCTCGATTTAACATTTGGATATCTTCAAGTTTTGGTGGCCCGAAAATAAAGTGTTTTATACGAAGGAAAATGTTATCAACGAAGTGCTCTCTTTTGAACTGAACGTTTCGGTAGCAGCTTTTATCACGCCACTAGACTGAGTGCTAGCGGAAGAATTTCTGAAAAAAAAGACTGTTTACGTGGATGACGTATTGACAGACCTTGAAGCAGGGGAAGAGCGCAAACACATTAGAAGAAATATTATAAAAGTGTACACTTGCGCATGGAAGCCCTAATTTTCAAAACTCGGAATTTGTAGGACCGGATATATCTTTCCTACAACACATTATTAGATAAGATGTGTAATCGGGGACCAAGCACATAATTGAAAAAATAGAAAGAAAAACTGCTGTCTGGGCCATGACTGCCTTTCCTGTTAGTTCACTTATTAGTTTTATTAGTTCACCTCCTCTGCTAGGCACACGGTTCGTGTAGTGGATATTTTGTATGTTTTTTACGTGTTTATCATGGCAATGTTGTTAGTTTCCTTTGAGTGTTCTCACTGTGTAGTTGGCATGTCTGCATCTTAATAAAGATTCTTCGAAGTTCTGAAGATGACGGCAAGATTCTGTCAAAACCTGTCATAGTGAAATAAAACAAAAATATCGAGATATCGAGAGACGTCGGCTGCAGAAGAGCTTCCTTTTCGCCAATCACACGTGCAATTTACATGTCAAATATGTAACTGTCAATGTAACAGTATCAATAATGTTTCGATATATTCGACTATGTTCCCTTCTATTTAAGTTTATGGGTGTTTATTGTGACTATCGAAGTGGACAATGTCTAAACATTAGAAGTATATGTAGTTTGGCTACTTGTGCTAAAACTGATGTACTTGAACACTGCAGATATGCAGCCACTTATTTAGACCGTTGCGCTAAAACGCAGTGATTCAAAAGACAGAAATAATGGGCCGAACACTTGCGCCACTTACTATGTGCTGTGGCAGGTGAGAGCGGCCGTAGAGAATTTACGTATAGAAACTGCGATATTACATGTCGAGCGCTGACAGAGGGAGGCACTGGATTTAACTGCCGGCTGGATTTAACTGCCGTGCGACGCTGCGAGGCTTTAGGCAGAGCATAAAGCAGACGATGAGGGGGGGGGGGGATGTTTCACCTGTCGTCCTAACGTCTTCAGCGAATGCGGACACCTACCCCATGAGCTGAGGCCAGTACATGCACGTCAGCTATTGGCAGTCTAAATGTGTGTGAAATCTTACGGGACTTAATTGCTAAGGTCATCAGTCCCTAAGCTTACACACCATGTAGCCTAAATTATCCTATGGAGAAATACACACACCCATTAACTTTTCACTGTGACAAATTGTTGCTAATTTCTTGATATGTACAGTGAAATTGAACCCCTGTTTTACGAAGACTTGATCTTTAACATGTCTTACAACTCGTCCTTGTTAGGCGACCCACTAAAAATAAATGTAATCTATTTTATACTCTGTTGGTTTACTTCATGGTGTCGGCGTTGTGCTTGGTCACACAGGCCAAGAACCACGATAATTTACTTATTAGTTTCCGAAAGAAACGAACGTTGCTCTCGCTCATCTGGTATCAGCTTGAACTAGTTTTCATGTTATTCTGTGACAGCAACGAGTATTGAACTTGCTCGTCTTGTGATATTATAATTTGATTTTATTAACTAGAGAGAGTTGAGGCCACTTCCCCTAGAAGTATAAGCAGGTCGTGGGCTGGCACTAAATCAGAATTTAACCACCAGGCTGGGAACTCCAAAGAAAATTTGCGACTATCACTGCGTACTCCGTTTACAGTGTGGTGCTGATGATGTAAGTGTAACGAGTTGGTACGGTAAATATTATATATCCTGTCATGATTACTTATAGTGGTCGAAACTGGTTGTCTTTCAGTAACTGTGTCTGTCCAGACATGTCAAGAGCATTTATATATTACGTTGACATCATGTGCTCCTGTCAGGTTTCATGGAAACATATTATTAGCTTTTTGTAATTGTTCAAAAGCTTTGGGTTCAATCAAGTTCTCTTTGCTCTTTCGTGCATGTGATATTTCTGACACCGTGTTCCAGTAAATTTCGGTAGCAGTTTGTTGTAAGGTGTGTGTCCGAACTCTCCATTACATAAAACAATATATGCAGCTTAACGCTATTCTTTGCACTGTGTAAGCACTCAGATGTCGATCTGAGGGTGAAACATGGGGGCGCGATTTTAAGCATTGTTGTAAGGCGAGGTCTCTGTGCGAGAGAGGAAGTAGTGGTGTCGGTCGCGAGCTCGGAGACAGAAGACGTGTCACGCTGCCCCCACGTCGGTGATGGTAGATCTTACTACACTCAAGGGCTGGTTTTATTTATATAGCCAGGAGAGATCTAGATGGCTTAACTACGCTTGAAGATGGAATTAAAGGTGAAATTCGCAAGCGTTGCGCTATAGCAATTGCATGGTTAGGCTCGTGATTGTTCAGTTCAACTTTGCAATAATCCCATGTTTCGCTTGTTAGTTAAAGATACCTCCTTATCCTCTAAATAATAATAATTATTCTCCTCATCCAAATAAAATGATGTAGTTATGAAATGTTAATGTAACTTTCAAATTGAAATAATTTGTTAATCTGCCACGCAGCCATTACTGATACCTATGTTATTCTGATGGTCTTTGGTTATGGGTTATGATGATTCTGAAGTTTTAAGTAGACTTAATTTATGAAAGCCCTTCTAATAATTTGTTTAGTAGTTAACAGGACCAAATCAAACTCCCTTTTATTAAATTTATTCTTAGTAACAATAAGTTTTAGCCGCTGCTGCTGCGGTTTCCTGTAAACCAAAAAGAGGCAATCAACTAAAGATGTGAGTGAAAACCTTAGGACCAAAAACAGACACTGACGCACCACAACATGACATGTACTCTGATTTAGTAAATTTTGTTGAACATGTCAGATTGTGTATCAGTTGTACATTCATATTAAAACACGCCCTCAGATAGCCTATCCTAATGTTAGTTTTAAGTGTTTCATTTAACGATCTGTTGAGGGTGAGGGGTGACGCCTTCCTTATATCGCTCCTGTCTAGAGCCTGTGTATTGGGAATGACTCATGCATGTACAGTGACAGATGGTCTTTTATTTTCTTTTTTCTGTGTGTGTGTGTGCGCGCTGAAGAAATCATCCTTGATGACATATTATTCTAGGATGGGATGTAAGGATAAAAGGAAAACACTTGATTTACTTCACACTGAATTAGGCTTGGGGCTGAATGGGTCCTTTAGCCTGCTGTCTTTGGTGGTGTCAATCTCCTGTGGAGGATGAGTCGCGTCTAGGCTGTTATGGATGACTGCTTCCTAGTGTTCTGACAGATCGCCTACGGGGGGGGGGGGGGGGGGGTGAAACGTTATTGACTTCGATACTCTATACCTGTGCCATCTTGCAGGGTTTACAGTTCCTACCGCTTATAATTGTCGAACTTGGTCCCTAAGGGCATCGATTTTGTCAAAAGCTCATAGAGCCTTGTCATGGAGCTTCTCTTGTATAGTGGTCTCGTGAAGTGCGGTGCGGATGTCGACGTTTCTTGTCCACCATGGAGCTCCTGTGATCCATCGGTAGCGCTTGGAGTTTTTTGTAGTTGGAGACCCTCGTAGTTCCCAAGAGGTGGAGCCGTAGAACATTGTGGGTTGTACCGTTGCCTTATGCAATTGGAGTTTAGTGTTAGGGTTGAGATCTTGACTCTTCAGGAACGGAATCAATGACATATTCTGGGCTGCCGCCTTCTTGTCGTCAATATGCTGCGTAAAGAGCAATTTTTTGTCAAGGTAGACACCGAGGTACTTCAATTCCGGCGACCATCGAATGAATTGACCAGCTATTTGGAGTCTGTCGTTTAGAAATGGTTTCCTCCGTGTGAACATAATGGCTGCCGTCTTCGTCGGGTCATCGTTATCTTATTTTGCAGCGCCCAGCGTTCCATTACAGAAGTTGCCGTTGCATCCTAGCGATTAGCTGGTCCAAGTGTCGTCCAGTCGTCGGAAAGGCCGTATCGTCCGCATAAAAAACTCGCCGTAACAAGGGGGACTGTTGCGATGTCATTTATAAGTAGGTACACTACTGGCCATTGAAATTGCTACACCAAAAAGAAATGCAGATGATAAACGGCTGTTCATTGGACAGATATATTATAATAGGACTGAAATGTGATTACATTTCCACGCAGTATGGGTACGAGGATACTTTAGCGCGACCTTGTTGGGACGATGATAGACGTCTCGCCCAACGACTCGCTGTGGTTTTGTTCACTGCGCCATCTCCATCGACATTCAGCAACCGCAGAAGAATATCTGAGATGGTCTGGTTTTCCGACACAATGACAGCTCTCAGCTTGGGACACACCTCCGTTACAGACGCCATTTGAAGGCAACGTACGGCGCCGCCAGTATCGGAACTTCAAGAAACTATAGAGCTCAAGTACGAATACTCCACTGCAGGAAATTCCGCATTCTAACCGAAATTGGCCAATAAAAATATGTGGTGCATTACTTAGTGAAGGCCCTTCGTTGTAATGCAACGCTTTGAAAAGAAAGGAAATAACATTCAAAAGATAAATTTTGGTAAATATTTGTGATCTTTCTTGATAGTGTATGAGGCATTTAAATATATCTACTGTTACTAATCAATTAATCATTCGCTCACTCAGACAACACAATAAAACTTCTTCGCGCTTTTAGAGTGTCACAACTTGGTTCTCGCTGTAGTTGGCAGGAATGTGAAACATAATAGCCGATACGAAGTACTCCGAATGGTGCAGTATTTGGTGGCCGGCGCCCAACGAAATACTGCTTTACTAGAGCTAATCTATTGGGGATAAATAACATTATAATTTATTTACGTTATAGATTAATAATACCATCGGTTATATGTGGCCCAGGTCCTACCACAGAGAGTTACTATTGACTCTTGAACAAAGACGTTTGAGGGCTACTGGTATAGTGAGGCAGATATAGCGAGAGAGTACAGTGCTGGTACAGCAAAATATTTCTTAGCGTGCTATTCAGCGCTCATTGTTGACACCTCAGCTGGAAACCGCAACATGATCTTGTTGTTGTTGTGGTCTTCAGTGCTGAGACTGGTTTGATGCGGCTCTCCATGCTACTCTATCCTGTGCAAGCTTCTTCATCTCCAGTACCTACTGCAACCCGTATCCTTCTGAATCTGCTTGGTGTATTCATCTCTTGGTCGCTCTCTACAATTTTTACCCTCCACGCTGCCCTCCAATACTATATTGGTGATCCCTTGATGCCTCAGAACATGTCCTAACAACCGATCCCTTCTTCTAGTCAAGTTGTACCACAAACTTCTTGTCTCCCCAATCCCATTCAATACCTCCTCTTTAGTTATGTGATCTACCCATCTAATCTTCAGCATTCTTCTGTAGCACCACATTTCGAAAGCTTTTATTCTCTTCCTGTCCAAACTATTGACCCCTGTATTTGACCCCTGCCACCTTTAGAATTTGAAAGAGAGTATTCCAGTCAACATTGTCAAAAGCTTTCTCTAAGTCTATAAATTCTAGAAACTTAGGTTTGCCTTTCCTCAATCTAGCTTCTAAGATAAGCCATAGGGTCAGTATTGCCTCATGTGTTTCAATATTTCTACAGAATCCAAACTGATCTTCCCCGAGGTCGGCTTCTACCAGTTTTTCCATTCGTCTGTAAAGAGTTCGTCTCAGCATTTTGCAGCCGCTACTTATTAACCTGATAGTTCGGTAATTTTCACATCTGTCTACACATGTTTCTGTGGGACTGGAATTATTATATTCGTCTTGAAGTCTGAGGGTATTTCGCCTTTCTCATACATCATGCTCAGCAGTTGGTAGAGTTTTGTCATGACTGGCTCTCCCAAGGCAGTCAATAGTTCTAATGGAATGTTGTCTACTTCCGGTGCCTTGTTTCGACTCAGGTCTTTCAGTGCTCTGTCAAACTCTTCACGCAGTATCGTATCTCCCATTTCATCTTCATCTATATTCTCTTCCTTTTCCATAATGTTGTCCTCAAGTACATCGCCCTTGTATAGAATCTCTACATACTCCTTCCACCGTTCTGCTTTCCCTTCTTTGTTTAGAACTGGGTTTCCATCTCAGCTCTTGATATTCATACAAATGGTGCTCTTTCCTCCAAAGGTCTCCTTAATTTTCCTGTAGGCGGTATCTATCTTACCCCTAGTGAGATAAGCCTCTACATTCTTACATTTTCCCTCTGCTTAGCCATGTTGCACTTCCTGTCGATCTCTTCCTTGAGACGTTTGTATTCCTTTTTGCATGCTTCATTTATTGAATTTAGTATTTCTCCCTTCATCAATTAAATTCAATTTATCCTCTGTTACACAAGAATTTCTAATACCCCTCGTCTTTTTACCTGGTTTTTCATCAGCTGCACATGGGCACATATTCATCGAGATTGGACTTCGAATCAATGGAAACACCTCGCCTGGTCAGATGAAACACGTGTTGTTTACACTAGGTTGACAGTCTCGTCGAGAGACGCTGTCATCTTAATAAACAGCTGATTGGAATTTAACATAGTGAGACGGTCACAGATCGGTGGAGGCAGCTTTACAGTACGCCGACTATTCACCTGGGATTGCATGCGACGTGTGGTCGTAATCGAAGGCACTATGACAGCTCTGGAGTAGGTGAACGATACTGCGGACCTTCTGCAGCTCTTCATGCACGCTGGTATCTTCCCGACCGCAATGACGTATTCCACAGGATTAGCTGTTCTAGTCAGAAGACCATTTCTTACTATCAAGGTTGGAGGGACAAGGCAGTGTATGTTCCCACTGACATCTTGGTCGCAAAATTTGCCTGATTTGGGAAATCAGCTACGCCTCGACAGACCACCTACGCGTAAATGTCTGTTGCCACGTACCTCCTCAAATCTGCCAACGACTTATCGTAGCGATTCCACGCACAGTAACTGCTGTACTGTGTTCCGCAGGTAGGCCAACTCTCTAATAAACATGGGGTCATGATGTTTTAGCTAATCAGTGTGTAAATGGCGATACATATTGGTCGACACACGAGAGAGGCATTTAATTATATCATCCGTAGAATATGTGTCATTTTCGTCGGAAAGTCTTTTTACAGCGACTGTACACTAGCGAGGAATGAAGACGTGGTAGGTGTTATAAATTACGCCACCAGCAACACTGCTGCCACGTTTCCTGCGATAATGTGCATTTACTTCTGCGTCTGTACCACGCAGCTAGAGACGGGCATGAGAAGGACGCTCATACTCCTGTAAATAACTGATCCGTTAACTACCGCCACGTGATTCGATAAACACATTACATATACGTGGCTTGACAAGACTGTGGTGACATCTGTTAGCGGTTTATGTAACTTTTTGAAGTAATAAGTCTAATTTTTTTAAAATGATCATATTCAGAGTTTGTCTACTGTTTGTATATGAGGAAACACTTGTCATTAAAGTGTAGCAACGCAATGATAGCTTTTACAGCGTAAAAAGATTGCAAATAATTCTTCGAGTAGTCAACAGGACTTCATAGCATTTTTTAAAATAACAGTTGCTGGTGAGGAAAACACGGACATGCTAAAGTACGAATTTGTGTGTCTGTAAATATGAGAGGCCGTATGATGAACAATACCAACAGGATTATCTGTATAGAAGATGCCAATGCCATTGCTCACGGAGGTGGAATACGATTAAGCAAGCGTGGATTCGCTCACTAGCGAAACTGGAGGCGATGGCATCATCTTTTACACGTTAACAGCTATGGTAACATACTGACTGGCCAGCTATACATCCTTTAGGCCCCTCAGTCCTATAGGCTATCCGCTCACTAGTTTCATAAGTATTAGGTCTACAAGATTATAGTGCTTCGAATGAACTTAACTTTGTTTTCGTCCTTGTACAAATTTGTTGCTGTGCCTTGAATTAGAAACACGAAGCATCGTTGTGTCAGTATTTAATCGCTCTGAGAACTATTCAAATTATGTTCATACAGTTACTGGTTGAAAACTTGAATTTCTCATAGCACATTATAGCGAGGATATAAAAGTGTGTTTGTGCTGACACGAAGGCAAGAGTGAACGCATCAGTGTTTTATTGGTCTTAGTGCTACGTTTCAGTTTCTGTGATACTGCTGTGTTGTGAGTAAATTGATCTTCCGAAGATTTATGCTCACTCACATTACTTTCCTTAAAAATATTTTACAAAATGTATTTGCGTTGAATTTTGTGTTTTTTCTGTATTCTTTTGGAGCAGATAGTTTTATAAGATTTTTGTGTCTTCTTGTGTGATTGCATGATGAAGTCAAGGCCAAATCCATTGTTGATAACAGTTTCCCGTATTCAGTAATTTGAACTATTATGTCACAAATGTAATCAACTGTGTGTAGCTGTTCGGCAGTTATTGGAATTTTTGGCCGGACGAGCAGTGGCCAGAGGTCATATCATTTTGAGGCAGTTTACCGTTACTTTCACACCGTCCTCCCTATCTTACACGAACTGCGTGGTAAGGCTATTTTCAACATAAGTTATAAAATTTAATCATATAGCAGTTATCCATTGTTCGAGAGCTGTTTCTCCACAGCCTCATTGGTAACTTATTACATCTGATGTAGGTAGCATTGTACTTAAAATGGAAGTATTTCAGATAAACGAAGTTCTATAACTTGTGTGTGGCTTTTTATCAGTCTGTAGAGCACTTTAGCTTTTGAGGTACCCTCAGAGTCAAGGCATTTTAGCGCTTGTAGCGTGTCGAGTAGGCAATACTGCTCTCATGTGAACACATTCTGCCTCCCCCCCCCCCCCCAATTTAATTCAAAGTCTTTGTCTTACCCCATATAGATATTTGAACATTTGACACCGGTAAGTGATATTAAACTGGAGTTTTTTAAGCGTATAATCCTTGTAATTCTTAAGTGCATTGTACGAGGTTTTTCTAGTCTGTTGGAAACGAGTAACCCTAGCGACTTTCTGCGCACGAGGTTTTTACGGTTAATAGGCGGTGAAGTTGTAGTAGTTCCGCCTAACTCAGAAAAACTATTCTTTTTCGTGAAAGGCCTTTTGGTCCATCAAAACATCCACGAAGCAGTTATATTTTTCCACAGTTACATTTATCAGAAAGAATGGAAACTCTTCATGTCAAAATAATCCTTGTAAATAGAATATTCTGAAAGAATTTAACGCTGTTAAACATGGAAAGCAAGGTTTTTTGTATGTTCTCTGTATTAAATTTCATCAGTAGACAACGAACATTGTCAGATGTTCGTGCGAATATTACCCTTCTGCTGCAGGGAATGACCTTACAGCGCCTCAAGCACTGTGAGTGTTGACCCAGGGATCGAATAGCGTGCAGTTCGTGGAAAACGGATGGAGAGGTGCCAACTGCGCGTTAGCGGTCTTCGATCTCTTTTTATATCATTTTGTCCAGAGTCCATTAGTTTGTTGAGCTAGTTATTAACGTGTGTAAGACACGAGAAGCTAACGGGCCTGACATTTTCAAGCAAAGATGTTGCATTTCGTGAAAAACGTTGCATGTTCGCTTGCCATGGTGATAATTTTGTAAAGAATTGTTTTTCGGTAGTGTGACGAAACGAGACCAGTCGATCCTTAATCTGTCTTGGAATGACACTGTTGACCTACTAAAATGGAGGAAGCCCGATATGCCTCTCCTAATTTCTGAAATACGTAAGTTTGAAAGAAACTGAAACCACAGACGAAAGCAAGGCTCGCAAAACTATAATATGATGAGTATTCACATGTCCAGCAAAATACGTGGTTGTCCGCTGCGTGCCACCATAATGGCCGCCAACGCACAACCACTCAACACGCAACAATCCACCCGAGAACTGGCACAACAAAACAGAGAAATACGAAAATTAAAAAGTTACTCTACCAAACAACAGAAACAAAAATGTATAATCAATAAACATCAAGTCAAAAATAAAGACCGAATAACATTAGTCTCACTAATTTTGACAGCTCTTACTTGAAATAATGACGACCGTGTCGGAGGATAATAAGCTTACAAAAGAATGACAACCGTAAAAGTAGCTGATTTACAGAGCACAAGTATTTTTACTCTTAAATTTTGGAAGGTACTGAAAAATTCAGTTCACTGTTTTGTGGAACAGCAACTATTAGATATATAATAACTATGGGAAAAGTGTTATAAGTTTCACATGGTTAATAAGTTGAATATGAAGTTCTTTTCTGCAACAGTTCGCATGGATTACCCTTCCGTACAAGTCAATATTCACTTAGCAGGTGCTGGCGGCGAGTCATTGACGCCCGTGTTGCTGGTCCGTAACCCCTCAGTATGTAGCCCAATAATTAAAGGCGTCTTGCTGATCCTCTTGACTGTAGCCGCCCGTTGCGAATATTACAGGAACGCGTGGTGTTTGTAGAATTATCGCAGCATTTACACGCAGCGACTGAACATAAAACGCACTTGATTCAATTAACGCGTGACGTATCATCACGTCATAATGTTTGGTAGCCGTCACTTGCCACAGTATGAGGTTTGGGGTTTTCGATTGGATTGGGGCTCGGTACAATTTACAGTTCAACCATCCGCACATTAAGTTACTTGTAACTTAAGCGTCCGTTGTATACTTCAAACAATGTATAACGTGCGCAATATTCACATCAATTGCACGGCGATCGGCGTACCGCATGGTCAAGATTAAAGATACTGGTATCAGTTGGCAACGAGGAAATGTGTTATCATATTCTGTTTAATTTTACAGTCCGCGTTACGCACTAAATATTTAGAGCTGTCAAGAGTCAAGACAGTGCATTTACAGTGTTCACGCATCTTAGCGCTTAGCACATCATACTTATTAAGCTCAATGTGCCGAGCAGCAATTCCGAGTAATAAACAAAGTGACACGTAATTAATTCTTTGACCGAAGTACATGCAAAAGTGATAAAACTGATACCATTCCAACATTTATTTTACAACTAGCACGAACAAACTACACACCATCAGTCACGAGCCACTAGGATCATCTGCACGTACAAGCTCCCGACTCCTTGTCGATGCTTTTCTCTGTCGACCTATCGATATGATTCTTTACCGTGAAAATCATATCGCTTCACAATAAACTTTCAGAAATTACACTTCTTTGATATATAGTTTCATATAAAACTGCAAATCCATATTATTCTATCAATGGAAAACGGATTAAACAAAATGGTATTAAGAGTGAAATCATGCAGCACATAAAAGCAGGGATAACATTCATGATCATTGACTGACGTAAACAAGGAGGCAATTGTACAAAGCAATTAATTTACAAAAGAATTCTTTCAGCGTATCACGAAAATAAAGCAGAAAGAAGTAAAAATAAAGTACAGAAAAGAAGAAACTTAGTGTTATCTTCACAGCAGTAACGAAATACTTTACATTACACTATTATCAGAGACTCTTTATTCGTGTATCAACTGTACCACGGCGGGACGGACTCCATGCTTTCAGTAGGACCACACCACAGAACTTAGTTTGTGAGGGAATATTAACTGTTTTTAGTATTGAAAATTATATCACTGTTTCGGATTTTGTGCGTGTAACTATGCAGCAGTTTTACAGCACTAGAATTATAATTGTCTGTATTTTAAATTGTTTAAAGAATGCATTCGATGTAATTCACCTCTATTAAACTTTAATCACATTTTACGTATTACAAATTCGCAGAATAGTTCTGTTTACTTGCTCTGTTCCACTATGGTCTGCCAGCAGGGGTGGCCGAGAGGTTCTAGGCGCTACATCCTGGAACCGCGCGATCACTACGGTCGCAGGTTCGAATCCTGCCTCGGGCATGTATGTGTGATATGTCCTTAGGTTCGTTACGTTTAAGTAGTTCTAAGTTCTAGGGGGCTGATGACCTCAGATGTTAAGTCCCAATGTGCTCAGAGCCACTTGAACCATTTTTTTATCTGAATACTGCTGTTTGACTGGAAACACAAGAGCGTTTCGCGAGTACTGTGTTTCCTGATAGTCTATATTTTTGCAGTTGTCGAGACTGATTTCATAAGTCAGTGTCAACAATCGTCGCTGACTATCTCTTGTGATTGCTGGTAATTCTATCGGTGCTAAAAATCGTCGAAAGCGTTCACGTTACTGTTCCCATGTTGTAAAAACGAAAGCAGGAGCTCCCTGGTCGCATGGTCAGTTTCGACGTATACATGGGCAAAGGAGGTAGTTTCAGATATTATATTTCAGTTTTATCCCAGAAACATCTGATATTCACTACAAATAAAGCTGAAGAGGACAGCTCCAATGTCGATCGAAACGTTGCCATTTCAGATGTTTAAGTGTTTCGAAGTGAGACGGCCTAACACCCTAAATGATTTTATTCAAATTGACTCTGGTTGTGATATACTACGAATCTATTATTCGTAATACGAGTAAACTGTGATTAATTTTTAGTGTTTTCAGAAATTTTAATTTATATTTCTCAGATATTGTTTGAAATATAATGGTACGTAGATTCTGTTAGGGATTAAAATCTTGAAATAAAATATTATTAGACAATACCTCAACGATTTACAGGAATAAAGCCCGCATTTCGTCATGCTACTGCTTCTACACGTCCATATACTTTCCTTCCCTGCTACAATATGTAATAAAATGTTTGCAGACATACATTGCAACTCAAATTACATCACAACTTCTCTTCATGTAGTGGTTTGCAGCATCTAGTTCAGCAACAACGATGGAATAAAACGCACACTGGAGTGTCTGACTAGTTAGGTAAATGTAATTAGCAACACAAGTACACACACACAACCCCCCCCCCCCTCCCCACACACACACACATACTCACGTACCCCTCTGCCTTACGTATATGTAATATTATCTTCTGCGCCCCCTTGCTTGCTTCTGTCCCCTCGTACTTGGTCTCCATTTAATCATCACGTTTTCTGTTGTTCTTCTGCCAGTTTCCTCGGACATGTCTCATTTTAGGCTATCCTCATTTAAGTTCTACTACACTCATAATATCAGAGGGTGGATTTTTGAGTTTCTCCTTAATTCACTTATCTAAGCGAATGGTCCTGCAGACTATCTGCAGATTTCGCATTTATGCTGTTTGCGTTCAAGTTTCACTTCATTCGCAGCTGTCATTAAGTCTCTGGATAAATCCACAAATTGCAAAGTTGGTTTCATTTGAAAGATGCTATTAACTTTCCCAGAGTTCTCCAGGGAAGCGTAATGGGACCTCTGCTGTTCCTGATCTATATAAATGACCTGGGTGACAATCTGAGCAGTTCTCTTAGGTTGTTCGCAGATGATGCTGTAATTTACCGTCTAGTAAGGTCATCCGAAGACCAGTATCAGTTGCAAAGCGATTTAGAAAAGATTGCTGTATGGTGTGGCAGGTGGCAGTTGACGCTAAATAACGAAAAGTGTAAGGTGATCCACATGAGTTCCAAAAGAAATCCGTTGGAATTCGATTACTCGATAAATAGTACAATTCTCAAGGCTGTCAATTCAAATAAGTACCTGGTTGTTAAAATTACGAACAACTTCAGTTGGAAAGACCACATAGACAATATTGTGGGGAAGGCGAGCCAAAGGTTGCGTTCCATTGGTAGGACACTTAGCAGATGCAACAAGTCCACTAAAGAGACAGCTTACACTACACTCGTTCGTCCTCTGTTAGAATATTACTGCGCGTGTGGGATCCTTACCAGGTGGGATTGACGGAGGACATCGAAAGGGTGCAAAAATGGCAGCTCGTTTTGTATTATCACGTTATAGGGGAGAGAGTGTGGCAGATATGATACGCGAATTGGGATGGAAGTCATTACAGCAAAGACGTTTTTTGTCACGGCGAGATCTTTTTAAGAAATTTCAGTCACCACCTTTCTCTTCCGAATGCGAAAATATTTTGTTGAGCCCAACCTACATAGGTAGGAATGATCATCAAAATAAAATACGAGAGGTCAGAGCTCGAACAGAAAGGTTTAGGTGTTCATTTTTCCCGTTAGCTGCTAGGGAGTGGAATGGTAGAGAGATAGTATGATTGTGGTTCGATGAAACCTCTGCCAAGCACTTAAATGTGACTTGCAGACTAGTCATGTAGATGTAGATATAGACGAGGATAGTAACATTTGCTGAATTTCTTTACAGTTTGTACGCAAAGGACACGTCAATGGGAAATCCTGTTCGGCATCCAGGACTAGTTAAGTAAGTCCTGGAAAGAGGATAACAGTGGATAGAATACTCAAAATGCAGTACTGTATCTACTAGAAGCAATGACATAGAGCAGAGAGATTACCACGAAAAGTGAAACTGTAGAGGACAACATGAGACCAGTGGAACGACTGAAGAAATAAAGGAAAAGAGAAATATAATAGAATTTGTATTGCTGATGTAGACCCCTGAGTATTCGATTGTATATACAGAGTTTCAATCTGCCACTGAGAGTGTATTAGGTTTCTAGTCATAGTTCCTGTAAGGCCATGAATTTGATTTTAATTTCGTTATTCGTTGCTCATCATGACTGTGCTGTTCCTTTCAGCTCAGTTGCCATTATGATGGTGTTACTTTTTACATTTTTATCAACAAACGCCCACACAGCTGTCTTCAAATATGTGTCCCAACAACTGTGACTTGAAGGTAACTGCGTCTAATGTCAGATCGGAAAAAGAGTTCCTCATCTCAAAGTACTTCGCGTCTATGACATTTTATCCTTGTTATTTTCATTTTCCTTTCGTCGTTGTTACATCAGTTAGACTGTGTATCTTCTCCCGTTTTGAGGAGCTCTCCCGGAATCCCACTCCTTCTGTATATAACGCCATTATCAATTGCTTGTTACTAACCATTGTCCATGCGTAAAGTACTCAACGTTATGAATAATTCATGCTTCAGAACAGGAGTGAAAACAGTGACAAGAGACACAGCGCTACTGCCTTAAACATCAGAAGATGGGTAACAGTATGTTCGAAGCACTTAGATACATAAGCGTATGAGGAGCCGTGATAAAAAAAAAAGCCATTACCAATGGCGCAGTGTCCGCCACGATAGCTGAGTGGTCAGCGCGACGGAATGCCGGGTTTGATACACGGCTGCGCTGGAGATTTTCTCTGCTCAGGGTTGGATGTTGTGTTGTCCTTATCATCATTATCATCTCATCCCCTTTTACGCTCAAATCACCGAAGTGTTGTCAAATAAAAAGTCTAGCACCAGGCGACCGGCCTACCCGAAGGGAAGCACTAGCCACATTATATTTCATATCAATGGCGCAGTTCACGAGTTCACGGTTAGTCCTTTATATTTGCCCTAAGCACTCCGTCTTCAGGCCACGAGTGGCCCACCGGGATCCATCCGACCGTCGTGTCATCCTCAGTGAAGGATGCGGGTAGGAAGAAAGTTGGATCAGCACATCACTCTCCCGGTCGTTAAGATGGAATTGTTGACCGAAGCCGCTACTATTCGGTCGAGTAGCTCGTCAACTGGGGTCACGAGGCTGAGTGCACCCCGAAAAATGGCAACAGCGCATGGCGGCCCGGATGGTCACGCATCCAAGTGCCGACCACGCCCGACAGCGCCTAACCTCGGTGATCTCACGGGAACCGGTGTAACCACTGCGGCAAGGCCGTTGCCTATATTTGCCCTAAGGAAATTTTGCTAAAACAAAAAAGAAGCTATCAAATCGTTATAACAGGAATGTTGAAGATTAGATAGATGGAGAGAATTGCTAATGAGCGTTTAGTGACTGGAAAAGCAACCACGAATTCTATATATTTGACGATAGCTTCCTATAAGTAACATGTGAAATAAAATTCAACATTTATAAAATACTAAGGAGCAGAAAAAGTACTGTTTACATTTCTTCGTGAGAAGTACAACATCGAATACAAGACAGAGTAAAGGACAATAACGTGACTGATTGGGAAAGACAATAGATTGAAAATTAACTAGAGAAAGATTTGCGTTCATCTTTGTTGTTTGACAGACGGAAAACTGATCATAAACGGTAAATTTTGGGAGAAACTTCATGGGACGCCGAATAAACTGCTTGCGGTTTTTCTGAAAGGCAACACGGAACAGCAGATCGAATTGATGGACACTGAATTGTGCCCAGAGCTTAGGGAAGCTTTCTCCATTGGCAGAGGGTAGCAACACAGCGGATTTCTTTATTTAATTTTTTTAATGGCAGGACTGAAAGAAGAGATCGCTCGTGAAGGCACATACTGCGAGAAAGAGGAATATTGAGTATGATACTGGAGAGAATAGATGGAGTAAAAATTGTGGAGTGAAAGCAAGCCTTGACTACAGTAGGCAGATTCAAGTGAATGTGGGCTGCAAGAGAAATAAGACGACCGCACTGGATAAACAAATGTAGAGAGCTGTATCAAATCTACCTTCGGACTGAAGACACCAACTACAACGAGAGTATCTATGGGCTGTTGTATTCGCATTATGACGATGTAAAATGCTCTCCGTCTTAAGACGATCACATATTGTAATGCAGTCTGCCAAAATACGGAACTAACTGTAGAAGTACCTGATTTCTACAGATAAGCTTTAAGCAGCCGTGTGTGATGGTTCAGTACATAGGGCTGGAAATAATTTACATTGTTTTTATACAGTCATGTACCCGTCAGCCTGTCGGCTTGCAGAGAGCGTACAAATTTCTTCATTAGCGATCGACACACGTTCCGTCTGCAATTGCTCGTTATTTCATTTCCAGCTGCCTCGGCCAGCTTAGTTTCTAATGCGCTCCCGGGTGGTTTTGTTTGCCTCCATTCCTAATAATTGCATTTCTGTTTTACGCCCAGTAATCCCGTTTCAATTTTAATTTGCCAGCGGCGCTTTAATTTCCATTCCCTCTGACTGTCCGCTTCAGCACTGGAGTGGTGTCGCTGCGCCGCTTGTACACGGTGACAGTTTGTCTGTTTACAGCTTGCTGCTGTGCGCTTAATTTTTATTTTGACGTCAATTGCTTCGGCCACTTTGCGACTGGTGAGCCGCTCTTATTAAGACCCTAGACTCACGCTCTGCAGATTAAGTTTTGGAAAACTTCACTGACATTTTCATTTTGTGAACATCAGGCGAATTCTTGCAATTTTGTCACAGGGGACTTCTTTCCTTGCCCAGTCTTTTTCAGCTGAGACGATGCTCAGTTCAGTGCTGGCCATATAATAGCGCGCAGTAACATCAGAACAATGGTTCAAATGGTTCTGAGCACTATGGGACTTAACATCTATGGTCATCAGTCCCTAAGGACATCACACACATCCATGCCCGAGGCAGGATTAGAACCTGCGACCGTAGCAGTCACGCGGTTCCGGACTGAGCACCTAGAACCGCGAGACTACCGCGGCCGGCGTCATCAGAACAATGGTTTTTATGTTATGCCTGGTATGTGATATGGAATGAACAATATTTTCTTTATGGTGCACGTGCTTTGCGATAGTGCGGTAGTTTACTAACAATGATGGGTAGCGTGAAATACATATTCATTTTCACTAAAATGAAGCTCTTTAAACTTACGTATATATACATTTGTACACATTTGTCACGAACAGTTTTGTTGCAGCGGATCTCTATAGATATGTTTTATTACTCACTGTATGTTTCGGGTGTTTCACATGTGTGTTTCCGGTTCTACTGAGAAGGTTCGGTTGCTACACTAGTGAGATTTCTTCTCTGCACAATACATAAGCTGCTCTCATACCTCTCCAACATGATGCTGATTTTGTTGAACGTTGTGTTCATAATTGTGTAACGTACTAAGTTAATGTCTGTAGGCAAACGTTATATTCAAAGGTTTGTGGGAGTACGTGGCGTTAGATGTCTACACACAGGTCCCGCAATTCAAGTAAATAATGGGCCGTATTGGCGCCCTATAGGATTTAAAACACGCAAATTCCGATCGCCGACACATGAAAGTGAGTTCTCCATAATGCACTTCTAACCACTGTAGCACGGGTCTTGCTCCGAGACACGAACAATTATACTGCTGAAAGACGACATTGCCGCCAGGGAAGACATAAAGCCCAAACGGATTCAGGTAGTTCGCAGATATCAGCGATTACAACTACAGGTGCCGTGCTAGCGCAGGAGAATGTGTCCCATATCTTTACTGTTAGCACCAGCCAGCGACCGTGGCGCACGGCACGTTTCGAGCCACCGTTCACCTCCGTAAAGGTGTTCGTGAAAGTGACCATCGACCTGCTTTAGCAAAAATGTGATTCACTCGAAGAGCCTACACGTTTCCATTGATCGACGGTCTAATTCCGATGAACCAGTGCCAATTATAATCATAATTGATGATGTCCTTGGGTCAACATGTGAGCACGTAGGGGTGATCTGTTGCGGAAGATCACTGAATATGAACCTCCGCAACAGGTCACCCCTACGTGTTGACAGGCATTGTGCTCTTTCGGCGGAGATGCCACAGATCACCATCTACCCTATTCAGCAGAACAGCTAAGCTTCCAAACACGACGTTCTGAGAAGACTCGTGGACGTCTAGCCACTTAGGGCCTAGTGGTAGTCTTTCTACGTCTTTCCGTAGATGCCTACGAGAGTAGCACGAAGACGTTCGATCAGCTTCGCCGTTTTCGAGATATTCGTTCACAGGCTCTGCATAATAATAATCTGTCCTTTGTCAAATTCGCTTATCGTAGTCGATTTCCCCATTTGCAGTCCATATCATCGCTAGTCTTTGGTAGGGTGATCCCCCGTCCGTGTCTGTTTGTTCCGCTTACATACTTTTGGTACCGCGTCACGCGCCCGCATATATATATGTGTGTGTGTGTGTGTGTGTGTGTGTGTGTCTGTGCTGTATTCATTCATTTTTCATTTCCTTACCTACGTTTAGAGGTGTGGCGTTCCTTATGTGTATTACGTCATTTATTTGTTACTTGCTCTTGCCCTGTAATGAGAAATTTCTCTTCCAATATGATCACATATTTGTCGTGGCTAATTTAGATTTCTTATTCCATATTTTTACTATGATGGCTACGTTGATTTGAAAGTTCTGCGAATCTCGAATGATTATGTCAAGCCTCAAATCATCAGACTGGTTTCTTACATCTCATTCTAACATATCAAGTCATTCTCACATACACCATACTGATGAGTTGGGAATTTAGTTGGTGTGTATTTGCTCCATGGAATTTATTGCTTTTTGAGTATGAATTATTTAAATTTGCTTGTCGGTTGTTTGCTGTTCCCTTAGAATGTCTGAAACATTTCCACCTGCAGTTCGTACTGTTGCAAAAAACAAAGACATTGACATGTTTCATAGAAAGATCAACAGCCTTCTCAAATTTTTTAACCCATGGGTGCAAACCGAGAGATTGAAAGGTTTTTTTATTAATCTGAAACAATCAACCCGCAAACTTTCTTGTTACAGCGTTCACTTTAACATTTTTAGCGGTGTCGGATGATAAGAATTTTATTGAATCGTGGCGAGCCATTCTTCTGGACTGCCAGGATGGCATAGTTACTCTGCCCTTAGGATGTCATATGTTTGGTGGGATGACGAAGGAGAAAGGAATCCCTCTGCGTTGCAAACGGGCGCAGCAAGGCAGTCAGAGTTCATCAAGTTGAATCAGATAAAGGTGAACGCACTCTTCCAGTGAGCTCAGACTTTCGTTCATCCAAGGGACTTCATATCGTAACAAATGCAATAATATTACCTGAAAGTCACATACGCTGCTGGATGCAGTGCTCTGACACAGGTGCTGAGTAACGTAGGAGGCCATTTAAAGCAATCGCAGGCTTCCTGCAGTCTGGAGCGAATGCTCTTAGCACAGTCGGTGGTGGCTAGCCGAAGGCAGTACTGGTTTCCATGGGCAGCTTGACGACTTTGAACCTCGAACTTCTGGGAGCGTGGTAGCTGTCTGGGCTGGAGGAAACTCTGATCCGACACGCGGGTCCGCTGTTCTGTCACAGTTGTCTTCTGTGACCCTTCGCTGAACTTACACTTTAAAATATATGGTCGCTTGCAGGTCGATAAAGACAACGGCCTTCCAGGAGATGCTTGGGTATCGTTTAATATGGGCCGGGAGGGGGTGGGGGTGGGGGGGGGGGGGGGAAGCTGCTGCAAGTCGGCCATTGCAAACGCCATCTTGAACAAGAACAACGTGGTGGCTTGATTAGCCCTAACGATTGTCGCCGTCACCGCCGATTGAAGCAATGCTACATGAGAAGTCGTTACCGGCCTCACGTCACACAATTACGTCACATAGGGGGTGGTTTGAAGGACGCTGTATGCCATAGGTATGGTAAGTGTAGCAGAAAGTCTTGGTATTTTCTGGGCTGTGGTATTCCATCTTTACTGCAACGTTTTCACACCGCAGCACAGTAAAAACTATGAGGATCATGCTAAGTCAATAGCCAAAATGTAGTTAACATTAGAGTCAATAGTGCCTTAAACGAAACATAAGCAGTCAAAGTAAGTTCTGATTTAATTTTCAGGTCCAGATATCGAGGGACAGAGACTTCAAGAACAAGACGTGAACAGCCGATTCATCCCTCTAGACATCTATTTTTTTCTTTGTAGTGGGTCACTGCCCACTTATGCACAACATGACTCCAAAACTGTTAGCGGAATTAGCAGATACTATAGCCGCGATTCTCTAATCAGTCCAGAAATCGACGGACATGCATGGGAATGGAGGAAATTCATCCCTTCTATTCGGTGAGCACTGTTGGCTGGAGCTGGGTCTTATGGACTTGTTTTTCGAACGTGAATGAGACTTCCACAGCTGGGGTAGTAGTCCGACCAACATAGGTAACCTATAGATTATTCCCTTTGGTGTCCTTGGTATTGTTGGTCTACGGTGGAAGGCGGAGGTTTTACCTATGCCTCACCAAGGCAGGTTCTAGGAGCTACACTATTTACTGTGTAGAAGGTTGGGAGTCGTGTCTTTGGCCCTGAGACGGCTGGGAGACATAGCCAATAGTGATGGTGATCTCCATTGATTACGTGGGTCTTCAGGAGTTTTCAGGAGAGTAACATTATTTGTTTGTCGTGGCTGGTGTTCACTTCGTTGTCGCTGGAAGTGCTCTGCCCCGACTGGTAATTCAAACGATTGACGTCGAACCAAGTTTGTGACAGTGTGTTGAGTCCACAATGAAGAGATTCTAGTTTAGTGAAACAGTGTATCTGACACATGAGCTCGCTAGATCGGACACAAAGGACAAAATAGCAGCATTATGGCTGGACTGCAGCCGCATATGACACTGAAGCGATATGGAACAGTGGAGTGTATCAGAGCTTCTTCAGGCACTGCTGTTGTTCATATGAGGGTACAATGTTCGGAGCAACCATTCTGCTTCCTAGTTTTACGTATATGAGGACAATGAGAGGTGCTCAGTTATGTTACACAACTTTTTGGCAAAACGAACAGAATTCTGTGATCCGCAGGTCATTGTTGGATATGACAGTGCAGACACCCGATACTTTCCTTCAAAAGCTATTGCAAGTACACTGACAGAAAAAAACCACAACATCAAAAGTATTTCTGGTTTTTTAATACTATTTTTGTACAGGCACTACCACATGACCGCAACACTTTGCTGTTTGCATCTTAGTGTTAACACATTATTTGCGAATGTAGGTATAAGCTTCTGAAGAAGGGCAGTAAGTGCGTGAAGAAGGTGAAAAAATTATATCTGATTTATGCAACTGGTAGTTTATTATTTCGTTCTAATTAATGTGGAGTAATGAAATTTAGGGAATGTATTTGTCTAGGTAACACAGTTATAGGATTAAAATGGGAAAATAAGCGCAAGATAAGCGACTGCAAAAGTGAAATACTGATACACTAATTACCAGTGCAGCCGTCAGAATGTTGAATGCAACCATGCAAACGTGCGTGGGTTGTGTTGTAGAAGTAATGAATGTCAGGTAGTGGGATGGTGTTCCATACCTGATGCACTACAGGACTGGATAATATTGGTTGTGGATGACGCTGAATTTTTTCAATGATGTTACATATATGAACGATTGGAGACTTCTCTGGTAATCGTGCAGGCCAAAGCATCATGTTGATACTCTGTAGTGTATGTTAGGTCATAACAGTCATATGTGGCGGAGGGTTATCCTCTTGGAAAACAGCTCATAGAATGCTGTTAATGAATAGCAGCACAACTAGTCGAAGCGACAGGTTGACATACTAATTTGCAGTCAAGGTACATGGGATAACCACGAGAGTGCTCCAGCTGTCATACAAAGCAATACTCCAGACCCTAACTCCCACTGTGTCTAGCATACAGACGGACTGGAAGCAGAACCTCAGCTGACCTCGTCATAACCAAGACACGGTTATCTCTGGCAACTGGGCGGAATCCGGTATTATCATAAAACGCAACATACCTCCAGCCTGCCCTCCAATGAACTCTCACTCGACTCCACCGAGACGCAAATGGCGTTAGTTTTGGTAAGTGAAATGTACGGTACAGGGTGTCTCGCTGTCCTTCAAGTAATCGTTTTGTAACAGTTCGTTGTGTCGCTCTGGGGTAAATTGCTGTCTAAATTGCTGCTGCAGGTGTAGTAAGATGCGCCAGAGCCATAAGCTGAACACGATGGTTTTTCCTGTCGGCAGTGCTACGCGGTTTTCCGGAGCCCGTTCTTCTTGTGGCCGTACATTCCTGCGACCACTGCTGCCAGCAATCATGTACAGTGCCCACATTCTTGCTACGTCTTTCTGCAGTATCGCAGAAGGAACATCCAGCTCCTCATAACCGTATTGAACGATTTTGTTCAAACCTGTGAGGTTCTGATAATATAGGTTTCTCGCTTTAAAGGCATTCTTGACTAACATCAATTCACCACGTCCAGTCACAACGTAACTAACACTTATGACCGTTACAACTGGCATTTAAAGAAAGCCTGATTTGTATTCTTATAGGGGAGTTACTAGTGAGACTGGCTCGAAATTTGGGAAGGTATTGTCTTGCAGACGTGAAACAAGCCTACCGGCTTTGTTTATATCATGTAACTCCTTCTTGGTGCTGCGATATTTTTCCATCAGTGTATTTTTGAATTAAATTAGAATGCTTGTAATATCAAAATAAAGTACCATGTTGATATAACCCAAAAGTCGTATTTGTATCGACATCTAACGGTGAATGCAGGTAAACAGCAGTGGGATCTCGAGTCGTGTATTGGCTGATATCGGCGAAGGCCTTCGTGCTAAAGCATCTGCAACACTCATCGGTGAAGAGAACGTGATGCCAATCCTGAGCTCTCCATTCGGCATGTTGCTGGTCCCATCTGTACCGCGCTGCAAGGTTGCAAAGATGGACCTCGCCATGGACGTCAGGAGTGAAGTTGCGCATCATGCAGCCTATTGCCCAAGAGTTTGAGTCGTAACACGACGTCCTGTAGCTGCACGAAAAACAGTATTCAACATGGTATTTCCTCATGGCCACAATCCGTAGATAGCGGTAATCCACTACAGTAGTAGCACATTAGTGGCCTGAGCGAGCTATCATCTGTAACCCAGCGGCGAGCGCTATGGCCTTCTGTTAGAGCGTGCCACTTTCCATGCCTACTTCACTTTAGAGTGCTGCCTGGCGGGATCGCTCTCAGCCTGTTTTCCTCCTTCTTTCTCTCACTGACTTTGGTGTACGGCCGCAGCCCAGCCACTGTTGAGCGCCAGGTCGTTCACAATAGACAGCTGGAGGAGACTTACTGGGTGCACTATGTTTGCGGAGAGACGGTGTGGTTGGACTGACGGTAATGGGCCGAGTCCAGCTGAGTCTATGGAGCTGGCTGTAGGTACTTTCAACCTCTACACTGCCACAGGAGCATCGAAGACAGGTAATTTGATGAGAAGCCTCTTAAAACACACGTCAGCAGTTTGATGTTCCTCAGTGAGTGACCTATGTGTGCGTTTGATACGAATCGCAGCTAAGATTATTTTAATCCTCAAGCTTCATTGATTTCTTCAGTCTCGTGGTAGTGTGGTCTAGCTCGAGTTGTCTTCAACTATAATTATGGAATTTTAAATTACTGCCACTGTCCGCGATATTTGTCCATCCACACTATGTGACCCGCTATTTCAAGTGTGCCTTAGTATAGGTGTTAATTATTGGCTGTCCTATACGTTTATTTATTTAATATTTTCAGATTTTCGTAAATATTTATTCTGAGCTCCCAAACTTCTGGGATTTTACATGTTTGGATGTAACGTGTAGTTCTGTTTATATATATTTATTATTGTGCGTTCTTTATTCATTTATACGTTTAACGATCATTTCGTTTTGAATGTTTTCATGACCATATGCCGCCAGTTTACTGAGTGTAAAGGTAGAGTATCCCAGGAGGAGTGCACGTCCAGTCACGTCGACCGACATAGTTGTAAATATATACTAAGACGGTATGTGTTCTTTCGGACATGTCTGAAAGAATAGATACCACCAGTGACCATGCAGCTCGTGAGAATGAAATTACAACGACATATATCAACGCCTGTAAACAGCTAAGGGTGTTCATTTCATTGTAATTTCATTCTAACGAGCTACATGGTCACCGATGGTACCCGTTTTTTCGGACATGTCCGAAAGAACAGATACCGTCTTATATTTTAAGGCTCACCGGCCACTTGACCATCTTCTGTGCGAATGCACAAACAGTGCCCGAACTCTTACGGGAATCGGTAACACGCCGCGAGTAATGAGTATAATGGGTGGGGGCACCACGAATGTAGTGAGGGACAATACGTTGAGAATGTGGATTTCGCGGGAGGCGTCGGAGAGATAAAATCCTTGCAGTCGCGATCTCATCTGTGTTCTCGGTGGCTCCGATGGATAGAGCGTCTGCCATGTAAGCAGGAGATCCCGGGCTCGAGTCCCGGTCGGGGCACACTTTTTCATCTGTAAGCAGCCAATGGTGTTCACTTCATTGTAATTTCACTGCTTTAAATTCTTTAGGTGTCGGTTTGCCCTTCATTAATTAATTGCATCTATTAGTAAGCCTCAGTGAAATAAATTTGAGCAATTTTTTGGTATAGTAGGGGCCTAGTGGTCTTAAAAAAATTTTAAAACGGCATATTTGGAATAATTCGTCTCTTTGACTGGCAATCCCCACTAACAGCTGCTCGCTCTCAGCCTTTCAGATCTGTCATAAAATTGAAATGGCTGAATGATATCTTTGTCTGTTGCTCTTCCGGAATTAGACTCGGGTAAACGCCGGCATTAAATTCGACACTGATATATTAATACCGTCAGAAATTTCAATTACATCGCCAGTATTTCAGTTACCACCTCGGGCGTTGGTCACTAGCTAGTCCGCACGCTTCAGAATGGAAGCCGATTCTGTGAAATCACATTTCATACATTTCAATTTGTGTGATCGTTTTTCTTTTCAGATAGTATGATGGCTGGATATGAGAGACCATAATACATGTTTTCAAATGTATAGCAACAGCATATTTTTACAGTCATATGCACTTTCACTTCTTCTACCCCCAGAGTATCACACAGTACGACTTCTTGTGACATTCATGTCGTCTTGAACGGGTGTGAGTATCGGGATAAACCCATGTTTCTGACTGAAGTCCCAGAGGGATTGTACTTACTTACGGTGGACTGCGAACAAGGGCTTTGGTATTAGCGAATTTTCTAGCAGTTTCTGTGTTCCGTTGATCCTGGAGGATATTTTCTTTCCTCTGATCGTCTGACAAACATTTTGGAATATTTTTAAGAGCAATCTATCATCTAGAAATTTCACTCCTTCCATTAATATAGTAAAGTGCCCATTTACGAGCTAAAGTCGATGTTGTTGTTGCTGTCCATAGACTGATATAATGCATCTCTCCATAACACCCTATCCTGTGCAAGCATCTTCATCTCCCAGTACCTAATGCAACCTACATCCTTCTGAATCTGCTTAGTGTATTTATCTCTTGGGCTCCCTCTACGATTTTTAGCCTCCACGCTGACCTTCAATGTTAAATTTGTGCTCCCTTGATGCCTCAGAACATGTCCTACCAAACAGTCTCTTCTTCTTGTCAAGTTGTGCCTCAAACACCTCTTTTCCCCGATTCTATTCAATAGATTCTCATTACTTATGTGTTCTACCCGTCTAATCTTCAGCATTCTTCTGTAGCACCACATTACGAAATCTTCTATTCTCTTCTTGTCGCAACTATTTATCGTCCATTTTTTACTTCCATACATGGCTACACTCCATAAAAATACTTCCAGAAACGGCTTCCTGACACTTAAATCTATACTTGATGTTAACAAATTTTTCTTCTTCAGAAACGCTTTCCTTGCCATTGCCAGACTACATTTTATATCTTTTCTAATTCCATCATCATCAGTTATTTTGCTCCCCAAACAGCAAAACTCCTTTACTACTTCAACTGTCTCATTTCCTCATCTAATTCCCTCAGCATCATTTTATTATCCACGTTTTGCTTTTTTTGATGTTCATTTTTATCTCCCTTTCAAGACACTGTCCATTCCGTTCAACTGCTCTTCCAAGTCCTTTGCTGTCTCTGACAGAATTACAATGTCATCGGCGAACCTCAAAGTTTTTATTTCTTCTCCATGGATTTTAATACCTACTTCGAAATTTTTTTTTCCTTTACTACTTGCTCAATATACAGATTGAATTACATCCGGGAGAGTCTACAACTCTGTCTCAATCCCTTCCCAACCACTGCTTCTCTTTCATGCCATTCGACTCTTATAACTGCCATCTGGTTTCTATGCAAATTGTAAACAGCCTTTCGCTGCCTTTATTTTACCCCTGCCACCTTTAGAAATTGAAAGAGAGTATTCCAGTCAACATTGTCAAAAGCTTTCTCTAAGTCTAAAAATGCTAGAAACGTAGGTTTGCCTTTCCTTAATCTTCCTTCTGAGGTAAGTCGTAAGGTCAGTATTGCCGCACGTGTTCCAACATTTCTACGGAATCCAAATTGATCTTCCCCGAGGTCGGCTTTCCATTCGTCTGTAACATAGTATTTTGCCTTCTTTGCTTAGTACTGGGTTTTCATCTGAGCTCTTGATATTCATACAAGTGGTCCTCTATTCTCCATAGGTCTCTTTAAATTTCCTGTAGGCAGTATCTATATTACCCCTAATGATATGCGCCTCAACATCCTTACTTTTGTCCTATACCCATCCCTGCTTAGCCATTTTGCGCTTCCTGTCGATCTCATTTTTGAGACGTTTGTATTCCTTTTAGCCTGCTTCATTTACTGCATTTTTATATTTTCTCCTTTCATCAATTAAATTCAACATTTCTTCTTCTACCCAACGATTTCTACTAGCCCTCGTCTTTTTACCTACATTATCCTCTGCTGCCTTCACTACTTCATCCCTCAGAACTACCCATTCTTTTTCTGCTGTATTTTTTCCCCCATTCCTGTCGATTGTTCCCTAATACTCTCCCTGGAACTCTGTACAACCTCTGGTTTAGTCATTTTTATCCAGGTCCCATCTAAAACTCCCACCTTTTTGCAGTTTCTTAAATTTTAATCTACAGATCATAACCAATAGATTGTGGTCAGAGTCCACATCTGACCCTGGAAACGTCTTACAATTTAAAACCTGAATCCTAAATCTCTGTCTTACCATTATATAATCTATCTGATACCTTCTAGTATCTCCAGGCTTCTTCCATGTATACAACCTTCTTTTATGACTCTTGAACCAAGTGTTAGCTGTGATTAAGTTATGCTCTGTGCAAAATTCTACGAGACGGCCTCCTCTTCGTTTGACTGATAAATTTTCGTCTCTCTTCACTACCTGAATAATTTCGTTTATCTCATCATACATTTCATCAATATCTTCATCATGTGCAGAGCTAGTTAGCATATAAACTTGTACTACTGTAGTAGGCGTGGGCTTCGTGTTTATCTTGGCCACAATAATGCGTTCACTACGATGTTTGTAGTAGCTTACCCGCACCCCTATTTTTTATTTATTATTAAACCTACTCCTGCATTACCCCTATTTGATTTTGTATTTATAACCCTGTATTCAACTGACCAGAAGTCTAGATCGTCTTGCAACCGGACTTCACTAATTCCCACTATATCTAACTTTAACCTATCCATTTCCCTTTCTAAATATTCTAATCTACCTGCCCGATTAAGGGATCTGACATTCCACGCTCCGATCCGTAGAAGGCCAGTTTTCTTCCTCCTGATAATGACGTCCTCTCGAGTAGTCCCCGCCCGGAGATCCGAATGGGGGACTATTTTACCTCCGAAATATTTTACCCAAGAGGAGCCATCATCATTTAACCAAACAGTAAAGCTGCATGGCCTCGGGAAGAATTACGGCTGTAATTTCCTCTTGCTTTCAGCCGTTCGCAGTTCCAGCACAGCAAGGCCGTTTAGGTTAGTGTTACAAGGCCAGATCAGCCAATCATCCAGACTGTTGCCGCTGCAACTACTGAAAAGGCTGCTGCCCCTCTTCAGGAACCACACGTTTGTCTGGCCTCTCAACAGATACCCCTCCGTTGTGGTTGCACCTACGGTACGGCCATCTGTATCGCTAAGGCACGCAAGCCTCCCCACCAACGGTAAGGTCCACGGTTCATGGGGGAGAGTTCGATACGCCTCATCATTCTATGCGATTGTGCTAAGCAAGATAGATACTAGCAGAGCTTCAAATCTAAATCCAGAAAGCGAGGTTACTTGCACTTGAGGATCGACGTACGGATGATTGAACAAGATGTAACCCAAGTTCCTATCACTGGGTCAGACACTTACTTCGTCTAGTTGGCCAACGGCCAGTTCCATGTGACATTTTTGCTGCGTCACATGGAGTCGAACCAATTGCTAGCGGGACATCGGGACATCCTGTTACACGCACAATATCGATCTCATTCCCGAGTAGTCGTGTCTACGAACTGATGGGATATCAGAATAACACTGGCGATCGTTCACCTTTCTTCTAATGCGGAATAGTAGGCTTTTTAAAGATTAATAGAAATAAGTGTACAAGTACGAAGGTGTGGAATTCTAGCACGTCTAGTTTATTACGTGCACTGAGGTCACAAGAGTCATGCTGTACCACCGAAAATGCCGCTTAAATAACATCCGAAATATTTCGCTATTTAACATCCGTTGATACCTTATACTGTACTTCTAATTCTGAATCTGTAGGCATTGTCACGGAAACTTTATTTAATATGTAATGGATCTAATCGTGTTTTATATCCGACTGTATATAATTTATTGTAATTATAATGTAAATATTGTTAATTTCCGTATAATAGCCAGGGGAACTTCGTTTTAATGTATCGATGCCGGCCGTTGTGGCCGAGCAGTTCTAGGCGCTACAGTCTGGAACCGCGCGGCCCCTACGTTCCCAGGTTCGAATCCTGTCTCGGGAATGGATGTGTGTGATGTCCTTGGGTTATTTATGTTTTAGTAGTTCAAGTTCTAGGGGACTGATGACCTCAGAATTTAAGTCCCATAGTGCACAGAGCCATTTGAACCATTTTTGAATGTGTCGATAGCAAAGATGAAACGGCAGTAGCTATGCCGTTGTTTGTCTTCGCGTATGGAGAGTTTCTGCCGCATTGCGAGCAGAGAGGGAGCAGAGCAGCTCGAGTGATGACAGAGTGCAGAACTGTTTGTTGGGCGCGGTGTGCGGCTGTGATCGCGCCATTGTAGGCGCACCTAATTCGTTCTCCCGCGAGTGTTGAGAGCGCGGTCGGAGTGAACAGGCGGAGAAGCTGTAGTTGTATCTGTTGGCTGTCCCATAATTATCCGTGGCTCTGGAGACGACTCAGGGTTCTCAACCAGTAAAAAAATGTTTTAAAGTGTGCGAAAACCTCAGGGACGAAACTGCTGAGGTCATAGATCCCTAGACGTACACACTACTTAAAGTAACTTACGCTAAGAACAACATACACACACACCCATGTTCGAGGGTGGACTCGAACCTCCGGCGGGAGGGGCTGCGCAATCCGTGACGTGGCGCCTCTAACCGGGCGTTCACTCTGCGCCACTTCTCAGCCAGCAACAGCAACAATAACTGCAGCTCAGCATTGTCATCGGCTGCATTCTTCGCCGACTGCACATCTACAACATCTGTAAGACTGTTAACTAATATTATGCAGGGATTGCCCAGTGGTATTTCTATCACAAAGTTTAACATTCTTGAATAATAACTTGCTATAGTTAAACTTGTAGGGCACCTGTGTTGTCATTGTCCTCAGACATCATTACCAGGTTGAGTCCTTTTCCTTTCCATGCAGTTACCGGCTGTCTTAAAAATATGAAAACTGATTAACTATTTACAGCCAGTTTTGTTTGTTTCAGCCTAAATTTTCTGCCTCAGTAATAGTTAATTTTTGAATTTCGTAACAGGGGCTTAACTAATTTGCAGTTTTGAGCATTAACAGGGTGTCTACGACCCGGGACAACCGGGAGATCCGGGAAAATCCTGGAAATTTTTTCATCCTGGAGAAAACCGGGAAAAACCGCAATTTTTTTAGAATTCCGGGAATCTGTCATTGTTTTAGTTTTCAGTTAAATTTTTGTGATTTTGACTGATAAGAATCAATATTCCAACAAAGGATATTACTGTATACCGCTTATGCAGAATAATACTGCAGCAACAAAACATGCACGAGAGGGAGAAAAGAAGAAAATAAAACTTAAGTCGCAAAGGAAATGCGCCATGTAGATCAGCAAAACATAGTGCTCATACAAGCGTCTGCCAACAGTAAAGTGTGTCAAAGGCTTCAACAAAACTATGCAATGCTTCCTATCAACAAATTGCTTCCGATGAGCGTGAGGTGACGTGACATCAGATTCGTTTGAGCAGTTGCGGGCGTGCTCTTGTGCAAGCGCAATTGAGTCGCGTATGGGTAGTACCTTCTCCAGCTTCTGGCTACGTGTGTGTGGCTGGGCGCCGGTATTTAATATTGCCCCGGTTCGGGGATGTCGTAGATCCGGGGCTATGCACAGAGCAGTCTGAGCTGTAGTGGGGAGGTGGGCAGTCTCCACGTGACCCGTATTTGAGTTTAGTGATTCTTGTTTCCTCTACATTTACTGCTCTCAGATTAAATAAAAGCAAAACGGATTTCTGAGGCCGGGAGCTATCAAATGAATTAAAATACGTTTCCATAATTACGGAAGGCTAAAATATGTTACTAGTCTCAGGTTTTATTCCCACCTTTCTAATAGTCAAGCAATAATCGCCTTGCAGAAAAATAAAGATATTTTTGTCGGTTTGCTAAAGAAATTTTGCTTTTGTTTAGCTTTCTTGCTGAGGCAGGAAATTTATTTGAAACAAAGTGTGTAATTCCACACTTTTGGCTATTTTCAGCTGTTCGCTGCATTTCAAGTGCACGTTTTCCATCTTCTAGCTCGCATGGCATTATGCCATAATAAAGAACCAAACATGAGATAATACAGTACTGGTAGCCAAGAAAGTTTAAATCCCAATCTGGACATGTGAATGTGCACTTTAAGCCGAATTATGTATTTTAGTATGGTCCACGAAATTCCGATGCTCTTGAAGTATCCTCTTATGTCTTGCTTCGTTTGTGACAGTGCAAGATCTTTTAATGTTTTACACGAACGAACATACGAGCTTCCTGCGTCATTGTAGCTGCGCAAGAGCAGTGGCGCCTGTTATCTAGCGCTCTCTGGCAACTGCTGAAACGAATCAGTTCCTAACAGGTCACGGGAAAATATTGCGAATAGTGGTTAGAAAAGCCTTACTTTCGAAGTAAATTTCCTTCTACACAAGATGAATTATGTGCGAGAATGTATGATGAATTTCTTAAATCACAGAGCATTTGACTCTCAATTAAAAATCAACTCTTTGAGGACGACCACCTAGAAGAATTACGAGCCCAGAAGATCAGACATTTACGTCGTTATTAAAAATTTTACTGGCACATTTGTGTGATATATCTTAAACGAGCAAAGAAGATCAGCACTATATGTGAAAGCTTATCTTTTCTTGCAGCTTATTAATCTTCGAGACCACGATTATATGTGAAAGCTTTGTTTTTCTTGTGGCAACACTATGTATTTTAATTTAAACTATTAACTTTTCCTATTTGTCTGTTCGCGCTACGTAAGAGTGATCTTGCTGTTGGCTGACTACATCACGTGTCCTATGCTGTCATCAGCTGGCGAGATCACGTGACTTGAGCTATGACTGCCTTATAAAAGCGCATCGCAATCTCGATTTCAATGGTTTGGAAAGTAAGATGCGGTGTTTGGTGAAATTCGAATTTATACCTTCGTAACGCAAAAATATTCAGTGCACATGTTGCTGCACATCAAAGATCTTTCCAGATCTTGTTCACCCCCCACCCGCCCCAGTGAGTTTCGTTTTCTGAAGTGCCGGGAAATTCTACGTCGGCGTATAAAACCATAAACATGCAAAGGGCTTATAAGTCTTACAGTGCCGAGGAAACTATCACTTATATCACTTAGTACGGGAAACGTGTATGCTCACCAGGGAGAAGGTGTATTTTCGACCGGGAAGTTGCTAAACTTATAACTAAAGATATAGCTGAAATTAAGTGCGCAATTCCATTTAAGTGCGCAATTTCATTTATTCTATATTTAGAATAGCCAATGATTTCTGCTGCCTTGTTACGTACCATATTGTTATGTGAAAAGTAAATCAGTTGCTCATTTGCTTAAAGTAAATTCACTATAATCTTTCAATATTGTAAAGGAAATATCTAGCCTTTTTCCCAATTTTGCATTGTGTATACTATGGGTACCGAAAAGTCATTTGTTCAACGAGCATATGTATTTCATTTTACTTTCATAATTTAGTATTTTAGAGTAAGAAACGGGCAAACTCAGACCTTTCAGATTCTTTTATTTTCTCGTGAACTGTTGTGTTGTGGAAAAGAGTGACAACCTTCTGTTGCTTAAATTTCCTTGCCATTACCTTTATTAGGATTCTGGAGATTCAATGCCCTAGAGGACTGCCGACCGTTTAATTGTCGCTCTTTTTGCTAATCATTATTTTTGTGTTTTCAGTGTTTTTTGTATTAAATATGTTACGTGGTATTCTTTTCTCCCTGTGTTGTTAATGAGCGACTGCGCTATATTACATCCGGTTCCAAATTGTCTTCAGTATTTCAAATGGTTCAAATGGCTCTAACACTATGGGACGTAACTTCTATGGTCATGAATCCCCGAGAACTTAGAACTATTTAAACCCAACTAACCTAAGAACATAACACACATCCATGACCGAAGCAGGATTCGAACCTGCGACCATAGCGGTCGCGTGGTTCCAGACTGTAGTGCCTAGAACCGCTGGGTCACGCCGGCCGGCTCTTCAGTATTTAGATTATGTTTAGAATATTTTCTTGCTCAAGAAGGGTGTGTTGTGCACTTTCCTCCTTCTAACTGGTATTATTTTTCTTCAGTAGCGATGGGATTCTTCGCTGTAAGATTTCTTTGGATGTACGCGATCAGGGTGAATAATATCGCTGTCCAGTAGACCAGTTACGAAGGGGAGGTTACAGTGGCATAGAGATACGCACGTATACAGATTGCAGTATTGTCGCGTGCTCAAGGTATGAAATGGGAATGCATTGGCGAGGCTGTCATTTGTACTGGTGGTTCATATGAAAGGGTTTCCGACGTGGTTATGGCCGCATGACGGAAATTACTAGACTTCGCAATGGACCCAAATTGCTAACAATGCATTGACGCAATCTGGTCGTGGTTCCATAATGGAGTGGGCTGTGTTTACATACAACAAACAGTCCTCTGGTTAACTGAACCGGTTATTGATTATAAATTGTTACCTTCGGCAACTTGGAGACCATTTTCTGCCTTTCGCAGCCTTTTTGTTCCCAAACAACAATGGTATTTTAATGCATGACAATGCACCATGTCACCGGGCCACAACTGTTCACTGTAATGTGCCGCGAATACACAGAAAGAAAGATCCCATATCATTTAGTTACAATATAGCAGGTCAGCAACTGGAAGCAGTTAATTCCATAAATTATCTGGGAGTATTCATTAGGAGTGATTTAAAGTGAAATGATCATTGATCGTTGGTAAAGAATATGCCAGACTGAGATTCATTGGAAGAATCCTAAAGAAATGCAATCCAAAAACAAAGGAAGTAGGTAACAGTACGCTTGTTCGCCCACTGCTTGAATACTGCTCAGCAGTGTGGGGTCCGTACCAGATAGGGTTGATAGAAGAGATAGAGAAGATCCAACGGAGAGCAGCGAGCCTCGTTACAGGATCATTTAGAAATCGTGAAAGCGTTACGGAGATGATAGATAAACTCCAGTGGAAGACTCTGCAGGAGATACGCTCAATAGCTCGGTACGGGCTTTTGTTGAAGTTTCGAGAACATACCTTCACCGAGGAGTCAAGCAGTATATTCCTTCCTCCTACGTATTCCTCGCGAAGAGACCATGAGGATAAAATCAGAGAGATTAGAGCCCACGCAGAGGCATACCGCCAATCCTTCTTTCCACGAACAATATGAGACTGGAATAGAAGGGAGAAACGATAGAGGTACTCAGGGTACCCTCCGCCACACACCGTCAGGTGGCTTGCGGAGTATGGATGTAGATGTAGATGTAGACTTGTTTGAAGAGCATTCTGGAAAACTCGAGAGAATTGTTTCGCTCCCAGACGATCCGAAATGAATCCCATCGAACATTTATGGGACTTATGCGAGAGGTCCGTTCGTACACAATATCCTACACCGGCAATATCTTCGCAGTTATATGCAGCGAAAGAGGCAGTAGTTGATTTCCAGCGCCTTGTTGAGTCCGTAACACGTCGAGTTACTGCATTATGCCGGGAAAAAGGAGGTCCGACACGATATTAAGAGGTGTTCCATGCACTTCGCATTCGAAGTTTGTACAATAATGAAGAGCACAGCACAGGGTGTTTATAATTAAAGTGCCACTCAAAACGCAGTAAAAATTGTGCCACTGGCGAGAATGACGTCCAGTTTAAGTAGTACTTTATTGACACAGGGGGCAACAGCATGAACAAAAGGATATATTAACGAAAATTAGAGTCTTCCCTTACAGCGGCCGTGATCTATCTAGCAGAAAGTGTTCCCAAACACACACTTGGTTCCCTACGGGAATTTGTGTGTCCCACTCCATCGAATTCCCTTCTATTTCACGACACGTGCCTTACATCACCGTCGGCCGCGGTGGTCTCGCGGTTCTAGGCGCGCAGTCCGGAACCGTGCGACTGCTACGGTCGCAGGTTCGAATCCTGCCTCGAGCATGGATGTGTGTGATGTCCTTAGGTTAGTTAGGTTTAAGTAGTTCTAAGTTCTAGGGGACTAATGACCACAGCAGTTGAGTCCCATAGTGCTCAGAGCCATTTGAACCATTTGAACCTTACATCACCAAAGTCTTGACTCCAGATACACAACATCCTACACCGCGACACTGTAGTTGTTAAGGACCGTTATAGAGGTAGAAGGGCTCAATACCTCTGCGTGGTACTTCCACAGGCTTCCTGAGTCCATGCCACGTCGAGTTTCTGCACTGTGCCGGGCAGAAGGAGGTCCGGGTCAATATTGGGAGGTACCCCATGGATTTTGTCACCTCAGTGCACTCTGCCCGAACTTTCCTTTCGTTCCGAGGGAATTTTTCACACACGGCAGAAGATTTAAATGCTGAAACTGCAGTCGTTTGTAGAAAAGAAAAAAAAGAAATACTGCCACATGAGGCATAACAGGGAGAAACGATTAACAAACTTAAATGTGTTTCCTCTACTTCCAGAGTAAATGGGGAACATTTTGCCGAGAGGCAGTGACAGTAGATATCTCTCAAACACTCGGAATTGTGGTTTAGGTACACACATAATGAAATGAAAAGCTACACCATCATTAAATGGATAGTTCGTCTCGGAAGCTGTCGAGTGTGGGATGTAATAAACCTGTAAAATATTTCATACATACTGAGAGTGATGAGGCACAGATTATTAAAATATTTCATACATACTGACAGTGATGAGCAGATGTTATTGAAGGTTTTTAGAGAGAAGGGCTCTTTCACAATAATTGAAGACCATTCCTGCAGCCCACAGCAATTGGTACAGATTCTTTACTTAGATTAATCAAGACAGCAAATACACATAAACCTTCGGAAGTGTATGTGTGTCATTCAAATGAATAGGATTTTTCCATATTGGTAATTTTTTAATTCAAAACTTCTCTTACTTTCTGGATAGCACTCATAATTGAAAAAGATGTTGTGATGAACGAAGTACATTTTCACTGCGCATGTAAATAAGCCTCTCTGTACTGGAACCCTTTGGAAATACAGACGACTATTTGACATTATATTATTTTTTGTTACACGGTTAAGAATCCGTTTGCACTGGCCTATTATCTTTACTAAAATTTTTAAGAATTACAATAATGAAATTCGACGAAAGAATGATGACACTTATTTATCTCCTTTCTTATCAGAGGTTTAAATAAAGCACAGTTTAGCCCATCGGAGAATCATGCAGACATTAACGACTGGTTAAAAAGTTATTTAATGTGTTACGGAACTTAGAAGGCCCTTAACGTTGTCAGGCCAGGTCATGTAATGTACAGTGTTAACAATACTAAAAGACCAAATACAGTATAGTTGAAGAGTAGACCTGATAATGAAAAAGGAATTAATAATGGGCGTAAAACACTATGAACGGCATAACGAACTCATTATTATAGTCAAGTTTGGCATGAAGACATGAACCCCCACTGTATTCCCAGTTGAAATGAGCACTAGCTTAGCATATGTCGACGACATTGGAATAACAAATGATGAGCTAAATGAAATTGTTGATATAGGTTAGGGAGACAAAAATTTAATCTGATGGGTGTCTCAAATTTGATAGGTGGAAAAGGAAGAGAATGATAAATGGTAGGAGAACATGGACTGGAGGAAGCCACTATGTAGCAATTTACACAGAAGCTGACTCAATCATCGCCAAATCTGTTTTGAAGAATCACGAAAAAAGGTTGTGTCCATGTACAGACTTAGGCGCACTAGGAAGTTTGCAGTAGATTGTACAATTGTAAAAGAGATTTTGGAAAAGATCTTATATCGTAAGACATTTCCAGGGGCTGATGTGGACTCTAATTTAAATTGAAATTATAAAACGACAAGAGATTAAGGAGATGTCACCTGGATCAACTAAGGAAGAAGTCACACTCACCAAGCCTCTGCAGGAAGAACTAGAAATTGAAAGTTTCAGAGGAAGCATTAGGCAAATTTGGACTGAAATATGGCAGAGAAACACAAGACGAACGGACAGCCTTGAGAACAAAATATAGACGCCCGTGGAGAATCGTACTAGTTGAAAGAGAAGCCTAGTAGAAATCTCTCTTTTGCACAAGACATGTTGTTTTTAATTGGCAAAGGAAGAAATTTATGAAAACCTAAAAAGCGAAGCAAGCGAAAGGGAATACTTACGTCTAAAAAATTAAATTGAGGAGAAGAGCAAAATGGCTAAGAAGGAATGGCTAAAGGAAAAATATAATCATGTAGGGAGGCAGGGGGGGGGGTTTAGATGCGGCCCATGAGATAATTAAAGGCGCCTTTGAGGAAAGAGATGCAAGTGTTTGAATATCAAGACCTCGGCAAGCCAGTATGAACCAGAGAAGTGACTGATGAAGGTGGAAGGAATATATGTAAAGAAATCTGTGGACTGTATTATTGAAGGAAAAGAGGAAGTAAGTGAAAACGAAATAGGGAAGCAATACTGGAAGAAACACTTGACACAGCACCGAAAGACCTAAGAGAAAACTATGCTCCCTGAGCAGAGGACATCTGTCAGAATTACTGAGATCCTTGGAAGAGCCAGCCACGACAAAATTATTCCACATGGTGTACAAGATGTGTGAGACAGGCTAAATACCCTCAGACGGCAAGGAAGAGGCAGTAATTCCAACATCGAAGACAGCAGTTTCTGAAATGGGTGAATAGCACCGAACAATCAGTTCAATATGTGATGATTGCTAAATCACTTTCCCAAAAATGAAAAATAGTAAGTATATTTCGATCTCGATCCATTAGTTTAGTTTCCGGAGGATTGTAGGGACACAAAAGTTAATACTGATCACACTACTTATCCTAGAAGGTAGGATGAGGAAAGGAAAGACCTACCTTTACATCAGCTGTTGGTTGAAACAAAGCTTTTGACGGTGCAGCTGGACTACACGATGTGAAACTGTGAAGGTAGCATGGTCAAAATATAGGAAGCGTATGTCATTTAGAGCTTGTACAGAACACAGACTGCAATTATAGGACCCGAATGACACGAAGTGGAAGTCTTGGTTGAGAAGGCAGTGATACTGGATCGTATGCTATTCGAGGTGTTATTCAATATGTTCGCTAATAATGCTCTAAAGTAAACCATGAAGATATATGATAATTAAATGTGAGATAGAAGAACAAAGAATTAAGATTAACTGTTTACATCATAATCCAGTCAGAGACGGCAGAGGACACCAACAACAACAAAACGAGGGTACTGGAGTGTAGTAGAATTAAAGTAAGTAATGCTGAGGAGGACTAACAATTAATGAGACACTAAAAGCAGTAGATGAGTTTGCTATTCGGGCAGCAAAACAATTTAGGAAGGCTGAAATTGAGAAGATGTAAACTTCAGACTGGCCGCAAAACACTATTTAAAAAAAATCTAATATTAATTTCTATGTTGAGGAATGTAAGCTGCAGGCATTTGTCGTGAGTGGAGCGGTAGTTTATTTAGAGCTTGTATGGAATTCAAACTCTGTGATAAGCAGTTGAGACTAGAAGTGAAGAAGAACTTTGGAAATGTGGTGCTACAGATGAATGATGAAGATCCATTAACAATTGGCGCACCGTATCAGACAGGACAAGCTCAGACTCTTCTTTTTGAACGTACTTCAGGACTCATTCAAAGTAAGTAAAGGTACATTTACAGAGTACTGGTACGAATTAATTGCTTGCCCTTGAGCAGACCTCTGACAGTGACAGTTCGCTGCCCCTCTACTCCTGCCCAACTGTCTTCTTATATTGGCATCTCACGGACGGACCCCACACTTATTTTCTCACTAACAGTTATGAGATACTTAGTATACATGCTGCCAAAACTTGTACAAGTTTCCGGTGGCTTCAGAATAACATTAAACCCTTTAAGCCTCACCGTATCCACAAATCTACGGGGTGAAGATTAAATGAACTGTGTCGATCATCGCCACAAACTTAGATCTTTGTTGGTGGTACTGCTGTACGATACGCGGAAAATGGGGTAGTAATCCACTCTGTATGAATCAGATCCGTTTGTCATTCTAATGTTCTCCAACATATAGGGTGATTTCTATGAAATATACGCTACAGGACATTCAAATACCTACCTCAAGAAGAAATGCAGATGATAAACGGCTATTCATTGGAGAAATATATTATTCTAGAAAAGACATGTGATTACATTTTCACGCAAATTGGGTGCATAGATCCTGAGAAATCAGTACACAGAACAACCACCTCTGCGCGTAATAACAGCCTTGATACGCCTGGGCACTGAGTCAAACAGAGCTTGGATGGTGTGTACAGGTACAGTTGCCCATGCAGCTTCAACACCATACCACAGTTCATCAAGAGAAGTTACTGGCGTATTGCGACGAGCCACTTGTTCGGCCACTATTAACCAGACGTTTTCAATTGGTGAGAGATCTGGAGAATGTGCAGGCCAGGGCAGCAGTCGAACATTTTCTGTATCCAGAAAGGGCTATACAGGACCTGCACCATGCAGTCGTGCAGTATCCTGCTGAAATGTAGGGTTACGCAGGGATCGAATGAAGGGCAGAGCCACGTTGGTAACACATTTGAAATATAACGTTCACTGTTCAAAGTGCCGTCAATGCGAACAAGAGGTGACCGAGACGTGTAACCAATGGCACCACATAACATCACGTAGGGTGATACGCCATTGTGGCGATGACGAATACACGCTTCCAATGTGCATTCACCGCGATGTCGCCAAACACGGATGCGACCATCATGATGCTCTAAACAGAACCTGGATTCATCCGAAAAAATGACGTTTTGCCATTCGTGCACTCAGGTTCGTCGTTGAGTACACCATCGCAGGCGCTCCTGTCTGTGATGCAGCGTCAAGGGTAACCGCAGCCATGGCCTCTGAGCTGATAGTCCATGCTGCTGTGAACGTCGTCAAACTGTTCGTACAGATGGTTGTCGTCTTGCAAACGTCCCCATCCGTTGACTCAGGGATCTAGACGTGGCTACACGATCCGTTGCAGCCATGTGGATAAGATGCCTGTCATCTCGACTGCTAGTGATACAAGGCCGTTGGGATCCAGTACGGCGTTCTGTATTACCCTCCTGAACCCACAGATTCCATATTCTGCTAACAGTCATTGGATCTCGACCAACGCGAGCAGCAATGTCGCTATACGATAAACCAAAATCGCAATATGCTACAGTCCGACCTTTATCGAAGTTGGAAACGTTATGGTACGCATTTTTCCTCCTTACGCGAGGCATGACAACAACGTTTCACCAGGCAACACCGGTCAACTGCTGTTTGTGTATGAGAAATCGGTTGGAAACTTTCCTAGTGTCAGCATGTTGTAGGTCTCGCCACCGGCGCCAACCTGGTGTGAATGCTCTGAAAAGCTAATCATTTGCACATCACATCATCTGCTTCCTGACGGTTAAATTTTGCGTCTGTAGCACGTAATCCTCGTTGTGCAGCAATTTTAATGGCCAATAGTGTAGAAACGGGACGGAAAGGGAAGGGATGCGTGGGGATCCGTGACTTTGAGCAGCAGAGGACACTGTCGTAACGCAATGGCGAAACCACAAATTCGTGCCGGACCAGGATTCGTTCGCGGATTCTCCGCTTCTCATGAGAGATTGCGTTAACCGTTTCGGCCATCCGGACACGTTCCGGCACAATTTTTCAACCTTTACCATTGCATTACCACAATGTTGTCTGCTGCTAGAAGTCAGTAATTCCTGCTCATTGCTTCCCTTTCCTTCCCCACTCTCTGATTCATGTAAATCTATGCACCAGCCGCGTTATAACGAGTGGTATCAGTTGTGTCGGACATGTCAGACAGGCCAGAGACCACTCGAGTATATGCATCGTCTAATTGGTCACACAATACTTCATGATAAACAGAACCTTTCATTTGACCGTTAAAGTGTATAGCTTGTCATCCAAAATCCTGCACACATATTGACATTGAAGCAAACGGAGTGGCGTCCTTCTATTTTCCATGTTCACTTGAGAATCTTCATATGCCCGTAAGTGTTTATTTTAATACTCTATTTTACCGTTATGTGTGAATCCCATCTCATCCGTAAGTGAAATTCAAACTGCGGATCGACGATATTCAACACTCCATCTTGCCAGATCTGGCAAAATGGTTTTTGTGTACTGAGAGCTCGCATATACAATAAGCTATATTGATAAAGTAACCTCTCGTACGGAACTGATCAGAAAAGAGTGCGAATTACACCTTCGACAGTTCCGGCTCTTCGCATACTTTTTTCAGGATAGTCTTCTACTAGTAGCACTGTACGCTCCTCCATGTCCGCCAGGTAAGTTGTAGGTATCCAACATTACACATTCTGCAAGTCTCTGCAGCAACAATCTGAAAAAGTAAATGCAAAAGTTCAATCTAGATATAATAGGGGTAGGTGAAATGAAATGGAAAGAAGACAAGGATTTCTTGTCAGATGAGTAAAGGGTAATATCAACAGCAGCAGAAAATGGTATAATGGGAGTATGAATCGTTATGAATAGGAAGGTAGGGCACAGAGTATGTTAGAGTGAACAGTTCAGTGACAGGGTTGCTCTACCAGAATCGACAGCATACCTTCACCGACAACGATAGTTCAGGTATACATGCCGACGTCGCAGGCTGAAGATGAAGATATAGAGAAAGTGTATGAGGATATTGCAAGGATAATACAGTATGTAACTGAATCAGAAAATCTAAAAGTTATGGATGACATGAAAGCAACTGTAAGGATGTGATAGAAAAAGAAACAGGAGTCTTTTTAGAAGAGATAGGGGATCCAGTATTAGAATCAGAATTTAACAGAGCTTTTTATGACTTAAAATCACTTAAGGCAGAAGGGATAGATAACATTCCATCAGAATCCCTAAAATCATTGTGGTAAGTGGCAACAAAACGACTATTCACGTTGGTGTGTAGAATACGAGTCTAGCGACGTACCATCTAACTTTCGGAAAGGCATCATCCATGCATTTCCAAAGACAACAAGGGCTGACAAGTGCGAGAATTACGGCACAATCAGCTTAACAGATCACGCATCCAAGCTGCTTACAAGAATAATACACAGAAGAATAGAAAAGAAAATTGAGGATGCGCTAGATGACGATCAGTTTGGTTTTAGGAAAGGTAAAGAGGCAATCCCGACGTTGCCGTAAATAATGCAGCAAGACTAAAGAAAAATCAAGGCATGTTCATATGATTGCTCGACCTGAAAAAGCGTTAGACAGTTATAATGGTTGAAGATGTCCGAAATTCTGCGAAAATTAGGGGTTAGCTGTAGGGAGAGACGGGTTATATGCAATATGAACAACAGCCAAGAGGGAATAATGATAGTGGACGATTAAGAACGAAGTGCTCGTATTAAAAAGGTGTAAGACAAGGATGTAGCCTTTCTCCGCTACTGTTCAATCTGTACATCGAGGAAGCAATGATGGAAATAAAAGAATGGTTCAGGGGTGGAATTAAAATTCAAGGTGATACGATTCGCTGATGACATTGCTATCCTGAGTGAAAGTAAAGAAGAATTACATGATCTGCTGAACGATGAACCATCTAATGAGTACAGAGTATAGGTGGAGAGTAAATAGAAGAAAGGAAAATGTAATGAGTAGTAGTAGAAACGAAAACACGAGAAACGTAGCATCGGGATTGATGGTCACGAAATTGATGAAGTTAAGGATTTCTGCTACCTAGGCAGTAAAATAAACAATAACGGAAGGAGCAAGGAGAACATTAAAAGCAGACTAGCAATAGCAAAAAAGGCATTCATGGTCAAGAGTAGTCTATTAATATCAAATATCGGTCTTAATTCGAGGAAGAACTTTCTGAGAATGTACGTCGGGAATACAGCACTGTGTGGTAGTGAAACATGGATTGTAGGAAAACTTGAACAGAAGGAAGTCAAAGAATTTGAGATGTGGTGCTACAGACGAAAGTTGGAAATTAAGTGGACTGATAAGGTAAGGAATGAGGAGGTTCTGCGCGGAATCAGAGACGAAAGAAATATGTGGAAAATATGATAAAGACGTGGGACAGGATGATAGGACATCCTGTTAAGACATGAGGTTATGACTTCCATGGTACTAGAGGGAGCTGTAGAGCGAAAAATCTGTAGAAGAAGACAGCAATTGGCATACATCCAGCAAATAACTGGGGACGTAGGTTGGAAGTGCTACTCTGAGATGAAGAGGTTACGTTGGTTGGTTGTTTGTTTGGGGGAAGAGACCAAACAGCGAGGTTATCGGTCTCATAGGATTAGGGAAGGATGGGGAAGGAAGTCTTCCGTGCCCTTTCAAAGGAACCATCCCGGCATTTATCTGGAGCGATTTGGGGAAATCACGGAGAAACTGAATCAAGATGGTGGACGCGGGATTGAACCGTCGTCCTTGCGAATGCGAGTCCAGTGTGGTAACCACTACGCCACCTCGCTCGGTCGAAGCGGTTAGCACAGGAGATGAATTCGTGGCCGGCGGCATCAAATTAGTCATACGACTGATGAACAAAAAAAAAAAAAAGTCACACCAGTTGCAGAAATGGAGATGAACTAAGATTCACTAATAAGGTATTTCTGGTCCTAAATTTCACCTAGGTGGTACGTAAAGGTCCAAGTAAGGAGATGGAAATGTAAGGCTACAAATGAAACATGATCCACAAACATGCTGCAGCAACGGAGAAATGTATCAAACCTTTCTCACTGATGACTATCGAAACAACAAAACGCTAGAGACAGGTTTTTTGTAGTCTCCTACTGAGCCACAAGACAGGAACACCTACAGTGAATCGCAGTGCCTGACACGCAACATTCCCGAATCTGACTAATGTCCGCCAGCACTTAACGCGGGTCTGGCTCGCCAGCAGTTCACTGCACTGCTGGGCCGCAGGTACTGACGGGTCCTAGCAAACCCGTGGGTGGCTGCCACCTCTTCTCAGGTAACGGTGTAGCAACATGCTGTTGGGTTCATTTCAAATCTACGTCGCAAAGATTACCAAGACGTCCATATCAAGCTACCAGAAAACTGGATAACTCGTCAGGAAGGTCCATAACCGTCAGTCCGTAATGTAATAATGTTTTCTTTTTTATAACAAAAGTTGCGTTTAGGTCGAACACAACGACACAAGATGTGCCAAATTTTCATTTTTGATGACAATATGAAGGCTAAATTGCAAGAGGATTGTTTAGCTTCATCGTTTCATTACGATGCATAAACATCTAATCATTCTGCTGTTATAACAAGGAAGAAGAGAACCATAACATTTTACGAGAAAAAACTGCCAGACTGAAATAAAAATGTAATAGTACCATTGTCCTTTAATGAACTGTATGAAAACTTTATTGAGCAGAGAACATGAACTGAGAGTAAAGCGAAGAAAGGCACAGCGGTAATAAGGTTAGCGACGATTTTAACATAGAAACTGAGGACTACTTCAAAGAAGAAGGAAAGGAATTATGCTACTACGGAAATAAATAACGCACTACAAAAGACGGAAAGAGGACAAACGAAGCCTGTAATTTGATTGAATTTTCTCATGTTGAGTGACGAGAACAAGGTATCTCTTTTACTTGTAAAAAGACTTTCTAAAGGCAATATCGCACAAATATTTTTTTACTTTCAACAACCGATTGCGACAGACTTTTCTGTCGTCTTCAGGCCAGTAACATAGTGCACGTAGATGGGATATGGTGAATGAAATAATATTTTAGAAAAAAGTTTTTTGTTTGACATTACCACAAACGGGAAAGGAAACTGTGCAATACGTATTGTTTTGCAACAAAAATTTTGAAAGTTTATTATTGCATAGTTTTCCTTTCCGTACCTCTTTTCTCAAATATTACAATTATTGACATGAGATATAATCCGTCCATTTGCATTATGTTTCAGACCTGATAATGACAGTGATGTCTGTCTAAACCACCTGTTGAAAATAAAGGAATTTTTACGCTATCTTGGCTTTAGAAAGTCCTTTACCTAGCGTATAAATGTTATTTACCCATATTTCGCTGAAAATAAATGTAGTCGGTTCTCGGTAAGCGATGGCTTAAATATCATATTATTCCGAGTCATAATAATTTATTACCAAGCTGCATCACAGTCTGCAACCAATGTAGCTAAATTTGACTGACTCCATAATTCCTAGGCTTGTACAGGGTGATCCCAAAACCTTTCCATATTTGAAAATCCAGAGTGGGCTGTGTCTACTTTGTATTTTCAAATGGGAACCCCCCAATTTTCTTTACACATTGTGATTCTACCTAAAACTATTGTTTTCGATTCTGTGGCATAGTAACCGACAAATATCTGGTTTGCTGTTTTTGGAATTAAGAACCGATGCATCCAACTCTACATTTAATTTGCTATTTAAATTTAAACCTTTGTGCTCTATCTGTTGCTAATAACGTCCAGATCTTACTTGAGTGTTGCTAACGTGAGTGCACAGTACGAGTTATATGGCTCAACACAGACATTCCTGACAAGTAACCTTTTTCTACTGTATAGCAGTTTTCTGTTCTTAAGGTGCTGATTGTGATGAGACAGTTAAATACGGAAATGCTTGATTTTGGTAGCCGCCCTCGAAAACTGCCATAGAGGTGACTGATTTCGGTAAGTGTTTCCATTCAAGTGCGCGCTACGTAGTTGCCGGCGGAAAACAAAATACAACCGTAGTAATAAGGTAAAATATTCGTGACATGATAGTGACAGGCGCCCTAGCCATGGATAATGACCAAAATCAGGCACCCAGATGGTGGGGGCGTAGGGGACTCAGCCAATTCATGCATCCGAGCGCCAGAGGCAAGTGAACTCACCGGTATCTAACATTCCGATGAGAACAGAAAACTGCCACTTCCACATCGTTATTTTTTTTGTTTTTTTTCTTTATTGGAATTTTAATCACCTCATACAAGGGGGGCTGGCAGCAGCATATTACGCTGCTCTTCAGCCTTGAGTGGTACAATATATGACATGTAGGTTGCACAGACAACACAATAAAAACGGTGGGCAAAAAATGTAGATACAAAAAACAATAACACGGATGACTGCGACGGCACACGTGAACAGTGGTGGCTGGCCGGCGAAAGAACACTAAACACAAAACGAAGGCACACACACGAGACATTGATGGCGATGATCTCCGGCGCGCGAATGTTCACTGAGCGTGTGCGAGTCCGGTGACCAGCCAAGGGAGGGGAAGGAGGAAGGGGAGTGGGACAGGGAGAGGGGAGGGCAGGTGCCATAGGCAAGGGAGATAGGGGGAGGGGAGGAAGAAAGCGGGGAGCCTGGGGGAAGAGGGGTGGAGGAAGGGGACGGGAGAAAAGGAAAGAGAAGGGAGAGAGGGTGCCAAGAGAAGAGGACACGGGAGTGGGGGTGGTGAGGACCAAAGTTGATACGAGGGGTAGATGGAGGGGATTAGGACGTCATCAGGGAGGGGGAGCTGGCGGAAGCCACCTTGGGAGAGGATAAGGAGGGTGGAGAGATGGAAGGACATGGGACATGGGAATACAGGCACGGCAGCACTCGAGGGTGGGAGAGGATGGGCGAGACAAGCTGGTGAGGAGAGTCGAGTATGCGGGAGGTGTACAGGATCTGTATCCTTTCAAGCAAAAGGAGGAGGTGGGGGAAAGGAATGAGATCATACAGGATCCGCATGGGGGAGGGTAGACAGATGTGATAGGCGAGGCGGAGAGCATGGCGCTCAAGGATTTGAAGGGATTTATAAAAGGTAGGGGGGCGGAGATCCAGGCCGGATGGGTGTAGCAGAGGATAGGGCGGATGAGGGATTTATAGGTGTGGAGGCTAGTGTAGGGGTCCAGACACTACGTACACCACAAAAGGAGCTTGAGGAGATGGAGTCGGGAGTGTGCCTTGGCTTGGATTGTGTGAAGATGGAGGGTCCAGGAGAGGCGACAGTCGAGGGTGACGCCAAGGTACTGGAAGGTGGGAGTGAGGGCGATAAGACGGCCATAGACGGTGAGATAGAAATCAAGGAGGCGGAAGGAAGGGGTGGTTTTGCCTACAATAATCGCCTGGGTTTTGGAGGGCTTGACCTTGAGCAACCACTGGTTGCACCAAGCAGTAAACCGGTCAAGATGGGATTGGAGAAGGTGTTGGGAGTGCTGCAGGGTGGCGGCAAGGGCAAGGAAGGCGGTGTCATCGGCAAACTGGAGAAGGTGGACGGGGGATGACGGCGGCGGCATTTCCGCCGTATTCAAAAGGTACAGAAGGGGGAGAGGACGGAGCCTTGGGGCACCTCGGCAGAGGGAAAAAAGATGTAGGAATCCGTGGTATGGATTGTGACGTAGGAAGGACGGTGGGAGAGAAAGGAGCCGATCAGACGGACGTAGTTAATGGGAAGGGCGAAGGTTTGGAGCTTGAAGAGGAGACCAGAATGCCATACGCGGTCATAAGCTCGTTCGAGGTCCAGGGAGAGGAAGATAACAGAGCGACAGGAATTAAGCTGGTCGGAAAGGAGATGAGTGAGGTGAAGGAGAAGGTCGTCGGAAGAGAAGGACGGCCAAAAGCCACACTGGGTAACCGGAAGGAGGCGGTGCTGGCGGAGATGCTGGTGGATGCGGCGGGAGAGGATTGATACCAGGACCTTATTGAAGACTGAGGTAGGCTGATGGGATGGTAGGAAGAGACAGCAGACGGTGGTTTGCCAGGTTTAAGGAACATCAGGATATGGGAGGTTTTCCACAGGTCGGGGTAGTAACCGGTGGACAGGACTACATTGTAGAGCCTGGCCAAGGTGTAGAGGAAAGAGGCAGGAGCTTCACGAAGATGACGATAGGTGAGACGATCATGACCAGGAGCGGTGTTGCGCTTTGTGCGGAGTGTAGCAATGAGACCCTGTGTAGTGATTGGGGAATTGAGTTCCGTGTGTGTAACATTGTCCAAGTACTGGAAACCAGGTGCGAGGAGAGGGACAGAGGTGTCAGTTCGATCGCAGACATCCGGGAAGAGGGAGTAATCGAACTGGGGATCATCGGGAATGGAAAAGACATCAGACAGGTAGGAGGCAAAGTGATTGGCCTTACTAAGGGTGTCAGGGAAGCGGTGATCATCATGGAGAAGAGGATAGTAGGGGGAGGTTTTAGTTCCGGTAAGGCGATGGAAGGCGGACCAGAACTTGGATGAGTTGATAGATAGGGTAGCATTTAAACGGGTGCATGTCTATCGTCAGTCCCGGCGTTTCTTGGCTGCGAGCAAATTACGAATGTGTGATTGGAGTTGCCGGTGGCGTCGTAGTGTGTCCGGGTCACGCATGTGGAGGAAGACACGGTAGACACAGCAGGATTCACAGAGGAAGAGGACAGCCTGTGGGTGTAAGGTAGGACGGTGGGGATGGATAGCGACAGTAGGGACGTTGGCCTCCATGGCCTCAGACAAGGTCTGCTGGAGAAAGGTGGCAGCATGGGTTACATCGTCAGGGTGACGGTAGGTGAAGGGGTGGCTATCGACCTGGGTGGAGAGGGTATCCCAGTAGGCATTCCAGTTGGCACGGGAGTAGTCACGGACGTACTTAGGGGGAGGGTCATGACGAGGGTCAGGGTAGGGGCGACGACCGTCTGAAACGGTGAGGAGGACAGGGAGATGGTCGCTACCATTAGGATCCAGAACATCCACCGTTATGGGGCCAAGGAGGTTGGCGGAGGAAAGGACAACATCAGGAGTGGAGTTGGAGTGCTGGGGGATGGGGATGAGGTCGCCTTGAGGGGAGGAGAGGAACTGATGCCACCGACGTAACTGGGTGGCGGAACGACTGTGGATGTTGAGGTCGGCGGCGATCACGTAGGAGGAGAAGGTATGGTCAACGTGGGAGAGGATGTCGAAGGGAATAGGGGTGTTAGGGCAGACACAGATGGTGGCGCAGGTAACGGTAGGGCCGGGGAAGAAGAGACTAAGGATCAGGTGTTCGGTGGGGTTGGGAAGGAGAGGTTGGAGCCAAACAGGGATCTGGCGGTGGTGACCAATGGCAACTCCACCACGCGCAATCGGGAGGGGATCATCAGAACATTGAAGGAGATATGGCGAAGTGTGGATGGTGTGGTGGGGTTGGAGGAAGGTTTCATTGAGGAGGAAGGCGTCCACGTGGTGGGTGGCAAGGGTGTGCCGGAAGAGGTTCTTGTTGGTGGGAAGGGAGCACATGTTGTTGAAAAGGATACAGTGCTGGTGTGCCATGACAGGGATTTAGACAAGGGTGTCAAGGCGGGAGAAGGTGAAATGGGCCTTGTTGTTGTAGTAGGTAGCGTACATTTTCAGATGGAAAACGGAACGGGCGGCGAGGGACACCTGTTGGAGGGTGTGGGGGCGCTGAAAAAGGTGAACATCCTGAAGGACGATGGTGAGGAGTCTGATGATGTCCTCAGCGGTAGGGGGTGGACGAAAGGAATTGCCAGGAGGGATGGGGCGTTCAGAGGGCGGACAGGAACGGTGAGCTCAGGAGTGGTAGGAGGGGGTCGGGCTTTACATTTCTCGGAGTAAGTGGGGTGAGGGAGGTTCCAGGTATTACAGGAGGGGTGGGGGGGGGACTGGAGATTGGGGCACTGCCTGAGAAAGTGGGCTTGCCTACAGTGCGGGCAGGTGGGGGCCACACGGCACTCAGATGTAGGATGAGCATTATACCGCAAGCACCTCTGGCAGCGGAGGGATTGAAGAGGGGAACGGGAAGGGTCAACTGGGTAGCAGTGGTGAAAGAGAAGGGCACCCTCCTTCAGGAGACGGACGATGGCGGGGCATGCTCAGAAAAGACCCGCATAAGGCAGATGGGGCCGGCGGTGTTATGAATGCGGTGAACTGGATGCACCTCCAGATGGGGATGCGCCTTGAGCTCCACCAACACCTCCTCCTCCTCCGTGAACGCCGGCTAAGCCGAATGATCACGGCGGTTAGGGTCGGCGGGCGACACAGGGGTTGGGGTTGGTGGGAGGGAGACAGGGAAGAAGCAGGGGTGAGGGAGGCATTAGAGCCAAAGCGGGTGACAGGGATGTGGGAAAGGAGGTTCGTGTGGAGGGTAGGGCTTGGGGAAGAGATGAGCACCGAATCACGGCGAGGAGTGAGGAGGGAGATGAGGGAACCAGGAAAATTCAGGTGAAGGAAGAGGGTGAGGTTCCAGGCTTCAAGAAAGGATGGATAAGGTCGGGAGAGGAGGTAGTAGTAGGAGGGGGTGGGGGAGGAGGAGGAGGTGGGGGCCGGTGGGGACACATCCATGGAATCATGAGTTGGGGAAGGGGGACGAGGCGAAGCCTTTTTGGGAGTAGAAGAGGCAGGGGTGCCACTGGGGCGCTTGACGGCAGCGGCGGAGGAAGTGTGGCGGGGAGTCGGAGCCGGAGATGGTGAGGGTGACAGCGAAGGCGACGGTGAAGCTGATGACGACGAGGGCGAAGGGGAGAGTTCAGCGTGAGCTGTAGCTCTCCAGGCAACCATCCCAGTGGGGGCTGCAGAAACGGAAGGAGCAGGGGGAGGGAGGGGAAGGAAGGGATCAGAGGAGGCACAGGAGGGAGGATCCGTGGATGGGGCGACAAATAGGGAGGGAGATGGGAGAGTGAGCAGTGGGGGGCTGGACTGAGGTGGGAGTGATGCGTGACACCATGTGATAGTGGTGGCAGAAGCTGAGGGGGAGGTGTAGACGATGGCAGTGGTGGTGGCTGTAGAAGAGGTTTGACATTATGAGGAGAGGAAAACACAGGACAAGACAAGGAAACAAACGAGAGACGGGCAGGGCGACGAGAGACACAGAGTAGAAGGTGACGGAGAATAACGAAGGACGAAGGAGACTGGGGCCGAAGCCCCACTCTGCTTCGCTGGCGGTGGGGGCGACCCGGCTGGCTGGCCGGTGGGGACGCTTCCGCTGCTGCTGCTGCTGCTGGAGGCAGCTAGGACCACCGCTGGCTGCTGGCTGCGACCTGGCTGGCGGGGACCGGCGCTGGCGGGGACCGGCGCTGGCGGGCTGCTGGCGGGAACCGGTGCTGGCGGAACCGGCGCTGGCGGGGTGCTGGCGGGGACGGATGCTTCCGGGGACCGCTGCTGGCTGCTGGCTGCTGGCTGCTCGCTGCTGGCGGGGACCATTTCACGTCGACGGGCGGGCTGGCTAGCTGGCTGGCTGGCTGGCTGGCTGGCTGGCTGGCTGACACCTGCAACACCTATCACTTCGACTGGTTCCGCAACAGCACAATCGAAAAGCGGTATTCAAGCGAATTACCGCCGGAGAATCCGACATTGTTGTTTCCATATAATGCTAAAAATATATTCTAGCCAGACATTGACACGGGTTCCCATATTGTAATGTAGAACCAAATTTCCATCACGGAAGTTAATTTCGAACGTGAATACTCTACTGGCTATTAAAATCGCTACACCACGAAGATGAGGTGCTACAGATGCGAAATTAACCGACAGCAAGAAGATACTGGGATATGTAAATGATTAGCTTTTCAGAGCATGCACACAAAGTTGGCGCCGGTGGCGAAACCTACGACGTGCTGACATGAGGAAAGTTTCCAAACGATTTCTCATACACAAATAGCTGTTGACCGGCGTTGCCTGGTGAAACGTTTTTGTGATGCTTCGTGTATGGAAGAGAAATGCATACCGTCAAGTTTCACACTTTGAGAAAGGTCGAATTGTAGCCCATCGCGATTGCGGTTTATCGTATCGTGACATTGCTGCTCGCGTTCGTCGAGATCCAATGACTGTTAACATAATATGGAATCGGTGGTTTCAGAAGGGTAGTACGGAACGCCGTGCTGGATCACAACGGCCTCGTATCTCTTGCAGTCGAGATGACAGGCATCTTATCTGCATGGCTGTAACGAATCGTGCAACCACGTCTAGATCCCTGAGTCGACGAATGGGGACGTTTGCAAGAAGACAACCAACTGTATGAGCAGTTCGACGACCTTTAGAGCAGCATGGACTATCAGCTCAGAGACCATGGCTGCGGTTACCCTTGACTCTGCATCACAGACAGGAGCGCCTGCGATTGTGTACTCAACGACGAACCTGAGTGCACGAATAGCAAAACGTCATTTTTTCGGATGAATCCAGGTTCTGTTTAGAGCATCATGATGGTCGCATCCGTGTTTGGCGACATCGCGGTGAACTCACTTTGGAAGCATGTATTCGTCATCGCCATACTAGCTTATCCCCCGGCGTGATTGTATGGGGTGCCATTGGTTACACGTCTCGCTCACCTCTTGTTCACATATATGGCACTTTGATCAGTGGACGTTATATTTCAAATGTGTTAAGACGCGTTGCTCTACCCTTCATTCATCCCTGCATAACCCTACTTTTCACAAGATAATGCACAACTGCATGGTGCAGGTACTGTACAGGCCATTCTGGATACAGAAAGTGTTCGACTGCTGCCCTGGCCTGCACATTCTCCAGATCTCTTACCAATGGAAAACGTCTGTTCAATGGTGGCCAAGGAACTGGCACGTCACAATACAGCAGTCACTACTCTTGATGAGATGTTGTATCGTGTTGAAGCTACATCGGCAGCTGTACCTGTAGACGCCATCCAACCTCTGTTTGACTCAATGCCCAGGCGTATCAAGACCGTTATTACGGCCAGAGGTGGTTGTTCTGGGTACTGATTTCTCAGGATCTATGCTCCCAATTTGCGTGCAAATGTAATCACATGTTAGTTCTAGTATAATATATTTGTCCAATTAACACTCGTTTGTCATCTGCATTTCTTCTAGGTGTAGCAATTGTAATGGCCATTAGTGTATCAACCGCTAGATGACAAAGATTTACGTCTACAACATGAACGCCATGTAGAATCAAGTGGTCAGTTCTTAATTGCAGAAACAGGCATACTTGATATTTATCGATAACAGCGCCGTCATCGACGAATGGAAAACCATTATTTGAGTAAAGTGTACAAATTTTTGGAGTGGACCCGAACACGTAGTAAAATGGAGGGTTGCAGTCCGCGTCATAACTCACTATCCAATGGTGTCGTCTTCGAATATACGTATGTCACAATTTTCGACATAAACGGCTTAACATACCTCATTTGTCAAGTTTAAAAAGTGTTTATTTCTCTCTTACTTGATAATGTGTCTATTTTGAAGATAAAACGAAAAATGGTATTTCATTAATATGAATCTTTACTGCAGTTATATTCATCATGAGGTACTTACAACTGAGCTGAAAATTGTTGCTACCTGTGCGAACGGCTACGAGTATATAGTGATGTGTTTATGTATCAGGTTATGGTTGGTCACTGAGTGAACAACTTCACGGATGGTATCGATGACACTTTTACCGAAACTACTTTCTCCTACTTTCTTCTCACCAGAATTCTCTTGATGCAGTGCCCCAAACACTTGCCATATGATTTCTCTGTCTGCACCTGGTCGAGATCTGGAAGAGATCTCTGTAGTATTCAAGCTACGAGTTGGGGTAAGTGCCTTCTAAAGAATTCTTCAGGAATTTGCTGCGCTTATCTAACAGTTCTAACATTGGGTGATCATTTATTAATCAGAGCAATATCTCCACACCGAATATCAGATCAGAACGGAAGAGAATGAAATTTCACTTCGGCTTCATTCAGATACCTCCAGGCAGCGCCACTTTTACTCTGCCTCCCGAAATTCCAAAACGCCACCAAGCTGGGACGGCAGAGCAATAGTGAACCATTCACAGCTGGTCGAGACGCTCAGTCACAGTAATTTCTTGGTGACGTTCTGTGCTGGTTCGTCTTTCGCTGTGTCTACACCAACTTTCACAGTGGAAAGTTTTTATATGATAACTACCTAAACAACGTTTGTGTACGAATATCTTACATGAGACCCCGAAGAAAAGGTGGAACAATTTGTTACATAACACTAGAGACCAACATGTAGGTTTGATACTGAGCTGGGAGTTAACGACTATGGTTGGACCCAATTTTTTCTAACGTCTTCTTTCACTTCTATGTGTGGGGATTTTTTTGAATAGGATATACAGTTATCATATCTACATAGCTCTGTGTAAGCGTATGTTGACGCAGCTTACAGGTTTTATTCGCTGTCCACTTTGGCGATGGCCATTATAAACGTAGGTTTGGCCACCATTTACTACACGTAATTTTGCCTCTGCGCACAGGTAAGGCTCATAGCTCTCCTTGAACTGTCCAGCCGGTGCCAGGAGGCGTCTGCCTGCAGTTTTTTGCATCGTGATGTTCGTTAAATTAATATTTATTATTACTTAGTGATGCCCGTTTCTGCCGCTTGTCGTCTGTGGAGAGGGAAGCAGTATAAAGGAAAGTGCTTGTCAGTTTAAATATTTTGAATCTTTGCCATAGATGTATCTCGGCACTGTTCAGACAGACGAAACACATCCCACAAAAATAGTCTGTGACTAATGTCCACATAGATCTCTGCCCCTAGACACTGCTTCCTTCCCCACCTACTCACTGCAGTTCCCTACCTGTTACATTCTCCAAATACTGTATATTCTTCCGAGCTCTCGACTCATGCATGATAGGAAGTATGAAGGACCATTACATTCACCCACAAAACTGTTCCCCAAAATTTTGGGAAGTTAATAGCTCAAGTTTCTCCTGTTTGAATGCTGCACAGTGATGTAGTCTATCCATATCAAACTATGAAACTCTAAAACTAATAGAAGGGCCGCTTCTAGCATATCCTTTTAGCGACTGTTTTTGATTCTGATACAATTAGAAGTCTCCTGTTTTCAGTCTAACATTACTATCTGTAGCAGATTAAACAGCCCTGCAGAGTAACCAATTGTGAGAGTACAGTACCATCACATGGCAAGATATTTGACATTAGTTATTAATTGAAATGGGAAAGTACATGCACAGTCTGATTTCTAAATGAGGTTGACCAGAATGATAAATTTGACTCCGAACGTCCTCTATGAGTCAAGATTTAATTGACAGTGATGTGTTTCATCAAGTTCCATTACCATGTTGTAGGACATCAGTGCTTATTAATAATGCCTGAATTCTTCTTATGCAAGGCAAAGAATACTCATTATTGAAGTCAGTGCTTTTCTAATTCTGTAATGCATTACATCGTTAACTTGAGTAAGAGATTTTTGCATCTACAGTTCACACACTCCTCACTGAAGCCATATTCATACACATAGAGATATATTGGGCATAACTTAACGACAAACAAAACAAGGACACTTCAGGATCCTTATCTCTTAAATGATCTCATACTTGGTACCTTGTAACACCACACAGACCAACGTCAGCCTCATTAAACATATTTCCTCATACTCAAAAGAACCACTTGTATGAACATCAAGAGCTCAGAAGGAAACCCAGTTCTAAGCAAAGAAGGGAAGGCAGAAAGGTGGAAGGAGTATATAGAGGGTCCATACAAGGGCGATGTACTTGAGGACAATATTATGGAAATGGAAGATGATGTAGATGAAGATGAAATGGGAGATACGATACTGCGTGAAGAGTTTGACAGAGCACTGATAGACCTGAGTCGAAACAAGGCCCCCGGAGTAGACAACATTCCATTGGAACTACTAACGTCCTTGGGAGAGCCAGTCCTGACAAAACTCTACCATCTGGTGAGCAAGATGTATGAAACAGGCGAAATACCATCAGACTTCAAGAAGAATATAATAATTCCAATCCCAAAGAAAGCAGGTGTGGACAGATGTGAAAATTACCGAACTATCAGTTTAATAAGTCACAGCTGCAAAATACTAGCACGAATTGTCTACAGACGAATGGAAAAACTAGTAGAAGCCGACCTCGGGGAAGATCAGTTTGGATTCCGTAGAAATACTGGAACACGTGAGGCAATACTGACCTCACGACTTATCTTAAAAGAGAGATTAAGGAAAGGTAAACCTACGTTTCTAGCATTTGTAGACTTAGAGAAAGCTTCTGACAATGTTGACTGGAATACTCTCTTTAAAATTCTAAAGGTGGCAGGGATAAAATACAGGCAGCGAAAGGCTATTTACAATTTGTACAGAAACCAGATGGCAGTTATAAGAGTCGAGGGGCATGAAAGGGAAGCAGTGGTTGGGAAGGGAGTGAGACATGGTTGTAGCCTCTCCCCTATGTTATTCAATCTGTATATTGAACAAGCAGTAAAGGAAACAAAAGAAAAATTCGGAGTAGGTATTAAAATCCATGGAGAAGAAATAAAAACTTTAAAAGTTCGCCGATGACATTGTAATTCTGTCAGAGACAGCAAAGGATTTGGAAGAGCAGTTGAAAGGAATGGACAGTGTCTTGAAAGGAGGATATAAGATGAACATCAGGAAAAGCAAAACGAGGATAATGGAATGTAGTCGAATTAAGTCGGATGATGGTGAGGGAATTAGTTTGGAAATGAGACAATGTAGTAAAGGGGTTTTGCTATTTGGGGAGCAAAATAACTGATGATGGTCGAAGTAGAGAGGATATAAAATGTCGACTGGCAATGGCAAGGAAAGCGTTTCTGACGAAGAGAAATTTGTTAACATCGAGTATAGATTTAAGTGTAAGGAAGTCTTTTCTGAAAGTATTCGTATGGAGTGTAGCCATGTATGGAAGTGAAACATGGACGATAAATAGTTTGGACAAGAAGAGAATAGAGGCTTTCGAAATGTGGTGCTACAGAAGAATGCTGAAGATTAGATGGGTAGATCACATAACTAATGAGGAAGTACTGAATAGGATTGGGGAGAAGAGGCGTTTGTGGCACAACTTGACCAGAAGAAGGGATCGGTTGGCAGGACATGTTCTGAGGCATCAAGGTATCAAAAATTTAGTATTGGAGGGCAGCGTGGAGGGTAAAAATCGTAGAGGCAGACCACGAGATGAATACACTAAGCAGATTCAGAAGGATGTAGGTTGCAGTAGGTACTGGGAGATGAAGAAGCTTGCACAGGATAGAGTAGCATGGAGAGCTGCATCAAACCAGTCTCGGGACTGAAGACCACAACAACAACAACAACAACAACAACTCAATAACAGCTTTGTTTCATAAGCGTTTGTCAGGCCATCCAAAAAAGCATTTAACCTTAAAAGAGGCATGCTTCACCCAACCATTTAACGTAAGATAGAGACCCCTCATTATCGTGTTATTAAAAATACAGAATTGCGACTGCACCATAACTCATGTTTAACAACTTATACATTTAGTGAAGGAGTTCCCATTATTTTCTTTACAGACGTACTGCCACAGACAACTAACAATCTGGGGTATGTTTTTAACATAAAGTTTTCCAATTCAGGAAGTATCAGGATGTGAATACATCATTATTTCATTATCGTTCAAAAACGTATGTACCAAAAATTAAACTTAAGAACCAACAAGCTAGTCAGCTTTATAGACTGATCGTTCCTGATTTCGAGAAACTGAGTTAGTCAGCTAAAATGACAGTAACTCAAAAGTTATTAATTAAGAAACGATTCCAAGCAATAATTCAATTTTATACCGTACAATATTCCAAAATTTTATTCTGATGATACTGAACCGCTATATTTCTGATAATATTGATGTTCTTCAATTCCTCATATTTAGATTTTTAAAGAAAATTGGGAAGTCTAAAATTTTACTAAAAAAATCGTTGCGCTTTTAGAAGCTGGGAAAGTCTTGTAGTCATTAAGCTACGCTATCACTACGACAGCAAAACCTTGTGTCTTGTCTTCTCTAAATCTCAAGGTTACAAAACGTTTCGTATGTTAAGTGGTCCTAAGACGGTGTTGGTTACATTTAAAACTTTCCCATCTAACTGACTAAAACGACAGAGTGACGCATTACTGCGAAATTGTGACACTGTAACAAGCTGGACATGTGGCAGGAGAGGAAACAGGACTGTGAATTAACGAGATCACAGTATCTGTTTATGATAATGGTGGAAACCTATGTGAACATTGTAAAGAGCACTGCACAGGGGTTTCACCAGAACTGCTGAGAACTGCCTGAAACAGTGACAATGGTGACCGAGTAATAAAAGTACTGAACTTTCAACAATGCACTCATATCAAACCAAGCAGTAAACAGCTATAATGGTGTATGTATTTAATAACTGTGTACATTGGTTAGTGTCTGGGATCGTCAAGTTTATATATGTTGTGGGAATAAACTGCTGTCAATCTACATTTTCTAATTAACATGCGTAGGGCTTCATATTCAAATGCATTTCACTACTGAGATTTTAGATTCATAGCTCACAGTAACATATTATAGATGGAGAGAGTTGGTAAAGAACAAGGAACGGAAACTTCTGAGATCTTCTTATGACAACTATATCTCTTACTGCTCAACTAAGTAACTTCTGCGTTATATCTCGTTTTCCACATTATACCTATTAATTATTTTTATTAGCCTATTACTTTTACCTTTTACTCTGTTTCTTAATCATTTATGGAACAACTCACATGGCCACACAATAATATGTACTCATATCATAATATTATTTTCCCTCCTTTCAGCGTGTTTAATTACATATTGCCTGCAACTGTAGGCCGTATATTCTTATATATTGCCTTTTCATTTTACTGGCACTAGTGTAACACTTTTTAACAATGAAGATGGTATGCAAAACAAGGGTTTGGGCAAAAATTTTAATTACCACAATGGAGCTGTAAGGTGTCAAAAAAAATAATACACCTTATGTTGAATTCCTGAAACAATTCCAGTTAAATAGATATGTCACACGACGTAGTTACATAAGAATGTACGATTTTTATTGATAGGGACATTGAATATGCAAGCCAGCGTTTCGTGAATATAGTAATTGCATGCAACTAATTTCCCAGACATGAGCAACAGGATGAGTCCCTGCTTTTAACGAAATCGCTTTGGAAATCCTTTCTACAGGAACACAAGTGAAGATGGCAGATAAACGTCAGGAGAATTCAAACTTAAAACATTGGTGACTCACTGTGGCCACCTGACAAAAAACCCACAGCGAAAGAAGCTGTTTATCTCAGTAATACGTAGCAGAGGTTATATTCTGGCCCACATAATGAACGACGCATTTGATAAGCTGCAGAACCTCTAGACGGTGGAGTTATAACAAGTACGAACGCCCTGATTGGTCAGAAAGATACAGGCAAATACAGACAGAGACTCGCACTTACCTCTCGCCGAAAATCGTTGAGTGTTAGAGAAAGCCGACTTACTCACACTGAGACGATTGAGAGAGTAATTTTGTGAACACTTGTTCCCAGGCTCGTCTTCACTCTTAAGGTGTTAAGCTGCAGTCTCCTAGTACAGACAATTGCACCAAGCACTGACAGTTGACACTTGCGAGCACTCTGAGGGCAACGACATATGTGCCAATCCAGGAAAATAGCGTGTACCATGTCAATTAACTTAACTAGGAAGCAACTAGGAGTCTCGGCTTTACCGAGACCTAGGAAATGTATCCGACTGGTGTGTAACAGACGAGAGAGATTTAGAACAGAATCTCAGGTTCACAGCTCGTGCCGACAGCAGCCATTGCCGCCTCCGGTGAAAGGTAAACAAGTGCGCTTGTTCTACGCCAGCAAATGATATTCCATTGACACTCGTAACTTCCGTCGTCTCAGTCTCTTCATGTTTTTCATACATTCAGCCGTGACATGTAGTTTAAATATATTCGTGATTGCTTTTCTTAAAAGAAGCAGAAACGCAAGATATCCGATCTAACGAAAATAATTGTTCAGTTACTGTACAATGCATTTATTGAATTGTTTTAACTGTGTACTTCTTTCAGATTACTATTTACCAACCCCATCCATTATCTAATTATTTAAATTGTGCATTTTGGCTTAATTTTTATCTCTGGCCCCAATTGTATTTAATTTGTTTGTATTTTATCGACATCCAGATATAGTCATCAACCATCTTAATACTAAAGAAACTTAGAATAGTAGTGAGAACCCAATATCAGAATTTTACCATATTGTATGTACTAAAATTATAACTGATATGTCATAAAGTCATATTTAGATTAAAATATAGACCGAATATCGAAAATCTAAGATTTTCATTTTTGCTAACATATAGTTACGCCTGAACCCATACAGTAATTTCTCTTAGTGATATCGTTTTCTAAACAGGGAATGTAATGGAGCCGACACTGAGAGCATTGTCTCATTATATCACTGTCCGTACTAATGTACTCTTCTGAACTGTGCATGGTGAGCTGTATCTTCCTGCCTTACAGGCTGTAGGTTCAACACAAACTCCTAAACACTCACAGAACGTCCCTGTGCTACCGTGGCAGGAAGGTAGAGCAGAACCAGTCTCACAAATGTTAGGAAGTGTAGCTGTATACAATGAAACTTAAACTAAAATTTTCACTGCCTGATTGATGACAAATACTTACTTTCAATAAACTTTCAATATTATCGCCTAACGGAAAATTCATATTTATATGTTTGTGTTTATGTCTACATATATGTGTATTTTAATATATTCCTTACCTTCCTTTAGTGTCCAAAGAAGATGCAAACCGTTGCTTAGTCTAAGGCAACATTCGAAATTTATATTCTTAATCTTAGGATAGAAAAGAAAGGAATGAGAGTGAAATTTGAAATGAGAAGTAAATTTCACCCACCTGGAAGCATACCAAACGCCAGTAGGCATAACCAAAAAATATGTGGTGTTGGCTCCCAACTCACTTGTAGCAATAATTTTCTCTTTCCTTGTTTTAATATTCTCTCTTTGTTATATCTGCTGTGTATACTGACCTAATTCTTGCACAACTGACTCTGTTTCATTCACTTTATGACACAGTGTCTTCACACATTTTGTCACTGCCTGTACAAATTTTGTTCATGTACTTTATAGCGAATATCATATACTCTTGCATGATATGTGAAGACAACTGTTTCTACCTGTTTGGAACTGTACATTTTAGTTCCTCTTCTGTGCATTTTCTCATGATAACATTTAATTTTGAACTTGATTAGAGGTTTCTGCAATGGAGACTTACTTCTTAGTGCTTTAATTCTTTCTAATACTTTACTCTGATTTCCCACTAGTTCATTCAGTCCTCTTTAGTAATTCTGAGTGCTGTCAGTAAATTCGATCCTACGATCCTTGGCAGCCTCCTCTGCCTTGCCATCTAGCTTACTTGATAACTGTTTAGTCAACCACATTATCTATTTTCTCCATTTAATTTACAATTTGCTTTATGATGGTAAGTATCTCTAATTCACACTGGTCCATCTCTTCCTTTCTTGAAAATGTTTCATTGAACTTGTCAGTTTCAACTCCTGCTATTGTTTCTGTGTGTCCTACATTGCCTATCTGTTTTGGTGATATCCATTATCAGACCTTCATTCATGGAAACTATACTTTAGTCTCTCTATATGTGGTTCGTATAGACATAACCGTCTTCGCTACTATTTAGAAGTTATCAGAAGACACACATTCGAAATTGAGATACACTCTGACAATTTGAACAACAGAAACCAGCAAAAACATTCCAAAAATGTTAATACCCGGTTTAGTTTGAGGGAGAACGTGTCACTCTGTTACTATTTTTCATATTAAAGGCTAATGTGTAAGATTGGTTTTATACGCAAGACAGCATTTTCTGTGAGACAATAGGAAGTTAGCATCATAAGCAGGCATTGATGGGAGCATGTATGTTGTTAATGGATGCGAGATCTTTGGGGTGACTTTCCTTTGAATAGTGTTTTCTGGAGTTGAGAACAAGCAGGCAGTTGAATCACTTAACAGTAAATCTTCCCGTGGATGTTTGGGGTTTGGAAACCATGTGCAGCTATTCAGGAAAGGGACATCTTGGAGCACTTACAGGGACGAACACTAGTCCCAAGAATTTCTCTCGTGGGTGGGCAGACAGAGCTTTCGGTTGAAGAGACGAAAAAGCTACCTACCTGGATACATCTGATAGGCGCCTCTAGGTATGGCATGGGCAGGGACACAAGAGAAATTTAGGTCATCTGGCCAAGGCATATCGAAAGTGTTGTAGACGACCTTTATGAATAGGTACGTTGGCCAAAAAAATTCTTGAGTTTTCATGTTCACCTTGGACACGTCTCTATCGAGAGAGCCATAAGGAGATGTTGCCCCTCAGGCCTTCGAAAGAATTTTAGAGTGGGCTGCAGCATTTAAAGCGTCTCTGAAATAGTCGATGCTGGGACACAAAAGCACTTCTCTTAGTTTAGCCACGGCCTGTGGTCACACATGTGGTAATGTTCGGCACATACAGATAGTAATCTCTGTGTGACAAATGTGTTTTTCACTTAAGGGTTGGGTGGAAACTCAAAGTACACTGCCTAAAGAGCCCTTGGGGAAGAAACAAGTTGGGAGTACAACATCTTGTCCTCTCAGCGCACGAATTTACGAGTCATGGATTGGCTGCTTCTCCAGGAAAGAGTAGAATGTTGTTAACTTTGATTGTGATTTCCCGATGGGTAGAGCAGACGAGTTAGAGTGGAGACATGGAGCTCTTGAGGTCTTATGATTAGCACAAAATCCTTGTGGGGCCAGCAGTGTGAGTGCTTCTGTGGAGTTTGCCGAAGAGCTGATGGAAAGCTAGGGGTGGAGAAAATGGGCATTCGGATTCAGACTCCAGTCAGGAGAGGATTGCGGTCTGGACTTCTGCTGTGATTGGGTTTGACTTGGGACACTCGCCCTGAGCATGACTTCACACTACTATTGGTCCTGATTGGGGTGCCTGTGGTCAGGACTTAGCTATACCAACAATTTAGACCCTAGTCATGTCAGACAACTCGCTGTGCCAAGGAAAACTTTATTCATGTGAGGTCTGCCACATTGATGTTTCATCTCCTTGTGTGCATTGCCAGTTAAGTCAGTCAAATTTTTCCATGGTATGACCGGCAAAAGGAATTGTCACACGCTGAAATCTGCTGGGATTTCAGGGCTTTACTAGAAACTAATTGTGATCCTTCTAACAGAACACCATCTGTGACTTCGCATATTTCGTGTCTGTCATAACGAATTACAGGCGCCCCATATCGCAACTCTGTTGGCAATAGAATGATTATGGCTTGCCTTTAAATTTTGTTTCCAATTTGTATTTTATATTATCCTCAAGACATAATTATACAGTAATTTTGACAATAAGGGCTGACCTAGTACCCGTGTCTTCTTTCCCTGAGTGGTATCAGTCGTAGAAAAGTCTCACAGATTACTGTATGAAATTTGTTGTTAACTGTAATCACCAAACCAAGTTAAACTGAGTCACTGTTAATCTAGTTCTGAACCTAAACAAAGAGTGTGCAGTTATGAATGCTGTTGCACCTGTCTGTTTTTGGGTTTCCACTTCCATTCCACACCTAATTGCGCTGGACCTTGCATTTAGCTCTGACAAAAGCATCTGTCTGTAGCAAAGTGTGGCTGTGGTCTGGGTCCCACTGTTACTTGTAGTAGAAACATTCATAGTTCGTTTTATCTAGTGTAAGGTGAAAGGACTTCACGTGTCGAAATTATGTTGCAGGAGGAGATGAATCAGTCACTCGCAACCTAGGGGCTGTGTAGGCTTGAACCACTTCTGGAAGGAACAACTTGTGTACAAGTTAAATATTAGAGGGGCGTCAACTGATGGGACCATCACGGAGCTTTAGCACATGCCTACAAGGAGCCTTTGGCCAGACACTGTGCCCCACAGCTGAAGACATCAAGGAAGTAGGTGCCCCTTTGGATTTGTGCCTAGCCTCACTTTCCAGCGTGCGAGAAAACCTCGAACTTATACAGGACTGTCAGCTTTCCCGTCCACAAACTAATAGAGTGCCATCCCACCTCAACCATTGGGTTTCTGGGCTGCGTGATTTGGCGTATTTAAGGGTTATGGCTGAGTAAAAGATTACCATCGGTCTATTGCTTCGCCAAGTTATGGAGTTGCAAATCGAACTATATATAGGGTGTCAGGAGGAAGGTGGTGTAGTAGGTGGACTTACCTCAAAACCAGAGCAGGGGAACAACTCAGTTCTGTCAGAATGGGGGGCCACAGCAAGTTACCTTATTTCACAATCTTTTGCTAAGCTTCCCAGTCCTGTACTTACCTTGGCGCTGGAACTGAATGTGCTAACCTTGTCTGATTTGCCAAGGGTTAGTGATGTCCTTTGATTGTTGCTCCATTTGGAAACTCATTCCAATGTACTTGGTGTTGTCCACCAAACGATTCTCCACTTCATTTACTAATTGGCAAAGCTATTTTGGACTACTATTGTTACTGAGGTATCAGGTCTCAAAGTCAGTCTGTGCAACTTATGGAAGAGGATTACTTGGAGTAGGATGACACCTTGGATTAAGACCGATCTAGTTAGGAAATATTACCTGCAAGTCCAGGGTCCACAGAAATTCTTCATAAGCGTATCGAGGGAACTGGAATTGCCATTCTAGTTCTCGATTTAGATGTGACAGAGGAGGAGGCTATAGAAAGTATTTGGGAAAAAATTAAGCCAGAGGATCAGTCACAACTTATGTTCGCCAGTAAGGCAGCCTCCTTTTATGACCTCGATAAATTAGTTCTTGGTTGCGCCTTGCTGACAGCAAGCATGGTGAGCTACGAAGTTTGGGTCTGAAAACACTTTTTGTGCAGTCAAAAGCTATCGGCGGGCAAAAGTGTAGGGTTACAGGTAGGAGGTGTTTACGCGGTGGGAATTTCGAGCATTTTGTTAGTAAGTGCCCCCATCAGCGAGAGCTGTAGCTTAACGGCTGACATTTAGGGAGAGGAAGCACTGTAAGGTACACACCGCTAATTAAGCGACGCAATCGCGCAAGGTCCGTTCTCTTTCGATATTTGCGTTTGTTTGTGCTTCCTTGTACCATAAACCAGTCTGCACCTTACTTAACTCCGGTAGTAGCGATTCATTGTTGAAGTACCAATGGTTTCTTAATAACCATCCTATTTGTAGGGTTTCTCCCTTGCAGCCCACGTTACAGGGATGACGTGTTGGCAATTGGAAAGCGTAATCCCTTATGGATTATTGTAAAAGCTGTCTCTCTCCACACCAGGCCATCTTCATATGCCGCTCCCATGTTTCTAGTCCCTAAAGGGGAATCTGGATATGGCCTCATCGTTGATTACAGATAGCTAAATCAGAAGCTTATGTTCGAAGCTGCCCCTTTACCCGAATTACAACATTGCTTTACCTCGTTTGCTGGGGAAAGATTTTTACGGTGTCGGATTTTCACCAAGCGTCAGATCGCGCTGACTGAAGAACTGAAGCCGGTGATGGCTGTCTGCACTGACTGGATCTTGAGTTAACAGATTTCCATTTGGATTGTCCACTGCTGCAGCCGTCCCTTCTCTGTTATTGGATGATATCTTGGGGGATCTAAAATGTAAGTCGGTGTACAATTATCTGATGATGTAGTCTAAAGTGTCACCTTCGAACAACATCTTGAACATCATTAGCTGGTCTTACTTCGTTTTCGTGCTGCCGGTCTCACTGTTTTTCCATCTAAAATATGTCCAACGCGTAAGAAAATATCTTCCTAGAACATTTAGCATCAACTGATGGAGTGAGGATCGACCAAGGAATGACTAGGGACTTATATTTCACTCACCTAAGACTAAAAAGGAAGTTGCTTGGTTTATTGGCAAGGCCAATTTCTTAAGGAAGTTAGTGCCCCATTTTGCTCAGTTCCCTTGAATCAGTTACATAAGAAAGACGAGGAGTTCAAGTGAGAAGAATCCCATCAGTCAGCATTCAGTGTCATTAAAATCGCATTGGCTAACCCCTGGCCCTTTCCAGTTTGTGCTGTGCCTGATTTCCAGAAACCTTTTATTGTGTAAACCGATGCATCTAATTCAGGTGTGGCTGCCGTGCCTCTACAGAAAGGCCAAAGGGGCTCCTACGCTCTCTCCAGCTGAGCTAAAATATTCTTTTTATTAGTGGGAGGCCTTGATAGTGTTGTTTGCCTTAGAGAGGTTTCGTTTTTATCACGAACATCGGCATTTCGACCTAGAAACCGATAACCGAGCCTTAAGATGGGCCCTTGCGCAGCCCAGTAAGTCGAGACGCACTGACTACTGGGTGGTCCGAATATCGGCCTTGTGTTTCACCATTAGTGTTATAAGGGTCACCGATAATTCGGTAACTGACACATTAAGTCGCATGTTCCATTAGCGTAATCAGTCATCAGGGTAGTCCGTGTGCTGAGAACTCCAGTCGGGCAATGGGTATCCTCTCTGACGTCCCAAATCGTTCACTAATTTGAGGGAGAAGCAGAGCCAGGATTCTTCGTCGAAGGTAATTAACTAGCAGCTTCTGACAGGTGAGCAGTACAAGGTTACAGATGGGCACTGGTACTAACAAACCAGGAGCAATAAACGTTTCAAGATTTGTTTACCTGGTGTACTTATTACTGTTAATTTTTACTGTTTTCCCTAATTCTGTAGTTGGAGGCTACTTAGAAGTTGCCAAAACACATTCAAAGATTAGAGACCACCTCACCTGGAACACCTTCTGTGAGTATGTTCGGTGATCAGTGTCACACTTGCCAGGTAGCCAAGTCTAATCTTAATTCTCAAAAGGAGGTGCTGCATTCCACGAAAGAAAATTACCCAATGGACAAGCTGCCCATCGATTGCATTGGTGCAGTACCAAAAACTCAGAATGGTAATTGTTACAGCCTGGTTGCCGATTCACCATTTATCTGGAATATTTTCGGTCTTTGGCCCTCCAGGATCACTTGCAATGCCCCAGCACTACTTTTGCACCAATTTAGGAAGTTTTACTTTGAGAATGCCATTCTTTCAATATCCGCAGTCCAGCATTTATCAATATTTTCCTTCTTTGGCTCCTTTAAGTTCCCCATTAGTGACAAAGCCCCAGCCAATGTTTAGGACCACTTTCGGAGGTTTAGCTTTGAGAATAACATTCTTTTAGTGTCCACAACTCTCCTTTACAGAGAGTGTTAATCGGAACATCAAGTTTGCTCTCATTGAGCTTCATCATCATTCTAAGCAGAAATGAGACAACTCGCATCCGTGGTTTCCACGAGGAAAGTAAGGCCACTCCAGCCTTCTTTATGTTACGCTGTCCCACGAATTCCCCATTGGCCAGTTTGAGGTCAATTAATGCTCTTCTCCCTGAGAAGGTAGCTCCAGAGACCACTAAAGGAAACTGGAAACGGTCATGTGGAAAAATAGAACTCTCACACGGAGACAGGCGCGTTGTTGTAAAGGACGCCGCCCCTTTGAGGTTAAGACGGGGTATAAGGTGTTCATCGGTAATTTTGGAACTGTGGGACAGTGTAAAATGGCGATCTCTAATAAGCTCTTTCCCCCTTTTGAGAGCCTCTGTCAAGTTTTGATGGTCCTTAATCTAATTAGTCTCTTGTTCCGGAATATGTGGACTAGAGAAACCTCTAGAGTTCAGGTGTCTCAGGTCAGGAGAGGGTGTAGTTTCCTTCTTGCTGTGAGAGAAAAAGATGAGGAGATCTTTCGCGGGGGAGGATGAGCCGTGTAGCTCACGGGAGACACATCGATTCGCCCGTTTGTGCGGTTTCGGCAGCAGTGCTGTCTGCTGGCGGTATTTACACAGCTAGGAGGTGTGGTTCGCGCTTTGGGCATTTAGAAATGACACCTGCAACGATATCTCAACTGACCTCAAAAGAAGATGGCAATGGATACATTGCGAGCCAGCCAGGTTGGTATTCTTGTGGAGCCGTATCACCACTACTAAGCTGTGGACATCCAAAGTGGCGCCCGCATCTCGTGGTCGTGCGGTAGCGTTCTCACTTACCACGCCCGGATTCCCGGGTTGGGTTCCCGGCGGGGACAGGGATTTTCTCTGCCTCGTGATGGCTGGGTGTTGTGTGATGTCCTTAGGTTAGTTAGGTTTAAGTAGTTCTAAGTTCTAGGGCACTGATGACCATAGATGTTAAGTCCCATAGTGCTCAGAGCCATTTGAACCATTTGAATCCAAAGTGGCCCGCCAGCATCTTTCCTGGGAAGCGTCTAGTGTATTCCGCTTAACGGTATTTACTTGCTAAAGGCTGGTTCTTTTCTCAAGTGACCGTGGTGACAGCGTAATGTTGCGTAATGTTGTAAGACCATTGTGGTTGTATACTCTAATGCAACAATGCGCTACAGTTGTCTTCTTCCCAATTTCAACTGAAGTTAGTGTGCTAAACTATGGTGGTGAGCTCCTTGTCATCGTTTTGTTAAGTTGTTGAATTAATAGCCACTCATGACTGGCCTCATTATTGCGTGACTATCCTATGACTGTTACATTTACAAAATTGTCAATGTAAGCAACACAAGTGAGGGTACATTTTGCATCTAAAGATTGTCTCATAAACCAGAGAGTGTATACTGTTCATGCAGATTTTGATATTTGTCAGCCTGACAAACTGCTCAAACTGTAGCGCCTTTCTGAGCTAAAACAACACAAGTTGCAGGGCGGGTGTCTGTAGAGCGGAAGGGAATACAAAAACATACAGTGGCAGCTACATTCATGGTTATACACTCTTTAAGTTCAGAACTCGATTAACATCACTCAGTTTAGCTTGTTGTAATGACTACAATAAATAAAGAAATTCATACAACAATCAGTGATAACTTATACAACAGATATCACCCTTCAGGGAAAGCAAACATGGGTACTGAGGCAGCCTCTCTATGCCCAAAATTACTATGTCTAAATGAATCTAAGCACTATTGTTGTTGTGGTCTTCAGTCTTAGACTGGTTTGATACAGCTCTCCGTTCTAATCTATCCTGTGCAAGTTCCTTCATCTCGCAGTACCTACTGCAACCTACATCCTTCTGAATCTGCGTAGTGTATACATCTCTTGGTCTCCCTCTACGATTTTTACCCTCCACGCTTCCCTCCAATGCTAAATTTGTGATTCCTTGATGCCTCAGGACATGTCCTACCAACCGATCCCTTCTTCTAGTCAAGTTGTGCCACAAACTTCTCTTCTCCCCAATTCCATTCAATACCTCCTCATTAGTTACATGATCTACCCACCTAATCTTCAACATTTTTCTCTAGCACCACATTTCGAAAGCTTCTATTCTCTTCTTGTCCACACTATTTATTGTCCATGTTTCACTTCCATACATGGCTACACTCCATACAAATACTTTCAGAAACAACTTCCTGACACTTAAATCTATACTGGATGTTAATAAATTTCTCTTCTTCAGAAACGCTTTCCTTGCCATTGCCAGTCTACGTTTTATACCCTCTCTACTTCGACCATTATCAGTTCTTATGCTCCACAAATAAAAAACTCCTTTTCTACCTTAAGTGTCTCATTTCCTAATCTAAATCCCTCAGCATCAGCCGTCTTAATTCGACTACATTCCATTATCCTCATTTTGCTTTTGTTGATGTTCATCTTATATCCTCCTTTCAAGACACTGTTCATTCCGTTCAACTGCTCTTCCAAGTCCTTTCTTGTCTCTGACAGAATTACAATGTCATCGGCGACCCTCAACGTTTTTATTTCTTTTCCATGGATTTTAATGCCTACTCCGAACTTTTCTTTTGTTTCCTTTACTGCTTGTTCAATATACAGATTGAATAACATAGGGGAGAGGCTACAACCCTGTCTCACTCCCTTCCGAACCACTGCTTCCCTTTCATGCCCCTCGACTCTTATAGCTGCCATCTGGTTTCTGTACAAATTGTAAATATCCTTTCGCCCCCTGTATTTTACCCCTGCCACCTTCAGAATTATAGTATTCCAGTCAACATTGTCAGAAGCTCTCTCTATGTCCACAAATGCTAGAACCGTAGGTTTGCCTTTCCTTAATCTTTCTTCTAAGATAAGTCGTAAAGTCAGTATTGCCTCACGTGTTCCAACATTTCTGCGGAATCCAAACTGCTCTTCCCCGAGGTCGGATTCTACCAGTTTTTCCATTTGTCTGTAAATAATTCGCATTAGTATTTTGCAGCTGTGACTTATTAAACTGATAGTTCATTAATATTCACATCTGTCAACACCTTCTTTCTTTGGGATTGGAATTATTATATTCTTCTTGAAGTCTGAGGGTATTTTTCCTATCTCGTTCATCTTGCTCACCAGATGGTAGAGTTTTGTCAGGACTGGCTCTCCCAAGGCCGTCAGTAGTTCTAATGGAATGTTGTCAACTCCCAGGGCCTTGTTTCGATTTAGGTCACTGAGTGCTCTGTCAAACTCTCACGCAGTATTGTATCTCCGATTTCATCTTCATCTATATGCTCTTCCATTTCCATAATATTGTCCTCAAGTGCATCGCCATTGTATAGACCCTCTATATACTCATTCCACCTTTCTGCTTTCCCCTCTTTGCTTAGAACTGGGTTTCCATCTGGGCTCTTGATATTCATGCAAGTGGCTCTCTTTTCTCCAAAGGTCTCTTTAATTTTCCTGTAGCCTGTATCTATCTTACCCCTAGTGAGATAAGCCTCTACACCCTTACAGTTGTCCTCTAGCCATGCCTGCTTAGCCATTTTGAACTTCCTGTCGATCTCATTTTTGAGATGTTTGTATTCCTTTTTGCCTGCTTCATTTACAGCATTTTTATATTTTCTCCTTTCATCAATTAAATTCAATATTTCATCTGTTACCCAATGATTTCTACTAGCCCTCGTCTCTTTACCTACTTGATCCTCTGCTGCCTTCACTACTTCATCCCTCAGAGCTACCCATTCGTCATCTACTGTATTTCTTTCCCCCATTGCTGCCAATTGTTCCCTTATGCTGTCCCTGAAACTCTGTACAACCTCTGGTTTAGTCAGCTTATCAAGGTCCCATCTCCTTAAATTCCCACCTTTTTGCAAATTCTTCAGTGTTAATCTACATTTCATAAACAATAGATTGTGGCCAGAGTCCACATATGCCCCTGGAAATGTCCTACAACTTAAAACCTGGTTCCTAAGTCTCTGTTTTACCATTATATAATCTATCTGATACCTTTTAGTATCTAAACACTAGCCTACCTAAAACTTAAGACTTCACTTGCTACTATTTTCCAAGCTAGGGCAAATAAGAACCAAACTAATCAAACATTCGGTGTGAGGGTGAATTAGCCACACACAATGGGATTAGGACATATTAATTCGCCCTTTCAGGCTTCAATTACTTTTAGTCAATTTAAAAATGACTACAGCCAAACATCATAAGATATACTAATTTAAACTACGGCCCCACCAGTAAAGTAGCCCGATCACTATCGTGTGTGTGACGGCGCCACACATAACGGACTACTGGCAGCAGAGATCCAAGAAGTGACATCTGTAACAGACTATGATTAGCCAGACGTGCATAACCAGACAACAGATTTGTCTGGCTTTGGTGGATACTTAAGAAAATCCAGGGCGGTAGTGGACACAAACATTAGCGACATCAGCCACGCGGCAACCAGTTAAACAATTAGCAGCCAGTAATGCCATGGGTACAGAAACGCTGCTCGAATAAATAAACAGGGCAGGCCGGTATAGCAAACGCAGGAAAGAAAGAAATAGCCGCCTGAAAGCTAACGCATAAATCCGATCCATCGCTCGACTTGGAAAATTTATGGCAAACATTACATTAATCAATTCGAATCCACTCTTGCCTCTCAAGGAAAAAAATAAAAAATAAAAGTACAAGCTGAAATAACGAGAGCTCTTCTAAGAATTCATTATGCATGACACAGATTTAAATCTGCATGTACAGTAGCCACTCTATTGTTTGTCAAACAATCTTTAATTGAAAAGCGTACCATCTCTCGTGTTCCCTATGCTTACCCTTTTATAACTGTTAGAAACTTTAATTCACTCATAGGATAGCCATGCAATAACGAGGCCAATTAGGAGCGGCTATTAACCCAAAAAATAACACAATGACGACAGACAACTCACCACCGTAGTTTAACAGACCGTGTTCAGATTGAAATTGAAACACGACAGCCATCTGTTGTTAGCCGTCAGTTAGAGAATGCGAATGCAAAGGGCTTATGAGTTGAGGTAGTGTATCAGAAACGCGATGCACATGTAACTTTTTCTTCTCACCACGGTCACTTGAGGAAAGAACGACTAGCAACGGTCAATAGGATCTAGTAAAACGCACTAACAGCTTGCCAGGGATGACATGGGCAGCCCCCCCCCCCCCCCCCCCACCCCGTCCCCGTTCCCAACTGGTAAGCCGCGGTGATACGATTCCTCAAGAACACCACTCCTGCTCTCGGTGTACGAGCTGACAACTTGTGCTCTAACCGATTCAGACGTCGTAGCAGGCAGGAGACGTCCACTGTTAAACGGTGTCCGTTCCTAAATGCCGCCTGGCTCGAAGACACGACTTCCAGCTGTGTGAAAACCTCCTGAAAGCAGCGCTGCCATTCACAACATTTTTACATTTATTTAAAATGTATTAGAAAAGTTTATTGTTTTATATCCCGAGTCCTGTCGTGCACCTGTTCGTTGGAACAGGACGTGAATGATTATACAATTTTTGATAACTCAGCTAAATTTAACTAAAAGTACAGTAGCCGTTGTTAGATGTCCCCAGAGATGTTTTGTAAACCTCTTCTTCACTTATCGGTATTCCTTCGGAAATGACACCCTTGCCAAATTTTACTGTCTGTTATACACACGCGAACACAAGGAAAGGACTCCGTCTGCAGGCCACAAGTGGCCTGTCGGGACCATCCGACCACCGTGTCATCCTCAGAGGAGGATACGGATAAGAGGGGCGTGTGGTCAGCACACCGCTCTCCCGGTCGTTATGATGGTTTTCTGAGACAGGAGCTGCTACTATTCTGTCGAGTAGCTCCTCAGTTGGCATCACGAGGCTGCGTACACCCCTAAAAATGGCAATAGAGCATGGTGGCCCGGATAGTTACCCATCCAAGTGCCGGCCACGCCCGACAACGCTTAACTTCGGGGATCTGACGGGAACGGGTGCATCCAGTGCTGCAGGGCCGTTGATCCCACGCGAAGACAGCCAAATATATTTTTGCAAGGGCCGGATATATAAAGGGGACATTACACGGAAACTCAAAGTAATGCGGAATGGACCACTAGATCTCACGAAAGGTGAACGCCAATATAAAATATGGTGGCGGGTGGGGTGAATGTTGTGTTGTCATTAGAGAAGTAGTAAAAGTGGTATGGATCGGTCATGAGAACTCAGTGACTTCAAATGTGAATTAGTCATTGGATGTCGCCCGAGTATCAAGTACACCAGGGGCTTTTCAACCCTTCTGAGGCTAACCACGTCGACTTCTGATTATGTACTGCGAAGTGGAAATGCGAATAAATAACCACATCTAAACTAGGAGCATACATTCCTCATGTACTGCCGCATGGGGACCGCCGAGATTTTCGGTGTGGTTTTAAAATCAGACATGAAAACAGCGGAAGGTCGAAAGCGCTACAAGGAGTCCACCTGGCACAATGACTGTGTGTGGAGAGTTAAACAGAACCGGTTTCAGTCATCGAGCACGTCTTCACGAGCTACACGTTTCTCTAGTCCGTGCTCAGCGACAATTAAGGTGGTGGGAAGAAAGAGACCGCTAGACTCTGAATGACTCGGAAAGAGTGATTTTGTGCAACGAATCAGGATTAACTCTGTGCCAATCTGATGGAAATGTTTGTGTTTGGCGAATGCTTATCGTGCGTAGTGTCGACAAAGAAGGTGATATTAACATGTAGGGGTGTTTAAGTAGTTGCATGTGATCTCCTTGTTGTGGTTAAGAAAACACTAAACGTTGAATGCTATATAGATACTTTACAGCATTCTGTGCTGCGAACAGCTGAGAAACAGCTCCGAGTACCACTACTTCGTTCCAGACCACAGCGTTCAATATGAGTACCACCTTTGGCTTCGTCTTATTGAGGAAGAATGGGAAGCCATTCTTACAGAGACGTTTAGACATTCTGGTGAAAGTGCCTACAGCAACAATCCAAGCCGTCATGAAGGCACAGGGTTCGCATTTCCCGTACTAAGGATAGTTTTCATCAGATGGTATATAAGCTTCACTTGAATGTTTACTGTCATGCAAATGGTTTGCTACGCTAATAGCAAGTTTCGGTTTATGAAGAGATGCACATCCAATGACTTGGGAATTGGGAGGGTGACATTTGCGTTCACAATGAAGACAAAATTTCTGAGACAGAACTCTCATGATCCATATCCTTCTCAGTGGGACTGTGTACATATGCAACAGTATATCGTCAGCTTCATTTCCATTTTGTAAACATATTAGTAATACCAGGAGGTTTTTGTCATGTAATCTTTGTTTCCTTGTGAGTTACGCCACGTTCACAAGAACTAAAATGCCGCACGAATGGCACTGAAGAGCCAAAGAGACTGGTACACTTGCCTCACATCGTGTAAGGACACTGCGAGCACGCACAAGTGTCGCAACACGACGTGTCATGGAATCGACTAATGATTGAAGTAGTGCTGGAGGGAACTGACACCATGAATCCTGCAGGACTGTTCATAAATCCGTAAGAGTAAGTGGAGGTGTAGATGTTTACTGATTACCATGTTGCTAGGCATGCCAGATGTGCTCAATGATGTTGATGTCTGGGGAGTCTGGTGGCCAGAAAAAATGTTTAAGCTACGAAGAATGTTTCTGGAGCCACTCTGTAGCAGTTGTGGACGTGTGGAGTGTCACGTTGTCCTGCTGGAATTAATTAAGTCCGTCAGAATGCACAATGGACATGATTGGTTGCAGGTGATCAGAAACGATGCTTACGGACGTGTCAGCTGTCAGAGTCGTATCTAGACCTATAAGGGGTCCCTTATAACTTCAGCTTTACCCGTGCCACACTATTACAGAACCTTCATCAGCTTCAACAGTCCGCTGCTGGCGTGTAGGGTCCATGGGTTAATAAGATTGTCTCCATACTCGTACATATCCATCCCTTCGACACAATTTGGAACAGGACTCGATCGTCCAGTCAATATGTTTCCAGTCATCAACTGTACAACGTCGGTGTTGATGGGCCCAGGCGAGGAACAAAGTTTTGTGTCGTGCAGCCATCAGGAGTACGTGAGTGCACTTTCGGTTCCGAAAGCCTGTATGTATGATGTTTCGTTGAATGGTTCGCACACTGACACTTGTTGATGGCCCAGCACTGAAATCTGCAGCAATTTGCGGAAGAGTTGCACTTCTGTCACGCTGAACGATTCTCTTCAGTCATCGTTGGTCTCGTTCTTGCAGGATCTGTTTCCGGCAGCAGCGATGTCGGAGATTTGATGTTTTACCGGATTCCTGATATTCACGGTACACGCTGAAATGGTCGCGCGGGAAAATCCCCGCTTAATCGGTACCTTGGAGATGCTGTGTCCCATCGCTCGTGGGGCGACACCATGTCAAACTCACTTATATCTTGATAGCCTGCCATTGTAGCAGCAGTAATCGATCTAACAACTGTACCAGACAGTTATTGTCTTTTATAGGCGGTGCCCTCCTCAGGGCCGCCTTCTGCCTGTTTACACATCGATAACAGTTTCTTGTGTGCTTCAGTATATGCAAGTAAATATCATTTTGCGTTTTTTTCATTTAGGTACCCTATCGTATCTTGTTGGTAACAGATGATGCCATCCTAAAGATTGTATTTCATTTTTACATGTTTGTATTTATACGTTTATGGCACAAAAATCATTCGTTTAATGTTGCCAACAACGAACAGATCACGTGTCTCAGGAAAAACGCTACAATGCTGCACAAGAAGTTATTCTTACATTTTGAAAATAAATAGATAGTTCCTCTGCTACTGCAGATCCACTTCAATAATATGCCTCTGTAATTAAGCGGAATACTACTATTGCTCTCCCTGTGTATTGGTTTGACCTGCATAACTCTCTAGTCTTTAGGATTGCGTATTGTGTTGAGCGAGCTGTTGTATATGGTGTCCAAGTATGGAACTATCATGTCAGCAAACACTGAGTAGAATCTGATTGGTGTAGAATCTGGAGCAGATGACTTGCGTGTATTAAATGATTAAAGCTGCTTCACTGTGATGAGGATACCGACTTCTGAGTTACTCATGTTGACAGCTGTTCGTCTTTCGAATTCCTAAAAATTTATTTCCTTTGGTGAAGGAATTTCGGAAAACTGTATGTTGTATCTTCGCTTAGTGGAACTGACATTGGTAACATTACGTTTATTAGTGATTGTAGCTTACCGCTGGCGAATCTTACATAGTATCAGAATCTCTTTAAATTATCTGCGAGATTTCAGGACAGAGTTTCGTTGTGGAAACTATTAAAAGGATCTTGTATTGAATCCTGTACAAATTTTCGAGCTTCAGTAAAACATGATCGGTAGCGTCAGCCTAGAACCGCTAGTCGAACATCGAGAACATGGGGCTCAAGGATGCAACAGTTTTGTCTTTATAAGTAATGATTTTGTTAAGTAGGCTGTTCTTCGTACAGACGGACGTGCAGCAGCATCGACCGCTCACACAGAAGATGCCACGTTACTGTGGCAGGAGAACGCATACCCGTCCTACAGTGTGTAAAGCAATAGGCAGTATTTCTATAAAGACCGAAAACTATGTAGGCGCACAAGACGTCTTTTCTGTGGTGGAGTTCTGAACTTTACCCTGAGCAACAATGATGCCAAACAGCAAGGTAATGGCTGGGTCTCCGTTGCTTTAGTACGTGGACCTAAAGTCGTTAAAGTGGCAGGACTGAAATCTTTCAACAGCCGTGACATCATTGCATATCGAACATTCCAGCTCACAGAGCTCTCCAATAGAAATAATGGGTAAATCCTACTATTTGTCATCGATGACTTTGGTTCTGAGGACCAGAAATCATCGTAAAATAAATGAATCTGTGTCATTGTGAGTGAAAGGTGTTGACAACTGTAAAAAAATTACTGTCATCGGTGATCACGCTCACTATTACAGAAATTAAATAAAGTATTTCCTTTCCTTTATCGTTACAAAAAAAACTACACATCGCTTACAATCATCGAGATTTTGTGGTCTTTTAATAAGGAATTCTTATTTCCCGCTTCTGCAGTAGCACCCTGACCGGTTTTGTGTAACATTTGGTATAAGTACGGTATCTTATTAATTTATGTGGTATATACTTCTCAACGGGGATGTTCCAAGTGCATAATAAAGCGTTGGATCAACAAGAGTTTTCGTACATCTTCAAAGAATGAGAATTATAAAAGAAGATGTTGCAGTTTTAAATAATTATCCTAGTAAAGTTTTTATTACTCTACTGGATTTTATAACCATCTTTAAAAGTTTGGTGTCCTTATTGCGCAATTTTATCGACTTTTCATGTCATATTAAAGATAATTGTCCAGGTATTTCATGCCATAAAAATCGAGGCGCTACGATTACACTCTTTATTTTCATATTCCTAAACTACATGACCTCAGAAGTAGAGTCCCATAGTGCTCAGAACCATTTGATCTCATTTTTGTGCGCCACTGTAGGACTGTTTGCACTGCACAGCGCAGTTTTGCTGACATTTTTAAAATATGTGTCGGCCTAGGGCTCGAACCTAGATTCCGATGAGGCTTCCAGGTTAAAGTCCTTGTACGACACAGAGTTTTAATCTGCCAGGAAGTTTCAAACCACCGAGTACTCCACCACTCAGTGAAAATTCGTTCTGGAAATAATTCTCTTAGGCTATGGCTAAGCCATTTCTGCGACAGATCCTTTCTTCCAAGAGTACTAGTCCTACCAGCTATGGAGTAGAAATTACCTGCTGAAGTACGGAATGTACGAGAAGAGGTACTATCGGAAGATAACCTGTAAGGGCTCGTAGTGAGTGGTGCCCTGAAGGCTCAATTGGTGGAGCAGATACTCATGAATGGCAGAGTATCCCGTCGGACAAGCAGTTTATATTTGCTAGAGAGTTTCAAATCAGCTTACACTCCTCCGTTAAGTGAAAATTCATCTCGCCGTAATCGTCCATCCTTGTTCAATGTCCTTCTTATCCCCATATTCGTATTTTCGTAACATATTGTATTGTATTGTATGTTAACCGGGAACCTAGAAACGACGGAGAGGCTCCGTCTCCGATGCATCTGCAGTGCTCCACAACCCCATGACGACTACTGCAGTCCACCCCTCCGCCGCCCCACACCGAACCCAGGGCTATGGTGCGGTTCGGTTCCAGGAGGACCCCCCCAGGGAACGTCTCACAATAGACGAGTGTAACCCCTATGTTAGCGTGGTAGAGTAATGGTGGTGTACGTGTACGTGGAGAACTTGTTTGTCCAGCAATCGCCGATATAGTGTAACTGAGGCGGAATAAGGGAAACAAGCCCGCATTCGTGGAGGCAGATGGAAAACCGCCTAAAAACTATCCACAGACTGGCCATTTCACCGGACCTCGGTACAAATCCGCCGGACGATTTCGTTCCGGAGATCAGGTGCTCCTTCCCGATCGGAATTCGTAACATATTGAAACGTCCCCTTAGAACAATTATACATGACTGTGCTTAAACTGACACACAACAATTTTTTGCGCAACGCTATCTGACCTTCAAAAATCCCTACAAAAGAATGGCCCTGACTAACATTTACCTATACCTTTCACTAATTACTTACCTCACCAAAAATCTTTGTTACTCGAATTACTGCAATACAGCGAGCACCACTACTGCCAGCTAAATAAAAGATTCAAACTATTGAAGGCACTAACTACTGAAAGCCATAGTTAGCAAATGAAAGATTTTAATAGAGAACAAACAATGTATTTATCTTAATAGTCATGATATATATAGCAGTTCGTGACATCCAGTCTTACAAATTTCAAAACTCCAACTACGCAACACTAAGTTGCGCTAACAGCCAACTGCCGCTGCCCAACACTACAATGGCAGACAACAATGCCAACCAGCCACAGACTGCACACGGCATAGCCAGTGATGTTCATACAGAGCGCTACGTGGCAGCGGCGTTAACAATTAAAAAAAACTCAACAGCCTACTTACATAGCCCCCATGCTCGCCACAAAAAAATTTACATATTGTTTTGGGCAGTGGCCAATACAGATTTGAAAAAAAATTTCATAATTACAATAACAAAGAAATCAAATGCACACACTTATTGATACAATGTTGGTCAAAAGCTAAAATTTTCTCACAGCCCATAAAGACAGTCCTGATCATTCATCACAGTACAACTGCCGTTTGTTTCCTCAAAGTCTGAGCAATAAAAGAAAATGCACACGGAAGTAGTGGATTTACATGCAGTGCTGACTCTTGACATGCAGACGGGCAATGGGCCACAACAGAACAAACCCACAGCAAAGTCAGTCGAAGTTTTGAAGAATATTGGTAGGTAGGTCAACACAGAGTAGACCCATTGTAGTCCTGGTAGAGATTACGGTATTGGTGGGCCACCAGAGGAGCAGACCCACTGCAGTCCTTGTAGAAATAATGGTATTGGTGAGTCATCAAAGGTGTAGACCCATTGTAGTCCTTGTAGAGATGGCTAGCAGCCAACTGTTGCGACTGTGCAGGTGCACAATCACCATCGAAAAGTCTTGTGGACAATAGAGCAAGTCCATAAACCACCACTTGTGCACTCACAAAGTTTTTGAATTTGTCCTTAGAATCAGCAAGGCTGTCCAGGCCCTTGCTGAATTATCAACACACGTCCAAACACAAACAGTCCTCTTTTTTTCACATATTGTGCATGTACTATGACCAACAGAAAAGTGAGCAGTGAAATGAATGCTTACAAGTTACTTAATTTGATGAACTGGTGTCAATTACAATATTATAACATGAGAACACAATAACAAAGGTACAAAATACATCATTAAAAACATAATAATACAGATAACATTTCTAGTAATAGGGGAATTACAAAAGAATAGAAATAACATAGACGTCAGTGTTACAGGAATTATGACATAAGTACATACATAAAAACTTTTGAAACAACAACTTCACACATGAGCAATAAAACAGAAGAGAATTAATAATGTCTAACATCTTCACAAAGTAAATAACATATTATTAATGCAAATTATATTTGAGGATATCAGTATTCGTCATCATAGTTCATGTAGCTGAGTATTAGAAAAATTCTGCAACATAAGTCGTATCAGATAAACATATAAAGACTGGAAGAACATAAATACACAACAGTGCACAAACACATAGTGGAGTAACACAAGGAAAGGACAGGGTTTGTTTTCAGTGCAACATTTGGTACTGCAGTCCATTACAAACAGCAATGACAAAAAACGCAAGTAAGCAAAGCAAGCAGCAATAAATGTAATAACTTATACCTAAACATGACAAACCCACAAGCTGAAAAAACAGTATACTAAAGGCAACAACGCAGATAAGGGAAATGTATATTCACATATTAATGTCTATATAATTGAAGTGGTGCACCACAAAAAGCTAATTCTACAAAAAATTACCAAGTAGTTGAAAAGAAAATTAAGTATGCAGTAACTGTTATTAATCTCTTCTTCTTGTTCTTTCCTTTCCAAGTGCTCCTTTTCCAAAGAACGTGGATCATAAAATGATTATGTAATACATCTGTTGACAGAAAGTGTTCACATTAGCAAATGCATTTTATTTTATTTTATAAAACCAATGCTGCAACACAGCTGGAAACCAGATATCAATTGAAATAAGCAATTATGCAAAGCAAAGAATAAAAACATCATTCAATTTCTATGTGGCATTTCGTAAGACAGTAGAAGTTCTCTCAACTCTCGTAGAAAGACACTTGTCATAATCAGGTGTGCAGATGTAAGAATGTTTCCAAGTAATGAGTGTGTCGTATTTGCGATGCTTTCTACAAAGGAATATCAATAGCGAGGATAATGGCCTCTTTTTTTTCACCTAATGGCTTTCTTTTGTCACGACGCATTACGTGCAGGTGGTCACTTAACTGTCTGACAGAAAAATATTTACGACAACAGTTTCCGCTACAGTGGCAATCTCGTATAAAAAATTTCACAGGTCAAGAATTTGCGTTATTCATCTGTAGAAACAAAATTCTATTGATATAACAGTGTCCAAAAAATTTTCGTCGGCATTTTAATACATTCACGCATTTACATACATTTCATAACTCTTAAAGTACGATTCTTGGTTTCCAACAACCTTTTTCACAAACCAGAGTCCCTAACCACTACTCATTATTCCTTACATTATTCGTCGACACTTTTTCAGTATTTCATCATAACAGATACTCATATAACATCAGCTTATTGATCATAAACATACCTCCACAGCAGACTACACATCGTCGTCGTAATAATAACATCATAAAAACTCAGTCAAATCTCAAAATCGTTGTAGCTTCGTCCAATAATATCAAAACCTAAAGAAAACTCTCTGCTCATTTCAATAGTGTCATCTACCTCCAACGTACTTTAAAAATCATGATCCCATACCAAATACATCATTCAAAGCTCTCATAGTATCACAATGGTTCCGAAAAAATATGAACAGTTCACAAAGTACAGACGAAATACAATTTCGTAAGTGTGAAATTATCCAACTGTCACTAACATAGAAAAATACATATTTCTCTCTCTCAGATAAATGATCACATAGCTGTGTAATTCTGTGTTAGAGAAATATGGTACCAATGTGTAAAGTTGTATAAGCAAATACCATATTAGCTAGGGCTCCTTGTGCTTGCCACACACATGGTACACAAAGTAAGCGTGTACCCCCCTGAGGATTAATGTAATTTTATCCTCAGGTGTTACAGATTACAGCCATGGAATGAAATCACAGAAAACCTTTCTGTCATTGTACCTCAAATATCTTTAACAATAAATGTTTTAAGTAGCAAATTAATCACTCAAATACGTGTACTGTAGCGCTAAACTGTGCGTCTTGTTGTAACATAATCTCTGTGGAACTGTCGTACTTATCGTCCTCCGAAAGCTAAGTTCTGCAGAAGTCAATGTACTTACCTCATGATAAACAAAAGTGAAGTGCTTTGCGTATAGATATCGTGGTTATTACGCTTATTGCCGTGATGAAGGAAGTACTGTGCTGTAACGTATTGTTGTGCTACAGAAAAGGCTGTCTCATTGTAGCTGTACCACAAAAGTTACTACTAAAACATGTTTCACTTTCTAGAAGAATTCAGAAAAACTGTGCAGATATAAAACAGATACACCGCCAAAGCACCATTGTAAATTGTCACTCATTATTAGCGTTGTGATAAAATCGTGTAGTTGTCACATAAACTAGTCACCTCGTATCTCACAGAAAGTACTTTAAGTCCAGAATGTATCTTCAAGTAAACCAAATTTTTGCATTAAAATCTCATTAGCAGTACCCGTATAGGTCCTAAGTATGTAAGCCTGATAGTCGTTACGTGATCGTGCAACTAACAAGCAAGAATGTACAAATACAACACTGTGTCATCTGTTCACTATAACAATGCATTCGTAATAACTGTCTAAATACACTCCTGGAAATTGAAATAAGAACACCGTGAATTCATTGTCCCAGGAAGGGGAAACTTTATTGACACATTCCTGGGGTCAGATACATCACATGATCACACTGACAGAACCACAGGCACATAGACACAGGTAACAGAGCATGCACAATGTCGGCACTACTACAGTGTATATCCACGTTTCGCAGCAATGCAGGCTGCTATTCTCCCATGGAGACGATCGTAGAGATGCTGGATGTAGTCCTGTGGAACGGCTTGCCATGCCATTTCCACCTGGCGCCTCAGTTGGACCAGCATTCGTGCTGGACGTGCAGACCGTGTGAGACGACGTTTCATCCAGTCCGAAACATGCTCAATGGGGGACAGATCTGTAGATCTTGCTGGGCAGGGTAGTTGACTTACACCTTCTAGAGCACGTTGGGTGGCACGGGATACATGCGGACGTGCATTGTCCTGTTGGAACAGCAAGTTCCCTTGCCGGTCTAGGAATGGTAGAACGATGGGTTCGATGACGGTTTGGATGTACCGTGCACTATTCAGTGTCCCCTCGACAATCACCAGAGGTGTACGGCCAGTGTAGGAGATCGCTCCCCAGACCATGATGCTGGGTGTTGCCCTGTGTACCTCGGTCGTATGCAGTCCTGATTGTGGCGCTCACCTGCACGGCGCCAAACATGCATACGACCATCATTGGCACCAAGGCAGAAGCGACTCTCATCGCTGAAGACGACATGTCTCCATTCGTCCCTCCATTCACAGCTGTCGCGACACAACTGGAGGCGGGCTGCACGATGTTGGGGCGTGAGCGGAAGACGGCCTAACGGTGTGTGGGACCGTAGCCCAGCTTCATGGAGACGGTTGCGAATGGTCCTCGCCGAAACCCCAGGAGCAACAGTGTCCCTAATTTGCTGGGAAGTGGCGGTGCGGTCCCCTACGGCACTGTGTAGGATCCTACGGTCTTGGAGTGCATCCGTGCATCGCTGCGGTCCGGTCCCAGGTCGAGGGGCACGTGCACCTTCCGCCTACCACTGGCGACAACATCGATGTACTGTGGAGACCTCACGCCCCACGTGTTGAGCAATACGGCGGTAAGTCCACCCGGCCTCCCGCATGCCCACTATACGCCCTAGCTCAAAGTCCGTCAACTACACATACGGTTCACGTCCACGCTGTAGCGGCATGCTACCAGTGTTAAAGACTGCGATGGAGCTCCGTATGCCACGGCAAACTGGCTGACACTGACGGCGGCGGTGCACAAATGCTGTGCAGCTAGCGCCATTCGACGGCCAACACCGCGGTTCCTGGTGTGCCCGCTGTGCCGTGCGTGTGATCATTGCTTGTACAGCCCTCTCGCAGTGTCCGGAGCAAGTATGGTGGGTCTGACACACCGGTGTCAATGTGTTCTTTTTTTCCATTTCCAGGAGTGTATGTTTCGTAGGTTCTAGAATGGGTAGTTAATTTTAAACATTGTTGCATGTTAACAGTTTCTAAGTGTGACAAAAGAGTACTAGTAACGTGAAGCGAAAAATATTATGGCAGAGGCTAAGTTAAAAAGCAGATTATCTCCCAAGAAACGGTTTTACACGTGAAATGTGGTGCAATTCTTTACTCTTTCTAGTACGCAATGTTTCAGCCTGAACGCAATTATCATGTTGTATACGTCGGTAAGGAATGCTAAAATTTTTCTCAAGGTTAGCGTCTATGTTATTTGTCTCTGAGCCAGCCGGCGCACGCGGCTGCCTGCAGTGTGAGTCATTGTCTGTCTCTTTGTTGGCGCGCGCCGTTATTGGGATTAGGAGACCTAACTTGCCGAGAGGGCCGAGACCTATTTGAATCCTGCCAGTTATGATGAAATTCAGGTCTGTCATTATGATTATATCGTCTGTCGTCATGTCGGTAGTTCCTGTAATTTCTTTCTTGTCGGTTAAGTGTTGTAGAATTTCTCCCGGAATTATCACTGCATGGTGGACTGTTGTGTCTGAAGTTATTCTGTGATAATAATAGTTCTGGTTGCCATGTGGTCTGTTACTATGATTGTCTGTGTCATATTCATTACTACAGAAATGCGATCTTTCTCTGTAACTATTATTACTCTTCCAGTGGTTGTCATATGGGTGTTGTCTGTTTTGGTCACGATTTGCGTTGTAAGAATAGACTTGTCGTGTCCAGTTATTGTTTCTGTCGTCATGGAATTGTGACAGATGTGACCTGTAAAGATTGTTTTCCTGTTTTCGTATCCGGCGACGGTCTGTAACAATTTCTAATTGTTGTAAGAATCCCTGAAAAGCTTCAATGTCATCTTTGCAACGTCCTGCCAAAATAATATTTCTTACATGTTCAGGCAATTTGATTAAGTAAATGTGGATGGGTTCTGATGGGCTGTATGGGTTTGAAATATACTGATCCTTATGTAACATGTCTTCAAAATATTTCACAAGACTGGATAATTCAGATTGTTCAAAGTGTTTCATCATCATGATGCTATGTTTTACTCGGTCTTTCGTAGCTTGAGACCAGTATGCTGAGAGGAAGGCAGGATAAAATTCTCCTTCACTGTGACAATCGTGAATGACCGATCTCATTCTTACAGCTGGTTCATTCTCCAAGTAACCACACATAAATTCTAATCTGTGCTCTAATGACCAGTTAGAAGGAAAACAACGAGAGAATTGATGGAGTCACGCTTGTGGATGAATGTCGTTGCCAGAATTCTTAAATGTTTTTAATTTACGTGTAGTAATGAACAGCTTATAGTCAAAATCATCGTGTCGGCGGGTAGCATATCGGTCATTGTTACGTTGTGTCGGTTGTTCCATCTCGAAATTCTGTGCACCTTGCCAATTTCTTTCATAATTTCCGAAATGCCCTGTGTTATTATTTT